>NC_047661.1:90589768-92061434 GCF_011762505.2 Arvicanthis niloticus
AAAAATTTGCTGAAACTGGCACTCCAAATACTTTGATTGTCTGAAGACATTGGACAGTAACATACTTTGCCTGGTGGTTCTTTAATGTTTGCAATAGGTTTTGAAAAGACAGGACAAAATATCGCTGTTTTGTCAGAGTTGTGAAAACAGAGAAAACTATTTAAGCTTTACATTTTTTTCTGGACATAAAACATAGGAACATAATTTTCATATTTCAGTTGAACATAAATTAAACAGCAGATAAATTTTGGCATGATGAAAGAAGAGTAGTTTGTTATTCTTTTTTATCTTACTCTTTTTGAAGATACATTTTATCAGAACCTAAAATATTAATGGAATCTTGCATGTTTTAAAATTGAGTTCTACTATATTTACATATATTATTGTAACCTAATAGTCATTCATTGCTGCTACCATTTGTTAAGCTAGCTAAGCATTTAGAAAAGCATGATATAAAGTAAACTACTTACCAAAGCATATACAATAAAGCACATTTAGTAAAATCTAATCTTCAATAGACATTGCCATATGTCCACTATGTAACACTAATACAGTCAAGCTGCAGAATTAATTGCAATTCTCTTTTGGGTCCCTAATCAAGACTACCCTCAGAGGAAAAATAAATAATAACATAATCTATACACATTTTAACATAGTGTATGAAAACTATTAATTTCCATATGTGCTTGGACTTGCATTTATCTATCATTCAGCTTTAATTATAAGTGGACATTTTGTGAGGAACTTGAAAGACATTTACTTATCCACATATGAATTAATGAGTCTTTGGGTTGTTTCCAGTTTTGAAATAGCTTCCATGGTGATCTATCTACATGCTCTTATGTTCTCATTACCCTTCAGTAAATATCTCGAATGGAACATTGAATGCAATTGATATATAGTTTGCTATATAGACATATGTTGTTGTTTTTTTTTTTAACAAAATAGCTATTATTTATTTCTTTGCCAACTGGATCTTTTTTTTGTAGATTTGAAAGTTGAAATGGTCTGTGCATGATGGAGTTTTCCAAGCAAAATAATATATATATGTATTATTTTATATTTTAATAATTTTATAATAAATATATATTATGTGTGTGTGAAAAACAGTGTGATAGTAGATGTAGAGCAAAGGTGAAAATTTTTTCTAAAGACTTTCTGTGTGTAGCCTTCAAAGGAAGTTTTCACATGTATCTACTCACTTAAATGTAGTTCACCCCATGATGTTATTTGTTTAACCTGTAAGTTGATTGGGAATTGAATCTACCATGACACTTCATGATAAAATGATGATTACAATTTCTTTATAATTTTTTTTAGAATGGTTTAGATGGGATGATAATTCTTTTTAGAATTTCTTACTCTCTTATTTTAGCTTCCCACATTTCATATATGCTTTAATCATTTCTATTCCCTCATTTGATCCTATTTTGTGTTGGATATTTTTCTTTATTTGCTAAATGCAAAAGTTTAAAAATTCTTTGATTGGAAAACTTCTTTAACAATATAAGTATTTAAAGTAAAAAGCAACTATTTTAGCTATATCAACATATTTGGTTTATATTCTTTATTCAGATTAGATAATTATATATTTGCATAATTATGATGACAATGACATCTGTATTTATTTTTAAATTAGTTTGTTGTCGTTTTAATACTTGGCAATTTTATTTTTCTGTTACTGCATTCTCCTTTGATTTTATAATGGTTTAAGGATATATATTATGTCATTTTAATTATCTTAAATCTTTAACTTACTGATATCTCCCATGTGGTCCCTCTATTCACATTTTTATCTGTAGCCCATAATAAGCTCAATCTTACTATCTGGAAGGCTTTGGGACCTATATAATGAAATTAAGTAAAGTATATTTTATACTTCCTTAGCTTATGGGACACAACACAGATTTTAGGACAATCCTCAAATTCAGGTTGATCTCAAGAGCTAAAATGATCATAACATATTATCAGGTTTCTGATGCCATTGAGGTATTATGTGATAACTGACTATAAGTAATTTTCCATCTCCTCAGAAAATAAGAATATTTGGAAGAATATTGCAAAAGCCATATAATAAAGATTAAGACTCCAAAACATGCAAGAAAATTTCAAGCTATTATGACCTCATCTAAGAAACTAAATACAAATTCACATTTATAGTGATAATTAATAATAAGTATATAATAAAAAAAACTTTAGTTAGGCATAAGATTAGAGATAGCATAAATGGGAAAAAAAATAGTCTCTCTCCCAACTCTCCTCCTTCTGCTTTATAGGAAACACACATATCAACATGAAAGTAATTTAACATTTACACCAAGAATGATGTTTAATAGAGGTTAACAGTGCTTCTACAATGTTTGACAACTGAATAGTACCTGCGAAAGATGATCCTGCTTAACTGCGTCACACCCATTAAGCTCCTCCATCCTCAATAGTTATATTGTGCTTATTGTCTAGGACCATTGCTTCTTACTGTGCTGAGTTATTTCTTCTTTAATAAATTCGGCTCAGAATTTAGTGTGTAGGAGGTGATTTTTAATTCCAAGTAAGAAGAAAATACTTTTAGATGAAAGAGAAGACTTGTCTCGAATGAGGGCCTTTGGGTGTCCTAGCACCAGGGGCCACCAAAGGATTGTTTTGTTGTTGTTGTTGTTTTATTGGTTATGTTACTTATTTACATTTCAACTGTTATCCCCCTTCCCAGGTTTCCCCTCTGCAAATCCCCTATCTCATCTCCCCTCCCCGTTGGTTCTATGAGGGTGTTCCCCCACTCACCCACCCACACCAACCTCACTGCCCTATCATTTTCCTAAACTAGGGCATCGAGCATTCACAGGACTAAAGGCCTCCCTTTCAGTTGATGCAAGAGAAGGCAAGCCTTATTTCCCTCTTTTTGTACTCTTTTGTTGGGGCCCAAGCTCGAGTCCCTGTTTGGGCGCCAAAATAATGTTGAGGCCCACACTAGCCCCACGTTGGGGCGGCCAAATTAATGTTGCAGCCCAGGCAAAATGTTGAGGCCTGGGCCGACCCACGTTTGGGCGGCCACTGTATACTGGCCCAAGCTGCTGCTCCGGTCTGCGGGTCGAGGTTCAGCAAGAGCGAGGGTGAGGGCAGATTCTACCTAATGTCTGATGTGTATGAATCTCTCTCTCTGGTCTGATGTCTGGTTCTGTCTTCTATAGTCTGATTCTAAGCCACGCCTCTAAGTTACACCTTTAATCATGCCCTTAGGTCTTGTCTCTAACTGATGTCTATACTTCTAAGTCATACACCTTTAATCTCAGGCACCTTTAATCTCAAGGTATCTAAACCAAGATTATCCTAGTGTTCTCAGCTGTTGTAGGCTATTGTAATTCAAGTCTCATGTCAGGGTATATGGCTCAAGATGGCTGCAAAGCTGATAGTCGCTTTCTGCTAAAAGTCGGCCCCCAACAGGTCCCCCTTTTTAAATTTTTTTTTTTTTTTTCAAAAGGGAAGGCTGGGAAAACTTACAGAAACCGTGCCTGTCCTAGTTTGGAGCAAAGGACCCCAGCCTCCCTTTCCCGTCCTTGCATACTCAACAGCAATTGGTTGAGCTCTTGTCTTAGGATGGTGAGGCCTCCCTTCTTTTAGGGGCAAGGGTCTCGGTATGCTCTCTTACCGGTCACTGACTATCCGGCTTAGCACGTAAGTTAGGGGATACACCTCATTAGTATTGATGACAGAGGTTTTGTAATCCCTTACTTTCAGCCTGTAATAATGGATCTGTGTGGGTTTCATTTGAATAGCATCTCATACAAAAGCCATCAGTTTGTTGAACCGCATGGACCCAAAAGACAAGAGACTTAACAATGCCTGAATAGTTAGTATGACAGCAACACTCTTTTTAAAGGGAAACATATAACTCCCTCTATCAGAGGAATAAAAAGTGTAAGCCTCTTCTATTCTGTTTATAAATGTCTTATATCAGAATCTAAGTCTATATAAATACAAAACTGATCATAGCTTTGATCTAAAGAAAACTAAGGAAATCCCTGTTCCTGCTCTAGTCAATCTAAAACCCAAAAAACAACTATAGTAACTGTGGTAGTGGGTTTCTCCTGGGTCTAAACAATCTAAATTCCCACTAAATCTAAAACAATCTAGTTCCCCACTAAATCATAAGTCAGGGAATCAAGAGTCCAATAGAGCCATCCTGGAGATATGGGTGGTGATGTCTTCTTCAGCACTGATAACTTCCCAAGTCAGGTTTACTCGTTGATCTGTTCCAGTTTGAAGGCAATTGTGAAGCATCTTTATGTTTCCTGTGAAGAAAAAATACGCTTCTCAGGGGGGTTTCTCCTCCCTGGATTTGTTATTGTTGTCTATTTGTTTAATCAGTCTCTCTGGCAGCCAACGTGCAGCATCTGCAGTGTGGGAATATATGCAAACAGAACCTCTTCCCCAGATAAGCACTGGATCTGGCCCATTCCAGGTTCCAGTTAATGTGTCTTTCCAGAGGACTGTTGCAAAATTCTTTTTGGTATCAGGATGCCAGAATCTATCTGCAGCATATTTTCCTTCAGAATCCAAATTTAAAAAATTTAAAATGAAGAGTGCATGATGAAGGATATTTCTGGGGGATCCCTTGGTAGGGTACCATTCCCCCTCTTTAATTTTTTCAAATAGACATTTAATGGTTTGGTGTGCCCTTTCTACCATACCTTGGCCCTGTGGATTATATGGAATACCCGTTTTATGTAGTATTCCCAATCTTTCACAAAATTGGTGGAAACTAGAGCTTGTATAACCTGGGCCATTGTCAGTTTTTATCTGTTTAGGCACACCCAATACAGCGATTGTAGCAAGCATATGAGCAATCACATGCTTGCTTGCTTCTCCAGTTTGTAATGTTGCATAAATGAAACCACTGTATGTGTCTACACATACATGTATATATTTTTGCTTGCCAAATTCATTATAATGAGTAACATCCATTTGCCAGATACTGTTTGGTATCAGTCCCTTTGGATTTACACTCAAATGAGGAACTGGTAAAAGTTTAACACATGGTTGACATTGTTTGACAATGTGTCTAGCTTGTTCTCTGGTAATTTTAAACATACCTTTTAAAGTTTTAGAATTAAGGTGATGTAACTCATGAGCCTTTATGGCCTGATCCAAATTAGATTGCTGATCTGATAAAGTAACTGCAGCTATTCGAGTAGCTAGGTCTGCCTTGGTATTTCCTTCAGAGAGAGGACCTGGTAGCCCAGTGTGGGCTCTCAGGTGTCCTATAAAGAATTTACACTTTCTCCTCAAAATTAATTGTTGGCATTGTAAAAACAAATCAGCTGCTTCTGAGGAATGCTTTATTTGTGCAGCAGTTTCTAGCAGAGGGATAGACTGAGCTATATATGAGCTATCTGTATAAATATTAATAGTTTGATTTGGAAATGCTTAAAACACCGCAATAACAGCATGTAATTCAACCAATTGAGCTGATACAGATGATGTAGCAAAAGAGATTACTTGATCCTTAAAGGCATAAGCAGCTGTTCCTGATGAGGAACCATCAGTGAAAACTAGCAATGCTTCCTTGATAGGTTCATGTGCAGTATGAGATGGAAAAACAAATTCATGAGGATTACAAAACTGAACCAATTTATCTGGTGGATAATGATTATCTATCTGACCAGCAAATGAAGCACATGCAATAGGCCAGACTTCAGAATTCTGCATAAGCCAATCAACCTGATGCCTAGTATAGGGTTGTACTATGATATCAGGATCTTTTCCAAAATATTTTTGACTGTTATCTCTGCCTAACATAATTATATCTGCTATAGCTGCATAGTATGGATTAAGAACTTTCTTGGGGGATGAGGGAAGATGAACCCATAATATGGGTGCAGTTTGCCAAAAAACTGCAGTAGGAGTTAATTTAGTGTTAAAAATAAGAAAATATAAAGGCTTAGAATAATTAATATGAGTTACAAATTGAGATGAAATAGCATTCTCTACCTTCTGTAAGGCTTTTCTACCCTCCTCTGTTAGAGCCCTGCCAGATTTAGGGTCAGGATCTCCCTTGAGAATATCAAATAGAGGCTTCAATTCTCCTGTTGTAAGTTTCAAATATGGTCATAGCCAATTAATATCTCCCAATAGTTTTTGAAAATCATTAAGTGTCTTAAGGGAATCAGTCCTCAGTGTGGCTTTACTATTAATAATACGTGGACCATTAATCTGAAATCCTAAATAGGTATATGGGTCTTGTAATTGCACCTTTTCTGGTGCTATTTGTAACCCTGCAGTCTGTAAAGCTGTTCTAAGATCATCAAAGCACTGGAGTACCTGTTTTCCACTTTTTCCAGCTATCAAAATATCATCCATGAAATGAATCATGTAGATTTGCTTCCACATGTTTCTAACACCCTCTATGGCAGAAGCCACAAACTTTTGGCACAAGGTAGGACTGTTAGCCATACCCTGAGGCAAGACCTTCCATTGATATCTTTTCATAGGTTCCCTAAAGTTTATAGAGGGAACACTGAAAGCAAAACATTTTCTATCATTAGGATGCAAGGGGATAGTAAAAAAACAGTCTTTTAAATCTATACCTATTTTATAATAACCTAAAGGTATGGCCACCGATGTGGGCAGCCCAGGTTGTAAGGCTCCCATCTTAATCATGGTTGCATTAACAGCCCTCAAGTCTTGCAACAATCTCCACTTTCCTGACTTTTTCCTAATGACAAATATTGGGGTGTTCCAGGCAGAGTTACTCTCTTCTAAATGTCCTGCGTGTAATTGCTCCTGCACTAACAACTGGGCAGCTTGTAATTTTTCGATGGTTAGGGACCACTGATCCACCCAGACGGGCGAGTCCCCTTTCCAGGTGATGGGATTCGCACAACGTCCTAGGGGTGCAGCTGAATCAGTAGCCCCCATCAAAAATACCCCAAGCCTCTTCTTTCATTGTTACCATAAACCTCAGTAGGGTGAATAATTCCATTTTCACCTTTTCCTAATCCTTTGCCTGGGGAAGGCTTGGAGTTTACCATTTGAGCCATGATTATTTCATTAGGGCTGCACATAATCAATCCCAACTGGGATAACAGATCTCTGCCCCAGAGATTAATGGGAAGGCCTGAGATGACATATAGTTGTATATTTCCTGTATTTCCTTCTTTATCTTTCCATGTTAGCACCTTAGAGCTTTGTAGTGGATTTTCACTTTGGCCAATACCCCTTAAATTGGTTAAGGTTGGGGTCAGAGGCCAGGTAGCAGGCCAATCACTTTGTTTTAGGATAGTCACATCAGCTCCTGTGTCATCATAGGTTTTTGTTTAACTATAGGCTGTACCCAGTATGCATCAGAGGAACCAAAACCTTGATCCCCTCTTTTAGGATTCTTATATTTGTGATTAGTAGGGTACAATGGAAGTAACAATAGTTGTGACTATCTGTGACATAAGAGTTGTTCTCAGAATATATTGAATCACGAGCTACCTGTTCAACAGGAGCTGGGCAGTTAGTTTCCTTGCTTCTTACTAAAGAAGCATTCGGGGGAGGAGCAGATAGATGTTAGGACTTCAAGAGATTCCGTGTCTATAAGATAAAGTTGCTAAGAAGTTGTGTGTACTTCTATTTCTCAAGTGATACAAGAAAGGTCCGTCTACACAAAATCTACCTGAAATACTAATTACTTGAAACAATCACCTAAAACAGTTAGGGAGGGGGGAAAAAAGAACCCCTTTCACTCAAAATTAACTGGAAAATTGCTCCAATCTTTTGCTTACTGAAGCCTTTCAGGTCAAAGCTGTGCCCAGACTGCTAGATTTCAGGTGTGTTAGAAACTCTTCAGAATATCCAATCCAATGATTATGGGCTGACAGCCCGAGGGGGGGGGCAAGCTGTTAGAATGCTGGTGAAGCAGTTGAACAGTACAAGCCTGCATTCCTCTGCAGCATCCAGTTGAGCTCAGGTTTTGTTGAGGCCCAAGCTCGAGTCCCTGTTCGGGCGCCAAAATAAATGTTGCAGCCCAGGCAAAATGTTGAGGCCCCGGCCGACCCACATTTGGGCGGACACTGTGTCCCGGCCCAAGCTGCTGCTCTGGTCTGCAGGTTGGGTTTCAGCAAGAGCGAGGGTGAGGGCAGATTCTACCTAATGTCTGATGTGTATGAATCTCTCTCTCTGGTCTGATGTCTGGTTCTGTCTTCTATAGTCTGATTCTAAGCCACACCTCTAAGTTACACCTTTAATCATGCCCTTAGGTCTTGTCTCTAACTCTGATCTCTATACTTCTAAGTCACACACCTTTAATCTCACACACCTTTAATCTCACACACCTTTAATCTCAAGGTATCTAAACCAAGATTATTGGAGTGTTCTCAGCTGTTGTAGGCTATTGTAATTCAAGTCTCATGTCAGGGTATATGGCTCAAGATGGCTGCAAAGCTGATAGCTGCTTTCTGCTAAAAGTGGGCCCCCAACACTCTTTGGTTGGTGATTTAGTCCCTGAGAGCTCTTGGGGGTCTGGTTGTTTGATGTTGTTGTTCTTTCAATAGGGTTGCTAACCCCTTTAGCTCCCTCAGTCCTTGCCCTAACCCCTCCATTGGGGCTCCTATGCTCACTCCAATCATTGGCACAAGTCTGCATTTGTATTGATCAGTCTCTGGTAGAGCCTCTCAGGGAAAAGCTATACTAGGTTCCTGTCAGCATGCACTTCTTAGCATCAATAATAGTGTCTACAGATGGGATGTCCACTCAACAATATTTTATTAGCCACTAAAACTCATTAGCTCCTGGCCTCTGTTTAGGTTTATTAGTACAATTGATTTGTTGAGATTTTATCCTCTTTTTGTAAATTGTTTTGTAGTATAATTTGAGGCTCTGTAGTGTGTCGATATTTTTAATTGTTTTTGAAGTCTTTCTTGGACTTCTTTCTTTTCCTCTTGTCTTATTTTTTTTTCATTCTGCACTGTTTTTCATTTTTTGTATATTTTAAATCAATATGTCATGCACTTTGGTTTGATGTGCTTTCTACAATTTACTTTTTTTTTACTTACATTAAAAATATTGTAAAATTGTAAAAGCATTTTCTTAAAATCTCACCTTGCTTTGAGTGTAATACATAGTTTGGAGTCATAACAGAAGACATCATTTCTGAAAGTCACTATTGATAGTGTTGAATTCCCTTCAAGCTTGGTTGATATTTCTTTCTATTTGTGTACTTAATCTGCAAGTGTTTCTTCACTATGGTACACAGAAGTTATGAGACTGATATTACCTTTTGTTTACTTTGTCAAAAGATCCTTACTGTGCAATGGTATAGTTTTCTTTACTGAGGGGACAATAATTCTAAGCAAATGTCTTCAACAAACGTTCCTATTCTATTGTGATGATCACCTCTTTGAGTGTTATACCATTAATACAATATATTGATATGCTGCTAAGTACTAACAGAAAATAACAGAAACACTGAGTACAGCTTTTAGAAAACATTCAGATAAATAATGAAATTTAAATAAGTTCTTACAACTTAACTTATCTCTCCTGATCTATTTAATATAGTACTTGAAGTTCTGGCTGGAGCAATTAGGCAACAAAAGGAGATCAGGGGATACAAATTGGAAAGAAATAAGTCAAGGTGTCACTATTTGTGGATAATATGATAGTCTATATAAGTGACCAACAAAATTGTTCCAGAGAACTCCTATAGCTGATAAGCAACTTCATCAAAGTAACTGAATAATAAAATTAACTCAAACAAATCAGTAGCCTTTTTATAAAAATGATAAGGAGGTGAGAAATAAATTATAAAAGCAACACCCTCCACAAAAGCCACCAATAATATAAAATATATTGGTGTAACACTAACCAAGCCAGTGAAATATCTGTATGACAAGAACTTCAAGTTCATGAAAAAATAAATCAAAGAAAACTTCAGAAGATGTAAAGTTCTTTCATGCTCATGGATCCATAGGAGTAACATAATAAAAATGGCCAACTTATCAAAAGCATCCTATTGATTCAATGTAATCCCCATGAAAATTCAAACACAATTCTTCACAGACATAGAAAGAGTAATTTTCAACTTCATATGGAAAAGCAAAGAACCCAAAATAGCCAAAAGAATTCTCAGCATTGAAAGAACTTCTGGGGGAACTACTATCCCTGACCTCAAGCTATACTACAGAGCATCAGTGATTGGTACAGAGGCAGACAGGTCTATCAATGGAATGGAATACAAGACTGAGAAATAAACCCACACAAATATGGACACTTGATCTTTGACAAAGAAGCCAAAACCATACAGTGGATAAATAAAAGCATCTTCAACAAATGAGGCTGGTCTAACTGGTGGTCTTCATGTAGAAGAATGAAAATTGTTCCATATATATCACCTTGCACAAAGCTCAAGTCCAAGTGGATCAAGAAAGTCCACATAAAACCAGATACATTGAATCTAATAGAACAGAAGGTGGTAAATAGCTTTGAATGCATTGGTACATGAGAAAATTTCCTGAACAGATCACCAATGGCTCAAGCTCTAAGACACAAAGAAAGTAAAGGTGAACTATAGCCTACCTTTTATGGTCAGGTTGTAATTCTCTAAATAAAAATAATGTGCAGAGATAAAACCTTTACATACTCTACTACTATATATACTGTATATAAAATGTGATTTGAAAAACATTTTTAAAAAGTCAAATAATTGCACAAGTACATGTTATTCACTCGTGAATAAAAAGTCTTAACAGTTCAATTTCAAACAAAAAAAGTCAGACACAGGCACTTTTAAAACATTCTACATGAATAAACTATCCAGGCTTATCAGGAAGAAAATCATTTTATACCTCTTGAAATAAACAGTATATACAAATATTTATGTATGTTTTATTATGAATTTCTTTTGAAAATATTTTTTAAACACAAATGTCACAGAATTTGATTATACTACTCATGAATTTTTTCTCATTATCTTGGTGTTTGATAATAGTAAGCAAATTTGTTTCATAGTTCTAACTCAAAGAACATTCACTATGAAATAAAAGATTAGAGTTTTTTAAATGCTGTACCTATAAATAAAATCTAAAATGTTGCCGCCTCTTATGAACATAAAGACAGTCAAGATAAAATTTCTCCTTAACACTATAATGGTTTTCTTATTAAAATATTGTGATCCATATAAAAAAGAAAAGTTTAGTATTCATCTGAGATGTATAAATCAAATCTATCCTGTTACTTTGAAGTTTAGGTGGTTACTATAAAACTGACAAGGTTTAAAGCACACTAGTATGGGCGCTGTGAAAAGAATCACTTAGAAACCATCAGTGGCTGTGGTATAAGTGTAGTCACTGTGAAATTTTAGATATTCTTTCAAGTATTAAAAAACAACTCTCATATGAAGATGAAGAAAGAGACATGGACCTTGATGCTTTAATTGTTACACACAGCATTGGTATTTATTGAGCAAACTGAGGACACTGAAAGAGTGAGCACAGATTGTCTCTCTTAATGTTCTTGCTTGACATGACATTTTACATACCTATCCATTTGTTGTGTCATTAATATAACTATTACATCTAATCAAACCACTAAATATGCTTAAAGATATATAAATGTGATTACTCATGTGTATGTATCAACAAATTAAGATTACATCAAAGTTTGTGAAATTAAAATAATTTGTAAAGGCTGGATAGATAGTTCAGATGCTAACAGCATTGATAGCTTTTCCAAAGGAATCTTCTTCAATTCCCTGAAAAAAAGTAATATAACATCTTTATAATAATTTTAACTCTACCCTAACCTTGGCAATACACACTATCTACTTGTGTACAGTGTAATATGTACTTTGTTTGAATGCAATGTCAATGCTAAATTCCCATGGATCTTTTAAAAAGTGATTTAGCATTTTAGTTTATTTTTTATATCAAGTTTAATTCTTCTGTCAGACATTTGAAAATACTTATTAATCTTAAGCATTTTTATTTCCTAATATCTCTATTAAGTAATATAATTTATGTTATAAAGATTATTTTCAAGTTAGTAACTTTGAAACACAAATGAAAGCATGTACCAGTAACTGAATTTTCAGTTACTATTTAGTCTCATACATAAAATCAGATTCACCTTTATAAATAAATCCACTCATACAGAGCAGCCCTACAGAGGTGTATCATGAACTCATAGAAGCTGTTTATTATCCTCCAAGAAGCTTAGCTTTGCAACACATGACAACTCTTTTATTATCATGATACAGCTGTATGATTCTTTGAGAATAAAAACCTGTTATGTGTAAATGCTTTGCTCTGATCTCACTTCTTCCCAATACTCAGTGTGTAGTAACTAAAGATGTACAAAGTGCATGGAAATAAACAGAAATGTGACTCATAAGAAGGATACTCACCACCAAATAGAAGAGGCTGTATGATTCTCAGTTGCAGAGGTTTACGTTACACTTATGGTCCTATTAGCATTTAAGGAAGTGCTAGATATTTGTAGTCTAGCATTTTAAGGACATAAGTAGATGATTATGAATCTGAAACATGAGAATTACAACATGTAAAGAACTGGCACAACACTAACAGTAATAGCAATTGTTTTAGTTCTGGTGTTTTGATTTGTTTTGTTTTATTTTGTTTGTTTGTTTTCAACTTTCACAAAGTAGAGTAATGTGGGAAGAGGGAACTGCTATTGAATTACATTTATCAAATTGAACTGTAGGCATGTCTGTGAGGAATTTTCTTGAATGATGATGACTGTGAGCAGCTCAGCCAACTATAGGTGGTGCTATCCCTGAAGGTGGTCCTGAGCTGTATAACCAAGCAAAACCAAGCCACAAGAGCAAGCCAGAAAGCAACATTTGCCTTTGGTCTCCTCTTCAAGTCCTGCCTTGGCCTACTCAATCTGTAAGCTAAAGTAAACTCTTCCTCCATTCCATCAAAATCAAATTTTATGCTACATATATCTTTATTTATTGAAATATGTATTTATGAACAATAGTTAAATATATAGTACAATACATTTTAAATACAATTTGTATGTATTTTTGTGTGTTTTAAGAAAAATATTTACATAACCTAAATGACTATTGAACTTGCTATTATTATAGCCTGGGTTTACCTTGGACTTGTGATCTTTTTGACCAGCTTCCAAAGTGAAGAGATTACCAGTGTGAAGCAGACCATATCCATTATTTATTAATTTATTAATTTCTTTATTATTTCTCATTGTAAAAACTAAGCAAGTGATATTTAGTCTCACTTTTATCCCTGAAACAAGCAGTCTCTTAAAATCATTTTAAAGGACTTCTAAAAGCATAATTACTTCAAGGTAGAAAAAATATAAGTACATGTTTATATCTAAACATAGTGATCAACAAAGTCTTCAGAAACAAAAAGTTGTATATTCACTTTATGTTAGGGGTAAATAATGTTTTGTGTCAGGGGTCAATTAAGAGAGACTAAAAGCATATAGACTACTTTCCTGGAGATGATCCACCATTTTTTTTTCATGGCTGTAATGGGTAAACTCTGAACTGCAAGGCCTTCAATAACTTCATCTCACGACAGCCGATGAGCCTTTTCCTATTGCTACTACATTGTATAATATATCTTGGGGATTAGCCCACTCTATTGAGCAGATTTTCTGCAGACCAACATAAAGATAAACTTTTATAACCTAATACTGTTTAGATAAATTAATCATTTTATAGAATTCCTGATTTGATTAAAGTAATTTTAGGAAGAAAATTTTAAGAGATGGTTTTAGTTGTTTTGCCAGAAAGATTAATAAAGTTCGAATCAAGTAGAGAATGTGTCCATTCTTCCTAGAATAGTAAGTAAAGGTCAGCATAATAAAAAATAAAATGAGCTTTCACAATTTTACTAAAAAGAAAAATAGACTTGGGACAATTTGTGATCAAGGAAAAACATTCACGCTAGGGTGAAGGAACAGGTGTGCACTATGATAAAATGAGGCCAAGTGAGACTGTTACTTTTAACTTATAATTAGCCGATAGAATGAAACACTGCTTTGAACTTAATATCCTTCTGTGAATCCTCTTTTGTGTAACATTTTACCTAAGAGGTAATTTTCTAAGAACTACTGTCTATAAAAAGCCAAAAAATATAAAGTGTTAGCTTAAGGGGTTCTACCCCATTCATCCATTCAAATCTCTCTCTCTCTCTCTCTCTCTCTCTCTCTCTCTCTCTCTCTCTCTCTCTCTCTCTCTCTCTCTCTCTCTTTCTCTGTGTGTGTGTGTGTTTGTGTGTGTGTATGTGTGAATATATACATGTGTAAGTCTATGTGTAAATATGAATCGACACTTGTGGAGTAGATGAGACAGGTGATCCAGCCTATCAGAATGCCTGTATATGAGTTTATGTGAGTCTGTGTGTATTGCCTATGTAAAAGATTTAATTTTCTTTTCTTTCTTTTTCTCTATGGTTCATAATGAATTAACAATTCCAAGCTTCATTCCTAGACAGTGAGAGGCTCCTGAGCAAGAAAGAAAGGAACTCTAACAATTAATACTTTTCTTGATTCTTTGCTTCTGTCAACAGGAAGTTATTACCAAAGTTATGTTATATGTGTGTGTGTTAAAAGTTTTAACAGATAGATAGATAGATAGATAGATAGATAGATAGATAGATAGATAGATAGATAGATAGATAGATATGAGTTAAAAGAATTCAGAGTTCTCTCTGGGTATTCTTACCAGCCTGTCTTAGTTTGGGTTTCGTTACTGTGAAAAGATGCCACGTCCACAAAGATTTTGACATAGGACATTCAGTTGGGGCTGACTTACAGTTTCAGAGGTTCAGTCCATTATTATCAAGGTAGGGAGCATGGCAGTGTCCACACAGTCATGGTTCTGGAGAAGAAGCTGAGGTTTTACATCCTGTTCTGAAGGCAAACATGAGAAGACTTGCAAAGTCTAATCCCTACAAGGATACACTTCCAGGACATTAAATTTAGTTTGTGTTTTTACATCTCCAGTATTACACAATTAATGCAAAGAACTATACAGATATTCCCATTTTACTTTTGTTCATTTCTATATCCCTCCTACTAAAACATATATCTAATTAATAGAAATTCAACATTTATGTGGTATTAAATTTAACTATTACCAAGGACCTGCCTTATCTTAGTTGTGGGTCCTGAGGGAGTGTTCAGGGGCAGTGAAAAAACAACTTGGAGTTAAATCATGGGTACAAGCAAACAGCCTGTATTATGCTCAAAACGGCTTTCTCTGGATATCTCCAGATAACTTAGCTCTCACAGACCAAAACCCAATCTTTTATTTACATATCAGCTCAATCCTTTACTCCACATTTCCTCCTGATAATGCCAGGAATAAGTATTCCATGATGTCAGCCCCTTGACTCTTAGGAAAACACAGCAAGTATGTTTATTGTTGTTTAATATTTTAAATTAACTCAGATATCTGCCTGACCCTGTAAGCACAGAAAATAAGCTAGCTTGGTGGGATCCAGCTCTGGAATCACTGCTCCTACTATGCCTGGGCCTAAGTTGGCCCTATCCCAGGATGACATTGAACTCAGGAATCTGCCTGCCTTTGTATCATTCTGACAAGCTGGCTCATAGTACAGCTGCCTCTTTTCTTTTTGGTGTGTGAATCCTCTTATATATTTCATATTGCATCCTTGTATTTTGCATAGTTGAGAAATTCTGTTGATATACTTTTAAAGTCATGCTTTTAAGAGTTCATACTGTCAGCCTTAAGGACTCTCCTGAAGGTCAGAGTGTTTACCATTTTTGCTAAGGACATAGACACTCCCTTGACCCCAGACTCATGCTGTCTAATTATCATGGGGCCATTAAGCTTGGAAGGGAGAGAGGATATTCATCCTGAGAAAGAAATAAGACTAATATATATATATATATATATATATATATATATATATATATATATATATATATTCCTTATTTTACTTATTTACATTTCAAATGTTAACTCCTTTCCAGGGTTCCCCCTTCACATTCCCTCTATCCCATCCAACTGCCCCTGCTTCTATGATGGTGCTCCCCTACCCACCCACTCACTCATGCCTCACCATCCTAAGATTACCCTACATTGGGGTATTGAGTCTTCACATGACCAAAGGCCTGATCTCCCATTGATGCTAGATAAAGCTATCCTCTGCTACATATGCAAATGGAGGTATGGGTCCCTCCATTTTCACTCTTTGGTTGGTAGTTTAGTCCCTGGGAGATCTGACAGGTCTGGTTGGTTGATATTGTTGTTCTTCCTACAGGGTTGCAAACTCTTTCAACTCTTTCAGTCCTCCCCCTAACTCCTCCATTGGGGTCTCCATGTTCAGTCCAATGGTTGGCTGCAAGCCTCTGCATCTGTATTGGTCAGGTTCTGGCAGAGCCTCTCAAGAGACAACTATATCATGCTCCTGTCAGCAAGCACTTCTTGCCATCAGCAATAATGTCTGGGTTTGGCGGTTGCATATGGGATGAATCCCCAAGTGCAGCAGTCTCTAGGTGGTCTTTCTTTCTGTCTCTACTTTTTTCTTTGTCTCTGTATTTTCTTTAGACAGGAGCAATTCTGGATTAAAATTTTGAAGATGGGTGAGTGGCCCCACCTTTTAATTAGTGGCCTTGCCTAACCTCTGGATATGGTCTCTTGGGTTCTCTCTCCCCTTTGCTAATGTCATCGTTGTTGGGTCTTGGAAGCCTCTTGCCATACTGGTTCCTGAGACTTTCTGTCTACCCCCAGTTCCCTATCCTCCATTTTTACACACCTCTGTTCAATTTTTTGACTCTCTGTACATCTGTACAGTTACTTACCATACCTGATCCTGACACCCTTTCCCCTCCTCCTCCTTTCTTCCTCCAAAGCCCCTTCCATCCTCTATCTCCCATGAATATTTTGTTTCCCAGTCTGCATAGGACTCCAGCATCCACACTTTGGTCTTTCTTCTTCTTGAGCTTTATATTGTCTGTGAATTGTATTGTGGGTATTCAGAACTTTTTGCCAAATATTCACTTATCAGTGAGTACATACCATGTGTGTTCTTTTAAGATAACCCAGTCACAAAAGAACATACATGGTATATATATATATATATATATATATATATATATATATATATATACATATACATATATATATGTATATATATACATATATATATATGAATTATATATGTATATTATTTATACAACAAGCCTTCTGTCCAGCGACCATCAACACTTTTGGAGGCCCACTCCCTGCTGGCTTTTACCAGGGGTGGGAATCATGCTATGCTGTCCTTTCTATGACCATGTAGAACTTGGCAAACAATACAAATTATAAATTTGATTTAATACATAATATTTTAAAGTAATTTCATTCTTAAGAAACCATCCTAAGTATTTCTGTCTTGTCACTGCAGCTATTTCTAAACAATTCACTATCTCATTTTTAGGAATACTCTGTTTTCAGAATGGTTGTTTTTCAAATGAAATGCAAATATATTTTCCTTTTCATATGCACAGGGCACTTGATTGAATCATGCAATCAGTTTCAAAATGGGAGAAGAAATACATTAAGTGAATCACAGAGAAGACTTTTTTAGTACTAGTAGCTGGAAGGAGCTTTGCTTGCTCTCTGATGGATTCCATTGCATTAAACATTAAAACATCTTACAAAATTTACATAAATACATTTGATCCTCAATGAAAATGTATAAAATAATTGTCTCTACATTGTTATATATAAAAATTACAAATTATTCAGTAAGTGAAACCTGGCTTTTCAGTTTTCTTTAGGTCTGTATACTTTAAATTCATGTGTTCAAAGATATTAAGGTGAAAATAGAGTATTTAATTTAAATACCATCTCTGACATTTTTAGTATCTTCGAAGTTTGGGGGGTTTTCTCTTTTCTTCTCAACAAGCTCACTGTATCTGTCAATAGAAGTTATCACAGAGAATTACAAACATGCTCTTCTCCATCTCTGTCTACTTTCTGAGGAAAAGGCAGAATGTTCCATGTGTCATTTATTCTCTTGCTGAGAAGTTCTTTCAAGAGGTATATATTCATATGTTGTTATTTATTTGTGATACATTTTTGACATTTACACTGTGTGTCAATAGTGTCATAGCAACCCTTCATTCACATTCATGTTACTTTCTGTCTTCTCCCTCTATGTCCTTGTCTGTTTTGCAGTATTTACCAATCTTATTATTTTCTCCAGATAATCAACTTTTTATTTGAATGATTGTTGTTTTAGTATTTAATTTATTAATTTTTTATCTTTATTATTAGCTGTTGTGAATTCCCAGCATAAGACTGACTTAGTTTCAAGAACTTTGAGGTGCAACCATACATTACTTTTGAGAAAGTAGTCAGATATTTTTTAAAATATAAGCAATTGTGATTTTTAAGTTTTTTCTTAGAATTACACCATCTAAGCACTTCTTACAGCTTTCTCAGGTTACCTCAACAGAATCCCCTCCCTCCCCTCTCCCAGAATTTCAACAGAAACTCCCTGCTCTATCAGAGGCCACTCCAGTACCTTGAACCCCAAGTAATACCATGCCCTCAGCTCACCAAAACTCCTTAAAGCCTGTCGAGTCTCCTCCAACAGCATCTCTTTTCCTTGTCTTCATTCTTCTGTGTAAAGGTAACTTTTAGTCACTAAATGTAATTGTCATTATTGAGGGTTACTGAAGAACAAAGTCACCCAATCTGGCTTTCTGAATTCTGGCTGGCTAATTCAGTTATTCTGACCCAAGCTGCTCTCTAAGCTGACTGATTCAAATGAGTTTATCTCAGCACCTCACTGAATTGATCTGCTTGTTCTCAAACTAACTCTGGGATTCTGTTCTCACCTTCTGGCCCCTTCCCATTCTCTAGCTCATTCTTTCTTCACCTGCAGCCTGTTTCTGTAAAACTATTCCAGTAGAACTGTCACCTCTCTCTTTCTTTCTGCACTACTCTCTTAAGATGGCCCTTTGCTGTATGTACTTGTGAGAGCTGGGCTTATTCTATGACTAGTTCTGTAAATTCTTTCTCTGATTCTTCACTTTGTCCCTCTAGTCAATGTCATTGTCAAACATGATTTCTTCCTCCTACAAGCTAACTTGTCCTTCATTGTTTAGGATTAATGGTGTGTATTAGCATATGACTGTATTCCAGTGAAAAGAATTGGTTTTTCTTTCCTGCTAGATCAACCGAGACTTTGAAGGGTTTTGGATGTGATCCTTTGCCAGAGAAGACATGCCGATGGATTAAAATACATCATCTCCCTTTTTGTTTAAGCTAAACATTATATACAGTTTAACTATTACAACAATAACTATTATCAATCCCATAAACTTGACAGTCTGAATGTCCTTATGAAGATTTGTTGGTGCAAGTATCCTTCATACCTGCAGTTCCTATCATTTTTCCTTAAGCAAATGTCTATTTCTGGATCAAGGTTTTCCATTCTGCCAGTTTGATGAACTGTCTGTCTTTTGTCAGTCAGTTTGTTGAGTTGTCCCCATTTACAATGTATTAGCTTTCTGCTCATCTGTATTACAATCTTTCTGTGTCTCTTCCTTCCTTCCTTGAGTCGTGTCTTTCATGTGGATGCTACTTTTGTTAAGATTGAATCTTTATCAATTTTGATGGAACTCTAAGACTTTCATCACCTGAGAAAATATAGATAAATGCTCTTCTACAGTATAACACACTCCTTGGTATTCATTTTGATGTTATGTCATTCTGAAAATACAGAGGTTGATCTAAGACAGAAGGGTTTTTCTTTTTCTTTTATCTTTTTCTTCTCCTTTTAAAAATAATCTAATACATTTCAGCTAATGTTATTCCCCTTTTGTCTTTATCAAGGGACAGTCAGATATTTATGAATCTACAAATAAACAAAACACGAATGCTTCCCGAAAGAGCTGATCTCAGGAGCTTTTTGCTCTGCAGCTTTCTGAGATGTTTCCTGTCCTCCTTTAAAACATTTCTGTCAGATGTCCTCCAGTTTGTACAGCATTGGTAGGTTTTCTTTTTTCTCCAAACCTGACTGATTCAAACTGTCTTCTCTCAGCTTCTGACTTAATTGCACTGGTTGGCTCAAAATAACTCTAGCAATATGTTCTAATCTTAGCTTCTTTTTCTCTTGCTTCATCTGTCACCTGTAAAACTGTCCTGGTAAAACTGCTACCTTTCTCCTTGTCTCTGTTTTGTTCTCTCTCTCTCTCTCTCTCTCTCTCTCTCTCTCTCTCTCTCTCTCTCTCATCTTTTTGACTTAAGTAGCCTTGTTTTCCTGTACTGTTCTAGTGAGAGTTGGGTGTATCTTATCTCTGATTCACTCTGTCAATTTTTTTCTCTGATTTGTAAAGTTGTCTGACCCTTAATTTGATGTCACTTTTAAGCATGGTTGCTTTCTTCTATAAACTAACCTTATTTTCATTGTGTTGCATTAAAAGTGTCTATTAATGGCATGTTTGTATTCCAAGCAGATCATATTGTAATTCAGGACATGTTTGCATACCAGCATGATTACATAGACCTAGGAGAGCTTTAGATATAACCCCTTACCAGAGAAGTCATCTTGCTGGAGTAATATTCTTCTTTACACAAGCACAGAGTATGCTCAGCAACCCCAGCCTTGACAACCACCATCTCCAACAAAATGTTTCTGGATATATTTGTTTGTTTCGTTTGTTTGTGGTGAGGTTTTTTTTTTTTTTTCCTTAGGAGGGATTGAAGTTCGTTAGGATTTTTGTTTGTTTGTTTGGTTGGTTTGTTTTGTTTTTTTGGTGTGTGTGTCTGTGTGTGTGTGTGTGTGTGTGTATTAAGTAATACCAGTGAAACTGCTGAAAATGATTTTTTTACTGTTTTTGTATCTCAAGACAAAGAATTATAGCATATCTACATGTATGTGTGCACTTGATATATATGTGAAGGTGTACACATGTTTGTGTTTATCACTGTTTTTATGTATTTTTATGTTGGTTTGTACAATATGCCCATGTGGAGGTGAAAAAGATTATCTCAACTACTATATAATTTTTGTTTTGAAGCGGAGTTTCTTAGTGATTTGGACCTCACCAAGTATATTCAGTCTTTTAGTCCAGTGGTCCTCAGGATTCTCCATAACTGTATTTCTAAACACAAAGTTAACCTGTGCCACAATAGAGATTGTATAGTCCTTCCCGTATGGTCTCAGTAAGTAGTCCTATTGAGCCTTAAACTCACTATGTTTATGAGACTGGCCTTAAAATCAAAGAGCCTGGCCTTGTTGACTCTACCTTCTTATTACCTAGCACCTCTTTTTTTTTTTTACAAGTAGCTTTTGTTTGATTTGTTTTTGTTTATATTTTGCTTTATTTCAATGTTGGTTCTAGGATTTATAAAGGCCCCAAGAGGCTAAACACTATTTTTCCATATTCCACCAATCCTATACCACAATATTTAAGTAGAAATTTATGAAAAATTAATAATAAATTTTATTTTTCTAACATCCTCAATATGTAATAAAAGTAAAGAGAATGAGTAATATGAGTATATGACAAATTGTCTGACATGCTTACACTTATTAGACCAAAGTTTGTCTCTGACAATCACTACCATGGTACCCGTATAGTTTATGTCCTGTGACTTTCAGTAGCAAATTAAACAATGTAACATTTCCCAATATCATACCTGATTTTGAAATAACTTACCTCATAAACATGCTAAAAACAACACATTCAATATGTCCACAAAGTCAAGCTTCCTTTCTTTTTTTTCCCAAAATACTTTATTTATCAGTATTTGTATATACATACATACTTATACATGTATACATATATACATACATATATGAACAATAATTAAATAAGATGTATTTGAACAGTATTGAGGTTGGAAAGAGTGGGAGGAAGGAGAGAAAGAAAAAATTATGTAAATACAGTGCTCATATATGAAATTCTCAAAAAGGAATCCATTTTTTAAAAAAATTGTTCAACAGATTAACTTGCATTTTACAATATGAAAATAAATATGACCTATAATTATGTTGAAGGACATTTTAACTCACTACAAACAAGCTTCCTTTCTTTACTAAACTGTAATTGGGCTTGATGACATAATACTAAAGAATAGGTCTTCTGGAAAATATAAGAGAAAAATAAATTTATTAGAATGATTTTGAAAAGAGTCTATTAAATAAATACTTTTGTGTTGTGAAGCAGTAGTTAATCTTCAGAGTATTGATCCATAGCTAAATGTATCCTAGCTGAAAAGATATAAGACTTGGGTTGCCATTATATCAGGAAATGTAAAATTCAGAGTCTTAATAATGCTTTCAAGATTGATGACTTTAGACTGTATATCAGTCACTATTTAGTCAAGAGAAAGAAACCACGGAGTAATTTAGGCTAGGGAATGTCAATAAAAAGAATTATTAACTATACGTTGGGGTTGGAGTAATAAAACAAAAGTAACTTTAAAGAATATAAGACAAAGGTTAGATGTAGAAATTGCTGGAAAGGTAGAATAATAGCTCACAAAAATGACAAAGAAATTATGGATCTTGCTGTGTGAATTTGGGAAACTCTGCTTTCTGGAGCTTGCTGTATGAATATGTTACTGGACATAGGCAGAGGTAGTCCTATAAAACTAATGTGTTGTAGATGCAGCAGTATTGGGCAAACTAATAGTCTATACATATATCTATCCAGTATAGACTGTAGGTAGTAAGTACTATAAATCTGAACCTCCAATAAATGATGGATAGTGGTAAGATATGTCTTTTGTTCATCAAAAGCTGGCCATGTGAATTCCTGGAAAGAGAAAGAGCACCCTGTATAGTATTTCAGTGAATGGCCTTGCCCAGATTTTGGTCATAAACATAATTTAAATAGATTTTTAAAAAATTTCCTGCATCAAGATTGTTAACAATCTTTTCAAACTTATCAATTCTGTGAAAATAAACATTGCTTCTCTTTTTTGTACATTTATTTTAACTCAAGCATGTTAAAATATAGTATATAACACTCATGCCTACAGAAATAAATCCATACAAAAATTATAGCAATAGCCATTAATTAAATTTGATGACTTTTATGGAGCAATCTTGTACATAATCAAATATTGCAATCATTCAATTTTTGCTAAGCAAAGATATTTCTACAGGACTGACAGATGGTATTATGTATTTATATTTTTAGAAAGCATAAGATCTTTTCTGTGGCACATAAGGGTATGGAGAACACATATATGTTATAAAATGTTTCATTTTATGTTTTATCTATTTTTAATTCATTTCATATCTAATTGCTTAGGATTTGTTTCATAAGTGCCATGTGACAATTGCAGTCTATGATTTTATTATTTAGGGTGACTTTTTACAATGCTAAAATTAGGACTAATAATTGTAGTTTGGAGTATTTGTTTGCTTTCTGCATGTGATACATGCCCATTAAATGAACTGGTGGTTAGACCTTGTTTAATCAACCAGATAATGTCTCATGTTCTTTTCAGTAGTGCTGTTTAATTAAAAATTTTGATATAAGAAATTTCTAAAATCTCAACTATGTTTTCAGTACTGACTGTTTGGCATGCTCTGAACAATTGTTGTGCTCTTCACTGGAAAAACAACCTGTTTTGCTCCAAGCTTTCCTTGGATTTTTACAGTTCTTTGTGTAGTGTTAAAGGTTACTAGACTTTTCTTCATCCAATTTGGCATGTTTCCTTCAATTCTCCTTGCTCAGTGTGTATTTGGGAAGCCATATTAGAGAAACCTCAAAAGTATACCTTCTGATATTTCTTGGATACACAAGCTCACAACAAACTCTCTGGTCCTCTAACTGTTACAATCTTTCTGACCCTCTTCCTCAATATTTTCTGGGCCTTATGTAAAACAATGTTTTATAAATTTTCTCATTGAGACTCTGCATTTTTATTGGCTGTGTTCTCCAGCTATTGCAAATATAATACTTAGAGGTAATATTATACAGACTGAGCAGGTTATATTTAAATAATGAATGTATCTTAATATACATGCATGTATTTGTATAGTTTATGTATAATAAAAATTAATAAAGGAATTGGTCATGAATTTTAAAGAAAGCTGGGAATGATATATAGGAGCATTTATAGGAAAGAAGAGGAAAAATAAATGTAGTTAAATTTCCAAAAAGTGTAAAATACATTGCAAGTAGTAATTGGAAGAAAAAACTTCTCTCTGTAGTAAGCAGACTACTTTCTGTCTTCTGCTGGTATATTTTCACTTACTCGTTTTGACAGATGTATCATACTATAAAAGATAGAGAATACAACTATTCCTTAAACATACATTATATATGTGTTATTTTACTATAACTACTGAAGATAGGTTGACTTTCCATCAAGTTAATAATTCTATGGAAACATGTAAATTGTTATTGAGAGTTACCTAAGAAGCATAAAATGAAACTAGGTCCTATATGACAAGACATGATTGAATGATAAGTTTACAGGAATGAATATGTGAGATGGAGTGATTATCTTTTCTATAAAACAATATTTGGATGACTTTGTAATATCTTGTACTAAGGTCTTGTATGCTCCTTACTGGATAATATTGGATGATTATAAAAATCACTCCTATTTATTTAATATATATGCAATTATTTAAATTATACACAATGTCTTTGGTTCAAAGTTAAAACTAAAAGCTTTATGGGCCAGTAAGTTTGTCAGCATGAAGGGACTGTACACATATTATCTAGAAATAAAACTTTTTAAAATTTCTCATGAACTACTTAAATGTTAACAGCATCAAATCTGTTAGATTTATTCCCTCAATGATAAATGATAATGACATAAAAATGTGGATTTCTTAAGCAAAAGTATTAAAAGTCTTTTTATTCTTTTGTTGACATAAATTTTATAAATGCTAAGTTTCTATTATAAATGACAAGTACAATTTTCTTAAGTTGTGAACACATAAAAATAGATTAGATAATAATTAATGTACAAAATATTTTTACATATTAAATGAAAAAATATTTCTATTGCATTCAAAATCTGTTTGGGGTTCTGGTCATTGTTTTCTGTAAAACAGACAAATTTCTTCACTCATGCCCATTATGACAGATTTTAGTGATGACTTAAAAGCAAATGCTCAATTCATTTCTTTTCCTGTACTTATAGCCAGGTATTGACATAATCCCCCTTCAGGTACTTTTGAAATTTTGCTTATGTTTATTTTTATCTTTATTTACTTTTTTCATTAACTTCTGTTTTCATATGACTATGAATAAATTTGGTGTGCATCTTTTATGGATATATGTCTATAGTGAGTAAGCTTTTGTTTTATTTCAGTTTATTTCCATTCATTCTTTCAATGGAAAATAGGTATGTATTATAAATATATTTTTACTTCATGACTTAAATGTACTTTTATAATTTACATTTAAAGATGAAACATCATTATTGATAGATTGATACTAGTCTTTGAACCTTACAAAAGTGCAATGGATAAGCTACAACTCCTGTTTCAGCAGATCATTTTAAATATCTTACATGTTGTTTTTAATGTGAGCCTTTTATTTCAAGGACTATATACACCCAATTTTTCTATCTATTTTCCTACTAATAGAAAACCTATTCCTTAACTCCCTGTTACCACAACAGGTAGTATTTTATTTAGGACTTTGAAGAAACTTTTCTTAGAAATAAATCATAAACTTTCATTGTTGCAGTTCTCTAAGTGGCCACTCATATGAATGATAATGTAATACTTTAATAACCCAAATATGAATTTTTACCATTGATTTAGTCTTATTTTGCTGTTCCTATAACATAATGTCCATGAAGAGCTTCTGTATCTGTGTCTATATATGAGTGAGTATACATGGTTTTGTGTATAAAACATGTGCATGAAGACACATAGAGGCCAGAGGTCAAGAATGAGTATACATGGATGTTTGTGTAAACCATGTGTATGTAGACCTATGGAGGCTAGAAGTCAAGACTCATTTTACTCAGTTACTTTCCGTTATAGTTTTGAGACAAGATTTGTTTTCATTTATTTGTTTACACTCCAGATTTTATCCCCCTCCCAGTCCACCCTTCAACTGTTTCACATCCCATAACACGTCTCTGCCCCCATTTCCACAAGCATGATGTGAATCCCCCACCCCACCAGACAATAGCTCCCTGAGTCCTCCAGTCTATGGAGGATTAGGTGCATCTTCTCTGAACCCAGACCTGCCAGTCCTCTGCTATATATGTGTTGGGGGTCTCATATCATCTGATGTATATTCCCTGGTTGGTGGTCCAGTGGTTGAGAGATCTTGGGGGTCCAAATGAATTGAGACTGTTGCTCTTCCTAAATGGTCACCCTCATCCTCAGCTTCTTTTCCAATATTAAATAAAATATATCTTTCTAATAGATTCAGAATCTGTTTTGGGTTCTGCTCATTGTGTTTTTTAAAATAGACAAATTTCTTCACTCATTCCCTTTATGATAGATTTTAGTGATCATTTAAAAGCAAATGCTCAACTTATCTCTTTTCCTATACTTATAACAAGGTATTGACATAATCCTTACATAATTGACATAATGGACATAATTTGTCCACTGGTTGGGTGCAAATAGTCAGGAGCCATAATGGGACAAGCTAATAATTAGCAGATGATTATCCTGAAATGCTTGCCTTGGATTATTATATAATCTGCGACAAGTGAGCCCATCCAGCAAGGCTGTGGGGGACTTATTTTAGAAAAGATTCCTGCTATTAATATACTTTTCCTATTATTATTATTATTATTATTATTATTATTATTAAACATATGTAACAGTTACTAAGCAATAGCATACCTCTTTGGAATAGATCTCTGAAGACCCACAAAGATGTACTGTCTCATAGTGATGCTATATAGACAAATAGATGACTTCTTAAATGTTAATGATGATCCTATAAGAATTTCTAAAATTATATCAATGATTATTAAGCTCTTTTATAATGGACTGCTATTAGGTCCCTCTCTGATAGTCAAAACTGCAATGAGAACTCTGCCAGTCTCCCAGTTAATTGCCTTAGATAGTAACCAGACTTTTTCCTGCTCAGAGCATATTCCAGGGTTGTAAAACAATTAACCAAAGGTCACTAAAAGGGAACTCACAATTTATTATAGGTACCAGGATAGAAGAGAAAATATTGCCTGAGTTTAACTATACAAAACGTTACTAATTTCTTAAGTTATAGTTTTAAGCCTTCAGTGAACCTGTGAAGCTAGACAGGTGATGAATATCTAGCTAGATAATTGCTCCTAATCAATATGCATGTGAACATTCTCTGTTGTAAACTTCTATTTCAATTTATGATTTGAATTTCGGTGTGAACTTGTGATGAACTTTGTAACACGTGACCATGTACTCTGAAAGATGCATAAGTGCTGAAAACAAAAAAAAAGAGAGTACTAGTAGAGTCGTAGTAGCTGTTGTATTTGTAGTTAGTTAGTTCTTAGTCCCTTCCTTTCCTTTTCCCTTGCCTAAAATTCTTTCCCTTAAAACTTTTCCTTTATTAGATTTTTTTCCTTTTCCTCACTTAGGACCTTCCCACTTTTCTCCTTAGATAGCTTTCAAAGGAAACTTTTTACACTTAGTAATAAACTCTACATAGTAACTTTTCTAAGTGTCTTTTCTTCCTGTGACCTCAGACTAGCAGACATAAGTCAGAGCCCAGCAATTCTTGCTAAGATAGTACAAAGGCTATTTGCCTAATCCTCTGCTGTTAGGCTAAAGGTGTTAATCACCCTAGCCTACAGTCTTTTACCCTCAGAAGATATTTTTAGGACTTCTTATAAGTTATCATCAGCAGTACAGGTCAGAGAGCCAAAAAGCTCTGAGACCCTCAGACTTTAAAGCAATCACCAGAGTCCTATTCTGTGCCCCTGACACTTCCCTCTCAGAGCCAGAAGGCTCCTGGTAGCAAATATCAGCATCTGACTCTTTCAGCTGCTTGTTGTCTGGTTGGTCAGAGGGCAGCAATGATAGGTCCCTTTTTGTGAGAGTTCCATAGCCTCAGTAATAGTGTCAGGCCTTGGGACCTCCCGCTGAGCTGGATCTCATTTTGGACTTCTCACTGGACCTTCTTTTCCTCAGGCTTCTCTCCATTTCCATCTCTTCAGTTCTTTCAAATAGGAACAATTATGGATAAGAGTTTTGACTGTGAATTGGCAACCCCCTCCCTCATTTGATGCCCTGTCTTCCTGTTGGAGGTGGGCTCTAAAAGTTTCCTCTTCCTACTGTAGGGTTTTTCATCTAAGGTCCTCATTTTGAGTCCTGGGGTTCTCTAACCTCTCAGGTCTCTGGTACATTCTAGAGGGTTCCCTCAAATTCCTACTTCTTGAGGTTGTCATTTTTCATTCTTTCTGCTGGCCCTCAGGGTTTCAGTCCTTTTCCCTCACCCAATACCAGATCAGGTTCACCTTTCTGCCTCCCCCCACCTCTGTTCACTTTCCCTCTCTGGTCTCTCCTTTCCTACTTGTGATTGCTTTCTTCTCCCTTCTAATCAGGACTGAGGTATCCCCACTTGGGCACTTCAGCTTGGTGACCTTTTTGAGTTCTGTGGACCATATCTTGTCTATTCTGTAATTTTTTTGGCTAATATTCACTGATTAGTGAATACATACCATCCATGAAACAACCCAGATGTCCTACAACAGAAGAATGGGTACAGAAAATGTGGTTCATTTACACAATGGAATACTATTCAGCTATTAAGAATGAGGACATCCTGAGTTTTTCAGGCAAACTAGAAAATATCATCCTGAGTCAAGTAACTTAGACATAGAAGAGATAATTTTTTTACAGAGACCTGAATCAACTAGATTGCCCAAAAATTCCAGATATTTGTTTTTCTCTGGCTCCTCAGAGATGGAATTAGAAGAACAAGAAGTTGTACCCAGCTTTGTTATATCAGTGCTTGGAATAGAACTCTTGTTATTGCCTGAATTGTAAACACACTATGTAGTGATCCCTGTGGCAGCATAATCATTTCTTTTTTAAAGTTTATGCTAGTCTTTTTTTTCCAGAGGCTGGGATGCTAAAAGTGTTGCCCCAATACCTGGTAGGGGTTTTGTGATAATTGACTCATTTCAGAAAATATAAGGAGTAGTAGGGACATTCAACTTCATCAAGCATAGAGGATAATATCCATTAATAAAACCCACATTCACAATAATTAATTCAATATACCCAGAATAAAGAGGCACTCTTTCATGCACAGAGATGATAACCATGCCTGAAAGCTCTGTCTTCATGAACAAGCTCTTTCATTGGTATGACGCTGTCAACACAACCACAATGTAGACTCATTTGAGTTTTTCCTATTACACTATATCCAGGGATTATCTTTAAACCAACATACTATCAACATTAGTAATTATTGGCAATTTTAAAGTTGAGTAGAATCTTAGGCAAAATATGAGTAGCTGTTTTATTTGAATATAAATTTTTATTTATGTGTATGCATATGATGGATAAGTTAAGGTGACTATAGCAGTCTACAGCAGCCAAAATAGGGCTTTGATCCCCTGGAACTGAATTTATAGGTGGTTGTGAACTGCCAAGAATAGATGCTCAGAACCTAGGTCCAGTCCTGTAGAAGAGTACCAAGCTTTATTCACAGTAAAACTATCACTCCAGTGTGGTAATTAACATTTTAACTGTGTTATAACAACACTCAGACACTGCTGACTTTAAATATGTCTAGTGGAGTTTTGTATTGTGTACTAGTGTAGCTTGTCAGTCAGCTTTTCTAGATATTTTCTGTCCCATCATTAGATCTTCTCTCTGATGTTCCTCCTCAGAGCTAATATCTTACATCTCTAACTTCAACAGCAGGCGATACTACTGATTGCTCAAAATTGTAGGCAGGAATTTGGTGTGCACAGAAAGATGAGGTGTCCTATTTTCAAGTCCACTTTCATTTCGCCAAAGGGGCGATATCTCCATAGATGAGGTATAAGACTTCTTTTCATCCCAGGCTATGGGAGAGTGACTGCAGGTGGTGGTCATTTAAGTGTCATCTAAATCTATCATGTGGAAATAGAGCTTCCTGAAGCAAAGCCAAAGTGTCAGTGCCCACATCTGCGACAGAGATTCTCCTAAGTTAGAAGGAATTGTATTTGCTTTGATGCATCTGTGGCTGTTCAGAAGTTCCCTGTAGCTACTGGATGCTGGATCGTTTCTTTCAACAACTGTGTGGGTCTTAAGACATCTCTGATTGTTTTGACCAGGAACCAGAAAGGGAGCAACTTTTGTTTTACAGCTCTCTGAAATTTGGTGGTGGAAATGAGTAATGTTGCCGTTAGGCTCCTAACTACAATGTGATTACATGCCACATGATCCTGTCTCAAATCTGTTAAGTCAGGATAAATGGTACCATCCAACTGTGAGCCATGCTAAGCCCTTACTCCCTTAAGTTTATTTTGTCAGGCATTTTGTCATAGGGAGGAGTAAGATAACTAATTAGCTGACAACCACTTATAGGCAGGGAAATTTTCCTGGTTTGAATCGGTCTGAATCTAGAAGAAAGCAGAACACAGTGCAAATGAGCTTCTTACTTTTTTTTACACAGCTGTTCTGCTTCACCAGGACATTGTCAGAATGCCCACTCAACACATAGAAAGCATGACTAAAATTAGGATGAACAGACTGAAAGTGGACTGACATTTTTCCTTATCTGACTCTAGGAGTTGAGACTACATCAGTGTAATACACACTTGTATTTAAAAATCAATTAAAAGTGTTAAAGTTATGCTTCTTTCACATTTTTTTTCTGATGGGTGGTGTTCAGCAATGCCCTAAGCAATACTTAGTTTTCTTTTCTTCGATATCATCTGTTTTTTCTGAACTATTTGGGTACTTAGTTGTTCTATAATCTCAGCTTTGTAATTGTTCATGAAAAGTCCTGGGCCTTGTAGATGGTCTGGATAATGATCTAATTAACATAGACTGACACTATTATGTTTTCTGATACTTAAACAGCAACCAAATGTTCATTAGAATGGCTTTACATTTTATATCTTCTGTGACTTTTATTTTGCAAACACATCAATTTTACACATATTAGACATTCAAACATGAATCTCTCTCTCTCTCTCTCTCTCTCTCTCTCTCTCTCTCTCTCTCTCTCTCTCTCTCTCTCTCTGTGTGTGTGTGTGTGTGTGTTAAGAAGGCTACACTGATTCCATGACAGCCTTCAAAATGGCAGTTAAGGAGACTAGGCCTAAATCTCTGTTTCCAAGAACTGGACAATTGTGAGCAAGTCCAGGTCTCAAAAGCTGCCCTGCCAATGGGTCATTAGCAGTTTCCAAACCTCCCCTGGCAAATTTCCAGCCCCCACATCCCAGTAATGAAATATCTATAGAGATGGACCCAACAGATTAACATGGAGGTCATCTACCCCTGAATTCCATAATGAGCTTTAAGGTCTTCAAGGACAAATGGGTGTCTCTCTATTCTGGTAATAGGAGACTACAGCATGTTGGACTTCTGAAGAATGAAAAACTCTATGCATTTTAATAGAGTTTGGGATATCATTCTTCAGCGAATCATGGATCCTTACTCTCTCTCATATATATATATATATATATATATATATATATATATATATATATATATATATATTCTAATATTAACCATGCTGTATGTATGTTTCAAACAATACCAAAATATTTTTGCTGATATGTGGGTTCCTGTTCCAGAGGGGTTCCACAATGATCTCTGGCCTGGCCTCGTGCAGGGGTCCGGGCCAAGGGGACAGAGTGCGAGCATGGAGGGGGAATTGGTCCCACTGTCTTCTTCGCTGCCTCCACCCATGTCTCTGTTGTTGCTACCCAGTTACTCCCAGATGCTGCACCCATCTCTCCAAGTTGAGATGGTCTGGGCTGTGCCAATGAGGCACTGGCTAGCTAGCAGGGAGAGAAGGGTCCTGAAGGCACTTGGGAGAGCAAAATTCTTACCCAGTGTTACAGCTCTTATTGGACCAGTGAGGTGCTAGCTAGCTGAAGAGGAGGGGATGTTCATGAAGGCGTCTGGGGAGAGCAGATCTCTTCCTAAGTGTTATAGCACTTGTGAAAGAAACTCTCTCGGACAACAGGATGATTCTTGCACACCTTTACTTCTGAATAGCACCCTTATATATAGTTTTGGAGTGGGTTAGGGTCTGGCAGCAGATAACCCCTATTGGCTTGGTCTGAGAGCTTGGAGATGCTTCATCTACATGTGGGAGAGCCTGAGGCACTATAGACCTCTCTGAGGCCATAGACCTCTCAGTGGAAGGGGCTGTGGATGGATGAAGCTCAGTGAGAGATCTAGGGGCCCAGGAACAAAAGATGAACACCTTTTGTCCCATTAGGGTCAGAGGTTCGAGGCCTGTTTGACCAGGTGCCCAGCTGCCTCTCACAGCCCACTGTTCCCCAATGATACATTTTCAGAGACTATCTTTATATCTAGTGGAAGGAATACCATGCTGTGCTCTTATTTTTCCACTTTAACAATTCAAATATTTTAGTTTTTTTCTATAATTTTGGACACATTACAGTAAAATACACTTTTCCAAAGTGAAATTCTAGAAATATTTAAAATTATTTGAATAAGATTACCATTAAAATAAAATGCTGTAATAACCAGATGTGGCCTTTTGCAAGAAAGCTTAAATCTCTACTTCCAACTTGATCTCTGTATTCTCTTTGTTCCAGAAGCTGACCTCTAGATATACCACATTCTGAATTTTTTTCCTTTAATTTCTGTTTGACTTTTGCCACTGGTAACCATAAAGTAAAATTCAGAGTATGTGAAAGTCAAGAAATCAGGATATGCAATGACCCTACTGATGAAGTATTTGACTTCTTGTTGGTGTCATTATATTGTTGAAAGCCATGGCTTTTCTTCTATAAACCTCTAATGCAGCAATTTCCTCCATAGAGATGCAGATTCTGACTTCTCATTGAGTTTCTTTTGTTAGTTTTCCCTAAATTTTAGACAAGCATTGTGTATGATCTCCAAAGATGGTAGCAAAAAAATCATCTATCACCTTTACCTCTTTATAAAATAACTTGTTTTCTTTAATTATTTAATTTTGTCATGGCTTGTTTGATTAGAATGCTATTTTCATGACATAATATTTAGAATGGGAATATAGGAATGGGTTGTAGAATGATGTTTCAGTTAACAGTGAATTATATACAATTGTTTCCTAAGATTATAACCATAGTATATAGTATATTTTGTCATCTATGTTTCTGTAACTACATTCTAAATTATTTGCACAGGGAAATCAATTGAGAAAAAAATTTTAAGGTCTACATACATTATTAAATGATGAATGAAAGCATTTTCTACTACATAAAGCTTGAATAGGTATCTTGTCAGCTATAATTTGACTCAAAGATTTACTATTTTCTGTATTACATAAAACTTTAGCGCTAAAGTTTTACTAGATCACAAGCATGAGGACATAAAAAGCACAAACCCCATATAAAAATATAGAATATACTTTTACATACTTAAAATTTAAATCCTAACAAGATAGAGATAGTTGATCCTTGAGTCAACCGGGCCAGTCATTCTAGAATAATTGGTTAACTCCAAATCAAGTAAGGGATCTATCTCAAAAGAGCCACTCACTATATAGAGGCATCAGGCCAACACATGCATAGCCACCCACACAAACACTGTACTGTCATTTAGTCTCTGCATTTCAACCAGTTGTGAGCTTCTGCAATGTCCTTCCACTACATAAACATCTCAGAAAAAGTATGAAAACTCATAACAGATGCTACATTTTAAAATATTCATACCAATTTTTTATTTAACATGTAATTAACATTATAAATTAGAAATAATTAAAGTATTATTATTCTTTATATACAATAAATTACTTCAAAAATATTCCACCTCCCTATCATTCTACAGTAAATTGTCCTTTAAGACACTTAATGGAAAGCACTAAGTTTTAAAGTAATAGCATCAGAGTTGTGTGAAACAGTAGAGATATTCTGTGAATTTCAGTTAATTGACTTAATGTTCTCATTTGGAAAATGAACAAGTATCTTAAATGACTTGAAATTCCTATGAATCCTGGATATATAATTTTATTAATGAAATTGTTGGGAGAGATCATATAATTTTAAAAGAAAATTGAATTAAATATTATAATATCTAAGCCAAAGATAGCCAAATTAAATTGATCATCCATGTGTAAAAATTTAACTTAGTGCCCTTTCTGATGGGGCAGACTCTTAGCTAGTCTGCTTCCTCGAAGACACCATATTCTGACCCATCCCAGAAGATTCTCTGCACTCAGAACAGTGGGTAAAAACCCTCCCCCAAAACCCAAAGTCCCAAAGCTACAGCTGGGAGCCCAGCTCACTAGGGACCCATTATCTACCCTAAACCCACCCTTTCAAATACCACACTTCTTCTATCCCCTCTGCCTGGTCCTTTTACTGGAGCAAATGTCTAGCTGGTCTGCTCCTGGAAAGGCACCATATTCTGACCCATCCCAGAGAATCTGCTACAATCAGAGCAGTTGATGATCCACTGCACCCAGAGCAGTTGACTCCTAGCTGGTCTGTTCCTATGAAGACATCATATCCTGACCTATTGAAACAGGTTCCTTCTGGTCTGATCTAGTTCCCTGAGCAGACATTTGGTGCTAGCACTGCAACCAATAACACAACAACCAGAGGAAGCTGGACTCCCAAGAGATGTAACACACCCAGGATCATAGTGGAAGCTAGACTCCCAGAAGCTCTAATATGCCCAGGATCATATGGTTTCATTATCCAGAGGCAGCCTAACTCCCAGGAGCTCATACAACCAGGATCTCAGGAACACAGGATCAAAGAGACAGATGGACTCTGAGAAGTTCTGACACAACCAAGATAATTTGAGAGACAGGCTCCAGTCAGGGACAGGGAGTGCAGGTAGCACCAAAGACAACAAGATGGTAAAGGCAACTGCAAAAATATAAACAACAGTGAGTAAGGTTACTTGGCATCATCAGAACCCAGTTCTTTCACCATAGCAAGTACTAGATACCCCATCACATTGGAAAAGCAAGATTCAAATTTAAAATCACTTCTAATAATAATGATAGAGGACTTTGAGGACATAAATAACACCCTCAAAGAAATACAGGAGGACACAGAAAAACAGGTAGAAGCCCTTAAAGAGGAATCACAAAAATTCGTCTAAAAATTACAAGAAAACACAACCAAACAGGTGAAGGAATTAAAGAAAACCATCGAGGATCTAAAATCGAAATAGAAACAATAAAGAAATCACCCAGAGGAGGCTGGACTCCCAGGAGCTCTAACACACCCAGGAACATAGGATAATAGAATCACAGAATCTCAGGAGCTTGGTCACACCAGGATTTAAAGATTCTTGAAGCAGTCTGACTCCCAGGAGCTACCACAACCAAGATCTTAGGATCACAGGATCAAAGAAACAGATGGACTCTGAGGAGTTCTGACACAACCAAGATAACAAAAGAGACTGGCTCCAGTCAGAGACAGTGAGTGAAGGTAGCACTAGAGATAACCAGATAGTGAAAGGCAAGCACAAGAACATAAGCAACAGAAAGCAATGTTACTTGGTATCATCAGAACCTAGTTCTCCCACTGTAGTAAGTCTGGGATACCCCATGACACTGGAAAAGCAAGAGTAGAATTTAAAATCACTTCTCATGTTGATGATGGAGAAATTTAAGAAGGACATAAATAACTCCTTCAAAGAAATATAGGAGAACACAGGTAAACAGTAAGAAGCCCTTAAAAAGGAAACACAAAAATCACTTAAATATTTACAAAAAAACACATCTAAACAGGTGAAGGAATTCCACAAAACCATCCAAGATATAAAAATGGAAGTAGAAACAATAAATAAATCACAAAGAGAGACTACCATGGAGATATAAAACTTAAGAAAGAGATCAAGAGTCATGGACATAAGCATTACCAACAGAATACAAGATAGAAGAGAGAATCTCAGGTGCAGAAGATACCAAAGAAAACATGGCAACCACTGTCAAAGCAAATGCAAAATGCAAAAAGCTCCTACCCCAAAACATCCAGGAAATCCAGGACACAATGAGAAGAGCAAATTTAAGAAGAGCACCAAATGCACAAAACCAAGAAAGAATATTAAAAGCAGTAAGAGTCAAGTAGCATATGAAGGCAGACCTATAAGAATTTCCCCAGACTTCTCACCAGAGACTATCAAAGCCAAGATCCTGGACAGATAACATACAGACCCTAAGATAACACAAATGACAGCCCAGGCTATTACACCCAGCAAACTATCAATTATTAGAGTTGAAGAAACCAAGATATTCTATGACAAAACCAAATTTACATAATATCTTTCCCCAAATCCTGCTCTACAAAGGATAATAGAGGGAAAACTCCAACACAAGGAAGGATATTATACCCTAGAAAAAACAAGAAAGTAATCTTCTTCCAACAAAACAAAAAGATAGTTACATAAACATAGCTCCACCTCTAAAAACAAAAATAACAGGAAGCAACAATCACATTTCCTTAATATCTCTTAACATTAATGCTCTCAATCCCCCAATAAAAAGACATAGACTAGTGGTCTTAATATGTAAATAGGACCTAACATATTGCTGCATACAGGAAATGCACCTCAGTGACAGACACTACCACAGAGTAAAAGGCTGGAAAACAATTTTCCAAGCAAATGGTCCCAAGAAACAAGATGGAGTAGCAATTCTAATATCAAATAGAATCGACTTTCAACCAAAAGTTATCAAGAAAGATAAGGAAGGACACTTCATACTCATCAAAGGAAAAAATCTACTAAGATGAAATCTCAATTCTGAATATATATGCCCCAAGTGCACAGGCACCCACATTCATAAAGGAAACTTTACTAAAGCTCAGAGCACACATTGACCTCACATGATAACAGTAGAAGACTTCAGAACCCCACTCTCAGCAATGGGAAGATCATGAAAACAAAATCTAGACAAAGACACAGTAAAACTAGTAGAAGTTATGAACCAAATCGATTTAGCAGATGACTATAGAACATTTCATCCTAAAACAAAAGAACATGCCTTCTTCTAAGCAGCTCATGGTATCTTCTCCAAAATAGACCATATAATTGGTCACAAAACAGGCCTCATTTGGAATATCAAAAACAAAACAAAACAAAACAAAAAAACACGATAGCGAAAACTATTCTCAATAATAAAGAACTTCTTGGGGAATCACCATTCCTGACCTCAAGCTCTATTACAGAGCAATTGTGATTAAAAAAAAACAAAGAAACAAACAAACCAACAACTTCATGATATTGGTATAGAGATAGGCTAGAAGATCACTGGAATAGAATTGAAGCCACAGAAATGACCCCACACACCTATGGTAACTTGATCTTTGACAAAGGTGCTAAAGCCATCCAGTGGAAAAAAAGACAGAATTTTCAACAAATGGTGCTGGTTCAACATGAGGTCACCATATACAAGAATGAAAATCAATCCATTCTTATCTTCTTGTACAAAGCTCAAATCAAAGTAGATCAAGAACCTCCACATAAAACCAGATACACTGAAACTAATAGAAGAGAAAATGGGGAAGAGCCTTGAACACATGGGCACAGGGGAAAAGTTCCTGAACAGAAGAGCAATGGCTTATGCTCAAAGATTAAGAACTAACAAATGAGACCTCATTAAATTGCAAAGCTTCTGGAAGGCAAAGGAGACTGTCAATAGGACAAAATGGCAACCAACACATTAAAAAGATCTTTACTGACCCTACATCAAATAAGGGTAAATATCAATATATACAAAGAACTCTAGAAATTAGACTTCAGGGAATCAAATAACTGTATTAAAAATGGGGTATAGAGTTAAACAAAGAATTCTTAACTGAGGAAACTTGAATAATCAAAAAGCACCTAAAGAAATGTTCAACATTCTTAGTCCTCAGGGAAACACAAATAAAAACAACCTTGAGATTGCACCTCACACCAGTCAGAATGGCTAAGATCAAAAACATAGGTGATAACAGATGCTGGCCAGGATGTGCAGAAACAGGAACACTTCTCCATTATTGGTGGGATTACAAGCTGGTACAACCACTCTTGTATGACATTTCCTCAGAAAATTGGACATAGCATGGTATAGGCCCATCTATACCACTCCCAGGCATATACCCAGAAGATGCTCCAACATATTACAAGGACACATGCTCCACTATGTTCATAGCAGCCTTATTTATAATATCCAGAAGCTGGAAAGAACCCAGATGTCCTTCAACAGAGGAATGGAAGCAGAAAATATTGTTCATTTACACAATGGAGTATTACTCATCTATTAAAAACAATGAATTCATGAAATTCTTAGGCCAATGGATAGAAAATATCCTGAGTGAGGTAACCCAATCACAAAAGAATGCACATTGTATGTACTCACTGATAAGTGGATATTAGCCCAAAAGCTAGCAATACCCGAGAAACAACTCACAGACCACATGAAGACCAAGAAGAAGGAAGACCAAAGTGTGAGTGCTTCAGTCCTTCTTAGAAGGAATAATAAAATACTCACATGAACAAATATGGAGACTAAGTGTGGAGCAGAGACTAGTAGAGGGACCGTCCAAAGATTGCTTCACCTAGGGATTCATCCCATGTGCAGCCATCAAATGCAGCCACTGTTTTAGATGCCAGGAAGTGCATGCTGACAGAAGCCTGATATACCTATCTCCTGAGTGGATCTGCCAGAGCCTGACAAATACAGAGGCAGATGCTTGGATGCTCACAACTAATCATTAAAGTGATCATGGGGTCCACAATTGAAGAGTTAATAATAATACTGAAGGAGATGAAAGCACTTGTAACCTCATGGGGAGAGAAACAATACCAACAAACCAGACCTCCAAGGGTCTAAACTGCTAGCCTGGGAATACCAATGGAGGGATCCATGGCTCCAGCTGTATATGTAGTGGAGGATGGCCTTGTTTGGCATCAGTTGAGATTGTCCTTGGTCCTGTGAAGGCTGGTTGCCCTACTTTGGGTTAATTTGAGTGCAGGGAAGCAGGAGTAGTTGAGTGAGTAGGGGCAGAAGGAGTAACATCTTGAGATAACAATTTGGTATTTCTAGAGAATGTATACGTCAAATTGGAAAGACTTGTCATCAGTGTCCTCATTTTCTACATGTACCACATAATGGTGTCAATCCTTGAGGACTCATATAATCAGTTACAACTAATGGATGTTATTCAAATTTTTTATTTTGGACAATTAAAATACATATATGTGACTATTGACACCCTCTCAAGAATTCTAGTTGCAACTGCTTTAACAGGAGAAGAAACCAAAAATGTAATTAGTTATTGCCTATGTTTTTTTTTTTATGCTGCCTTATCCAAATATGATTAAAACAGTTAATGGAACTTGTAGGGAGCTGACAGAAAGCGGCTATCATCCTTGCAGCCATCTTGAGCCATATACCCTGACAAAAGCCTTGTTTACAACAGCCTACAACAACTGAGCACACTCTGATAACATCTTGTTTTAGATACCCAGAACCTTCTCTTGGGTGTGTGAGACTTAAAGGTGTGATTTAGAGATAAGACTTAAAGGCAAAGGGGTGACTTAAAAGTGAGACATATAAAAGGTGAGAGCCAGACAGAAGAAATTATTAGGTACTTGAGACTTGGAAGAACTTGGAAGAAGACTAGTGATTGGGAAAGAGACTAGCAACTTAGAACTAGAACAGGAATTAGGACTTGAGACGTATTACAGCTAGAACTAGGATTAGAACTAGAGACCTGAGACTTGGTACTAGGAACTTGGGACTTGGAGAGAAGAAGAGAGACTGAAGAATAAACCGGATTGAATCACACTCTGTCCGGTCTCCATTCTTCGAGTCTGTCCTCACTCTCTCTCTTGCTGAACCCTTACCTGTGGACTGGAGCAGCTTGGGGCAGTGCGAGCTCTAACAACTCAGTCCCCAAGGCTTTTGGCAGTGTAGGTTTCAACACTGAGAAAGCGGTTTGTGACATTTTGACCCCCAAATGTGGAGCAGAGTGGTTCTCAACAGGAACTAGCTATTGCAGTTGAGCATTTGAGATATTTTGTCAACAATTTAATATTACCCATATTACTGAAAGTCCTCTATGAAAAGGTATTGTGGAAGGGGCCCATGGAACTTTAAAACAATATCTTCATAAAATAAAAAAAGGGGGGGAAGTATATACCCATACACCACAAATTTATTTAAACCATATTCTTTTTATTTTAATTTTTTTTTAAATTGGATGCCAAAGAACTTTCTTCTGAGTGTCTACGGCACCCTACAACTAGGCATACTTATGCCTAGGTGAAAAGAAGGATCCACTTACTAGCATATGGCATGATTATTATCAGGTTTAATAAGGGGAAGAAGGCATGTTTGTGTTTTCTCTGCAGGATGCTGAAAGATCATGGTGGCTGCCAGAGTGACTGGGGAGACATGCTGATGCTGGGACAAAGAATGATGCTGACCTGTGAGCTTCTTATGTGACCTGACAATAAGGACTGGGAAGCTATATTGGACATATGTTCTTGACCCACCTTTGCTTGCCTATATCCCAGATGCAACAAGATGCCTTACCTCAAGGTTTTAGACATTGTGGAGCAGAGAATCAAAAAAGAGAAGTTATAATGACTCTTGTATTTTTTTTAAATGTGACCACTTATTCAGATTCAATCATGAACTGGTCTAGAAATCAACCGAATATTGGAAATAACAGTCTTCATTTGAAAGGCTGGTTCTGGACATTTTTAGAGACATATTTGGAAGTTAACTGCAGTTCTCTATGATGTTATGTTAGCAAGAGATAAAGTTTGGACAGTATCTGGATTATAAATTTAAGGAATGCTGTTCTGCTGAACTTTGGTGCTGCAGATACTGCTGATAAAATTATCCATAGCCTGAGGTTAGTATTTCCATTTTGGTCAAGCTTCAAGAATGGAATATATAGCTTGATACTGCTAGCCATTTTTGTCTTGGGAATACTTTTATTCCTGCCTATCCTGTTAAAGCTTGTTTTTAACAACATCAACATGTTGGCAGCCAAAGTACATGACTTGAAACTGAAAATCGACCCTCAGATAGAGTTATTAATTTTACAGGTTGGCAAGCCAAGGATGGGTAAGATTCTGCACAGAGCCTTACCAATCTTAGACAAAAGTGCATTGCTTTTGATAATGCATATTCCATGAAGGGTAAGGAAGGCATTCTTGTCAGAACAACATAAGACAGTTTCAGTGTTTTTTATGAAATAAAAATGGAGAGATGTGGAGAGATTTGGGGGCTGCTTGGCAGGAATCTGACCTGAGCCAAGGACAAGGAAATGGGCTGATTGGCAGGAATTTGACATTGGCCAAGGACAAAAAAAAATGGGTTTCAGGCAGGAATCTGACATTAGGCTAGAACAAAGAAGTAATTTCAGGCAGGAATCTAAATCTTAGGCTAGATCAAAGAAGTAGGATTCAGGCATGAAAATGACTTTGGGCTAGGACAGGGAAGTAGGTTCAGATATTTTGATCATCCTGATAAGCCCTTAGACACAGTGATCATGGGAGTGATCACAGGACTTTGTTTATTGCCTTGCTTGTTCTTCAACTATTTTTGTTTATGGTCTTGCTTGTTCCTTTCCAAATTGCGTCTATTGTATTGCTATTTCCTCAACCTAGAACTGACTTTAAAACTTGCATGTAATTAAAATGGTATTAAAGAATTTGGGGAAAATAATAAATATAATTATATTTCATATCAGAAAAATATTGAAACAACATCAACAACAACAAAAAACATTAACTTAGTGTGATCATAGACTGGAAATAAATTCATCCATTTTCTTCCTCTACACTTTTAAGGTACAGTAGCTTTTCCTTACAATACTACTTTGGTAAATAAATCAGTATCATATTTTCTCCTCATCTATCCATAATAGACACCCAGTCAGTACTAGCAAACTCAATGAATTCACTACCTCCCTATTTTTACTACCTAATAATTTATGGCCAAGATGTCTTCAATGAAGCAAAACTGTATCACATATAAAACCAATCCTATTTGAACAATTTTACACCGTCATGCTTGGGAATGCAAGATATAACCAGAAAATGAATATTATAATTCCCATTTCCCCTAGAAGAAAATTTTAACACAATCACTTAGAAATATCATTTTAAAACTTTCAGCTAATCCTGAGTAAGTTCTGTGGGTTGTCTTCACATTTCTGTATGCATGTGGAAAGTATACTATCATAAAGCTAGTAACTGATTACTTGTAAATTAAACTCCTAGGGTAAACAAATTTATCAGGAACTAAAAAAATAGGAGCTAAAATACAGCTATTACAGGATCATTAGCATTATAAAGCTGTATGCAGGACAGAAAAACATATCTAATGAAATTTCACTGTAAATTCTCAATGTAAATAAGAAAACAGAGAATGCAATGAAAAACAAATATATCAAAGTTTTAGAAAATAGGAAAACATTTAAAAGCTTCAATAGTTCTTCAATCAAAACAGCATAAGAGGAATACAGAAATTTGTATATACTAGCCACACTAAGTGATAGACTTGCAAAATATCTCTCAATGGGAGTAGATTAGAATAACTCTGGAGGAGAAAGTGGAGCTGAATTGCTGACTCTCAAAACAAAAAGAAAAACCAAAATCACAACAACAACAAAAAAAACAACAACAGATATAGATGATAGATAGATAGATAGATAGATAGATAGATAGATAGATAGATAGATAGAAAAATGAAAAAACATGTGAATAAAATATATGAATTAAGGTACAGATTTTATACTGTATAGTGATAAAGTAGAGTGAAAAATTATAAAGACCATTTTATGAAATACAGACAGGCTTTTTCTTTACCCTAGACCTGAGCAAAAGAATGCAAGTTCCAGAAAGCAGAACTGGATGTAAGATTTTAGGCCTTCACTGTCCTGGGATACATTCCGGGTGGAGGACATTATCCCTGAATCAGAGGACACTTGCTGAATTAACATTCCTCAAGCCTTAGGGAAGAAAATCCACTTGTGGGTAAGAAAGGCCCAAAGCAGGAAGATGCATTCCTGACCACAAAAAAAGATGCAAGTCATCTAGGTGGGGCTGTGGCCAGAGCAAGTGAGAAATAGTTAATCTGAAATAGTTGGTAAATGACAGGGTAGGGCACAGTGACATGGTAAAACTACATTCTTGAGAAGAATCAGTATGCAGAGTGATTTTCACATGACTCTAAATCATTTAGGGTGGGTTCCTCTGAAATGTTCCACTATTTTTATGTTATGTATCCTTGACAACCCCTCACTACCTTCCCACTCCCCTGGTTTGTGGTTTTTCCCTTTAAAAACCTTCCTCAGAATGACTGGCTTTGTCAATTCAACTCCTGCATGAGTGAACCGAATTGACCTTGGCTAGCCAACTCTCTCACTAATAAACCTCTGCTAGTTGCATCCAGGTAGGGTGTCTTGCAAGTTTGTGGGTAGCCATGACTTCCTGAGACTTGAGTAAGGGTCTTCCAAGTTTGGGGGTCTTCAATAATACATCAAATTTTACCTTAATTAATTTTATTTTCCAAATATGAAATGAATTATTTATACGGATTTAAGGTATATCATGTGTCTGCTTATTAAAATATCTTTATTGAGCATGTAATTAAGAGACATAAGTCCTAGCATCAAATTCTACCCTGTGCACTCAGCTCCTTGCATAAAGAACATTTTAGAAACTCAATGATTTTCTAGATATTTTGAAAATCAAATTTAAGTATGTTTGTGGAATATGGATTTACTCATTGACAATAGGTGATGATTGAGCTAAGCTTTAATATTTTAACGTTTTTTCCTTTGTTATTTCATTATTTTTCTTTATATTTTTCAGTTTTTACTGTTAATTAATTAGTTTATTTACATCCCAAATTTTGTCCCTCCATCCCAGTCACCCCTTGTAGAGTTTTTCCCCATATCCTATCCCCTTTGCCTCTGAGAGGGTACATGATACCCCCAATTTCTTAGTTATTTAGAGCATCAAACTTCTATAGTATTAAGTTCATCCTCTCATGCTGAGGCCAAACAAGGCACCCCTCTGCTACATATGTGCCTTAGGCCTTGGATCAGTCTATGAATATATGCTCTTTGGTTGGCCATTTAGTTTCTGGAAGCTCTGAGGTGTCCAGGTTAGTTGACACTGTGCATCTTCCAACGGCATTGCCATCTCTTCAGCTTCTTCAATCCTTTCCCTAACTTTCCTAAAGGATCTCTTCCCTCAGTGCAATACTTAGCTTGACTGAGCTATATGTCTCAGTCAGTTGCTGGAAGAGCCTCGTAGAGATCAGCCATGCAAGATTCCTTTCTATAAGCACAACATGGCATCAGTAATAGTGTCAGGATTTGGTGCCTGTCCATGGGATCGCTCTCATATTGGGCCTTGTCACTTGTTTATCATTCATTCAGTCTCTGCTCAGTTTTTGTCACTGCATTTCTTTTAGGCAAGAGCAACAGTATAGCTGCATAATAACCAAATAACCAAGGACACACAATTTTTAGTTTTGAAGCATAGATAACTTTTTCAAAATTTATTGGATAAAGCTTTTAATACAACAATATATTTATAAATTAAATATGTCTGAAGATAAATAAAAAATATGCACAATTACTTAGTGAATATATCTTTACCTATTAGTAGGAAAACAAAAAGAATAAGTTTAAATAAACTTTTTTGCCAGTTATAGTCAGAATCTAATTCTGTTTGTTTCTTAAATCTGTGATCATAAAAGAATAAAAGAGTTTAGACAATCTATCAAGAAATTCTACTAATTTTAACTGAATAAATAGGACAAAGGACATTTTGGTGAATTAAATATTTGTAATTAAATCATATGATTAGACAAAACATTAAATACAATGTTTACATATGTGCAAATAATGGAATATTGATCTTCATTTGGAATCAATGTTTCTCTGATTTTATACTAAACTTATGCTTATAAAATAAGATTTAATAACATTGGTACAAAGATTTAAAATACTTCTCAAAGTCATATTTAAACAAAAATTACTTTGTTGACATTCCATGTAAAATATAATGTCTGAGAGTTAAATATCTTTTGACAGTCTAATGATTTTCAATTCTTCTATGTGTGTGTGTGTGTGTGTGTGATATGTGTGTGTTAGTGTGTGCGTTATGCTTGAGTCTAGCTACACCATTTGCTAAGTATTTAACATATATATTTGTCTCCATCATCATGTTCTGAGCCTTAGTGATGATTTATTCATAATATTCAGATACATAAGCAATGCCTAACAAATGATTTTGCTTTTAAAATTTTAAAACACATTCCATCTTACTGTCCCCTAACTTCTCTGTTTAAATAAGTAGTATGGTTATCTTTTACAGATGTCTCACTTTTATCATTAGTTCTTTCTTTTAAAAACAATTTCCTGGAAACCGAAAATTTTTCTGAAGAATACAACTAGCCTAATCTTCACCTCCTGCTGTGATGCATCATAGTTTAGTTGGGAAACTCATTCTTATTTATGGAAAAGTTAGTGTGTGTAAGAAAAAGTTGTTCAAGAAGTAACACATTAACTGACATAGTTCTTTTATAAAATACATCACATTTATGCCTTCAAAATGTCTTCATTGTCACAGAATATAACATACATAAGTGAAAAAGTATAGCTTATTAAAATCATTAATAAGTTTTTCTCACTTATCAGTGAGTACATGCCATGTGTGTTCTTTTGTGTTTGAGTTACTTCACTCAGGATTATATTTTCTAGTTCCATCCATTTTCCTGTGAATTTCATGATGTCATTGTTTTTAATAGCAGAGTAGTACTCCACTGTGTATATATACCACATTTTCTATATCCATTCTTCTGTTGAGAGACATCTGGGTTCTTTCCAGCTTCTGGCTATTATATTATAGATAAGGCCACTATAAGCATAGTGGAGCATTTGTTCCAAAAGCTCAAAATACCCAAAATACATCCCACAAAACATATAGAACTTAAGAAGAACAAAGAACAAAAGTGTGGATGCTTCAATTCTATATAGAAGTGGGAACAAAATATTCATAGGAGGTAGAGGGAGGGAGGGATATGGGAGGGAGAAAGAAGGGGGATGGAGAAAACAGGGAGGGGGAGAGGATCAGGTATTGAAAGGGACAGGAAAGAAATACAGAGGGTCAAGCTAATTAATAGAAATATGTAGCAGTGGGGGGATAGGGAGCTGGGAGTAGTCACTAGAAAGTCCCAGACACACACCCATCTCAAAAATTTTAGCCCAGAAATGTTCCTGTCCAAAAGTAAGACAGGGACAAGAAATGGAACAGAGACAGAAGGAAAAGCCATCCAAAAAAACCCCCCACCTAAGGATTCATCCCTTCTACAAACACAAAACCCACACCCTACTGCTGATGCCAAGAAGCTCTTCCTGACAGGTTCCTGGTATGGTTGTTCCCTGAGAGGTTCTATCAGCACCTTACCAATACAGATACAGATAACTCACAGCCAATCATAGCACTGAGCCTGGGAACCCAAATGGAAGAGCTAGAGGAAGGACTGAAGCAGCTGAAGAGGATTGCAACCCCATAGGAAGAACTATATCAACTAAGTGGACCACTAAGAGCTCCCAATGACTAAACCACCAACCAAAGAGTATAGAAGGGGATGGCCTAATGGGAGCAGAGCCAATTGGTCTTGTGGAGACTAGAGCAGTGAGGCTGGAGTGGGTTAGTGGGAAGAGGAGCACCCTCATAAAGGCAAAGGGGTGGGGGAGAGGGGAAATAGAATGCAGTGTTGAGGTAAAGGTGTAACCAGGAAGAAGGCTATAATTTGAAGTGTAAATGAATAAAATGATTAAGATAAATAAATAAATAAATAAATAAATAAATAAATTAAATGCTTTTCTCCATACATGGGCATTTTCTTTGTTTATAGACAGTAGGAGAGGCCACATATCTTACAATAATCAAATATTCTACTTTTTGTATGTAGGTGACAATTCTAATGACTTACTTTTTATGAAACTGTATTAAACCTTCATTTTTTAGCTGTTGTTAAGTTTGAACTATTTTCATTGAAAGTCATAAAAATTATTAACTTTTAGGTTTTTTAATTTTTATAAGATTCATTCCCTCTTTTTCATTTTGTACCTGAGGCAGCTTAGTTTGATACCTCACATAGTTTCAACTCTTGAATACAAGCACTTACAGAAGTCCACTCCTCCTGTTCCCTTGATTGGAACTGTTCCCTTTTTCTAAGTGATCAAATAATTTAGGATTTTACTTTGTCTTTCAAAATCTTTTGCTTAATTTCTCAACTTCCATAGTTTATAAATTCAGTTAAATTTTCAGAGGCAAAGCAAATACTTTCAATATCTTTGAAGTTGCTAATCATATGTACAGTGAGAATTAAAATTGATATTTGCTAACTTCAATCTATAGTGGTTCTAAACCAAGAAATTTGTAGAAATGATATCATTTCAAGAATAATAATCATCTTATAAAAAATTATGGTCTGTGTCTGATGGAATGAAGTGACCAAAGTAACAAAATGAAAAGAATACATAGCGAAAATACAGAGTACAAATGACATACCTCACAGACACAAAGAAGTAAATAAGAAGGAAGCACAAGTGAGGATGCTTAAATCCCACTTAGAAGGGGGAACAATAATCATGGGAGTTAGAAGGAGGTCGGAGAGCTGGGTGGGAGAGTGGAGGTATAGGTGGAAGAGGGGAGGATCAGGTATGAGGAGAGACAGAAGAGAAGCCAAGAAATGAAAATACTCCACTGCCATGGCCGGTGAGGGAAAACCTTTAAAATGTCTCAGAGACCTGGTATGTGGGAGGCACCAAGGCTCAATGTGGGTGACCTTAGCCAAACTGCCCAACAGTAGAGATATGATAACTGAATAGACAACCTCCAGTAGAAAGACAGGGCCCCCCAGTGGAGAAATGGGAACCGTAACCCACCTTCAAATTTTTAAACCAAAAACTGTGCCTGTCTAAAGGAAATGCAGGGACAAAAATGGAGCAGAGACTGAAGGAATTGTCAACTAGTGACTTGCACACTTTGGGATTCATTTATGGGAAGGCACCAAACCCTAAACTATCATTGATACTATATTGTGTTTGCAGACAGGCATCTAGTATGGCTATTCTCTGAGAGGCTCTACCAGCAACTGAATGAGACGGATGCAGATAGTAACAGCCAATCATTGGAGGTCAGGGACCCATTTGAAAGAGTTGGGGGAAGGAATGAAGGAACTGAAGGAAATGTCAACTTCATACGAAGACCCACAGTGTCAACTGACCTCGACCCCTAGGAACTCCTAGAAACAAACCCACTGACCAAAGAGCATACCAAGGATGGTCCCAGGCCTTTGGCACATATGTTGCAGAGGACTGATTGCCTTATCTAGGTCCAGTGGAAGAGGATCTGCCTAATCCTGAAGAGATGTGATATCCCAGGGAGGGGGGATGACTGGAAGGGTCCCCTCTCAGAGGTGAAAGGGAGGAGAATGGGGGAAGAACTCTTCAAGGAAGGACAAGGAGGGAGGCAACATTTGAGATGTAAATAATTAACATAATTAAATAAATAAATAATTAAAATAAAATAATCCTCTAGAAAGTTCAAGATTTACTTGATTTCCTGAAGATTATTTAATTTTATAGTATAGCATCTGTCTCTAGGCCTGACCTTTTAGGGTTTTTTTGTTTGTTGGAAATTTTCTTTATTAACATTTCAAATATTATCACCTTTCCAAGTTTCCCCTGAAAACACCCTATTCCATCCTCCTCCCTACTAATGTTTCTATGAAAGTGTTCCCCTTCAACTCCCCCCACCACCTCATTGTAGACTAACTCCCTACTCCCCACTCTAGCATTCTGCTACACTGGGGTAAGGGCCTCTCCTCCCATTGATGCCTGACAAGGCCATCCTCTGCTACATATGTGGCTGGAGGCATGGGTCCCTCCATGTGTACTCCTTAATTGGTGGTTTAGTCCCTGGGAGCCAAGGGAGGTCTGGTTGGCTGATATTGTTGTTCTTCCTATGGTGTTGTAAAACCCTTCAGATTCTTCAGTCCTTTCTCTAACTCCTCCTCTGGAGACCACATGCTCAATTGTTGGCTGCAAACATCCACCTCTGTATTTGTCAGGCTTTGGCAGAGCTTTTCAGGAGATAGCTATATCAGACTCCTGTCAGCATACACTTCTTGGCATCCACAATAGTGTCTCAGTTTGGAGACTGTACATGGGATGAATCCCCAGGTGGGGCAGTATTTGAATGGCATTTCCTTCAGTCTATTCTCCACATTTTTGTCTCCATATTTGTTTCAGGGAGTATTTTGTTTCCCCTTCTAAGAAGGACTGAACTACCTACACTTTGGTCTTCTTTCTTCTTGAGCTTCATGTAGTCTGTGTATTGTATCTTGGGTATTCTGAGCTTTTGGGCTAATATCTACTTACCAGTGATTGCATACCATGTGTGTTCTTTTGTGATTTTGTGATTGGCTTACCTCACACAGAATATTTTCTAGTTCCATCCATTTACCTAAGAATTTAATGAATTCATTGTTTTTAATAGCTGAGTATTACTCCATTATTTAAAGGACAACCAACAGATTGGGAAAAAATCTCTACCAATCCTACATCTGATAGAAGCTAGTATCCAATATATACAAGGAACTCAATAAGTTGGACTCCGGAGAATCAAATAAACCTATTTAAAAATGTGGTACAGAGCTAAACAAAAAATTCTCAACTGAGGAATATCAAATGGCTGAGAAGCACCTAAAAAAAATGTTCAATATCCTTAGGCAGCAGGGAAATTCAAATCAAAACAACCCTGAGATTCCCTATCATACCAGTCAGAATGGCTAAGATCAAAAACTTAGGTGACAGTAGATATTTGTGAAGATGTAGATAGAGAATAAAGAATGCTCCTCCATTGTTGGTGGGATTTCAAACTGGTACAACCACTCTGGAAAGGAGTATGGTAGTTCCTCATAAAATTGGATATATATTACCTGTGGATGCTGTTATACAACTCCTGGGAATATACCCAAAAGATGGTCTAACATTTTTCAAGCACACATGCTCCACTATGTTCATAGCAGCCTTATTTATAATAGCCAGAAGCTGGAAAGAACCCAAATGCCCTTCATCAGAGGAATGGATACAGAAAATGCAGTACATTTACACAATGGAATATTACTCAGCTATTAAAGACCTTTCAGTTTTGACTCCATCATAGCATCCTGATTTTCTTCTCCATATTATTTGGAATTCCTTTGATTACTTTTGAATAATGACTGAGTTCTCCTTTTTTTTTTCATTTTTGAATATCCAAACTAATGATATTCAACAATTTCCTACCCCAGAGAGTTGAATCTTCTGAATGCCTGCAAATTTGAGTATCACTATTTTCATTAAAACCTAATTCATTAAAGCCTAATTCATAAAGAAATTATAATACTCAAAATAATGTTCATGAACAAAAGCTTGTAAATTGAATACAATTTCCTCTTAAAGTAACATTCTGAGATTGCTTCTTGCCTACTGTGTATATCTTGGGCATATGATAGCTAAACCTCGGTATACAGCGTTAAACTGAAGAGTCATCACTTTCTTCTCATGCTTACACAGTTCTTGGTTAGATCTAGAATGATTAACATCACCTGTTGTAGCTTCTGTTTTAAAGTGCTACAATAAATACAACTTAAAGAAGTAAATTTATGGTAGTGTTGCTTTCATAAAGAATCCAAAGTCTAATCCCATCATCTGCAATGACTCACAACTATTTTAACTCCAGATACAAAGACTATTTGGCCTTCTTCTTAAGTCTATAGGCACCAGGCACATGTGTGGTACACATAGATACATGCAGGCAAACATTAATTCACTTAAGATTAAATAAATATAAGATAAAAATTGAACAAAAATATATTATAATCGGGAAAATTCACACACACACACAAACACACACACACAGACTGGGCTGATATTTGCTCTGTTTTAAGAACAAAGGAAAGGTTATAACTTTATTAGAAACTGATAACAATTATGTGAGTTGTTTAAAAGGGAGTTATATGCTTCTGTGTCTATTTGAGATATATAAGTATTAACAATCATCAACATTTTCTGGTGGACAGTTTTTCTTGATTGTGCTTTCCTAGCAATGTGGAGGGAAAAACATTCTGGTAGAAGTGACAGGCTGACATGAAGTATGCGCTTTAAGCTATCGGGGGTGGGGGGTGGGGGTGGGGGTGGAGGTGGGGAGTGTCCCATGGAATAAACCATGGTTTGGGAAAAAAAATGTGACAGCTTCTATTTTCAATGAGTCCCAACAAGGAAAGCCTTACCTTCATAGCCTTTCCAGCTTCTATTGGCTGCAGCTGATACAGATGAATTCAGTCCAGTGTTGCAATTTCTTTGGAGGAGGTATTTTAGCAGAGATCAGCATACTAGGGGTATACAACCTGTGTAGCCATTGGGAGAAGAATGAGTAACAAATAAAGAGGAGGACTTACTGCAGAAATTCTTCATAAGGGCTTTAAAATATGTCTTCCAGTCTTCATTTACTACCATACAAATTTGTCACTTATCTTTAACTTGCATTTTTAGACTTAAAGATCTATTGTACTCAAATATTTTTATTCATATCTTATCCTCATCAGCATCATCTTTCACAGTAGTAGAGTAATTGTTATGATATAATGAGTTAAGTAAATTTTTTGTATATTCAACAGTCATTGCAAGTTTCTAAGTAAAGTGTATTATTACTTCACATATAAAATTTAATCTTTCCAATATAACCTATAAAATCATTTAAAAATTTATTTATTTAATCTAATGTATAAAATAAAGATAAACTCAAAGATGGATTTAATTTCTCCTTTTTTGTACATAACACAAGAATGAAAGTAGTTGAAATAGCATTATTCCAGACTTCACTAAAATACCAGGTTTAAATAGAAAAGTAACCTTTTTCCTGCTGCTGTGAAATTTATGATCCATTTAAAGAGACATAGTTAAAGTATGAAATATGCTCAAGAAGAACTTGAATTGAACATGAATGCAAAATGGCTATGTGGAAGATGAACATTTCAGATTTTTCTTAGAGTTCATTTTGTTAAAAGTATGAGTTTCTTGGCTAATCAAAGAGACTATAACAAGGAAGGCAGTCAGGATATAACAGAGGCCTACAGGGTCCCTGACTTCCAACTGTAAAGAACTGAAAACATTCCATCCTTCTGTGAGAGGTGGTTGCAAGATTATACTACACACAGTAATGAGCTATTCAAAGTTTAGACATAAAAGTTACATTGTTTGAAAATTTCATCCTACAAGATGAGTTTGACTATGTGAAGTAACTATTTGAAGAATTTATAATTAACAGACAAAGAACATTAGAGTAGAAATAAGTGGTGTCCCAAAGGAGCCATCTGTTACATATAAATGTTTTAAGGGTTCTTTCATATTTTTAAAGCAGTGAAAGGATAGTGTCTTCTCTCTCTCTCTCTCTCTCTCTCTCTCTCTCTCTCTCTCTCTCTCTCTCTCTCTCCCAATATTTTAACCAATGAAGGGGTATGGTCTACCTTTCTCATGAGATGACATTAAATATTTGTATATTAGCTTATGATTGATGACATATTACTATACCTCTCAATCCTACATCATTCAGCCTACAGTAGTGAAGCTTTTTCCTGCTTGGATTGGAACTAACACAGAGACTTACAAATGGAAAATGTAAGAAAGTAAGACATATTGAGATAATCAGTTCTAAGTGGGATGTCTTCATCAAGCCCTTTCCTTTCCTCAGAGCTCAGGAACCCAAGAAGAAGAAGAGGTAAATGACTGTTAAGAAACAGTGATGGATGATCCCAATGTAATCACATCCTCCGGACACAGTAGGACTGATATACAGAGATTGTGGCGGCATGCTTAGGGCACAGGTTCAAGCCAGGTGGGGTCACATCCCTAAAAGAATTAAACAGAGTTTTGGCCATCCCTAGCCATGGTGCAGTCTGCAATTGGCACCTGTTTGTTAAAGAAAAATTACTCTTTTTCAATGGAGACTTTTTAGGTATATTAAGCAATCCTCAGAGTAGATCCAATGTATACAAGGAGATAACCAACATAATACAAACTCATTGACATTTTTATAAATTTTTATCTCAAATGGCTCTTTTTTTAGTTTTATTGGTCTTTTGCATTTATGTTACTTGTTTTCCTTTTGTGTTTACTGGGTTCTCTCTGTCTCTCTCTGTCTCTGTCTCTCTCTATATATCTGTCTCTTTGTGTGTGTGTTTGTTATTTTGCTGTTTTTTCTGTTCTTTTTTGTTTGTATTTTGGTTGTTTTTTAAGAGAGAGAAAAATTGTGTAGAGTTAGGTAATATAAAGATGGGGAGGATCTGGAAGAATTTGGGAAAGGGAAAAGGTGTGATTGGAATTTATTATATGAAGAGAATTTTTAAATAATAAACTCTATAATAAAAAAACTTACAATGTCTGCTTCATACCTTCTTAATATTGTTCTAATGAAGAACACTAATGTTCAGAGAGGTTATACAGTTTTATCAAAATAAGAAATCAATTGGAATAGTAACACAATAGTTTGTCTACTTGAGCAGAGATGATATATGTTGGACTGGAGAGGTAGCTAAGTTGTTGAGGGCACTTGTGGCTCTCACAGAAGACTCAGGTTCTCTAATGAGAACTGACATGTTGGCTCACAACCACCTCTAACTCTAGTTCCAGGGTTTCTAAAACACTATTGTAACTCTTCAGGTACTCACATGATACACACTCAAACAGATATGTAGGCAAACAGTCATATATAATATAAGTAAGTAAGTAAATAAATAAATAAATAACCAGCAGTAATTATTGAACTGGCAATAATCAATGTTTGAATAATGGCTTAGCATAGGTAACACTTAAGGTTCAAGCCCCTTAGCTGATTAAAGATTTAAAATTATAATCTAAATGTGCTAAATATTAAACTAATATTTAATAAACTAATATTTAATAAAAGCACACTGCATGATATGCTAGGTTGATAAATGTTTTCATTAAAAGTGTACTGAAAGCATAATTTAATAAGCCATTCATTTGACATATTCAAACTCATTGTGACTAACCATCTTTTCATCTTTACCAAGGACATGCTTCAAAGATTATATAACTTGATCTAAAATTTAAGGAAACTTTCTTATAGGTCATGATAAAGTTTTAATTAAGCATTCTTTTATACTTTTTTCTGGCCCTCTCAATTTAAAAAAAATAATTTTTTAAAGGATTTATTCTAATAGTCACTTAAACACCCATTGTGTATCACTTAAAAAAATAATGTATTCAATGGAATTCACTATGTATTAGTAATTCTTGTCTTGGAAAAAAATGAATAGAAATTGTCAAGGCATGATCGTAATCCCAGTGGAACTGAAAATCAAAAAAGCATAACTCTCCTCAGAAAGGTGTGAAAGAAAGGGCCCTAGGGAAATTTTGCTCCAGCTAATTAATTCAGTCTGCCAAAATCATGTTGCAACACTCACATTGTAAGTCTACTTTTTGAAAATTAAATGTTAGTTTTGAAGTGTTAATATATGAAAATGAATGCAAATTATCTCAAATAGTCACTAACTAGTTTGAATTTTCATTTACTTGCAGCAGTTACAGGTATCAAATATTCAAAAGCTAGGTGATCTGAGGAGAGACATATTAAATGCAACTAATTAATCTTTAGATCTGAAAAAGATATAAATGAAACTATTTTTCCTGAAATGTTTTATTCTCATCTAAATTAATAATTGGATATAAATGAAAATTTAACTTGGACTAAGCATAGTAAAGTGGTTAGTATTACAGAATATTTATTATAATTACTGAGGTAAGAACAATCAAAGTCTGGGATGAAAGCTCAGAGGATTAACTAGCCACCTATCATGAACAAAAAACTGGATTTCATACAGAACAGCAATATATAAAGCAAGTATTGTGGGTAAATATGTAACTCCAGTATTATGGAGGTAGAAACAGGAGGATGAGAAGTTCGTCAACAATTTGGTATTTCAGGAAACTAGAAATAGTTCTACCTCAAGACACAGACATACCACTCCTGGGCACAAGATGTTCCACCATCCCACAAAGACACTTGCTCAAACATGTTCATAGCAGCTTTATTCATAATAGCTCAAAACTTGAAATAACCTAGATGTCGTCAACTGAAGAATGGTTAAAAAATGTGGTTCATTTACAGAGTGGAATACTATTGAGCTATGGAAAAGACATTATGGATTTTGCAGGCAAGTGGAGGGATCTTGAGAACCTCATCCTGAATGATGTAATCCAGTCCCAAAAGGACATGCATGGTATATATTCACTTATAAGTGGATATTAACCATAAAATAAAGGATTCTCATGTTGTACTACACAGACCCAAGGAAGCTGGACAGGAAGGAGAGCATGAGCAAGGATGCTTGAGACTCCCATGAAATGGGGAAATGGAATGATCACGGAAGGCAGATAGAAGTAGGAAACTGGGTGGGAGAGGGGATTTGGAGAGGAGATGGAGGAGATTGAGTATTGTGTGGGGAGGACCAGGGCAGATGGCTGGTCAGCCATGAGAATTAATAGAAATCTGCAATTGATGAGAGGGAGCTGGGGGCATCTCCAGAAAGAAAGGGAGGCCTGGAATAGGGATGGTGTCTGAGAATCAATGGGGATGTTTTTAACATTGTCTCACAGCATTGCAGATATGCTGCCTGGGGATGCTGTCTCCTGTGGCCATGCAGCTCTTAGTATTTCTAATCATTGAATCATGCATTCTTTGCTTCCAAGTCTTATCATTAATATGAATTCAGACTTAACCCAAAATAACTCCATTTATTATGATGAATACCTCAATAATTTCCAAATTTAGTTTCTTGATTACTACTACCATTGGTTTGGTTGGCCTTTCACAGAGAATCAGTGTCTCAGTCAGTCATAAAAATATTATCCCTGTGAATTAGAAATTTATCTATGGTCCTATTATTATTTGTAGTGAAATGCAAGATCTTTCCTAATTTATGATAAGCTCGGGGTTATCAGAATTTTCTTTATATTATCTTAACAGATGTTAAACAATTTTCAAATATGTGATAAACAATATAATATAAAAATAATGCCTTATACTACTAATAATACATAAGTATCCACAGGACATAAGAAAAGTGACTATTTGTGATAAAATGACACTTATTTAATTTTCTTTAGTTACAGTGACACTTTCTGAATGTTTGATAACTGAAATATATACAAATGATTTAAGTTGATATTGTTAAGGCCCAAAAATATAGCCATATTTAAATGTTCTAAAAATATCAAAATAAAAGTTAGAAGACAGTGAGTGGCCAAGAGACTGGAGAGAGACTTTTTGAGAAGAGAAATTAATCATCCCATGGTTGGTTAAATCTGCTTTTGCCACTAAAAATATATTTACCTTGACTGGGAACTTCAGATATCTGCTAAAAATTACAGTAATATGAACATTTGGGATTTTTAATTTTTTATGGAGGCACCTAGTACTATGAACTTTCCTCTTAGCACTGTTTTTGTTGTTTCCCATAATTTGGGTATGTTGTTCCTTCAATTTTATTGAATTCTAGAAAGATTTTCATTTCTTTCTCTATTTCTTCCCTGAACCAGAGATCACTGACTAGGGAGTTGTTCCTTTCCAAGAGGGTGTAGGCTTTCCTGTGTTTCTGTTGCTGTTGAAGTCTAGCTTTAATCCATGGTGGTCTAAAAAGATTCAAAGTGTTATTTCAATTTTATTTATCTGTTAAGGCTTGATTAGTGACTGGCTACATGGTCAATTTTGGAGAAATATCTATGAGGTGTGGAGAAGAAGGTATATTCTTTTGTGTTTGGGTAAAATATTCTATAAATGTCTGTTAGGTCCATTTGATTCATAATGTTGGTTAGTTTCATTATATCTCTGTTTAGTTTTTAATCGAGATGTCCTGTCAATTGGTGAGAGTGGGGTATTACAGTCTCCCAGTATTAATGTGTGGAGTTCTATGTGCAATTTATGTTTTAGCAATGGTTCTTTTAAAGATGAGAGTACCTTTGTGTTTCAGGCATAGATACTCAAAATTGAGATACCATCTTGGTAGATTTTTCCATTGATGAATATGGAATGTCGTTCCCTTACTTTTTTAAAAATTAATTTTTGTTTAAAAAACTATTTATTAGATATTAGAATGATATTAGAATGGTTATTCCAGCTTGCATCTTGGGTCTGTTTGCTTGAAAATCTTTTTTTTTCCAGCCCTTTACTCTGCTGTAATGTCAATGGTTGTTGCTGAGGTGTGTTTCTTTTTTTTTGTTTGTTTTTGTTGTTGTTTTTCGAGACAGGGTTTCTATGTATAGCCCTGGCTGTCCTGGAACTCACTCTGTAGACCAAGCTGGTCTCGACCTCATAAATCCACCTGCCACTGCCTCCCAAGTGCTGGTATTAAAGGCATGCACCACTACTGCCCGGCGGTGTGTTTCTTGTATGCAGCTGAAAAATAGATCCTGTTTTCACAACTATGCTCTTAGCCCGTGTCTTTTTATTGGAGAATTGAGTCCCTTGATATTGAAAAATATTAATGACAAATTATTGTTATTTACTGTTACATTGATGTTGGTGCTGCTGCTGTGTGTGTGCATGTGTGTGTGTGTGTATGTGTGTGTGTCTGTGTCTGTGTGTTTTCCTTGATTTTTGTTGTTATGGAATTAAATGTTTCCTGTGTTTTCTTGGATGGAGTTATGATTCTTGGGTTGAGGTTTTCATTCTAGTTATTTTTTGTAGGACTGGATTTGTAGAAGGATGTTGTTTGAATTTAGGTTAGTCTTAAGATATCTTGTTTTCTCCATCTATGATAACTGGGATTTTTATCATTAACTAAACAAGTAACAGTAGACCTATGGGCTGGAGAGATGGCTCAGTAGTTAGGAGCACTGATTGCTCTTCCAAAAGTCCTGAGTTCAATTCCAAGAAATCACATGGTGACTTACAACCATCTGTACTGGGATCTGGAGCAGAGGTTCTGGTGTGTCTGAAAACAGTTACGGTGTACTCATATAAATAAACAAATCTTTAAAATAAAAAATACAATAATAAATACAAGTAGGCTATGGAATCCCTAATCAAATTAATATATACAATTCTCAAAACATGTCAAGACCATACATTTATCCATCAACATCAGCAATGACTTTTTACCTCTCATCTCTCCTCAAATACCTCATACGTACTCACTATTCTTAGAGCTCCTGACCTTCTTTTTGTTTCAATCTGAAAAAATAAAACTATCCAAAGACTTAAATTAGTAGCAATAGCCATCCTACCTAGATGTGTGCATCTGTGCAGCTTTATTTCTGTTGCAACTCTCACTGTACATGAGCAAATATTTTATTTTCCAAAGTTCAACTTTTCCAGTTAGTACATGAGTATCAATTATCTTCCCAAATTCAGTGCTTCATCATTTAATGAAACCTAAATTGAACAGTTGTCACATCCTACTTTGAATCAATCAATAAATAAAATGAAAAAGGATAAATGAGTGAGGTTCTTCTTATATTCTACTATATTTTACTCTTAGCAATTGATATTAAATGAAAAAAAGTTCATAATACAAACTAGTGTTTTCAATGGTGGTCATTATTAAATTTTAAGTATATAACTCCCTCTTAGTCTAGCTAACTTATGCTTCCTTTAAAAAATCTCTGTCTTCAAAAAATTACATTATAATCCATAACAGTAGCAAAATTAGTTATGAAGTAGCAAGAAATAAAAATTATGATTAGGGTCACCAAAACATGCAGAACTATGTTAAAGGATAGCAGCATTAGGAAGGCTGAGAATCACTGCTCCTAGTTCCTACTTGATATCAACAGTGAGTTTTCATCAGCAACGTAAATAGCAAATAAAATCCAAATATATAACCCATGACACATTTCTCATGGCTTAGAGTTTAGGAGATACTACTTTGCTGGACACAGTTGCTAAAGGAGTATTTATTATACATGAAGCTCTATGTAGTTGATAATATGGATTGATCAACCCTAGTGAAAACTCACTTGGCTATAGTACTCTCTCCATAAGAACCTAAATTCCATGCCAGTAATGGAAGCAGTAAAACTGAAAGGCACAAGCAATATAATTTTATCATCTATTTTCTTTTGCAAGTCCTTTCACGGACATTCATGAGGTTAATGCATTTTTTACTGCTTGGTATTTTGTAGAATTCTTGAATTCTGAATGTGAGGTGGGAGTATAAGTCCCATATATTTGCTAAAACATAAGAAAAGCCACCGATGAATGTAATCAGTTTATTTAGCTCTTTGAAAACAATTCTAAAATGTCCCATAATTATTTAAAATTTCTGGAATTTAGTTACAACATCAATTTAAAGGTCATATTTAACAATAGCTTAATTAATTTTGTGTTCATGAGGGTATCATCAGGAAAGATTAGAACCATGTATTATTACATCTTCATGCCATGTTTGTGTGAGATATGGTACCACACTTTATTGTTGTAAATACTTAATATTTATTAAAGAATATATCATTTATTTATAGGCCATCAATGGCATATAGCTATGTTCAATAATTTGAGATCATATCTGATATTTAATTTACAAATAAAAAGCAAAGTTTTAGATTATTTATTAATTTATTGATATTATAGAACAGTTACATAAATTATCCCCCTTTTTTCTTCCCTGTAAACTTCTCTCATATCATTTCTTGCTTTCTTGTACATTCATGTCCTCTTTTATTAGTAAGAGTGGTTACATACAAATATGTATGTATACATATATGTATACATGTATACATATACTAAATGTCAAAGTAACCAATTAATATATTTTTGAATTATTTCCTTTTTGGTGTTTTTAAGAAATTAGCTGTATTATGAATTTCATTAATCTTATGTTTTTTTTTTATGTTTCAATGATTTTATTTTTTCTACCTCTTATATATCCAAGAAAAATCTTTAAACAGTATAAATTACAATTTGATTACATTCTATTTTCCTTCTAGTGAATGACTATGAAAGAAATAAGAATATCATTACAAGTAACATTTTGTAGTACATGTAAAGAAAACAAGTAATTCTCGAGAACCTATGTACATTCATAACTAAGCAACTTGTTATAGATTTTAAAAGTATGAGCAAGTAAGGTCATTTTCTCAGCCAGCTCCTCTTACTTAAGCAGCAATTTGCACTTACAAAGAAAGGATTAATATTTTATTTATCTTTAAAAGTAATCTTATAAAATTCTTCAGTGAACCACAAAGCTGTACTTTTATATAAATGTCAGTCCTGTCTAATTTTACCTTTTCTTTCTTGTCATAACAAGAACATATCCACAGCCTTGCTTTTATTACTGGTGCCTTTGCACCTGATTTTTTTTATCTCTATCATTTCTTCTTTGAGAATTTACCATAGTCTCCCAACATGTTTTCTTCATTGAGACTTTTACTTTATGCATATTCAGAATGACACATGAAATTTTCTAGACCAATTACAATAATTTGATGTTTTTACATTATATATTTTATCATCAATGGCATACAATGAAACATTTTATGAAATATTAATTTGTAAATATGTCACTTTTCTTTAAATATTTTATATATTACTTATTTCTTTGAATACTTGTTAGACATCTAAAATTAAATATTTATGATTTGATATGTTCCATTGACTTAATATAAATTTTCTAGTGAGTTTTCTTTTTAATTCCTTCATTTTTTCTTATTATGTACATTTTCTTTTAATATATATTTTATTATATAAATTTATATATATATATTAAGCTTTATTGGAAATTTCATAAATGAGTACTGTATATACAAATTTTCAGTATTATATATAATTATATGTACTAATATAGCATACTGCAAAATTAATTTTATCCACCAGAGGTAATTGTTATCTTGGAGTTTTACTGCCAAATAAACTCACTCTAGCTCTTGCTGAACTCTGGCTGGCTTATTCAGTTAACCTGTTTTGGCTTAAAAGCCTCTCTAAGCTGCCTGATTCAAATTGGCTTCTCTTAGCTTCTTATTGAGTTGCTCTCTTTGGTCTGAAACTGATTCTGGCAATCATTTCTAATCTTCTGGCTCGTTCTAATTCTCTGTCTTGTTCTGTCTTTACCTACCTAGAAATTGCCTGGCCCCAACCCACGCACTCTTTTCTGTGCTGTTTTCCTGAGATTTGGTCATAACCTATCTCTGACTCATTCTGTCAAATCTTTCCCTGAATAATCACTTTTTTGCCCCTCAATTAGATGTCACCTTCCTTCTACAAACTAACTTTCCCTTCATTTATTGGGATTAAACAAAATATACTAACTATGTGTCTGTATTCCAGCCAGAATATATTGTAATTCTGGGTATGTCTGCATTCCATCAGAATCACACAGACCTAGAAAATTTTTGGATGTGATCCTTTACCAGGGCAGCAATATTGCTGGATTAAAATTCTTCTGCACGTGCTTTATATACACTTCTTTTCCACTTTCTAATGCCTTTTGTGCTTCATATACTCCTTCTCAAATTCATGGCCTTTTAAAAATTGTTGTTGATTATATAATATATCAAAGGACTTACTCATGCAAGAAAGCTCATAACCTGTGTCTCAGAAGCCATTAGTTGGCATCCAGCCTTGTGAGAGTTCACTCATATTGACATGCCAATGGTTCGTGTCATTGATTGCCAATGTCCAGCCCCAGCAGGGTTCAGAACTTGAAGGAGGATATATAGAATAGGGGAAAGAAGACTTTGTCCAAGAGGCACAGCTCACACACGCTGGCACTGAGACAACTCGGACAACCTTTATTTATGCATCTAGGTTTTTCAGCTGAAGGGGTTTTAAGTTCCTTTTCTCATTTTCTCTTTTACAGTATCTTTTAAGAACTTTCTAAATTTAACAGTAATGTGTACACTATACTTTTTCCTTTTCTTTTCCTCCCCAATCTCTGTGGTTTCCTTATTTCTCATGAACTGCATCAACATATAGAAAATAGATTCATCAAGCATTTAATATCTAACCCAGCACATTGGTACATAACCAAGTGACTGGAAGCAATTATTGTTAAAGAGGTGATAGATTGCATACCCAGGAAATTCTAATCTAATTATTGACTGCGAGCATCTTCCCATATCCAAATCAAAAGGTCTAATTCCTCTAATTCCCTCGGTGCTTGGAAAATCAGTAACCTGAGTTAGTTCATTGTCCTTGCTTGGCTCACCTCTGAATGTTCTCATTAAGTCTTAGAACAAAAGATACAGCCAGACCTTTCTAACTTTTTTTTTATAATCATATAACTGTTGTTTAGAACATACTAGTGGACAAGCTTTGGTCAGAATTAAGTTTTCACTGGAAGAGAACATTTGGATGTTAGTTGATAAACCCAGTACAAGCACCTGTTTAGATTGAGCTGCATCACCATTATAAAAATTACAGGAGTAGTGTCCATTCCACTCCCATGATCCTCAGTGACAACCAAGAATAAACCACAGTCTAAGCTTTCTTTTTCTCGTTCTGAGGAAATGTCTATCACAAAGTGAAAGCCAAGAATGCAAACACAAGGCAAAAGTGAACCAAGCAATCACCCAGAAAAGTCCACGAGATTCTGCCAAATATCCCCACAGGACTTTGCCATGTGGAAACCTACCTTCTCAGATCTTGTCATAAAGAGAGCAGCCTGCACTCATGAAGCTTTCTTAGAAGAGGCTCATCTCTGGGAGAGAGGCTTCATCCCCCCACCCCATTTTTTGTTTGTTTGTTTTTAATTAATTCTTTTAAATCTTTGCATTAGGGTGCTGTCAATCCATTAGTTATCTGTCTGAGAAGGACTGAACAAGGATTGCCATCATTCCTAGCATTATACTCGAATTTATAATAAAAGACCTAAAGTTCTTAGCCAAGAAAAGTTTTAGCCAACTACTGTGTTGAGGAGGTTTGTAAGCCAACATGTCAGATGGCACTGATCTGAGTATGATGCTTATGTATACCATGGCCAAGTCAAAAATGATTCCAATGTCCTCCCTGGTGGGCCTGGATATGATTCCAGGCAACATTTATTCCAATATATGGCAAAGGGGTAATATAAGACTGTTTATGTCCAAAATGGGAAGCTGTAGCCAATCTAACCTGAATACTTTGAATTTGAGTTCAGAGATAAAGATGAGAGAGAGAGAGAGAGAGAGAGAGAGAGAGAGAGAGAGAGAGAGAGAAACACATTAATTCTATTGCTACCTGTTCAGGAATACAAAGAGCAAGAGAGACATTCTTAAATAAGTAAGTAACATGATTAACAGTAGATAATTGCTGAATTAAAGTTGTACAGAAATAGCAACAGTCCCAAAAATAGTCATTAATGTAGTAATAACCAAAATTAAGGCTAATGTAAATATTTCAGGTTTAATAAGAGCATTAGTCATTTTTATAGCATATATCAAATAGGAATTTTAAATATATACCATATGTTTGGAAAACAATATCCCTATATTTTTGTTGATAATAAATGAATGATAAAGAGTAATTAATGCTAACATTCAGGCATTGTAGTTAGGGACCCAAAATGCTGGAATGTTGGTCCAAACCAGAAGGAGCAGGTTGCTTTATTCATTGTCTTTGTGCTACAGAATCAGACTCATCTGGAGTTAGAAACATGCAGTGAGTACGGGGAGCAGTCTACAACATGGAAATACTGAAATTGTTGCATGGAGCTTAGTGGCAATTTGGCTATGCTCAGTTCAAGTTTCCATTTCTGCAACAAATCCAACAGATAAGAGAGAGAGCAACAGAAGACAGTACAACAACATAGTAAAAAGCTTTCAAATGAACTAAATATGTGGTGGCCACCTTCACTTATATATCAAAACAAAAATTTTACTTTTATCATTGTGTTCTCATGTGGAGTAACTAAAGGTCGGGGTAAAATATATTTCCTGCAGTTGCCCATTATCTATAGTCTAAGATCTAAGCAAAAGTATCAACAGGAACAATTTCAGGTCCTTGTTCTTGATACCAGACTTCAATATCTCTCCCCAGTCTAGCTCAAATATCCAAATCCAGAGTCACTTTGTACAGAAACCAAGGGCTAGTTTGTTGTAAAAACTACAAAAAGTCCGTCAACTGAGAGGTGTTCATTTTTATGCCTTTTTTCTTGAAGGTATTTCTAAGTTTTTCAGTGAAGATCGCTGTATCTTTAGGTTCACACACTAACTTCTCAAATAAAAAGTTCTGTTTATTCATTTCACTCATCTGGTCAAAAGGGAGCTAGTAGTTGCTGTACCCTGAGGTGAAATCTTAACCTCACTGAACATTTACACAAATGTTTACAGTCCTACTGGTCAGAAGTTCAGGAACCAATTGATGTTATTCTTTATGTGAGATTATTGGTGAGCTTTCCCAAGTTCAGCTTCCCTTTCAGGCAGAGAAAACACTATCTCATAGGATATATTCCTGTCTCTAGTAATGACAATTTTCTTCCACCTCTTTTACAGTGTTACATCAGCCTTGGTATTAAAGGTTGTGTTACAGTTACATCTATTGGTGTTAGACACCAAAATATCATTTCTTCTCTATAATTTGAGAAATTGCGACTTCTCTAATAGTCTCCATATGGTGAATAAGAGATGAGAACAAAACACACACATACATACACACATGTATATACATACACACAGATGTATGTATGAGGATACATATATACTATATATAATTTTATAATATATAATGTATTTGATATATAATTAATGGGCAGAAGTTTTACAATCTTATCTCTATTCATTTTTGAATATATTTTGGCTTGCAGCAAAAAAATTCAATACTATTTAGCAACTGCTTAGTTAACTAATTAAAATGTGCAACTCTTTTTGCCACTAGCAGCTCACTGAGGTGACACTTGCTGGAAATTTGTTCCAAGAGAATCACACAATGACATAGTGAAAGGCCTGCTATAAAACTATCAAAACTATGCCAAACAATGCTTTTAATTTTAAAAGCTTCCTCTTACAAATAGTAGTAGCTTTATCAAGTCAATAGCACTGTATGTCTATTGCCCCTTTCATTGCTCTAAAAGGTTTCTATGACATGAAGAAATCACTACTACTAAGTTTTTTGCAATTTTCTTTTTCTATATGGCAATTTCACTACCATGTTTTAATGTATACTCTGCACTATTTAGAGGTCCATACATAAGCATTAAGATACTTTTATTTGTAAATTATTAAACTAATGAAAATTATATAGAAATCCCTGGGTAGAGCCCAGTGATGTAGACTAGTAAAATGGAGTTAAGCTAGGGGTTAAATGTGTGATGAATTTTGAATGTTCCTGAGAGATGAAGAGTGAGTGAATGTTTTGTGTGCTATATTGATAAAAAATATTTGCCTAGAAAGAAACAATTATCATCTAGGGCAATAGATTTTATAAATTTTCTGTAACATATATGTGCTGATATTGTAAAACACCTTTGGTAATTAGCTTGCAATTTTTTCTAATAAAATGTTTAAATATTGCATGGATTTTTGATGCTATGGGACCAATTCAAATAATAATGAACACACACATCATAAGAATATTATGGACTGGTTCCTTCCGGTCTGGGCCAGAGCACTGAGCAGATCTTGGGTGGCAGCTCTGTCCCCAACCTCCAAGAACCCAGAGGAAGCAGGGATCCCAGGCACTCGAACTCAGGCAGTATCTTAGGTAAGCAGACAGCAGGGCTCATCCTAAACAGGGAGTAACTGGGAACCAAAAGGACCCAGGAAGTCACTCCCGGCCCGGAACACTGGTTCCTTCCAGTCTGGGCCAGAGCACTGAGCAGATCTTGGGTGGCAGCTCTGTCCCCAACCTCCAAGAACCCAAAGGAAGCAGGGATCCCAGGCGCTCTAACTTGGACAGTGTCTTAGAAACTAGCTCTCAGATCTGAGGCCTGGATCAGACCTCTGCCAGGTCTGCTGTTGTGTGGACCCCGGATTCCACCTGAGACATACGGGAAGGTCCACTCAGTCCAGAGCCACAGAAGAACAAATGAACTCAGAGCTTCAGACAACATATCCTGAGATATTCTAGAGGAGACACTGCACCCAGAACAGCAGACACCTAGCTGGACTACTACCTTGGAGGCACCATATCCTGAGGCATCCTAGAGGTACCACTGTACTCAGTGCAGCTGGAAAAGATCACAGAGACATCTGGACCCCTAGGAGATCAGACACAAGCTAGATAACTAGAAAGACAGGCTTCAGTCAGAGACAGAAAGTACAGGCAGCACTAGAGTTAACCAGATGGCAAAAGGCAAGAGCAAGAACGTAAGCAACAGAAACCAAAGTTACATGGCATCATCAGAACCCAGCTCCCCCATCAGAGCAAGCCCTAAACACCCCATCACACCAGAAAAGCAGGAATCAGAATTAAAATCACTTCTCATGATGATGATAGAGGGCTTTAAGAAAGACATAAATAACACTCTCAAAGAACTTAAGGAGAGCACTGGTAGACAGATAGAAACCCTTAAAGAGGAAACACAAAAATCCCTTAAGGAATTACAAGAAAATGCAACCAAACGGGAAAAGGAATTAAACAGAACCATGCAGGATCTAAAAATGGAAGTAGAAACAATAAAGAAATCACAAAGGGACAATACCCTGGAGATAGAAAACCTAAAAAGATCAGGAGTCATAGACACAAGTATCACCAACAGAATACAAGAGATGGAAGAGAGAATCTCATGTGCAGAAGATACCATGGAAAACATTGACACAACTGTCAAAGAAAATGCAAAATACAAAAAGCTACTAACCCAAAATATACAAGAAATCCAAGACACAATGAGAAGGCCAAACCTAAGGATAATAGGTATAGATGAGGGGAAAGACTCCCAACTAAAAGGACCAGTAAATATCCTCAACAAAATTATAGAGGAAAACTTCCCTAACCTAAAGAAAAAGATGTCCATAAATATACAAGAAGCTTACAGAACTCCAAAGAGTTTAGACCAGAAAAGAAATACTTCCCACCATATAATAGTCAAAACATCAAATGTACAAAACAAAGAAAAAAATACTAAAAGCAGTAAGGGAAAAAGGCAAAGTAACATATAAAGGCAGACCTATAAGAATTACACCAGACTTCTCACCAGAGACCATAAAAGCCAGAAGATCCTGGACCGATATCATACAGACCCTAAGAGAACACAAATGCCAGCCCAGACTACTATACCCAGCAAAACTGTCAATCATTATTGATGGAGAAACCAAAATATTCCATGACAAATCCAAATTTATACAGTATCTCAACACAAATCCAGCACTTCAAAGAATAATTGGTGGAAAACTCCAACACAAGGAGGGAAACTACAACCTAGAAAAAGCAAGAAAGTAATCTTCCAAAAACCCCAAAAGAAGATAGTTACACAAACATATCTCCACGGATGTTAGCCCAAAAGTTTGGATTAGCGAAGACTCAACCCACAGACCACGTGAAGCTCATGAAGAAGGAAGACCAAGAGGGGATTCCTCAGTTCTACTTAGAACGAGAAACAAAAATGCTCAAGGGAGCAAATAGGGAAACAAAACATGGAAAAGAAACTGAAGGAGGGGCCATCAGGAGACCATTCCACCTGGGTATTCACCCCATGTACAGCCACCTAATCTAAACACTGTTGTGGATGGCTCGAAGTGCATAATGTGAGGAACATGATATAGCTGTCTCCTTAGAGGTCAGCCAAAGTCTAACACACTCAGAGGACAATGTTCACAATTAACCACTGATATGATCAGGGGTTTCCCAATGGAAAACAGTGAGAAGACTGAAGGAGCAGAAAGGGTTATTGACCCCAGGTGGAAAGCAACAATACCAAACAACCAGAGCCCCCCAGGGTCTAAACCACCAGCCTGGGAACACATAGGGAGGGACCCAGGACTCTGGAGGTATATGTAGGGGAGGATGGCCTTGTCGGACATAGGTGGGAGAGGAGTTTCTTGGTAACATAAAAAAAATGAACACACAGTGGGGAGGGAGAATGTGAGGGTGGGGAGAGGATAGTGAGGGGGAGCAGGTGTGGTCACTGCCTCATAGAAGCATGAGGAGGGGGATGGGATAGGAGGTTTCTGGGTGGTGGGAGGAAGTAGGCTAAGGGGATAAAATCTGAAACGTAAATACTACAACCAGTTTTAACAAGCGGGGGGGAAAAAAGTCTTCAGAACCAACATCTTTAAAAAAAAATGTCAGCCCCCTGGGGGTGGGAAATTTTTATTTTTTCTCTTGATACTAAAACTTGTTCTGAGAATTGTATATTGCAGAATACACAGCCTTGGTGTATCTACTCACCAAGCATACTGAGCAGACCTGCCCAAACCTCTGATGTCCTGGAATTCCATCTGGATTCAGTGAAGACACAGCATCAGAGGCTTATCAACTTACTCTTCCCCCCACCCCTCTTCTAAAATCTCAACGCCCTTAATCAGCTTGAAGAAGTTAAAGAAAAGTCAGCGCCCCTATTCCCTGAGCTTGGGGACTAATGTGGTTAATAATGGTCTGTCTTTCTAGGGACAAGTAGTGGTTTTGTTGGAACAGGGGGGATTAGCTAGGACTTATTGCATAGCCACAACCTATTGGTAGAAATCTGTATAATTATAATCAAGATGAAGTTATAATTTCTTAAATGGTACAAAATTTACTTTGATCTCAAATTTAAGGTTTTCATTGGTATGAGCCTCTTATTAATATAAAAATGAGATGAATATTGATACGCTCATGGGCATTGTGCCTGTATAACACATTTAGGAATACAATGCCTAGACCCAGCCCTTTTTTAACTTTTTTAACTGATTTGGGACGGTTAACCTATGAGTTAAGGGACTATAGCAAATTCATATTTTTTGAGTTTATTGTTAGGGTGTTTTCCATATTTTATTTAGAAATAGCTGAAAGGAGTGAACAGACAACAGTCCAGGTTAACTTACATGGATAGCTGGTTTTCAAAACATCAGAAGTACATGGAACTGATGCTACAAATATTTATATATTAATGTTCATATTGATTAGAGACCTGTCTGCTCCTGACAGTTTCCTGTCGTGGATTCTAAGAAGAAATTAAGCATCCTTGGAGTTACTCCAGTTGTGTGGTAACAGCCACTAGGCAAGAATTGCCTCTCTCCATCTACAGAAAAATTACTGTCCAGAAAAGGACAAACATGCAGAATAGTCGACTGATTATATCTGCCTAGACAGAGTAATCAGTCCTTAATAATCCTGCATCACCAAGGTCTGTCAGATGATTCTGGGCCAGAAGGCTGAAGATTTGATGCTTCAACGTTCGGTAGTATAGGGGCTTTTCAGGTGTTCAGAGGTCTCTATAAATTGGCTAAGTTTTAGAAGCTATGCTTTGTGCTTCCCACAATTATAGTTAACTCACTCATTCTGGATTTCTGACGGGGTTGAAAACTTATAGCTATTTACCGTAAGAGAAAAGATTTGAGTGGATGGTCATCAGCTGACATTCATCTTAAAGCCAGGTTCAGAACTAAATGTTTTAGTTAGGATAGATGACAGAGGTGCTGGTTAGTCAACAAAATAATGGACTGGGTATTAGGACTATCTTGTACATCACTGGTACAATTTGGCATAATTATGCTCTAATTGTATTTTGAGAGAAAAGTTTCATTTTAACAGGAAGGGTGATGTGTAGGACGAGCTAAGGTAGGAGGAGTACTGAGAGGAAGAAAAGGAGTAAGAAGAGGAGAAGAAGAAGGAGAGGAGAAGCTAGGTGATGAAAGAGAGAAAGAGGGGGGAAACAGAGAGGCAGATATTCATGTATCTCCACCAGTCTAAGATAGTTGTTATATCTAGGTTGGTCAGTGGGTTACACCTCTGATTGAACAATTCCAAACTTATAACGCTTATGATTAACATTATTTTTAAAAAATGTATAAATGCAAAAAGGAAAAGGGTGCATGGGATAGGGGTTTTCTAAGGGGGGGGGAATGGGGAAAGGGGATGGCATCTGAAGTGTAAATAAAATATCTAATAAAAAAATTCTAGATAAAAAAAATAAGAATATTATGGATTTCATGTATGCTCTGTCTCTGTGTGTGGAGTTCCTTTGTATAACTTCAAAAAAGTGAGAAGGCTTAATGTTATTTTCAATTTTATATAGGACATTTTAGATACAAAACAGAGCAATATAATCCTTACTACAAAATTAAGAGTAGCATATTTATTGACATTAGGATAGATATCTGTATTGTAAGGAAGTAAAGATGCAGAAAGAATCCAAAAATGTCCTGCTTTCTAACTAACAATGGAAGATATGAATCCACTCTTTTAAAACTACCGAATATTCTTTAAAGTATTTTAAAACTCATTTCCAAAACATTGTTTATGCATTGCATATTTAACTTCAACCTAAAGGTTAAGAATTTATGGGTTTTAGACCTATATAACACGTACATGTCTATATGATTTAATACATGTATAAATATAGCATTTATATGTACAGCATAGATTTTATTTTAGTACTTACAGAGGTCAAAGTATTTTATGAAAAAAACAAGCATTCATTGGAAAAGTTCTTAAAAGGCAGGTTCATTACTTAAGAAGTTCAATAATCTAGTTCTTCATTGAACTTTGTTAAAATCAGTTTGAATTTTCAGAGAAGGCTTCCCTTTGAGTCACAGTAGTCTCCCATGTAACAGGTAGGGAAGTACCTGCGAGATTAGAAAAGCACTTTGATTAGAGATTTCTTTTAACCTGGTGGGAAAATGCAATTATAAAAAACTTGCTGAAAGCTTTTTCAAAGCCCCGTGAGAGCCATAACACTCTCTAACAACATGGAGTGGCATTTTGCTTGCTTTTACTTAAAGTGTATGACAGTCAGAATTTGATTCTGGGAGAGACTTGATTTTTGTTTGTCTCAGCAGGTCATTCAATTAAAACACTGTTTTAGTTTTAAAAGCTCTGTTTGTATGCGGCTATGGCCTTCTTATTTATGGGTGTAAAAGTAGAATTTTTTTCCTGTCTTTCATAACATACATATTTTAGAGAAGCAAAATAATGCTGCATTACATGAGCTACTTCTTTTACTCATAAATTCAGTGTGTAGAAGATTTTATTATGTTCAATAATTATTGTTTCTAAAAGGCATTAGTGCATATGAGATCTACTCTATTTAAAGATAGAACAAATTGAAGGGCAGTAAACTAATACATTTTTACATCATTAACATTTAACAATGGTTAGATTACTTCAATTTTATCTTATAGAGATATGATTATTGAGAACACTTATCTTTTTCTCTTTTGTAATATGAATATTTTAAATTATTGAAGCTCTCATTCTTCCCAAATATTTTCCTGAAAGTTATATTTAAAACATAATACTTAGGGGCTAGCTTGATTATAATAGAAATATGATAACAAAAACAAGTTCTCAGGTAATCTCACATGGACATTGTATACAAGTTGGTAAATGAAATATGGGTTCAGAGTTCATAGGTCAAAGTAGAAGTGAATAAAACCAAGATATTTCATATTATATATCTTCTCCTCTAGAGAAAACTGAAAATATTGTTGTTCTTAGAGATATCCATATTCTCAGGCACTAATATTCAGTAAGCCAATGCTTATTTATCTTAGATAAACTTTTTTTCTATGTTTCCAGTGGTATATGAAAAGAGAACAAATACAATGAGGAAATCCTCAAACATCACTGAAAACCTAGAAAGTCACAATCCCTACCTGAGAAACACAGGTACAACTTATTGTGGACAGTAGAGATGATGGATGTGACACAGGACATCTGCACAAGTTTGGAAATTACCTTAAAGAGAGCAAGTGTGTCAATGCAGAGGAAAAAACATATAGAATGAAGGGGCCGTTTGTAGGATACATGGGATCCAAAAAATATAGAGAAGGGATGGGAAAGAACAGAAACAACAACAACAATGTAAAATGTATGGTAGTATTGTTTTAATGATAAGCAATAGCTGTTACTGAAATACCAGAATCAGAATCTATAATATTGAGGAATACAGAGTTCATGACAGAACTGATAACTCCATTCTTTTTCACGTTGTATCATCACTAACTGGAATAATGCAAAGACCAAGATAGATTGGATGAAAACCCCCAAAATAATAAAAATAAAAAATAGGAACACTGATGAAGAGATGGCCCCAAGCTCTGGCTATTTTTCCGTAAGACCTGTGCTCAATTATAACACTACATGGCAGCTCATATCCCCTGTAACTGTAGTACCTGAGGACCCAGTGTTCTCTTTAGATATCCACACTCACTACCTGCAGGTGGTTATCACAGAATAAAGAGACAAAGATTCCATATACATTCAATAAGTAAATAAAATTAAATATGAAAACAATAGGAAAATATATTTATAAAATTAATATATATTATACCTGATATATATGCAGGTGTTATAAATAATAAAAAACACATAAATAATAATAAGTTTTTGAGAAAGAATTTTAGACAAATATCAAAAATAATAACTGAGAGCATATGCAGTTTCCTTCACAGCAATATTTCTTGCAGTATTTAGATTAAAGTTTAAAAATAAAGATTGAAATGCTTTACCTAGAAAAGTATTTTGCACTCCTTTTACCACATGGAATCAAGAAATATAAATAATAGACAACTTGATAGCCATCTCAAGAAGAAATTGCTCATATGTATTTTTTATTAACTTCAGTAATATAGTCTGCTCTTCATTCATCTGTTTTTCATAAGGGTTATACATGAGATAGAGATACAATTTCTGTTTCCAGGATCCAGAGATCTTTCCTGAATACACCAGGGTGTACAAAGGAGCACTGCAGGGACATAAGTCATCCTGAGATAAGGACAAAGAGTCTCACCCATGGAAGAGCACACTAATTGGTTAGACAATATCAAACTTTGAACTCTGAACTTATCTGCATGCAGTTAACATAAAGCAGAATGAGCCGACTGTATTTATGTATTTAGGACATATTTTGAATTTGCATTCTGTAGTTAAGGGGTGCATTCTGAAGAAGATGACTCTTTCTTTTAACAATTGTCTACTGCCTGTAATTGTTAAAATATAGATGGTAGATTGTGAGATAGCCACTATTCATGTATGCATAGCTTTGTCAGCATTCAGACACTTTTGAGTTTCCCATATTGTTGAGATTGCATGATGCAGTCAAGTGAGTGTGACAGGGGACACCTGCACAAGTTTGAAAATTGCTCCTATGAGAAGCAATAGTGTCAAAACAGGAATAATCATATATATGTATGCATATAATAACAATAAAAAGAAGCCATAAATCTCAAATAAAGCAAGATGAGTTAAAGAATAAAGAAGTAGAGAATGGTGTGATTATTTTATTATCTCAAAAACAAAAGTTAGACATTTAAAAGCAAATAAAATAAAATTCAAATTATTATGGGACAAAATGACTATGTGACTAGGAGAGTGTGCCAGGAACATGAATGAACATGTTCAAACCTCAGAAGTCTCATTCTGAGACCAGCAGGAGTAAGGATCACTCACTCCCTGTACTGGATCTGCATGCAGTGTGCACATATTCATGGAACCCCCACCTCCACACCCATTGAAGTAGTTATGTAGCCTAACGGCCAAATTACAGGCTTAAGTACCTGGAATCCATCTTACTGCAAATAAAGCATTCTTAGCAATTTAGGCCTCAGCCAATAATCTCCACTCTCCTCGAAAACCCCTCTTTAGTCCACAAAGTTTATATAACGCTTGATACTCTTGGATAAAGAGAGCTATTTAACTGAATCTCATCTAAAGGGCTGTTCTGATGAATACCGTTTAGAATTGCTGTTTTACTTCCCACGAGAAAGAAGAGCTGTGACATAGAAAAATCAACTCAGAAAAGGTCCCCTCTCCCAAGATCATGCTGTAATCCTGGGCATTTCTGCAGGCCAGCCAGATCACATAGATCTAGAAGGTCTTTGGATGTGGTCTCTTGCCAGAGCAGCCATGTTGATGGATTACAATTATTCAGTACACAATAATTTGGCAAAAGTCTTGGTCCATTTGCTCTTACAACAACCCTATTTCCTCAAAAAGAGAAAACAACTTACGAGAATTAATTTACATGCTCAGGAAAGTAAGCAATTAGACTACAACAGAAGAAATATTATGAGGCACATACAGAGGCATATTTGTTTATAAGGTATAAACAGTTACTTAATTAAAAAAAGATAATAATAATTATATTGAATAAAATGAATATAATAAACCAGAAGCATAGAGAACACATAATAAAATGAGTTGAAAATGTAATTTGAGTAAATTTGAGTAAATAAAATTGTAAATTCTAATATTTTTCAAATTTAAATGATGAAGGAGAATAGAAAAACAGATGTGATAGAATAGCTAAAATTAAAAAAAAAACTGGCAAGGACAGCACATAAATGCAAATGAACTTGAAAAAAATCAAGAATAGATTAAAAGAATCTTTAAAACAATAATATCAATACTTAAAATCAGGCTTTTTTCTTAGGTTATATGTAAGAGCAAGTAAAGATATTTAAAGTTTTGGTTCTTTTTAAAATGTTTTTAAATATCATGAGCATTAACATTCAGAAATATGTATTTATTTTCGAAACTGATAGGACTCTTCAGCATTCTTTGATGCATAAATAGTAGAAATGTTTTAGGTATATTAGAAACCACTATGAGTAGGAAAACTATAATTAATATATGAAGTGTAAATAATTATTTTTTAATATTAAGAGCACTTACATCCATAACAATGAATCTAATTGTGGAGTTGGTAATGTGTTTTTTGTATACATTCTAGCTCAGGTATGATGGCAAGTTAGTAATAATTTTTGAAAATTATCACACATAGAAAAGCAAGCAATGATCAAAGAGAGAAAGTCAGCAGAAATATAAAATTTAATGTTGATATTAAAGAAGAAAATTTTGTTACATAAGGAAAAAGAAAAGGGACAACACAAAACAAATGTAATTTCTGATTTTACAGTCACTTGATTTAAATTACAGTTCCAAACTATTCAAAGGTAAGAAAAAGCTTTACATCAAGAGACTGCTGAGAATATAGGTAGCCAAATGCAGAGGCATGAAACTGAATATTCTCGCTGATCAGAAACTAACCCGAAACAGACAGAAGAAACCCTAATTTAAAGATAAAATATTAATTTAAAGAATTTTTAAATTTCAGAAATAAGTCTTTTAAGACCTTCTAATGGATTTTGAGTATGTATGATGGAATATAATCTATGGAAAAATTTGTAAATCATAAATCATATCTATCTATCTATCTATCTATCTATCTATCTATCTAGATACATATACTTATATGTATATGTCTGTGTGTGTACATAGATATATAAAAGGAAGAATTAAAAACTAGAAGATAATTGTGGTAGATTAATAATTTAAATATAATATTTAATTAATAATGATAATGCAAGTAAAAAATGTCTTTTACTCAGTTAAAAAGTACACTGTAAACGAGAAATAAAAAACCATTAAAGAAAATTATCTAATATTATAAATATTACTTTAATACTGTTCTATAACAGAGAATATTTCTGCCACATATAAATTGTGTTTTAGTAATCTCATTGAAGTTGGAAATAAGGCAGAGGTGGACAACAGAAATCAACATCAATGTTGCATAAAATAGAATCTTGATCTTTGAACCATGTATTTAGAGGTATTCTTATTCAGTGATGGTGCTTACTTACTTAACTGTGTTCATAGGAGCTTTATTCATAACAGACAGAAACTGGAAACAAGCCAGATGTCCCTCAGCTGAAAAATGAATAAAGAAAATGTAGTATATTTGTATGGTGCTCAGCTTTTAAAAACGTAACATCATGAAATTTGCAGACAAGTGGATAGAACTAGACAAAATTATCCTGAGTGAAGTAACCCAGACCTAATTTCTACCCTGAAAGAAGAAAGAAATGATGTCAAACCACAGCTGGTCCCAGCATGCATATAACAGAGAAGATGGAGAAAGAGAGAACTAAAATCATTAAAATTGGGAGCCATATCAAGGGTTGAGGTAGATAATATAGTAAAATGGAACCTCCCCAACAGCTCTGAAAGTGATCCTAGCTAATACTCCTAGTACTGACGAGGAGCCAGAACCAAACATATCTGGTAATCAGGTCAGATATCCACTGGAAAAAGTGAGACATAAACCAAACCAAAAAACTTGACCTAGAATTTTTCCTGCCTGCAAGATGTACTATGGTAATGGTGGAGCTCAGCTTGTGGGAGGGTACAACCAATGGCGGGTACAGCTTGAGACTCATGCCTCAAGAGAAAGCCTACACTGAAATTGCCTGGAGGACCAGGAAGCAGAAAATAGCAAGTTCAAAGATGTAGACTAGAGCCAAACAAGATCACCAAAACCAAAAAGAAATGTCAATGAAATAATTGCTAATTTCTAACAATATTCTGCTATATTCATAGACAGGATCTTAGCATAATTGTCATCAGAGAGGCTTCATTCAGCAAGAGATGAAAACAGATGCAGAGAGCCTCAGGAAAACATTAGATAGAGTTTGAAATTCTGCAGAAGATTCTGAAGAAGGATTGTAGGAACTAGAAAGGTCAAGGACATCACAAGAAAGCCCCACAGAATCAACTAACCTAGGCTCATGGGGCTCACAAAATCTGACCTGACAATTTGAATGACTGGATGTGTTTATCTTCTGCATACATATGATGTTTGGTATGCATACATATGATGCTTGGTCTTCTGTAACTCTTAATTGTGTGAGTGGGCACTCTCTCTGACTCTTTTGTCTGCTTTTGGGACTCCTTTTCTCATACAGGTTTGCCATCGCCAGCGTTAGTATAAGAAGAGGTGCCTAGTCTTGTTGCAACTTAATATGAAATGCTTGGCTGGTGTTCCTGAGAGGCATGCCATTTTCTAAAGGGAAACAAGAGAGAAGTAGATGTTTGGCAAGGTGGAAGCAAAGAGGGGAGGGGAAATTGTGGTTACGATGCACTATATGAAAGAAGAATAAATTGAAAATTAAAAACTATTGAGGAAACTTGGAATACATCTTTCAGTAAGCCTGTTTCATTTTTGTTTTGTGGACACAGTGTATATCCTTGTTACATAATATATTTGTCTTTACTCAATTACTTTTGAAAGAAATACCAGCATACTCACCAGAAATATACTACATTCAAGTTTCTGCTAGGTAATTGTCAGCTTTGTAGATAAAACATCTACAAATAGGGAATTTCCACAGAGGAAAGATTATATATTGGTTGAAAGCCCATGTAAGAATTTTGTATAGCATTAAAGCTTGGGATCTGCAAGGCGCCATCAGGACTTCAACAAAAATAAAGGACAGAAAGTTTTGGGAAATGATACCTATGTAAGAAGATGGCTGAGGATTGTGAAATGTCTGGAAACTTTTGGGTAATTACAGAGCATTTATATTTATATTGTGAGAATTTCCATGGGAAATCCTCATTAGATGGATTATGTCTGTCTGTCTACACTTCTATTGGTTCATCCAACATCAGTCTGTAATTTAATCTTTCTTACCATGCGTCTATGTGATCTGCATCCTGTACTGTCTGGTTTTGTGTGAGTGACACCACAGCATTACTCTTTATTTGGGTTACCACATCTTTAACCATTGCAGGAAAGAAAAGCAGAGTTTTACTGTAATAACACTGTTCAGATATATACACTAAGCATGAATAAGCTAAGAGTTGCTGTCACTAGGAATAAAAGTACCTAAGGAAACACTGTAAGAAATAATTACTCATTGGCAGTTGCTATTTATACAGAAAAGACAGAGGCAGGTATACAGGACAAGAAGAGAGACAAAGGTTAAATTCCATTAAGATACGCAAGAGAGTTCAGGACAAGACAGACAGCAAACAAAAATAAAAATTGAGACAATTCTTATGTGATTTTTAAATTTATTTTTAAAAGTGACAGATTGAAGCAACTATATAAGAACTACATGAGGTAAAATAAAATAAAAAAGAAACCATATGTCCATATTCAGTATAGGTTTCTGGCATGTCCTCCTGAAAACCCATCAGAAATGTTCAAACTGCATCTGAGACCAACAAACCAGTAACAATGAATCTAGCGCTGAGTGTCGTGTTTTTACAGCTCCCTCATGTAATTCTAGATCTAGATAAATAACACCAGGATGGCAACAATGAGCTAATAATTTATATTTAAGTTTCTTGTACTTATTTTGTTTACAGCAGAGAGTGTACAGGAAATTCTTTAGAGAAAACTTGCTGAATGCTATAGGTTTGGACAATTATAACGAAACCTCTCATTTAGTGAACACCATGAAAAGGAATGCCAAATCATGTACTGTATATATTGGCTCTAACTACCAGTGGAACTACCCAAATTAATATAATTTTAAGGTTATTGAGCTATGTCCCCAAACTTTCACATTTTAAATGTAAGTTTTTAGATGGATATTTTTCATAGACAATATACATCTACACACACACATACACACACACACACACACACACACAGAGAGAGAGAGAGAGAGAGAGACAGAGAGAGAGACAGAGAGACAGAGAGAGACAGAGAGACAGAGACAGAGACAGAGAGAGACAGAGACAGAGAGAGAGAAGAGGTGGGGAGAAAGAGTGAGTGAGAAAATCAGAGAGACAAAGAGACAGATAAAAAGGGAGAGAGGTGTAGAACAAATTATTGGTTTAAAGAAGTTACCATTAAATTATCATAGAAACAAGACATCCAATGTTCACACAGAGCTTGAAAATGTTAGAAGCCAGTACAACTAACATCCAGTACTGAGAACAGTTGAAGTTGAGCTACAACAGGCATAGAAATTGTCCATGGATGCACTGAATGAAGTTTGTCTCTTCTTCAAACGACATGCCAAGGTACTGGACATCACTGCCTAATTACAGCCCTTCATCAGAAGATACAGAAAACCCTGTGTCATAAATTATCGCTTATGAACCCAAGACAACAGCATTTGCTATGTGCTGGAAACAGATAGCAAAGTATGTACATAGTACTGTACATACTTTTTAGATAAAAGGTTAATATACACATCTTGCTTTCTGTATAGTTTATGGTCTTTTACAGTCAGAAAGTAATATTTACAATTTTAACTAATGGGTTTTTCTTTAGTTCAAACATGCAAGTTGAATAAACACATGGTATCTAACCTTACACATTTTCCAAAATTGAATCTCCTTGTAAATCTATGACAGGGCTATGGACCACAATGTTATTCTATTGAAAAGCTTCACTTTCTTGTATCCTAGTTAGTGACCACCTTCTTACAGAGATTTCTATGCTAAAGTTAATCATCAAAGATTAATTTTATAGGACTTTGTATGTGAGTTGGTGGAAAAGCAAGAGCTTCATGGAGATGTACACTCTCAGGTGAGTACATGACTCTGGAGGGCTTGAGTGTCTCAGAGTTACTTGCTGAAGTATGCTGTTGGGGGCTGACTTTTAGCTATCAGCTTTGCAGCCATCTTGAGCCATATACCCTGACATGAGATTTAAATTACAATAGCCTACAACAGCTGAGAACACTCCAATAATCTTGGTTTAGATACCTTGAGATTAAAGGTGTGTGAGATTAAAGGTGTGTGAGATTAAAGGTGTGTAATTTAAGAGTATGATTTAGAAGTATAGAGATCAGAGTTAGAGACAAGACCTAAGGGCATGATTAAAGGTGTAACTTAGAGGCTTGGCTTAGAAGTGAGACATATAAAAGGCAGAGACAGAACAGATCAGAATTGAGACGATAGAAGACATTAGTCAGATTATAGAAGACAGAACCAGAGATCAGAGAATACAGACGGAGATCAGAGACTATAGAGGGATCATCAGAGACGAATCTCAGACATTAGGTAAAATCTGGCCTCACCCTCGCTTTTGCTGAACCCCCGACCTGAAGACCGGAGTGGCAGCTTGGGCCTGGATACAGTGGCCGCCCACACGTGCGTTGGCCCGGGCCTCAACATTTTGCTCAGGCTGAGACATTTATTTTGGCCACCACAACTTGGGGCTAGTGCGGTCCCCAACAGTATGCAGATTTTTTCAGCTTAAGCTAATGAATTGGACATAGGACTCATGGCCAGAAATGGAAAATGAGGTTCATTAGAAAAGAAAAGCACTCCTGAGAATGAGAGTAGGCTTGTGAGGTGTAGCATAAGCATTGGTTCCAAAAACCATTGTGAGCCTTTATAACACATTGACATCCCACCTCCCGTTTCCATGTCTGTACCTGGCAAAGCTTTTCCTGAGCAGAATGCATTGTTGAATGAATCCCAGGTAGGAAATGGCTTGGAAGATTTCCTTGACAACTTCATTATTTCATGTTCTACTCTTGATGCTGCTGGTTTGGTCACTAAACTACTTTTATATAAAGACCTGAGCTGGGAATCCCAGCTACTACATAAAAATCAGTGTTAATGAAAGCTTTCCTGTAATGTAAATTGAGAAGATTGATATGAATGACCCTGTTAGCCATCTGGAAAACAAGATTTGCTGAATTTTGAGCTCTGACAAGTTTCCCCTACTAAATGGTTACCCAAGTTAATGTTCCAGCCACATGGTGTCTCTGGACAGGGATCATATCCAAAGAATCTCTAGTCTTTGCGATCTGGTTGGAATGCAGACATTCCTTGAACTAAAGTATGATCTGACTGACAGGCATTTAATTCACACTTTAAATTCTTAACAATGAAGGTAAGGTTAGCTTGAAGAAGAAAGTATCCATGGTAAAGGTGATGTCAAATTGAGGAGCAAACAAAGTGACAAATCAGAGAAATATTTGACAGAATAAGGCAGAGATAGAATATGCCCAACACACAGGAGAACAGAGGAAAAAGAGACTACTTAAGAGAAGAGAGAGATAAAAAAGGAGAGGGAGGAAGAGAAAGAAAGGTGTGGTGTATAATGCATGAATTACTAGGACTATTCTACAAAGACAGGTTACTGAAAGAACAAGCTAGACACAGGTGAAGACAGAATTTGCCAGAGAATGAGAAGGAACCAGAAGATAAGAACATGTTAACAAAGTTAGTAGAGGACAGAAAGAGCAATTCAGTCAGAAGACAAGAAAAACTGGATTGAATGAGTCAGCTTTGAAGATTAGATTTTTATGGAGGCTAGAAACGTCCACGCCTAGGGCTAGGGATTATAGAACAGAGAAGTAAATGCTCCGAGCTAAGCTCAACCCCATGTATATACACAGCTTGGGTACTGCTTCATCTGAGAAAATAAAAGTCATATTTACAGTTAGACTTGGGTAGAATTGTGTTCGTGGTTTGTCATCTGTATCCTAAATGGAATGAATTCACGTTTATTCATGTTTCCTTAGGGTGTCATACATCACCTCTGTTGACCATGTACATCTCTTTGCATTTATAAGGCACACATACACAAATATAGAGATATAGACAATCATAAATAAACAAACAAGTGATTTCCATCTACAAACAGAGAAACTCCATAAGATATATATTTCTGAGTCTGGATTGTTTTGTTTAATATGATATCAAGTTTCATCCATTTCAAGAAAACAACCTAATTTTATGTTTCATTACTGAATAAAACTTCATTGTTCATTCTTATACTTAACACTCTTTGCACATTATTCTGTTGATGAAGTTTGAAGCTGGTTCTAAGTAAAATGAATGTAGAAATGTCTAGATCTATAACAGCACGAACATAAAAAATATTTAAATACAATTAATCATAAACATGATTCTCATTACTATTGTGTAGTCAAGAGGCAACTACAGTTAAGCCAAACACTACAGAAATGATTTCACTTTAACACAAGGTACATGGTCATCAGCTAATGGATGTGTTTTCCTAATGGTACCTAGGAGATGAAGTTTTCTGGATAAAAATCACAATAAGGAATTGTGGCAGGTTGGTTGTTATACTTGATTTTTCAAATGAATATTATATCCACATATATAAATATAGTGTTGAAAAGTGAACCAAGGTGACAGACAAGGCATCCTCTGAGGGATCTAGTTCTCTATCAACAGTATCTCTATAAGGAAATAAAATGAGTTGGATGTTCCACAACCTCTTCTAACAAGCCTGGCTAGAATGTGATGAAATTTAATGTACTGTCATCAATGCAGTAGATTCAAACTAGCTAGCAATCAAACATTCAAGAACAAAAACAACCAACCAACCAAACAAAGAAAAAAAAGGTAGCAGCCAGCAGCTGAGAGTTGTAGAGGAGGCAGTGAGGTGAAAACCAGGCCTGCTGGGCAGATCTAAGGTCCAGCTATGGATGGTTAGGGTGAGAAAACTCTTCCCCCGAGTGTTACAGCTCAATAAATATACACTCTCCAATGATTTTTTTTTTTTTGTGAAATTAGTTGTGTGTTTTATTTTATGTGGACAGGAACCATATTGACATTTTGTGAATTGGGTAAGATCCAGGAGTAAATGCTTCCCATGGCTCAGTCTAAGATGTTAGAGATGCTCTATTTTCATGGGGAAGAACTTCACGTGTTGTTTCTATATGACTCATTGTTATGCCCCTCACAATGCAGTGTCTTCGTTATGATTTTTTAGAACAAGTAGAGTTTGGCAAGGAGCTGGCACAAGCCAACCTTACCAGTTGTTCTGTCTGGTAGCATGGTCTACTTGTCATACACAGAAGGTGAAGGCATTTGCTGCTAAACCTATTGAACTGAATTTCAGATACAGGATCCATATTATGAGAGGAGAGTACTGCAGACACCTGCCATAACTTGTCCTCATGCTTTCATATTCACAATAGGATGTATATGTCCATACATTTATATACTCAGAGATAAATAGGTATATGTGATATAATACAGGAGGGTTTCATGTAGCTCAGGCTTGATGCAAAATTACCATATTTCAATTGATTACCTTGGACTTTTTACTCTTTTATTCTTACCTACCAAGTACAGGGATTACACATATGACCAATCTGTGAAAGTATTTACAGAAAAATAACATTCCGTTATTTCTTAGAAATGTAATTCATGTATATTTAGACATATTATCCTAACTGAGAAAGTTTAATTTGTTTGTTTTTATATATTTTGAAGAAAATTCAAGGGGTATTATATTATCTTAAATAAGTTCTAAAGTTTTAATGCTGTGTTGGTGTATGTAAAAATGATTTGAGTGTTTAACTTCAAACTGGACTTCACATGTACAAAGGGACCTATGATGCCATGTGGACTGTTCAAGAGCCAACATGTTTGACATTCTATTGTTGTTTTAATATCAGATGAAAGTATTCTAAATAGTCTCTAATGCTTTAAATTGTATCAGAGAATATGTTTTAAAATTATAGTTTGTAATTTTCTTTATCTGACAGGGACCCATCAGTTTGTCACGGAAATCAGAAAATAACATTTGAAATGTGATTTGTGTTGCAAGCCTGACACCTCAGTTAAGTGGAATTTTGAAAACTAATTATCTACAACACATCTAATTCATTTATAGTTTAATTTCAATCTATCATTGTCAGATAAAATAAATTATTTCAGTTGCTAGTCCTGATGTTCCTAACAAGCTTCTGATTGCTGAGCTGGAAATTGTGTCATGCTGTGTTTTGAGCCTCTGGATTAGCACAGCTGCCAATATTTCAGTCCTTCTAAAGAAATTACTATATTGCACAAATTCAGTATATCTAATTTTGTCACTGAAATAACTCCAAAGCAACTTCATGAAAAATAATACTCTCCTTATTAGAAAAAATATCCCATATGACTAAATGAATCATAAAAACTAACATTGCAGATCAAATAAATCCCATAGTTAAGGAAACATGATGAAGCAATTATGTTTAGCGAAACAAGTAGATAGGTAAATTTGCTTACTCACTAATGAGTGACAGTGTCTGTTTCTAGGGGACAGACAGAGGAGCTGCTATATTTATCACAAAACCCATTAGCATCCTTCTTTAAAGTCTGTTTTTGATGGATATAAGGAAAGGAGCTGGAAATAGGCTGATGTGGGAGATGAAACAGCAAGAAGTGAGGAATGTGTCCTCATGTGAAGTCTGACTCCTACTGGCTGGAGTAATAGATCACATTATCAATAGAAGAACTGTCTTAGAGATATGTGGCCCTGAGGTAACATCTTTGATGATATTTGACTACTGCAAGTCAAATAGTGTTTCCTAAAACCTAAGTAGAAAAAAAATCAAGATTTTAAATAAATGAATACAACCAATGAAATAAAAATAAGGATTTATTGTTAGATGGCTGTAGTTGGTTAGCTGAGTTAGTGTAACACACTAAACAAAAATATATGTGGAAACTTTATAAACAATAGTATTATTTTTATTTAGTTAAAACAGAAGAATGAATTTATGTGTTTTAGTGAATGATGAAATTTGCTTTCAAGTCTGAGAACATGAGTTCAATCCCAGGTTACACTAGCTAGAAGAAAAAACAAATCTCACAATTTATTCTCTCTCCCTCATGAGTGTACTATTCTCCTTCTCCCTTTCCCCACTTCCTTTCCTCCTTCCCCCCTCCACCCCCCCCGGTGTGCACAGAAAATAAGTAACTATAATACTAATCTAAAATCAGGCATTTAAATACTACTGAAAGGAGAATCAAGTTTCTCCAGTGATGAGCACCTGAGCCCATCAATATTATGTATTTTCAAGTGGTCATTTCTAAGTAATCACACATAAGGGAATCATGAAGTGGATTCTACAAGATGTATTTATATATACATATGTGTATACATGTATATATGTAACAATAAGTAAGTAAGAAAATGTTATATGAAAATGAGGGGGAGTAGGTTATTAGAGAATTTTGTGGGGAGAAAGGAATGTGATGAAATGTTGTAAATATGGTAATTGTATATGAAACTCTCAAAAATTAAATTTAAAAGAAATAAAAACTAATATATTTTCTAGATGATTCTGTATTTCATTTCCCATTGTTCAAACAAAAGAAAGCAGTTCACTCTACTCTGTCAGTGAATATAAAATTTACTTGTATTATGAGGAAAGACAAGTTTCTATCTACATACCATTGTATGTACACTACTTGGATTGTGTACATACATAATACATTTAATAAAATCTATACTAATTAGGATCCTTGCCAAGAATGAATAAATAATGCACACTAATCAAGCCTATTAGAATCTGTATTGATCATGAGGCACTGCAAGCTTACTTTTATTCAAAGGCTAATTACAATTATTTGTTTATTTTATACAAAGACATATGTTCATTAAGTATTTACATACAGGTAATCTTGAAGGTCAGCACAAAGTATAAAGTTTGCAAGTACTCTACTTACAGATTATTTTGAGTTTCTAGAAATGGGTGTGTGGAAGCAAAATTAGAAACTGTTTGGTTGAAGCCTTCAGGATATTTATGTCAAAATCTCCTAGGAAACATCCTAGACCTTGAACTTACAGTCTCTAGGATTGTTTCCTAAAGAAAACACTGTATTTGTTTTAATTTTTTTTGAGTCTAAACTTTCCTTTTCCTTTCTTTCTTTCTTTTTTTTTTTTTTTTTTTTGGATATTTTATTTATTTACATTTCAGATGCCATTCCCCTTTTCCCCACTTCCCCGCCCTAGAAAGCCCCTATCCCATCTCCCCTCCTCCCTTTTACTTTTATTCCATTTTAACTACATGCAAGTATTAAGGTCAGCTTTAGGTTGAGGAACTAGCAATACAATAGATGCAAAATAGTAATTGTCAGAAGAAATTCACACTAATTCTGGCTGAATACGTTTGCACTAATTTATTTCCAGGCTGTTTTTCAGATTGATATTTTATTTAAGAGCTGATAAGAACTTTGCTTGAAGGTTTAGAACATTTAATTTAACTGTTATTTCAACCTAATACATCATATTTGTTTTCAGGGAGGCTGCTTAGTTTTGCTCTGCAGTCAGGAAGTTCTTGCTGCTTTTTAGTAAACATTTCCTATCAAAAGGACAATATTACATCTTATTGAACAGACAGAGCCAGGAAATGATGTCTGGGAAACATGCAGTCTCAAGTTGTCTGTGGTATGGAAGGGTCTAGTCACAAGTCTATGGCAAAGTTCCCATTGCAGCGGGAGAGGGAAATTAAATGTCTCGTTTTTCTAGCTTAATAGGTTTTAGTCCCTGCCTTCTGAAGTTATGTCTTTCAACTTTATCTACTTTGTATCACCATGGTGCTTTAAAAGATTAAATATTATAGGGTCTACAGATAGTAATTGAGAAATAAAACATTCCCTTTGCAGGTGCAGCTTGTCAGGTTGCTAACATTTAACAGAGTGTTTATAGTGCTCTGAAAAGCTTTGTGAGAAAATGAAGCCTGTCATTCTGGCAGTTACTTTAAGCCATGCTTTGAAAAAATCTTCAGAGGTATTGCCAGCTATGCGCTAAATCAGATATGATGCTTGTGCTCAGATACATCCATGATCAAATATATGAAGACATAGGAAGGAAGGTATGTCACAGTCGCTCTTTCATAGGAATTTTCCATGGGAATAAATTCAAATGTATTGAAAATTCCTTTAGAAGTAATGATCTCCCACAGATATGCATGAATCCTATTAAAATAGAAATAAGTTCTTTTAGAGTGATAATGTTCCCTAACATTAATTTTATCCTGTCTTCTATTTGTTGATTTATCAACTGAACAGTTATTATCTCAGATATTCGTCCATCTTGAGGCATGGATTTGACCTCAAAATTGCAATTATTTTTATCAAAATACATAACAATTGTTTTTAAAATGGAAATGGGAGAAATTTTTCCCTAGAAATTATAACAAGGTAAAGATTCAACTGATTTTCTAGGTGAGATTAAAGTGGATATACTGGAAAGCTAATATGAGGAAAAAATACATAAAAGCATTACATAAAAGCATAATATAAAGAGAAAAATAATGTGAGTATTAAATAATTTATACCTTTGAAATGTTTGATTTATATTTATTTTATATTTTTAATTTATTATTCATTTTGTTTGTTTACATTTTAAATGTTACCCACCTACCTGGTCTCTCCTCCACGAACCCCTCCCCCTCCCCCCTTTGCCTCTAAGACTGTGCTTCCTCAATCATCCAACAACTGCAGTCTCACCCCTGGAGCATCCTACTTCTCTGGGACATCAAGCCTCTACAATATCAATCACCTCTGGGACATCAAGCCTCTACAGTATCAATCACCTCTACTCCCACTGATGCCAGATGAGTATATATATATATATATATATATATATATATATATATATATATATATGCCCATGTATACTTTTTGGTTGGTATTTTAGTTGTTGAAGTTAATGATAGAATTTTTAAGTCATGGTTTCAACTTTCAAAAGTTTAAAATACAAAATTACAATAAATATAGTGTTCAATAAGGTTAAGATACAAAATGGATTATAATTCATTTCATTGAATATTTTTAAAACTATTCATTAGTTTGGGGAGGGGCTATATGGGAGGAACTAGCAACAGAAGGGCTGCAATCATGATGTAAAGTGAGTAAATAATAAACTAACAGAAAAAAGTTAATATATTTATTAATAAAACATATGTTATCATTTTAAAAGCAAGATATATAATATTATAAAGTAGAGGAATAATTCCAACACAAAATTGGAACAAATAACACTCATAATTAATAAAAAATATTATAAAGAAATGAATTTTGACACTAGTTACTGATATTATTTCTGTTTTAATTCAATTTAAAGTATTCTATGAGACAAGCTCAATAATATTTTTATAGCAAACATGGTAATGAGAGATCACAATTTCTAAATATAAAATATAAAATTAAGATGTAAAACTATGAAATCATTTAACAACTCAACAATATGTCTTTATAAAACAGAATTATTGGTGCAAGAAGGTAGCTCATCAGTATAATATATATATATGTAACTGAAATAAGAAGATGATACTAGAAATTTATCAATTAATCTGTCTAATAAAGGATTAGTGTTAGGAATATATATATATAATATGACTGCATATATACATGCTTATATTGCTTCTAATTGTTAAAATATATTAAAAGTCAAACAAAAATATGATGAATAAGTATATCACATGTTTAACACACTGCTGGTGACAAATATATTGGCAACTTAAAAATCTCCAAAGTGCTTTAGAATATAAAAATTAAGAACAAAATAAAATACATCTGTACCAACAGTTCTAAATTAAAAACCCAAAAACCTAAAAAGACAAAAAAATGCAGAAATTATATATACATATTAATGTCTCAATTGAACAATATTTTAACAAATCTACTAATGTTTCATGTTATTTTGAGCTATAAATTTTAGTTTTATGGATATTTCTAAGAATAAGAAATATATCAGTTAAGGTGGAAGTGCATGCTGACAGGAGCCTGATATACCTTTCTCCTGAAAGGCATTGCCAGAGCCTGACATATACAGAGGCACATGCTCACAGCTAACCATCAATCTGATCACAGGGTCCCCAGTGGAGGAGTTAGAGAGAAGACTGAAGGAGACTGAAGGGTTTGCTGCCCCATGGGGAGAGCAACAATATCAACCAACCAGAACTCCCAGCTTCTAAACAGCCAGCCTGGGAGCACATAAGGAGGGACCCATGTCTCCAGCTGTATATGTAGTGGAGGATGGTCTTGTAGGGCATCAGTGGGAGAGGAAGTTCTTACTCCATTGAAGTCTGGATGCCTCAGTGAGGGGGAATTCAAGGGCTGGGAGGTGGGAGTGGGTGGATGGGCAGGGGCACACCCTCATAGAAATAGGAGGAAGGAAGATGGGATAAGGGGTTTTGGGGGGGCATGGGGAAAGAGCATAATATCTATAATGTAAATAAATAAAGTATCCTATAATTAAAAAAAGAAAGACAAACAAAAAACAGATAATGAAACTGGCTATACCAGTTGAATATTTGAGACTTTTTGGCAGCAATTTAACATTACCCATATTACTGGGAGTCCTTATAATTGTCAAGGACAAGGAACTGTGGAGGGGCCAATGGAACTTTAAAACAATATCTTCATAAAATAAAGACCATACAGTGGGTGTATTTTCAGTAATTTTTACTTATGTTTTTATCACATTATATGAATCAAAGTTCATATATTTGGTAATAATAATTTGCCAGTCTTCTATTTCCTTCTTTCATTTTTATTATATTTTACTTGTTTTCTTTTTCATAACACTTACCTGTGTAACAATTTTAAATAACTATTCTATGTTGTGTTTATTGTTTAAATTATGAAGTAATTTTTATTTTATTTATTGATTTTATTGTAAAATTTCTAATTTGTAGCATTTTAAGTAAATATTTTGTAAAATAGAGATAAATTTACAAGTTTATTTTATCTATTATTTATGCATGACTTGTATATATAACATTAAAATATATTATATATTTTTATATATAACATAAAATATATTATATATAAAGTAAATTTAAAATACATATACATCCACAGATGTTAAAATACAAGTTAGATACAAATATTACTTTTATGGATGTAACTCAGAGAAACAAGTATATGATTTAATAAATGTAGTATGTATGCATATATACACACCCACACAGATTGTGTGTGTGAGAGAGAGAGACAGACCAACAATCAAATTCTCTTACCCCTATTGAGTCTAACTATACAAAGCTTTCATAGAAATCATTTTCTGTATATAGCTGACATTCCCTTTCAGTTGTATTTTAAATGATTTTGCTCTTGTGGTAAAGTAACCTTTTCAATATTTTCCCAAAACCCTAATGGGTTTTAGTTACATAATCTTGCATGTCCAATTTGAATACATTGTAGTGATTTATGCCAAAATTTATGACTAATTGAAAAGCAGAAACATCAAGATGTACAGGTGGTATCTCATTTCAAGATCTGATAAGCTTGTGTTTATCTTCTAAATCTGTGATTAAATATGAAACAAACATAATAAAGGATTAAAAAATCTTTGAGTAATCAGATTACAACTAAAATAAATATTTTAATTATAATTTGAGACACAGCATGCTAAGAAAATGTAATGTTATGAAATAAGTGTGGCAATAAGATTTCAGATAACTTCAGCCAACAAAATGTATAGCCAGTTGTTTAGAATTTTGAATACATAATTTTAGGAAGCTCACATGCGAATCTTGGGTTTCAAGATTTTTTCCTTTTTTATTGGATATTATATTCATATTTCAGATTTTATCCCCCTATCCCATTCCCCCCACAAGCCAGGAACCCCCTCTCCCATCCCCCCTCCTCCTGCTTCACCTACCCCCGCACTCCAACCTCCTCACCCTTGAATTCCACCCCCCCACCCAGTGTTCAGCCTTCATGAGACCAAGGATCACCTCTCCCACCTATGCCTGACAAGGCCATCCTCCACTACATATACAGATGGAATCATGGGTCCCTCCCTATGTGCTCCCAGGCTGGTGGTTAAGACCCTGAGGAGCTCTGGTTAGTTGGTATTTTTGCTCTCCTCATGTGGCCACAAACACTTTCAGCTCCTTCAGCCTTTTCTCTACCTCCTCAATTGGAAACCCCTTGATCAGATCAATGGTTAACTATGAGCATCTGCCTCTAAATGTGTCAAACTCTGGCAGACCTATAAGGAGACAGCTATATCAGGCTCTTGTCAGATTGTACTTTCTGACATCCACATCAGCGTCTACCTTTGGTGAGTGCACATGGGATGGATACCCAGGTGAAATGGTCTCCAGACGGCCCCTCCTTCAGTTTCTGTCCCACATTTTGTCTCCATATTGGCTCCCTTGAGTATTTTGTTACTTGTTCTAAGAAGGACCTAGGCATCCACACTTGGTCTTCCTTCTTCATGAGCTTTATGTGGTCTGTGAGTTCAATCTTGTCTATTTCAAGCTTTTGGGCTAATATCCACTTATAAGTGAGTAAATACCATATATGATCTTTTGTTATTGGGTTACCTCACTCAGGATGATATTTTTCTAGTTCCATCTATTTACCTAAGAATTTCTCGAATTCATGATTTTTAATAGCTGAGTAATACTCCATTGTGTAAATGTATTACATTTTTTTGTATCCATTCCTCTGTTGAAGGACATCTGGGTTCATTCCAGCTTCTGGCTATCATAAATAAGGCTGCTATAAACATAGTGGAGCATATGTTCTTATTATATGTTGGAGCATCTTCTGAGTATATGCCCAGGAGTGGTATAGCTGGGTTCTTAGGTAATGCTCTGTCCAATTTTCTGAGGAACTGCCAGACTGATTTTCAGAGTAGTTGTACTAGGTTGCAATCATAGAAACTAAAGCTTAAAACTTTACATATCACATTAAAATGTAGACTTGGGATAACTAAAGAACTTTGAAGGTTAACATATTGGCAAGAATCTGACATTGGCCGAGGAACAAGGGCTTCAGGCAGGCAGGCAGGAAACTGACATTAGACTAGAACAAAGAAGTAATTTCAGGAAGGAATCTAAATCTTAGCCTAGAACAAAGAAGTAGTATTCAGACATGAAAATGATTTGGGGCTAGGACAGGAAAGTAGGCTCAGATATTTTGGTCAACCTGATAACCCCTTAGAAGTAGTGATCATGGAAGTGATCATGGAACTTTTATTCCCTTGCTTGTTCATTGACTACTTGCATCTATTGGATTGCTAATTCCTCAACTTAGAACTGACCCTAATACTTGCATGAAATTAAAATAGTAAAAAAGCAAACAGGAGGAGGGGAGATGGGATAAAGGGTTTCTGGGGAGTGGATTTGGGGAAAGAGGATGACTTCTGAAAAGTAAATAAATAAAATAATCCAATAAAAATGTATAAGGAACTATTTGCTACCACTAGTTTTATGACAACTTGACCCAAGTTAAAGTCATAGTTTATTTTATTGCCCAAGTACATTTTTACTTAATAGTTAAAATTTTGAAAATTTATTTAGTTTCTTTGATAAATATTTAAAGAATAGTTTCTGTTTTTCCTTGTTTGTATTTAAATCTCTATTTATTTTACTTTATTGGTTGAAACACAGTTTACAACTTTCAAACCCTGTACATTTCCTTCTCCTGTGACATAGAAGCACTAACTGTGTTCAGCAGTTTCCAATGTGTTTAACAGAGGTCTTACATCATATTTTCCATAGAAACATGTATGTGGATATCTTGTCTATTCTGTTTACAAGTAGCTCTTTCAAACCTGTTTAATGGCTGTCTGGGATTATGGTGACTTCAGTGACTGCAACAGTTAGTGTTTAAACTTAGTAATTCATTCCACAGCCTAGATTTTGAAATATAGGATACAATATGCTGTGATTTGAAAATCAAACTTAACAATAAATTTACAAGAACTCATACTTGGTGATTTAATGTTATGGCAATTTTGGAGAAACTATTGTTTTTATCCTCTCCTGCCAAATAGGCTACTTGAGTGGTAAATTATTTGCCTTAGTAAACTCATCTCAAAATGTTCATTTCTTGAATGAATGAAAAATAATTAATGTTTGTAACATTATAACATTATTTGTATAACAAGTTGTTATTAGTGTATGTAATTCAATGCCTTTTTAATAACTTTAAATATTTTTATTTAATATTTAAATATTTTAAACTTAAGACTGTAAGAATTTTTGCTTTTTTAAAGTTTTTTCTTTTTTTCTCTCTACTCAAGAATATATTTTAGTTTATTAAATCTATTAAATCTTTACAGAAGAAAGCTAGCCACACATCATTTATTAAAATGGTTTGCGAGGTAGCTATGAATGTTGTTTAGTGGTGAAATGATTGTCTCCAAGCATCAGTCCCTTAGTTTGATCCTCAGAACCCATTCAAAATTCCAAGGACCGTGATTCCAACACTTGGAAGTCAAAAACAGAAGGATTCCTTTCTCTATCTAACCAAACAGTTTCATATAGTTGGTGATTAACAGGCCAGTAAGATCATAGTCATTTTCAAATAGTTGAAAACTACTCTCTAATTCACTTTTGTGACCAGGATATAAATATATAAAATTCTGCCTAAAATGCACTCATTGTTTATTAGATACACCTTGTGATTTCTTGTGTTTTTGTTTTTACCATGTTCTGTTCTACCTTAAGATTGTTTATCTTTTTAATTAAAGATCCAGTTTATTTTATTTTAATAAAGACTTCCTATTTTATTCTCAGATAGACATTATTACCCTAATAGCAAACTTCTATTGTAGACAATTTCACCCTATTTGTTTTCATGTAAATTATAGCTTTTCAATGAAATTCCAAAATAATAACTAATATATTATGTATAAATTGATATAATATGTATATACAATGTAAGTGTATATGTAGTATAACATGTAAAGTAATATACAGTACATAAATAGTTTAATAGTAAAAGTCTATAACTTTATCTTACCAGAAACTCATGATTATAAGTTAGTCATAAGTGCATATTAGGTCATTAACACTTCATAAAAACAATATTCTTTATTATAATACCTCATGCTAATATGCTAATATATTATGTCAATTTATTAATATATTTTTAATGTTATGGGGACTTAAGTAATAAAGAACATCAGATATTTATTCCTTAGTTATGGATTTGATGTAATTAAAACTTTTCAACATTCAGAAATATCTAAAAGTTATCACAAGAATAAAACCCATTTTTAAAATTCTGTATTCATATGTTTGTTGCTACCATGAGTTTAGTACATAAAAAAATGTTATATATAGGCCATTAATTTCAGGCTACAAAGTTAATTGTAATACTATCAGTATTTGTCATTAAATGTTGAGCAAAGTTCATGCACATGGCTTTATCACTCTTAATTCTTCTATCACTAATTTATCAGTACTTATTCATAAATTTAATTCCATATAGATAAATTGAAGCCATGGGCTATGTTTTATAGCTTTTTAAATAATTCCCTTACGTATATTGTTTATAGTTTTTATTTTTGAAGTTAATAATTTTCACATTATTTAGTCATTTCACAAAAATATTTTAAAATTCAACCTCATTATACCTGTGTATATTTATAATTTTTATCAGCACAAAGCACTTGACTTGCTATTGTTGGTCAATTAAGACTTATTATTCATCATAAGCTACTTAAAGTGGTTAACTAACTCATGGGATAATAACAGATAACTTGTATCAAGTTTGCATTAATCCTTAGGGAAATTATTCTAGAATATTTCTTAATTCACATCACATATTCCCATTATACGTCCATGATTATTCCTTTAATTTATTTAGCATTTTCTGATATAATGGTGAAGTTGATAAATATTAGGTGGAATATTCTTTGGAAAATCAACAATAGAAAAATACAAAAGTACTTTGTATTTTTGATAGAATATATCATCTACAGCTTTGATAATTTTGGCCATTCAAATATAATCACATTTGTTTTGACCATCTAAGAGTTATGGTTATGAAATTATAAAGATTATATCAGGAAAACCTGCCTTATAGTATGGTGTACTTTTAGCTGAAAGGAGATGATGAGATTCCCTAGTGGAGTCAAAAAACAGCAGGCACGACAACTCGACATCCAGTGTGTAATTGGTTTGGAATGCTTGACAGATTTTTGTAATGTTATGGAAGCATTCAAACTGGCAGGTGAGTGATGGGAATAGATGAAGGCCATTTTATGTTACACTTACCTGAGAATGGTTTAGATATATTATAAAACAGAGATTCCCTCATTCACATGTTCTTCTGCCAACCAAGGAAATCTTTGCCAACAAACAGAACAACTTAAGGCATCCGTTATTTTATTAACTTTGTTTCCATTCTTTTCTTTTTATGTGTAGGACCAATTTTTTGACAGAAAAAAAAATGGTATATTTACAAGAAAATAATTAGAAAATGTGGTAACAGTAAAGTTTAATTTGAGGGAACCCCTTCCTACATGCGTTCTTCATGAGTTTTCAGTGTAAACAATAATGTAATGAAGAAGTTAGCGAGAATGGTAAGCTTGTCAGCCTGTTTAGAAGAAAAAATGGTACTCTGTGGAATTTGAACACAGGAAGATTTTTATTACACTGCATCTTCCCTTTTATCATAATGTAATAAAACAGTAATTTTGTTACTCTCATCAATATCAATTTGAAAATATTGTTTTATTGTTAGATAAAAATACTGTTAGATTCAGTAAACACTGGTTCTTGTAGCAAGTACATTTTGCCTCATTGTAAATTAAAGTTTTGTAGGACAGGAATGTGCCTGTTTCTTTACTATCCACTCTGCAGTTTTTAATATGATCATTTCAACAAGCATCATATGATTCCCAAGTTATAAAATATTTGTTTTTGATAGTTTATAGGAAAAGAAGAGTTTGCCTTGCTTTAGGATAGCCTTAATTTAAAGTAAAGAATGTGGTTCTTTTTTAAATTTTCAACAAACTACAGACCACTTTCTTTCTTTCTTCTTTGTTTATTAAATTATTTTAGTTATTTATATTCCAAAAGTTGCCCCCCCTTTCCTATTCTCCCTCAATGAGTACTTCATCCCATCTTCCCTCACTCCTGTCTCTTGAAGGGTGCTCCCCCAGCTGCCCATTCACCTCCACCTCGTCCCTACCAGCATCCCTTTTCCCTGGGGCATCAAGTTTCCACAAGGATTAAGCACATCCTCTCGAACGAAGAACATACAAGGCAGACCTCTGCGACACATGTTCCCAGGGCCACGAACCAGCCCATGAATGCTCCTTCGTTTTTGACTTAGTCTATGGGATCTCTCAGGGGTCCAGATTAGTTGACACTGCTGATCTTCCTATGAGGTTCCTGTAGCCTTCAGCTCCTTCATTCCTTCCTCAAACTCTTCCATATTGGTCCCCGGCCTCAATCCAATGTTTGAATGTAGTGTCTTCATTTGTCTCAGTCAATGGATGGTAGAGCCTCTCAGCAGACAGCCATTCTAAGCTCCTGTCTACAAGCACAATGTGGCCTCAGTAATAGTGTCAAGATTTGGTGTACATACCTCCTCTCTCCCTATTAATTCAAGCGGAGATCAAAGGGAAACAAATTGGAAAGGAGGAAGTCAAGATATCACTATTTGTGGATGATATCATAGTATACTTAAATGACCCCAAAATTCCAGCAGAGAACTCTTAGAGCTGATAAACAACTTCAGCAAAGTGACTGGATATAAAATTAACTCAAACAAATCAATAGTCTTTCTCTACTCAAAGGATAAATGGGCCGAGAAAGAAATTAAGGAAATGACATCCTTCACAATAGTCACAAATAATATAAAATATCTTGGTGTGTATGACTCTAACCAAGCAAGTGACAAGAACTTCATGTTTCTGAAGAAAGAAATCAAAGAAGACCTTAGAAGATGGAAAGATCTCCCATGCTCATGGATCAGCAGGATTATCATAGTAAAAATTGCCATCTTACCAACAGCAATCTACAGATTCAATGCTATCCCCATCAAAATTCCAACTCAATTCTTCACAGAGATAGAAAGAGCAATTTCCAAATTCATTTGGAATAACAACAAAAAATAAGATAGAAAAAATTATTCTCAAAAATAAGAGAACTTCAGCGGGGAATCTTCTTCTTCTTCTTATTTTTTTTTTTTTTTTTTTCTTTTTTTTTCTTTTCTTTTTTTTTTTTCTGCTGCATTTTCTTTAGGCAGTAACAAACAATTCTGGGTTAAAAACTTTGAAGACAGGTAGATGGAGTTTTATTTGAAGGCAGCCAGGCAAGTACCTGATTAAGCAATGACATTCCATACCATGTTTATGAATCCTTTATCATCTTTAATTCTAATATTATTGGCTACTGAAGTAATTGTTCCTTCATGCTAGCTATTATACTTAGTGTTCCAAGTACCATCAGTATATCCTCATATAATGTGAGAGGGAGCTGAGCGTATAAAACAAGGATGAGAGCATTGGGAGCAAAGGGAGAGGGATATGATATAGACACAGTGCATATATTTTAAAGTAAAAAGATCAAAACAAAAATGAAGACATTAGATCTTAGACTCTCAGGAAAAGCTGCCAGGTAGAATTATATTTCTCTAACCTGTTGTTATTCATTTGGGTAAAATATATCTTTCTTTATTAAAATTCTGCTTTGGAAAGTAAAAGCTGTAGTGATAGTATAATAGTTGTTTGCATAATTGAAAAAATGGTTCATTTAGGGATTATTACCTATTATTAGCATAGTTTTAAAATAAATCTTAACTACCCATATACTCAAATATCAATCACTGTGGTTTCTGAATTTTGAAACGTATGAAGTTATCAGTCTGTGATGCTGGTCATGGAGTAGTCTAAACATTCTTAAAGAAATCAAGTTCAAATTAGTTCTAAAACAATTAATGCATCTGTGAAAGACTGTTCCCTATGAATTCAAGCCAAGTTTTAATTTTTCCTGTGTGTCTGTGTGTGTGTGTGTGTGTGTGTGTGTGTGTGAGAGAGAGAGAGAGAGAGAGAGAGAGAGAGAGAGAGAGAAAGAGTGTGTGTGTGTGAGAGAGAGAGAGAGAGAGAGAGAGAGAGAGAGAGAGAGAGAGAGAGAGTGAGAGAGAGTGTGTGTGTGTGTATGCAAAGATGCAGTGCCCTTTAGGATAATCACTCAGATAGTAAGTACATTAATGTTTTACTCAAAACATAATCTACATATAGCAACCACTTTTGGAAGGAATTTATTTATGGTTTATTACAGAATATTGTTGCCATTGTTTATAATGTACGTAGAGTTTATAGCATCCAGAAGCAATGAAGCAGGTCACTTATTCTCAACATCATCTGCTTTTCTTTGAGAACAGTTTATTTTTATATTCTTTCTAAACCTCTTTTAGTTTGTAAAGAATTTAAAAGTCATTTGTGAAGGACAAATAAGAATTTTCAATGTAAGTTACTGAGTCTTCATTCTAATATGTGAAATCAGAATCATATGAAATGTTAGAGATACATAGTTTGTACATATACAAATCTGATCGATTTAGTTAGGAAAATATCATCAAATGACTGAAATCTAAAAATATATTTACATAAATGTTAAATAATTTTTTACCAAAGATCTATATTAATTTTATTGCTAAATTTTATTAATGCATATTAAAATTTATATATCAAGAAGGATTTGTGTGACATATACATGGATTCCAAAACATATTTTCAAAGAATTTTAAAATTAACTGAAATGGGCAAAAGGACAGAGGTAAGCACTTGCAGTAACATCAGTTTGAATAAAACTTAACATGATCATTCTGTAAATTTGAAAGTTGATTAACAACTCAAGATAGCATTTGATACTGTCAATTATAGCTATTAGTGGTTGTAGGGGTAGGAGAGAGGGCATGTTAGAGAGAAGCTTTATACACCAAGTGAGGAAAGATTCATTTACAAAGAGATTGAAAAGTAATTTATCAACACTCAAATTTCAAAAAGTAAATTAAAAACTGTAGTCTAGAAACATTTGGTATACTTATTCATAAGAGAATGGTGATGTCCAACGGAATCCAAGAGCTGAAGGAAGTAGACAAATGCCCTTGTTCCTAACCCAGAAGCAATCTCCAGTTGATAAGCGCTTGCAAATGAAACTTACTCTTCTCCAAGGAAGTCTATACTAGTATTTTCAGAGATACTTAAAATAAAATTAAATTTTAATCATAAACTAATTTTAATATTGTATTTATATCAATAGAACTTGCATTGGCTATTTGTACATCCCAACTCAGAATATTTAATGATCCACATTATGTAATCGGTATCCCAACCATTCCTATAGTCTACACACAAATATTTTAGAGTGTTATGATTGACACTATATTATGGAATTTAGGTTTCTACATAGTAAAAGAGTTTGACACATTTGAAACCTACAAAAATATGTGAAAAATGTCTTGTAAATAAATTTATTACTCCCATGGTGCTTTAAAAATTGTTGCTGTCCTGACATAGTGTATTATGTCAGAACTCCTTCTCCTTCATTTTACATTTGTTTCCTCTCCCAGCACATAGAACTAAGTAAACACCTTTTTAAATAATTTCTTCAGATTAAAGTAACATTATGAAATTAAAATATGTATACATTTTAAATATTTCCTGAAGACTTGTCTTTTTAGAAAACAAGGAAATGACCAAAGAATAACAGTATATAATTCTATATAAGAAAAGAAATCTTATATTAGTCAAAAAAATAAGTTTCCTGGGGCTGGAGAGATAGTTCAGAAGTTGAGAACACTAATTTCTCCTCCAGAGGACCTGAGTTCAATTCCCAATAATGGCAGCACTGCTCAAAACCATCTATACTTAGATCTGGCGCCCTCTTCTGGTGTTTAGGCATATATGCAGTCAGAACACTATACATAATAAATAAAATCTTAAAAAAAACAAAATAGTAAATTCAAAACTCCAAACAAATAAATCATCAAATTTTTCATTTTTTGTTTATTTAATTTTCTTTATTTTCTGTGATGAGTGCTTGATTGTAGTATATAAATAACTGATACCTGCAGAGTGCAAGGAAACATCAGACTTCCTGGACCATAAATTTAAGACAGCTGTTAGGCACCATGTGGGTGGGTGCTGGGATTGGATCCTGAGTCTTTTGCAAGAGCAGCATGTGTTCTTTATCACTGAACTAACTCCTACCCCTGATAAGAAACTTCTTAGCATTGATAATGTGTAACTTATACACATTTCTACTGGTGACATTTTAGCAATACTCTTCTCTCACATTTCCCAAGTTGCTATTTAAATTAAAAAATAGAAAACAAAAAGTGTTAATAGAAAGGTGATTTGATAATGACCTTTAATGGAATAAAAATATCTTAGACACAGTGTTTTCAGTATAAATTTCACATTTTTATAGTGGTTTGTTTTCATAAAGTCTTTCATCAGCACAAAATTATTGCTTACACTTGTTGTTTGATGTGTGCACCTGAAGACAGAGCAAACCAGGCCAAACGGTTCCATGTGAGGTTTGTTCCTCACAGGACCTTTGCCCTCATAGGCAAAGAGTAGAGATGGGGGGGAGGGGAGGAGAGGGAGAGGGAGAGGGAGAGGGAGAGGGAGAGGGAGAGGGAGAGGGAGAGGGAGAGGGAGAGGGAGAGGGAGAGGGAGAGGGAGAGGGAGAGGGAGAGGGAGAGGGAGAGGGAGAGGGAGAGGGAGAGGGAGAGGGAGAGGGGGGTGTCAGAGGGATCTTTTTATTTATATGGATAGTAGCCTCTCAGCAGGTAAGGGTAGGAGGTGAGCCAAGTAGATTCTGGAAATGTATGGTGGTTGCCTTGGCAACTATGTAGGGGGCCGCCTAGATGTGATGTCACTGGGTTCAGAGCCTGATACCAACACTTATAATATACAATTTTATTTTGATGCAGCTATGTATTTGATAATCTGATCTTAGGGAATAGCATGTTGAAATTTAAAATGAATGTTTAACCAGAAGATTCTTTCTATTATTTCCAGACTTAAAACATTATTAAAAATACAAAAAGATCATAAATGGTGATAAGATGATAGTTTAATATGCTCATATTTAATGACTCTATAGAAATATTAAACACAACTTCTTATTGAAACTGTAAAATCATATAGAATAGATCATGTCAGTTTACTAAGAATGGAAACATATTTCATTATGCACCATAGCATAAAAGCACTGGTCATCAGTAACTATTTCTCTTTGTCTTTGATATTTACTGTATAACACTGCCCTGGATTAATGAGATAACTGCAAATGAAATTCAAAAATATTATCTCTTTATCTTTCACTATGAGGGGATTTATTTTAGTGTAGAATTTGCTTCGGTTTTTTTTTTTTTTTGTCAACAAAATATTTTCTGGATATAGGAGGCCTTTACTGATAATTTTAAATGGGATTGAATATGAGAATGAATAAATTCTTTTAAGAGCACACATGTTTTAAGTACATGGTGAATATCAGGGGCTCCCAAAATATATTAAGACACATAATTCCAGTTCATTTTGTAGTAATTCTCAGAGATGTAGAGTATTAGAAATGTATAGTGGCTGCTATATAAATGTATAAATGAGCTTAGCAAGTGTGTAGCATAATTGTGAAATCTCATAACCTGGGTGTTTCATAATAGGTAAAATTACTATAACTTCAAACACACGCTGAAATCAAAGTTTAATAATGATGAGATTCCCCATGTTTAATATTGATGAGATTCCCCATTGTATTAGTCATTGTCCTCTAGAAGAACATAATTTATAGAATCAATCTCTATTTATAGCAAGGGGATTTATTAGAATGGCTTACACAGTATGGACCAGCTAGTTCAACTTGTTTCTCTGGAAATGTAAGTTCCAAAAATCCAGTAGTTGTTCAGTCTGTGAGTCTAGGTCTCTCAGTTGGTCTTCAGTGAATGCTGAAATTCCAAAAACATTGGTTCTTATGCCAGTGATGAAATATGTTTGCCAGCAAAAGAAAGAACAATCAGGTAAAGAGAAAGCCAGCTTTCTTTTCCCATGTCCTTTATGTAGGTTGCAAGCAGAAGGTGTGAATCAGATTTAAGATGAATCTTCTCTAGAAATTATTATCCTGAGTGAGTTAACCCAATCACAAAGGAACACACATGATATTTACTCACTGATAGGCAGATGTTAGCTCAAAAGCTTGGAATAGCAAGGACTCAACTCACAGACAACATGAAGCTCATGAAGAAGGAAGACCAAGTGGGGATGCCTCAGTCCTACTTAGAAGGAATAACAAAAATACTCAAGGGAGCAAATATGGAAACAAAACGTGAGACAGAAACTGAAGGAGGGGCCATCCGGAGACCATTCCTCCTGGGACCCATCCCATGTACAGTCACCTAAGCTAGACACTGATGTCGATGTCAGGAAGTGTATGCTGACAAGAACATGATATAGCTGTCTCCTTAGAGGTCTGCCAGAAACTGACACATTCAGGGGACGATGCTCATAACAAACCATTGATATGATCAAGTCTTTCCCAATGGAGAAGTTAGAGAGAAGACTGAAGGAGCAGAAAGTGTTTATGACCCCATGAGGAGTGCAATAATACCAACCAACCAGAGCTTCCAGGGTCTAAACCACCAGCCTGGGAGCACATAGGGAGGAACCCATGGCTCCAGCTGTATATGTAGGGGAGGATGGCCTTTTCGGGCATAGGTGGCAGAGGAGATTCTTGGTCCCATGAAGGACGAACACAGAGTGTGTGTGGGGGAATGTGAGGGTGGGGAAGGGGCCGTGGGGGTGGGGGGTAGGTGGGGGTACAGCCTCATAGAAGCATGAGGAGGGGGGATGGGATAGGAGGTTTCTGGGTGGTGGGGGGAAGTGGGGTAAGGGGATAAAATCTGAAATGTAAATATAATACTCAATAATAAAATAGAAAAAAGAAAAAAAGGGGGGGGGAGATGAATCTTCCCAGCTACAATGAAAGAAAAATCTAGATTAAGACTGTATTTACACACCACAAGTATCTGGATTCGAAAGAAGTAAATCTTTCCATTTCAAATGATATTTTAAGTATTTAAATAATTTATTCAAGGAAATACCAATAATTTAAGACAAATAAGTGTCATATTATTAATATTAATAATATAATTTAATAAAGCATTATATTTAGAGCATAGAACCAAACTCTTCTTTCTTTTTTAAAAAAATATTTTTTATTTATTTACATTTATTTGAGCACACTGCAGCTGTCTTCAGACACATACTAGAAGAGTGCACTGAATCACATTACAGATGATTGTGAGCCCCCATGTGGTTGCTGGAAATTGAACTCAGGACCTCTGGCAGAGCAGTCAGTACTCTTAACCATTGAGCCACCTCTCCAGCCCTCTACTTTTCTTTCTTCCATTTTAAGACAAGTCTTATTTTGTAGTCTTGCCTTCTTCAAACTCACAGTCCCCCTGCCTCATCTCCCAGTGGTTGGGATTACAGATGTATCCTATTAGGATAGCCTATCTAGTAGATATAGTTATCTAGTTGTTTTCTACTATTTAAATTTAAATTACTATTTTCATTTGCTTTAATTGTTTTTTGATACTTTTATTATTCTGACTTTTCACAGTGTATAGAAATATTATAACTTATTTAGTCATTCTTTGGGAATAACCTCATACTTTTCCTGCTGCAGAAAATAGTCATAAATAGTCTAATAAAATATTATGCTACTCATAACAAGAAGATTTTTTTACAGACTTTGTGTATTTTGTAATATGTTTCTTTTTCTGCTTTGGAATATGATACTTTCGTATGAGAACACAGTTTAATTAAGAAAAAATACTCATAAGTCTGCCCCACAATGTGGATTTAAGTTATTTCCAGATGTTGTCAAGGTGACAGCCTTGGATAGCCACTGGAACCATATAATTTATAAAATGAACAAGTAAAATTATATGATGGAATATAGTTTAATCATTACTGATACTGTTAACAAATAATCATTTGATACTGTTAACCTCTATCAAATATAATAAGCATAATAAGCATCTTTACTCAAATCTTTTATATATATATATATATATATATATATATATATATATATATATTCACTACATTTTGGAGTAATTAGATTTATAGATGAAAATCAAGCAGCAGTAATTATCACATTTGATTAAGACTATGGCATTTATTTGACAAATTTTTACATGAAAATATCAATCTAGATAAAAATTATATAGTACATGTATATATGCAGTATGTATTCAATGGCTTTCTAAGAAAGTGTGTGTGTATGTTTATAATTTTCCATGAAAGATTGCCCTATATATAATTCCTACATTATCATCTTCTACTAATACTGATTTGGCATAATGTATGATATATTTAAACTTAAAACTCTTAAGTAACAAATTGCAAATTTCCACAGTAAAGTTATGAGAGGTAAAAGATATATCCCTTTGAAATCGTCAGATTTATTATCATTTATAATTCATTAGAGCTTTTAAAAATCATGACTTCAAGCATCTTCTAGAATTTTTTGAAGAGAAAAAGATAAAATGGCTCTATGCACAGCACAGCCCCATGAATCTCTTCCATGTTTGTCACCTCAGTAACTGGATAACCTGACCTTGAGGGCGGGATATCACCTAATGTCTTTATAGAGATGTAAGAGCAGTTAAGGAAGCAACAGCTAAAACCTAAACACTCCAGAACTCTCTTAATGTTGCCTAATCTTCCTAATATACTACAGCAAATTCTCTATTTCATTTTTACAATGACATATTTCAATTTTATAACATACTCTTTTAACTCTTAAATAGAGCAGTGAAAGATACAGAGAAAATGCTAGGCAAGCACACTATTAATGGAGAACTCCCTAGCCTAAAAGAGCCATAGGAAAGCTGAATTTAAATCAACACAAAATTACAAGAGGGAAAGATTAGGGTGGCAAGAACAAACCCATAAAACGATAAAAAATGAGGCAATAAAAGCGAAGCAGTGAAAAGAAAAGTAATGTTTATTAATTGTCTGGTGGCTTTTCTTCCTATTGGGTCTCATCTCTCCTTTGAAAGGAATCTAAATAAAAATCATAGCATCTGCTTTTTCACTTTTTTTTCTTTTGCAGAAGCATCAGTGGCATGGTATATGTTCAGCTGCTTGTCTGAATCATGAGTGATTATGCATGTGACCTCTCATTATAACAAACACATAATTTATAAGAGAAAACCAAATGTATTTAATTTTTTAAATGCAAGGACATGGTTTTATTTGTCAAGCATTTAACATACAACTTCAGTATATTTAGAAGTGTTTTTCCCAATCATTCCTAATGTCTTAGTCTTAAGAGTAGCTTATGTTAATTATCAAAAGTTATAAGCAGGTCCCATTCTAAACTTAATGTGACTAAAATGTATATATTTATGAACTGCAATTACAAAATTAGTAAATGAGAGCATTCTTAAATCTAACAGCTAAAACTTATATAGGGTATTTTAATATATTGACCATTTGAATTGGCTCTAGTGATATTGTAAGGCTGTTTTATTGAATTATTGGTAAGGTAAAACACAAGATATAACCTAAGAGTTAAATACTCAGAAATGCTGCTTGAATAATTCTAGATGAAGACCGATTCCACATGGTCTAGAAATTTTGTTATTTATAATGAAAATAATTAGCACTGTATTTAACTCATGATTTTTCTTGTTTCATCCATGGGGTCATGCATTTTTCATGTTACACCTTTTATTAAACTCAATTTGTTTAATTCGAATAGCTATGATTCATCTCCAAGATAGAAAGAAAACTTACAGTTTGCTTCAGATAGTTCTATATAAGCTAATTTTTGACATTATCAAAAATTGTTTTTCTTTTATAACATCACAAATTCTCTACTAAAATGGAAATGTGTTACCTGAGATTTGATTCTCCTTGCAATAAACATTTTCTAATATCATAGAGACTGAAGTATGCAAAAAGACATTTTGTGTAAAGTCTTAATATTTTATTAATTCTTAATTTTATTTACTATTATAATATATTTTCAACACTTCCATCCCCCAATCCTTCCAATCAACTTCTTCTAATCAGTCCTGTTTTTAGTCATGTAAAGTTTTAAAATATGATATTATTAACTATTTGAGAATTTTATAGACTATATTTTGATCATGTTCATTCTGAATGTCTGACCCTAATTCCAATCCAACCCATATGGCATCAATTCTATGTCTCTTCATTTTTTATAAATAACCCACCAAGTCCAATATCTGGTGCCATATACTCATGATGCAGCCTATCTTCTAGTGACTATGCTCTTAAAGAGAACTGATTTTGAACCTTAGAAAGAGGTGGTAGTAAAGGTGTCCCATTTTTGGCTGTGCACATATCTGATACTTATTTTCAGAATTTTGACTAATTATGAATTTCTGCACTAATTGATTTTCATTATACAAAAACTTTTCTAATGAAGTCCGAGCTTGTACTAATTTATGTATATGGAGATGAGGGTTTAAAGGGTAGTTTGATACTATGTTCATTTAGAAAAATAAATACTCACTCTTTCATGGGGTCTGTGGAATGGGCTGATGGCCAGATTTATGGTGTCAGGTATATGATTTCTGCTGCAATGTGAGCCTTAAGTCTAATTAGAAAGTAGATGGTTACTTGTTTAATAACCATACCAATATTGACACATGAATATATTATCATGCAGTAAGTTGATGCAGCTCAGAAGATACACAGCTGTGTAAGGTTGGTGATTATGTTTGGTCTCACAGCAATCTTCATAGCAATTTCTACTACTATGAAAGGTGGCCAACGTGGAAAATTTTTGTTTAGTACCACTTTGATTTTTACATGTCAAGTGACTATTGTATGTGAAGTATATCTTCAGCTATACATATTAATATTGAGTTTTCATAGAAAATCAAGAGCAGTGGCAATAGCCAATATTGCTTACTGGGTCTCAGAGTCACCTGCGATCAACTCGGAGTGGTATCCAGCGTCTGTCAGTGGAAATTTTATTTGGAAAATACAGCTCTGGGAGCAAACATTATGCCCTGTGTAATGTAACTAAAATCAAGGGCTTTATATGCACATATACATCTATATGTATTCAGAATTAGCAATTTCGTAGAATATTAGGGATCCATTCAGCCTTTCAAATATCTGTAGTGGGAGCTGTCCCTTACCCAACCTTCTTACCAACCCTATTCTTCCATCTCTCTCCCCCTACCCTTATAACACTAATGTTAAAATATCTTTCCTCATTTTCCTCTCCAATGGACTATGTTGATTTTTTTTAGATCTTTGCTCATAAGCAGACTGTATTACATAGGATTTATATTTTGCCAACACTTTTTTCTTCTTTTTAATTTCGTGCTACTCTTTAGAAATTATAGTCTGATTTGTTCATTTCATGTGTTCAGATGAATTTAAATAGGATTGACTTACATCCAATTAATGTAAGTTAGGACTATGAAAAATCTGTGAAAATGCTATGAGTTTTTCCAGCCCAACAAACTTTTAGCATAATTGTAATTGTGATACTCGGCAGTTGAATATTCATGGAACTCAATGGGCCTAGATCCAAGCACTGGGCACACTGTCATTCACTTCACATCCAAACATTTCATGCCATTTTACAATCTGTTTAATTAACTTCCTAACTGAAGATTCCAGAAGTACCAGAATAATGACAGTCATTTTGAGTACATGAGTAAGCAGAACAGTGCACCCAAAATATACACTTAAATTACAATTTCCTTTCCAAGAAATAATGTAAATAAAACAAAATTTGTGTACACATTTTGCTGTTACTTCTGATGGTTCTATCATAGACTGTATACACTTTGATTTTTGAAAATGTATTTAGAAAAGTCATACTCAGTTTAAAGGAAGGCCTTTTTGGTTTGTCAGAAATTGCATTTAATTTACCATTTTCTTTAGATATATTTGACCTATTAAATATGACCTACTATTTATCTTAGGACTTGAACAGGTACTTCTTCCGCTCATACTAAACCTTCTTTAATTTTAACAAAATATACTTAGGCATTTTTCTATAGTGTGAATCTATATATTGATTAGAGCATATGGACTTTATATTCTATAAGCATTTCGACTCATATTCAAGGCAATAATGATTTAAATTTACATAACTCTATCATTATCTAAATAGATGATACTGTTTTCAAATTAAGATTATTTTTCTTATTATTTATAATCCTGATAGTTTTTAAAATATATTTTTGTACTTATTACTGTCAACAGATTGCTATTACATAGAAATGTTCATATATACAATCTCTTACTTGATCATAAAGAAAATCATTTACAATGTTCTATGAATTAAGGTCCTTGCTCTGCAACTGTTACATAAGCAGAAAGAGTCTAAATTGGAGGTTTTCATCATGTCTCTACCCTTAGGGCTCAGAGCTCAGAGCTCCTAAAATCTCAGGGAAGAGGGAGAGGAATAATTGTAGGAACTAGAAGGGATAAAGAATAACAGCAGAACATGGCCCACCTAATCAAATAAGTAGGGATTGCATGAGTGCATAGAGGCTTAAAATGTAAGCAAGGGCCTTCACAGGTCTGCACCATCCCCTCTGCATATATGTTATAGCTGTTAGATTCATGGTTTTGTGGGACTCTTAACAGTTTGAAGAAGTAACAGTTGCCTTTTCTTAGGACTCTTCCTATAAGATTGCCTTGTCCAACATTGATTGCCTTGTCTTATGGCTTCTTGTGTAGTGGTTGCTCTTCTCTCTTGATATCATCTCTTAAAGGCCTAAATTTTTAGAAGAGAAAATAGAGAGGAAGTCTTGGGTGAGAGTAGCTGTTGAGAGAAACTTGGTAGAATGCAGAATGGAGAAACTAATTTGGATATATTGTATCAAAGAGGAATCAATTTTAATAAAACTAATTTAAAATATAAATTAAATTAAGAGGGACTTGTATAACTGATTTTACTCAGAAGGTTAAATGTCTAACTCCTAAATTGATGAAGAAGTAAGACTGGAAAGCAAATTCTGTTCATCTTTTGCCTGTCTTCTGTGAAGTTTCATTGGTTTTAAGTTATCTGAAACAGTATCTGGAACAAGAAACAGGATTGCTTCTCAGTCATATATTAATGGATGGAGTTGGAGTGAAATTCCAACAATATTCATTCCTCTACCTTTCCATTGAAACCAAAACTATCTCCATGCATACTTTCATCTAGTTAAAATTAATTTTTCTACTACAGATAATTTAAGGCCTTATGCTATTTGTATATTATATTTAATATTATCACCTTTCACAATTGGATGTCTCAATTTGCATGATAAACTCTTCACTATCAATAAACTTGCAGACTTATATTTATTAGAACATTGATGGAAAGTTAGCAATTACTTTTTCAGGCTTATATTTAGAAAACAATTAGAAAAATTTACTTTACACATCATATTGTCACACAAATAAAGATATAATTTTTTCATTAATAATTCCATTCATTTACATCTCAAATGATATTGTACTTTCCAGTTACCCCTCCACAAGCCCCTATCCCACATTTGCCATCTCTCCACTCCTCTTTGCCTCTATCAGAGTGCTACCCCACCGACCTACCATCACTCCGCTCCAGCATCCCACTATGTTGGAAAATCAAACCTCCAGAAGACCAAGGGTTTACCCTCTCATTGATGTAAGACAAGGCCATCCTCTGCCACATATGTATCTGGAGCCATAGATCACTCCATATACACTCCTTGGTTTGTGGTCTAGTCCATGGGAGCACTGAGTGGCCCAGCCAGCTGACATTATTCTTCCTATGAGGTTGCAATTCCCCTCTGCTCCTCCAGTCCTTCCACAAGCTCCCCTGCCAGTGTCATTAAAATTTAGAATGGACTTCCTGGATGACATATTTAATGAAATATCAGCAACAGAGTAATGGTAAGTACATTGTGCTGAGTGATTATACTATCACAATTAACCTACTGTCAGCATTTTTGTTTAGTTCTTTTTTATGACTACAAATCACTTAAAAATGAAAAAAATGAAATAATTACATTAAAAATATAAAATATTCAATGAAAACTGAAAACATGTCAATCAGAAGTGAAATAAAATCATAGACTTGAAAGAATATCAAAGTAATATGTGTATAATATGGAGATGACTATATATTAAATACCTTGGATAACAAGCCAGAGAAAGGGATCACCAGGTAAAGGTGTTTGCTGCCAACTCTGAAGACTAGAGTTTGATCTTCTGAAATCATACAGGAAAGGAGAATACTGATTCCCCCAAGCTGTCCATTGACCATCACATGTGCAACATAGCATGAGCACATGTACATATGTGCAAGGCGCACACATATAAATGAATATAAAACTAAATACTTGGTTAATTGCAAACATTTTTGAAGAATGATGACATATTCAGTTAACAGAGGAAATAAATGCAGAAATAAAATAATAAACATATAAGGAAAAGACACCATTTACTAAGAGTAAAAATCAATATTATTATGGAAAATACTGTGGATGCAATACTATGCTTTGAAAGGCACTTCAATATCAGGCATATGCATGAGATACTGTTGGAAAGACTCCAGGAAAAAAAACAAAACAAAATGAAAGATAAACAAACAAACCTCAGTATGGAGGAAGGCCTAGTTTATGGTAGTGTCTTAAAACTGTAATATTTATAGCTGGTGAAAGGAATGTCAACATGTTCTGCAAATATTTGAATGATATAAATAACAAGTGGAAATCTGGAAGAGGAAAGAGCTTTAGAGGCAACATATCCTGAATAAAATGTGGCAGGGTTATTTACACCAATGAGAGACACAAACACTTGAAGGACTTCCTGACTGAACTACTAAACACACCTCTAGGTATTGTGCATCTTCAGGCACAAACCACAAAATTCTTGCTTTATAGATTGCCTAGGCAAAGGATATAAAAATTATATCAGAATTCTAATGAAAAGATATGTCATATACCATCTAATTCACTATCTCATGTAATTGATGAGGGTTAATAATATTTTCTTTTAATTGAAGAATGTATCCTTCCAGAGGGCATAACTGAGAATGGTCCATTAGTAACATCTTCCATAAGCAAAGATAGGATACACAAAAAGGCTCAGACAAGACATGTCTCTGCTGTGAGAAGCCTGAACCCATTCTACTGATCCTTTTAGTTATCTTTTCCTCTCTTGATATTCATGCATACATTTATAATAAATATTTTCCTAATAAACTTTAGTTTCAGGCATAAAAAGGGTAGAAAATTTATGCCAAGAAATTGCTCAAGGAGAGTGTGAGTGGCTGATCCCAACATACAGCACCAGATACTAGAGCCATCAAAGTTAGTTTTTGCCAACTTGACAAAAACAAGCATGGGATTTATCTATCTATCTATCTATCTATCTATCTATCTATCTATCTATCTATCTATTGAAGAAGAACCTCAGTGGGAAGTTATCTCCTTCAGATTGCCTGTAGAAAACACAGTAAAGCATTTTCCTTGAATAATTCTGTGGGAGGTCTAACTCACTTATGTCAGTGTCATCCCTGGGCATGTGGTAATGCAAGATGTAAGAAAAAGCAATCAAATAATTATTAATGATATTCTTCTATACCCATAAATAGGTGCCTAGTCTAGATGTCATCAAAGAAGATTGGGATGCAGTAGATGTGTATGTGCACAGAGACACAGCCAGATATTACATATAAGGCTGGACTTCAATGACAACAAAAACAATAGAAAGCCTACATATTCATGTAACCTGAACAACTCTGTGCTCAGTGAAAAATTGGTCAGGCAAGGAAAAAAAGACATTAAAGACTTTCTAGAATTCAAAGAAAATAATGATATAGCATCCCCCAAATTATGGGACACAATGAAAGCATGATATGATAGTATACATAAGAGATGCCCAAAATTCTGCCAGAGATCTCCTACAACTGATAAACAACTTCAGCAAAGTGGCAGGATATAACATTTTCTCAAACATACCAGTAACCTTCATTTATATAAATGAGAAACATGCTGAGAAAGAAATTAGTAAAACAGCACCCTTCACAATAGTCACAAATAGTATAAAATATCTTGGTGTAACTCTTACCAAGCAAGTGAAAGATCTGTATAACAAAAAATTCAAATCCTTGAAGAAAGAAATCAAAAAAATACTTCAGAAGATAGAAAGTTCTCCCATGTTCATTGATTGATAGGCTTAACATAGTGAAAATGGCCATCTAACCAAAACCAATCTACATATTCAATGAAATTCTCAACAAAATTCTAACACCATTCTTTACAAATATGTAAAGAGCAATTCTCACCTTCATATAAAAATGATAGCAAAACCAATTCTCAACAATAAAAGGAGACTGAGCCACCAACCAAGCAGCATAAATGGGCTGGCCAAAAGCCATATCACATGTATAGAAGAGGACTGATTGGTCCAGCTTCAGTTGGAGAAAATGTGCCTAAGTCAAGAAACTTAAGGTCCCAGAGAAGGGTGATTGAATAAAATCCATAGCAATATTATTTAAACAGATCTTCATATACTCACAGTTAAAAGTTGTCCTCACTTTTCATCAGGGAAACTTCTCTTTGTAACAGACAGTGACCTCTACAGAAGATCACAATCAAAATTCAAGGTGTAGAGTCCATCCATAGTATAGATACATCTACAAAATCCTCTGACACCCAAGGCTCTTTAAACACTGAGGAGAAGGGAGTTTAAATACTATGATAGCCAGAGTATCAGATGGTTTGCTGTGAAACTGTCTCCTAGTAATGACATACACTACATCTACAAAGTCTCAACAGTATAATTTCATCAAACCTGAGTTGAACAAAGATTGTACAAATGGACTAGCCAAAGTGGATAGGGAAAATTCCATGAGGCCTCAACATTAAACAAGGAACTAGAGGAAAATGAAGAAAGCTGAGCAAAGATAAAATGCTCTTCCCCATGGAAAAAAATACCAATGGGTTGTCCAGTACCAAGTGATCAGTCTAACAAACATACATGCAGGTAGTACTATAGAGAATGAAAAGGATATGTTTATGAATAGTATGCATATATATCAATATATATGTATACAATAACAATTATTGGTAAATAAGCCATACATTTAAAAGTGAGTGGATATATGGGAGGGTTTAAGCAGATTTCCTCTGCTTAAGAGGAAAAAGAAGAGAGCAGCATTGTAATTAAATTATGATAAACAAATCTTTACCAGCTTAGATGTATAAGAGTTAACATATACTTTGATTTTACTATGATGCTTGTAGTATTCCAATGTATTAGGAAAATAATTTCTCATACTATAACATGTATGACACAGTGTTATCATTACTATACTATACTGTATTATTAACAGAAGTTAACTAACATGCTTAGGTCAAATATCTATGAATAGAAGAGAAAGAATCTCATTATAGCTTTTTTCAAACCACAAGTAACCAATAAGCATATGGGGCCTTACTCTATAAGGCTCGTAGCAATAATTGTTTTGTGATATTGCTTACAACAGGAAAGAAGACACTTTTCATACTGCATTATTGTTGGTGGCAGTAGTTTTATATTTTATCTAATCTATACAATTATACCTCATGTAATTATTTTATGAAACTATTAGAGAGAATCTATCAACTTATCTATTGTAAAAGGCACTTTAGCAATTCTCCATTTTATAAAAATAAACTAAAGAGTTCTTTTAACAAATATTTAGTCAGATATGTTATTTCACATATGCTGAGAACATTAATAACATTAATTTTATTTCATCAACAGTTAAACCTAAAGTATTAAAACTTCCTATTTCATTAGCAGTTTCTAGGATTTTAAAGTTAAGAGAATATTTTCATAGTTATATGCATTTACTGTTAATGTACAAAACTAATATTCTAGTGCTGGTTTCTAATTTTAATTATGTTAACAAATATCAGCATACATTTTTGATATAGTGTAATATAAGTTTACCCTAAAATGTGTAGCAAATAATGTAGTACTAACACAAATAATAGAACTTGAAACTTTAAAAAAGAAAAGTATTTATAGTCAGTAACAAAAATATGCATTTTATACTTAAAAATTAAATCTATAATATAACATAATTTTTCTTTAACCTTTTCTCCTTTATAACCCTCCAATATAATTCTTCTTGCTTTTTCTAAATTATATATATTTTCATTAATTATTATTATTATTTACTATTTACAGGATATAAAAGTGGCCTGACAAGGCTCAAATTCACAACAGAACTTGTCATTGGCCACATTATATTGATTTGGATAACATACAGAATGTAAGATTAAGGATCTAGTGGGCTTGTGGCCTGATGTGACAAGCCTTTGAAACTGCAGTAAGTTGCATATTCTGCATGGCACCTCTCCTAAGCAGGAGGAAATTTCAGCTGAGATGGAGAAAATAGTAGCATAAGGGCAGGCAGGCAGAAATTGATTACCAGAGGCAAGATTTTAAACATACAAGACCAAGTTTCTGTTTGAAATTTTTGTTTTCCAGTTTGCTGTCTTGGAAAACACATTCTCCATATATTTCATCTTTAATAGAGTATCTTACAATTCTGTCCCTTGCTTGGTGGACTGAAACCACAGGTCTCCGCTCTTTTAGATTGATGTAGTCTGATACTGTGGTTACAGCTACTGAAAAGGAACAAATACACAGAATAAGAGAAAATGTCTGCAGATCATCTCTAGTACAGAAGAAAATTTATAAAATATATAAAACTAAAATCAACAGTAATAGAAGCAGCAATTAAAAAAATCAACAACCACCAAGAAAGGTAATTTCTCTAAAGATTTCTAATTGATTGTAAGAACACAAAATCATTCTCTATGCCATTCATCATCAGAAAAAAATGCAAACCAAATAAAAAATGGCATGTGGTATTTATCCCATAAGAACAATCATAGACTAAAGACAAAGCAGGAAATAGCTTCCTTAAAAGATAGAGATATTAGAATATTATGTATATTTTTGGAAAAAAATGAAGTGGTATAATGACATTAGAAAACAGAATGTTATTTCTCCTAAAATATAAAAATAGAATTGCCATTCACAGCAACTGTTTGACTTTGTTGTATATTCCTTCAAAATTTTATAGTAGGATACCTAAGAAAACATTTTATGAGCACATTTGCTTCACCCTTATTTACTAAATCTAAATAGTAGAAACTTCATCAGGACCTAAATAAATTAGCAGAGTATGACATATACATAAAATAGAATAAAATCAAATACAAGACTTAGGAGAAGAAAATGCCGATGTATATCTTCAGATAGATGAAATTTAAGAATGATATTAAATGTAATGTGTCAGGGAGGAAAATAAAGATAGTTCATATCACTCACATGAATCCCCCAGTCTTCAAATTCAGGGATGAAAAGTGGAGTAGTGATAAAACAAAAAGAATACAGTTCTTGTATGACTACTGTTATTATATTCTACTGGTTTTCTTGCAACAATGTTTATTCTTATTTCTTTGTCTTGTTTTGAGTTGCCTCAGTGTCTCTTAAAGATATGATTTTAAGCAGGAAAGCAATCATATTTAAAATCAAAAGTATTACTTTCAGAATTATGTTTTTTATTGGATGTCTCATTTATTTACATTTCAAATTTTATCTTTTTTTCCTGTTTCCCCTCTAGAAACCCCCTATCCTATTCCCCCTCCCTCTACTTCTATGAGGGTGCTCCCCCCACCCACTTCTGCCTCCCCTCACTAGCATTCCCCTAAAGTAGGGTAGCAAGCCTTCGTAGGTCCAAAAGCCTCTCCTCCCATTGATGCCTGACAAGGCCATTCTTTGCTACATACACAACTGGAGACATGGTTCCCTTCATGCATTTTCTTTGGCTGATGGTTTAGTTCCTGGAAGCTCTGAGGGGTCTGTTTTGTTGATATTGTTGTTCTTCCTATGAGATTGCAAACTCCTTCACCTCCTTCAGTCCTTTCTCTAACTCCTCTATTGGGGTCCCTGTGCTTAGGCTAATGATGGGCTACTAGTATCTGCCTCTGTATTTGTCAGGCTCTGGCAGAGCCTCTCAGGGGACAGCTATTTCAGGCTCCTGTCAGCAAGCACCACTCGGTATCCACAATAATGATTTTTGTCTGAAAATGGGATGCATCCCCAGGTGGGGCAGTCTCTGCATGGCCTTTCCTTCAGTCTCTGCTCCATACTTTGTCTTCATAACATGGTTAAAAAATTCGAGATGGCCTTTGTGCTGGGGCAGAAACCTAGCTGTTCTGTTCCCATGAAGACACCATATCCTGAGCCATCCTAGAGGAACCACTGTACTCAGAACAGCAGATAAGAACACTCTTCGACTACACTAAACCCCAGGACCCATCAGCCATCCAAACCATACCTCTCTGGAATACCACTTTCCTTCCAGCCTGTTGGCTGGGGCAGACACCTAACTGGTATACTCCCATAAAGACACCATATCTTGAGTCATCCTAGAGGAACCACTGCACTCAGAGCAGCAAGATTTTAGGATCCCAGAGGCAGCCTGAGTCCCAGGAGTTCTTTCAACTAGGAACTCAGGATCATAGGATCACTGGGACATCTGGACTCTGAGGAGTTCTGACAAAAGCAAGATAACTGAAAGGGTCCAGTCAGAGAGTGTGAGTACAGGTAGCACTAGAGTTAACCAGACTGCTAAAAGCAAGCAGAAGAACATAAGCAACAGAAACCAGAGTCACCTGGCATCATCGGAACCCAGTTCTTCTACCATAGCAAGTCCTGGGCACCCCATAAAACTGGAAAAGCAGGATTCAGAATCAAAATCACTTTTCATGATGATGATAGAGGACTTTAAGACAGACATAAATAACTCCCTTAAAGAAATACAGGAGAACAGAGGTAAACAGGTAGAAGCCCTTAGAGAGGAAACACAAAAATCCTTTAAAGAATTGCAAGAAAACACCACCAAAGAGGTGAAAGAATTAAACAAAACAATCCAGGATCTAAATATAGAAGTTGAAACAATAAAGAAATCTCAAAGGTAGACTACCCTGGAGATAGAAAACCTAGGAAAGAGATCAGGAGTCATAGACACAAGCATCACCAACAGAATACAAGAGATAGAAGAAAGAATCTCATGTGCAGAAGATACCATGGAAATCATTGACACAACTTTCAAAGAAAATGCAAAATGCAAAAAGCTCCTAACCCAAAAACATCCAGGAAATCCAGGACACAATGAGAAGACAAAACCTAAGGATAATAGGTACTGATGAGAGTGAAGATTCCCAACTTAAAGGGCCAGTGAATATTTTCAACAAAATTATAGAGGAAAACTTCCCTAACCTAAAGAAAGAGATGCTCATGAACATACAAGAAGCCTACAGAACTCCAAATAGACTAGACTAGAAAATAAATTCTTCCTGTCACATAATAATCAAAACATCAAATGCACAAAACAAAGGAAAAAATACTAAAAGCATTAAGGGGAAAAGGTAAAGTAACATATAAAGGCAGACCTATAAGAATTACACCAGACTTTTCATCAGAGACTATAAAAGCCAGAAGATCCTGGACAGATATTATACAGACCCTAAGATGACACAAATGTCAGCCCAGACTACTATACCCAGCAAAACTCTCAAACACTATAAATGGAGAAACCAAGATATTCCATAACAAAACTAAATTTACACAATATTTTCCCACAAATCTTCCCACTACGAAGAATAATTGATGGAAAACTCAAAGACAAGGAGGAAAACTACAACCTAGCAAAAGAAAGTAATCTTCCAACAACCCCAAAAGAAAATAGCTACACAAACATAATTACACATCTAATAACAAAATAACAGGAAGCAACAATCATTTTTCCTATATGCTCTTAACATCAATGGTCTCAATTCCTCAATAAAAAAGATGTAAATTAACAGACTGGATACATAAACAGGACCCAGAATTTGCTGCATATAGGAAACACACCCCAGTCACAAGGTAAAATATTACCTTAGAGTAAAAGGATGGAAAACAATTTTCCAAGCAAATGGTTCCAAGAAACAAGCTGGAGTAGCCATTCTAATATCAAATAAAATCGACTTTCAACCAAAGTAATCAAAAAACATAAGGAAGAGAATTTCATACTTATCAAAGGAAAAATCTACCAAGATGAACTCTCAACTCTGAACATCTATGCTCCAAACTCAAGGGCACCTACATACATAAAAGAAACTTTACTCAAGCTCAAAGCACACATTGTACCTCACACAATAATAGTGGGGGACTTCAACACCCCACTCTCAGCAATGGACAGATCATGGAAACAGAAACTAAGCAGTGACACAGTGAAATTAACAGAAGTTATGAACCAAATGGATTTAACAGATATCCATAGAACATTTCATCCTAAAACAAAAGAATATACCTTTTTCTTACAACCTCATGTTACCTTCTCTAAAATGGACATATAATTGGTCACAAAAAGGCCTGAACAGATAAAAAAAGACTGAAATAATCCGTTGCTTCCTATCACATCACCACAGACTAAAGCTGGTCTTCAATAATAACAAAAACAATGCTAAGCCCACATACATGTGGAAACTGAACAATTTTCTACTCAATGATGATTTGGTCAAAGAAGAAATAAAGAAAGAAATTAAGACGTTTTAGAATTTAGTTAAAATGAAGACACATCATACCAAAACTTGTGGCACTCCATGAAAGCAGTGCTAAGAGGAAAACTCATAGCTCTAAGTGTCTACAAAAAGAAACAGGAAAGAACATACACTAGCAACTTGACAGCACACCTGAAAGCTCTAGAACAAAAAGAAGCAAATACACCCAAGGAGTAAACAGCAGGAAATAATCAAACTTGGGGCTGAAATCAACCAAGTAGAAACAAACAAACAAACAAAAAAAAAAAAAAACTATACAAAGTATCAACAAAACCAATAGTTGGTTCTTGGAGAAAATCAACAAGATAGATAAACTCTTAGCCAGACTAACCACAGGGCAGAAAGACAGTATAAAAGTTAATAAAATCAGAACTGAAAAGGGAGACCTAACAACAGAAACTGAAGAAATTCAAACAATCATTAGATCCTACTACAAAAGCCTATATTCAACAAAACTGGAAAATCTGGATGAAATGGACAATTTTCTAGACAAATACCAGGTACCAAAGTTAAATTAGGAGCAAATAAACCATCTAAATGGTCCCATAACCCCTAGAGGAATGCCAGCAGTCATTAAAAGTCTCCCAACCAAAAAAGCCCAGGACCCGATGGTTTTAGTGTAGTTTTATCAGACCTTCAAGGAAGACCTAATACTAATTCTTTTCAAAATAGAAACAGAAAGAACACTACCCAATTCGTTCTATGAAGCCACAATTCTGCTCATACCTAAACCACACAAAGACATAACAAGGAAAGAAACCTTCAGACCAAACTCCCTTATGAATATCGATGCAAAAATAATCAATAAAATTCTCACAAACTGATTAAAAAACACATCAAAACAACCATCCATCATAAAGTAGGCTTTATCCAAGGAATGCAGGGATGGTTCAATATTTGAAAATCCATCAATGTAATTCACTATATAAGCAAATTCAAAGAAAAAAACACATTATCATCTCACTAGACACTCAAAAAGCATTTGACAAAATGGAGTACAGAGCTAAACAAAGAATTCTCAACTTAAGAAACTCCAATGGCTGAGAAGCACCAAAAGAAATGTTCAACATCCTTAGTCATCAGGGAAATATAAATCAAAACAACCCTGAGGTTCCACCTCATACCAGTCAGAATGGCTAAGATCAAAATCTCAGGTGATAGCAGATGCTGGTGAGGATGTGGAATAAGAGGAACACTCCTCCATTGTTGGTGGGATTGCAAGCTGGTACAACCACTCTGGAAATCAGTCTGGCAGTTCCTCAGAAAACTGGACATAGCATTACCTTAGGATCCAGCTATACCACTTTTTGGGCATATACCCAGAAGATGCTCCAACATATGACAAGGAAATATGTTCCACTATGTTTATAGCAGCCTTATTTATAATAGCCAGTAGCTGGAAAGAACCCAGATGTCCTTCAACAGAGGAATGGATACAGAAAAATGTGGTACATTTACACAATGCAATATTACTAAGGTATTAAAAACAATGAATTTGAGAAATATTAGGCAAATGGATGGAACTAGAAAATATCATCCTGAGTGAGGTAACCCAATATCAAAAGAATACACATGGTATTCACTCACTGATAATTGGATATTAGCCCCAAAGCTCACAATACACAAATATAACTCACTGACCACATGAAGTTCATGAAGAAGGAAGACCAAGTGTGGGTGCTTTGGTCCTTCTTAGAAAGAGTAACAAAGTACTACTCACGGGAGCAAATATGCAGACAAAGTATGGGACAGAAACTTAAGGAAGGTTTGTTTAGAGACTGTTCCACATGAGTATGCATCCCATGTTCAGTCACCAAAGGTAGATGCTGATATGCCAAAAGTGCATGCTGACAGGAGCCTGATATAGCTGTCTCCTTAGAAGTCTGCCAGAGCCTGAAATGTATAGAGTCAGATGCTCACAGCTAACCACTGAACTGATCATGGGGTTTCCAATGGAGCAGTGAGAGAAAAGAGTGAAGGAGCTTAAAGGGTTTGGGGACCCATGGGGAGAACAATAATACCAACCAACCAGAACTCCCATGGTCTAAACCACCATCCTGGGAGCACATAGGTTGTGACCCATGGCTCTAGCTCTATTTTTAAGTGAGTATGGTATTGTCTGCCATAAGTGGGAGAGAAAGTCCTTGGTCCAGTGAAGGCTGGTTACCCCAGTGTTGGGGAATTCATAGGTCGGGAGGTGGGAGTGGGTGGGTGGGTGAGGGCACATCCTCATAGAAGCAAGAAGAGGGTGGATGGAATAGGGGGTTCCTGGGTGGGGGGGGGATGGGGAAAGAGGATCACATCTGAAATGTAAATAAAATATCCAAAGAAAAAAAAGTTTTGGAAATTAGTGAGTGGCCCTGTGTCCCAAATGGGGCCTTGCCTAACCTCTGGAACCTGTCTCTACAGCTTCTCCCACCTCTTTGTTTGGCAGTTCAGATAATCTCATCTCTGTTGTGTCCCAGGAGTCTCTTGTTTTCCTGGCATCTGGGTCTTGCTGGTGGCTTTTCCCTAGTTCTCCATCCCCAATTGCTACACACCTTTGTTCAAATTTCTAACTCTATGTATATGATCCCTGTGTACTTCCATACCTGATTCTGCCACTTTTTCACCATCCCTCTCCTCTCTTCAAGTTGTTGATCTTTTAGAAATTTAGCATTAATATGTATGGTGTTACAAATTTTGTCTTTAAGAAAGGTGGTCTATACTGAATAGAACAATGCAGATGAATGTATAAAATAAACTTAGAAAATAAGTTATACTTCAGCAGCTTTTGGATTCTGGAAAAAAATCTGAGGGAACAACTTTACAGAAGAAATTTTGCTTCATAGTTTGTACTATTTTCTGTTTTAATCAGTTGATTCTGTTACCATTAGGCCTGCTATAAGTCAGAACATCTTGAAGGCGGGTGATAAAGAGGAAATCTATTCAATTCATGACAGCTAGGAGACAACACACAGGACAAAAAGGCACCAAGGAAGAGGGATGTTTCTCCAAGGCACAACCCCATAAACCTGTGTCTTCCAACACTATCTTATGTCCTTCTTTCAAACTCTCCCCCAAATTAATTCAAAATTAAGAATCTATCGTAGAAACAATTTAAAGAGTATGTCCTCATACTTGGGATCAAATGGCATTTCAGTGATTATCCAGCTATGTATCAGGACTTTTATGTATAGGCATTCAAGGAGCAGTATACCCAAATCACAACAGAAGCCAAAGAAAATAGAGATTATAAGACACTACTTAGATGATTTAAGGACAAATATATAATGATATATCACAGTTATAGTGCAAATGCTTTACAAAATTCCTGTGATTCCCTGGAAATTCTTGAGAAAGCTTATTATCTCATAAGGTGATTGTGCCTAAATATATTCATTTGAAAACTGTCATTTTGAAACATATAGATTTGATTTATGACATATCTATTCAAAGAAGAAAGAATTGATAGTAGAAATTCAGTAAGTTCAATCTATGTTCTATGCTGACATTAAAATGTCTGTTTTGCCTAGGGTTCAAACGTTGTAACATTGTAATTAAAGCAAAAAATAATGCAAAATGGTAAGAAAGGTATTTTCGTCACATATTAGGTTTACTTTATATATTTTTATAATCTAAATTTAACTGTTTAAACTTAACTTATTCTACAATAAGAAAGTTTCTATATGCTATGTGACTAATTCCCAGAATTTGCAAACATATCAATATGATCTCATTTCCTAAGTGTTTTCCAGTCATTTGAAATCAACCCAGCTTCTTTATTGTTTCCTCTCTTTCTCATCTCATCCATGTTTATATTTACAAACATGAGTCACAGATTCAATGTCCATTTGAAAAGGTTCATTCCAGGTTCATTAAATTTTGTTCATTTAAAATTGTCTTAAAGTGTATTAGTAACACTAACTAAATAAGAACAATGTTGAATTTTATACATTAATATTTAGTTAGACTAAACTCTCAGGACCTCTTGGAACCCTGATGTATATTCATGACTCTCTGTTATAAGAGAATCGATAGCAAATTACTAACAGTTGAAACATATTAATATGCTTTTGAGTTTCAGCAACTCCCTAGGAAAAATAATGTACATAAAGAAAATTGATATTTTTATTACTAGGAGATAGTGCTCTTTTGAAAGTATACAATAGTGACATAGAAGCCTATTACAATATCAGCAGGGTATAGAGCTAATATTTTGTAGAGTTATTATTGAAACTACCAAGAAAGAACAAGACAAGCCCCTATAGGCATCTATTCTTGAAACATTCTTAAAATGTAGAGTTAGGCAAAATATTAATATCACCAAAGGTAGCTTTATTATACCCCTTTCTTTTATTAAAATGAGTGGTAATTTTATTTTTAAATAAAATAATATTTTCCATGTGGTATAGAAGGAGCTGTCAGTTAATTAAAATAAAACATTCAAGGAAGTTGAGATTTTTCTTACCTAAATAAAATTTTACTAAATACTGGCTTTGAGAATACTTTTTAACAATAATAAATGCTAGATATTATAGTGGGTTATTTTAACTATTAGAATCATTTTAGCATTAATAATTGTCAGACAGGACATCACATGGGTCAGATTTACAATATGTCCACAGTGGTATAATGATGTGAGTCTATTCAAGTGAAAGGCAAAACTAAAGACAAGAGAATCTAAAGTAAAGCGAACATTCCAAAACCAATCAACAAAACAAACCCATTGAAACCTACTGTTTCCTCTATGATCCAGCAAAAACATCAATGATGAGAATCCTGAGAAGTTTAGAACTTGCTCCTCATGACATTTCACAAAGAACCAAGGAATCTGTAGTGACCTAGCAGAAGCAGCTTGGGCTTTGATGGCAGCAACATCATGAAAGAAAATTGATAGGAGGAAAACATGAAAAGTTTGATTGAAAGGAACATCTGAGTGCCAACATCTCCTTTTGTTCCTGACCAACTCCAGGAAAAAGGATTTTTTTCTCTCTCTCTCTTTCAGAACATTCTTGCTTTTTTATTTTAGTCAAACAATAGATGTTTCAAAAGGCTCCTTAGAGCAGTTGTGGAATCACACTTGTCCTCTAGCATGACTAGAGCTAACTACTTAATATTGAAGTATGATATTCTTTATTCCTCATCACAGTATAATGTGTTCACTTGAGTGTTTCAGCATTTGTGGCTGTTGATACAATGGTTCTTTGACTTTCCCACAATTAAATGTTCAACTGTCAGATGAAACGCCTGTCATTATATTTCCTGCCATGCCTAAAATGTGTAAGCAATATTAAAAGCAAAAAATCTATATTTTAATAGAAGCATCTTATTTGTTAGAATAAGTAGTTCTATGTCAGGAGCCATCATAGGACAAGCTAATAACTAGTAGATGATTGTACTGAAATAATTTCACTTTAGATTATATATATGATGAAGCTCTGACATGAAAGGCCTAGGAGTAAAACATGTTAGGAAAGATTCCTGCTATTGATATACTTTTCCTATTGTTATTACACATATATAACAATCAGTAGGTATTAGTCTACATCTTTTGAGCAGATATCTTGCAGATCTATAAAGATTTACTGTCTTGTAGTGATGCTATGTAGACATGTAAATGACTTCTCATTTCTTAATGGTGATCCTATAAAAATTCCTAAAACTATATCAGTATTTATTAACCTCTTTTATAGTTGGATTACTATTAGGTCTCTTCTGATAGTCAAAATTGCAATGAGAACTCTGTCAGTCTCCTATGTGTTGCCAGTTAATTGCTTCTAGATAATAACCAGACTTTCTACTACTCAGAGCACATTCCAAGAAGTTGTAAAACAATTAACCAAAGGACATAAAAAGGGAATTAATGATGTATTATAGGTGCTAGAAAAGTAGATAAATATTGATTGGGTTTATCTGTACAAAACGTCACTAATAATTTAGTTATGTTTTTTAACTTTCAATGAACCTGTGGAGCTGTGACAGGTGATGAATGTTTAGCCAGATAATTAATCCTAATTGATTTGCATGTAAACATTTTCTGTTGTAAACTTCTATTTCAATTTATGATTTTATTTTGTGTGTGAACTTGTGATGAACTTTTTACCATGTGATCATGTATTCTGAAAAATGTATAAGTACTGAGGACAAAGAGATAAAAAAAAATTTCATCACCCTGCTTAGGATCTTATTACTTTTTCCCCTTTTCTAAAAGAACTTTTATAGGATACTTTTACAACTTAGTAATAAACAATATAATCACTTTTTATGGTATTTATCCCTTATTTACTGAATATTTTATTTACATTTAAGATGTGACCTCCTTTCCCCATTTCCCTCCCACCCAGGAAAACTCTATTCCATCCTCCCCCTCCTGCTTCTATGGGGATGTGGCAACACCCACCTGCCCATTCGCACCACCCCACCATGGAATTCCCCTACACTGGGGCATCCAGCCTTCCCTGGACCAAGGACCTCCTCTCCCACCTATGGCTGACAATGCCATCTTCCCCTATATATACAGCTGGAGCCATGTGTCACAACCTGTGTGCTCCCAGGATAGTGCTTTAGACCACAGGAGCTCTGGTTGGTTGGTATTGTTGCTAACTTGATGGAGTCCCAAAACCTTTTAGCTCCTTCAGTCTTCTCTCTCACTCCTCCATTGGGAACCCCATGATCAGTTCAGTGGTTAGCTGTGGGCATCTGCCTCTGAATATATCGGCCTCTGGCAGATCTCTAAGGAGACAACTATATCAGGCTTCTGTCAGCATGCACTACCTGGCATCCACATCAGCATCTACCTTTAGTGATTGCACATGGGATGCATACCCATGTGGAACAGTCTCCAGACCACCCCTTCAGAATCTATCCCATGCTTGGTCTCCATATTTGTTCCCATGAGTATTTTGTTACTCCTTCTAAGAAGGACAAAACACCCACACTTGGTCTTCCTTCTTCATGAATTTCATGTGGTCTGTGAGTTGAATCTTTGGTATTTCAAGCTTCTAGGCTAATATCCAATTATCAGTGAGTGAATACCATGTGTGTTCTTTTGTGATTGAGTTAACTCACTCAGGATGATATTTTCTAGTTCCATCCATTAACTTAAGAATTTCTCTAATTTATTGTTTTGAATAGTTGAGTAATACTCCATTGTGTAAATGTACCATAATTTTTGTATCCATTTCTCGATTGAAGGACATCTGAGTTCTTTCCAGCTTCTGGCTATTATAAATAAGGCTGCTATAAACATAGTGGAGCATATGTCCTTGTTATATGTTGGAGCATCTTCTGGGTATATGCCCAAAAGTGGTATAGCTGGATCTTAAAGTAATGCTATGTCCAATTTTCTGAGGAACTGCCAGACTGATTTCCAGAGTTGTTGCACCATCTTGCAATCCCACCAACAATGGAGGAGTGTTCCTCTTTCTCCACATCCTTGCCAGCATCTGCTATCACCTGAGTTTTTGGTCTTAGCCATTCTGACTGGTGTGAGGTAGAATCTCAAGGTTGTTTTGATTTGCATTTCCCTGATGACTAAGGATGTTGAACATTTCTTTAGGTGCTTCTCAGCCATTAGCATTTCCTCAGTTGAGAATTCTTTGTTTAGCTCTGTTTTAATAGGGTTTTAATAGGGTTATTAAAATTTTTAATAGGGTTATTTGGTTGTCTGGAGTCTAATTTCTCGAGATATATATATATATATATATATATATATATATATATATATATATATATATTGGATACTAGCCCTCTATGGAATGTATGATTAGTAAAGATCTTTTCCCACTCTGTTGGTTGCTGTTTTGTCCTACTGACAGTGTCCTTTGTCTTACAGAAGCTTTGTAATTTTATGAGGTCCCTTTTGTCAATTCTTGATCTTAGACCATAAGCCATTTGTGTTCTGTTCAGGAACTTTTTCCCTGTGCCCAGGTATTCAACGTTCTTCCCCACTTTCTCTTCTACCACACATCTATGGTTACTTGATCTTTGACAAAGGAGCTAAAACTGTCCAGTGGAAAAAGGACAGCATTTTCAACAAATGGTGCTGGATGTCAGCATGTAGAAGAATGCAAATCAATCTATTCTTATCTCCTTGTACAAAGTTCAAGTCCAAGTGTATAAAAGACCTTCACATAAAACCAGATACACTATAATCACTTTTAAAAGTGTCCCCATTTCATACTATGACTTCTAACTAGCATGTTGAAAATTAGAGCCACGCAGTTCCTGCTGAAATAGAACAAAGGCCACATTACTTAATCCCAAACTGTCAGGCTATACAGGTGTCAATCGCCTAAGCCAGCAGCTTTTTACCCTCAGAAAGAGAAAGAACATTTTTAGGATATTTTACAAATTATATCAGAATTTCAGTATAGTTAAAGAGCTAGACTTTAAAGCCACACCAGAGTCCTACTCTGTGCCTCATCTCTACTCTCTCCAGGCTGGGAGGCTCCTGGAAATTCTATTTCTGTTTGCTTAATGTAGCTATTCAAAATTTCTATGTAACATCTTAAAGCTGATCTGAGATCAGTATACAATGCTAAGAAGTCTATGTTTCTTGAAGTCTGTCTCATTGTTGTACAGTCTCTTTCACATGAATATTGGTGCTTTCTTTGCTCTTTATAGAATTCTTAGATTATGGTGCAATACTGTGTTATTGAATTTTTCTATGGAAAGAAGTTTCAATGTAAAGAAATCAATCAGTGTAGATAGCAAAGATTGAAAAAATGATTTTTATACATATATAAGCACTGAAGAAACTAGGAAAGTTAACACACAGCTTACCTCTTCAAAGGAATGATGTTACCTAGCTATTCTTTCTGGAATTCCAAAACTGCTGCAGTTTTACAACTTTGCGATTCTTTGCTGTAGATGATATATCCCCTGCCTACATCTCCCAAAATTATACTATCCAAGACCCTGTCCCCTGATAACCTAATGAATTACTTTTATATCATAAATCTATTTTCATGAGTGATATCATTTGTGCTTTAAAACATCCTAAGTGGCTTCTATGTTATCATAGTGCCAGGTCAATCTTGACTCCCACAGACATTATGTCTACTTCAGTCATTCTCCCTAGATCCTTACCTTGAGCATTGTTTCTAAATCAGCATAAACCATCTTACAGATGATGGTGTAAGAACCTTCTCTAAGAATGCCAATATAAACATGTCATAAGTTTTGCTGTACTTATAGGGCAGAGTTAATTCTTACCTTAGTATTTTTTTCTAAATTGTGCTTTGCATAAATGTAGAAAAACTAAAATGATCTGGGTCAGAAACTAGAGGTCATGGTTCAGCACTGATTACAATAAAATAGGCCCTATGAAACTCAATTGTTTTCACACTGGAAATAACGTGATATAACAACATGACAAATAACAGCCATATATAACAGAAAGTTTATCAAATATAACAATTTTGTGATTTTGTCAATGATATATATCCAAACATAAGATAATTTATACTTTATGCTGATTCTAATTGCCAGTAATTTACAAATGTGTCTCTAAAACATGAAGATTTATTGACGTTCTGAAATATCACTCAACCAATAAGCACTAATAACTTGTTGAACTTTGTGATGGATTATATACATTAAAATATAGATAAAATTGATAGGATTAGAAATATTTCAAGTTAGCATCATGCATAAAAAGTGCATTTTAAAATATACACATATGGCTATGGACGAATATTTAAAGTAAGTTATCTCCATAACTTATTTTTACAAAAAACATATATATGAAGTAAAAATTTAATGCAAGTAAATAATCATGACTTTAATAAGGAAAGGTACTTTTTAGCCTACCAAACAAGAAATGCAAATATGGACCCAGCTCCAACACCTTTGATCTAGAATATGCCTTGCCTGCAAGTTATGCTAGGGCAATGGTGGCACAGAAATTGTGTGAGGAACCAAGTAATGTGTAATTTAATATAAGATTCACTCCACTAGATAAAACTCATACCCTAAACTACTTGAGTAAACATGAATCAGAGATAAGAGTGTCCATAGACCTAGAGTAAAATAAAACACTACTAGTATGAAAGAAAAAAAAAGTACAATAAATGACTCCTAGTGATAGCCTGTTATATGATAGTCTGCTGTACTCATAGATCAGTGCCTAATTCATTCATCATTGAAGAGACTTTTTTTTCCTTTTTTTGTTTTGTTTTGTTTTGTTTGTTTTTGTTTTTGTTTTTGTTTTGTTTTTCGAGGCAGGTTTTTTCTGTGTAGACCTGGGTGTCCTAGAACACACTCTGTAGACCAGGATGGCCTCAAACTCAAAAATCTGCCTGCCTCTGCCTCCTAAGTGCTGGGATTAAAGGTGTGCGCCACCACTGCTCAACTGAAGAGACTTTTTTTCTATAGGAGATGGGAATCATAGTGTCATAGCCAGACACTATGAGGAGAAAGAAAGTTCTTGAAACACTGCCCTAAATAGGATGTTTCCATCAATTCTTCCCCTCAGAGCTCAGATAACCCCACAGAAGAGAAGAAAAAAAGACTGCAAGAGTCAAAGTGGATGGAGGACACCAAGAAAACAAGGTCCTCCCAATCATCAGGAGCAAATCTCACATGAACTCAGAGAGACTGAAGCAGCAAGCATAGTACATACACAGTTCAGCACCTGAAAATATATTATGTCTTTCTCAGTTTAGTATTTTTTGGGGACTCCTGAGTGTAAATAAGTGAGTCTCTGATTCTTCTGCTGACTCTTGGGACACTTGCTTCTCTTAGGTTGCCTTGTCCAGGCTCGATGTGATGGTTTTTCTTTTATCTTATAATATTGTACTTGTAATATTAAAAATGTCTCTTATAACAACATATTAGGCCACTAATTTCTATAAGTCTGGAAAGATTCCTCTGTCATGTTACAAGTTGAATAATTCTGAACCATGGTACTAATCAGATAAATATAAAAAAATGTTTATGATAAGTAATGACACAGATTAGATATATCCACATTATACTTATCTATGGACCAAATGATGGGCATTTGGGTAGCTTCAATATTTTATTTCCCAATAAAATGCTTTTATGGGCAAGAATATTTCATTTAATATGGCCTCCACATATAAAATTTGTATATAATCTATCCATGTATCTTTTACTTCTCTACCTCCCTCCTTCCCTCCCTATCTATTTACCAAGCATTTATTGATCTAGCCAATGTCAGAATTACTAGATCAAATAGTACTTCTTCTGTGTTTATATTTTAAGTGACCAAACCTTGGTAACATAATGTTCTCCACAATAGTTGTGAGGCATTTTGCCTCACAACTGTAATTGCAGCAGTCCACAAAATTAAGGAAAATAACTGATATGAATTGGAGGGTGGCAAGTGCTACAGTAGTACAATATAAGATATATATATATACACATATATGTATATATGTATATCCATGCACACACACATATATGATAATAGAATACATAAATATATTGTAATAGAATATATATTTTATAGTACACTACAATAGTGACATTCTGTTTCACAGAATAAAAATAACAAATAAGTATTTTAATTTTAAATGTTACCTTTTTACTGCTATTTTAGCAATTCTAGTGTTTCTCTACAATTTTTGCATTTTTAAAAACATTATCTCTCTTGTCTTATGATTTTATGCTTGCAGCTTAATTTACAAAAAAGCTTACATGGTTTACTTAATAAAGATTAAGGAGAAAAAGACAAAAGTTTTATTGCCTTAAATTTTACAATTCTCATTGATCTCAATTTTTTAAGTTAGTCAATTCTGTGGTGTTATACTATGAAAAATTTTCATCTTTCCTAGTTTAGTCCTCACACTGACAGGGAGCACTAAATAGTATATGTACTATTAAGCACCTTAGCACCCTGAAAATTAATGGAGAAATGTAACTATTTAATGATTCAATACTATGGTCAGAATAGCATTGTTTAAGTACTTAAAATACTTTAATGCTCATCAAATTCACCAATGTATAATGAACAACTTGAAATAGAAGCATGTCTGGACAAAAATGTGTGCAGTGACAACGTATGATCTGTTCTGTGGACTACTCAAAGTGTTCATAAATATATTTTAGCTAACATTGTTTTTAAAATTCCATAAATACTAAAACTATACCCATACCCATTGCCTCATAGGTGGTATTCCATACCAATACAATATGATCTCCATTATAATAACCTACTTTATGAAGATTAAATGCTTTTGCAATTCAAACATGGTAAAATTGGCTTAAAGCAAAATCAAACAGTAGTTTGCTGGTTCAGGATTTGAATAGTGGAATGAGAAATCTCTCTTATATTGCTATTGTGCCCTGGTCAGCTAAGAAGTAATTGCTTTTTATAAGGCAAATTTGCTTTTACTTTTCTAAGGTAATGAAATGAACCTGAAACATTTCCTTGGAAATCAAAGTCACTATCCCTGAAATGTCACCAGACAAATTCCATCATATAGTTTCAGCAAACATGTAATGAGAAAGTTGGGCCAGACATTGATTGACAGAATTCTATTAGAAACCTTTCTCACACATTCATCCATAATTATCTGTATTGAAAATCAATACTGATTATACTTCTTCATATTTGTGGGCTGTTACCATGAAGAAAAAAATCATGCGCATTCATGGAAAAAATGCAGAAAAGATGTGTTAAGATAGATGAGCCAGGATAACATTTACTAAAATTCTGTAGCAGCATGCATGCATGTCAATATTACATGGATAAAAATAATTAAGTAGCTCTACCTGTTTATATAAACCTAAAATAAAATGCACCTTTCAAACCAAACTCAGACTGTTTGCTTCTGTAGCATATCTCCTCGGGAAATTGATCACTAATAAATACAGTGGCTGGAGTGTCTGTCTGTATGTTCTGAGGGTGAATGTGTATGATATTTCACAGCTCAGGTAATTTATCACTAATAAATACAGCATTTACCCTGACTTTCTGTATGTTCGAGGGAGAATGTGCATGATACTTCATGGAGGTGTGCTTTAATAGAGCATGATTTCTAATACATAGTTTATTCCCAGGAAGGTAACAGAGTGTTGTGGCCCAAGCTGCCCCACGCTTGGGGGCCAGAAATGTTGAGAACTGCACTACCCCACACTTGCGGGCCAAAATGTCTAAGACCACTCTGTCAATGTTGGAACCTGCACTGCCAAAAGCCTTGGGGGCTAAATTGTTAGAGCCCATACTGCCCCAAGCTGCTCACTCCACAGGTCAGGGTTCAGCAAGAGAGTGAGGACGGACATGAAGAATGGAGACCAGACAGAGTGTGATTCAATCCCGTTTATTCTTCAGTCTCTCTTCCTAGTCCAAGTTCCAAGGCTTGAGTTTCTAGTCCCTAGTTCCTAGTTCGTAGTCCCTAATGCCTCCAAGTTCCAAGTTCTTTCTCCAAGTGCTAAGTGCCTAATGTCTAATGCCTAATTCTCTGTTCTTCCTCCAAGTGCCAATTGCCTAATAACTAATAATTCTACTTCCGAGTTCTCTAGTCCAAGTGTCTTCTTCCTCAATGCCTAATTCCTACTCCAAGTTGTACTCTAAGTTGTACTCTCTAATCTAATTCCTAGTTCCCAGTTGTACTCCTGAGTGCCTAATAATCTGTTGCTTTCTTCTGTCTGCCTCTTGCCTTTTATGTCTCACTTCTAAGCCACGCCCTTAAGTCATGCCCTTAAGTCACATCCTTAGGTCTTATCTCTAAATCTGATCTCTAAGTCATGCCCTTAACTCTTGGCTCTAAATCACACCTTTAAGTCTCACACACCTAAGGGAAAATACTGGGTATCTAAAACAAGATGCTATCAGAGTGTGCTCAGCTGTTGTAGGCTATTGTAATCAATGTTGGAACCTGCACTGCCAAAAGCCTTGGGGGCTAAATTGTTAGAGCCCATACTGCCCCAAGCTACTCAGTCCACAGGTCAGGGTTCAGCAAGAGAGAGAGTGAGGACGGACATGAAGAATGGAGACCAGACAGAGTGTGATTCAATCCCGTTTATTCTTCAGTCTCTCTTCCTAGTCTCTTATCAGAGTATATGGCTCAAGATGGTTTCAAGGATGGTAGCCATCTTCTCTTGGCTCCCCACAACAGAGATTACTCTTTCTAGAGTGAATAAATTTTACAGATGAGAAGTATGAGATATACGCTGTACTTGAATAATCCTGGGAACTAGTCTACAGGTAAAACATGTTTGCTTTTTATTTCTCAGAAAGCATATGTAGATTGCACTAATTCTATTCATGTATTTTCTATTCGTGTATGTTTAAATTTGAAGATCTTTTTGCCATGTGAAATATGTTCATGAACAGAGAACAAATAATAACTACATATACTAATTTTAATGTATGAAAATAATGTCTCCTTTGTTTTTTGGTTTTTTTTTTTTTTTTTTTTTTTTTTTTTTTTTTTTTTTTTTTTTTTTTTTTTGCTATGCCATAACCTTAGAGGACAGTTAGAGAAAGTATTATTTTAATATTAACTCATATGTGAATGGAATACAGCAACCAGCATAGCTATTAGTGGCAACCAAAAGCCAAAATAGTGGACAACACAAATTTATTAACAGGTAGCATCAAACTGTGAGGCCTGCTACACTTAATGTTATTTTTGCAGTATCCATTAACAAATGCTGCGCAGAATGAAGCTACATGTTATTCTCAACTTTAATATGAAGGACTTAACTATTTTTTTTTTTTTTTTTTGGCTTTTTTTGTCTTAATTCACATCCTGAAGTTCAAATATTATATATATCCATGTCAAAGCCAAGCACTGTTTCTCCTAGTTAAGTGTAGAATCATATGATCTTTTTTTGCTCCAGTGATATCTTTGGTATCAGTGATTATACTTGAAGTTCTAAATGTATGTCTCAGTGGCAGAAATAATACAGACATATGAGTTCTGGAGTCTTCTGAAGAACTGTCTCTCATAGAATCTGAACTTAATTCTCTCTTTATAACATCAATTCATTCTTCAAAATGTATAGTTATTCAGAATAAGAAGTTAAATAAAATTCCTGTCAGAAATGTTGACATAGAAACTATACACCAAGGCACAATTTCTGTGTCATGACAATGATGCCAAATGCATAGTCATTGAATCTGTCCCTTTGTTAAATGACATGGGCTCGGCAATTGTGATATTCATTTGCAAATTTATTACTATGTTTGTTTAAACATTAGCTGCTGATATATTTTGGTGAGGTTTTAAAAATATTTTCCAAATATTTCTTTTGTCTTTTAGAGTTTTTTCTATTTTATGTGTGTGAATGTTCTTCTTGCATATACTTACATGAACAATATGTGTACTTAGAGGATGCAGAGGCTAGAAAAATGAGTTTGATACCTGAACCACACTTAAATATGTTTGTGAAACATCATCCAATTGCTAGGAACTAACTTGAGATATTTAACTAGAACAACAGATGCCTTTAGTTTCTGAGCCTTTTCTCAAGGCCATAATTTTTCCAGAATAAATTGTTCATTTTATTTAATGGTCTTATTAGTTACAAATATTAAGTTAAAGATTAATATAGTGTTGGAAAAATTTGTGACTAAACCTATTTAATGAAGACAAATTAAGCATGTCATGACCTGTAGATAAACAGAAACTTTAACTATTTTAACATGAATGTGGTAATCACATACAATTCACACAGTAAATGTAACCACCTATTGTTCAAGTAATTTTTCTTGTTTTTATGAAATTTCCATCTAAATATAGTACCACTTACATAAAACCTAATAGAGTGATATTTGACATAAAATTTAATCTGAAATTTCATACATGGAAAAGTGCTAACTAATATGCCTAAAATAAATTTATATACTTTTCTTTGGAACACTATTTCTAGACAGCTCTGAGTTAGTTTTTCAGGTCAATTGCATAACTTAGCGGCATGATTCCCAATAACAAAAGCAGCACTCACACAGCATGTTGAATGCTTTCTTCCAAAGGTCACTTTGTGCTGCATATAAAAGTGTTTCTATGTATGTTCAAGCAAATTGCTGAAAGGAATGTCTCATTTAAAAATCTAGTGCCTCAGTTTTATTCCCAAATGAGATCAAACAGTAATGCGGTCCAATGTGTTGATCTTACTTCTGCTTTGCCAAGCTGATATTAAAACACAAAGGTGGGCAGACCACCTGCAAGGATGAAAGCCAAGTGAAAGTTAGTGCAGTTCTGATTGCAATTCACTCCACTGCACTATGCTTTTAGTGTATGAGAGGCTCTGTGACGATCAATTAACCACTATGAAGTCCTCCTGACATACCCAGGGCTACATTGACTGAAAAAGGAAGGAAATCATTAGCTTAAAGTATATCATTGCAGGAAGAAAACAGGTTCCAATGTCCTGAAAACACTTTCTATCACCTTCATAGGATCTCTTGAATAAAAAAAGTCAATCTAAAACTATAGTTATACCATATTATATTTTTCTATAAGTCTGGGTGCTCAGCATGTATTGTATAGGAACAAAATAGATACATTGAAACCCAAAGTAGGTTAATAAACTCAGGTAGTTTTCAAAATTTATATTTTGGTAATTTACCAAAAATGGACATTTTCACATTAGAAATTAAAAATAATGATGGCTTAGAAAGCCACATAGAAGTCTTATATAAAGTAAATTGTAAAGAACTATTTTATGCATATGTATATATATTACTAATATTTTTAAAAGTTCACATCAGTTTTTATCATCAGTATCCCTTTGAAGTAAAATATATAAAACACCATGAGTAGCAATTTTTTCATAGTTATGCTAAAGTAAATAATTATAATTAAAAAAACATAATGGAATTTTAACAAATGGAATTTTATTAATGATTTAAAACTAATGATACATAGATTTATTGTGATTCCAGTGTTAAAAATGATTTCTGTGTCACTTCAAACAAGTTATTATTATTTAAATATAATCAGATATGATTACAAACTAGTGTATTTTTCAATGATGAATAATTTACCATACAATGCAGATGCTCTTCTGCTTTTGATGGAGTTATGTGAATCATGAGATGAAAGTATCATAAGTAAAAAACTTCTTTCATTCACATAACCTTTCAAGCATTGTATCTTAGCAACACAGTCACTATAGAGAACGCTGGGAGTCCCAACTCAATAAGAGAATATCATACTACCTACCACTAGGACATTTATAAAGCAGGATCTATTGACTGCATATTGATTTCATTTTCATTTTGAGATTAAAACATCTTCAAATTATTCTAAAGTGAAAGAGTATATATATTACACAAGATTGAAGGCAGAATGGTGTTGATATGTTAAAGACTAACTTATCAATATAATATACAAAATATCTTTATCAAGAGCTTTCTTCCAAAGGTCACTTCTTAATTCATTTGGTAGTTTTGATACTAAGAAATAATATTTCATATTTCAAAATGATTTAGAACGATTTGTTTTAAAATCTGTTGTTCATATTAAGAAATACAAGGTCAGTGGGGTGGGGTGTATGTGGGTGAGGTAGCACTGTCACTGAGGCACAGGGGGAGGGAGAGTAGAATGGGGGTCCTTGTAGAGAAAATCAGGAAGGGGGATAACACTTGAAATGTAAATAAACAGACAATACAAATTTCAAAAAAATTATAAAACAATTTTCATATTAATTTGTCCAACAGATATTGTCATTGTTCAAATCTTATTTGAGCTATTTTTGATGTGCCATGGTTGTAGTTTCCCTGATATTTCTTTTTTTTAATAGATATTTTATTTAAACTTCAGATGGCATCCCCTATCCCCATTCCCCCCCACCCCCCTTAGGAAACCCCTATCCCATACCCCCTTTCCCTTTTTGCATTTATACATTTTTTTAAAAAAAAATGTTAATCATAGGCTTTATAAGTTTGGAATTGTTCAATCAGAGGTGTAACCCACTGACCGACATAGATATAACAACTATCTCTGACTGGTGGAGATACATGAACATCTGCTTCCCTGTCTCCCCCCTCTTTCTCTCTTTCATCACCTAGCTTCTCCTCTCCTTCTTCTCCTCCTCTTCTTACTCCTTTTCTTGCTCTCAGTACTCCTCCTACTTTAGCTCCTCCTACACATCACCTTTCCTGTTAAAATGAAACTTTTCTCTCAAAATACAATTAGAGCATAATTATGCCAATTTGTACCAGTGAGGTACAGGATAGTCCTAATACCCAGTCCATCCTTTTGTTGACTAACCAGCTACTCTGTCATCTATTCTAACTAAAACATTTAGTTCTGAACCTGGCTTTAGGATGAATGTCAGCTGACGACCATCTACTCAAATCTTTTCTCTTAAGGTCAATAGCTATATGTTTTCAACCCCATCAGAAATCCAGAATGACTGAGTTAACTATAATTGTGGGAAGCACAAATCTTGGTTTCTAAAACTTAGCCAATTTATAGAAACCTCTGAACACCTGGATACTCGCTCTACTTCAAAATGTTGGAGCATCTGTTCTTCTGCCTTCTGGCCCAGGATCTTCTGACAGACCTTAGTGCTGCAGAATTATTAAGGGCTGATTACCCTGTCTAGGCAGATATAATCAGTCGACTATTCTGCAAGTGTGTCCTTTTCTGGACAGTAATTTGTCTGTAGAAGGAAAGTGGCAATTCTTGCCTAGTGGCTGTCTCACCACAACTGGAGTAACTCCAAGGATGCTCAATTTCTTCTTAGAATTCAATATAGGAAGCTGTCCGGAGCAGACCGGTCTCTACTGAAAATGAACATTAATACTGAAATGTTTGTCATGTCAATTCGAAGGATTTCTGATGTTTTGAAAACCAACTATCCATGTAAGGTAATCTGGACTGTTGCCTGTTAACTCCACTCAGCTATTTCTAAATAAAACAGAGAGAACACCCTTATAATAAACTCCAAGTCATGAATTTGCTATAGTCCCTTCACTCACAGGCTGACCATCTCAAATCAGTTTTAAAAAGTTAAAGAAGGACTGGGTCTAAGCTTTGTATTCCTAAATGTGTTATACTGGTACAATGCCTATGAGAGTAACAATATTCGTCTCACTCTTATATCACTAAGAGGCTCATGCCAATGAAAACCTTAAAATTCGTAAAAAAAAAAAAATTGTAAAGTAAATTGGTGCCATTTAAGAATTTATATCTTCATCTTGATATTACTTATACAGATTTCTACTAATAGGTTATGGCTATGCAATATACCCTAGCTAATCCTCTCTATTCCGACAAAACCACTACTTTTCCCTAGAGAGACAGCCCAACATTTACCACCTTAGTCCCCAAGCCCAGGGAATAGGGGCGCTGACTCATCATTAGCTTCTTCAAGCTGATTAAGGGCGCTGAGATATTAGAAGAGGAGTGGGGGGGAGAGCAAATTGACAATCCTCTGATACTGTGTCTTCAATGCCTCCAGATGGAATTCCCGGACCTCAGAGGTTTGAGCAGGTCTGCCCAGCTTGCTTGTTGAGTAGATACACCAAGGCTGATCATTCTGCAATATACAATCCTCAAAACAAATTTTAGTATCAAGATAGTTTTTTTTTTAAGAGGGCTGACATTTTATTAAGAATGTTGGTTCTAACCGCTTATCTATTTTCCCCCTCTTTTATTGGATATAATATTTACATTTCAAATTTTATCCCCTTACCATATTTCCCCCATCACCCAGGAACCCCTTATCCCATCCCCCCTCCTCCTGCTTCTATAAGGTGTTCCCAGGCCCCCTCCCCACTCTCAGATTCCGCCCCCCTCAGTGCTCAGTCTTCAGGGTACCAATGACCTTGTCTCCCACCTATGCCCGACAAGGCCATCCTCCCCTACATATACAGCTGGAGTCATGTGTTTCTCCATATGTGCTCCTAGGCCGGCTGGTTTAGACCCTGGGGAGCTCTGGCTTGTTGGTATTGTTGCTCTCCTCACGGGGCCACCAGCCCTTAAGGTTCCTTCAATTTACTCTCTACTCCTCCATTGGGAACCTTTGATCAGATTAATGGATAGCTGTGGGTATCTGTCTCTGGGTACGTCCAACTCTGGGAGACCTCTAAGGAGACAGCCTTATCAGGCTGCTGTCAGCTTTCCCATCCTGACATCCCTATCAGCATCTATTTTTGGTGACTGCCCATGGAATGAATACCCAGATGGAATGGTCTCCCTACAACCCCCCCTTCAGATTCTGTCCCACACTTTGTGTCCATATTTGCTCCCTTGGGTATTTAGTTACTCCTTCTAAGAAAGACCTAGGCATCCTCACTTGTTCTTTCTTCTTCATGAGCTTCATGTCGTCTGGTAGTTGAATCTTTGTTGTTTCAAATTTTTGGGCTAATCTCCACTTATCAGTGAGTAAATACCATGTGTGTTCTTTTGTGATTGGGTTACCTCACTCAGGATGATATTTTCTAGTTCCATCCATTTACCTAAGAATTTCTCGAATTCATTATTTTTAATAGCTGAGTAATATTCCATTGTGTAAATGTAGCACATTTTTTTGTATCCATTCCTCTGTTGAAGGGCATCTGGGTTCTTTACAGCTTCTGGCTATTATAAATAAGGCTGCTATGAACATAGTGTAGCATATGTAGCAAAATGTTGGGTCCTGTTTACATATCCAGTCTGATAGTCTATGTCTTTTTATTGGAGAATTAAGTCCATTGATATTAAGAGATATTAAGGAAAAATGAGTGTTGTTTCCTGTTATTTTTGTTATTGGCAGTGGAGATATGTTTGTGTAGCTACCTTCTTTTATGGTTTTTGGAAGATTACTTTCCTGCTTTTTCTAGGTTGTAGTTTCCCTCCTTGTGATAGAGTTTTCCACCAATTATCCTTTGAAGTGCTGGGTTTGTGTTGAGATACTGTGTAAATTTGGATTTGTCATGGAATATTTTGGTTTCTCCATCAATCATGATTGACAGTTTTGCTGGGTATAGTAGCCTGGGCTGACATTTATTTTCTTTTAGGGTATGATATCAGTCCAGGATCTTCTGGCTTTTATGGTCCCTGGTGAGAAGTCTGGTGTAATTCTTATAGGTCTGCCTTTATATGTTACTTTGCCTTTTTCCCTTACTGCTTTTAGTATTTTTTCTTTGTTTTGTACATTTGATGTTTTGACTATTATGTGGCGGGAAGTATTTCTTTTCTGGTTTAAACTATTTGGAGTTCTGTAGGCTTCTTGTATATTTATGGACAGCTCTTTCTTTAGGTTAGGGAAGTTTTCCTCTATAATTTTGTTGAGGATATTTACTGGTCCTTTAAGTTGGGAGTCTTCCCCCTCAACTATTACTATTATCCTTAGGTTTGGCCTTCTCATTGTGTCTTGGATTTCATGTATATTTTGGGTTAGTAGCTTTTTGTATTTTGCATTTTCTTTGACAGTTGTGTCAATGTTTTCCATGGTATCTTCTGCACATGAGATTCTCTCTTCCATCTCTTGTATTCTGTTGGTAATACTTGTGTCTATGACTCCTGATCGTTTTTTTAAGTTTTCTATCTCCAGGGTATTCTCCCTTTGTGATTTCTTTATTGTTTCTACTTCCATTTTTAGATCCTGCATGGTTTTTCTTAATTCCTTCTCCTGTTTGGTTGCATTTTCTTGCAATTCCTTAAGGGATTTTTGTGTTTCCTCTTTAAAGGTTTCTATCTGTTCTTTGAGAGTGTTATTTATGTCTTTCTTAAAGTCCTCTGTCATCATCATGAGAAGTAATTTTAATTCTGAATCCTGCTTTTCTGGTGTGGTGGGCTGTTCAGGGCTAGCTATGATGGGAGAACTGGGTTCTGATGATGCCATGTAACTTTGGTTTCTGTTGCTTATGTTCTTGCGCCTGCCTTTTGCCATCTGTTTAAATCTAGTGCTACCTGTACTTCTGTCTCTGATTGAAGCCTGTATTTCCAGTTGTCTTGCTTGTGTTTGGTCTTCTAGGGGTCCAGATGTCTCTGTGATTTTTTCCAGCTGCACTGATTAAGGTGGTATCTCTAGGATGCCTCAGGATATGGTGTCTCCAAGGTAGCAGTCCAGCTATTTGTCTGCTGTTCTGGGTGCAGTGTCTCCCCTTGGATATCTCAGGATATGTTGTCTGGTGGAAGGGGAGTGCTAGTGCTGGCTATGGATTCTATGGATCCCCCAGAATGTGTCTGGTGGTATCCAGGGTGCACTCACCCACAGGCCTCAGACCGGAACTTCCCTGATATTTCTAACAGACACAATCATATAGCAGAATACCTTATCCTATGGCAATTAGATTCTTCTCACCATGGATGTTTCCTGGGCATGTCTTGTGTTTCAGAAGTGCTGTTGTTGTTGGGCTAGCCAACAGTTTTTTTTTTTTATCTCTGTATGATGGTAATTATGTCTTTTTTTCATATAGCTTTTCTTATTGCCCTAGATATTCCACACTGATTTGACTGGACTGGCTATTTAACAAGTCTCAGTGATCTTCTGATATCTTCCTCCCCAAATTGTAATTACAAGTAAGTGCTACCACAAATGGTGTGTGTGTGTGTGTGTGTTTCTACATGGGATCCACAAATTTATCAATGTGTATGGATCAGAATTTTAAAATCATCTAAAATTTAAAAAGTGATTTGCCATCGATATTGAAGCACATTTCTGTAGCCTCAACCCCAAGGAATGCTAAGCAAGAGGTTAATGAAATCCAATGTTACACTGAGCTGTATATTAAGGTTCTGATATTTTTTAAAAGAATAAGTATTCTGACAGATAACATATTGTGCACTCATATTATGAAAAGAAATAGTTTAATGATATGGTTTTTTTTTATATATATAAACAATGTTTTTGGTATGGAAGCTATTTTGCTTCTGTATGGTATAAACTATAGTGGATGAATAAAGGGGTTCTTTTAATCTATTTTATGTTTTTGAAATGTTTTGATCATCTTCCCATCTTCTTACCAACTATATTGAAATATCCTCTGTACTCTCGAACAATTTCATTTAAGTGTCCATCCTGAGCAGCATTTGAAGGCATGAATCTCCTTTTAACCTAGACCCCTAAGCTGGCCTAACTTCTAGGATACATAAATATTTGTGACTAACGTAATTAACTGAGTGTGTCCTCTCCATAAGCACTTCTGTAATGTCTGCAAAAGTCTGAAGTAACAGTCTTGATCATGAAAGGGTATTGGATTTTGTCAAACACATTTTTCTACTTTGAATAAGATGATGTTTGAGAGAAAAGATCTGAGTGGATGGTTTTCAGCTGACATTCATTCTAAAGCCAAGAAAAAAGCCAGGTTCAAAACTAAGTGTTTTACTTAGGAGAGACGACAGAGGTTCTGGTTAGTCAACAAAATGATGGACTGGGTATTAGGATTATCTTGTACCTCACTGATACAAATAGGAATAATTATGCTCTAATTGTATTTTGAGAGAAAAGTGTTATTTAACAGGAAGGGTGGTATGTAGGAGTAGCTAAGGGGGAAGAATTACCAAGAGGAAGAGATGGAGTAAGGAGAGGAGAAGATAAAAAAGAGAAGAAGCAAGGTGATGAGAGAGAGAAAGAGAGAGAAAGAGAGGGGGGCATGGAGGCAGATATCCATGTATCTCCACCAGTCAAAGACAGTTTATATATCTAGGTTGGGTATTGGGTTATACTTCTGATTGAGCATTACCAAACATATAAAGCCTTTGACTAACACTTAAAATAATTGTATAAAAGCAAAAAGAAAAAGGGGACATGGGATAGTGGTTTTCTAGGGTGGGGAAATGGGGAAAGGGGATGGTATCTGAAATGTAAATAAAATATAAAATAAAAATAAAAAAAATGGAATTGATTAAGAGCTTCTGAGACACTGCTTATCATGTGACCAAATCATTCTCAGTAATAATTATATAAGGAAATAAGCAATAATCTGCCTAGGAAATATTAAAACCTTTCTCCTACTGATCTTAAAATATACAATAAAAAGGAAAATTATTACCATGTTAAAAATTATATATTGATATTTCTGGAACATACATCTGTATATATACCTTTAAATATCTTAGTAGGTTTTAAAAATAGATGATAACATTGTAATATCTGTTTTGAAACCTATGGAAAAGTTACTGATGATTTATAAAATAAATTTTATATTCCTATTTTTAAAAAAGAAAATTGAAACATCATCATTTCTCATCCGTAGATAAAGAACTACAAGCATAGGCTGTTGGGAGAGAGTTAATAGCCCTAGACTCAGGACAAATGCCAATAAAATAGATAGCTTCAAAATTACACAGAAGCCAAATTAGATTATTCAACAGGCTGTATTTATATATTTATGCAAATAAAAGTGTGTAAGTATGTGTGTATGTGTGTGGGTGTAATAATTTAAGAAAAATTATGAGTTTGAGATGGAATGATGGTTGAAAAGAGGAAAAGAAAGGAGGGAGTAATATAATTTTATTTAACTAAGATTTTTAAATAAGAAATGGGATAGTAGCTAAAATTAGACACCCTGGGTTTTCTTCTGCATGTAACAAAGCAGATCATGCATGTGTGCTCAAGTATACATGAACTAACACGTTCATATACATTATCAATAGTGTACATTTAAATAGATATAAGATTTGCCATAGTTGTTGATATACTAAATTCTGAAGAATTATCACAAAATATCTGAATATATTTGCAAACTTTTATGGTGATTTTTTCTAACAAATAAGGCATATACAATGTTTGAGGAAAAAAAAACTTTGTGTCTCATATGAGTAACTATGAAAAGTATTTTGTATCATCTTTAGAATATAAAAATTAAAAAAAAAATTCTTCAGGTGAGTAATTTCTGTTCTCCAATATTCTCAGTTATTCTGCAAAAGAACACCAACTGAATCGTCCTTTCCCCTGTGCCCACATCTTTCTTGTGGATCCTAGAAACCACCCCCTCCTTCTGTTCAGCCTACAGAGCAGAAAAAAAAAACCATAAAAGAGGCAATACATAGCCATGACACTCTGCAAAAATCCAGACAGAAAATAGATAGCAAAGAACAAAACACCCACCTAATGAAGACAAACACAGAAATCAGCATAAAGACCTATAACCACTGCAAAATGATGTCTCATAGCAATGTGATAAATAACAACCAGTGCAATAAATCTCCACTAGAGCTCAGCTATCCTACAATAGCAGACCATGATATTCCAACAGACCTAAAGCACAAGAAAAGGATCTTACAACAAACTATATAAAGATGATAGATGTCTTTAAAGAGGAAATAAAATATGCCTGATAGTAAATCAGGAAAATACAAATAAACAAGAAAAAATTAATACATCTCTTAAAGAAAAGTCAAAAAATGAAAATAAAAAGTTAAAAGAAGTGAATAATTCTGTTCAAGACCTGAAAATTTAAATAGAAGAAATAAATGAAAACACAAGCTGAGGGAATTCTGGAAATGAAAGAATTGGGAATTTGAACAGGAGGTACAGAGCCAAGTTTAACCAAGAAGTTTCATTCAAGCTTCATACAAGAGCTAGAAGAGAGATTATCAAGCATTGAAGAAATTGATACATAGCTCAAGAAAATGTTAAAGCTAAAATATTTCTCACACAAAATGGAACTAAAAATCAGGGACACTATGAAGATATCATATCTAATACAATAAAGGAAAGAGAAGAATTTCATCTCAAAAATCCAGAAAATATCCCAACAAAGCCACAGTATATTTTCCTAACCTAATGGAGATGGTTATAAAGGTAAAAGAAGCATAGAGAACACTAAATAGATTGTACTAAAAAAAAGAGTCCCCTAGTAACAGAATAATTAAATTATTAAACATATGTAAGAAAGAAAGACTAGTAAAAGCTGCAAGGAAAAATGGTCAAGGAACATATCTTTTAGATCTATGAGAATTACACTCGATTTCTCAATAGAAACTCTAAAAGCCAGAAGGGCCTGGACAGATATGTTGCAGACTATAAGAGAAGACACTTGTCAGTCTAGATTACTATACCTAGAAAATTTTAATCACCATGGATGTATAAAATAAAATATTCCATGATAATATCAAATTTAAACAATAACTATTTACAAATCCAGAACTACAGAGGATGCTAAAAGGAAAACTCCAATGTAAGAAGTTTGACTCCATTCGTGAAAACAGATGTAGAGGAACATTTTTAATATTTAGCTTTAATCTTTTTTTACAGTCCAGACATTATATCCTTCCTGGTCAGCCCTCCAAACGTTCCTCATCACAATGATTCCCTCCATCATCTCCAAAAGGATGTCTCTCGCCCCAACATGCCAGGCCTCCCCACACTGAGCCCTCAAGTCTCTCAAGGATTAGGTACATCTTTTCCCACAGAGGCCAAACCAGGCAGTCCTCTGCTGTATATGTGTCAGGGAGTCTCGGATCATCTAGTGTATGCTGCCGGGTTGGTGGCTTAGTGTCTGAGAGATCTCATGGCTCTGGGTTAGTTGAGACTGCTGGTATTTCCTTGGGGTTGTCCTCATCCTCAAATTCTTCCAGCCTTTCCCTAATTCACCCAAATGAGTCCCTGATTTCAGTTTATTGGTTGAGTGTAAGTATCTACATCTATCATAGTCAGTTGCTTGTTGGGATTCTTGGAAGACAGCTTTTTTTTTTTTTTTTTTTGCTCCTGTCTGTAAGCACAGCATAGTATCATTAGTAGTGTCAGGCCTTGGAACTTTTCCTTGAAATGCATCCCAATTTGGGCCAATCACTGGACCTCCTTTCCCCTAGTCTATTGATTACTCTGTCAAGGATAATCACTTTCAATTCCAGGAAACAAAGGTAAGCAGATCTCTGACTTCAAGCCCAGCCTGGGACAGAGCAAGTTCCAAGTACAGAAAATTTTAAAACAAAGCTTGGTGGCACACACCTTTATCTCAGCACTCAGGAATGAGTAGAGATGCAGTCCAGAGGAGATGAGTTCCTGGTAGTTGGATTTGGTGCACTTGGAGTTTGTGGAGTTCAGAGTCAGGTTTATTGGAACAGTTTTACAGGTTGAAGACAGAACAAAGAAGACACAGGTGAAGAGAGAACAGAACGTGCCAGAGAATGAAAAGGAGTCCGATGATTACAATAGATTGAGAGAGTTAATTGGAGACACAGAAGAGGTACTTAGTAAAAAAAAAATGAGAGAATCCAGATTGAGTCAGTCTGCTTGAAAAGGAGAGGCCCTTGGTCCTGTGAAGGCTCAATGCCTCAGTGTAGGGGAATGCTAGGACAGGGAATCAGGAGTGGTTAGGTGGGAGAATACCCTCATAGAAACAGGGGGAGAGGGATGGGATGGAGGGTTCAGGGAGGGAGAAATCAGGAAAGGGGATAACATTTAAAATGTAAATAAAGAAAATATCCAATAAAAAATTTAAAAAGAGAGAAAACGTGAGCTTATTCATCAGTAAGCCTCAGAGATGACAATTACTACAGGCAATTAAACATACTTTTACACATAGGAAATAAATAATGTCACACAATCAAAAACAAAAGAAGGGAAACACACACACGCACACCACCACTACCACTGCATCACAACCAATATCAATACAATTGCCAACACCATCTTTTGCAGTAACAACAATACAACAGAAATCAGCAATCATTGGTCATTTATATGTCTCAATATCAATGGTCTAATTTTACAGATAAAAACACTTGGAGTAACAGAATGTTAGAGAAGCAAAGATCCATCCTTCTCCTGTATCAAAGAAACACACCTCAACATCAAGGATAATATTACCACAGAGTAAAGGGTCAAAGAAAGATATTATAAGCAAATGGACCTAAGAAGCAAGCTGGTGTAGCAATTTTAATATTAGAAAATAGACATCAAACCAAAATTAATCAAATGAGATTGGTAAGGACACTACTGAATCATCAAGAGAATAATATACCAAGATGAATTATTGGTTATTAACATCTATGGCCCAAGAACAAGGGCACTGTCCTTTGTAAAAGAAACACTACTACAGCTTAAATCACACATCAACCCTCACACACTGACAGTGAGATACTTCAATATCCCACTCTTATTAATGTATATTAAATCTAGAGGAAAAAAATAGACAGAAATACTGGGGCTAGCAGACATAATAAGCCAAATATACCTAACAGATACGAACTATTTCATGCAACATAAAAGCCTATAACCTTTTCTCATCATCTCTTGGAACATCTCCAAAATTGACCACATACTCAGTCACAAAGTAATTCTCAACAGATACAAGAAAATTTAAATAACTTCATGCATCTATCAGACCATCATAGATTAAAGTAAGATACCAATAAAAATAGAAACACAGAAATCTTACAAATTTGTGGAAACTGAAGAACTCTCTACTGAACAGATTGATGCAAGGGAGAAATAAAGAAAATATAGACTTTCTAGGATTCAAGATAAATGAACACACATGATACCCAAAATTATGGAACAAAATGACAGTGGTTTCTTAAGGAAAGTTCATAGCACCAAATGCACATGGGGATGGGAATAAATCAGTAGCGAGATTTCACACTAGCAACTTAACATCATGCCTATTAAGCTCACTTAAGAGCAATGTGTGGCGACAAGGAATCAAAGTTAGGGCTAAAATCAATAAAATAAAAACAAAGAAAATAATACCAAAAATAAAACAAAGAGTTGGTTCATTTAAAATTTCATCAAGTTAGACAAATCTTTTTCAAAATAACTAAAGGAAAGAACATCATCCGAAACTAAAAACGGGATATAACTACGCACTCCTATGAAATTCGGAAATGATAAGTTAATACTTTAAAGAATTTACTTCAAAAAGTTGGAAAATCTAAAAGAAATGGATTATTTTTACAATGGATATTATTTATCAATGTTAAATAGAGACCATAAAAATTTAAATAGCCCTATAAATGATACTCTAATAGAAGCAGTCATTAAAAGTCTCACAACAACAACAAAGCATAAGAGTTGATGGTTTTTAGCAGAATTCTAACAGACTTTTAAACAAGAGTTAACACTAATACTCCACAAATTGTTCTACAAAATAGAAAGAGAAGAATCCTTGTTGAATTAATTTTGATGCCATACCTATCCTGATACAGAGGTCACATAAAACCTCAACAAAGAACAAAAGTTACAGACCAGGTTTCCTCAAGAATATAGATGCAAAACTACTCAATAAAATACTTAGAATTGAATAAAAAAATAAATAAAAAAGATTATCCACCATGAGCAAATAGGCTTCATCACAGAGATACAAGGATGATCCAATATATCAAAATCAGAGAATGTAATTCAACACATGAACAAACTGAAAGAAAAAGAACACAATCATCTTTCTTTTCTTTTTTTCTCTTTTTTTATTTTATATTTTATTTATATTTCAGATGCCATCCCCTTTCCCCATTTCCCCTCCCTAGAAAACCCCTATTCCATGCCCCCTTTTCCTTTTTGCTTTTATACAATCTTTTAAATGTTAATCAAAGGCTTTATAAGTTTGGTAATGCTCAATCAGTAGTGTAACCCAATACCCAACCTAGATACATAAACTGTCTTTGACTGGTGGAGACACATGGACATCTGCTTCCATGCCCCCCTCTCTTTCTCTCTCTTTCTCTCTCTCATCACCTAGCTTCTCCTCTCCTTCATCTTATTCTCTCCTTACTCCATCTCTTCCTCTTGGTAATCTTTCCCCCTTAGCTACTCCTACATATCACCCTTCCTGTTAAAATAAAAATTTTCTCTCAAAATACAATTAGAGCATAATTATTTCTAATTGTACCAGTGAGGTACAAGAGAGTCCTAATACCTAGTCCATCATTTTGTTGACTAACCAGAACCTCTGTCGTCTCTCCTAAGTAAAACACTTAGTTTTGAGCCTGGCTTTTTTCTTGGCTTTAGAATGAATGTCAGCTGAAAACCATCCACTCAGATCTTTTCTCTCAAACATCATCTTATTCAAAGTAGAAAAATGTGTTTGACAAAATCCAATACCCTTTCATGATAAAAGTCCTATAGAGGTTAGAGATACAAGAATTAGAAACAAACCCAATAAATGTAATATACAGAAAGCCTATGGTCAACATGTAATTAAGTGGCTAGAAGCTATGAGTGAATCCACTAAGATAAAAAACAAGACAACATTGTCCTTATTTTCATACACATTCAATATTGTATTTGGAGTTTTAGCTAGAATAATAAGAAACATGAAGGAGATTAAGAGTATATGTGATAGTTTATATATACTTGGCCCAGTGAGTGGCACTATTTAGAGGTGTGGCCTTGTTGGAGTAAATGTGGCCTTGTTAGAGTAGGTGTATCACTATAGGCATGGGCCTTAAGACCCTGCTCCTAGCTGCCTGGAAGCTAGTCTTCTACTAGCAGCCTTCAAATGACAATGTAGAATTCTCAGCTCTTCCTATACCATGCCTGCATGGATGCTTCCATGTTCCTGCCTTGATGATACTGGACTGAACCTCTGAACCTATAAGCCAGCCCAAATTAAATGATGTCTTTTATAAGACTAGCTGTGGTCATGTTATCTCTTCACAGCAGTAAAACCTTAACAAAAACAGAATACAGACTAGAAAGGAAGAAATTGAAGTAATTTTATTTGCAGATAATATAATAATATACATATATGACCATAAAAGGCCCACCATGGATCTTTTAAAATTGATAAACACTTTTAGAAAAGTTTCTGGATACAGTATAATCTCAATAAAATTAGTAGTCCACCTACAATAACTGATAAAAGTTCTAAGAAATAAAAAAGGGAAAAAAACAACTTTTAAAATAATCTCAAATAATCTAATATTTTGGAGTAGCTCTATGTAAGCAAGTGAAAGACTTGCATGATAAAAATTTCAAGTTGTTGAAGGAAATTGAAGAAGATACCCAAAGATAGACCCATATCTCATGTTCATGAACAGGTAGAATGGATATAGTATAATCATCCTAATAGTTGGTCTGCTCCCAGAAAAATATCATATTCAGACCCATCCCAGAGGATCTGCTGCATTCAGAGCAGTTGGCAAGAACGCTCTCCCATGACATGAACTCCCAGAGCTTCATCTGGGAGACCAGCAGCACACTAGGGAACCCATCACCCAATAAAACCCTGCCCTTCTGATTACCACTCCCCTTCTGCCCCCCTCTACCTGGTCCTTCTTGCTGGGACAGGCTCAAAGCTGGTAGGCTATGGGGAAGACACCATATTCTTAGAAGTGGCTTAGAAGTGAGACATATAAAAGGTGAGAGGCAGACAGAAGAGAGTACAACTTGGAGTAGTTATTAAGCATTAGGTAGAAGACACTTGGACTAGAGAAATCGGAAGAACTTGCAATTAGACAGTAGGCACTTGAGACTCAAGACAGGCAATTATTATTAGGTATTAGGCACTTAGCACTTGGAGAAAGATCTTGAAACTTGGAGGCACTAGGGACTAGAAACTAGGAACTAGGGACTAGGAACTCAAGACTTGGGACTTGGAGAAAAGAAGAGAGACTGAAGAATGAATAAACTGGATTGATTCACACTCTGTCTGGTCTCCATTCTTCAAATCCATCCTCACTCTCTCTCTTGCTGAACCCCAACCCACGGATCAGAGCAGCTTGGGGCAATGTGGGCTCTAACAACTTAGCCCCCAAGGCTTTTGGCAGTGCAGGTTCCAACACTGACAGACTGGCTCATGACATTTTGGCCCCCAAACGTAGGGCATCTTGGGCCACAACATCAATACATAAACATGACCCTGAATTTTACTGCATACAGGAAACACGCCTTCATGACAAAGACAGACATTATCCCAGTGTAAAAGGGTTGAAACAATTTTCTAAGCAAATGGTCTCAAGAAACAAGCTGAAGTAGCCATTGTAGTATCAAATAAAATCAACTTTTAACCAAACGTTATAAAATATATAAGGAAGGACACTTCATATTGTCAAGGAAAGAATCTACCAAGATGAACTCACAATTCAGAATATCTATGCTCCAAATGCAAGGGCACCCAAATTTGACATGGACCACTCTGCCCCACACTTGGGGGCCAAAATGTTGCAGACCACTCTGTCAATGTTGGAACCCACACTGCCAAAAGCCTTGGGGCCTAAATTGTTAGAGCCGCACGCACTGCCCCAAGCTGCTCTAGTCTATGGGTCAGGGTTCAGCAAGAGAGAGTGTGAGGACAAATGTGAAGAATGGAGACCAGACAGAGTGTGATTCAATCCTGTTTATTCTTCAGTCTCTCTTCTTCTCTCCAAGTCCCTAGTCTCGAGTTCCTAGTCCCTAGTGCCTCCAAGTTCTAAGTTTTCAGTCCTAAGTTCCTAGTCTTAAGTCTTTATCCCAGTTCTAAGTTGCTAGTCTCTTTCTCAGTTCCAAGTTCCAAGTTCTAAGTCTAAATTCTTTCTTCTGTCTGCCTCTCGCCTTTTATATGTCTCACTTCTAAGTCATGCCTTTAAGTCAAGCCTTTAAGTCTTATCTCTAAATCACACCTTTAAATCATGCCTTTAAGTCTCACACATTTAAGTCTCACACACCCAAGGAAAAATCCTGGGTATCTAAAACAAGATGTTATCAGAGTGTGCTCAGCTGTTGTAGGCTGTTGTAAACAAGTCTCTTGTCAGGGTATATGGCTCAAGATGGCTGCAAGGATGATAGTTGCCTTCTGTTGGCTCCCCACACACATTCATAAAAGAAACTTTACAAAAGCTCAAAAGACACATTGTAACTCACACAATAATAGTGGGAGACTTCAACATCCCACTCTCAGTAATGGACAGATCATGGAACCAGAAACTAAACAGAGATACAGTGAAACTAAAAGAAGTTATGAACCAAATGAATTTAACACATATTTATAGAACATTCCATCCTTTAAAAAAAAAAGAATATACCTTCTTCTGAGCACCTCATGGTCCCTTCTTCAAAACTGACCATATAATTAGTCACAAAACAGGCCTCAACAGATACAAGAAAATTTAAAAAATCCCATGCATCCTATGAAATCGTTTCAGACTAAGGCTGATCTTCAATAAAAACAAAAACAATGGAAAGCCCACAAACATGTGGGAACTGAACAATTCTCTACTCAATGATAACTTAGTCAAGGAAGAATTAAAGAAAGAAAATAAAGACCTTTTAGAATTTAATGAAAATAAAAGCACATCATACCAAAACTTTCGGACATAATAAAAGCAGTGCTAAGAGGAAAACTCATAGCTCTAAGTCCCTCAAAAAAAAAAAAAAAAAAAAAAAAAAAAAAAAAAAAAAAAAAAAAAAAAAAAAAACTGGAGAGAGCAAACCCTAGCAGCTTGACACCACACATGAAAGCGAAGCTCTAGAACAAAAAGCAGCAAATACACCCAAGAAGAATAGATGGAAGGAAGAGAACACAAACATCAGGCCAGGCTACTAAACCCAACAAAGGTCTCAATTACCATGCATGGAGAGACCAAGATATTCCATGACAAAAACAAATTTGCACAATATCTTTCGACAAATCCAGCCCTATAAATGATACTAAATAAAAAACTCCAACACAAAACAGGCCTTGACATATACAAGAAGACGGAAATAGTCCCATGCATCCTATCAGATCACCACTGACTAAGGCTGGTCTTCAATAACAACAAAAACAACAGAAATCCCACAAACACAAATGTAAAACTTATTTATTTATTTATTTATTTATTTATTTATTTATTTATTTATTTATTATTTTATTTATTTATTTATTTATTTGCCCATAGGTATCAGTTGCAGGTATCTTGTTAGTTAGGAGTAGAACCTGATATTCACTTCCACGTTTTAGTGCTAGAATCTTATCTGGATTAAATTTGTGCAGGCTGCTATCTCCCAATGTTTAAGAAGTTATATGTGTATCTGTTCTAATGTACCTGGCAGTCACCATTTCCTTGTAGTCATCTATCACCTCTGGCTTTTACAATGTTCATTTACTTAATTTTAGTTTACTCTTCCACATAGATCTCTGAGCCAGTTAGGAAGAAGTTGTATGGAGACATTTAATTTAAAACTGAATGCTCCGATGTCATTCACATCTGAACATTGTCCATTTGTACTCCCTGTTAAGTACTATTTACTTCAAGAAGCTTATATGATTTGGGTTGAGGAAGGCACTGATCTATGATTAAAGATGAAAGAAATTATGAATCATTGAATTGTTGTTTTTCCCTTAGGAGAATCATAGTAGTAGATTTTGCACTAGTGTTGATAATCTATTTAGGCTCATGTTGTTGATCACATTAGCTGTTGAATGTACAGGTTCCACCTCATGGAATAGGCTTTATATCAGATGAGATCATGGTTGGTTATTCCCATAACATTTTTTGCCACTAATGTACTAGAATAACCTATAGTCAGGTTGCTGTTATAGGTGGCATAGTCTGTAGTGAATGATATTGATGATTATTAGTTCTGACAATAGTGTGCAGAGCACCATCCAGTACCAGAAATGAAGCTCAGAATGGGTGAAACTTCTAGGTAGATACCAAGTAGGTTTTATCACATTTGATGATAATTATCAGAGATAATTATCATCAGCTATTGAGTGTTAGCATCAGTTGTGGAGATCAGGCTATTGGAGACAATAACCTGGAGAATTTGTGAGTTTTCATGGAGCCTGTTGTGGTATAAATAGACATGGCTCACACAGACTCTTGTCTTTGAATACTTATCCTGTAGGCAGTGGCATTATTAAGAGATGTAGCCACTTGCAGTATGAGTGGCCTTATTGGAGGAAATCTGTCACTGTGCGATAGGCTTTCATGTCTCCTATGTTCAAGCCACATCCATTGTGAAACACTGTCTCTTTCTGAAGCCTGAAGATAAAGATGTTGAACTCTCAGCAACTTCTCTTGCAACAGGTCTGCCTACAGGTCTGCCTACATGCTGCCATGATTCTCTCCATGATATTAATTGCCTAAATCTCTGAAACTGTGAGTCACAATTAAGTGATTTACATTATAAGAGTTACCTTGGTTGTGGTATCTTTCCACAGCAATAAAACCCTAAGTTAGAGCTCCTTTGTAGAATGACTCAACAAGATACAACCTATTTCTGTCAGTGAAGATGTAACTTGGTGGCAAATAGACTAACATAAAACTTATTCTTATTTCTTTGTAAATTTATTTCCAATCAGTAGAGACTTCCTCAATTTCCTGTGCTTTTAACCAACAAAAACAAAACAAAACAGTGTTTTGTCAATATATTAAACAAATATTATAAGCCTACAAAAAACTGTCCTTAAGTAATAAAAGTAGCATGAACTTTTTTTATTTACATGAGACCTGGGACATGATTACAGACATCATGAGGTGACATTTTATCACAATAATGAGTTATCCAATAGGGTCACTGACCCTGTCATACATACATATTATCTTATTTTTGTGATAAATGCATAAGATGATCAAAATATAGGTTCAAAACTATACTTAGTGGTTGAATCATACACAAATGGTCTCATTATAATGTTAGCATTATTTGTAAGAGACATATATTTACTAAGTATTACTTGTTGTCCTATTGAAGTAATTATTTAAAACAGCTGCTAGTCAAGCTCACTATCTAAGCTGCAATGGCTCTGCCTATCTCAGCAGCCATGTTCCATTGCCAGAGGCCACATGCATCACAGCTAGAAAAGGCCAGCCAGAAACATCAGCCCTGCCACCCACTCATGAAACGCCAGCATGGGAGATGGCTCTGCCAATCTTCCATGCTGTCTCTGCAAGGCTGGGCATTGCCCAGACTATTCCACCATCCATGTGGACCCAGTGGAAAAATGAGACTCTAATGCTTAAATATTAATCAAAGCCTTTATATGTTTGGTAATGCTCAATAACAATATGCCCGTGCAATTACAGTTGTTTCCCAATTAGCTCACCTAAATATAAGTAATATATATATATATATATATATATATATATATATATATATATATGTGTGTGTATATATATATATATATGTATATATATATTATATATATTATATATATATTATATATATATAATATATATATACATATATATAATATATATATATAAATAAATATAACCGAGACTGCTCTCCATACCTCCATGGTTCTTCATCTTCCTACATCTCTTCCCTCTCTAGCTCCTCCTCTTCCTTTTCCTCTTCCTCTCCTTAATCCTCCCATCTTAACTCCTTCTACAATGTTCCTATATAAATCTATCATGAACTTAACAAATTTAGTGGTCTTCTAAGTGTGAAATTTTTTTCATTCATTCTTTTTTTTTTAATGAAAATATCTACCTTTCTACTATAAGATTTTTATCACATCATATATAAAGAAAACAATCATGTTTACCAAGATAGATACTCGTTTGTGTAAATCTATGTTTAGTTCATTATTTCTAGATTTGAAGGTTATTCATAGCACATGACTACATTTTTTAAATCTCCTACTTTCAATATATCTCCAAAAGATGATATTCCTATTTAGAATATTTTAAACTCAGCCTTGTGGTAATAAAAAATATCTAGAATATCATATGATCATATAAATGTATTTAATATATAAATTAGTAATAGAATAATAGAATAGTACTAAATCACAAATTCACAATTTTGTTTTATTTTGTTTTACTTTTCTCATGAGAAACTGAGTCCAGATTTTATTAGAACATTTTATGCCTTCAGTCAATAAAAAATAGTCTCATCAGATATTATTATTTTAGATTTAAATTTTTTTCTCAAGAAAATTAACAGAAAAATATAAAAGAAAGATATGAATGGAAGAGATGGCAATTTAATGAAATTGCTGTGGAATCATGAGGACTGGACATTAAGTCCCAGCACCCACATAGTATGCTGGAAGTTCAAACACCAAGTCTGAGGGAATCTGACACCATCCTCAGACTGCATACACTGCATTCATCTACACCATACTCTCTCACACACAAAGTACATAAAAATAAAATTATGGTTTAGTTATTCATTTTATTTGGTTTCCTGTTCCTCTGCTATGAAATAGCTCCATAATTTATTGTATATATCATCATTAATGATGATAAATAATCTCAGGTTTTGAGGATCCTCAATTTTATTTCTATAGAAAGCAATTATTTTTATTTAATTAGATTGTCACAAGCTTAATGCATAAATGAAATTTCTCTTTCAAATATCTTCTATCTGAAAAAAATGATAGTGCAACAACAAGATTGATAATTACATACAATACAAAAACTTCATCATCAATTTGAATGCCTAGTAGATTTGAAATGTCAAAGAGATGTTTAACAGTTAAATAATGCAAAAGTGCCTTGGCATTAAGGCAACTTTAATGTTATCAGCATAGCTAGATAATTTCCCAGAAGCTGCCTTGATGAACTCATCTGATTATAATCTTTATTATGAGAGCACAAGCTGAATGGGATGGTTTAGTTGAGTTAATATTGTATTCACAGAAAATAAATAATAAGGCTAGGTATCATGCATTCACACATTTTAAAAATTATTCACATCAATGTGAAAATATACAAGATCATTTCAGTGGAAAAATGCTGAGCATACTTTATTTTGCCTATTTAAAATTTTGTCTAGCAGAAGGTACTTAAAGTCAGGCTACTCTATAAATACCATGGAGGTCTTTGGCAGCATATTTTGTAGAAAATCATAAATAACCCTCTAGCAGCATATCAGAGACAATTATCCCATGGCATAGACTCCATTGCTTTGATTTAGTGAGATCATAGAAGCCAAATAAGGGCTTACATGTCACACCTAACTGCCAACCTCTAGCATAGTTGATATTTTCCTCTGGGTTCATTATGTTTACCACTGTTTTTATTATTTTAATGTTTTGGGGGAAGGCTTAAAGGCACACACACAAAGGCTTAGGGATTTTCTGTCTTTTTCTTAAGTAGAAAATGCATAAGAAAGCGATGGCTTTGCTGACAGTTTCCAATCTGATCACTTGCTTTTTTGGAAAGAAATGTGCCAAATTTAAAGATATGAAATGTTTACATGTATTGTTTCTTTGATTTGATATTTCTAAATAATGTTTCTTTAGAAACAATCTACCTTTTCCTGCATTTTTGTTAACAAGAGATAATTTTATAATGCAATCTTATGATCATAGTTAATATTTACTTCTTCATTTTTTAGTATACATAGTTACTAAAGCAGGTACAATTTCTAGTATTGCTATCTAATTATAAGCCAGTTTTACTCTGGCTATCCTCCTGGTACTAAAATAAGGGAAAGGTTAGTAAAATAAAGTTTCAGGTGAATTTTAAATATGCATTTTCCTGTCATCATATTTTAACTCTTATTTTCCTATGATATTTTCAAGTATAATTTGTTTTGTTTTTGTGTGCTACATATCTGATATTATTCTTATAGATCAAATTGACATAAAGAGTTGCACTTTATAGGTTTAGAAAAAAGTAAATTGTTATTGTCTAATGTCAAAGTAATTACATTATTCTGTTCTTAAAGATAACAAGCAATATAATTAAGATTTTAAGCAAACTATTATATTACCTGCAAATAATAATACCCTGATTTTTAATTTTCAAATTTGTATTCCCTTGATCTACTTTTGTTGTCTAATTGTTCTAGCTAGAACTTCAAGAACTACATTCATCAGATTGGGAGAGAATGGACAGCCTTGTCTTGTCCCTGATTTTAATGGGATTGCTTCAACTTTCTCATCATTTAATTTGATATTGATTGCTGTTTTGCTGGACATTGCTTTTATTATTATGTTGAGGTATGGGCGTTGAATTCCTGATCTCTCCAAGACTTTTTCCATGAACAGGTGTTGGATTTTGTCAAAGCCTTTTCAGCATCTAATGAGATGATCATGTGATTTTTTCTTTGAGTTTATTTACATTGATAAATTTCCATATATTAAATCATCCCTGCATTTGTGGGTTGAAACCTACTTGATTATGGTGAATAATGGTTTTGATTTCTTCTTGGATTCAGTTTGCAAGAATTTGATTGAGTATCTTTGAATTGATTTTCATAAGCAAAATTGGCCTCTTTTCTGACTTTGTTAGGCCTTTGTGTGGTTTGAGTATCAGAGCAATTATGGCTTCATAGAATGAATTAGGTAGTGTTTCTTCTGTATCTATTTTGTGGGATACTATTGGGATTAGCTGTTCTTTGAAGGTCTGATACCATCTGGCCCTAGGCTTTTAATGATTGTTTTATTTTATTTGGGGCTATGGGATTGTCTACATAGTTTACCTGCTCTTGATTTAACTTTGGTTTGTGGTATCTGTCTATGAAATAATCCTTGCATCTAGAGTTTTTAGTTTTGTCTATCATAGGCTTGTATAGTAAGAACTGGTGATTTTATAAAATTTTCTCAGTTTCTGTTGTTATGTCTCTTCATTTCTGACTTTGTTTTTTGTGGGTTTTTTTTGTTTTTTTTTGTTTTTTTTTGTTTTGTTTTTTTTTTTTTTTTTTTTTTTTTTTTTTTTTTTTTTTTTTTTTTTTTTTTTTTTTTTTTTTTTTTTTTTTTTTTTTTTTTTTTTTTTGAGACAGGGTTTCTCTGTGTAGTCCTGGCTGTCCTGGAACTCACTATGTAGACCAGGCTGGCCTCTATCTCAGAAATCCACCTGCCTCTACCTCCCAAGTGCTGGGATTAAAGGTGTGTGCCACCACTGCCCAGCTCATTTTTGACTTTTTAATTTGGATACTCTCTGTGTTTCCTTTAGTTTGTTTGGTTTGTGTATTTTGTTGATTTTCTGAAAGAACCAGCTCTTGATTTTGTCTCTATACCTGATAAACAAGTTCAGACTAGTCACAGATAATATAAAATATCTTGGTGTAACTCTAACCCAACATACATCTGTGAAATGTATGACTGACAAGAACTTCGTGTTTCTGTAGAAAGAAAGAAATAAAAACCTTGGAAGACTGAAAATCTCCCACTCTCATGGATTGGTATAATTAACATAGTAAAAATGGCCATCCTACCAAATGCAATCTATAAATTAAATTTACTCCTAATCAAAATTTCAACACAATTCTTCACAAACATGGAAGGAACAATTTTCAACTTCATATGAAAAAAGAAAACAGGATAGCAAAAACAATTCTTAACAATCAAAGAACTGGGTAAAACATTATCCCTGACCTCAAACAGTACTACAGAGCAATAGTAATAAAAGCTGCATGGTATTGGTACAGAGACAGACAGGTTGATCAATGGAATAAAATTAAAGGCCTAGAAATAAAGCTCTCACACCTATAGACAGTTCATCTTTCACAAAGAAGCCAAAACCATGCAATAGTAGAAAAAACAAAAAAGAAACCATTTTCTACAAATGGTACTGGTCTAACAGGCAGTCTGTTTGTAGATGACCAACAGTTGATCCATATCTATTACCTTGTACAATGTTGAAATCCAAGTGGATCAAGAACTTTGAAATAAAACCAGATACGTTGAATCTAATAGAAGAGAATGCGGGAAGTAACCTAGAAGACATTGGTACAGTGGTAAGTTTCTTGTATTGAACACCAGTTGCTTAGCCTCCAAGATCAACAATTGCCAAATAAGACCTCATGAAAAAGCTTCTGTGAGGCAAAGGACACTGTCAACATGAAAAAAAGGCAACCTAGAGATTGGAAAAACATCTTCACTAACACTATATCAGATAGAGGTCTAACATCAAAAACATACAATGACTCAAGAAGTTGGACTCCAGAAAATCAAATAAAACAATTAAAAATTTGGGTACAGAGCTAGACAGAGAATTCTTAAAGGAGTCTTAAATGGCTGAGAAACACTTAAAGAAAGGTTTTAAGTCCTTAATCATTAGGGAAATGCAAATAAAACCAACCCTGAGATTTCACCTTGTACCAGTCAGAGTGGCTAAGATAAAAAACTCAAGAGACATGCTGGCAAGGATATGAAAAAAGAGGAACACTCTTCCATTGCTGGTGGAATTGCAAACCAGTATAACCACACTGGAATCAATCTGGCAGTTCTTCAGAAAATTGGAAATAGCTCTACCTTACAGCTACACCACTTCTGGGGATATACCATAAGGATGCTCTACTACACTACAAAGACATATATTCCATGATGTTCATAGCAACCTTATTTTTAATAGACAAAAGTTAGAAAAAAAAAACATATATCCCTCAACCCAAGAATGGATTCAGAAATGTGGTCCATTTATGCAATGGAATACTATTTATTAACCTCTTAAAACTGAAGATATCCCTAATTTTGCAAGCAAATTGATTGAACCAGAAAATATCATCCAGAGTAAGAAAACCCAGACCCCAAAGGGCATGCATCATATGTACTCACTGAGAGTGAATATTAGCCAAAAATGTCAGCCCTGAAACAATCCACAGACTATAGGGAGCTTGACATGAAGAAGGGCCCAGGTTTGGGTATGGTATGCTCACTTATAAGTGGGGACTAGATGATCATGAGAGGCAGAAGGAAGGGGAGATGATGGGAGGGGGCAGGATCAGATATAGAAATAAAGGGCAGAGGGCCAGGAGAATGAATCCAAATGCACAGCAATGAAGGGTTAGAGGTGGGGGAACCTCTGGAAAGTCCCTGAGACCTGAGATGTGAGAGGCTACTAGGAATCAATGGGGATGATATTGGCTGAAATGTCCAATGGGGGAAGATGGACCCTGAATAGACCACCTCCAGTAGATAGACATGGATATCAGTTGAGGCAGCAGGCCACCCATTCTTCTTCACAATTTTAATCCTGAATTATTCACGTCTAAAGAACATGCAGGGGAAAAAATAGAGTGGAGAATGAAAGTCACTCAGTGACGTGCCCAACTTGGATTCAATACCAAACCCTGACACTATTGCTGAGGCCCTGTTGTGATTGCACAGGAGAGTATAGCATTGCTATCCTTTGGGAGCCTCTACCAGAAGATGACAAATGCAGATACTTAGAGCCAACAATTGGATTGACACTGGGGTTCAATAGGGATCAGTAGGAGGAAGAACTGAAGAAGTTGAGGGGATTTCAAACCCAAAGGAAGAAGAACAGTGTCTACTGATCTGGACCTCTCAGATCTCCCAGAGTCTATGCAAAAAACTCAAGGAACATATATAGAATGTGCTGTGGCCCTGGGTACATGTGTAGTGGAGGACTGCTTTTCAGGCCTCAGTGGGAGAGAATGTGCTTAATTCTATGGAAGCTTGATACTCCAGGGAAGAGGAAGGCTGGTGGGATGAGGAGGAAGTAAGTGGGTAGACAGGGGAACACCCTCTCAAAGACAGGGGGATGTGGGTAAAGAACTCTGGTGGGTGGGGCAGGAAGGGAACAACTTTTCTGATTTAAATAAATAAAATAATTTTAAAAAGATTTGATTTTAAAAAGATTTATATAGTTCAGATGACTAATTCAATTAATTTGTTCTATATCAATAATTTCTAACTATAAATGATCATAACCAACATGAATTTGCATTCCTAAATCTTAATACCTCCCTTCTTCCAATAGTCTTTCCCTCCCCTCAATTGTTTGTTCATTTTTTTCCTTCCTTTTCCTCCATGATAGAAAGTCTAGTCTAGATAGTAAATGTGTTCTTTAAGATTGAAGAATTTTCTTGAAATTTTAGCAGGGGAAGGTATTTCTTATCAATCTGTGTTGAGCTCATTCAACAGACTATGGGTTGAACCTTGTAATGAGAGTAACATTAATCATTTTCATACTCATGTTTTAAAGACCATTGATGTTTTAAGAGTATGTGAAGTTTTAAGTTTAAATAAAAATGATATCCCATCTTTAGTACACTATCAAAGAGATATAACTTCTGTGAAAGAAAAACATCCTTCTGAAAACATTTGATTATATTTCTAGAGATATTTCATGTGCTTGAGCTGAGTCTTAATGGACTGATAAACTTTCAACTATATAATAGGTTTTGGCACACTTATAAAAGAACAGCAATAATATGTAAAACAAGTAAGAATGATTATATTTTTACAGGTCACTTTATAGAGTCTAGTACCTGTTAAATTTATATTTAAAATTGGTTCAGATAATTTGGTGTTTTCATGATCAATTATAATGTCAATTTTTACACACCTGTAATTTTTAAATACTTTGAGAATTTATTGCTTCTAAAATTTTACAATGTGTTCTCAGAAATGTCATGCTTCTTTTCATGTAAAATTTAAAATATTTAGAATATATATCCTGAGAGTGAAAGTACTAATGTATGCTATGTGTCATTTCAAAGTTATATATAAATGTTCACCAGGATGATATAAGCCTCTTTAAGTTTGGATACATGTTGTGGTGCCTATTCCTGGTTGTCAACTTGACTATATCTGGAATAAGCTACAATTCAGAACTGAAATCCTCCCCTGTGATCAGGATCTTGAGGCACAGTGGCTATGAAAGGCTTAGGCCTAGGAAAGGTAGTATATGCCCAGGAGACTAAAGCAAGTCCCAGATTAAGGTGTGTCAGTACACACCCTTAATTTGGGTCACACCTTCTGCTGGAGACCTACTTAATAACATTGGAAAAAAGAAGGCTCACTCTCTTCTTTGCCTGCTTGCCTTGTGGGACTGAGCAACCTCTAGATCCTCGGACTTCCATTCACAGCTGCTGCTGGCCATTGTTGGGGAGTTGGACTACAGAATGTAAGTCATCAACAAATTCCCTTACCATATAGAGACTATCCATAAGTTCAGTGACTCTAGAGAACCCTGACTAATACACATGTGTAAATATTGATAAATTACACAAATGTTATATCGTAATCATATGGAAATCACTAATACATGAATTTATTAATGATAGCAATTTAACACTACATAATGTTTATTAAAATTTTTCTTGCCAGGCAGTGGTGGTACACGCCTTTAATCCCAGCACTAGGGAGGCAGAGGCAGGTAAATTTCTGAGTTCATGGCCAGTCTGGTCTACAGAGTGTGTGCCAGGACAGCCAGGGCTACACAGAGAAACCCTATCTTGAAAAAAACCAAAATTTTTTTTCTCATGAAATATGAGTGCAAATAACACTCACTGCTTTACAAACTGATAAAAGCATAGCAAAGTATTATTCAACATCTAAAAACAACAAAACCAAAAGTTTTACTCCACGGATTTACTTCAAAGATTTCTCAAGATGGATGCAAATTGTTTTTTGGAATTATAATAGATGCATATTCTAATGTGTTTTATTTCATTGGAAATTGGTGTGAAGCCTTAAAAATAGATATCTGCACAATTACTAGAATATAACTAAAAAGTATTTTCTACTTGTTCTACTTCACAAGGACACAAAACCAAAAATCAAAATTCAAAATATGTAGGTTTTACAACTGAAAAATGGAGCATTGCTTAACTTGGACACTATTTAAATTTGCTGAGCAGATAGCTCAAATATAATAAAAAAAAGTTTTAATGGCCAGTTAAAGATAATTCCTTAATAACTGGAATATTCCTTTCTATCTTTTCATTCTACCCTGGCTTTGCATACTTCAAGCAACTCAAGAGTTTCCCAGGGGGAGAGTTTCTGTAGCTTTCAGAGTGTTAAACATATCAGTGACTCCTTCAAATGCTTTCTGTGTTACCTACATTGTGATCTCTCTGTAAACAAGCAGGAAAACATGTACTTGCAGGATGAACTTGAAGATGTTCAAGCCCTGCTTTATTAATGTGTTACAGACAATAGGATGTTTATATTCCAGGAAGTACTTCAGAAATTGAAAACATGCTTATTGGAGCTAAGTCATAAATAAAGCAAGTGATAATTGTGTGGGCCACCTGAAGATTTATCCCACTTCATTAACCTGAATATTGTGCTACTTTGCATTGTTTTCTCACAGGGATATTTGTTCCAAGCTATCCTAGGATCTAGCCTGTCCTATCCATTATCATATGCCTCTTTCATATTGTTAACTCATAGATAGGCTGAGAGAATTTGTTTTCAATTATGAGAATTTCTTGATACATAAAGATATTGTAAGCGCCTCTTTAAATTAAAATATTTAATCATCACAAGCACCATATATAACTTCTACATAATTTATCACATTTTAAAGGAGAAAATTAAGTCTTCAGAGAAAACAAGGTCAATTATTGCCTAACAGAAAGGCTACATTAAAGAGCACAGCATTTTATCAAATGGTGTAATGTTCTTCTTAAATAAAGTGAGAATAATTGTGTTAATTATGAACTATTTTCTTTATGTATAAAATTATATTTTATACCAAAAATGTAATAAAAGAGAAAAATAATTTCCTTATTAGAACTTTCAAACATATGTTGATATCAATGGAGAAACTCTTCTATTATTGTCTTAGGGCTTTACTGCTGTGAAAAGAAACCATGACCAAGGCAACTCTTTTTTTTTTTTTTTTAATTTCATAGAACTAATATAGTTTTTCTTTTTTTTTTAATCAAATATTTTCTTTATTTACATTTCAAATGTTATCTCCAGCATCTGCGCCTGTATTTGTCAGGCGCTGGCAGAGCCTCTCAGGAGACAGCTCTATCAGGAAAGGCAAACACTTACCTGAGGCTGGCTCACAGTTTCACAGGTTCAGTCCATTATCATCATGGCATTAAACATGGCAGGATGCATGTAGACATGGTTTTAGAGAAGATGAGAGTTCTACATGCTGATCCGATGGCAGCCAGGAGAGAATTGTCTTAAACTTCACAGAGCTTGAACATATATTTAAGACCTGGAAGCCTACTTCCACAGTGAAATCGTTTCTCCATCATGTTACCCCTCCTAATAGTGTCACTCCCTATGGGCCAAGCACTCATTAAAGCACATACTTATATGGGAGCCAAACCTATTTAATCAACCACAATCATGTTATAAGTTTATTTACTTTTTTTTTTTTTAATTTTCAAATGCAAGCAATTCTCTTGGCCCAAAGTAAAAGGAATAAAATCTGTTTCTTCAAGTAATTTTGTTGCTAAATAACAATGATAGATTAATTCATCATTTAGATTTATGTAACTGATATTAGTTGAAAGCATGCTGTATTACTGCATAACTTTAATAAAAATATTTCATAGCACACTATCATAAAATATCATTTGTACTTGATGTATATACTTATCAAAAATCATTTTACTTGTTAAGTTACCATATTAAGCATAGAAAATTTTGAACATCAAAAATAAAGTATTTGAGTTTACAAAAAGGAAATAAATTGCTCTCTGAGGGAAGGGACTCAATGGAATACTCCAATTATTCTCTTTCTTTCCTCATAATTTCAAAGCCACTCCCACATGCTGCCCCCCAAAAGCTTCTCTTATGAAGTGTAGATAAGGCACAGATCTGTGAGTATTGTAGAATTTCATCAAAAATGAGGCAGGGAAAGAATGTAGAAGTCAGAGGGGATACAGAACACCAGGAAAATATGGTCCACCATACCAACTAAGAAGAGCTCATATGGGTTCACAGAGACGGAACTAGCAAACACAGGGTCTACTTGGGTCTGTCTCAGGTTATTTTCATTATATTAGGTTAATATAATATAATATATTATAATATAATATAAGTTATTTCATATATTAGGGCTGCTGGCTTGGTTTTATTATCCTCACAGGTGTGTCTCTGATTCTTTTGCCTGTTATTGGGATTTTTTTCCTCCTATTGGTTGCCTTGTACAGCAACAACAGGTATGCTTTTGCCTTATCTTATTTACATTTTGTTTTGTATTGACTGAATGTCATCTCTTAGAAACCTGTATTATTATTATTATTATTATTATTATTATTATTATTATTATTAATCATTCCACTTGCTAACATCTCAAATTGTATCCTACTTTCAGGTTACCCCTGCACACACAACCCATCTCATATCCCACCTCCCCCTCCCCTTTGCCTCTATGAAGGTGCTCCCCCACCTACCAATCCACCCTCTCCCACTGTACCACTCCAGCATCACCCTACACTGGGTCATCAATCCTCCTTAGGACCAAGGACCTCCCCTCCTTTTGCTGTCAGGCAAGAATTGTCTCTGCTACATATGTATTTGGAGCCATGGATCCATCTCTGTACTCTTTAAGGAGGAGAAATTAGAGGTGTGGATTTTGGGAAGAGGAGAGTTATGGGGAAAGGGAGCTTGGAAAAGTAGAATGAGGAGAAATTGTGCTTGGCTTGTATTGCATAAGAAAAATATTTTCAATAAAAATAAAAAATAAAATATTCTTAAATTAATTATTTTACTTATTTACATTTTGAATATTTTCTGCATTTCTGGCTTGGTCTCTCCTCCCAACCACTTACCCCTCTCTTTTGCGTCTATGATGGTGCTTTTCTACTAGTCCACCCACTCCTGCCTCACCCCTCTAGCCTCTCCCTTCTCTGGGGCATCAACTCTCCACAGGACAAAGGGCCTCCTTTGCCACTCATGCCAGGTAAGTCAGTCTTCTGCTACATATGTAGCAGGAACCATTGACTGGCCCATGTATACTCTTTTGTTTGTGGTTTAGTCCCTGGGAGCTCTGAGGTGTCTGGTTAGTTGATATCGTTGTTCTTCCTATGGGGTTGCAATCTCCTTCAGCTCCTTAAGTCCTTCCCTTAACAATTCCATTAGGATCCCTGAGCTCAGTCCAATGGTTGGCTGTAAATCTCGACATGTGTCTTAGTCAGGTGCTGGCAGTGCCTCTCAGAGGACAGCCATACCAGGCTTCTGTGTGTAAGCACATCTTGGCATCAACAATAGTGTTAGGGATTGGTGTCAGCAGATTGGATGAATCCCAAGGTGGGGCAGTCTCTGGATGGCCTTTTCTTCTGCTCTCTCTATATTTTTTTTTTTTTTTTGCCACAGCATATCTTTTAGACAGAAACAATTATGGGTTAAAAATTTTGAGATGGGAGGTTGGTCCCCTCCCTTAACTGGGGGGGGGGGGGGGGGGGGGGCTATGTTTCTCTACTGGAAGTGGTCTCTTCAAGTTCTATCTCCCTGATTTTGTTGGGAATTTTGGCTGTTGTCATCACCAGTCGGTCCTGGGAGATTTTTACATCTCTGGTGTCTGGAACTTTGTAGTGGCTACTCCCATTCCCCACCCTGACTGCTACATATTTCTATTCATTCTCCTGGACGTCTAAACTTTGCACCTGTCACCTTCCATACCTAATCCCACCTCTTCTATTTTCCTCTTTTTTTTACTCTCCCACCCAGGTCCCATGTTCTCTCTGCCTCTTCTGATTATTTTGTTCCTCCTTCTAAGAGGGATTGAAACATCCACACTTTGGCCTTTTTTTATATGGTCTGTGAGTTGTATTGTGGGTATTCTAAGCTTTTGGACTAATATCTACATATCAGTGAGTATATATCATGTATGTCATTTTAGGTCTAGGTTACCTCACTCAGGTTGCTATTTTATAGTTCCATCTATTTGACTGTAAAATTTGTGAAGTCCTCGTTTTTAATAGTTGAGTAATATTCCATTGTGTAAATGTACCACATTTCCTCTATCCATTCTTGCATTGAGGGACATCTGGGTTATTTCCAGCTTATGTCTATTATAAGTAAGACTACTATGAACATACTGGAGCATTTGTCCTTGCAATATGGTGAAGGACCCAACAGAGATGAATTTAACCAAAACATGCAACAAAGGGGAGATAGAACTAATGGAGCCTACCTAAAGTAGATAGGCACAGCCCCCAGTTGAGGAATGGGGCCACTCTCTCATCTCAAAAATTTTAACCCAGAAATGTTCCTGTCCAAAGGAAAGATGGGGACAAAAAATGGAACAGTGACTGAAGCAAAGGCAATCCAGAGGCCACCCCAGCTAGTGATACATCCTATCTGCTGACATCAAACCAGAACTCTGTTGCTGATTCAAAGAAGCGCTTGTTGACAGAAGCCAGGTATGGCTGTCCCCTGAGTGGTTCTACCAGCACCTGACCAATACAGATGCAGATATTCACAGCCAACCATCAAACTGAGCCTGGGAACCTCAATGGAAGAGCTAGGGGGAAGACTGAAGAAGCTGAAGGAAATGGCAACCCCATAGAAAGAACATATCTACTAACCAGACCACCTAGAGCTCCCAAGGACTTACTATCAACCAAAGAGTATACATGGAGGAATCCATGGTTCCAGATGCATATGTAGCAGAGGATGGCCATATCTGACACTAATGGGAGTGGAAGCCCTTGGTCCTGTGGAGATTTAATGCCACAGCATAGGGAGATGCTAGAGCATGAGGTGGGAGTGGGTGAGTGAGTGGAGGAACATCCTCATAGATGCAAAGAGGAGAGGAGACAAAAGGGGATGGGATGTGAATAGTTGTGGGGTGGTAATCTGGATAGGAGATGTCATTTGAAATGTAAATGAATAAAATCATTAATAGAAAAATGGGTTCAGAGCTAAACCAAGAATTCTCAACTTAGAATCTCCAATGGTCAAGAAGCACCTAAAGAAATGTTCAACATCCTTCATTGTGGGGCAGTGGGCTGTGAGAAGCAGCTGAGTGCTTGGTCAAGCATGAGCTTGGAACCTTGGACCATTGTTGGATGACAGGAGTTCAGCTCTGCTCCTGGGCCCTGAGTCTTTTCATTTAGCTTCAGTTCCCCACAACCCCTCCTACAGAGAGGTCTATGGCCATCAGTCATAAGGAACAGGCCTCAAGCCCTAGAGAGATTTACATACTAATGAGTTGCTTGAAGACCAGTGGGCAGAGCTAATTAAGCATTCTTTCCCAGCCCCAGCCCCTCTCTCCCTCCCTATTTAACTCAGGTCTGCCCTGGGTTTCAGGGGGTGCATCCAGATCCATCCACCATCCACCATCCACCATCCACCATCCACCATCCATCATCCACCATCCACCATCCACCATCCACCATCCACCATCCACCATCCACCATGACATTAAAGTCTATAAAACCCCATGGACTTTCTCGTGTCATTGGGGTTGTGCCATGAGGAACCACGGAGCCACAGCAGCTGAGCCTAACTTCCAGCCTAGAGGAACCCTCAGCGTTCCCAGCAGCCTTACCTACAGCATGACCAATACCAATACCTGGGAGCTCAATCACCCAGGCAACCATGCAAGTACAGTAACCTCTCTCCCACAGGGTGCTGCCAGGGCCTCTTCTCTCCTCCTCCTCATTTCTCTCAGCTGTGGGCTAGCCAGTTGGGCTCCCACATGCCCCCAATCTTAGTCCTTCTGCAGCCTCTCAATGGTCTGAGAACAAGAGGGCTTACGACCAGTTGGTCCCTGGCCACCTCTGGGCCCAGGGATCCCCAATCCAAGAGCTCTGCACCCCTATGGAACCAGACTAAGATTTTTCCATGCCAGGCGGGGCCCCGCCATGCTTGCCTAGTGCCCTGAGCAGAGTGAACTCAATCAAGACTCCCACACTCCAGTCTCTTTGGAATCATGGGAATCATAACAGCCCAACAAGATTTAAGAAGCCATGCCTACACCCATGCAAGAGCTAATTATTCCCTGCTGATTCAACCAAGCTAGCCAACCCTGCCAAGTGAGTAACGCTCACCCTGTGGGGTGCTGCCAGAGCTCTCCCTCTCGCTCCTCTCAGCTACAGGCTGGTCCAGCCTCCAGGCCCCAGTCTCAACTCTTCCAAAGCTTTCAGAAGCACCGGAGAGCCCAGGAGTCTGAGACCAGTTTATCCCCGCAAGTCTTCTTGCCTAGGGGACCCTATCCAAGAGTTCTGCATCCCACAGAACTTCAGACTGAGTGAGAACTTCCCTCACTGGATGGGGCCCATAGCACCCACTAGTGTGGTGCAGAACCAGCTCAGTCAAAGATTCCTCACTTCTGCTTCTGCCATACTGAGCCACAGTTCAATTGACTGAGTTGTGGCAGATGCATGGACCCACAAGGCAACAGAGACTTTTGTCCACACGTGCCCATGTGTGGGCCTACATCCTTCCCTACAGGTGGTAGAGTATGTGTGCAAAGCCAGCTCCAAGAGTGCCCCACACTGGAGCCCATGAAAAAAGCTTCTCCATGGGACAGTGAGTAAATCCAGCCTGGTTCAGAAGACCAGACATGCCTCTCTCTCTCTTCCCATCTTTCTCTTTCCATGAGTTCCTTGCTAGCTTCTTCTCTCTAACTCTTAGCTATCACCAGCTCCTGCCTTGTTCAAAAGACTAGGTCTCTCTCTTTCTCTCTCTGTGTTTCTGGTCAGCTTCTCTGCTTTAACTCCTCTATCTCTTTCTCTCTCTTTCTCTCTGTCTTTCCCTCTCCACAAGGGCAATATGGCAGAGACTCCCTAGCCTCCAATTTGCCTATCCCCCCCAGCTCCATAGAGATGGCTCCTTCACAGCTAACAGCAGTCTTTCAGGCCACAGTGCCTGCCATGACTCTTGTTCTAAGACTTTTTCCCTTGAGTGAGAGATTCCCCTTTCATTTTGAGCTCTCAGGAGCATCTGCTTCAGTCTTTATGCTCCCTGCTAGTGTAGGTTTCTTTCTCTCATTTTCTTTCCTCATGTGTTCTCCAACTTGATAAGATGGCTGCAATTTCCTAATCTTCTATCTCTGCCCCTCCCCCACGGGTGCCTGCTTGCTTGCCCCCCCCCCCCCCCGCCCCCAGTCATTTGCAGCAGGCTACAGCTATTTGGCTTAGCCAGCTTGCCTGAAGCAACAGGGGCAAAAACCCTGTTTGCTACCCAGCCCTGTGTTCCTTAGAGAGTTTCTTTTGTGTGACTAAAAACTCCAGGTTGAGCTTAGACAAACTGTGTGCCACCTAGCAGTCTCTCCCAAGAGCTACTGGCTCAAATCCAGCTTCCGCGTGTCTCTCCCATAGACACAGCCTCTCACTCCTTCTGACTCTTGGCTCTCCTATCAAGCCTCTATGTCTCTTCCTCTAAGCTTTCTTCAAAGTTAGCCTTTTTTGCCTTCTCTACATTTAAGATTTCTAAGAAAAACAAAGGGGGAATACAAGAACTCTCTGCCAGAGCACCCAGACGACACATGGCAGAGCAAGGCCCTCCCCCTACTGCTTTGAAGCCCCCCATTACTGCTTCTTTTCCCCAACCGGAAGACTTGCAACAATGTTCCTGTTTTTCAACCAAAAATTTTAAATTCCTTTTCTCCCTAACAGGAACACCTAAAGCAACAAAGTTCCTGCTTCTCAACCAAAAATTTTCTTGATTTTTTTTTTTTTGTTGTTGTTGTTTTTGTTTTTTGGGTTTTTTTTTTTTTTTTTTTTTTTTTTTTTTGTTGTTGTTGTTGTTCTTTAAATGTCTCCTTTTCTCTCTAACACACATGATATATGTCCAACATTTTTTTTTTCCAATTTTAAGATTTCTTTAAGGTTCAAAAGTCATCTACTCTACTTCCACAGGTTAAATCAACATGCTGATCAACATTTTCAGCTCTTAAATAACAAGTTTCTTTTACAGACAAACTGTTGCTGCCTACCCCAGATACAGGTTTTCTTCCTCAGACATCCCAAACAGACTCAAAGGTGCCTTCTAAGACTAAATTTTCTCAAACACCTTTGCATCTCTAGGATCTCAATGACAGACCATGTCATGCTTGCTCCTAAGTAGCCTAAAGCTTGCTACACACCCTTTGCAGACATCTCCCCTCTGGGGTCCTGCTTCCCTGTTGTGTTTATCCTATAGGTGCTCCCACAAGCCCAGCAGAGACAATGCCACCTCCTGGAACCTGCCTGGGACATCAAGCTACCTTCTTCCAGCCACCTCATCTAACTGAAGACCCTAGAGATGCACATTGAGATCCAGAGACACACGTGGAAGACTACAGAGACACATGCTAAGTCCTACTGAAGACAGATCCAGACCTTCCAGCTACAGATAAACTCTCTTGTCAAAGTCAAATAGTTAAAAGTTACATGTTAGTAAAGAAAACATAATGTCTATCAAGGTTAATTTGATGGTATTACCCTCAAGCTGTACCACCTGTGTTTAATTGTTTCAATGATTTGCCTTTAAAATATAAAGAGTGTGGGTAAGAAAGATGGCAGGCTAGAAAATGCCTGCCTGAAATACACTGAGAATATGTTAGTTTAAAACTAGAAGTTGTGGAAAAAGCACTGTAAAATCACAACAAAATTGTGAGGGGAAATGGGGAACAGGAGAAACAGAAGAGTGAATGATACAACAGGAAGCAACAACTAAGCCAATAAACTCCAGTGTGTGATTCACCAATGGGGTAAAGGATGTTACAATTGAAGCATTGGACAACAAATAAAGAGATTGTATTGATAAAAGACATTAGAACTCCTGCCCACAGCTTTCACAGACTCAAAGCTATTGTTGCTTTTGCTAATACAGTGTGACATTCAGTGCACTGAGTTAGACCAGTAACAAAGACTCATTTTTGTCACTAACCTCAGATCCAAACTCTGTGGTTGGGAACTTAAAAAGAAACTTCTTTAAATATGAGATACTTTGGGGCCTATTAACATGGAATACAGGGAAGGGACTCACTATTTAATTAGTCTATAGTACATGGGATTAAAATAGAGAATAAGAAAATAAATTCCGTTCTTAATGAGGAGAGCCAAAAATTGTAAAAATGTACAATATTGTAAAAATACAATCGAATTTAAATATGTCACTTAAGTCTCTGTTTAAAAAAAAAACACAAATACTTAAGAAAACAAACTGGTTGATAGAAAGATTTCATTTTATCTCAGTTTTATAGGCTTTAGTGAAAGATCAAACCATTGCCTCTATTGTGTTGGCTCTATGATGTCATGACAGAAAACTAACAGAGAAAACACTCATGTCATATAGAAAAGTGAAACAGGAAGAGCCTGAGACTAAACACCCACAATTTCCTCAAGCATACAGGTTTTGTGACTTAAAGCAGAATACTTAGTTCTTAGTTACTTTCTATTGCTGTGACAAAGCATCATAATCAAGACCACTTGAAAAGAAAACATGTGTTTGGAATCAAATATCCAGATGATTAGAAGCCACTATCACCAGCATAGGAGAGCATCCCAGCAGACAGACAAACCATTAGAGCAGAAGCTGAGAGCATAAACATGTTGGAAGCCGAGAGATTGAAAGACCTAAGAGGGATTCAGGTGAGCTTTTGAAATTTCTGAGACCATCCTCACCAGGAGTATACCTTCTCCAACCAAGACACAGTTCCTAATGCTTCAAAAATATTTCTACCAACTCCAAGTATTCAAACATATAAGCATATAGGGGCCATCTCATTCCAAGCTGTAAAATCATTAAACAGAATACAATGTAGCAAAAATTTGGAGTACCTGTGAAATATATCTAGATTACTTGAAAATAAATGAAACATAATCAAAATGTCCTTATTCACATTAAACATTTAAAAAAAACTATAACTAATAGAATTGTCCAGGTTTTAAAAATGTATAAATAGATAGTATGGGTAAATTAGAGTCAGCAGCAACAACTCTAGAATGTATATGCAGTATATGCAAGGCATTTGCACATACTGTTTGAACATTCAGAATTGAACAACATGGTAAGCCTGAACAAGAAATCATGATGGGAAGATGAGCTGAAATTTTATGGTTGGCATAATCAGAATTACAGTCTGGAAAAAATAAAATGTAGTGTTTCAAACTAACACATTCTTCCATGGAATACATAATTTTATTGAGAGAAAGAATTATTAATATGCTGAGTGGTAATAAAATATGTCAAGAAGAAAATGGCTTATTTAGCTCCATGCTATGATACTCTTTAGAATTTCAAGATAAGGAAAAATCTGCAACCAGCCCTCCAGGTGTGAACTTCACAAATTTAAATCTTTTATTTTTCTGAGGAGGTGTCTTTAATTTTAAAGAGCCCTTCTTGTCAGTACCACTAGTCTATACACAGCCCCCAGAAGGTTCATTTTGATCAACTGGGAAATTCTAGACTTTTATTCATTGAAAAGGGTCATTTTCCCCTGGAAGGAACAATGGCAATCATGTCTGACCATTTATTTTAATAGTAAGAAACAATGAACTCTTTCTAATACTGAAGTGAATGATCATGTCTGGCTGTCTGATTTAAGTAAAGCTTGAAAATGTCTATCATGTATCAAGATAAAAAGAAACATAAGAAGACCGCAGATTTGTAAATAGAAACTACCTTGATTGACCATAATATCTAATGCACTGAATTAAAATAAAGAGCTTGAGAAAATAGATTAAACTATAATTGATATTGGATACAAATATAACATTGGACTGAAAAGATGAATTAAGATTTTGCTGTTACATATTTTTGGGGAAGGTTGAACGGAATTTTATAGAGGACATTAGAGAACAATTATTTCACATGAAGTAGTTAATCAACTAGTTTTCACTGTTGCTGAGACATTTAGTAGAAACCAGATCCTGCTTTTATTGTATAGCATACTAAAAAGCAATACTTATAATTTTTGAGTAGCAACAGCTCTTGTCATTACTCATAAAAAAGAGAAACAACACATCAAAGTAGATAAGATTAAAGGTGCATTTGACTTTGGAAACTTTTTTAAAATGTGAAACATATTGAAGTTTTATAACAATTGCCACAGTCGATCAGAGTCTTGAACCCAGGGGTCATTTTGGGAATAGAAGACCTGTAACCAGTGTCCATATTAAACACTAATCAGATGGTATGCTCCTGAATAACTCTTCTGACTATGCATGCAATTAAGAGGAGCAGGGTCTTCCAGTCTAGGCCCAAGCACTGAGTAGATACTGGGAGGCAGCTCTGCTCCCAATCTCACAGAATCCAGAGGAAGCAGGCCTCCCAGGAGCTCTAACCGAGGCAGTATTTTAGGTAAGGAGACAGCAACACCTGCCCCAAACAGGGAGTAACTGGGACCTATTAGGACCTAGGAAGTCACTGCTGGCCTGGAGCACTAGTTTTTTTTTTTTTTTTTTTTTTTTTTTTTGTTGTTGTTGTTGTGTTTTGTTTTCTGTCTGTGCCTGAGCACTGAGCAGATCTCGGGCCTCACCATTAACCCCTAGTAGTAACACCCACCCCTACACAGTTCTGATACAACAAAGATAATAGGAAAAACAGGCTCCAGTCAGAGACAGGGCAGTTAGCACTAAGGAGATCTAGATGATGAAAGGCAAGCACAAGAACATAAGCATCAGCAACCAAGGGTAATTGGCATCATTAGAACCTAGTTCGCCCACACAAGAAATTCCTGAATTCCCTATATCACTAGAAAAGCAAGATTAAGATTTAAAATCACTTCTAATGATGATGATAGAGGACTTTAAGAAGGACATAAATAACGCTCTCAACGAGTTTGAGGAGAACACAGGTAAACAGGTAGAAGTCCTTAAAGAGGAAACACAAAAATTCCTTAAAGAAATACAAGAGAACACAACCAAACATGTGGAGTAATTGAACAAAACCATCTATCACATAAAAATAAAAGTAGAAACAATCAAGATATCACAAAGGGAGACTACCTTAGAGATAGAAAACCTAGGAAAGAAATCAGGAGTCATAGACACAAGCATCACCAACAGAATACAAGGGATAGAAGAGAGAATCCCAGGTGCAGAAAATACCATAGAAAATAATGACACAACTCTCAAAGAAAACACAAAATGCAAAAAGTTCTTAACACAAAACATCCAGGAAATTCAGGATACAATGAGAAGATCAAACCTATGGATAATAGGTATAGATGAAAGTGAAGATTCCCAACTTAAAGGGCCAATAATTATCTTCAACAAAATTATAGAAAAAAAACTTCCCTAATCTAAAGACTGAGATTCCCATAAATGTACAAGAAGCCTTATATAATGCCAAATAGACTAGACCAGAAAAGAAATAGCTCCCATCACATAATAATTAAAACACCAAGTGCACAAAACAGAGAAAGAATATTAACTGCAGTAAGAGAAAAAAAGGCAAGTAACATATAAAGGCAGACATATCAGAATTACACCAGACCTGTCACCAGATACAATAAAAGCTAGAAAATGCTGGACAGATGTCATACAGACTCCAAGAGAACACAAATGCCAACCCAGGCTACTATACCCAGGAATAGTCTCAATTACCATAGATGAAGAAACCAAGACATTCCATGACAAAACCAAAATTATACATTATCTTTCCACAAATCCAGCATTACAAAAGATAATAGCTCCAATACAAGGAGGGAAATTATACCCTAGAAAGAGCAAGAAAGTAACCCTCTTCCAACAAATCCAAAAGAAGTTAGCCGCACAAAGATAATTCCACCTCAAATAACAACAATAACAAGAAGCAACAATCACTGTTCCTTAATATCTCCTAACATCAATGGATTCAATTCCCCAATCAAAAGACATAGGCTAATTGACTGGATATGTAAACAGGACCCAGCATTTTGCTGCATACAGGAAACCCACCTCAGTGACAAAGACAGACTCTACCTTAGAGTAAAAGGCTGGGAAAACAATTTTTCAAGCAAATGGTCCTAAAAAACCAGCTGGAGTAGCCATTCTAAAATCTCCAGCCTGAGAACACAAAGGGAGGGAATCATGGTTCCACCTGTATAGGTAGTTGAGGGTGGCCTTGCCAGGCATCTGTGGAGGGCCTTGGTGCCTGAAAGTTTGGATTCCCTAGTGTTGGGGAATTTTGAGAGTAGGGAGGCAGGGATGGGAGGATGGTGGGAGCACACCCTCATAGAAACTCCCAGAATTATATGGATTAGACATGACAGAGGCAGGCCACCAGAAGACTAGATTCCAGAATTCAAACAAAAAAATTATCTTGCTACTAAAATTTGTTTTGAGAATTATATATTGCAGAATACACAGCCTTGGTGTATCTACTCATCAAGCAAGCTGAGCAGACCTGCTTGAACCTCTGATGTCCTGGAATTCCAGTGATGACACAGTGTCAGAGACAATTTATTCTTTCCCCTGCCTCTCTTCTAATATCTCAATGCCCATAATCAGCTTGAAGAAGTTAATGAAGAGTCAGTGCCCCTATTCCCTGGGCTTGGGGACTGAGATGGTTACTATTGGGCTGTCTTTCTAGGGTAAAGTAGTGGTTTTGTTGGAACAGGGAGGATTAGCTAGGATTTATTGCATAGCCATAATCTATTGGTAGAAATATGTATAATTGTTATTAAGATGAATTTATAACTTCTTAAATGGTATAAAGTTTACTTTGATTTCAAGTTTAAGGTTTTCATTGGTATGAGTTTCTTATTGAGATAAAAGTGAGATTACTATTGTTACTCTCATAAGCATTGTGCCTATATAACACATTTAGGAATATAAGGCTTAGAACCAGTCCTTCTTTAACTTTTCTAACTGATTTGAGATGGTTAGCCTGTGAGTTAAGGGCCTATAGCAAATTCACGGCCCTGAGTTTATTGTTAGAATGTTTTCTATATTTTCTTTAGAAATAGCTGAGAGGAGTTAACAGTCCAGGTTGCCTTACATGAATAGTTGGTTTTCAAAATGTCAGAAGTTCACAGAATTTACATTACAAACATTTCTGTATTATTGGTCATTTTGATTAGAGAGCTGTCTGCTCTTGATAGCTTCCTGTCTTGGATTCTAAGAAGAAATTGAGCATCTTTGGAGTTACTCCAGTTGTGGTGAGACAGCCACTAGGCAAGAATTGCCTCTTTTCAACTACAGACAAATCACTGTCCAGAAAAGGACTGATTATGTCTGCCAAGACAGAGTAATCAGTCCTTAATAATTCTGCATCACTAGGTCTGTCAGATGATCCTGGGCCAGAAGGCTGAAGATTCTCCAAGGTTTTGTAGTATAGAGACTGTCCAGGTGTTCAGTGGTCTCTATAAATTGGCTAAGTTTTAGAAGCTATGCTTTGTGCTCCCCATAATTTAAGTTAATTTAGTCATTCTGGATTTCTGATGGGGTTGAAGACTTATAGTCTCATAGCCAATCCTGGCTATTTACTTTGAGAGAAAAGATTTTAGAGGATGGTTTTCAGCTGACATTCATTCTAAAGACAAAAAAACAAAAAAAAAACAAAAACAAAAACAAAAACAAAAAAACAAAAAACAAACAAACAAAAAAAAAACAGGTTCAGAACTAAATCTTTTAGTTAAAAGAGATGGCAGAGGTTCTGGTTTGTCAACAAAATGATGGACTGGGTATTAGGTCTATCTTGTATCTTACTGACACAAATTGGTATAGTTATTCTCTAATCGTATGTTAAGAGACAAGTTGTATTTTAACAGGAAGGGTGAAAGGGTGATATGTAGGAAGAGCTAATGTGGGAGGAGTAAGAAGAGGAAAAAGGAGTAAGGAGAGGAGGATTAGAAGGAGGGAAGGATCTAGGAGACAGAGAGAGAGAGAGAGAGAGAGAGAGAGAGAGAGAGAGAGAGAGAGAGAAACATGGAGATGGATGTTCACACGTTTCTGCCAGTCAAAGATAGTTGATATATCAAGGTTGGGTATTGGATTACATTTCTGATTGTATGGGCATCTTGTTATTGAGCATTACCAAACTTATAAAGCCTTTGGTTAACATTTTAAAAATTGTATAAAAGCAAAAAGGAGAAGGGAGATGGAATAGGGGTTTTCTAGAGAGGGGAAATGGGGAAAGGGGATGGCATCTGAAATGTAAATAAAATATCCAATAAAAATCATGATTGCAATAATTTTTAAAAAATGGTACAGGCAAATAAAGACTATTGAAAAACGAAGCCTTCCACATAGGTTATCCCCACAAATTTCTACCCAATCCCAAGGGGTTAATCATAATAAATATACTTACAAGAAACACCAAAGGGACCTGAAAGGTTATAATTATATATTTACTTTATGTCCCTATAATATATATATATATATATATATATATATATATATATATATATATGAGAGAGAGAGAGAGAGAGAGAGAGAGAGAGAGAGAGAGAGAGAATATCAAAGAATATGTGGTGGTCCTGGACTTGAAAGGGAACAGGAATAGAATAATTGATAGTTTTTTCATAAAGAAGAGGAAAAGAAAATGTGATATAATTATATTTTAATTAAATTTAAGAAACAAAAGTTATTCTTTACTAAAGCAATTTATTGCAAAATTACAGATTAAAAATGCTTTTAAAACTCAGGTACTGTGAAAGAAATTGACACTTTTTCTCAAGGAGTTTAAAGACTCTGCATGCATAATATTTTTTTATTATAGAATACATGCTACATATGTGAATGTGCTTGTGTGACCGTTAATTACTACATAAATTTTCATTCTTACTTACTCAAGTACCAAAGAAGTGGTATAATTATGTATCATTTATATAAACACTATTAGTATAAATGGAGAGAAAGCAAAATCTTCATTCCAGGGAAGTTCTAACTAGGCAGCATTCACAGAATGTGCTTGGCTCTAAATCCTCTTCTGTTCCTTCCTACAACTGCAGAAATAGTGCAAAGAGCATTACATGTAAAATGCTGAGGAATGATTCTTCACACATCTCATTATTAGCTAATGCAACTGTGGCAGAGTGTATAAATGAAGAGTTTAAATTTTAACATGATACTAAACAGATGCCTCTGTTTATAAGCATGAAAGAACAAAGATTCATGAGAAGGTGAAGAAATATACTATCCAAGGACCAGACACCCATGCCAAAGTAAACAGATGATCCTGGGCATTTTCTGTGCCTCTTCCTGGTCCCAGAACTATAACCAAAATTGGGCAACCAACAATATCAATTTTGCAGCACTAGAGTCCTTAAGAATGATGCTCAAATTGAGGTGAAGCTGTAGAGTAAAAATTTGATGAAAATGGTCGCCAACTAGGTAAACACCAAATACTTTCTCTCTCCATCCTTAGGATCTTGTAGAGACTTGTCTAGTCTCCAGCCTAGGAAACAGATAGGCTTACTACAAATCTTCACCTCTCCCTCCTTTCTTCAAAATCCAAGATCTAGTCTGATCCTCAGTTCTAAGGCAGACAAGATAGTTCTTTTGCAATTTTGCTTAATATTTTTAGGTAGATTAAGCATTTAGTAGGTAAGGTGTTTTAGTTTACCATTGAGGCTGTTTCAGTTCCTACTAGGACATAAAGAGTGTCTCACTTTGTTCAACTTCTCTTATTACATCCTTCTTTCTTTTAAAATCCCATGATCTCATTCTTCATGGAGGCAAGAATTAACTCACTGAACTTATTCCTATCTTCATACCTAAAACATGTATTTATTTACTCCATTTTAATTATGGCAAAGTCTATTTGCACATGATTACTTAAATCACTACAAATCTACTATATGTTATAAGTTGTGATTCTGCCTATTTCTATCTTTGAATATTTACTAATGTTTCTATGATTACATTTTATATTAGTTTGGAGACATTTATGTATGTTTTCATTTTCTGATTTTATTGGGTAACTAGATGTTAATTTAAGCATCTGCAACATCTTCATAATCCTCATCTAAGTGATTTTTTTACACTTTTCATATGTAGTGCAAGACTTTCCTCTCCTAGAATATTCCCATGGTTTGTAAAAGTTTTAAATATGCAGTATATATATATTATATATATATATATATATATATATATATATATAATATATATAATATATATATATAATATTATATATATATAATATATATATATATTATATATATATATATATATATATATATATAAAATTATGCTTCACAGTTGGGGATTAGAGTTATGTTCTAATCTTATTCCATTGTGAGATCTTAAATATTAATAAATTGCTTTCTTTGTTTTTTAAGCTATTTTAAAATTTCTGTTCATTGTTTTAGATAAATTTTCTCTATGATTTTCAACACAATAAATCAATGAATATATCTACTGGCTTATATATTTGTGTTTATAGTAGTTTAATTTGGGTCTTTTAACATTCCATTAGTGTAACTAGAATATCTTGTGTCTGCTCCTATTTTTTTCTACACATCAATTTATTTTTAATGTGTATGTTAAAAGCATTGACTCAAAATTCTAACATATAAGCCAGCTCATAGATAAGATTTTACATTCCTTATGGGCCAAATTTTAATGATGCCTCTCGTGGTTAGTTATTATGTTTCTTGGAAGCCAAACAGTGTAAACATATTGACATAAATTTCCTTTAGAGGGTTTTCAATGTTCTCATTGCCAAGTACCTGCCTCATCTTGGGAAAGGGTCCTGAGGAGGGTGGATGGGAGTGGTGGATGAATGACTCAGAGTCAGTGATGGATGGATGCAAACTGACAACTCTGTGTTCTGCTCAAGATAGCTCTTTTTGCAGACCAAAGCCTAGTCTTTTATTTTGTATAAGCTACTTTCTTAAGAATTACCTATAAGTTCAATTACCTATAAGTCCCCTTTTGATTATCTCACAAATCAGCATTGTATGACTTTAGCCCTTGATTATAAAGATAGAATGACATGGATAAAGTTGCCAAGTTCTCTGCTTGCTGGAGGTGGAACATGGCCACTGTTCTACTATGTTATGACCAGCTTTCTGTTTTCCAGCTCCATCACTGCCTAAACTTGGCTGTCCTGAAACTTACTCTGTAGGTAGAACTTGAACACAGATATCTGTGCGACTTTGTCTTCTGAATGCTGGAATTAAAGGTGTATACCACCATAAGTAGGCCTACACTTTTCATGGCCACTATTCCTCCAGATTCAGATCAAAAGCCTGTATATTCCAGTCTCAAGATCTGGATCAGAACTATGCCCACCATTTCTGGATTAGTAATTCTTTCCAGATTAACAGTCCAAACTATTCCTTGTTCAACCATAAGTGCAAACAATAACCTTTCCCTGAGATCTCTGCTCCCCAAGTCTCTTTATCTCTTTCTTTGATATCTTTCTGACAAAGCTGGCTCATTGGTGCTGCTGCCTCTGTCCTTTGAGGTCTGTGAAGCCCATCATACAATTTATATAATTGTATATTATATTGTGTATAGTTGAGTAATCCTGTAGAGGACAGTTCTCACACTGATTTATGTATTCTTCAGCTCATATTTTCAGAGTTCTTTCTCACAGTCTAAAGAATTGCCCTGAAGTTCACAGCCACCATTTTACTGAGGATCATCAGACATAGTCTTGATTCCTGAAACTTCAGATTTAGAGAGAAATAAATGGTGGTGTAAAAAAAAGACAAATATATGTTGTTTCTGATTCTCATGCAGTCATTAAACTTAGCAAGGAGAATATTTCTAGCTAACCTTCACAGGGAGAACATTTACCAAAGAGAAACATAAAGTACAATGAATATATTGTTATGCAAACAAGCCTTATACATACAGCAATCAACATCAATCTAGAAGCCACAAACCCTGTTGGCTCGGCTCCAGGGGTAAGAATCATGCCACACCATCCCTTCCACAACCTGTACTGGACCTGGCATCTGATGAATGTCATTTAATGTTATTGTCAATTGGAAGTCATTGAAATATAGCACCTAATTTTTAAACTGAGTGAGTAATTTAAATAATTGTGTAACATTCTGTACAACATAAATATATTTGGCTTAGTAGTAGACTCATTCCCAAACCCATATAAATGTTGATCTCTAATTCTCTTATTTTGCTACTTTGATAGATTTGGATGCTTTCCTCATGAGTCTGCATAAAACAAACCTCAACTTCCACCTGATGAGAATGTTCTATGTTTCTCTCCTAGTATATCATCTAAAAATAACATATATTTGTCTTTTCTTACACCACCATTTATTTCTCTCTAAATCTGAAAGTTCAGTGAGTTTATCTTGATCCATTGCCTAGAAACTAACTCTGGGCAGTGGAATAAGTCTGTGGTTGGTCTCATCAGCTTGTATCTGTAAATGAAGAAGTCAGGCCTCATTATTGTATGATGTGTGTTTTCAAACTAATGGCTGTATATATTTTGTCTTTGTTTTACTTTGTTTTGTTGTGGCACTGACTTCACAAAGAAAGAGTAAGTCTGAATTCTTTTTATTCTATTAAATAATGTCTAATTCTTCCAAAATTATTCCAGAATAAAAACTAAAACAATATTCTTAAATTGTGCAAAAATCCATGTGTATATTAGTGAGGTTTCCCTAGAGTAACATAACTTATATAATGAATCTCCCTATGTTACTATAGAGAGAGGATTTATTAGAATGATTTAAAGCCTGTGGTCTAGCTAATCTAACATTAACCAGATATGAATGGAAAGTTCCAGAATCCAGTTGTTCCTCCTCCATGAAATTGGATGTCTCAGATGGATTTAGTTAATTCCAGATATAGTCAAGTTGACCTTTGAGAACAGTCATAACAATCTTTGAGAATCAAGTTCTTAGATCCAATATATTCTATTTAGCACAACTTAAATTATGTTATAAAATGTTTTCAGGAGTCTACCGAGCTCCTTTATCCCCTTTTTAATCAATACCCTGTATTTATTTTCCCAAAACAACATTGCAGAATTACTCTTTATGCAGCATTTTTTTCCAAATGAAAATTATTCACATTAGACATATCAAATGTATTCTCATGTACTTTTAACTCATAATTATTGCTAGGTTAAACTAAAATAAGATAGGACAATATTCCATTATGAAAATAAATGCTGCTCATGAAATCTGCAATGTGAGTTATGTCTTTCCCACTTCAGTTGTTATTGTAAAATGATTGTGGTTTGTATTACAAACAATAAAATGTTATTTCTCATAATTTTGAGGAGTTAGCTGGTCTTGTTCAAGTACTTGGAAATGTTGCATCTAAAAGGAACCCACTTTCTTATTTATACAAAGATCATTTCTTGGTGCATTTTTCAGGAAGTGTAAAGAAAACCCTGTAGTATCTTTCATAAGAGATATCATTCCCCACAAAAATTCCACTTCTGAGGCTCATATTTTTACAAAAACCTGCTCCCCAATACTATAACTTTGATGACTACAATTTTAAAATATAAATTTCAAAAACTATATGAAAATTCTCTGAGAAAATATGAGTTTAGAACTTATTTTAAACCATCAGTTTCATTTGTATATGGACTGTAATTCTTAACATGAAAAATTAAATAGTATCTAGCCCTAACGCAAACACAGAACATCATCTATATCATGAGCAAACTTTTCTTAAGCAGGACTTAAGGGTCAGTAATGATAAACAATAAGCTGCATAAAATGAATATATTTTAAACATTAAAACAATAGATATTTTGACAGAACTAATATAGATAGTTAAGAAAAAACTAAGATATACTTTAAGGTAGATTACATAATTGGCAAGGTTGAATTTGGAAGGAGATGGTTAGAGGTTAGCAGCAACTCGGTTTAGACACAGTGAATTGAAGATATTTATTCAACATTGCAGTGAATGCATTGAAATAGATAACTTGAAATACAAATATAAAATTGATAAGGTGTACATGAATCAGAGACATGTTCTTATGTGTGTTGAATTTCATTGATGTTTATATTCAACAAAATAATTAGTTAAATTGAAAAAAACCAAAAAATCAGACTTTAAATTTAGTTCAATCTAGTAGACAGAAATAAATAAAAATAAAAGACCAATGAAATGAACACACCCATCTTTCAACAAAAGTGAGAAAATTTTGTGTGATGTCAAGAATGACTAAGTGTTGTTTTTTGCTAAATAGAATAAAAACTGAGACATTTAATTGCAAAGACTGTAAGAAACTACTGATTGAATTTCTGAGTGAGAATATTAAAGAATTAAACATAGTTCAGAAATCTGTTGTCATCGAAGTACTGAAATACTATTATTTGAAGAAATATGGAAAATGCTATTTGTTAGTTGATTAGTTTTTGATCTGATATGATTACCATTGACTAAAGTTTTACTTTTATTAGAGAAATACAATGAAAAATGGTATCTCTAAAAATCAGGTGTATATAAAGAAAAATGATTATCATCAGCCAGAAGCTGTAAAGAACCCAGATGTCCTTCAACAGATGAGTGGATACAAAAATTGTGATACATTTACATAGTGTAATATTACTCAGCTATTAAACATAATGAATTCGAGAAATTCTTGGGTAAATGGATGGAACTAGAAAATATCATCCTGAGTGAGGTAACCCAATCACAAAAGAACACACATGGTATTTATTCACTGATAAGCAGATATTAGCCCAAAAGTTTGAAACAACAAAGATTCAACTAACAGACCACATGAAGCTCATGACAAAGGACGACCAAGTGTAGATGCCTAGGTCTTACTTAGAAAGAGTAACAAAATACTCAAGGGAGCAAATAAGGAGACAAAGTGTGGGACATAAACTGAAGGAGAGGTTGGATGGAGACCATTCCACATGGGTAATCATCCCATGTGCAGTCACCAAAAATAGATACTGATATGGATGGCAGAAAGTACATGCTGACAGCAGCCTGATAAGGCTGTCTCCTTAGAGGTCCCCCAGAGTCTGACATACCCAGAGGCAGATACTCATAGCTAACCATTAATCAGATCAAGGGTTTCCAATGGAGATGTTAGAGAGAAGACTGAAGGAGCCAAAAGGGTGGATGCCCCCAAGAGGAGAGAAACAATACTAACCAACCAGAGCTCCCCAGGGTCTAAACCACCAGCCTAGGAGCACATACAGAGGAACCCATGACTCCAGCTGTATATGTAGGGGAGGATGGCCTTGTTGGGCATAAGTGGGAGAGGAGATCTTTGGTCCCATGAAGGCTGAACACTGAGTGGGGGGTATCTGAGGGTGGGGAGGTGGAAATGGGGAGTAGGTGGGTACACATCCTCATAGAAGCAGGAGGAGGGGGGATGGGATAAGGGGTTCCTGGGTGGTGGGCTTAATGGGGTAAGGGGATAAAATTCTAAATGTAAATATTATATTCAAAAAAGGGGGAAAAAGAAAAACTGTTAGAACCAAAATCTTTAATAAAATGTCAGCCCTATAAAATTATCTTGATACTAGATTTGTTATGAGAATTGTACATTGCAGAATACACAGCCTTGGTTTATCTACTCATCAAGCAAGTTATGCAGACCTGCTCAACGCTCTGAGGTCCTGGAATTCTAACTGGATGCAGTGAAGAAACAGCATCAGAGGCTTATCAATTTACTCTTCCCCCCACCCATCTTCTAATATTCAACACCTGTAATCAGCTTGAAGAAGTTAATGAAGAGTCAGTGCCCCTATTCCCTGGGTTTGGGGACTAAGGTGGTTAATACTGGGCTGTCTTTCTAGGGAAAAGTAGCGGCTTTTGTGGGAATAGGGAGGATTATCTAGAATTTATTGCATAGCCATAACCTATTGGTAGAAATCTATATAATTATTATCAGGATGAAGTTATGATTTCTTAAATGGTACAAAATTTACTTTGGTTTCAAATGTAAGGTTTTCTTTGGTATGCGCTTCTTATTGACATAAAAGTGAGATGAATATTGATACTATCATAGGCATTGTGCCTATATAACACATTTAGGAATACAAGGCCTAGACCCAGTCCTTCTTTTACTTTTGCAATGGATTTGAGATGGTTAGCCTGTGAGTTAAGGGACTATAGCAAATTCATGGCTTGGAGTTTATTGTTAGGGTGTTTTCTATATTTTATTTAGAAATAGCTGAGTGGAGTTAACAGACAACAGTCCAGATTACCTTTCATGGATAGTTGTTTTTCAAAACATCAGAAGTCCACAGAATTGATGTTACAAACATTTCTGTATTAATGTGCATTTTGATTAGAGTCCTATTTGCTCCTGACAGCTTCCTGTATTGAATTCTAAGAAGAAATTTAACATCTTTGGAGTTACTCCAATTGTGGTGAGACAGCCACTAGGCAAGAATTGCCTGTTTTCATCTACAGAAAAATTACTGTCCCAAAAAGGACACTCTTGCAGAATAGTCGACTGATTATATCTGCCTAGACAGAGTAATCAGCCCTTAATAATCCTGCATCACTAGGTCTGTCAGATGATCCTGGGCCAGAAGCCTGAAGATCAGATGCATTGTAGTATAGGGAGTGTCCAGGTGTTCAGTGGTCTCTATAAATTGGCTAAGTTTTAGAAGCTATGCTTTGTGCTTCCCATAATTTTAGTTAACTCAGTCACTCTGGATTTCTGACAGGGTTGAAAACTTATAGTCTCATAGCCAATCCTGGCTATTTACTTTGAGAGAAAAGATTTGAGTGGATGGTTTTCAGCTGACATTCATTCTAAAGCCAAGAAAAAAGCCAGGTCCATAACAAAGTGTTTTAGCTAGGCAGACCTCTGCTATGTTTGTACCAGATTCCTCAGACCAGCCATGTATGCTTGTAGTTGATGGCTCAGGCTCTGGCATTTCACTGAGCTCTGGGTAAGATGAGACTGCGAATTTTCCTATGGGGTCTCCCCTTCAGCTTCTTTACTCTTTCTCCTAATTCAACCATAGGAGTTCCTGATTTCAGTTTAATGGTTGGGTATAAGTTTCTGTTTCTGTCTCAGCTGCTGCTAGGGCCTCTCAGAGGATATCTTGGCCCAGCTACTGTTTGCAAGCACATCAAAGCATCAGTAATAATGTCAGGCTCTGGTGCTCCCCATGAGATGGATTCCAAGTTGGGTGGGTCATTGGACTTCCGTTCTCTCAGTCTCTTCTCCATTTTTGTTCCTTCAGTTCTTTTAGACCAGAAGAGTTCTGAGTCAGAAATTTTGACTGTGGGTTAGTAACCCTGTCCCTCTGCTTAAGGCCCTGTCTATGTACTGGAGGTGAGCCCTTTGAGCTTCCTCTCCCCAATGATGGGCATTTTGGCTAAGATCACCCCATTGTGTTTTTTAGAAAAATCTCACCTCCCAGGTCTCTGTTACTTTCTAGAGGGTCCCTCCACCTCCCATCTCCCCATAAGGTTTACCTACTTTTATTCTCTTGGCCTTCTGGGATTCTCTCCTGTTGATTCCCACCATGTACCTGAATCTGCTCCCATTTTCCCTTCCCCATCTCCTTTTCCACCCAGGTCCTTTCCTCCTTCTGCCACCCATGAACATTTCCTTCCCGTTTCCAAGTAGGATTGAATCTTCTTTACTTGGGCATTTCTGTTTATTGCACTTCTTACAGTCTGTAGATTGTTTCCTAGTTTTTATGTACAATTTGGCTAATGTCCACTTACCAGTGAGTACATACCATGCATGTCTTTTTAAGTTTGAGTTACCCCACTCTGATGGTCTTTTCTAGTTCCATCCATTTGCTTGCAAAACTCATGATGTCCTCATTCTTAATAGCTGAGTAGTATTCTATTGTGTAAATGAACCACATTTTCTGTGTCCACTCTTCATTGTGGAACATTTGGGTTGTTTCCAGCTTCTGTCTATCACATAAAGTTATTATAAACATAATGGAAGCCTGTGGCATGGTGGGGCATCTTTTGGGTATATGCAGAGTGGTATCCCTGGAACTTCAGGTAAATCTATTTCAATATTCTGAGGAACCTCCAGTTTTACTCACAGAGTGATTTTACCAGCTTGCAATCCTACCAGCAATGGAGGACTGTTTCTCTCTCTCCACATCCATGCCAGCATATGCTGTCACTTGAGTTTGTGTTGTTAGCTATTTGGATTGGTGTGAGGTGAAATCTTGGGATCATTTATTTGCATTTCTCTAATGACTAAGGACTCTGAACATTCCTTTTAGTGCTTCTGGGCTATTTAAGATTGTTCTGTTGTGGATTCTCTGTTTAGTTCTGTACACCATTTTTAAAATTGGGTTATTTGTTTTTTTTTTTAAAGGTTAACTTCTTGAGTTCTTTATATATTTTGGATATTAGCCCTCTGTCAGATATAGGGTTAGTGAAGATTTTTTCCCAATCTGTAGGTTGCTGATTTGTTCTATTGATGGAGTCTTTGCCTTACAGAAGCTTTTCAGCTACATGAGGTCCTATTGATTGTTGATGTTAGAGGCTGAGCCATTGGTGATCTGTTCAGGAACTCTGCCTTCATAGAATAATTTATGCAGTGTACCTTCTGTTTTTATTTTGTAGAATATTTTGAGGAGTGTTGGCATTAGCTCGTCTTTGAAGGTCTGGTAGAATTCTGTACTAAAACCGTCTGTCTCTAAGCTTTGTTTGGTTTTGAGGTTTTTATGACAATTTTCTTAGGAATAATGGGGCTGTTTGAACAGTTTACCTGCTCTTGATTTAATTTTGGCACATGATATTTATCTAGAAATTTATCCATATCATCTAGATATTCCAGTTTTGTAAAGACTTTTATAGTATGTTCTGATGATTTTTTGAATTTCCTGATTTTCTATTATTAGCTCTCTCTTTTGATTTCTGGTTTTGTTAATTTGGTACTTTCTCTGTGTCTTTAGTTAGTTGGCTAAGGATTTATCTATTTTTGTTGATTTTCTCCAAGAACCAGCTCTTGGTTTTGTTGATTTTTTGCATAGTTCTCTTTGTTTCTACCACGTCAATATCAGCTCTGAGTTTGACTATTTCCTGCCATCTACTTTTAGGTGTATTTGCTTCTTTTTGTTCTACAACTTTCACATATGCTGCTAAGTTGTTTATATAGAATCTCTCCAACTTCTTTATAAAGGAACTTAGTACTATGAATTTTTCTCTTAACACTGCTTTAATTGTGTCCCATAAGTTTGGGCATGATGTGTCTTCACTTCCATTGCATTCTATAAAGTCACTGATTTCTTTGTTTTTCCTTCCCTGACCAAGTTATCATTGAAGAGAAACTTGTTTAGTTTTCCTGAGTATGTGTGCTTTCTCTTGTTTTTGTTGCTATTGAATTCTAGCCTTAGTCTATGGTGATTTGATATAAGGCATGGGATTATTTTAATCTTCTTGTATTTGTTAAGGCTTGTCTTAAGTTTAATTATTTTGTCAGTTTTGGAGAAGTTTCCATGAAATGCTGAAAAGAAGGTGTAATATCTTGTTTGGGGTAAAATGTTTTGTAGATACCTCTTAAATCTATTTGGTTCATAATTTCTGTTTGTTTTCACTGTGTCTTTGTTGAGTTCTTCTTTCAATGACCTGTCTATTGGTTAGAGTGGGGTGTTGACGTCTTTCAATATTATTGTGTAAGATTCAGTGTATGTTTTCGGTTTTAATAATGTTTCTTTTACAAATTTTGGTGTACATTCATTTGGGGAAATGATGTTCAGAATTGAGACTTTCTTTTATTTGAATCCTTGGTGAATATGAAATGTCCCTCCTCATCTCTCTTGATAAGTTTTGGTTGAAAGTCTATTTTATTGGATATTAGAATGGTAACTCTAGCTTGTTTCTTCAGAGCATTTTCATATAAAACTTTTTTCCTACCTTTTACTGTGAAGTAGTGTCTGTCTTAGTCACTGAGATGTGTTTCTTACATGGAGCAAAATTCTGGATCCTGCTTTCATATACAGTCTCTTAGCTTATGTCTTTTTATAAAAATTTGAGTCCATTGATGTTGAGAGATATTAAAGACAGATGATTGTTTGTTACTATTATGTATGTTGTAGGAGGGATATTATGTGTATATTATAAGTACATAGATTAGAAATAATAACTCAGGCATTTTAGTGTATTGTATGTGACTAATTTGATGTGATTTAGAGATTAATAATAGTATTTTACTAGAAAAATATATTGACAATAATTTTGGAACATATATTATTTATAATAGTGTAGCAATTAGTAATATTAAAATATTTTATTACTATTAAAATTCCTGTGAGGCTCTATTATATATACATGTTCTATAAGAACACCATATTTGAAAGCCATTGGAACAGAAATGAATCCAACTGATATTGACCTAAAAGAAAATACATGTCCTGATAAAATGAACCCTAAGCGTAGTCTGCTAAACACACAAATTTATACATTGTTTAGCATTAATCAGAGAAACTTCCTCTTGTATCAGTAAGAACAAACATAGAGCCCAACAACCAGATTTACTCAGAGTGAGACTCTTTGGACCACTCATCCCTAAATGGAATAAGTTCATTAAATCCCTCTCCTCAGAGCTCAGTAAATGGAAGTGGTAGTGCCCGAAAATATAAGATTCAGAAGGGATGGAGGACACCAAGAAAGGAAGGTTCTCTATGCCAACATCAGCAAAGCACCAATGACTGAATCAGGATATAGAGGGCCTGCCTGAGTCTACAAAAGATCCTTTGTGGTTTTATTATGCCTTTCTTTTCTTCCTGGGATTTCTGAGTGTGCAAATGAATGCCTCTCTAACCCTTGTGTTTGTTTATTCTTGGGCTCATTTCTTTGTTTTGTATGATTTCAATGTGATAGTTGTTTTATTTTATCTCATTATATTTTATATGGTTATATTTTTTAAAAGTATGTGTAAATGTAGCCACTAGCATAAGGATTAACAATGGAACTCTAATTTATACCTGTTTGGAGAAGAAAAATCTGTTTTTTTTCAGTATATTGACATTGTGTGTGTGTGTGTGTGTGTGTGTGTGTGTTTAGTAAAATCTCTCAGTCTATACAACTTTATTTGGATGTGTTTCAGTTTGCTCCCATACTCACACTTTATTCCTTTTATTTTTGTTTTTGTTTTGTTTACCAATAAAGACCAATTTGTCTGACTGCTGAACTTCCACTGGATCATGATTAACAATTAAAGGCTAAAATCTTAAAGAAAATGGTATCTCCCTCCCTCAAAAGCAAACAAATGCCAAGAGCCCATGGATGTAGTTAGAACTACAAGCCCAATTATCATCTGCCTTCTGTAATTGTACCTGGCTGTGTGATTGGGCAAGTTTTGTGTTTACTGTTGCAATTATTGTGTATTCAAATATGCATCTGCCTCAATGTATCCCACCCACTCTTGGGGCTGAGGATCCTGAAGTCTATTTTTCTTTGTACCCTGGGTCTCTGTGTTAATCACAATATACTATAAATAGAAGTTTCTCCAATGACATTTAAGATATGAACTAATCTATGAGTATAATGATGAATCATTAGAGGTCAGTTTAATACTATGTTCATTTTGCTGTATTCATTACAACTATTTTCTTAACCCCAATTCCCACCTATAATGATTCTTTATTTTAACTTTATTAGAAAATTAACACTATTAATTTATGACAGTACTGTATAGAGTTAGGGAATTATTTAAAATAAAAAAGAACTCAGAAATATCTTACCACATAATCAAAGAATGTTTTCAGACTGAGTTACATAGGAAGTATCAATATAAATATAACTTGCTTAATGCTCTTTGTATAACCTGCCTTGCATTAAATAGTATTCATAATGTATATAATCACATCTTATATACATTTACTTTTGCATACTTAAGAAAAAGAAATTTCACTATTCTTAGATGAGAGATTAGACAATATATCAAAGTCAAACTGACTTTCTGCTTTATGTCCTTCTGCGTGGGTGAAAACTGAAAGCTATTTAGAAACTGTCTGGTTCTCTTAATTACATTCCCTGTCTGCAACTTTTCAATTAATCAAATTTTCACTTAGTCTTAGTTAGAAGATATATATATATATATCAAAAATAATATATATAATAATATATATATGTAATATATATATTCAAAAATAAAAGAAATATGAAGATAACAAATGAAAAATTACATAGATTTATTTCTGTAATTAAAATTTGCAGATAGTAAATCTTCAAGTAATTTCAGCTTAATTCTTAGTTAAATAGAGTTTTTCTTTGAATGACCATTGACTCTCTACTGTTCTTGTATTTCTACTTGGTAGGTGGGTAAATCACTACTTTAGAAGAATTTGAATACAGAATAATTCATCATTAAGAGCAGAACATATGTGCTCAGAGAATGGTGACACACTCAAGCATGGTAGTGTCTAAATGTAGAAAGATCAGAAAAAAGGATCTGGAAAATAATTCAACTATTACATCAGTAACATACATAAGCTCGTTACTGTGTGTTTATTAATGACTTAACAATTTACATGCAAATATAAGCAAATATACACCACATTTCTATTTCTGAGTTTGAGTTACTTTGTTCAATGATTTGTTTTTCTTGTTCAATCTACCTGCCTGAGAATTTCATAATAATCAAGCTACAATACATAAAATCACAAAAAGTAGATAGACTATAAGGATCTAATGGTAGAGGGTGGATATCCCTGGGAATGGAAAATAGAATAGATAGTTATATATGGATGAAGGGAGATACTGAAAGAAAAGGATCGAAAAAGAAGAGTAAGGGAAGGTGGGGGAAGAAGGTAGGAATAGAGGGAAGGACAGTTAATCCTAAGGGCCATTTGAAAGCCTATATAGTAACATAATACAACAGAAAATTTCAAAATATATTTACATATATGAAGGTGATCTAAATAAATATGAAATAATGAGACTAAGCGCCAGCTTGACATGTATCACCAATGAAATATTGAGGACATAGAATGACTTACAGCTTATCAATTTGTCAGCCAAAGGGATCCAATGAGAATCCTCAAACAATCTTGGCTATTCCCAACACTATTGGTTCTTCTCTACAAACTGACTGTAAGGCCCTACTGTTGAAGACAATAGTTAGACAACTCACTGAACAGAGACATGTTTAGCTGGTGCCTACCAAAAGCCTTCACAGCTACTGAATAGTGCTCACAGTACAGGAAAGAAGTCTGTATACAACCAATGGTAAAGGGGGAACACCAACTTGACTACAAACCCATTGATCTAGAGTGGAGCCTACCTGTAAGCCATACTGGTACATAGTAGCACAAAGGTTGTGGGAGTAACCAACTCATATTTGACTGAATTAAGTAATACATGAGATGGGACACATACCCAACACTGCTTGAATATTAAAGAACCTAAAACAAGAGAAAACCTAAAGGAAATACTAGAGGAAAACCAGATATTACTGTTTGGTTTCTTTTAAAAGAACTTAAAATAAATGACTTCTATAAACATTCTGCTATAGCCTAAGATCAGTGTCTTGATCTGCCATCTTCAGAGAAGTTTCTCCTTGAAGCAGATGGGAACAAAAATTAAGATCCACAATGAGCAGAAAGTGAGAGACTTTTTAAACCCTAAATGGGATGTTGTCATCAAATTCCTTTCATTCATGTCTCAGAGAACGCAGTGGAAGAGGGTGGAAAGAGTATAAGAGCTATAGGAGATGGAGGAAACCAAGGAAACAGGCCTCCTAAACACAGTATATAAACATATGAACTTACAGAGACTGAGAAAGTATGCAAAAGATTGAATGTACCTACAAAAGATGGAGTCTTAGACCAGAAAGGAGAAATAGTCAGAGAGCATCATTGCAATCCCAGAAGCTATCACCTACTGGTAACTACTTGCAAACTTTTTTCTAAAGGGAAAAGAAACCACTCTCAAGGTTAGCCACCATCAACAGATAGCAAGGAACAGAAAGGCAACAAAGAAATCAAAAGTACCTATCAAACTTCTTTGTTTCTTGTTGTAAAGACAGAGCATTTGTTTTAAACTAACAGGTCTTTGGAATATAAATTATGACTTTTAGTTTTATGATTTATGAGATTCCTGTGTGTGTCTTGCATCTATATGTGTTTTATGCCTTTCATTTGTCACCTTTTCTTGTTTGGTTGTTTTCTTCAATTCCAATTTGCTGAGTTTTGTTTTATTTACTATTTCATTTTATTTTACTATCATTCTTTAGATGACTTTTTCTTTTCTAATGAAAGACAAAAGGCATGTGGATCTGGATGGGATGAGAGAGATGAAGGAACTGGAAGGAGTAGGAAGAAAAGAAACCATTATGAGGATATACTGTATGAAAATTGCTATTTCCAGTAATTGAAATAGTGTTACAGCAAAGTTTTGAAAAATCCAGAGAAATACATCAATGACATAGTTTCAAACATACTAATGTAAGTCCAAAGTAAACAATGTCCTAATCTCTAAAATGTTAGATATTACACCAATCTTTAATGACATAAACTAATAGATACTTTACTTGGATAATGAGAGTTTCTTGCAAATTATATACTTAGAAATAATAATTAAGCATCATGAATTTAAAATTTCATACTTAAAGCCTATATAATAACCAGTTATTCATGATATCTTTCCACATGTTGTCATATACTTCAACTAGATAAAGCAGGAAAGTATCCATCAGGCATGGTTCAATGCACATTTCTATGGGTATTATCATGGACCCCAAGAATGGGATAGCCAGTCTTCAGGCTCAGTGTAATTGTAGAGAAATAGGCAAATACTTGTTTATAATTGATATGGAACAGCATGTAAATAAAGCCATTTCTTATGAAAACTGAATAAAACTTGCATGAATATAACATTAAAAAAAGATTCTATTCCATTGATCTTCCAACCTGTCTCTGTACCAATACCATGCAGTTTTATATCACTATTTCTCTGTAGTACAGCTTAAGGTCAGGGATGGTGATTCCCTCAGAAGTTCTTTTATTGTTGAGAACAGTTTTTGATATCCTGGGTTTGTTGTCATTCCAAATGAATTTGAGAATTTCTAACTCTATGAAGAATTGAGTTGGGAATGTAATAGGGATTGCATTGAATCTGTAGATTGCTTTGGGCAAGATGGCCATTTTTACTGTATTAATCCTGCCAATCCATGAGCATGGGAGATCTTTCCATCTTCTGAGATCTTCTTCAATTTCTTTCTTCAAAGACTTGAAGTTCTTGTCATACAGATCTTTCACTTGCTTTGTTACATTCACACCAAGGTATTTTATATTATTTTTGACTATTGTGAAGGGTGTCATTTCCCTAATTTCCTTTTCAGCATCTTTATCCTTTGTTTAGAGGAAGGTTACTGATTTGTCTGAGTTAATATTGTAACCAGCCACTCTGTATTAATTGTTTATCAGGTTTAAGAGTTCTCTGGTGTAGGGTTTGGGGTCACTTAAGAGTATTATCATATCATCTGCAAATGGTGACATTTTGACTTCTTCCTTTCAAATTTGTATCCTTTTGACCTCCTTTTGTTGTCTAAATGCTCTGGTAAAGACTTCCAGCACTGTATTGAATAGGCAGGGAGAGAGTGAGCAGCCTTGTCTAGTCCCTGATTTTAGTGGGATTGCTTCAAGTCTCTCTCCATTTAGTTTGATGTTTGTAGTGGGAGAACTTTAAATCTCCCACCCAAAAATGACCCATCAATGAAAACAAAACTCAGTAATTATTAATATAATCTGTAAGCCTAGATAGGGCAGATGTATGGGCCTTGAATTCATGATCTTTCCAGAACTTTTATTATGAAGGAATGTTGAATTTTGTGAAATGTTTCTCAACATCTAGTGAGATAGTCATGTGATTTTTTTTCCTTTGAGTTTGATTATATAGTGGATTATGTTGATGGATTTCCAATATTGAACCATCTCTGCATTCCTGGGATAAAGTCTACTTGATCATGATGGATAATTGTTTGATTTGATTGATAATCATGTTCTTAGATTCAGTTTTTGAGAATTTTATTGAGTATTTTTGCATGGATATTCATAAGGGAGACTGGTCTAAAGTTATCTTTCATTGTTGGGTCTTTGTGTGGTTTATGTATGAGCTTAATTGTGGCTTCATAGAATGAATTGGGTAGTGTTCCTTCTGTTTTTAATTTGTGGAATAGTTTGAAGAGAATTGGTATTAGGTCTTCCTTGAAGGTCTAATAGAATTCTGCACTAAAACCATCTGGTCCTGGGCTCTTTTTGGCGGGGAGACTTTTAATAACTGCTGCTATTTCTTTAGGGGGTTATAGGACTGTTTAGATGGTTTATCTCCTCCTGATTTACTTCGGTACCTGGTATCTGTTTAGAAAATCATACATTTCATCCAGATTTTTCAGTTTTATTGAGTATAGGCTTTTGTAGAAGGATCTGATGATTTTATGAAATCCTCAGTTTCTGTTGTTATGTCTCCCTTTTAAGTTCTAATTTTATTACTTTGGATACTGTCTCTGTTCCCTCTTGTTAATCTGGCTAAGGGTTTATATATCATATTGATTTTCTCAACGAACCAGCTTCTGGTTTTATTGACAGTTTGTACAGTTCTTTCTGTTTCTACTTAGTTGACTTCAGCCCCAAGTTTGATTATTTCCTGCTGTCTACTCTTCTTGGGTGTATTTGCTTCTTTTTGCTCTAGAGCTTTCAGGTGTGCTGTCAAGTTGCTAGTGTATGCTCTCTCCTGTTTCTTTTTGTATAGAATTAGAGCTATGAGTTTTTCCCTTAGCACTCTTTCCATTGTGTCCTATAAGTTTTGGTATTACGAGCCTTTATTTTCATTAAATTCTAAAAAAGTCTTTAATTTCTTTCTTTATTTTTGCCTTGACCAAGTCATCATTGAGTAGAACATTGTTCAGTTGTCACGTGTATGTGGGATTTCCATTGTTTTTGTTATTACTGAAGACCAGCCTTTGTCCATGGTGATCTGATAGGATGCAAGGAATTATTTTAATCTTTTTGTATATGTTGAGGATTGCTTTGTAACCAATTATATGGTCTATTTTGGAGATGGTACCACATGGTGCTGAGAAAAAGGTATATTCGTTTGTTTTAGGATGAAATGTTCTATAGATATCTGTTAAATCCATTTGGTTCATAACTTCTGTTCATTTCACTATATCACTGTTTAGTTTCTGTTTCCATGATCTGTCCCTTGCTGAGAGCGGGCTGTTGAAATCCCCCACTATTATTGTGTGAGGTACAATGTGTGCTTTGAGCTGTAGTAAAGTTTCTTTTATGTATGTGGGTGCCCATGAGTTTGGAGCATAGATATTCAGAATTGAGAGTTTATCTTGGTAGATTTTTCCTTTAATAAGTATGAAGTGCTTTTCCTTATGGTTTTTAATTACATTTGGTTGAAAGTTGATTTTATTTGATATTAGGATGGCTACTGCAGCTTGTTTCTTGAAAACATTTGCTTGGAAAATTGTTTTCCAGCCTTTTACTCTGAGGTAAAAGGTTTTTACTCAGTCTTACCTTGTGACTGAGGTGCATTTCCTATATGCAGCAAAATTTTGGGTCCTGTTTATGTATTCATTCTGTTAATCTACATCTTTTTATTGGGGAATTGAGTCCATTGATGTTAAGAGAATTAAGGAAAAAATGATTGTTGCTTCCTGTTATTTTGTTATTAGATGTGTAATTATTTTTGTGTAGTTATCTTCTTTTTGGTTTGTTGGAAGATTAGTTTCTTTCATTATCTAGGTTGTAGTTTCCCTCCTTGTCTTTGAGTTTTCCATCAATTATTCCTTGTAGTGCTGGATTTGTGGGAAGATGTTGTGTAAATTTAGTTTTGTCATGGAATATCTTGGTTTCTCCATTTATAGTGATTGAGAGTTTTGGTGGGTATAGTAGTTTGGGCTGGCATTTGTGTGATCTTAGGGTCTGTATAATATCCGTCCAGGATCTTCTGGCTTTTATAGTCTCTGATGAGAAATCTGGTGTAATTCTTATAGGTCTGCCTATGAGAATTTGATGAGTATGAAGTGTCCTTTCTTATCTTATTTGATAACTTTTGGTTGAAATTCGATTTTATTCTACATTAGGATGCCTATTCCAGCTGGTTTCTTAGGACCATTTGCATGAAAAAATTGTTTTCCATCCTTTTACTCTGAGGTAGTGTCTGGCTTTGTCTCTGAGATGTGGTTCTGTATGTAGCCAAATTCTGGGTCCTGCTTCTGTATCCAGTCTCTTAGTCTGTGTCTTTATATTGAGGAATTGAATCCACTGATGTTAAAAGATATTAAAGAAAAGTGATTGTTTCTTCCTGTGATTTTTGTTATTAGAGGTGGAATTATGTTTGTGTATCTATCTTCTTTTGGTCTTGTTGGAAGATTACTTTCTTGCTTTTTCTAGGTTGTAGTTTCCCTCCTTGTAGTACTTTCTGAAGAATCTATTTCTCATGAGAAGGGCTCACTAATAAGCCCAATTTGTTCAACTGAGAAGCAGAATGAAGAGCTCTATAAGGTGCAGTGAAAGGAACAATGTACTGGGTATTCTATTGTTCAGGTATTGGTTTGGGATAGTGAGAGTTCAGGTGACTAGAAATGAAATAGGCACATTTAGTTCAGTTGCCAGCCCTTATTGTGGCTGACGACCATTCCAGAATGTTAATTCTGGACATCTGAAGCCTTTTTGGAACTGCAGTTCATAACAGAATGAGAGAACATGTACAGACATTTTGCAAACACAGGTACACATCAGCTAAAAGGAAATCCAAAGGAAAGGCATGAAAACAATGGTGGTATAAATTGGATTAACCATGTTCTTTCTCCATAATTGATCTGCAGTAATCTTTCATATATAATCTTCAGATTTTCCTAATATTCATATGATTGGCTTTCCATATAAGAATAATTACTAGGAGAAATTATAATTAATCCAACTGTACATGCCAAAAACTAACAAACAAACAAACAAAAAAGAATCACATTGCCCAGAAATGAAAAAATATCTTTTGCTCCTGAGGCCCTAATGCATCTCTGTTTTTAAACTGTTTTTTTTAACACATTGTAATCTTTGTTGTTATACCTATCTTTCAATTATCAAAAGTTAAATATTTTGCATTTATATACTATTTATAAAACAGTAACATCAGCCAATGAATAAACAATTTATTTTTTAAAAAATTCATCTAGTTGCTAAAGTTTTTAAAAACCTAACTGGGAATGTGGCACATACCTTTAATCACAGCCCTCAAACTCAGAGAGGCAGAGGCAGAGGCAGATGACTTTCTTTGAGTTCAAGACCAGGCTCATTAACATAGCCAGTTCCAGGGTAGCCAGGGCTACAAAATAGGACAGCCCCATTTCAAAATACCATGTATAAGTTAAAACCAATACAACATAAAGCTTGGTAAGTTAAAAAAGAATGGATTTGTCTACTATAGACATTGTGACTTAGACATCAGTGTAATCAAGTACTATACATTCCATAGCTTTAGCCTCGTTATGGATGACTATTGAAAAACTGTTACCATGAACACTCATTGATGAACCAATATTGATAAAGAAAATTACATACTATGACATACAGAAGTATTCTTGTATGAAGAGAGATTTTTTTTTAACTAGTGGACATAGTCCCTTGATAACAAACACCTCCTCAGCAGAGATCTATGATTTTCAATCCTAGGATATCCCTCTCCCTATGAAGTTTCATGCATTTTAATTGGACCCATGAGAAACAAATGGGCACAGAATACCCATGCAAGGACTCAACTTCCTTTGACAGAAATGAACATCATAGTCTAATTTATAAAAGTACAAATTTATTCACCTAAAAGTTCTAACAAACTGGAAATCATGGTCAAGTATGCATCTGATGAGTTGCTTTTGCTGCTTAAAATGATCTCCTTACATAGTAAGAGAGAGAACAAACATTTTCTTAGGCCCTCTCTCATTCTCAAGTCACTGAGGCAGTCATGGATTTGCTTAATGATTGAAATTTATCTTACTAATAATCTGAATCCCTGACTTCTAAAAATTCCTATCGCAAGACCATATGGATTAAGTTCTGTGACATTTAGAGAGGATGAGATGATATATTATGGAAATGGTCATTTGTTCTCAGGAAGATATTTCTCCCATTTTACTTTTGCTGGTCCAAGACTATACTGACATAAATCTCAAAGTATCTTTAGTTAGGGCTATGTGATGGCACCTTTGGTAAAGCACTTGACACATAAGCACAAGATGCTGACTTCATTTAACAGAATACCCTCATCTGTACACATACATGCACATGCACAGGCACAGGTACATGCACACTCACATACAAATATATCACATACTCATAAACACCTAATGCACATTCACATGTACATGTGTGTGCACACACCTACACACATACACATACCTACAAACACATACACACATGTAAATGCACACACACACACACAGCTTTGTGAATCAATGAGTTTAATAGTTCAAAATGTGAAGCACATATGATGGTTATGCATAACATAGTGATGACCCAAATGCTACTGCATCACCAAAAATGTATATAGCAGCATGGATGACAACTTACATTGTTAGATATTCAGGTAAATATATGTAGGCAGTTGGCCAACCAGAATTTTGCCTTCCCCCAGCAGGTACTAATGCTTATATGCTTGCTCTTTCTTTCTTTCTTTCTTTCTTTCTTTCTTTCTTTCTTTCTTTCTTTCTCTCTCTCTTTTTCTTTCTTTCTTTCTATCTTTCTTTCTTTCCTTCTGTCTGTCTTTCTTTCTTTCTTTCTTTCTTTCTTTCTTTCTTTCTTTCTTTTGTATTGGATATTTTATTTACATTTCATATGTTATCCCCTTACCACATTCCCCACCACCACCCAGGAACTACCTATTCTATCCCCCCTCCTTCTGCTTTTATGAAGATATGCCCCCAAACATCCACTCCCACCTCCCCACCCAGGAATTCCCCCATACTGGGCATCCAGCCTTCATGGGACCAAGAATCTCCTCTTCCACATATGCCCTACAAGGCCATCTTTCCCTATATATACAGCTGGAGCCATAGTTCCCTCCCTATGTGCTCCCAGGCTGGTGGTTTAGACCCAGAGAGCTCTGGTTGGTTGGTGTTTTTGTTCTCCCCATGGTGCAACAAACTCTTTCAGCTCCTTCAGTCTTCTCTCTAACTTCTCCATTGGGAACCCCGTGATTAGTTCAATGGTTAGGTGTGAACATCTGCCTCTGTATAACACTTTAAGTAGTGAATTTGTAAATTCTTATATTTCAGGAACATTTTGACTAAGTTAGGTGTTTGCTTACTTTCTGACTTTTAGGACTTCTCCTTCCAAAAACAAATGTCTCAACTACCAACAGCTGTCTCTATTACTACAGCCATGGAAATAGTATTCCAGAAACATAATGATCTATGTATATACTTTGTTTAATTATTAGCCATAATCAATATGAAACTAAAGAAATATTACTTTTTATTTAAAGTTAAGTGAAGTAAAAACTTCAGTTTCTCAGTTTTAAAGGATGAATTCCAATTACAATATCTAGTAGCCAGATAAAAGTGACTGTTATTTTTCAGATAAGACATAAAAAGTTATTTCTATCCAATGAATATTTGAAAGAAATGCTGAATGTATTTAAACAACCATAAATTATATGGTAAAAAGTAATATGTGATTGACTGTAATAAATGTTTATTAAAAGATAATGGTGATAAGGTTGTGATTTTGTCAAAGATTGATTGAAAGCAATATAGTTTATGTTTCTCAGTTATTGGTGCTAAAACTCAGGATGAAATATAAATGAGTAAATAAATGTTTCCTGAGGACTCTGAAAAGAAAATAATAGAGGGTGGACTGAAGGGTAGTCCGAAGAAAAAATCTATATATTATCTACCGTCGTTTTCTGCTTTGTATCCATGACATTGATCAAAAAACTCTCTGAAAGTGAAACTAGTAATAGACACTGTCAGCAAAACCAACTAGAAAACACATCGCTCAGCATGTCTTCCTTTAAGGAAAGCTGCTGTTTCTACTCTTGTGGCCAGGTATCAATTCCAGATTTATTCACGCTGTCCTTTTGCTGAAGAGCCAGGCCAACAACCACTGAGATTACACAGAAAAAAATGGACAAGAGGAGACTTTGCTATAAGAGTAGGGGAAGAACTACATCCTCGATTCCCCTTACATTATTGTTGTTTTATTGTGATAAGTATCCCAACTAATATCTAACTTTCGGAATGTTGAAGAAAAATATTGAATTAATCTTACTTTTATGACAACACTATTGCAAAAATGGGCCATATCCATGAAGTTTCTTTAGTGAAACAAATTCTACCCAGTGAATAAACAGTAAGAGAAAGAAAGAGTAACTTCCAAGTATGAAAGCAATGTACAGCAACTAATAGCCAATATCAAACTAAATAGAGAGAAGCTTGAAGCAATCCCACTAAAATTAGGGACTAGACAAGTCTGCCCATTCTCTCCTTACCTATTCTCCTTAAAAGTAAAGAGAAAAAGATGAGAAATAACTAGTTTCTTATAAGTGTTGTATCAAAATAGTTACACCTTCAAGCTGAGATCTGAATGAAAATGAGCTACATCATAGCACTCTTCAAGTTAATAACGGCATCTGATTGTCAAATCTAGTTGGAGAATTCACATGTGTACACAAATTTGTGAAAGAAGGTATAAAAATTATATTTCCAACTGAAATTAGGTAAGAATTATCATTATGTTATGAAAGCAAATGATTGCCAATAGTTAGTTTCATATCCATGAAGTTTCTTTAGTGAAACAAATTCTACCCAGTGAATAAACAGTAAGAGAAAGAAAGAGTAACTTCCAAGTATGAAAGCAATGTACAGCAACTAATAGCCAACATCAAACTAAATAGAGAGAAGCTTGAAGCAATCCCACTAAAATTAGGGACTAGACAAGTCTGCCCATTCTCTCCTTACCTATTCAATATAGGACTTGAACTCTTAGTCAGAGCAATTAGACAACAAAAAGAGGTCAGATGGATACAAATTGGAAGAGAAGAAATCAAGATATTACTATTTGTGGATGATATGATAGTAATACTTAAGTGACCTAAAAAATTCTACTTGAGAACTCCTACAGCTGATAAACAATTTAAACAAAGTGGCTGGAAATAAAATTAACTCAAACAAATCAGTAGCTTTCCTTTACTCAAAGAATAAATGGTCTGAGAAAGAAACTAGGGAAGCAAAACCTTTCACAATAGTCACAAATGATGTAAAATATATTAGTGTGACTCTAACCAAGCAAATGAAAGACCTGTATGACAAGAACTTCAAGTTTCTGAAGAAAAAAATCAAAGAAGACCACAGAAGATGGAAAGATCTCTCACGTTCATGGATCAGCGGGATTAACTGCAACAATGGACCTCTTACCAAAAGCAATCTACAGATTTAATGCAATCCCCATCAAAAATCCAACTTAATTATTCACAGAGATATAAAAAGAAATTCTCAAATTTATATAGGAAAAAAACCCAGAACACTGAAAACTATTCTCAACAATAAGAAAACTTCTGGGGAAATTACCATCCCTGATCTAAAGCTGTACTATAGGGCAATAGTGAAAAAAAAAAAACACATGGTATTGGTACAGAGACAGACCAGTAAATCAATGGAATAGAATTGATGACCCAGAAATTGACCCACATACCTACAGTCACTTGATCTTTGACAAAGAAGCCAAAAACATTCAGTGAAGAAATATCATGACTACAGCAACTCTCAAAAAGGTAAACATTTCTTTGGAGTATATTTACATTTTAAAAGGTTCAGTCCTTTATCTTTATAGGTTAAAGCATGGTAGCATCCAGGCAAACATAGTGCTGGAGGAAAAGCTGAGAGTCCTACATCCAGATCAACAGGAAGAAATCCTATGCCTGTCTTGATCTTCTAAGATCTCAAAGCCCATCTCTTTTTGACCACACATCTTCCAACAAAGCCCCACATATTCCAAGAAGGTCACACCTCCTAACAGTCCCACTCCCTATGGGTTTATGGGGGACATTTTTATTCAAACTACTATAATCTATTTAGTTAAATATTTACATCTGTTGAGAAAATATATTAAATGTGTTATAAAAATCTGGGATTTGTATGCCAAATGCAAAATTCTAGGGCTAGAAATCATGTTTGAGATATTTATGTATATAATAAATTTTTATACAGGCAAAAAAATGTATATAGATAGTTAGATGTAGATATTGATACAAATACTAGAAATAGAAATATAAAGATAGAGTTAGATGATAGATATATAGATTGATAGATGATAGATAGATAGATAGATAGATAGATAGATAGATAGATAGATCCTAGGTAGATAGATCCACATATATAGAGAATGCCTTTGTTACAAGAGTTGTCACAAAAATTGTGTGTTAATTTATATTGCTAAAGTAGCTTTAAAATTTTGGGGGATTGTTTTTTTGTTTCGTTGTTTTGTTTGTTTGTGTTTGTTTGTTTGCTTGTAGACAGAATCTCACAAAGTTGCCCTAAAAATCATAGAGATCCATCTTTCTCTGATTCCCAAAGACTGGGATCAATGGCATATATCACCATGTCAGCCTAAGCAAATCAAAACTCTAACTGACCTTAGGAAAATGCCAGATAAGTGGAAATAGATAAACAAGGAAAAAAACTAATATAAGAGTGTCATTAAACTGTGCTAACACATTCAGTATAAAATTTGTCAATAGTATCATAACAAATAATAGAAAATAATGCATCATGTGAGTATTGCTAAATAGAAAGCTGTCATGTATATTAATATTGCAAAATACAGACCTCTACATAAGAAAGTAAAAACTATACTAAACAAAAACATCATATCAGAAAAAATTAAATAACTACAAAATATCAAAGGAAGAATATCAACTCACAAGGGCAATGGTCACTTTTACGTCCTCACACTGCTCTGTGAAATCAGCCATAAATCAGGATAGTATGGTCTGTATAATTCACACATAAATTAATGGTTTTGTCAAATGTACAAGAAGAATTCTTTAATATAGACACAATTATTTGCCATAAATCACCTTACCAAATCAAGAGACTTTAAGACATGTAAACGTGCTGTAAAATCATAACAGAATAAAACCTGTTTTTAAAAGATTCAGAACATTTTTTTGCCTGAAAATATTTTTTGAAAGCTGAGTAATAATCTGTTGTATAAATGTTCAGTTGAGAGACATCTAGATATTTCTGGTTATTATAAATAAAACCGCAAGAAACATAGTTGAGAGAGTATCCTGGTGGTAGAATTGAATATCCTTAGGGTAAATGCCAATGAAGTGCTACATTTGAGTCTTGAGGTAGATTGATTCCTAATTTTATGAGGAACCACTCTATTGATTTCCATAGTAGTGCTCAAGTTTTTATTCCCATGAGCAATGGAGGAGTGTTCCCCTTGCTCTATATCCTCCCCAATATGGGCTATCACATAAGTTATTGATCTTAGCCTCTATGGAATCTCAAAGCAGTTTTGATTTACATTTCCCTGATGGATAACAATGTTGAATATTTCTTTGTTTTGCAACCATTTGAGATTCTGTTTTGTAAACTCTGTTTAGACCTTTCACCCAGATTTAAATTGGATTATTTGGGTTTTTAATATACCTACTTCCTTGATTTTTTATACCCTTTAAATAATACACTTTCATCAGATATGCAGTTACTGAAAAGATCATTTCTCATTCTATAGGTTGTCTGATTGAAGGTGTCTTTTTGCTTACAAAATGTTTTCAATTTTTTGAAGTCCCATTTATTAACTGTTGATCTTAGTGCCTGTGCCCAGTGTTCTGTTCTGGAGTTTTCCTTCTCTGTTTATGTGTTTTAAGGCTGTTCCCTACTTTCTCTTGCATCATGTTCAATGTTTTTTTTTTTTTCTGTTGAAGTTTTTGAACCATTTGGGCTTGTGTTTTATATAGGGGGATAAATATGGATTAATTTGTGTTCTTCTACATGTGCACATCTATTAGATCAACATTGTTTTTGATGACTTTTTCTTTTTTACAGTGTGTATTTCTGTCTTCTCTGAAAAAAAAATCATGCATTCACAGGTTTGTGAATTTATGTCCTATTCTTCACATCAGACACAGAAAAAATATGATATCTACTCATTTATAAGTGAATATTATCTGCTAAATAAATAGTAATCAAGTTAATCAACAGTACTGGAGAGGTTAAATAAAGAGGAGTGCTAAAGGAAAAAAATAGATTCTATGGGAAGACTTGTAGCAGATGTGTTCAGCAGTGGGAGTGATCAAGTATGGAGGAACAGAGAATGAGGAGAGAAAAATGGTACCTTTGTCTTGGAGGGATGGAAACCTAGTGCAGTGGAAATGTCCTGGTATCTATGAAGGTGATATTAGTTTGGATTCCTGGTAATGGAGGATATGTAATCAGATCTGGCTATCTTTTGTAGCAGGGCCAGGCTTCCATTGGTAAGACTGTATTATATTTTGGTGAGTTCTTTGCTGAAGGCATTATATTGAGATCCTTAAATGACATAGGTTGATGCTGGAGCAGTAGGTTACTCTCTAAAAACTAATAGTGAGGCCACATTGCTAAAAAAAATGACTTTCACACAGTTCACTGAACGTAGAGATGTTGAGCTGATGTAGTCATGAGGCTCTACTCTCTTGTCACAAGAGGGTTCTCCGAAGGATAGAAAAAAAACCTGGATCCTTAAATGACATAGGTTGATGCTGGAACAGTAGGTTGCTCTCTAAAAACTAATAGGTCCTTCCCCTCAGAGATGGAGAACCCCATAGAAGTTGAGGAGTAAGGTTTGTTATAGTCAGAAGAGATTGAGGACACTAGGAGAACTTGGCCCACTAGGTACACTAAGCAGGACTCACATGGGCTCACAGATATTGAAATTGCAAGCAAGGGGCCGGCGCTGGTTGGCATGGATCTCCACCAGTTCCTCTACTTGTATGTTATGGATGTTAGCTTGTTATGTTTGTGGGACTCTTAACAGTGGGACTTGTGTTTCTCACTGTTCCCTGATCCTATGACTCTTTAACTCCTATTTGGTTGCCTCCTCTAGCTCAATATGAGAGCTTTTTCCTTATCTTATTATATCTTGGTTTTTTGTTTGTTTGTTTTTTGGTTTGGTTGTGATTTCTTGAAGGCATGCTCTTTTCTGAAGGGAAATTCAATATATGGAAGAAGATAGATGAAGTGGTGGAGCCACTAGGAGTGGAAGGTAGAGAAATTGTGCTTGGAGTATATGGCATAAGAGATTGTATCTATTTTCAAGTGAAAAAAAAAAAGATTCAGAACCCAATTTTAAGAAACTCTTAGGTGAGAAAAGAATTAGAAAAGAAATGATACCTTGTGTAAAAGGAAATTTTACAAAAAATACATGTCAAGGGAGAATCTTGTAATACCGACAATTAGAAGCATAATTCTCAATTACTAATCTATGTTTCCACAAAAAGAAACTATAAATACTAGAGCAAATTAGAAGGAAGGAATGACAGGAAAAATTATTAAAGCAGAAATTTATAACAGACCAGGGGAAGCACTAGTTGTTTCCGAAAAAAATTCAAAATGGTGCACTTCTATCAGAATAATGAAGACAAAAACAACATTTTCTTCAAAAATGGAAACACAGCTTATTAGAACAATATGTAGTTCTATGGGAGAATGTGGTATGAGCAAAGAAAAAAGCTTAATAGCTAAAATAGCACCACTATATAGTATCAGAATTTAGTGGAATATAAAATAGAGTCTGGGCTCATTTATAGTGTACTTTCTTGCCCCCTGTGTGCTCTAGTCAATTCTAAATACATTTATTTCACCATGGTTTATAAATATTGTTTTCTTTTATCTTTGGCTTTATTAAAAATATTTTTGTAGAATAAATTATGACTATGGATTTCCTCCCTCAACTCCTCTCCAGTTCTTTCCATCTCCTCTGCTACCCAAATCACTACCCCTTCCTTCTCGCCTTAGAATATAAACAGATATGTAAAAAAATAATACAATAAATAAAAAACAAACAAAATAGGGGGGGAAAGTGGTAGAAATATATATAGACACAAAGACACACATTTTTACACAAGGAAATCCTGTTGAAACACAAAACCAGAAGTCTTAACATTGTTGAGAAAAAGACCCATAAGGTAAAAACAACAAACAACAATGCTACAAGAAAGCATTATGAGACAAAGAACCCCTAAAAATGCCATTAAGTTAAATTTTATTGAAAATCTACTGCTGGGCATGGGACCTGTACTTGAATGGTTTTTATACCTAATCAAATTTTGTTGAAAAACACAAAATTTTCATTGTGTCTGATTATAACTTGAAGATAGTTCCCTGATCCCTGATCCCAAAGTGAACTGGTAGTAGGGATATCCTACATAGGATTATCAGGCTGTGAGTACATTTATTTTCATTTACTAGAGGAGAAAACTTCTAAGATTATCAGTGTGCAAGGCACTTACTTAGGGATGGAAGCTTGTATCTACATCCTTTCTCAGTGCTAGGATCTCATATACTTGAGAACTGTGCAGGCAGCAACTGTCTCTGTGAGTTTGTATGTACATCAGCCCTGCTATATTTAGAAGGCCTAGATTTCTTTTGTGTCCTCTTGTCTGACTATTATAATCTTTCTGCTTCCTCTTCAGTATGGATCCCTGATCACTGATCCCAAAGTGAACTGGTGGTGGAGATATCCCATGTAGGATTATCTGACTGTGAGTACATTTATTTTTATTTACTAGAGGAGAAAACTTCTAAGATTATCAATGTGCAAAGCACTGACATATGAGTATAACTGAATGTTGGCTAAAGTATGCAGCAGTAGAACTACTTCTAATGACAAGGATGTATTCCATCCAATGGAGTGGGCTATAAATCCATGCAGATACTACTTCTTTACATCCACAAGCTTCCTTCTACCATGTCACTATTTTATCTATTGAGCAGGTCATCATGGTATATTGAAAAATTTTTAACTTGGTCAGTGTTTACTTGTTTCCTCTGATAGCATGCAGAGTATATCTCAGGAGTATAAATATTAGTCTGCATGAATGAAGGGTCTACTTAGGCCTTACCAGGTCAGCTTCTCCATGTTCAACCACTTGTGAATGTGTTATTTTCAGCAATAGTGCCTTAATACCAGATTATATAAAACAACCAACACCTCCAGCAATATCCTAGTTTGTTGGGGTTTTTCATGTTGCCATTTTGGCTAACAACTTCATTATATATACCCCACTAATGGACTTACGGCTTTGTCTGGTAATGCAAGATGTCCAGTTGGAGCTTCATCACTCCCATTAATTGGCAATTTCATTTAGATATCCTTCATATTGTAACAGCTCCATCTCTTAAGAAACAGTAACTACTGCACTTTACTTAAGAAATGATGAAAAACAAGTAACATATAATCAACATCTAAGTTCTTTTAAGAAGGATTGTTTGAAAAGAAACAACTAGCCATGGTTTCATCTACATAATTCTATCAAAAATTTAAGGAAGAAATATTAATTTTGCTTAATGTTTTATACAGGAAAGCAATGATTCAAGGTGTGATGATCTGTAAATGCTTGGCTTAGGAAGTGGCATTATTTGAAGGTATAGCCTTATTGGAGTAGATGTATCACTGTGGGCATGGCCTTAAGACTTTCACCCTAGCTTCCTGGAAGTTAGTCTTCCACTAGCAGCCTTCAGATGAAGATGTAGAACTCTCAGCTTCTCCTGCACCATGCTTGCCTGGATGCTGCCATGCTCCCAGACTTGATGATAATAGAATGTAAACCTGTAAGCCTGCCCCAATTAAATGTTGTCTTTTATAAGACTTGCATTGGTCCTGGTGTCTCTTCACAGTAGTAAAACCATATCTAAGACAGAAGTTGGTACCAGGAGTGGGGTATTGCTGTGGGAGACCTGATTATTCTTCCGTTTGGAAGAATGTGGATTTGGGGACTTTGGATTTGGAAAGCAGTGGGGTGCTTTAAATGGGGCTAATGGAATTATTAGTAGGAATTATTAATGGAATTCCTAGTAGGAATAGGGAAGACTTTGTTTCTGATAATGATTTGAATTGTGCTGTCTTTGCCTAAGAGTTTTCAGTGAAGAATTTCAATATGTGACCTAGACACTATTTTTGTTGTATTTTGATGAAGAATGTGGCCATTTTTGCCCTTGTCTGAAGAGTATGCCTGAGGCTAAGATGAAGAGACTCAGACTAATAGCATTAACAAGAAAAGTGTTAGAAACTCCCATTATAGACATTGTTCTCTGGTTAAGTCTCATGAAGAACATTTTATAAAAGCATAGCAAACTGAGAAAGAAAAAATATAAAATATATTGTTTGAATTTTAATGGGGCATCAGAAAGTGAAAAGGAGTTTAATCCCATGTTAAAGAATATTAAATTGAAAAAATTGAGTAGTGACCTTGGGACAAGATCCCACCCAGCTAAACTTAGGTCCAGGAATGATAATATAAACTTTTAATTCCAGCAGGCAAAGACAAACAGATCTCTGAGTTCAAAGCCATCCTAAAACAGAGCAAGTTCTAGGTGAAGAAAAACTATAATTTAGGCTAGGTGGACCACACCTTTAATGCCAGTTCTCAGGAGAAAGGCATGCAGACATCTGAGACCAAAATGAGGCTACAGAGCAAGTTCCAGGACAGCCAAGATTAGGCAGTGATGGATTTGGAAAACAGAAAGCTGGTTATAATGTAATAGAACAAGAGGGCCATGTTCCAGCTCCTGCAAACAGCAGATCTCAGCAGTTTCAGCCATGTGGCTCTGGCTTTAGTGTCAGAATGAAAGGGACTACTGAGACAATTAATGCTGTTTAGCTGGAGCTAAGAAATTAGTGGTGGTTAAGAAGAGTCTGGTATCATTGAGGTGAAATCTTCTGAGAAGCATTTTCTGAGAGTACAAATAAGCTGTGCTCCAAAGATAGTCAAGGTCATACTTCATGCCAGAGATGTACTTGATAACGTGTAAGAGTCACCCAGGTGGTACTGCTTTTGGAGACATGAAGGGGTCATGAAAAGCAGCTGTGGCTTAGCAGAGGAACAGCCTCAGTTGCAGTTGATGGCCCAGGACTGAAGCATTCATGCAATGAAGTTGAGGCTTGGCACCATGAAGAGAGCTCATGAGAGGCTATTGGTGAAGTCTCCTTGCAATGGAAGACCCCAGCATATTGGATATGCCAGTACCATAGGTTCATCACGAATAACAATAGCAGCAGTAAAGTGGATTAACCTGAGCTTACACTTCTACAGAGGGCAGAGCTGGAGAAGTGACACCAATCCTTTGGAGGAGCCCAGAAGATCATATGTGGATCCCAGACATTGTTTTTTTGTTTTTGTTTTTTGTTTTTGGGGGTTTTGTTTTGTTTTGTTTGTTTGAGACAGGGTTTCTCCGTGTAGCCCTGGCTGTCCTGGAACTCACTCTGTAGACCAGGCTGGCCTTGAACTCAGCCTCCCAAGTGCTGGGATTAAAGGCATGCGCCACCACCACCTGGCGATCCCATACATTGAAACAAGAAGTTGTAACGTTGAAGTTGCTTTTGAGACCCCAAGATGTTCAAGATACCAGAATTGTGGAATATCTGCTGAGGAAAGCTGCTACCAGGGAGTGAAACCAGCCCAGGAAAAGATGAGTGTTTCAGTCAAATAGATGGAAAGGAGTTGGATATCTGAACACCACTTTGACATCAGACATAGAGATGCAGAATATCAAGTTTGCCCAGCTGATTTCCTGTCTTGCTTTGGGGATTACAATTAAGTGATTGGATGGATCTCAGAAGAGATTTTGAACTTCGGACTTTTAATATTGTTGTGACTGCTATAGACTATGGGGACTTTGAAAGTTGAACTAAATGTACTATTTTGTTATGCTATGGCTATACACGACCCCTATAGACTTATGTATTTGAACAGGCTTCTGGGGACCAGGGAGTCAAATGTGATGGTTTGTATATGCTTGGTTCAGGAAGTGGCACTATTTGGAGGTGTAGCCTTATTGGAGTAGGTGTGTCAATGTGGGAGTGGGCTTAAGACCTTTTCCTAGCTGCATGGAAGTCAGTCTTCCACTAGGAGCCTTCAGATGAAGAGGTAGAACTCTCAGCTTCTCCTGCACCGTGCCTGTCTGGATGCTGCCATTTCCCAGCTTTAATGATAATGGACTAATCTTCTGAACCTGTAAGATAGCCCCAAATAAAAGTTGTCTTTTATAAGACTTGCATTGGTCATGGTGTCTGTTCACAGCAATAAAACCCTAAGACAGAAGTGATACTATAAACTAATTTTTGTCTAGTAATATTATCCTGGTATCAAAGCAAAGATATGATAAATAAATGGCTAAATCTACAAGTCTATATTATTTGAGATGCACTCTAAATTCTTTCTGAAAAATACCAAAAATAAGTTCCCATAGACTTTCAATTCTCAAGCCAAAATCACTCATGGAAGAAGGGAAAAAAATACAGTTTTCATTTTATTTTCTTCAATGTAATACAGTAGCATAAATTATCTCTTTGTTTGTGTATGTTTCTGTGTGTGCCTGTGTTTCTCTCTCTCTCTCTCTCTCTCTCTCTCTCTCTCTCTCTCTCTCTCTCTCTCTCTCTCTCCCTGTGTGTGTGTTTCTGTTTGTCTTTGTGCCTGTGTATTATTGGCCACAAAAATTATTCTCAAAACTTAATATATGAAGGTTACTACTATATATTAACTATAATATGTAATATATGTAATATGTGATTAAACAAACATGTCTTTATTTCATACTTTAACAATCCTAATGACTCATATAACTGCATAAATGAATGCAATCCAACATAATATGTCAGAATCTGTTATAATATTAAAATAAATGAAGAAACACCTGGCAAAATCAGAGTACAGTACAGCTCCATAATGATAAATGAACATATCCGTGCATTGATTTCATTGTAAAGATACACAGATTATTTAAGTAAGTAAAGTGGCATTGCTCAAAAGACTGGAGTGCAGATGCACAGGACCCAGGTACATAATAAATAAGGTAGTTAGTGGTATGATTCTAGTGCTCTGCAGACAAAACTAGAATCAGCATCTCAGTCAGATTGTTTTAATTCTATGGACCAATGTGGGTTTTAATTGAATGAATTTGCTTCCATTATTAAGGTGAAAAGAGATTGAAGAAGGTGTCAGAAGGTATTATCTGGGCTTTCAATCATACACACACATACACTAACAACACAGAAAAAAATCCATATATGTGCACTTTCAGTCATACCACTTCATATATAAATGTTTAAAAAAGAAAAAACAAAAATAGACTTGAACTTCCTCATAAATTGACACTGAATATTCAACTGATGCATAGATGTGAGTGACCTCATAGTTCTAGAATATCGTAGCAACAATCAGACCACTCAATCATAAAGTTTTTTTAAATGTCAATAGAATACAATAAAAATGAACTTTAATCCAAATTAAGTCCATTAAAACACCTTTACATTTTGATAGCTAAAAAATTATGTATAAGTTGAATATTGTATTTTTCATAACTTAAAATTGAAAAATTATAAGTACACATATACCTATAAAAGATAAAAATTATATGAAGCTGTTGGGGCCTAGGCTGCCCCACTTTGGGTGGCCTAAAATGTTGAAGCCCTCTCCACTCCATGCTTGGCAGCCACTGTTTCCTGGCCCAAGCTGCCTCTCTGGTCAGTGGGTAGGGGTTCAGCAAGAGAGACCAGACAGTGTGATTCAATCCCATTTATTCTTCAGTCTCTCTTCCTGGTCCAAGTCCCAAGTCTAGCTGTACTCTCTAAAGAGTCTCCCTAAAGAGTATATCTAAAGAGTCTGATTCGCTCATCTCTCTTCTGTCTGCCTCTAGCCTTTATATGTCTCACTTCTAAGCCATGCTTTTTGGTCACACCTTTAATCATGCCCTTAGGTCTTGTCTCTAAATCTGATCTCTACACTTCTAAGTCACACTCTTAAATTACACACCTTTAATCTCACACACCTTTAATCTCACACATCCAAGGTATCTAAACCAAGATTATCAGAGTGTGCTCAGCTGTTGTAGGCTATTGTAATCCAAGTCTCATGTCAGGGTATATGGCTCAAGATGGCTGCAAAGCTGATAGCCGCTTTCTGCTAAAAGTCGGTCCCCAACATAAAGCTACACTAAGATTTACTTGGAGACATTAAATTAATTAATGAGTACCATTTCATAAAAAATTATTTCTATCTTTAATACTATCAGGATTTTACAGTATCAAGAAATCTTGTATAATGTTCTGTTACACTTAGTTAACTATGATACAAAAATATCAAATAAAAAAACTGAAAAAATATATTTTGGACTAATATATATAAAAGAAAAATTATTACATGTTATATGTTGTATGTTATATGTTATAAGATATGTTATACATGTTATATATATGTATATTATATATGTTAAATTATATGTATTATGTATTATATATTATGTTATGTGTTATGCAGTATATGTTAAGTTTCAAATTTTGTCTCACTGTTTATATTAATATCAAATTTTGTGCTTTCCTTTCCTCTTCTAACTGGTGTAAGAACTGTCCATCTATCAACTATATACAAGAGTTGGACAAAGTTTCCTGATGATTACTCAGTTTCTTACTCATCAAAATCACCCACCCGAGGTCAATTGCAATTGTATCAAACTACAAAAGTCAACAGTAGATAAATTCTATGCTACAGTGTCATATCCTTTACTACGGGTGGGCAAAGTGTTATCTCATATCTCCATGGGAAGAATGCTCAGTCCAACACAACCTGACATCCTGAGAAAGGTAAACCAGCACTACGCGTATAGTCTTTCATGATATAACTCTTCTAGTATGTTGATAAATATTATTGTCACAGTCTTTCACTGTGTCTACTTCATCAGCAATATGAACCTGCTGATAAAATCAAAAAGAACTCAGAATTGAAATGTAGACATTCACTAGAGGTCTTACTTTGTGCCCCAGAGGTAACAGGACTAATGGACATGGTGATTGCATAATGTATTTTGTCATAGTCAAATATTTTAGTAAATGAATACATTAGACCCAAGTATATAAATAAATTGTATCATTGGATTTAGTATCCAAATTGGTGTCTAAGGATTATATAATAGTAACTATGTATAGACCTCATTCTCTTCATATGTATATATATATATATATATTAATATATACATATATGTCAAATATCACATATATAATAGAATGTGGATCACATACAATATAACATGTGTCATATAATACATATCTTATATTAAATATTACATATTAATGTAGTATGCATCATAAAACATAAACCATATAGTATATGTCATATAGTATATATATCAATAATATATCACATATTACATATTGTATGTTGTATGTTGCATTTTGCATGTGTATGTTGCATGCTGTGTGTTATATATATTGTTATATGTTGTATATATAGTATGTGTTATATGTCTTATATGTATATATTATATAACTATATATATTTTGTATGTTATATGTTACATTTTATGTGCTATGTGTAGTGTGTTATATGCATTTTATTATATAGCATATGTTACATATTATGTGTTACATGTTATATGTTACATTGCATATTGTTTATGTCTTTTATATATACATATATTTAAAAAACATATATATATATTTTAAAACACACACACACACACACACACACACACACACACACACACACACACATATATATATATATATATATATATATATATATATATATATATATATATATATACTTGTTTATGTACTTTTGGTTTAAAGTTGTTACACATTACTTGATTATACATTACACATCAAATGGTGTTGAGAGCCTACTCCTAACAGAAAGCGGCTATCATCTTTGCAAACATCTCGAGCCATATAACCTGATAGAGACTTGCTTTTCAACTGCCTACAACAGCTGAGCACACTCTGATAAACATCTTGGTTTTTCCCGCATATCTTGTTTTGTTGTTTAGTGCCCCCAGCTGCAAGGCACACATGGTAAAAAGTCTTCAGCTGTGTTCTCCTCCTTTGTGCTTATAAATACCCAGAATTTCCTTTCAAATAAAGGAAACTTGAGACTTGATCACACACCCTGTCTTGTCTCCATTCTTCATGTCTCTTGCACCGCTATCCCCAATCTCTCCCTTGCTAGACCCTGACCCATAGACTGCAACAGCAGCTTGGGAAGAGACATAGTGGCCCCCAAGTGTGGGGCAGTGTGGGGTACAACAAAATAGAACCCACTTTAGAAAAAAGAAATAAAAAGTACCAGTTCTTCTTATTGAAAAAATACAAAATTTTGTGTAATTAATGTTAATATTCTTTATGTCTCATAACAACTATGACTAATTATCATTTATATATTAATGAAGATTTCATAACATAGAAAATCATACAGCATATAAATTCTTCTGTCTTGTGAATTATAAATTTTTCATGTTGTGTCTAACTATCTTGATTTCTGTATAAATTCATTCTATCACAATGAAAGTTACTCATGTAAGACTATTATTGTGCATTTAGGTATGTTTTCAACTCCATAGGAAGAACAATATCAACCAACCAGAAGATTCCCCCAAAGCTCTCAGAGACTAAACCACCAACCAAAGAGTACACATGGAGTGACCCATGGGTGCTGCCACACATATAGCAGAGAAATGCCTTGTAGGACATCAATGGAAAAAGAGGCCCTTGGTCCTGTGAAGGCTTAATGCTCCAGTGTAGACAAATGCCGGGTGGAAAGGTAAACTGGGTGGGTGGGGAAACACCCTCATAGAAGCAGGGGGAGGGGGGATGAGATAAAAGGTTTCTGAAAAGAAAACCAGGAAAGGGAATAAAGTTTGAAATGTAAATAAAGAAAATATCGAATGAATAAGAAAAAGGAATGAAGTAAAATTTCATGCAAACTATTTTCCTTCTTGTCTTTCATACATCTTTAACATATATATTCACGGATAATAAGGAGTGTCAAATGATCTTTAACCAATGACATATATATATATATATATATATATATATATATATATCTCTGTGTGTGTGTGTGTGTGTGTGTGTGTGTGTGTATATATCTATATATATCTATATCTATATATTCATTTAAATAAAGTCAGATGCACACTTTAGCAAAGAGATCTGGGTATAAGATTAACTACTACAAAATATATTTATTTAATAACAATCTTGAGATGTGAGGTAAAATGCATTTAAATGAGATGACGGATAGGACGTATTTGCCAAGAGATTGAGCTATTAGCATTGAAAGAGCTGTTATAACATAAGGAAGTTTTACCATTTGAAAGGCATATAGCATACAAAAAGATGATGTTTTTAAAATGGTTAGGCCTTTGGTGAGTTTCGACTAATCAGTACTTTGTGTATTATATATCAGTTTTCTCTCTTTTGCCAGTTTTGGTCAATTTTCAGTGTTGACAGGTATATTATTTTAACCTTCTTCTCCTCCCTGGCCTCTATTTGATATAATACACTTAAAAATAATTCTCAGACCATCTGGCTACTGAAATCATGGGCCAGAGGTCAAGCAATGATTCAGCAGAGGATAGCATGCCAGCTGCCTTGTCATTGTGTCCTTCATGGTGTATGTTATCTTTGTATTCGTCATTTCTTGAATTCAGGCATCGCTTTCTGTTGCCAAGAAACATTTGAACTACAACCAGCCTTTGGTTCATAATGCTTAAATCAGGAAATTTTGACCTTTTCAGTTGTAAAATGAGGGCAAATGGCCTATTTGGAAAATGGATCTGATGTATATAAAGCATGATAATATGTTAATATTCTGTAGGCCAACCACAGTTTTTCTCCAAATGGTATTTCCTTAAACTGTTCTTGACAATTATATTCTAATAATTATTGTTTATAGCAGAATATTAAAGCAAAGCATAAAGAAATCATTGAAGACAGTGTCTATTTCAGATATATTAATAGCTACTTAGAGCAAATTGATGAATGTAGAAATTTGAAGTCACCAGGTTACAATAAGCATATAAAGTTACAAAAGTCTCAAGAACATTAAACTTAAATTATCCTAATGGCCAGGAGCTATAATTATTTTTGCTTAAAGTTTAAAATTTTATAATGAATATAACAGAAACAAATGTGTATTTTTTAATTCTAAAATTATTTTTATAAACCTAACTGGAAAATCTTCCCAATGCCCCTCACTAACTTCTGGTTATGATGTGTAGTTTACATAACTCAAACTTCAATGCCACTATCCACTTATTAAGAAAATACATGACGTTTGTTCATTTAGGTCTGATTACCTCATTTAGGGGAATTATTTATAGCCCCATTCATATGCAAACAGATTTCATAATTTAATTTAATTATGAAATTGTTATTAAATTAATTAATTTAATTTAACAATTTAATTTAAGAATAATAATATTCATTATGCATAAGTTTATTGTTCATCATTTGATGCATATCTTGGCTGTTTCCATTTTGAGTCTATTTAAGTAGAGAAGCAATAAAAGTAGATGAAGATGTACCTCTGTATAATAATAGAGTCTTTAGAGACCATTCCCAGGAGTGACATAATTATTTTATATGGTAATTATATTTCTAGCTTTATAAGGACTATTCTTACTGATATTCATTGTGGCTGCAACAGTTTTCACTTTTACCAACTGTTAACAACTTTTCTACTTTCCCCATATCTGCATGACAGCAATAATGTATACATTAACTCACATTGATTGTGACACATATGTAAGATCAAGTCAACCAAAATCCTAACACCTGGAGAACAGCCCCACAAAGTTTCTAGCTAAGGAGCTATTGGCATTGAAGGCTATCTCGGAAGGCAGAATCTAGTTTTTTCATAGATGCTGTCTTGTGAAAAAACCAATGTTTCAGTAGATGGTCCTACACTCACATCATGCAGGGAGGGTTAAGTGGTGTTAGTGAATTAAAAAGCAAAACAAAGCAAAACAAAATATAAAGTTGGTATGAGAAAATGGTGGTAGATCTGAAAAAGGATTAAATGGAAGTGTGAACAAGGATGGAAGATTTGATACAATTAAATTATATTCTAGTTCAACTGATGCATATTTCTCATACATAATTCTCAAACAATAAAAAGTCCTATAAAACAATTCAAGTGTATTAACATTACATAGCAATGTCACATGAATAAAAAAGTCAGTTTTATAAATAGATATATAATCAAAGTTATTTTGATAGTTAACAATTTAGATTATCTTGAAGCTATTTTTGTTTATATATCATTTCTACTGTGCTATATTCTTAAACATACTGCAAGATATAGTATATCTACCCAGATTCTAAACAGACATGTGAAAACAATTAACAGAGTAATGATTACTAAGTAACATTTTTATAATATTGCATAAAACTACATTATAAAGCTGTGTGCTAAAAATATCTTTTGAAAAATTGGTTATAAATGTCAAAGATTTTCAAAATCTTTGTTTCCTTCATGTCTAACTACATACCATATATTTAGTCATTAATTCTAAATTATTGGACTACAAAAGTTAATGAAACAATAAAGTTTCCCTGGAAAGTAAAACATTCTCTACAGCTTTTAATAATGAATGGCTTGATCTCTGTTGAAACAATAATACAAACCATAAGTTACTATTCCATGAAAAATGACTGAAGAAGTAAATGCAGAGAGTCTATAAGACAAGCAGTGTAAAACTGGTGTCCTCATTAGGACAGAAGAAAAAGGCAAATTGGCTATGCTTACAACGCCTTTATGATTTTATTTACATGGTAACATCAGAATAAAATATAATTAAATAAAAATAGCTGGGCAAATTAAGGATCAGGATATATGTTATTTGTATTTATAAGGAACCAATGAAATACTTGTCTAAATCTGGGTCCTCCACAGAATATATTTCACCCATCCACAGATGTTAAGCCTGAGAAAGACATTATCTGGGTTCTCAAATCTTAATAATTTGCTGCTGCATCATTCTATAGAAAAAGAAAAAAGAGAGACAGGCAGAGGAACAAAAGGAGTCAAAACTGATTTATTACAATCCTGGCAGTTGCATATAGGGTACAACTTTCATGGCATCACTACCTCTTAATGGTACCACACCATAAATGAATACTAGGACAAGTAAACTAAACTTAAACTTTGGGCAAAACATCCAAATTACATAAATCACTGCAAGATAGCTCACTTTATACTGATTAATAATAATAATAATAATAATAATAATAATAATAATCAGTAGGAAATGAGCCATAAATAATTCATTGAATCTAAGAGGTAGTGTCAAAGGGACTTGGGGGAAGGCTCATTTCTGGATTGTTACTCATGATGATTTGAGTTAGGAAAAATTCACATGCATCAGGCTTCAGGACCCCAGCCCAGGAAGATGGAGAAGAGAAGGACAGATCCCTGGAGATTACTAGTCAGCGACCCACTGATGAGCTACAAGTTCAAAGAGACATCTTAAATCTCAGCACCAAGGAGACAGACAATAGTGTATCTCTGTAAGATGAAGGCCAGTATGGTCTATATAGTGAGTTCCAGGGTTGTCACAGTTAGTGAGACCTTGTATCACAAATATGTGCATATCAAAATTTAATAAATAGGGGACTAGAAAGATAAATTAGGATAAAGATGCAGTTGTTGGCCTTGCAGAACATTGAACTTTTGTTTTCAGTATTCAAATAGAAGCTCAAAACCAGGTGTAAGTCCAGTTCCAGGGTATCTGAAATCCCCTTCTGACTTTCACAGGCACCAGGCATGCAAAAATCTTTACTTTTTTTAAAAAAGTAAAGATTATAATGGTTAAGGAATACAGTTGACCTGAAACTGACTTCTATACACATAGACACACACACACTCTCATTTACATGTTTATATACACAAATACATAGCACTCATACACTGTAATAATAATAAATATATGAATGAAACTTAATCCATATTTTTACAATTTTATTGATTTATTTATTAATTTTGTATTTATTTGCACATGCATGTATATGTTTTTGTATGTGCTTGCACATGTCATTTTGTATGAATGAAGTCAGAAGATTCCAAGAATTGTTTCTTCCTTTCCTCCAGGCAGGTTCCAGGGCGGATTCATGTCAGTTTTCTGAACAAGTCCTCTAACCTACTAAGCCATTTTGCCAACCTCTCAAATACTCTTTTTTAATAATTTGAGTTCACTTTTTAATTTTTAATGAAACATTTTGCATTATTTCATTTTATTTAGCATCTAGTATACTGTCTGTGTTCCCTTTTAACAGTTTTTCTAGTTCCTCTTAAATAATTTAAAAAATATTTAAAAGTAGAATTTATCTAATGTAATCTGAAGACTTTTATGTTTCATCGTAAGAAAGAGTGACATGAGATTTTAGATTTTCTTTGTAAATACTTTATAAATACTAATTAGCTCTATTGCTTTAGCATGTAAATTTAATGTGCATTAGTATTTTCACTCAGTAGATATTTTCACAAACAAATGGATGAAAACTGTTAAGTCATTGTTTTGCATTTACAGTTAAAATTATATATATAATATATGCATGTACACATAAACACACACATACACTATATATATATATATATATATATATATATATATATATATATATTCAATGCACATATATACTTTAACAGAAATTATACTAATTTTGCTGATAATATACCTCATAGGAACCACAGAATAATGAAAACCTGGAATCGATGCCTAACTATATAAACAAGTAGCTAGTCGTTTGGTTAGAAAAAAGTTGCAATCCTATGCAATATCAAACGTTAGTATGACAGGTCTTGAACAGCACATGCATCTGAGAGAAGAACAGTATAAATGACATGACTATGACTACAAGCCAACTTCTAGATAATTCTTCATTAAGAATCTTTTACAGGATTATTCTATAATATGTCAAGTTGGCAATTAAAATTCAACCATCAAAAATTCTTCCTTACCTTTGGGATTTATGTAGGTTTACTTTGCAGGAGCCTATGTGTACAAGAATGGACATAGTTAATACTGTTACTCAGAACTGAAACAGTTTCTGCTCTCCCCTTAGACAGTTCTGCAAAAGCACCCCTTTTCTATTGAACTTTTATATTGAAGAAAAAAAGAGAAAAAATTCTACGTTGTTGCTCTGTTTTTATCAGTGTTTCTATTAGTGAAAGCTAACATATAAAAGTTAATCTATTTTCACATCCTCCACATATGACTTCTTTTTCAAAGCCCCTAACCTTTGAGATCATTTATTTTTTTCTCTAATATTTACAGTGTGAACATTTGCCAGATACTCAGGTAGTTTAGAGACAGATTTATGAGGGCTTAGGATGACATATAACACTACTTCCATCTTTTATAGAGTCAGGGACATAGCAGGTTATATGTAACTTGTAATTCATAAGTAAAATCTGGAATCAATGCCTACTAGTGTGTATACAGTGAAAGTATTGATGGCAGAAGATTATTTTCTTTATCATTTAGTGAAACTTATCAGATATTTTTATTAGAAACCCTTCTCTGGTTCAGTTGAGCATTTAAAGTAATATATTCAAAATTCCAATGGTTTTATTTAATATAATTATTTAAAAGTTGAATATTTGGTTTAAGTATCAGCTCATAATACTTCATTCAAAATTAGTTTCATCTACAGCAATCATGTTCTTTGCCACTTTACAAATAGCTAATTATTAAAAAGTCTAATATTCTACAATTTAAAAATAGATTTCAAAAGTAGGAATGCAAACAGGTTAATCAGAAACTTAGCTGTTCTGCTTCATTTAAAACTGCAAATTAACTTTTCATACAAAAATGTATAAATAATTATAGTGCCTGAACAGAAATTTAGCTTTAAATGTCAGAACTATTAATCTGCAATCCCTGGATAACTTTAAATTTAAATTATACTAAGTTTTTTTATGATTATGGATTTGTCTATTTGTTATAACATGAGAAATTATTAAAATGATGTAATTAACAAATGACAAACATAATTAGATTTACCCAACACTACAATATCAACAAAAATATGTGAAATGAAACCTTCTGTGAAAGAAATAATTATCAAATGAAAAGTGAATCAAATAGAAAACTGGAATAAAACTTAATGTCCATCCTGCAGGAATGCTGTTAGTTTACTAAAAATATCAGCAGTAAGTAGGTTATATTCACTCAACTATATTCTTATTCAAATTCATTTATTCAGCAAGTAGTGAGTATAATTTATTATGCAATGATGTATCAATGAAAAAATAAATGCAAGTTGTTTATGATTATAAGATACTTAATAAATGTTGAATTAGTTAATTAAATAAAGTATCACAAAGCAGTATGAAAATTTTCACACATTTCTCTTGAAAGCTCAGAACAAATTGGTATCCACTATGACAGTGGAACAATATTAATTCTTATAGAAATAAACTAAAGCCTAAAATATGTATATAGTTTAATACCTAAATTGATGCATGGTTGCAATAAAGAAAGATAATAAGATGTATGAGATACTAAAGAAATATATGTATTTCAGTTTTGGTAGTTCCCAGGACCTTTGGAGGCATACATTGAAAAAAGTTAAGAAATATAGATAGCAAGTGGCACACACAGAATTTTATCAACAGAATTCTACAATTGTTTAAGCTGTGCTCAGAATTCAAAAAGACCTTATAGACTCTGATGTTGTTAGCTTTCTGTTTGTTAATGCTGCCTTCTTAAAGGGTGTGGGAGGGGGGAAAATGGACTGTTAGACATCAATAGCATTAGATGCCTGAGGAACTACCACTGGGAGGTTAGTATTTCAAAGGCTCTATTGGGGAATTTTTAAAAGCCTATTAGACCATTTCTATTCATATGATATAAGCAGATAAAGCTGTGGAGTAAACAGCAGCTCATTGAAGGGGTAAATTGTATTGCAAGAAGCCACAGCATGCACAGAACTTGTGCTGCCCTGTTCTCCTCCTGGTGACTCAGCCCTTTTGATTCTATTCCTCTTCATAGTCTCAGCTTTAACCTAACCTGGTTAAACTGTTTCACACATTCCAATTCACAGTTTGTTACAACTTTAGGCATCCTTCTTCTGGGCCCTGAGGTTTTCTTTCCTGATCAATGGTCCCTGAATGATGCTCTTGTCTAGCTATCATATCACACCTTGTTTTATGTAACCAGTTTGTAAATTGTTTCATGGGATCCTTACTCAGCTTCACATTACAACGTTGGAGCTATAAATGATTACCAGGGAGTTTACCAAAAAAGCATCCAGTGTTTGATACATTGCTCACCAATGTTTTCATTCTCTCCATTTCCCTCCATGTCAAGAGGCTGTTCTGGCCCATTGCCCTACGATGAGTGCATTTTTTTCATGAATTTTGCTTGGATGTGATTCATGGTTGATATACACTCTGGTTCTTGCTGTATTCTGGCATTTTTCTTTTTTCCTGTCAGAAAGGGATTCATAGCTTGCAGTTTTTCCTCTCAACACAGTGTTGATGAGCATTCAAATGCCATGCATGCAATAGTATAGTGCAGAGGTCAGCAGCCATGCTGAGTAAAGATTCCTTCGGTCGCAGCTTCCCCTTTCTTGAGAGACCTTTGAAAAAATTATATTCAAGGTATGAATTTGAGAACATCACCTATAGAAATTTTTGTTTTCGTCAGTTCATCCTAGAAATGCTACAAGTCAGTTCAATTCACAGCATCTATTTCTAGTTGCTCTTTGTCCAGTGTAACTTTCTGCTAGAGTATAAATACACACTGCAGTACTTACAGTCTGCTCTTTCTGAGGGAGGGCAACCCATATGCTTGATCACTCACATTTTTTATCTTATTTTCTTTCCTTTATGTTAAATGTAGGACTGACTGATTAAGATAGTAAACATATTGAAATCCAAAGTAATCCTAAAAAAAAACAAATACATAACCAAAAACTACTACTGATTTCATTATTTTTTATTTCCAAGCACTCTTACTTTTCATCAACTATCTCCCAATATATTTTATCATCTCACATGGCTTGTTCAGTTATGTGGAGAGACAGCAGAGAAGCCCAGGTGGCCAGAAGAATAAATGGAAATATGCAGCTAAGGGGAGTGGAGGGGTGAGAAAAACCTCTATAAAGTCCAAGAGATCTGGGCTATAAGAAGGTCCCATGACGGAATGGGGATGACCTTAGAAGAAATGACTTACAGTGGAGAGATGGAGCCTGAAGAGACCACATCCAATAGATAGACAGGGCCCTCAGTGGAGGGAGGCGGTCACCAACTCACTATCAAAATTTCTGACTCAGTATTCTTCCTGTCTAAAAGAAGTAAAGGAGAGAAAAAAAAGCAGAGACTGAAAGAAGGGCTATCTAGTGACTACCCAACATGTCCATGGATGGACACCAAACACAGACAATAATACTGATGCCATGTTATGCTTACACACAAGCATCTTAGTTATTTCTTGAGTGATGATTGATGAAATTCAAAAAATGTGACCCAAGATAGGACAAAAAGAAAGTAAACAGGGACATGAGCAACAATTTATGTTTAGTTGGTTCTATTACAACTCAATCTTTCTGTATCTTCATTGGGTATCTTTGGTCTTCAAATAATAAAACTCAATCCTGAATCAACTCTGAAATTATTTACACATATATTTGTGTGTGACTAAATGAAATGTAACTTTTAAACTATACTTTGGAATTGAGATATAAACAAATTATGATATTTCATGAGAAACCATTAGCAACTAACATAAATTTTGAAATAAAAACACATGTAATATTTAATATTATATTTGGAATAGTTATGAATAAATTTTGTGTACATTTTGCTTTATAAGTCAATTTATCATTATTCATCTTTCAAGACTTACATCATGAGAACATAAGCTAAATTAGAAATGAATCCAATGTGTAAAGGTGATGATAATTGATCTATTTATCTGATGACTATTGATGATTATGATCTCACATTTATTCTTTAAATTATGCCAACATGATAAATACAAATTTAATTTATATACTAAAATTCAAAATGTTTTCTGTGGCTATTTTCTCTATTTAACACTATAGATGTCAAAAGTTGGTATAAAATGCCTAGAATTTTTAGTTATACTATCAGACTAATTGGTTCAGAATAAATTACTAAAATATTGTGCAAATTGTTCCCCAAAATATAAGGTATAATTTAGTTTGTATTGCTTGCATGAAAAGAAAAAAAATTTTTTATCTAGATTTACTAGGAGAAAATGATAACATTCTGAGTGAGGTAACCCAGTCACAAAAAAACACCTATGATATGAACTCACTGAATATGTGGATACTAGCCTCAAAGCTTGGAATACCCAAGATACAATTCACAGACCACACGAAGCCCAAGAAGAAGGAACACCAAAGTATGGATGCTTCAGTCCTTCTTAGAAGGAGGAACAAAATACCGAAAGAAGGAAATAGGGATACAAAGTGTGGAGCAGAGACTGAAGGAAAGACCACCTAGAGACTGCCCCACCTGGGAATTCATCCCATACACAGGCACCAGACACTATTGCAGATGCTAAGAAGTGCGTGCTGACAGGATCCTGATATAGCTGTTTCCTGAGATGCTCTACAACAACCTTACATATACAGAGCCAGATGCTCACAGCCAACCATTGGACTGAGCAGTGGAGTACACAATGGAGGAGTTAGAGAAAGAATTGAAGGTGTTGAAAGGGTTTCCAACCCCATAGGAAGAATATCAATATCAAACAACCAGACCCCCCAGAGATCCCAGGAACTAGACCACCAACCAAAGAGTACACATGGAGGGACTCATGGCTCCAACTGCATATGTAACAGAGACTGGCCTTGTCAGGCTTCAGTGGGAGAAGAGGCCTTTGGTCTTGTGAATGTGCCACTGTTCTTGTGTAAGGGAATGCCAGGGCAGGGAGACAGGAGTGGGTGGGTGGGTTGGGGAGCACCCTCATAGAAACTGGGAGGGAGGTTGGGATGGGGCTTTCAGGAAGAGAAACTGGGAAAGGAGATAACATTTTAAATGTGAATAAATAAAATATCCAATAAAAATAATTTTAAAAAAATAAAAAAATAGAGAGTAAATAGAGAGATCTAAATCTTTACTTGAATGCAATTTTGCATATGAAATTTTACCCTAAATAACTAAGGAGTTTCAAATGTTTTTACTTTTATTTTGAGAAGAAAATGGTGTTTAAATCATTAAGTAATTTTCTCAACATTTTATAAATAAATCTAAGACTCCATCTTTTCACCTAAATGGTCTGATTCAAAGCAGGTACCACATATATGCTAACATATAATGTTAATTTGAAAACCTGAATGCTATATTTGAGGGGGGTTTTTTGTATCACTCAAAAATAATACAATAAAGTCTAAAAGAATGTACAATTAAAGACTACAGACTAAACCTTCAAAAGCAGTTATTAATATTTATGTCAAAGTACTTAACATTATCGAATGTTAAATAGCAATGCAGTCATATTTCATCTTTTTCTTGTACATTTTAGCAATTTATCAATAAAATTACATAAAGTTTGAATGCCAATTTTAACATGACAAAAGCATGTCCAAAGTTAAATGACTTCATAAAATACTCAATATTTAGAAGAAAAAACAAAAATACTTTAAATTACTTACTTGGCCTATTCCTTTTATTTGATAAAAAGACATACTACGGCCGGGTGGTGGTGGCGCACGCCTTTAATCCCAGCACTTGGGAGGCAGAGACAGGCGGATTTCTGAGTTCGAGGCCAGCCTGGTCTACAGAGTGAGTTCCAGGACAGCCAGGACTAAACAGAGAAACCCTGTCTCGAAAAACAAAAAAAAAAAAAAAAAAAAAAAAAAAGACATACTGCTATCATGTACAGTCTCCAAAATGGTTATTTTATGAAAAACGCTTATGTAGATAGTGCCTAATAATAAATAATTTTATTAAAATTATTATTATTATTTATTAAAATTAATAGATTATCAAATTATTTAAATATGGTTAATATACCTATAGTCGTGTGTGTGTGTGTGTGTGTGTGTGTGTGTGTGTGTGTGTGTACAGATGAATTTGACCATGCAGATGTGTAGAGTTAAAACTTCGGCATTGGCAGCCACTCACTGAGGCGAAAGAGGCAGAATGGCCAGGTCCTGTGCTCCTCTAAGCTGCTGCTCGTGGCCTGCCCTGCTGCCATAGGCCTTCGGATGAAGATATCTAATCCAGGTAGGAGCAGGACTGGTTGCCATGAGTAGCCAAGCAGAAGGAGCCAGAGCCAGGTCGAGCTGCAGGAGTGTCCAAAGACGTGTTTAGAGTCAGAGTTTCTCTAGCCCTGGCAGTCCTGGAACTTGCTCTGTAGATCAGACTGGCAGTGAACTCACAGAGATCTGTCTGTCTCTGCCTCCAGAGTACTGGAGTTAAAGGTGTGGGGCCTGAGGTCTGCGGCAGTTGAGTGATGTATATGGACTGTTGAATGCTCTGTACCACTGATCACCATCCTGTGATAGGTGGATAGCTCACCCTACTCTGTTTTTACGCAGCTTCACTACCAGAGCACTATGAATGTTAGTGATCTAGCACCTGGTACAGTACTGGAATGAGCTGTCAGAGGCTCATCAGGCAGAATATGGAGCTCCAGGCCATGAACTTTGAAGAGCTGAACTCGTTTTTCCAGAAGATCATTGGCAAATTTGATCGTTCCTCTCACCAAGAAAAGGTGGATCCATGAATGGAGCCTGTACTGCTACCGAGATCAAGACCAGCTGTAGGCCTGGGAAAGTGAAGAAAGGACTTTCTCAGATTTCTCATAACAAAGAAACATTTCTTCTTCTACCTGGTGGGCAGAGGACAAGACTTGGAGTCACATATTCCAAGGGCATGTATGATGTTGGCTTGCTATCCCACAAGACAGTTTTTCAGATTCAAGCAGAACATATTTTGAAGCTACAGCAGTTAGCCGAAAAACACTATGACAAGTCCACCATCCCATGATATATAATGACCAGCGGCAGAACAATGGAATTGACAAAGGATTTCTGACAAATGGAATTCACAAAGCACAAGTTCGTTTTTAAAAAGGAGAACATGGTCTTTTTCTTTCAAGGAATGCTGCCTGCTATGAGTTTTGATGGGAAAATTATCTTGGAAGAGGAAAACAAAATCTCTATGGCTCCAGATAAGAATGGTGGTTTCTACTGGGCTCCTGCAGCCCAAACCATTATGGAGGACATGGAGCAAAGAGACATCTGGAGTATTGTCTATTGTGTGGATAACACATTGGTAAAAGTGTCAGACCCTTGGTTCATTGGATTCTACATTCAGAAAGGAGCAGACTGTGTGGCAAAGGTGGTAGAGAAAACAAAACCCACAGAGCCAGTTGGACTGGTTGGTCTTGTGGATGGAGTAACCAGGTGGTGAAAAAAAAATGAGATCTCTCTGGCAACAACTCAAAAGTTAAGCTCAGAGGGACAGCTATTATTCAATGCAGAGAACACTGTCAATCACTTCTTCACTCTACCATTTCTAAAAGATGTTGTCAGTGTTTATGAACCTAAGTTGCAGCACCATGTAGCTCAAAAGAAGATTCCATATGTGGATTCCGAGGGGCACTTAATTAATCCAGACAAGCCAAATGGAATAAAGATGGAAAAACTGGTCTTTGACATCTTCCAGTTTGCAAAAAAGTTTGTGGTCTCTGTAAGTTAGCAGCAGGTGTTGACTCCTGGGATATCTCCACCCTAGAGACACTGAGGGAGGAATTGCCTGGATGTTGTGGAAGAGGAACTTTCAAATCTAAACCATGTCCCAGAAGTGGACTTGGAGGGTGGGACTTAGGGTGCAGACACACAAAGTTGGGGAGTGTTCTTCGAGAACACATATATGTGTGCCCCCAAGATGAAAGAAGCCAGCAGCAGACTCATCAATGGGGGAGGGGACAATTACTTTTTCCTGTGCTACCTAGGGCTGTGAAACAACTGAAAGCACATATGGAGACCATCCTGAGAAGGGCTAGCCAAGCAGAAGAGAGAAAGAGAACAGTCAGGGCTGGTTGAGTCTTGGTTTAACTCCTCCCCTTGGTTAACTCCTCCCATCCTCATATCCTCCTTGTTAGAAACCCTAATTGTTCTCCTGAAATTGTTGACCTTTGGACTCTGCATATTGAACAAGCTTATAAACTTCATAAAAGTGGGAATAGGAGCAGTAAATTTATGGTCCTGAGCCAACAATATGAGACCCTGAAGACAGGACCTGAAGAATATGAGTTAGTTACACAAGACCCCTAAGCTTAGTTCCAGGATTGGAGTTGTTACTATAAAACAGGAAGAATAAGAGACACCAAGGGCTTTTCTAGTCCCACATCCTCCTTACTGCTTCCCCCTCCTGCCTGGGGTCAAGGCTAGGCCAACTCCCATTCTCCATCCACAGGAACATTCTTGAGTAAAAATTTTTCAGAATGTACTGACAGTCACCTGACCCTCTGGAAAGTCCCAAGTAGAATTCAAATGTGTGCCATGCTTGCTAGCCAATAGATTTAAAGGTCAATATGCTTAGACAATAAGTTTGAACTGTAACCTTTTGATGGAACCTGTGACCCCCAAAAAGTATAAAACTGCTTGTAATAGCCATTTGGGCTCACCTTCTAGTCACTCGTCTTGAGGGACTAATTGAAGGCCAACCTTGATGCACTAAAAAATAAACCTCTTGCTTTTGCATCAAAAAAAAAAAAGTTTGTTGCGTACAAATTATTATGGGAAGATGAATTTTTCCTGCACATAATGCAGATAGTCAGAATGGGAAGGACAACCTGATCACTGCGATCACTGCAAAGCATGCTTTGATGTCCTTTCACTATTACTAGGTCCTCAATGCTGGGGTACACTTCATAGATGAAAATGGCTCTCATCTCCCAACCATCCCCTGCTTGAAAGATGCCAATGATTTACCGATCCAGTGTGAAATCTTTCCCTTATCTCTCTCTCTTTTTTTTTTTTTTACCTTGGATTCTGGCTTACATTGAATCTCATGTCTTTTCTCTCAACCATCCCAGGAATGTGTTATTTATTCCTCAAATAGCGATTCTTTGACTTCTTCCTTTCCAATTTGTATCCACTTGATCTCATTTTATTTTCTAATTGTTCTAGCTAGAACTTCAAGTACTATATTGAATAAATAGAGAGTGGGAAGCCTTGTCTTATCCCTGATTTTAGTGGGATTACTTCCTGTTTCTCTTCATTTAATTTGATGTTGGCTGTTGGTTTGCTGTATATTGCTTTTATTATGTTTAGGTATGTGTCATGAATTCCTGATCTCTCCAAGATGTTTAACATGAAGAGTGTTGTACTTTGTTGAAGACTTTTTCAGCATCTAATGAGATGATCATGTTACTTTTTTCCTTGGGCTTGTTTATACAATGTATTACATTGATGAATTTTCATATATTAAACCACCCCAGCATCCCTGGGATGAAATCTGCTTGATTATAGAGTATGATAGTTTTTTGTTTTTTGGTTTTTTTTTTTTTTGTTTTTGTTTTTATTTTTTTACTTTTTATGTTTTTTTTTATTATATATTTTTTATTAGATCTTTCATTTACACTTCAGATGCCATCCCCTTTCCCCATTCCCCCCCTTAGAAAACCCCTATCCCATGCCCCCTTTTCCCTTTTGCATTTATACATTTTTTAAAAAAATGTTAATCATAGGCTTTATAAGTTTGGTATTGTTCAATCAGAGGTGTAACCCACTACCCAACCTAGATATATCTACTATCTTTGACTGGTGGAGATTCATGAACATCTGCTTCCCTGTCTCCCCCCTCTATCTCTCTTTCATCACCTAGCTTCTCCTCTCCTTCTTCTTCTCCTCTTCTTACTCCTTTTCTTCCTCTCAGTACTCCTCCCACCTTAGCTCCTCCTACACATCACCCTTCCTGTTAAAAGGAAACTTTTCTCTCAAAATACAATTAGAGCATAATTATGCCAATTTGTACCAGTGAGGTACAAGATAGTCCTAATACCCAGTCCATCCTTTTGTTGACATACCAGCACCTCTGTCATCTCTCCTAACTAAAACATTTAGTTCTGAACCTGGCTTTAGGATGAATGTCAGCTGACGACCATACACTCAGATCTTTTCTCTCAATCTCTTATGCTGGAGAAGGACTTGAAGGTTATGTGGCAGATAAAGAGTTCCATGCACCCTTAATCATCTTTGAGATTAGAGTTCATGAGCTGGTGAAAAATGGCATATGAATCCTAAAAACTACATAGGAAGCCATTGTTTTGATAGACCAACCATAAATTGTGGTACCTCTCCTGGACAGCTGAAGTTTGGACATTCATAGAATTTTGTTTGCTTGCTAGTATCTGATAAATGACACAGACTTCCCACAGTGGGATGACTGGATTTCACTTTAAAGCATTCCTTTTTTTGTAACTCTCAACTCATTGAAGGTCACCTGACCCTCTGGAAAGTCCCAAGTAAAGTTCAAATGCATGTCATGCTTGCTAACCAATAGATTTAAAGGTCAGTATGCTTAGACAGTAAGTTTGAATTGTATGTAATCCTTCTGATGTAACCTGTGCCCCCCAAAAGTATAAAACTGCTTGTAAAAGCCATAATTTTTAACTAAGTTCTTCCAAGCCAAGGCTCATATTGGCCATCCAGGAGACTTCCTCAGCTTGACTCTAGTTGGGATGTTCAGCATGACTTCTCTTGGAGCTGGAATCATTTATTTTTGAAGTTGTACACATTGATATGTTATTGTACATGTCAGAAATTATCTATAGTACTAAAATTTTGTTTTATTTTATCAAGCATTAATGTTTTTTAAGAAAATTTAAAAAAGTTTGGCATTGTAGTGAATTTCCTAAATCAAATTTTTAGCTTAACTTTTGAAACAGACTATCAATGAACATGATGTTGCCAGTTTAGGCTAGTTTGGGTGGAGAATGAATCCTAGAATCAGAGTCCATCCATTGCAAGCCTAGAATTCTCAGATTTCCAATATTATTTTCTTATGTCTTCTTTTTAGATAGGTTTTATGTTTCTGGGCATATGTCTTCAAGTATGTAAAGCAAGCACATTACCCTCTGAACCACCCCAAGCTCAAATAACTGGATAGTCAAAACAAGTGGATAAATTTTATGTTGTTTAATGTTAGTCTGTATACTAACACCAAAATCAAACAAATGCCTTGAAAATCCATAGTTATTTAGACAATGATATTCACATCTCTTTACAACATGTAAGGTATTGTTCCTTTTTTAAAAAAAATTATTTGGCATAGAACATAATGGATGTCATTATAATATGTTTATATACACTCATGTATACATATATGTATATATATAATATGTATTGTATGTATTATATATACAAATATACACACATTCACATATATATACACATTATACATATATACACACAGATATATTTTGCTCTTGAAGCAGTGTCAAGAAAAAATATTGCAAGGAAAGTGCTTTTTTTTCTCTCTCTCAATATATATATATATATATATATATATATATATATATATATATATAAATGATAGTAACCAATTAAAGAGAAACATGAAGTTTATAAATTGAAAGCCCCAAGAGTAAAAAATACATGTAACTATTTTTATCTTGATATTCAAAAACAAATGAAATCTCAAAATGCAGCATGTGCCTTCACAGAGATTGATAAACACACTGCAAATTTTGTACAGAAAGGTAAATCTTCAAGGGAAGTCAGGCAATAATGTGACATGTAATGAATATCAAGATTTATCATTAAGATTGTAGTAATAAATTGAGTGGATTCTAAGTAGAATGGTAGAAATGAGTCACAAAATTAAAGTATTAAAATATTCTTATATTATTTATGCCACTTTCCTCATTGAAATTTACTATGGAACTACAATTCTTTTGCTAAGATATGTTATCTTGTTTTTTTTCTGTAACGTACTGTATATTGAATTAGATGTTAGATATTACTTATATATAATGCACATTGATGGCTCTAAACACCCAACTTCTCCCATTCCCCTAGTAGACAATTCTAATTGCTTTTAATACAGGATGTTTTCCTGGGCCCCATAAACTATTGCCTATCGGCTACCAATAAAATTTTCTCTGAATTTTAATTGGGAGTAGTTTCAAGTTATGCTTTAGAAGAAAAAAACCCATATAATTATTAGAGAACTGATTATTCTTTCCTTCAATAGCATTATAAAAACTGAATCTACTGAGTACGAAAGAAGGATGATGAGTAATTGATTTGCAGTATTTTGTGAAATTTTGTGTTTCAACAGTTCAGCAAACTGATCTCAGTCAAATTTTCAAGAGTTTCTAAGCCTGTTTTCAAATCATTCTCTGTTTTTAATCTGATTAAAAAGGTAACTTGACCTCTCAGAGGATAGCCATGCTCCATTTTTGTACCTGAATTTCATTTAGACAAGAACAATTCTGGGTCAAAATTCTAATGGCCCTGTCTATCTACTAGAGGCTGTCCCTTAAGGTTCCATCTCCCAAATACTGGACATTTCACCTAAGATTATCCCCATTGAGTCACATGGGCCTTCTACATCCCAGGTCATGTGACCCAGACAACCTCATGTTAGTGGAGCGGGATACAAATATCATTACGTCTTAGATCACATTTTAGTGATATTAGTGACAAAATTAGTCACTAATAATTTTATCAGAGAGTTAACATGCCACTCTACCATCAACAGAGATAAATTATTTGTTTCTTCTGAGTCTGCATTGGACTTTCCAGTGAAGTTTCACTGAGTTTCCAGTGAAGTTTCCAGTGGTAGCTGAGGATTCAGACTGTAACAGCTCCATGGGTTTTATTGATGGTATATTTCCATGCAATAAGCCTGAAATTGTACTCCTCAAAGATACTGACAAAAAAAAAAAAAAAAAAAAAAAAAAAAAAAAAAAAAAAAAAAAAAACTGAATCTTAAACCCAAACCAAAACAAATAGCAACAACAATAACAACAATCTTAGATCAGATAGAAATTAATCATTTCCACCTTATCAATTCATAATATGATAAATAGAAATGTAAATACAACAAAAAGATCAAGAAGGCCTATATTTAAAAGCTCAGGTATTTAAGAATGTCTCAAAATATTTGGCAAGTATGCCCTTAGTAGGGAAATTAAATCACAACACAAAGACAGGTGGAAGTTACAGTAGACTCCATGTACACATACAAAGTCTATAACAACTCTTAGTAGTTGTGTTATTATCAAAATCTCATAACATGTTATCCATGAGAGAATAATAACAACTTTCTAGGCTTAAAAAATCAGTGTAAATCAAAAACAGGTTTTTATGATACACATTTTGAAAGATAAAATTTATTTGTACATTCAGACACAGACATAATGATGCTAGTGACTGTTGGTCTGTATACTTCCAACATTGGAAGAAGAGGTGATATATTCTTAAAATATGAAGTTAAAAAAATGAAGTAGGCATTAGAGCTTTTGCATCTCTTCCAGAGAAAAAACAAATTAGATAGGAGGTATATCAAGTCAATATCAGTTATCTCTTGTGTAAACCTCTATCCCAGGCTTTCATCTGTTCCTGTCATGCCATCTTTCCTTATTTCTGATCTTATTCTTTGTCCGTGCTTTTAATTTGGATTTAAATTGGAATCCTGGAAATGCTTGCAAAGAGAGCAGTGTTATTCAAACAATCTGCTTCTCTCTCTCTCTCTCTCTCTCTCTCTCTCTCTCTCTCTCTCTCTCTCTCTCTGTGTGTGTGTGTGTGTGTGTGTGTGTGTGTGTGTGTCTCTCTTCTTTCTCTCTCTGGGATTCATTCTGGCTGGATAAGCCCTTTCAACAACGGTCCTTTCCTTACAAAATAACTTTTGTTACAAAGCATTCTCCTTTGTGGTCGAAAAATCTGCACCTTTTTTTCATCCCACATGGGACTCAGAATGATAATATAAATCATATAAATCTGTAGGCCTTTGCCTGCCTTTGTGATATGCAAAGCTTTCCAAGTAGCTCTTCATTGCATTCTCTATTTCTTAATGACTGTGTGTTCTCTGGTCTTCAGTGGAATGAAGGCCAGGTTAGAGGTTCTCTTAAGCAAGTAAAGGTGAATCAAATTGTTTAAATGAGAACTTCTCAAGTCAATTACATAATATGTAATGATCTATATTCCCATACTTCCTTCTTATTTCTTAGAGTCAGACTTTTATACATCACACAATAATATAGTACTAGAAAATGTATTCTAGATTATAGCATTAAGCTAATTTTCTGTCTATTTTTTTCTGTGGATTTTCTGACTTATTTATCTTTGTTTTGGGGTGTTATATGTTACTGTTCTCTTACCTCTTCTGTCCTTAAAATGATGCTGTCACTGTCTAAACAAAGCTATATTTTCAAGTAATTATTATCTATTTATTTATCGGCATTAGTTGTTTATTATCCAGTCTTAATAAACTTCTGGCCTTTAAACACAGTGTAAAAGATTTATGTTCTCTCCCTGAGTCAGTGTCTGTGTAACTAGTAGAATGTAGAAGCTTAACATTATACTGTAAGGATAGTATATGTTTATGTAATTTCTGCTACTGACTTGGTTACCAAACAGATAGCAATCCTAATACATATTCTAGAATTCCTATATCTTACATAGTTATGTACTCAACTGAATTTGACATTTATATTTGGAAAAAAAAGAAGAGAAAATTGAGCAGGAAGGTCAAATCTTTGATGTACTCTCTGTTTAAAAACTAGCACATAAAAATAGCAGGTGATGTGTGGTAAGATGTATATCTTATTAAAGTGCCTGTCAGAGAACTTTAGTTCAGATTCCCACGACCTTTCTAAAAGCCCAGCATAATGGGACACACTTGTAGTCCCAGCAATGAAAGCTTGCCAGTTAGCTAGTCTAGACAAATTGATGAACTCCACTTTCAGTAAGATAATTATTTCAGAAATATAAAGTGAACAGTGGTTGAGGAAGACAACAAATACCAATCTACATGCAAGTCTACAAACCAGTATATTAGAAAGTATATACAAACATAACACAAGGACATATACACAGACAAACACACAAAATTGAGTAAAAATTGTATAAATACATAGTCATATATTTACATAAATAGATATGTATCATTTTAAACAAAGTTATGATTATGAATTTAGCACATCCTAATACAGAAAATAGTGCTAGGGTCAGAGGGATGGATGACAAAATAGTTAAGCAAGCATACTTCTTTCACAATACAAGGGTTCTTCTCCCAGCATTGAGATCATATATCTCTCAATAACCTGTGTCTCTAGTTCCAGGAGATCCAGTGCCACCACTGTCCTCCTTAAGAACCTGTATGCACATGCAATGCCCATATCTCTCTCTCTTTCTCTGTCTGTCTCTCTGTCTGTCTCTCTCTCTTTCTCTGTCTCCCTCTCGCTCTCTTTCTCTGTGCACACATATATAATATATAAAATAATTTTCATACATTAAAAATATATGTAAAGAAAAACAGTAGATAAAATCTAGATAAAATTATTATTTCATTTATAAATTTAGCTGGTAAAATATATACTTTCTAATAACATAATAAAGTGAATAAATACCATGAACTATTATAAGAATATTGATATCATGTATTTCAAAACTTTCTCTAATAGAAATGTCAATGATCCAAAATATATAACTATGAGTAAAATATTATTTTAATATTTAGGCTTTCACAATATTAACATAATATTCATATTTGTGTTGCAATCAATGGGCAGTTTTAATTTTAATTACTTCAAAGTCAAACACAAACAATAATAAATAGAAACAAACACATTAAAAAATAGCAAATTTAATTTCCACCTCTACTAGTCAATCCCATTGACATTAAAAACTATGGAAGTGTATATGTATTTAGTATCTGAATGTTTTATACTAGAGCTATGTCATTCAGCTTTATGGAAAACATCTAAATTTATCAGATTTTTAATTAACCTTCCTCAACTGAAATCTGCCCTCACAATTTGAACCAAATATACTAATGAAACCTACTATTAAGAAGGCAGCACCTTTCCAATAAAGGCATTTTCTGTTTCACTATTTTCTGCATCAGTGTCATGGTCAAATGACCTCTCATTGATGAGGTTATTTCTCCCTAGTCTCCACAGGATGAAAGCTACTGTCCTGTGAAAATCGTGACCCTTTTTTGCCCCTCCTTCTTTTCTTCCAGAGTCTAAATTCTGTTGCCTACCAAAGGAAAACTGAAAGAAAAAAAAGAAAGAAAATTAAGATTAACTTTGTGACATTGTCAAAATAATAATATATTACAATGTACATTTTCAGACAATTTTGTTATTAATTTATTACTTTATTGTAATGTATTTTTTCTTCTGAAAATCTCATATTAAACTTAACCTTAATTACAGTCACTTTTATGTGTCAGTTCTCATATTCTACCATTGATTTTAGAGATTGAACTCAGGCTCCTAGGTTTGCCTAGCAAACACTTTGATTAGATGAACCATCTTTCTGGCCTCCCAGATTTCTTTGTTTTTATTGATCTGAAAATGTTTAAGGTTTAAAGTCAAAATTGGAATACAAAGTGAGGTAATACATCTCATTATGATATCCGAATCATCTAGTATATGTATGATAATATGTATAATATTATATATGTATCATAATAATATAATAATAGTATAATATGGAGAAATGGTTGAAACCTATCATACTATGAGAATAATCACTAAGTGATACATAAAGAGATTCTTCTGCAATGTTACATTTTCTAAATTTTTGATATTCCATAATGCTGCTTTTTGAAATATCTCCACTCTTCAGTTCAGAAAACTCTGAACTACTTGATATTTTCCCTGTCTTAACTTCCACTATTATTTATGTTGCTCATTTCCAACATACTGATAGCAAGTCAGCATTTTTCTAACCATAAGAAAATTATGTCCTCATATTTTATACAAATTTATTTTAGGTTTTATTCATTAAAAACTCAATCTAAGTAATATTGTGTTAATTTTTGTTTTTGTTCAGTGTAATTCTTGGGTAATTTTGTTTATCCACTTGACTCAAGTTTGTTATCTGAGTAGAGGAAACTTCAACTGAGAAAATATCCACAATATATTAGCCTGTAGAAAGATGTGTCAAGTGTTTTCTTGCTTAATGATTTATACAGGTAGGCTCTATATACCATGGTCAATATCATCCCTGATCAAGAGGCCCTAAGTTATAATGGAAAACAGTTTGACCAAGCCATGATATGCAAGGTAATAAGAAGTACTCTTCCATTGTGCCTACTTTATTTCTTACATACAGATTTGTTTTACATACAGCTTTGATTTCTTATCTTTGATTCCCCTGGTAATAGATTTTAACTTGTAAGCCCTGTAAGACTTCTGGTTCCAAATTTGCTTTTGGTCATAATCTTTACCACAGCAATAAAAAGCAATAAATCAGAGTACAAACTCAAATGATTTCTAGTTGTCATTCCAAACCCATATGTCCATTTCCATTTCTGGCCTCAAGAATCAGTACCTCTACACAACGAGTCACAAATCATTTGTTTTTCATGGGGTACAAATATAAGAATGGGTATTTCTCATATAGCTTTTTCTCCCGTGAGTTCCTTAAACCAAATTGACAGTATCGAGTTAGAGTTATTCCGCAATCTACTCCCTAGCACTTTCTGCAATTTTTTAACTCTTCCTCATTTTCTTATATTCCTCAAGTCTATAGACACACTATCAATATTATAGCATAAAAGAGTTATTTTATCATCACAAAATATTATCAATTCTGTTTATTATGTCTATGTAGCTCAACCTATAACTCAGTGCTTCTTGCTATTTCATTTTCACAATTTGTTTTCATGAGGCTCAGTAGATGGCCTCATTGAGCATGAGGTACATCAGGTGCTTCATTTGAGTTATGAAAATACATAGCAAAAGGTTCAATGATTGAGGGACAAAAATAAGTATATGCCTGATTTTTTTAATAACCCTTTTCTCAGTTTAAATTTTGTTGTAAGTGATTTGCCATGAATCCTGTCAGTTAGATTCTTCTTAGTGGTAATTTAAGTTAAGTTCTGGCTGGGTGGTCTCATTGTTAAGTATGGTAAATTGTTGATGTCTGCAAACTCTAAAGTACTGTAATTTCTAATAATTTCATAATTGAGTTTCTATGTTCTTTGAGCTTGATTCTACACTCTGTTCTTGCAAGAACATATTGTACCTAGATTCTAATTCTAGGCATATTTAAAATAGATTTGGGTGTTGGGAAATAATTTATTATATGTTGGCAAAAGCCAAAAATCAACAGAAATATATGAGAAATAATTGAATCATACATTGAACATAAGTGAATGCTATACTACATAGTGCTTCAATATTGTAGCTTAACAATATAGAGCACTACATTTGGAAAATAGAGAAAAACAGTGGAATAAAAAAGTAGATATTAAAATTCAGTATCTAATCAATGATTTTTAACATTTTTGTTCCTTCAAACCTTATTTAAAGCTACTAAATATATGCAGAAATTTTAATTAATAATTTGTACTCCATTAACAAACTACCTCAACATTTCACTGGCTTAACACAACCAAAGTTTATTTCTCTCACATGCTAAAAATGACAATAGATGGCACAAGAAGGTGTTGGAATAAGCAGAGTAAGAAATTATATTAAAAATGATGAAATTTCTGAATCTATATAATCCTAAACTGGTTTAATCTGTATGGAATAAATTTAGCTTAGATGGTTTTTAAATTATTTGGTTAAAAAGATATTGCCTTCAAGTTCATTTTTTAAAAAGAAAACCATCTGTCTACAATAAATCTTGAATTGTAAATTAAACTATAACATTTTATCTATAATTTTGTCATACTGTCTTAAATATATACATAATTCAATTGTAGATTAATTTAAAAAAATGAAACAAAAATTTGTGAAAGAAATTTTCTCTAAAAGATAATGGATTCAACACAAAAGATGAACAAGGCAAAACAATGGACATACCAAAGCAGATGGAAGAAAAACACAAGGACTCAATCTTACACAGCCAAGGAATGCTGAGAGTGGAAGAAACTTCTTCTCCAGGAAAATTATAAAGATTGATTATGTAATACAAATGGTCATCCATGAAAACATACACAAAAGTAACAGTATAAAACCAGGAGAGACTATATTTAGGGTTCTGTAGGTATATAGGTATACCTGAGCATGCAGTTGACACTTAGTGAAAGAAAGATTGTGAATTTGAAAGAAAGCAAGAAGCAGTATTTCAGAGTGTTTTGAAGGAGGAAAGGAAAGAGTAAAATGATGAACTTATTATTTCAAAAATACAAAATAGTTATGAAATCATAGATATTATCTCAAAAGAAACTGAACAATCAGCTTGAGTAAGATCATTATAGCTAAAATAAAATAAAACTAAACTCTGCTTTCAGTCACCAAAAAAATTTAACTAAATATGAAGTATAAGAACTCATTTTTATTATATAATATCTATTAATACAAGTGTCAAAATTGAGATTAAGTTAGTGTATATTTAATTACTTTTAAAAGTATTATAAATACATACATTCAGCTATTTTAATCTGTATGATTTTACTATATGTGGTTTCAGGAGTTACCTTTGGTAGTAGATGACCAATTTTTCTGTTCCCACTTAGCATTCTTCAGTTGCCTGTAGTTCTTTGTGTAGGAGTGAGAAATGAGATTGTCCCTGTCTACTTTTTCTTACCAATTGTTTTTCATCTTCTGGTCATGTTTATTAATGTTTATGTAAGTATGCAGGTGGGATGTTATGGGTAATGCTTCTGACATATATATACTTGTATGTAACAAATTATCAAAACAGAAAGCACAAGTATGAAAGAGCAAGGGAAGATACATGAGAGTGTTGAAAGCAGGAATGGAAAGAAGAAATGATGTAATTATAATTTCTAGAAATAAAACATACAATTGTATAAAAATACATCATACATACTCATTTACTTGTGTTTGTGTGGTCTAAAGTTTGCACATTTTAACCAAAGATGGATTTGATGAGTATTATAATTTATATATTGCTATGACATTTAAGTTAACCTTTAGGATAATAAAATAATATTAATAATCTTTTAAAAAGTTAATTAACAACATACACATTTTTAAAAGAATAAATAAGCAAAGTAACCTAAATAGAAATAGAAAGCTAAGTATTTTGTTCTTCAAATTGTTTATGTTGATAAATTTGCATTTAGAATAATTTTCTTATGACATGCAAATGATTTCTTTCTTTTAGGTTTGCATTTGAACAGTTTCTCTCACACAGTTTTAAGATGTTTTGCATTCATTCTTTCTTTGTGTTTTTTGAAATTATGTCCACTAAGTTGAAAAGATGATTTTAAACCTTTTGCTTGCAATAGGTTTTTTTATCTTAGCTGTTTCCCTATTTAATAAGTTCATTAAACCATGCAAGAAGCACTTAAACACTCAGACTTGTATTCAAATAATTTTTAATATTAATAGCCAAAATATAGTAAAATCACAACAAATAGAATCAGATTAGTTAAAATGTGTTTATATTATGTATTGTGATTTCTGCAGAGTACTGTTCCTTTACAAGATTATAATGAAGGCTTACACTTTTCAGCACCATGTTTCTTAACACTGACTGTTCTTAGAGCATTTAGAAATCTGTATACAAGTCAAAGTACCAAGAATATTACAGCATGTCTTATTGACTCATTTTAAATGGCTTTTGTGAAACACTATCACCAAGCAGCAGCAGAGAACAATTAGCATCCTGCAGGCTTCCGTTGAGTTTTCTGTACTGTATCATGATTTATTATCCTCACTCTGTCATCTAAATGGAACCATATACCTAATTATAATTGCTGTTGCTGTTTACGAGAAGTGGAGTGATTATAGCGTAGCAGGTACACCAAAAAATAGTTTACTTCTATTATTTTTTTTATCTTTTGCTTTTATTCAAATCATGGCTTCTTTTTCCCCTAATTGCTGTTACATATATACAGACATACATACAAATCATCTTTGGTTTAAAAATTTATTGTGTGATTAAAATTTTTTCTGATATAAGGTAAACATATTTTTACATTCCCATCTGCAGTGCAGCCTTATAAAGTTCAGTATGAACGTACAATAAGAATTTTGGTTCATTCCCAAATCATTAACCTATAATGAAATGGGCTTACTAATGGCAATGTAAATGGAAACATACTATAATTCCCTATTTCTCAGAATAAAAAATTCCATTGAAATTCTCAGTCAGTTTTTTAATTAATTCACTTAAATTAGCATACAAGCTATTAAGAGTCCTCATGCTGTTTTCAAGCAAAACTTATTTTGTTGATTCTCTTCCTTATCTCTGACCTCCACATGTGTTCCATGGAATTCTTCACAATGCAAAATGCACACAACTATATTCAATAAATGCAATTTTAAAAATGTAAACACCAAGATGATATCTGTTCATAGTTTAAAAATATGACTAAGTTGTTAGTGTTACCTAACTTTGTTTACTGATTCAACAGCTGAAATAAACCTCAAATATTATTTTTGAAATATTGATATATTTTTTCAAGGTACACATAAAATTGTCAAAATCCTAAGTCAGCCAATACACACCCCCCCTAAAAAAGGAAAGCAAAGTTCAATGACTTGCATTAGAGCATTTTAATGTGTATTATCTGAAGCTACAATAGTTAAGATAATTTATTATTGACAAAATTATATACCTGAATTTAATTGAACAGAAACAGCATAGGCATATACAGTCAAATAAATTTAATGGAAACGGTGAGCAAATTAGGTAGAGGAAGTATAGTCTTTTCAATAAATCATATTTTAGTTAACAAACTCATGGTTTGTGCTATCCATGTAGAGAGAAAATGTATTAATTAATTTTGATGTCTTCTGTTTCACTGATTCAATATTCCATCATACTTATAAAATGTTAGAAGTCAAACTTACCCCTTAGTTTGTATGAAATTAGAAATGTCAGCATAAGCCCATATTTACATTAATATCGTAATAATCATTGAGGAGGCTATATAGAAATATGTCTGTACATTTCTTTATATTTTTACATTGATGAGTATACTTATTTACTTGGTCTGTCAAATAGGATAGCCTAGGACATCTAACACTTTAGTACCAATAAGCATGCTGGCAGTCTCTACTTTATTTTCAGCAGCCATTCTAAAACTAAATGGTGTTTCCTAAAGATATGACTAATTCAAAGACTATGTTCACAAATACATGAAGTAACACAGCTGTTTCATAAATAGTAAAAATACAGTCAAGATAAGACACAATGAAGCTGACATATTTAGTGAAATTATAACTGAAAATATTTTCAATGGCTGTGGCTCAAACAATTTTCCAACACAATTAAATAATATTGGAATACAATCCAAAAAGTAACATATATTTCTTAATTCATACTGATATGAAAAAGTGAATATAAATATATGTGTATGTCAGAGAGTATGTTTTCTTGCAGAAATTCCCTAATTATCACAGTAGGTAGAACATAATCTACACCCCTTTATTCTACACATTTCATGGTTATTATCTTTTTAAGAAGTCCATCAGGAAGGGAATGGTGAATCTCTAGAGAGGAAGAAAAAACTGTTAGGTAAGATTTAAACTATTTGTTTCAGTTTCTTCTCATTGTGAATGGGAATGATGATTAAAATAAGAAACCAGCCCAATTATGTCAGAGGTTTCAGTCAATTGATAGCATGCTCCTTACTTTGTGTCTGTGGCAAGCAGAATATCATGACAGGGAATGCTCAGTACAGCAGAGTTGTTTACCTTAGAGCAACTAGGTAGTATAAAAGAAGGAAGAAGAGGGGCTGATTTCTCAAATTCTTCTCAAGGGCTCACCCTCAAAATCATTTTCTATCAAGTCTTGCAAATTAAAGATTTCTTATGCCCCTATATACATACATACATACATACATACATACATACATACAGATATAAAACCTATTGTGTCTAACTTTCTTGTTTTTTTTTTGTCACATGGTTTCAGAATAATGTATGTTTAATTTAATTATATAAAATTTTGTGGATATTGACAAAAATACTGGCTTTCTAACTGAGCTTGGAACTCAATAATTTAGCTAGATTTGTTATAAAAAAAAAACACTAGAAACCACTTATATTTAACTACCGAATAGTGTCATTATAATGTGCACCACAACTCCCAGCATTTTATATGGGTATTAAAATTAGATATTAAAAAGCATGATAATATGGTAATAATGGATAATATTGCTGTCAGCTTATGTCACCTAAACAGACAAGCAGAGAAAACCTAGAGGGAAAGCTAGGTTTCCTGAGTTTTTCCTGTGAATATGTCTTGTGTCTCTATGCTTATAGGCAGCATAAAATATTAAAATGTTTTTGTACTTAGTATTTTGCTGATAAAATATTTTTTATACTTTATAATTATCAAATAATACTTGGCTGGTATTCATATGTAGATTAGGTACTAAGAAATAACATATTTCTTGTAAAGAATGTTTAAATTATAGAAATAAAGTATGGCTTTTTCTTTTGGGTATTTGAAAATACTGTGGAACAGGCTGTTTACAAATAATACTGTTTTCTTATTGTTTCATTACTGAATACAAGCTGTTGTTTTTCTTTTTAATTTAAAAAATGTTAGCATTAAAGAATCAACCCACAAAAATATCTCATAAAATAATCTTTCAGAATTTTCAGTTTTACTTGTGTTAGACAGGAGGTCTCACAACTTCACCCTTTTCCAAAGTCCTTCAGACTTCCATCCATCATACTTACTAGAACTTGCAGGTCAAATTTTCCAAAACAATAAATAACAGAAATTTAAAAATTAAAGTGAAAGTAGAAACTTCCTAATATATAAACACATAAAAGTCAGACATAAGTTGCTACTCTTTATGAAGTTGATTCTAAGAGCTAGTGAGAATGTTTGCTAGTTAAGATTTCATACTCAGGACATGAATTCAGTTACCAAAACCCCTATCAGCTGGCTCACAACTGCATCTAACTGCAACTCTAGAAAATCTAAACCCCCCTGCTGGATTCTCTAGATTCTTTAACTCATGTTCAGATATCCACAAACAGGCACATAAATATATACATGTAAATTTAAAAAAAGAAATTGACACTTGAAAAAATAAAATTGTGTTTTCTAAAATTCTTTTTATAACACTCAAAGTGCTGAAGGTGCACTTTTATTATTTATCTACACACCCTTTACAAATAACCACATGAAAAGGTAGGCATGTAACGCACACCTTTAATCTTAGTACTTTACAGGCTAATGCAGAAAGATCTCTTTGAGTTCAAAGCCAGCAACGTGTACATGGTGAGTCCCTTTCTGTAACTAACTATTGACTAAAATAACAAATTTTGGTCATTCCTTGTAACAATAAAACACGGTGTTCCATGACAATTTTAAATATAACATCCAAGTTTATAATTATATTAACTCAATGAGGAAAAAAGTTTATAAAATTTTTAAAGAGTTGTAAGCAAATATGGATTAAGAAATCAAAAGTAAAATAAAAATGTATTTAGATAATCAGTCATAATCATAAATTTTGTATAAACTTTGTTAAATAAATACAACATCCAGTTTAATTGCTGAAGATTTTTAATAGCTCATTGAAATTTAAACTGGATAATGATGGTTTTCACTTAATCAGAATTCTGATGCATTCATGTGCATGTATATATATGCATGTATTTATGCAAATTTATGTGGTTAATATATGTACATATTTTACCTACATGGCTATAAACATCTGCATTGATATATAAAAGCATATATATGCTTATATATACATGTATATGTATAATATATGTAAAAATAATTCTGTAAAATATGTATGATACAATATATTATATAATACATATACATACATATGATATAATATACATACATAAATAAGATATATCATATGTATTTCTCAAAATCATCTTTATATAAGTTTATATAAATATATACAAACATATATAAATATATAAACATATATAAATATATAAAAATATAATGATATACATAAATATATGTAAATATATAAACATATATAAATATATAAATTTATATATAAAACATATATGCTTATACAAAATCAGGTACTTATATTCACAAAAATAAATATGTACAAATGTTAATCATATACATATGTATAAATTCAGTAACAAGCATATTTGAAAAAAATCCATGATCAAGGATTAGGAAAAAGTTATTTAACAGAACATAATAAAAAGCAACAACTACTGCATCAAATAAAAAATGCACAACAAAATGAAAGATGCTGTGTACATTGTATTGTGTCTACCTGAAACTTCATATTCATGACACATAAGTAAATAATAGAAATTGGGGAGAAAAACAACAGCCAACTAAATACAAGCTCTTATGCACTCATAACCTGTTCAGTCATGTCGAAAAGGAGGATTGTTGAAAACAATAATTCTCAAACTTCCTAACATTGTGATCCTTTAATACATGTTAGGAGAATGCCAAACCAAAAACCATTTTCATTACAACTACGTAAGGGTAAGTTTGTTTGTATTATAATGTTTGTTATAAAGTTTGTTATGTATTATAATGTAAATATTAGCATTTTACAATTGTCTTTGGTGATCCCTGTGGAAAGTCATACAACCCCCAAAGAGATCACAACTCACACGCTGAAAAATATGGATTGATAGCCTAACATATTTGCATACATTAATAAAAAGAAAAAATAAGGAGGTCATGATTTTGAAGAAGAGTCAGAGAGTTTTATGTGGTGATAAGAAAAAAGGGGAAAAGAAAATACAGTAACTAAAATATAATCTCAAAAATAAATGTACAATAATATCAATTAATTAAAATATATTTATTAATGAAAATTCTAAGAAAAAAAATCTGTCTTGTGAAACTCTATATTCATTTATTTATCAGGAAGTTAACCCATAAGATAAAAGAAAATATGAGTAAATGGAGAAAAATGTATTTCAGGTTTTCATTAATCAACAATATATTTGAAGGTTATAAATATTTCCAAGGCACTGCCATATCTGACATCTTTAGATGAAGTGCAGTGAGTAATTTAATGACCTTTATAAAGTACATTTGAGTTAGTCTTTTACAACTTGTAGCAAATGTTTTAACTTGTTCAGAAAACAGAATCTTCCCTTTTCAGTTGCAATTTTTTCATTACAGAGGAATAACCCACATCATTTTTTTTCTCACTGGACTCAAACAAAAAGGAAACAAAATATAAACAGATAAAAAGTAAATAGGTTCCTTGTTCCATTAAAGCCTTGCTAAATCACTGTAACACCCTTATTTTCATAAGTAGTTTACAGTTGCTGTTTCCTTCCTCAATTTTTTCTGCTCCCCCAGACACATTCTACCAAGTAGACTTTTATAGAACTGTCATTTAATATTACCTTTCTTTTGTGGTGTAAAAATTTTTATTATTCTAACATTGATATAATCCAGACCTTGAGAATTACATTCCAACAAAGCACATGTAAAATTAAATAGTATAATGTGTTGCTATATTTTGAAAAGATAGTTATACATTAATATTAATAATTTTTGGCATACTAGCAATACAACTTGCATTTTATTTACATTGAGAATTCCTTACTTTAGTTTGCAAGATGATATGATCATCTGTATTTTATTGATAGGATCAGCAAGAGAAATAAAATTCTCATTAGTCTTAGAGTCTAATTAAAAGATAAATGTTTCCTTTAAAACCTCATGGAAATATAAATATGATAGTTACCTTATTCAACCATAATCAGAGAGGCTTTCTCCCACAGCAGATTGGTATAAATTTAGAGATCCACAGAAAGATATTAGAAAGGAGAGGAAGAGGTTACCTTGGAACACATGGATCTAAATGGGATGTCTCTATCAAAGCACTCCCTGCAGAATTCAGAAAAGAATTCTGAAAATTCACTTAGATATGAAGACAGAAGGAGATGGAGACAGAGGGGATAGAGGACAACAGAAGACCAAGGCCTTCTGAAACAACTGAATAATGCTCTTATGAACTTAGAAAATACATGTATATAGTTTGGTGCAGATCTTTGTAGGCCTCATAATTGCTGATTCAGTCTCTCTAACACTCAGTTTAATAAAATTTTTATGGAAATTCGGTATATGTAAACAAGTGGGTGTCTGATTCTTGTGCCTTCTTTCGTGGCTCTTTTGTTTCTGTAGGCTTGACTTGTCCAAATTTGATATGATAGTTCTCGTATTATTTAATATTTTATTTCATTATGTATTGATGTTATCCCCAGAAGCCCCCTCTTTTCTAATGAGACAGAAGTGGAGTATATCTGAGTGGCACAGGATCAGAGAAGTTGGGGAGAATTAGAGGAAGGGAAAACTATTCAGAAATAAAGAGAATATTTCTCCCTCTATTTATCTATATCCAAAAATGTTGCAGATAAATTAAAAGAACACAGAATATGTAGAGAAACAGTTTAGTATACATTATAAAGCACGCACTCAGATCATTACCATGGCATTTTATGTTTATCTTTAAACACAGTAGTTATCTTTAAACACAGTAATGATATTTTGTTATGGCTATGGTCCAAGCAACATATGATTGTGTTAATTTTGCCTCATTGTTTGGGTTTGTTTTTTTTTTTTTAGCTTTGAACAAGAAGGTCTAGAAAACCATGTGACTTTCCTCACATTTTATATTGTTGTTAACTCTTTTTAAACCTTATTTGTAGATTCTGTTTCCATATGCCAGTGGAATTAAGGAAAAGATATTCTCACAGACATTTGTAAAAACAGTAAGGAAACTTTCATTTAAAGTATTGCAGTGTGGATATTATGGGGAAGAAAATAAAATTTAGCTGAGAAAATGTTAAACACAACTGAAGAGGAAGTCAAGGAATATGCATTAGTAACGGGAGGCCTCAAGGCTAGCAGATATTTCATTAGAAGTTAATATGTGTTCTTGGTTAAATGGTAATAATTGGTGTGAAATTGAATATATTCTCTTCCAAACAACCTATTATCCTTCTAAGAATGGGCAAATATGTGGGCAGAAACTCAATGGTTTTACTTTACAGAGAAGGTACTCCCAATGTTAAAATTTGTTTCTTTTCTAACATTTGGTCCAAGTGAACTGCTTCCAAAGTGAGCTTATAAAACTGATAGAGTACTCACATTTAACAAATAAGTTTAGAGTTCTTCTTTTGAACAGGCTCTAATCCATCATACCAAAGAGAGCATGGTACTCTTGAACACAAGATGTGATGATTTGACTTCTTGGACAACTAGTCAGACATACTGACTTATAGAATAATTGTGCAACAGGCAAATACATGCTAAACCCTAACTATTTAAAACATTACAATAGTTTTCATTCACTGTGTTAGGACAGTTGTCACTCTTCTGTAACTTTCAAGCATCCTCCAGTATTAATTTACACTTTTCAGAGATTATTGAGCAAATAAGATATTGGCATAGTTTCTTAGATTACGTTTCATCAGTTTTTCTTAATGATTTCCTCCTCCTTAATATCAGCCATTATGTTGTTTTGTCCTTTATTGCTGTAAAAAAAATTAGCTATCCAGTAGAATTCACAATGGGCAATGAGCAAAAATGGGATAAGGGGTGAAAACTCCAAGTTGCCTATATATGATAATGTGAGATGTTAAGGATAAATGGAATAAAAGCATTAAGACAGGAAAGTCAGAAGCATAAAGAATGAATGATGCTTGCAGCTAGGCTAAAGACAGTCAAGTAATTGGGTAAAAGATAAGCAGACCCTCAGAAGCGTGGTCAGAAGAAGCATGATCAGTGACAAGTGCTGGGGAACTAGCTTCCACTAGACGGTCCCCCCTCCCCACTGGGTAAACTATTCTTAGCACTATTCTTTATTGTATTATTGCTGTTAAAACATTGTCTTTAGTCTGGTTAATTAAACAAATTTTTAAGTCAGAGGAGTCTCTAAGAGACTTGTTCCCATACCAGGGACAAGACACAATTCCATAGACAAAAATAAAGTAAAATAAAATAAATCCCAGCTGCTTCTTAGTAGCTTAATTAACTGCATGGAACATATGCAAACTGATGACAGCAATACAAACTGCTACATAAAGGCTGGTTGATAGCTAACATCAACACTAAGAAAGTCAGAGTAGGATATTGTGGATTCCCAAGCCAGATGGGAGACAGTAGAGCACTGCCCTTACCACTACCCAGCACAGCTCTCAGACAACAGGACATGAATAGAGCTGCTCCCTATCCAAATCAGACTTGGGCCTTCTCAGCTCCTTAGAGGCAAGGATGAAGCCAGTTAAACTTCTGGTTCCCAAACAGAGAATGGGTTTTCATAAATCATGTGACAGGAAGTCTGCTAATCTAGCTGCCAATTCTTGCAAGGCCCTTGCCCCTTTTGTAAAGCTTCCTTCCTTGTCCTTAACCCCCCCTCTGCCCCCCCCCCAGGAATTCATGCTATATAATCTAGTCCTATTTCAATGAGTTCTCCTCCAAGAGTCTCCTGGGTTGTTTATACCCTCCATACTCACCACTTCTGGAGACCCTGTTACCCAGCTCCTCTGCATCCTGAGATCTCCAGCGCACAGCAGACAATGAGTACTGTAGACCCACAGGAGATGAGCAAGAGAGGCTTCCAACTGCCCGTGATAGGGTGGCCAGCCAGAAACAGTCTAATTTCTTTAATTAGACTCTCAGGGTGAGTGAGGTCCTCATTGACCAAATATTAAAATTATAGCAATTTTCTACATTTACCCTATCAAAGTCCCCAGAACTGTACTGGCTAGTTTTGTTTGTCAACTTAAAACAAGCTAGAGTTATCACAGAGAAAGTCTCCCTCTCTGAGGAAGTGCCTCCATGAGATCCAGCAGTAAGACATTTTCTCAATTAGTGATCAAGAGTGAGAGGGCCCATAGTGGGTGGTGCCATCCCTGGGCTGGTGGTCTTGGGCTCTACAAGAAAGCAAGCTGAGCAAGCCAGAGGATGCAATCCAGTAAGCAGAACCCCTCCATGGCTCTGTATCAGCTCTTGTCTCTAAATTCCTGCCCTGTGTGAGTTCCTGTCCTGATTCCTTTGGTGATGAATAGCAATGCAGAAATGTAAGCTGAATAATCCCTTTCCTGCCCAACTTGATTCTTGCTCATCATGTTTTGTTCAGGAATACAAACCCTTACTTAGACACCCACAAAACTTCTCCATTAGGGAGGAGAGCTTTACATTCGCCCTGTCCTGAGTCTTTATAACTTGAGACTCGCCCTCATATTCCTTCTATTTCTCACTCTACCATCATGTATCATCACATGAAATCATCATCATGTATCATCACAGAAATCATCATCATATTCCCCCCCACTCTATCATATATCATATTTCTCACTCTATCATCGGTCTCTTAATAAAGTTTGACTTCTCTTCACACTCTTACAAGAGTTTACTCTTTAATCTCTGTTCCATGTTGACCTTCGGTGACCAAGACCACACTCAACAATGCCAAGAAAAGTTTCATATCTTCCATACTGTGCATCAGAAGTGTGTCTCTAAATTTTTAGAGTAAATACAGGCTTGCACATCTTGGGAGCAAGGGCATTATACATAGTGAACTAATGAGCATTGCTCGATTTCCTTAAACCTCAGCTTTGTGTGCCTGATAAACATTAGGTTCCATGCCCACATCTGTTCTTGGACCAATCATGTTTAGCCAATGGAAAGATAATAGTAAATTTGCAAAACATTGTTAACTCCATTTGATATAGTGACAATATTTCTGTAATGGCATCATAGACAAAGTATTAATCCATCTCATTATAGTATGCTGAAAAATTTTGAAAATTTCTGTGTTACTATGAGCAAGGTATTTATATATTTAGAGCAAAATTTCACATATATATTTATAAAAATTTAAATGAGATATTGTAAATTATTATTATCATCATCATTTTCAATTATAGTGTGTGTATTGTGGTTGTAGATATAGGTACTTGTAACAGTAGGCATCTAAAATTTGTCAGAGAACAAATTTTAGGGGTTTGTTTAGTCTTCTGCCACAGACCAACCTGGGTAATTGAACTCAAGTCCTCAACATATACTATATGTTGCAGAACATATAGTATCACCTACTGAGCCATCTTCTCTGTCCCCAACTGTGACATTTTATTTCAAAGAAAATACCTCAAATTTATCAGTTTACCTCATTTTTACCTGTTCTACTGTAGTTGACTTTTGGCTGTAATTATATCGCTCTTTGATGGGTTTGTTTCAAGTTAGGGTAAAATATTTTGCTGTAGCCTTTTCACAACCTTCATAATCCACTTGAAGATGTTAATGAAGAGTCGGCGCCCCTATTCCCTGGGTTTGGGGACTGAGGTGGTTAATATTGGGCTGTCTTTCTAGGAAAAAGTAGTGGTTTTGTTGGAACAGGGAGGATTAGCTAGGATTTATTGCATATACATAACCTACTGGTAGAAATCTGTATTATTGTTTTCAAGAAAAAGTTATAATTTCTTAAATGGTACAAAATTTACTTTGATTTCAAATTTAAGGTTTTCATTGGCATGAGCTTCTTATTGATATAAAAGTGAGATTAATATTGTTACTCTCATAGGCATTGTGCCTAGATAACACATTTAGGAAAATAAGGTTTAGACTCAGTCCTTCTTTAAATTTTTAAACTGATTTGAGATGGTTAGCCTGTGAGTTAAGGGTCTATAGCAAATTTATGGCTCTGAGTTTATTGTTAGGGTGTTTTCTATATTTTATTTATCAGAGAGGATTTCACAAACAATAGTCTAGATTGCCTTACATGGATAGTTGGTTTTCAAAACGTCAGAAGTCCACAGAATTGACTTACAAACATTTCTGTATTAATGTCCATTTTGATTAGAGATCGGTCTGCTCCTGACAGCTTCCTATCTTGGATTCTAAGAAGAAACTGAGCATCTTTGGTGTTACTCCAGTTGTGGGGAGACAGCCACTAGGCAAGAATTGCCTCTTTTCATCTACAGAAAAATTACTGTCCAGAAAAGGACACACTTGCAGAATAGTCGACTGATTATGTCTGCCAAGACAGAGTAATCAGCCCTTAATAATTCTGCATCACTCAGTCTGTCAGATAATCCTGGGCCAGAAGGCTAAAGATAGGATGCTCCAACGTTTTGTAGTATAGAGACTGTCCAGGTGCTCAACAGTCTCTATAATTTGGCTAAGTTTTAGAAGCTATGCTTTGTGCTTCCCATAATTTCAGTTAACTCAGTCATTCTGGATTTCTGACGGGGTTGAAGACTTACAGTCTCATAGCCAATCCCAGCTATTTACTTTGAGAGAAAAGGTTTGAGAGGATGATTTTCAGCTGACATTCATTCTAAAGCCAAGAAAAAAAAAAGCCAGGTTCAAAATTAAGTCTTTTAGTTAGGAGGGTGACAGAGGTTCTGTTTAGTCAATAAAATGATGGACTGGTTATTAAGTCTCCCTTGTACCTTACTGACCCAAATTGGTATAGTTATGCTCTTATTGTATTCTAAGAGAAAAGTTTTATTTTAACAGGAAGGGTGATATGTAGTAGGAGCTAAGGTGGGAGGAGTAAGGAGAGGAAGATGGGGAGTAAGGAGAGGAGGAGGAGAAGGGGAGGAGGAGCTAGGTGACAAGAGAAGGGGGGACATGGAGGTGGATGTTTGTGTGTCCCCGCCAGTCAAAGATAGTTGATATATCTAGGTGGGATATTGGGTTACACTTCTAATTGTATGGGCATCTTGTTATTGAACATTACCAAACTTATAAAGCCTTTGATGAACATTAAAAATAGTATAAAAGCAAAAAGGAGAAGTGGGGATGGAATAGGGGTTTTCTAGGGAGGGGAAATGGGGAAAGGGGATGGCATCTGAAATGTAAATAAAATATCCAATAAAGATTTTAACATAAATTTTTTTGTTGTTGTTTTTTTTGGAGACAGGGTTTCTCTGTGTAGCCCTGGCTGTTCTAGAACTCACTCTGTAGACCAGGCTGGCCTCGAACTCATAAATCTGCCTGCCTTTGCCTCCCAAGTGCTACCACTGCCCGGCTTAAAAAATATTTTGGCAAAAATAAAACCTAGATAAGTAAATAGTAGCAATAAAATATAACTTTACTGAAAAAAATGTAGAGAATTATAGAAAATTATGGAATTATTGAGATAGTATTTATAGAAACATAAAGAATTAAAACAGAAAAAAAATGGTATTTGAATGAGAATTTTTTTTGTTTGTTTTGTTTGTTTTTTTGTTTTTTGAGACAGGGTTTCTCTGTGTAGCTCTGGCTGTCCTGGATTGAATGAGAAATTTCTTAAATGACATAAACTTCAAACAGCATTAAATAACTAATAATTTCTAAAAAGTTTTGCTTAAATATTTACTGTTGAATTGCAAAGGAAAATATTATTTACCTCCATAATGTACTATAATTTTCTGTAATAATGAAAATTAATATTAATATCACAATAATGTTGTTATGCTATAATTAAGTAATAACCATAAACATACTATGAGATTATGAACAGGAAATTTTAAAGAAAAAATTTTGATTTGTTTAGCTTACAAATTATTTAACTGAAGAGAACATGCCAGGTCATTGTGTCATGTAACTTATATAGTACAACATTACCAATTTTCTTAAATTGACCTAAACATGCAATGCAATTCTTGATATACTGTAGTTTTATTTGTTATCTATCAATGCTAAATTTTTAAATGAAATTAAAATAAACAAGATTATGAGTAGCCAAGATTATGTTGAGGATAAAACAAATATTAAAGCAATTATAATTATATACAAAAGAATATTATAAATCTGTGACATTAAGAAAATATGACTCTATTACTAGATGGGAAACAAAAATAGCATGATGTGAATTCCTGGAATGTACATATCAGTTTACATAATTTGTCCAAGAAAAAAGATTGGAGCTGAAAATAAATTTTTTGCAACAATGTCTACACAGGTTTTGGATTACTTACATTAAACATTTTTTTCTACTATATAATATACTTGTAAGTAAATGTATTTTTCTGAACATTCTGAAAATTTATCACTTTTATATTTGAATGTGCATCAAATATAAAATTGATAAATTAAAACCTTCAATTCATATCAGTTTCACTAGAAATTATAATTGGGTTCTAATACCAAGTTCAGTGAAAAGTAAGAAAATGTATGGAATGGAAATAGTATGCTCCAGAGTTTTTACCACTGCCAGAATTAGCTTCCAGAAACACACACACACACACACACACACACACACACACACACACACACACACATATATATATATATATATATATATATATACACCAAAGTCACTCACACATACACAAACACTCATAGAGAGAGAAATAAAGAGAGAGCTTGACAGAAAGAGAACAAAGAGAGAAACTGGAGACATGCAGAGACATAGAAAGCTTCTGAAGATTACCTAGCATTAGCATTAGGGGCACTATTATCTCTGAAACTTTTGGCTCCTAAGAGCCAAGAAGAAATCATTGTACAGTATACAGCAACCCTAAGAGTACTCTAATATTACTTTTCCAGTGCAGAATATGACAACTGGAGAGAGTTCAGGAAGATATCGGAGCACATATAGACAATGACAGTTAACGTACTGGCATGGCTTGGAGTGAAATTCAGCAGAATTTTAGAGTGGTATTAGTTTTTTAGATACCTAAATGACAAAATCTATAATTATCTGTACTTCACACAACCCAGTATGGTCAACTACATAAAACTGAACTTATAGTTACAATATAATAAGGAAAGTCTGTAAAAATAAAGCAATTACATTTTCTAATATAAGGAAATTTTTAACACAGAAAAAATGAGTACATATATAAATGACTGTAAATTTTACATTTATAGTAAATATTTTCTTTCTTCAAAGAAATTAATATGAATGTGATAAAGGTACCTAAAGAGTTCTGAAATGTATTCTCAATACATATAAATAACAGATGTAATTTAAAAACAAAATGTAATTTAAAATGTCTACATGTAAGTTATATAATTTTAAACACCTTAGTAAACAAGAAAGTAGAAACTTGAAGATACATTTTAAGTATGATTATATCCCAAGACTAGTAAATAAATAATAAGAGAGTACCTAACCTAACTATTGGTGTTTATTATGAGAGCATGCAAAGCTATGAGTCCTGAAGAGGACCTTAATAAACAAGTTACCTTTCTCAAAGGAAGACTCTAAGAAATTTGAAATTCTTATAGAAGTTCTAGGTTTGTTTATCTTGTTAATTTTCTCAAAGAAAAAGTTCTTGTATTCATTGATTCTTTGTATTGTTCTCTTTGTTGCTAATTTATTGACTGCAGCCCTGAGTTTGATTATTTTCTGCCATCTCTTCCTCTTATGTGTTTGCTTCTTTTTGTTCTACAACATTTGGGTATGTGTAGTGCCTTCATTTTCATTTAATTCCAGACTCCTCATTTTTTTCTTTACTTCTTCCCTGACCCAGATATCATTGAGTAGAGCGTTGTTTAGTTTCTATAAGTATGTAGGCTTTCTGTTGTTTCTGTTGTTGTCGAAGTACAGCTTTAATCCATTGTGGTCTGATAAGGTACAAAGAGTTATTTCAATTGTCTTGGATCTGTTGAGGTTTGCTTTGTCCAGCCATATGGTCAGTTTTGAGGAAGGTACCATGAAATACTGAGAAGAAGGTATATTCTTTTGTGTTTGGGTGAAATGTTCTGTAGGTATCTGTTAGGTCCATTTGATTCAGAATGTTGCTTAATAGTCTGAAAAGATCAATTGCATCCACTCAGCATCCAGAGTTGTGAGAATTTCTAGAAATTTCAATCTCACAATAGAGCCAGCTGCCAAATCTACCATATATCTACAATTTTTGCTACTTGACTATAAGCAAAAAAATAATAATTATTTACAAAGAACCACTTAGGAACTAATGCTGTTTGGAGAGTTAAATCCTCTAAGTTTCAAGATAACAACAAGGAGATGAAGGGATGTTCTTTGAGAGGCCTGCTTCCCAGCTGAGGGAACCCGGCAGCACTCAAAACTACCTCTTCTAACTATTTTTTTTTTCATCCTGGGCTGAATTTTTTTTTTTCTGAAGAATAGATAAGGACAAAGTGAAGTCTGTTCTAGCTATGTCCTTCTCATTTCAAAATGTATTTTCAGCATGTTTTGTTTGAAGATTGCAAGCAAGTAGGGAAATTATATGTTACTAAGTTCCTTCAAAGTCTTCTTTTCTTGCAAGTGAAAGATGAAAATTTAAAGTCAGACAATTATTTACAAATGCAAGCAAAATTAATAAAAAGTTAGCGCTATATATTTTGATGAATATAATTTTAATTTTGTAAATTATTTGTGGTTTTCTTTTTAATTCTCATCATATATATTATATTGCAACAGCACTTTCCATTCCTTGTACCCCCTCCCAGTTCATCTTCCAATACCTCCCCTCTCTCATGGATCTGCTCCTTCTCCAATGCCCTTCAGAAAAGAGCAGGCCTTCATGAAATATCAAACAAACAGTTTATAGCAGGTTACAATAAGAATAAGCACACACTTGCATATCGAAGCTCAATGAGACAACACAATAGGTAGAAAGCTTCCTCAGATAAGGAAAAGAGTCAGACACATACCCTACTCCTACTGTTAGGAGTTCTATGAAGACATCAAACTACACAACCATGATAAATATGCAGAAGTCCTCAGTCCAACACATGCAGGCACCTGCTTGTTATTTCAGTCTCTATGAGCTGCTATGAGGCCTCCTAGTTGATTCTGTTGGCAGTGTTCTCCTTGCATCCTAGATTTCTTTGGATCCTACAATCATTCCTTTTTTCAGTAGGATTCACCAGGCACTGTCTAAAGTTTGGCTGTGAGTCTTTGTATGTGATCTCATCAGTTGCTGTATGAAGCCTCTCTAAGGATGCTTGGGCTAGGTTCCCATTTATGAGTAAACAGAGTATCCAGTCTCTGCTTTCTGGCAATCAAGGTAGTGTCACGCATGGGTATCAAGTTGGACAAGTCCCAAGTTGGTCACTCCCATATGCCACAATTATCTCTGTATGTATTGCGTCTAAAGATGGGGCACTTGCCAAAGGAATATGTTTTCTTTAAGGAGCTGACAACTAGGAGTTTGACAGTGTTCCAGTGAGTATTATAGCAACACAAATCAAACTGGTATATTTTGTTGTGGCTGTTGTTATTTGTCTGTATGTTTTTCTTTCACCTTTGATTTTGAGGGGAAATGTCACAAAGATAGGTGTATGGAACTGGGAGGACTTAAAGAGAGTGTGCTAGGAGGGTATAATGTGAAATTCCTCAATAATCAGTAAAATGTTATGTTGGAAAATTTGGGTACAAATACAATCAGAAAAGTAAATAGATCAATACCAAATGCCTGAGAAACACTTAAAGAAATACTCAACATCTTTAGCCATGAAGGAAATGTAAATCAAAATGACTCTAAGATTCCATCGTACACCTGTCAGAATGGATACCATCAAAAACAGAAGTAACAGCTCATGCTGGTGAGGATGTGGTGCAATGGAAACACTTCTCCGTTGCAAGTGGCAGTGCAAACTAGTACAGCTATTATGGAAATCAATATGGTAGTTCTCTGGAAAACTGAGAATTGATCTACCTCAAGTCCCAGCTACAAAACTTCTGGACATATATGCAAAGGATGCTCTATCCTACCACAAGGACACTTGTCCAATTATGTTCATAACAGCTTTATTCATAAAAAACAGAAACTAGAAAGAACCTATATGTTCCTCAACCAAAGAATGAATTAAAAAAGTGGTATATTTATACAATGGATTATTACTCAGCTATTAAGAGGACACCATGAAATTTGCTGGCAAATGGATAGAACAATAAAATAATCATACTGAATTTGAATAATCTAGACTCTAAAGACAAACATGGTATATGCTCACTTATAAGTGGATATTAGCTGTTAAGTAAAAGATAATCCTGCTACAAGTCAGACCTAGAGAGACTATGTAATCAAATTTAAAAATTTTTTTGAACTCATATTAAAATATCTGTAGAAGTACATGAATCTCTGCCATAGAATCTACAAATATATTATGACAGTATCATATAATACAGCAATCTACTATGAATCCAAAATCTCTACCAACAGAACTGAAGACTAAGTATTGCATAGTTAGAAAATGGAATATTTTATGCATATAATGAACAATGTACTGACTTGCAACTACAAGAATCTACATCACAAAAATATTCTTAATTAATGCAAACATAAAAACCCAAACTGAGTAATTAGATTTATGTAAACCTTAAAATCCATCAAAGGTTAAATTGGGTTGAAAATAATGGGTAACTAAAAAAACTTAATGACATTTCCTTGTCTGTTTGTGTTGTGCATGTTATGCATATGCAACTGGTTATCTGTGCATGTCAGTGGGAAACTGAAGAAACTGCTGCTCTCCTTCTAGCGTATGGACCACCTTCTAAGTTGGTTCTTCCTCTGAAGAAGCATTTTTCTGATTTCTTTGTAAAGTTTAAGGAGCTCATTATTGGAAATAATATATTTTTCTTCAGCTTTGGCACATACATCTAATGTAGTTTATAGCTGCATATTCTCTTTTAATTTCAGTTCTAGATTATTGAATTTTTCTCAACTAGTAACTACTCAGTTCTCCAGGTAAATTTATTGGACATGGTTTTCACCAAGCTGGGAGTCTCTCTTTGATATATAGTAAAAAGCCTCCAAATAAAACCAGACAGCCTCTTTCATACATACTCCAGGTGGCATGCCTGACACCACTGAGAGGTCACTTCTATCTTAGTAACTATTTATCAATTATGTATAAATTATTGCAGTTTTGATTTTATATGACATGATAAATTCACCAACAGAACCTAATTAAATCACTCACATGTGGTTGAAGCAAAATAATAAAGTGTTTAAAGCCCAGTTTCATGAAGCAGTGAGTCTCAGAGCCAGCTAAAAAAATCATTTTATCATCTAACTTCTAGTCTATTACAATTTCAAATTTATTTCACTTAAGTATAAATAAGAACAAGAATTACTATAGGCATATTAAAGGATTGCATGTTTTTTCTGCCAGGTGCTTTACATACAAGAAAAATTCTAATTCATTATTTACAGTACAGGTGTAAGTCTTTAAGAGTCTCTCAGGCTTCAAAACAGTTAAGCAAGTTGCCTTGGATAACTTAACCCATTCTATGCAAAATCATTTTCCTCACATCAGGAAAATTAGGTACTACAACATTGACAAATAGGCAATCATGTCTCACTCTAAATTATAGTACCCATTCTTATTTAAGTGTATTTTCAGTATTGTGCTAATTTTTTATAGATCAAAAATAATTTAATCAACCAACCAAAACATAATTGTCACCATGCTTTTATGGCCATATCTTTAATTTAATGATATTACTTTGTTTACTTGAATTTAAGATTCACAAAATAAGAGGGAATTCATTCCTATTACTGTAAACTTTGCCTAAACAAGACCAGCTCAGCAGTTTACAAGCAAGTGTAGTTAAGGAATTTGGTGATATTACAAGGTGTCACATCTAGATGAAGAGGTAGACTCAGTTAAAAACTCTTGAGAGATGGAGAGTTAGTATTCTGCAAGGATGATGACCTGCCTGATAGGTTATTCAATCCCAATTTCTCATCCCTAAAGATGAAGTGTTTGGGGTTGAGAGCAACAGTTATAATATGAATTTGGGATCACTGGAATTCTATTTTTTATCCACACTGTATCAATATCAATCAGATCCATTGTTTTTATTCGTTATTATGCAATGCTCTTTAATGATTATATTGGGAAGGGAGGTTCTGAGATTAGCATATTTTTGTTGCTAGGGCTGGGATTTGTTAGAAAAGTCCTATTATGAGTAATTTGTGCTAAATTAACAATTTAAGATTCCCTAAGTATTTATTTACAAGCCAGGTTTAGCATGTATATGATATAAATCATAAGAATACACAATGCCATCCTTAAAAATAGATGAAAACTACAACTTAGTCACTTAATTAGATCAATAATTTGCATGTTGTAATTTACACCATCAGCTACTTTTTGCAAATATACTTTTTACATAAGGTTTATTAATCTGACTATCAATCCAAAGTCACTTCCATAGCTGGGTATTAGATAGGTCTCTTGGAGGTAAAATAATGGCTCGGTAAATTGGTGGATCACATATTAGTATGTCAATACCTTCTTGATAGCTATATATTTCATGTTTCCTAGAAATGAGATGTGTGTGTGTGTGTGTGTGTGTGTGTGTGTGTGTCATTTGTTGTTAATGCCAGGAGTACACACAGAACACTATGTAGATCTCTAGACAAAAACCAACCATTAAGACAACAAAATAAGATGGATGCTGAAGAATAGAATGAAGCAACAGATAGGCAGTCTTCTGCCTCCATCACCCGATTCTTTTGTGTAAGCTACCCATAGCTGTAGGCATTCTCGGCCTTGGGAAACAAACAAACAAACAAACCAAAAAAAAAAAAAAAAAAAAAAAAAAAAAAAAAAAAACAGGTTTGTGGGCTGAGAACTACGTAATCAATATTCCATTTTCTTTCTGATCTCCATTTCCAATTCACAAGTCCCATTACCACCACTATAGTAGACCACCTACTGGGGCTTGTTTTTCATCTATACCTCTTTTCCTTGGATACTACAATGATCCTTATAACAGATTCAGATTTCCTTCATCTTGTGAACTTTTTCTAGCCCCTACACTTCTTCCAGTCTATCCTTACATGTTTATGTTTGCTTCCAATACATAGAAACATATTTAATCCTGGATCCAGTGGCCACAACTGACAGGATCTCAGAAACTTTCTCTACCAGGCAACCAATAACCACAGCACTCTTGTAAGCACCAAACACCACCACCACAACAACAACAACAACAACACAAACAAAATAAAACAAAACAAACAAATAAAAACATGGGACAAAACATAAATGGAAAAAACTCAAGACTAAATTTTAAAACATAGAATTAAATTCATACAAAATCCAGAAGCTTAGAAACCAGTAAGAAAATGTAATTAATAATGACCAGGACATGCCTCTACTAGAAACTAGCAATCCCTATTACAGTTGATCCTGAGAAATGCAGTATAGTAAAAGCACAGAACAAGGACTTCAAAATAGCTATTTTGAATACTTGAAAGAACCTTAAATAGGATATGAATTAATATATTGATGAAATCTATAAAAACACAAACCATGGAATGAAATTAAGAAACTGTTTAAAACATGAAAGTAGAAATAGAATTACCACAGAAATCCCAAACTGAGTTAAAAATTGAAAATTAAAAGAATCATAAAATTTGACTAGGAACTGGAGCGGAAAACCTAGCCAAGAGAATAAAAGATGTAGAAGAGACAATTTTGGACAATGAATATAGAATTGAAAAAAGATGGATAACAGTCAACAAAAATGTTAAATACAGAAAAATCAAGGCACATTACATACAGGAAGTCTTGGATACTATAAAAAATCAAATTTATGAATAATAAGAATAGTAGAATGTAAATTCATGTCAAAGACTCAGAAAATATTTCCAGCAAAATTATAGAAGAAAATTCCAATATACCAAAAGAGCCTATTCTTATCAATACATAGAATCAGATGAAACATCAAATAAGTTGAACCAGAAAAAATTTCACATGACAGATAATAAACAAAACACTATACACACTAAATAAAAAAGAAAATATTAAGAACTCCAAAACTGGTAGTATCCAGTCAAATGAAAGAAAGATTAGCTGCATAAGAGTTTACTAAGAAGTTTTCACAGTGGAGGTATTATTAAACTTTAATATCAACATTTATACTGAGAAAATAATAACATCATTTCTTGATTTTGTCAGAAACTATGCTGTAACTTTTACATCATTTTCTCAATAAGCATATGCCACATCTTTATGGTACTGATTTACAGAATGACCTATAAAATGGATGTGAGCACCTCTCCTCAGAGGAGAATTCAAGGTCCAATTAGCTAAAATCATATGCAGATTTATGACCCTTTATTCCAAACAACTAGCAATTGTATGTACTTTCTATGTGCTAAATTTTTGCTTGAAAATGTTGATGGACTTTACACTCACCTATAGTTATCAAGGAAAAAGGGCAGAAGTGTAAGCCAGAACTGTTCTTACAAAGCCTCTTTTCAAACCATCTGGAGGATATAGACTAACCAAGACATTGTTTAATCTTCAATTTAACAAATGATAAGCATCCTAATCTCTTGCTGATCTCTCTTTCATGTAGATCATATATTTCTATTTCATTTTTATGGGCTATTCTACAGTAAAAAAATGTTACTTCTGTCACTGAGGTACTCAAACATATTTTGTTTATATTCTTGTTTGCATGTGTGACCAGGGGAGCTGGCCTGGAGCAAGACCAAGATTGAGATGAGCCCCAAACCCCACAAATCTCCCACCAGGAGTTATAACCCTTCTCTCCCAGTGCTGTAGTCTGTATGCTTAGGCACAGGACCTCTGAGGACAGTCATGTCTTTGGCCTAAATACTGGTTCAACTTAACTTCCTTTCTTCTAATAAGAACCTATCTGGCAGGTTCTTAGATTTTTTTCTTTATGTAAATTTAGAACTTAAATCCCTGCCAATAATGTACACCCACCTAAAAAAAAAATCTTCACTCACAACCCAAGGTCTATAAAGCTCTCGCTCACCTTAAATAAAGTTCAGCTGTCTCAATGAAGATGTTACCAGAAGTCATTCTTTTGTACTCATAGACATCTGAACCATGCTGCTCCCCTCATCGTTAAGGCCAATGATGACAACCTCCAAAGAAGAGGAGACCCACATATTTTTCCACTGAGATAAATGAGTGAGCACTGTATCGATTCTCAGTGAATGAAAAGATTGTTGAATTTCCCAAAGTGAGAATAAAGTGATTTACTTTTTTTTTCTTTTTTAGTCTTTCCTTCTTCCTCATTCCTATCCCTCTTCCTCTCATTTGTAGTTTGTTTATTTTCACTTCTATTACTAGCTTGTTAAACCTAGAGAGAGTACTAGAACATATGTTTGGTCTTAGATAGTACTTTCCCTAGGGTGTTTTTTGTGTGATTTGAGTGGTGACCTGGAGCTCTGACAACGGATGACTATGATCCTTGGAAATATGAGGAAATTACAAATACTCTGCAACTAATTAAAACTCCGTAGAAGAGACATCTGCTTAATATATGTAGCAATTCCAGCAGTTGATAACAGACCACCTTCAAGCAGCAAGGGCTGAGACAGTCCCTTTAAATAAAGTAATTATGAAAAGTAGTAACACAGATATAAAGTTGGATAGCATCCAAATAGAGTCATAAAATGTGCTAATTGGTATTGAGGATTAGAATACACTAAAACTCAAATGTACAGCACACAACATGGACTTTTCTTTACAGTGAAAGTAACTTTTCTACTCTTGAGACTGAAATTGGAGTAGGATATGAGGGAAAAAAGACAAAGAAAATAAAAGGGAAACACTAGGATTTTCACTCTCTTCACAGTTTAAATTGTTTTAGATATTCAATGACTCAAGTAGAACTGTAAGTGGCTTATAGTTTATGTGTTTCAGTGACAGTAATTATATCATTTGCACCAACAAAAAAGAATTTCAAGAGGTTTACCAAAATCTAGAAGACTCATTTCATGTACATACACAGAGAATGTAAAAACACTTCAGAAATAAACCAAAGCATTTGCATGTGAAATAAAACTCCTGTATATATAAGAGCATACATTTATACTTCCTCTGGTATGACATCTTATATAGCATAATAATCAGTGAATATAATATTCATGTATTATTTATTCATTTGACTCTCTTAAACAGGAAAAACAAAACAAGCATCTCATGTGGAAGTTAATAGTAGGCAAAGAATAGAAAAAATGAGAATTCATTAATTTATTTAAGATAAAAAAAAGTCAGCAAAGCTATAAAAAAGAACAATTGAAGTACATATTTAATTACATATAATATTGAAAAGTAAATAAAATAAAAGTATGAAAAATTTTCATGAAGATATTATCATACTATTCACTATAAACTGAAGATAGTATGATAATGTTAATTGTTATATTAAGAATCTTATGTTAGATTATAAGCAAAATTTAAGTTTAAGATTTAACAATCTATGCCATTTACTATTTAACCTCGCTAAAAGAAATTAAACATACTTATTCCAAAAGCAACATTAGTATAACTTATTTGTGAATAAACAAAGTATTATAATTTTCAGACATATATTTTCATATGAATACATATTATATGTCTATAGTACATAAACATGTGTTTATTAATTTATCACCGATAGAACTTTTTCCTTTCTCTCTCTCTCTCTCTCTCTCTCTCTCTCTCTCTCTCTCTCTCTCTCTCTCTCTCTCTCTCTCTCTCCCTTTCTGTGATGTGTGTGTGAGTGTGCATGTGCATGTGCCTCTGTGTGTGTATGTGTGTGTGTGTGTGTGTGTGTGTGTGTGTGTGTTTGTGTAATGTCTAGCTGTGGGCCTCAATATTTCTTTCAATCAGCTCCAAAAAGGATCCTCTGATGTTGGCTGAATAAGATGCTAATCTATGAGTATAGCAGAATATCATTTATAGTCATTTTATTATTACATTCTATTTAATTAAGACTAGTAATATTTGGTTTTAATGTATTTCTCTGAGCTGTATAGTCTCTGATTTTGGTCCCCTGGTTCTTAGACCTTTGTTGATGACTCTCACAAGATTTTTGTTTCCTAGTGAAACTTTCAAATACCCAATAAAATAATTTCCTGCTGTGGACTCCTTTTGTAAACTTAGTATAACTTGTTAACCCTCAGGGCAGGAAAGAGACCAGACCTTGCCATAGGGGCTCATGTAGCCAGGTCTCTCCTACAGACCTCTCTAACTGTCATAATGGAATTTCCAGCCTCTGTAACTATCAAGAAGATCATCTCCAGTCCATCACCTGGACCCTACCTCGATTATGCTAATTTTAGGTGTGAATTCTGAACAAAGGCCAAGAGTTGCAAAATAGAAAAGCCTACTAGTACCTGAACTTCCCACAGAAACTCACCAATCTCTGAGGTTCCCCTCACTCAGGACTTGAAATCCCTTCACTGCCAACCCTGAAAATCTCTATTCTAGAAAGAAACACCCTCCATGAACCCCTATATAAACACTGCCCTTTGTCCAATCCCTTTATTGTCTGTTCCCTCCTGGCAGCATAAGCTGAATTTGTCCCTTCACACCCAGAACCCAGAACATGTCTCTTTTATAAGATTAATTGTCTAGTGTGACTCTGTCTTCAAAAAAGTCAAATAATGAAGAGAAGGGAAGATGCAAAGAGAAGGAGCAGAGCTTTTGAGTTCCTGATCTCAGCTGGTGATACCCTCCTCTGGGAGCTGCAGCACCTCTGCTGAGAAAGTTTCCTCTCAGAGCTCTGTGGTGCCTGCCCTCCTGTGTCTCAGAATGCCCTTCTATTGGGGATACTTTAACACCTCAGAGCTAAATGGTTCCTGTGCTTCCATATATTATCATATTTACACCTGATTAATACATTTTTGCTTTTTAAAATACTTTTCATGGTATGATTTTTTGATATCTCTCTCTCTCTCTCTCTCTCTCTCTCTCTCTCTCTCTCTCTCTTGGTTTTTGTTTTAGAAATAAGCTCTCTCACTGTCCTGTAACTGGCTATATAATATGTTCAGCAAGCCCCAGACATCTTCATGTCTTTGCCTAAGTATTGTCAAGATTATAGGGACATGCTACTTTAGTGGTATTTTCTTTTTGAAACTTGGGATCTTGGAATTAAATTCCTTCTTGCTAGGCAAGCACTTTAATTATTTAGAAAAATTGTAGTGCTTGGTGACTTCATTCTGTTTTCATCCAATTATTTTTCTTCTTAGTTTCTTTCTTTCTCATCTTTCTTTTTCTTTCTTTTTTTCTTTCTTATTATTCATAGAAATAGAGACTGAGAGAGATATAGAGATATATTCAGCAAAATTCTCTTAAAATTATTCTTTAAGCAGTTATATATCCATTATAATCTTAGGCAAGACAGTGAACAAATATTTATTGAGTTAAACTTGTTAACTATTTTCTTTGTTTGTTCTTTAAAGACCGAATCTACTGTAACCAATGCTGGCATCAAACTGGTTGTATAGGGGAGACTAACCTTAATTTTGCCCTGAAGAACTTAAATCATACTTTTGAAAAAAAAGGGGGTGGGAGGAAGAAAGAAAGAAAAAAATGTTTTTAATTACCAAATTAATCTTTTCCTTTAATCAGTGAAGTTTTTAAGATTTTACTTTATCTTTGAAGGAAAAACTTTGTTACTGTTAAGCACACTTAAAAAAAAATACATTTGATTAAGGTTTTTCACTGCAGTTGAATTTACTAGGTACTAGCTTGTATGACAACTAGGAAAAACAATATGACTCAGTTTTAGCACTCCTGTTTATTTAAACAAATTAATCTATACCCAATGACTGAGGTAGCATATCTATGTCCACAGTTCACATAAACCAAGAACTTGACAAATATACTTTGTGGTAAACTTAAGATTAGACAAATGCCTATCATTCTCTCCCTCTCCCTCTTTATTTGATTCTAGCTTGAAATTTTTAATTCTGAGTATATAATTTGCAATATCTGTAAAGACCAGGAAGCTAAAGGAAGTGTTTGAAGCAAAGTGCAAAGAGGTCCAAAGGTGCTGCAGATCATCTGAAAGCAGAGAGGAATAACTGCAGTAGAAAGGTGTAAGTAGGAGTGGTGATAGAGAGATGGGAGAGAGGACACAGGCAAAGAAGAATAACAAAGAAAGCAGATGTGTGAATGAAAATCATTAAGAAAATTGACTACCTTAGAAGAAAATTTAAAAACATAAAAGATAGAGCTATTGACTGCTAAAATTATGATACTCCTTGAAGTAGGTGTATAATACTTCTTTGAGTTATATATCAGGTTGGAGTCCTTTGATAATTCTAGTGCTTATAAGTAATCAAGTCACAAGTATTGTGACCTCAGCTTCTACAAAACACAAAATTCTTTTGAATGTGCTTTTGTGCCTCTCTAAGCTATAGTAGATTGGAGTGATTTTTACTTAAGATTAGTTTGGATATTGTTACTTTTATTTGTCTGTATGAAAAATCATATTTCCCTACATGCCACTTGTCCACCACATGCAGCTTTCCCTTGTGGTTATTCATGTTACTCATGTAACTCTTCTTAGTCCTCAGTCTAAATTGTCTGATGCTCTGAATAATGTTGGATATTATGTGAGACTTAAATCAACTAATTTGGGGTTCCATTTTCCCAGGTTTCACCAACCCTATAGTGTAACAGGTTATCTATGAAAATTCAATTGTATGACCTGTTAAAGAAAAGGCTACATACTTTGATTGCAAGACATAGAGAGATAAAATTGGACTTAAATGAAGCTTCATTAGTAGTTGCTAACTTTGACACTGCTGATGTATGCTGTATAGGCTACTGAAGGAGAAAGGTCAATATGTTAATCACTGCTCTCTTGCTGTGAAGAGACATCAAGACTAAAGCAACTCATAAGAGAAAACATTTAAGGAGAGTCTTGCCTACAGTGTCAGAGACTCAGTCAATTAACATCATGGCAGGAAGTAAAACAGCAGGGAGTCAAGGTGCTGGAAAAGTATCTAAGAGCTAAATCTTACTCTGTAAGAAGACAGAGAGACTTGACCTGGCAACTGCTTTTCAATTTTCAAAACCAACCTCCATTAACACCTCTCCCCCCCCCCAACAAGGGTTCACATCCTAATCCTTGTAATCATATAAAAGAACTCAACTTTCTAGTGACTAAGCATTCAATCATATGAACCAAATAGGACCATCCTTATTCAAATCACAACAGTCATCTTTGTTGTTACAAAGCTTTGGAATCTATAAGTGATAATATCAGCATACTGAGAAAACGAAAAAAAAAAAAATAGTGCCACTACTATTATGAAGTTAAACATCTATGTTCTTATTGTATTTCAGGAGTAGTTCACATGAATAATTTCCATCTGGTATTATAACCCTAGTCAATGTTCGTAGTGACCGTGTGTGTGTGTGTGTGTGTGTGTGTGTGTGTGTGTTTTGTGTGTGTGTTTCTGCGTGTGTATTTGTGTGTGTTGGGAGGGGAATCATAGTAATTGTTGTTTTCCTAAATGACCATGCTATTACACTATCTTCTATATATTTGTATATTTATATGAAAATATATCAGTTCTGTATTCAGCCTTGGCCAGACAATAGACAACAGTAACGCAGAGATTCATAACTGGTCATTTTTCTGATGATAAGTGATTATCAAGTGAATGACCATAAATTTTATATCTCCATCACTCACCTTCAAACTCAGAAATATAATTTAAAATTGGTCTAAAATTTGTGAAGGGATGCTCTAAGATTTTGGCTTATTGACCTGAGATGTCTGTTTTATCTGAGGACTCATAGGTGTAGTTTTTACTTGCAGAAGACCTGTGGAAGACTGGGCCATATATCACTCTATAATTGTGAGGAAGAGTTTTATAAGGCTTATCCTCTCCCTGAGGATCCATGGGTTGTGCTAGGTATATGTGAAATCATGTTATTCAGCAGTGTAACTTCTGAGCTTTAAATTAGATGGAAGTCTGCTATATTCTTATAGACAACTCTAACTAAACACATTGGGACAATTTCTTTTTAATGATATGAATGTACAATAGAAAGTTGGGAAGAAGAAATCCATAGAAATACGAAGAGGATATGAGAGGGAAATGCAATTTAAACACAAACAACTGTGAAAAAAATAAGGAAATAATCGACTTTGTTTGGTTGAGACTTCTGACACAGAGTAACTATAAAGTAAGAAGATCATGTATTTCTATGTTGGACTTTTCTTATGCTGAAGATCAGATATGAAGCTCTGTAAAATCAAGGGAAGAGGTGCTGTGTAGTCAGATTACCAATGGTCACATCAGGAGAAAATCTTATACTCCCTCTCTGTCAGCTATCAAATACTAATAGCAACTCACTACTGATGGACTGCATGCTCCACTTTTCTTCCTCTATCCTGGGACTCCATTCACTTAGAACACCCAAACATCTTATGCATGCTACCACATTCTTTGAGGTAATATGTATGTCGCATACATTATCTGGAATACACTATTCCCTTGATGCTATCCCTAACTTTGACTCTTAAAATATTTCTGGCCTGCTTCAGCAAAGCTTTCTGAGCCTTGGGTTGAGATGTCACTATCCAGTTGTTTCTTTTGTTTTTTACACTTTTATTTTACGAGTCTGAACGTTTGCATTAATGTATATCTATCACCATTCCAAATAAATGCAGACCTGACTGGCTGATAAGAGACAACTAGAATCCTGTGACTACAATTAGATATTATTGTTAGCTGTAGGTATAAATGTCCAGAGACAGTTGCAAATACTTGTATTTCTACACACTAATCAATAATCCATAAACACTCATACTCAAAAATCACAAAAAAAATTGATATTTTATTCTTAATCATAGGCATATGATTAATGGTTTTGCAAGTGCTTATGTGGCAGAGCTCATGTCAAAATCTGCATTCACTCAGGATTTCACATACTAAGGGCTTCCTACATTCATACAAGGTATAGTAAGAAAGAACATAAGAGGTTTTCTAAGGGTTTGCTTGCTCTATTTATCTTGTAAAATCTAGTGTCTTCTCCAAAGGAAATAGTTGTGTATACAGCCAAGACAGCTCTTCTATATAAGTTAATTATATACAGGAAAATCCCCCATAACTAGAAGCATATCTTCCAAGTGTTGGATTCAGTCATGATGATAATCACAATAATCATGACTTTTCCTTTAAAATAGGAAAAGTTCTCATTCACATCACTCATGGATAGGCACTTTCGACATTCTGCGTTGTCCAAAAAGCATGATCTTTATTTATTTATTTATCTTCATTGTTTTAATTAAATATTGTATCATTTACTTTCAGTCCTGGAAAACATGCATTTTAAAATTATTTACAAGCTTGTTAGCATAACTATTTATAAGTAACAGTTTCAAACATTAAGAACTAATGAGGGGAAATGCTATATCTAAAATATAAGGACATTCTGAGAATTAAGAGGAAATTGAAGATAGACAAAATTATTTTAATCTGATGCCCCTGTAGTAAACACACAGTTTAAATATATGTATTATTGTGTATGATTCTCGGTCATTCAGATTCTCAAATAGCTCCTGACAATATTAGTTTTGTAAAAAAAAAATAAATGATGTAGAAAATTGAATTATGCTAAAAATAAATCCCAAATGTCTCTAGATAACAGGTTTATATCCAAACATAAATATGAGATAAATAAATTTTTCAATATTATTTTTGATACTGTTGGGGGAATTCTTACTTTTTTTTATAATAAATAATGTCATATGATTAAATTTTCTGTAGGATATAAGTGGAATAACATTTGTAAAAGATGTACTTTAATACTTATTATTATTTATATTTTAAAGAAATAACATGTTTGAAAAATAAACTTCAAATGTGTTTTCTGTTTAATGTAGCTATGGCATTGTGTGCATGAATCTTACTCCAGCAACATAGCTGATCTGGCAAGGAGCATCCAAGGACTCTCTAGCACCATATGATCTGTCCAGAATGCAAACATGTTGTGGATTACAGAATGATATGATTGTAATTACTCTTAGTACATCCCTCTAATCCCTAACAGTGAAGGTAAGATTAGTTTAAAGGAAATCAGCTATGTTTGAAATTGATGGCTAATGGAGAGGAGACAAATGATGAATCAGAAGAAATTTTGACAGAATGACTCATACATTGGATGAACAAACAGAGAAGTGAATTAAAAGAGAAGGAGAGAGAGAGAGAGAGAGAGAGAGAGAGAGAGAGAGAGAGAGAGAGAGAGATTTTGTTTTCTGGTATAGTCTCACAGTGACAGATTGCAGATGAAAAAAGAAGGATCCAGAGCATGAGAAGGAGCACAAAATTAGAACTTCCAGAGTTAGTCAAGAAAACCAATTCAGTGAGAATACTAGGGAAGCCATTTTGAATCAATCAAATTAGAGAGGAGTTTGAGTAAAAGCAACTGTGTAGAACCAGCCAGCCAGAGTTCAGAAAGAACTAGAAAGGATGAGTTTATTTAGCAGTAAACCTCTAAGATGACAACTACATCTAGTCAATAAAATTGACTTTACAACTAAACATATTTTTAAAAGATCTATTTATTTTATGTATGTGAGTACACTGTTACCCTCTTTAGACACACCAGAAAAAAGGCACTGGATTCCATTTCACCTGTTTTTGAGCCACCATGTGGTTGCTGGCAATTGAACTCAGGAACACTAAAAGAGCAGTCAGTGTTCTTAACCACTAAACCATCTTTCCAGGCCCCTCAGCATACCTATAAGTACTAAAATTAAATTAAGACGAGACACCTTCTCTCCTTGAATTACAAAGGTCAATTTGAAGCTATATTTGAGGTATTTTACTATGGTTTTACTGCAATCTAACTTAAATTATGCTCTTAACAATGGTGAATATAGTCATTAATTTTTATTCATTGTCAATAATGTGTTCACTTTAGAATTAAAGTGACTCTAAAAATGACTTCTGCCTTTTCTTCAATGTTATTTATTATCATTTGAACAATGTAAGTTTCTTTGCAAAAATATTTTCTTTCTACAGTCTTACCATCATTATAATCTTTATTAGCATTATTAATTCAACCAATTCCAACTACATCTTTCCAGTTGGCATTACAACTAGGCCCATATAAAGTCACTGTACAAGTGATTAGGGATATAATCTGATCTGGTCCAATGAATATATCCAAGTGTAAAGACAAGAAAAAAATTTTTCTCTGTTGATGAAGCTGGAAAACTATCAGCCTGAAGGCCGTCACTGTCCATCATTCCAGTTTAGTTCAAAATCAGCGTATAAATAACAATAAAGATGTTTGGAAAATGCATTTATATAAAAACATGTAGAAACATCTTTGTAAATTCATTTAAAATAGCACATATAATATGTTATATATAGTTTAAATGGAGTTATGCCACATGGCAGACAATGCTGACACCAAGTGCCATACACAGACTATCTAATTACAGCACAAGTACCAAACCTGTAAAATCTGCCTTCAAGTTGCCAATTACAGGGTTCCACAGATTTGAAAACAATATATGCTCTTGTCATTACTATTGATTGGCTTCTAGAAATTGAAAACAAGACCCTATTTTGAAGGCACCACTTACTTCAGACATTGGATTTAGAGGAATCTAGATTGAGCTGACCAGAAAGCCTTCTGTCAGAGAATTAACTCTTATGTTCCGGAAAAATGCAAGGAATGATCCAAAGAGAGAGAACTTAACCAATATTCCTACCCAGATATATTGCCTATGAATCACAATAATGAGTGATTGGCAAGATGCCCCTGATGGTCTAACAGTTTCACTTTAATTTAGGGTTAACCAACAACTGTCTACTTCTCAACATAAGTAAATTCATTACTGGTGCTGTAAAACAAGCCAACTAACCTGAATTGAAGATGTCATAAAAGCTAGAGGAAAATTTACTGTAGCTATGTTCCTAAACTGCTACAATATCTAATTTTATTCAGAATAAGTTATATTCACAGGAAAGTTGTGGCTCCCATAATTCATCAAAGAAACATTTAATGACAGAGAAAATGACAGAAATCCACCACTGATAAAAACATGACCAATAAGTTACTATGGCGATACACCAAGTTATTCATCCTTCATGGGACCAAGAATCTTCTCTTCCACCTATGCCAGACAAGGCCATCTTCCCCTTCATGTACAGATGGAGTCATGGGTCCCTCCCTATGTGCTCCCAGGCTGGTGTTTTAGACCTTGGGGAGCTCTGGTTGGTTGGCGCTTTTGATCTCCTCTTGGGGCCACAAACCCTTTCTGCTCCTTCAGTCTCCTCTCTAACTTCCCCATTGGGAAACCCGTGGCACATGCCTTTAATACCAGCCTTTGGGAGGCAGATGCAGGCGGATTTCTAACTTCCTCCATGCTCTTGACCACATCTTTATTGAGATTATAAAAATGAAAACTGCTAGAAAGTATTTCAGTGATTTCAGAGACTGCTATCAAGTTTCATGTTTTAAATCTCAGCAAAGCTTTCTGGAGGCTATTGAAATTGACAAATTGGACACCTATCTGAAAGAGAAGGAAGCAATGGACTTGTCATATATGGATGAAAACCCAAGAAGTTGCATAGCAGACATAGTGATATAAAAATAAAAGATTTGAAAGTTTACAATAGTGGAGAGGATATATGAAGGCATTTTAGATTTAAGATCCACTAATTGCTATGTGCTATATGAAAATATAATTAGCTATTTTTAACTTTATAAAGTTACAGAAAATGTACTGCGAAGAGAAACACCAATATTACTAACATGCTCAGAAACCTATCTTTTCTAAATAACTCAAGATTGAGAATTTAATCAGAACATTACTGGCTGATAATAATGAATATGATGGCATCCTTAAATAAAGGCAAAACCTAGAAGATACATATTATTATATAATCTTGTGAAGTGGAGTATTACAGTAGAAGTAATGTGATTTTTTACCCATAGATATACAGTGAGACAAACAAGTTCAAGGCACATAAGAAAGATAATAGGCAGTAGGCTTCTAAGGGAACTACCCAATCCTATTTGAAGGGGAGTAAGAATAGAGGGACAAGATGAAGACAATAATCAAGATATTCAAAATTTCTGAACTCTTAATAAGTTTCTGAACAGAAATCACTTTCATTATCCATTGAGAAAAGTTGCATAAACCTCTTAATAAGATTTTGGATTGGGTTAAAAATATGTCATAAATGATCATACAGCTTTTACATAGAGAAATATATTGCAATTCCTATAGTAATTTTAAAAATGCATTTTGATTCAGTAAAACACAGATACCAAGAATATTGATATAACTTGTTACTGTTATGACAATTTTATGCCCAAAGTATAAATTACTCTAGATCTATAAGGGCTTGAAATCTACCTCATTTTTCTAATTTCTAATTAAGTTGTTGCAATGGAAATTCTGTTTGGCATAACTCTAATATTGATTGCTTTTGCATAACTACTAACTTTCTTCCTTTGTTACCAGTCTTTAATTGATTTCTAGAGATGATGGGGAAGATCCCCCATGATGCAGAAGGAAACGTAGAAACACTGAGATCACCACACTATCAAGGCTTTAGAAGACATATTGCATACTATAGCACATGACTTAAATTAGTAAGGACTTGAATACTGCAGGGATTTAAATTTATTGGAACTTGTAAATTAAGCCCCTGAGATAAACAGATGAATCTTGAGGAATGAGCAGAACTTTCACAAGCTAAAATAGGTGGTAGGCTCAATTATAATGCCGGAACTAGTTTTGACAGGAGAGGTTATGTCCTCTTGAATGTATGAATGTTCTTTTAAACATATTTCATTCTGTTTTATACTATTACCAAAACAGGGAATGGCAAGTCACTCCTATAAAAAGTACAGGCAAAACACACATTTCATGTGGTTCTGCAGAGATCTAGTATGTATTAGGACTACCATCATTTTTTAGCAGTAAGAGATCTGAAACATTTTTACATTCCTCACAGTATCATACTGACCCACTAGTACTACTAATAGGTATACTAAAGGACCCAGTAGGATGATTTTGCACCAAGGCATAGAAGATCTACCATATGAAAATAAAACCTGGTATATTGTATTTAATAAAATCAAAAAGCATTTATATTTACAAAGTCTCTACAATGATGAAAAAGTCAGCATTCATTGATGTAAGTGTAAGAAGTTTTGCGTAAAAATTTAGCTCCAAGAATGAAAGTTTTATAAAGATATCAAAAGAAATAAATTGAATTCACAGTATTTGCCTAACTTGTTCCAAATAGAAACATTAAGAGTTGAATTTTTGCTATCTAAATGTCTCTATTATATTACACATTTTTGTTTGTTTGTTTTTTTTGAGACAGGGTTTCTCTGTGTAGCCCTGGCTGTCCTGAAACTCACTCTGTAGAACAAGCTGGCCTAGAACTCAGAAATCTGCCTGCTTCTGCCTCCCAAGTACTGGGATTAAAGGTGTGCGCCACCACTGCCAGGCTATATTACACATTTTAATAACTTAATTTAAGTTCTTCTAGCAGTTTCATTGGTTGCTCAAGGTATTAATCAATGGATAAAATCAGCTCTAGAATCCATGAAAATTAGAACAGCTTGGTGGAATTGTGAGAATTTAATATTGTCCAGAATAAATTAAACTGTTAAAATATTTGGAAAAATAAAATAGTAAATTAGTCTAACATATCTGAAGTTAAATGATTTGATGGGAGTGCTAATACAACATAGAAATGATAAAATAATTTGCACAGAATATCTACTTTAAAAGATTTAGTACTGACTAAGCAATTCACCTAATCTTCTAGAAAGATATGAAAGAAAACATAAACAAAAACATTGATGCATGATATGTATTCACTAGTAAGTGAATATTAATTTTAAAAAGTACAGAATACCTAGCATACAATACACAGACCTCAAAAAGATTAACAAGCATAAGGGCCCAAGTGAAGATGCCTCAGTCCCACTAGGGAAAAAGAAGAAAGCAATAACAGGAGGAGGAAGAGAGGGAGGTCCCTGGGTGGGAAAGGAAACACAGAGGAGAAGACAGGAACATGATCAGGTATTGGGTGAGGGGGTAACAGAACTGAAGCCCTGTGGGCCAGCAGAAAAAAATGGAAAGAGGAAACATTGGAATGCAAGAAGTAGGGGAGATCCTCCAGAATGTACAAAGACCTCGGAGGTGAAAGGACCCAAAGTGAGGGACCTTAGATGAAATACCCTACAGTGGGGAGAGGGAACTTAACTCATTTCCAGTAGAAAGACAGGGCATCAACTGAGAGATGGGGTTGCCATCTCACAGTCAAAAAGTCTGACTCATAATTGTTTCTGTTTGAAAGAACTGCAGGGACAAAAATGGAGAAGGGATTGAGGGAAATGAGGGCCATTTACAGGTCCAAAGTGTGATCCAGCTCAAGGGGAAGCCCCAAGGCCTGACAGTATTACTGAGGCTATGGAGCACTCACAAAAAGGGACCTATCATGACTGCCCTTCAGGAGACTCAAAAAGCATCTGAAAGAGTCAGATGCAGATATTTACACCCAACCAATGGACAGAAGCTGGTGACCCCTGTGGTGAAATTAGGAAAAAGCAGGAAGAAGCTGAGGAGAGGGTGACCCATAGGAGCACCAACAGTCTCAACTAACCTGGACCCCTGAGATCTCTCAGACAGTGGACCACCAACCAGGCAGCATACACCAGCTGATATGATGCCCCTAACATATATACAGTAGAGGACTGCCTGGTGTTGGTTAAGTCAGAGAAGATGCACCTAACCATCAAGAGACTGGAGGCCCCATGAAATAGAGAGGTCTGGTCAGGTAGGTATGGGGGGGTGGGTACTGGGGTGGGGTAGAGGAAGGATGGGATATGAAACAGTCAGAGGGTGAACTTGGAGAGGTATAAAGTATGGATTGTAAAGAATGATTAAATAAAATTAAAAACAAACAAAAATGGCATTCAAAATATAAATTAAAAGTGTTGTCTAAGTAATATTTTATATGAATATTTATGTACATAATTATATAAAACATACAATTTATTTATATGAATGTCAATATATGTTATATATTATCTATAGTATATATAATTATATATGATATAAGATATGAATTAAATTATATATACACATATGTATGATATTATATTGATGAACTATATATAATATGCAATATGTAATGTTTAAAATCTAATATATAAAATATATATGGTATATGTTGTACAATATACAATGATGTTATATAATATATAACATATGTGTAATATATTACAATTTTATTAAATATTATAAATTATAATATGCTTATATAGTATATAGTATATATACTATAATTATATGATAATGTATAACAAAATATATTATATATATATATATAATACATATGGGTTACTATATTTATATGATATATAAATGTAATGTATTACATCATATATTATATAATATATAATGTATATTAAATATAATTATATAATATAATTATACATAAAACATATATGTATATTAACACAAAATATATAATTTATATAAATAGAAATATCTAAATATTTAATATTTCCAACATAGTATGTTTTATATCTAAATTCTAACTTACTTCTTTAAAATTAGATATTTACTTTATTTACATTTTAAATGTTATATTCTTTCCTGGCTTCCCTCTCCCAGAAAACCCTATCTCAGCCCCCTCCCTTTTTTATATGAGGGTGTCACCTAACCTACCCAACCATTCCTGCTTTCCTTCCCATGAATTCCCTTACACTGGAGCATCTAATATACATTAATACAGTTTTGAGTATATATTTGTCTGAATACCTTACATAATTTTTTAAAATATCACACATTCTTGAAGATATGATTTATACTTTGAACACGTACAATTTAAAAGTATTAATCCTAATCAATATGTCATATCTTCCTAAAATAAGAGAATCATGGGTTAAAGTTTTTCTGATTTTCAATGATGAGTCACCCTTTATCTTTAGGTCTAAAGTATTTGCTTGGGATGAGAAAGAAAAATCATCAATTCAATAACTTGCTCCGGATATACATAATACTTACTTGTACAGGTTTATAACTATTTTAAGTAATTTAGTTACAATAATATATAACTTCTAAAAACAATAATGTCACATTCCCTACTGGATAGTCATACAGTTCCTTTATTCCTTTTTCTTATTATAGGGGATAAAAGAAAGGACCATGCATTATTTTTAAATGAGCATTCAAAAATGCCCTGGCTTTGTGAAATTTTAAGTACTTTGTTTATAATGAATTATACCTAATAATTATATGGAATGCTTCAGTACTAATACTGTTTGAAATAGCTGGGATTAGTATGACATGTTATATTTCTGTTTCTCTTTCAGTTTTCTTTAGAAGACCAATACTTTGTAAGCATTATTTTACTCTCAATTGTTACTACCTGACACTTAATAGAAAAAAACATGTGGAATTGTTGTCGGTGCTGCATTTCATGTAGAATTTAAAAGACAGTCTAAAAACTGCTACACATAGAGCAAGCCTTTAAGGGCAGTTGGCATGCTACAACATTATAATTTGAACAATTTTTGTAAGTTCTCACTGATTATAGGAAATACTCACGCATCATTACATTGATATCAATACACTAACAATCAAGTTTTAGAATTTTAGAGTTGAACAAAACCTGAAGAAAAATAATCTCATGAATTTTCTTGTAATATTTCAGTGTTTATTATTTATTTTAATGAGCTCTCAAAGAACAGTCAACAATATGGAAAAACAAATGATGATGTATTCAACTGTCTTATAAAAGACTATTGACGCAAAATATTTTTCATTTTTTTTCTTTTATTAGATATTTTATTTAAACTTCAGATGGCTTCCCCTATCCCCATTCCCACCCCACCCCCCTTAGAAACCCCCTATCCCATGCCCCCTTTTCCTTTTTGCATTTATACATTTTTTAAAAATAATGTTATTCATAGGCTTTATAAGTTTGGATTTGTTCAATCAGAGGTGTAACCCACTGACCAAACTAGATATAACAACTATCTTTGACTGGTGAAGATACATGAATATCTGCCTCCCTGTCTCCCCCATCTTTCTCTCTTTCATCATCTCCTCTCCTTCTTCTTCTCCTCTTCTTACTCCTTTTCTTCCTCTCAGTACTCCTCCTACCTTAGCTCCTCCTACACATAACCCTTCCTGTTAAAATGAAACTTTTATCTCAAAATACAATTAGAGCATAATTATGTCAATTTGTACCAGTGAGGTACAGGATAATCCTAATACCCAGTCCATCCTTTTGTTGACTAACCAGCTCCTCTGTCATCTATTCTAACTAAAACATTTAGTTCTGAACCTGGCTTTAGGATGAATGTCAGCTGACGACCATCCACTCAAATCTTTTCTCTTAAGGTCAATAGCTATATGTTTTAAACCCCATCAGAAATCCAGAATGACTGAGTTAACTATAATTGTGGGAAGCACAAATCATAGTTTCTAAAACTTAGCCAATTTATACAGACCTCTGAACACCTGGACACTCGCTCTACTTCAAAACGTTGGAGCATCTGTTCTTCTGCCTTCTGGCCCAGGATCATCTGACAGACCTTAGTGCTGCAGAATTATTAAGGGCTGATTACTCTGTCTAGGCAGATATGATCAGTCGACTATTCTGCAAGTATGTCCTTTTCTGGACAGTAATTTGTCTGTAGAAGGAAAGTGGCAATTCTTGCCTAGTGGCTGTCTCACCACAACTGGAGTAACTCCAAGGATGCTCAATTTCTTCTTAGAATTCAATATAGACCGGAGCAGACAGGTCTCTAATGAAAATGAACATTAATACTGAAATGTTTGTCATGTCAATTCTAAGGATTTCTGATGTTTTGAAAACCAGCTATCCATGTAAGGTAATCTGAACTGTTGCCTGTTAACTCCACTCAGCTATTTCTAAATAAAGCATAGAGAACACCCTTATAATAAACTCCAAGCCATGAATTTGCTATAGTCCCTTAACTCACAGGCTGACCATCTCAAATCAGTTTAAAAAAGTTAAAGAAGGACTGGGTCTAAGCTTTGTATTCCTAAATGTGTTATACTGGTACAATGCCTATGAGAGTAACAATATTCATCTCACTCTTATATCACTAAGAAGCTCATGCCAATGAAAACCTTAAAATTTGTAAACAAAGTAAATTGGTGCCATTTAAGAATTTATATCTTCATCTTGATATTAATTATACAGATTTCTACTAATAGGTTATGACTATGCAATAAACCCTAGCTAATCCTCTCTATTCCGACAAAACCACTACTTTTCCCTAGAGAGACAGCCCAACATTTACCACCTTAGTCCCCAAGCCCAGGGAATAGGGGCGCTGACTCATCATTAGCTTCTTCAAGCTGATTAAGGGCGTTGAGATATTAGAAGAGGAGTGGGGGGTAGAGCAAATTGACAATCCTCTGATGCTGTGTCTTCGCTGCCTCCAGATGGAATTCCCAGACCTCAGAGGTTTGAGCAGGTCTGCCCAGCTTGCTTGTTGAGTAGATACACCAAAGCTGATCATTCTGCAATATACAATTCAGCAGGCCTCAGACCAGAAGAGGGGCGAGCTGTGGAAGGGGAGTGCTAGCACTGGCTATGGGTTCTATGTATCCCCCAGAATGTGTCTGGCTGTATCCGGGGTGCACTCACAAGCTGGCTGGGCAGAGGTCCGTCCCAGGCCTCAGACCGGAAGAGGGGCCAGCTGCGGAAGGGCGCAAAATATTTTTTGATTGAGCTTTCAATAGAGTAACAAATTTCTAACCAACTAGAAAAAGTAAAAAATTCAATGAGCATATTTATTTAATCAAATTTAAGTAATAGTGGCTGTTTTTCAGCAATAAAATATTTTGAAAGGTAAATGTAATTATTTTTCTTATCTCTACTAAGTTTTCTTCAATTTTGTGTTCTTGGAATAGGTCTCTTAATTTATTATTTCGTGTCCATATATAAAACAGTTTTGAGAAAATTTATTACATAGATTCCAAGACATATATTACTAGATTACTAGTTTTCTACTTTGAAAAAGAATATATATATTCTTTTTTATATTTTATTTTATTTATTTTTATATTTATTATAAATTATATTTTATATATTTATATATATAATATTCTATTTTATATATATATAAAAGTATATATATATATATATATATATACTCTGCCTTCCCTAAATAAGTAGTTAAACCCTAAAAGACAACATAGCAAATATAACTATTTAGGAATTTAAAAGAATAAACTCTACTGCTAAAATAAGCAAGTCTTTACTTTTCCAAAACAAACTCTAAATGGATGGCTATAGACCTTCTGAGAGTCAGATTCAGTGGTTGATTTTTTTTCATATACAATTTGAAAACAGCTTGAAGTCAAATAAATAGGTCACATGCTGTGTTACTTAGCTTCTGGCCCTTGGCTACAAGGTCTTCCTGCTGCAGCATTCTGTCAAATGTTGCCTTTCTATTGACAAGTGTATCGATTTTCTGATTAATGTACAACTACTTTATTGGCATTTGCTACAGCAGACATCATTTTAATGTTTATATGATCAATAGTTTCATCAACACTAAGAAACCCTACTGATGGCCTGAATGGTTCTAACTATAGGGAATTTTATATCTCTTGATAAATCCATGAAAGATGCTGTAAATATGATCAAAGTAAAGAAAGTAGATGCTCTATATTGTGTTCAATCATATTTTGCTCTCTAGTAAGAAAAAAGTATAAACAAATCAAAACAAAAAATCTTGCAAGCAATTTCTTTTAGGAGAACCAACTCCATAAGTGCTATTTGATATAGAGCAGCAGTGCAAAGATCTCAGATAAACCATGTCCAGATTTTCCATCCATATATTAGGACATATGTGCTTAATGCACTTCTAAAGATGTGCTGCTTTTTAAACAAAGCAATAAAATATCAAAACATTACAGTATCTAAAACTACAATAATTCCACTAATTAATATTCAAAATAGCATAGCAATACATTCTATTCAGCTATTATATAACACAGATTTTTCCTTACAATAGTACCATCTTTCTCATAATTGTTTAGATGACATATTATTAGTCTATTCATACTCTAGTGTATAGTTATTTTATTAAATTATTTCTTTTATTCAGAGAAGAGGATAGATTACTGGACTCAGGAAACTGAGACTGTTATAAGATTGAAAACCAGAGTAAACAGTTGTTGGGTACTGCAGAGAAAAATGCTTCTTGGGTAGAACTTACTGAAAATGAATAGGGATTTCCAGGAATGCAGCATGTCTGAACCATGCTTGTAATGTGATCAACTTTCCATAGACTCAGCTGCCTATGAGACACATTATTATTAGGTAACATGCCTAAACCTATCTGACTCATGTTCCTGCAAGTAACCTTAATAACCTCAGGTTTTTCTCCACTCTAGACTTTGATAGACCCTTTCCTTAAGGGTCTCATCAGATCTTTACCTGCTGGGAGTAAACATCTGTTCACATCTCTCCAAAGAAGCCATGCAACACAATTAGACCTGTGAGGACTAGTGTTAATTTTCAAATTGACAAAATGGAATCATTTGGGAGATGACTGTCTGCATTGCTACTCAAAACAATGACTGGAAAAGTTTTCACAAGGTCAGTACCCAAACACTGATATCTTTGTGGTTCAGTGGGGTCAGGATCTGTCTCAAGCTAGCAGTTGAGCTTGTCAACATTGGTCAGGTTGTAATTTTATTGTATTAAAAAAATTGCAGGATTGAGTAAGTTATGGTGAGCAACTGGGGTCAGATGGTGTATGTTAAGCAGTGACTCCTATGGACAAACCCTGAGGGGCTATTGGATGCTGTAGATATGAGACCTCAGCTTCACTAGAAACTCCCAGGTACTGAAAATGCCAGGTCCAAGGGAAATCTACTGAGAGTAGGTGAAGATATGAGATTCAGCAGACTTGGAAAAGATACAATATATGTTTAAGGCAGCAAGGCTAGAGAAGTGGAGCAACCTAATCCATTTTAAACCTGGAAAATAACATTAAGACTCACAGAGGTCAGAAATAAGGCTTCACTATTTGGAATTTGTTCTACTGGCTTTCACTCAGTTCCCTTCTAATGCCCTGAATTATCCTTTTTGGAGTAAGTATTTATTTTTTGTCACAATATTGACATTATATTTTATTTTATAGAAATTCTATTAAAGATACTTTGGACTTTTAGACTACTGGAGTTGTTAAAGATCATAAAGACTTTTAAAACTGAGTGGAATGTAATTTATATTATATCATAGAACTGAACCTGTGACCCCAAGGGATGAAATGGGATGGCTTAAAATTGATGTAATCGACAGTTTAAGGTTACACATGGTGGAGGTTGTATATTATTGTCAACTTAAGACCTAGAGTTGCCTATGAAACAAGCCTATGGCTACCAGTGGTCTGTCACTTTTGTTTGTTTGTTTTGGTTGCAGTTTAGACAGAATCTCATTACATACCTGTCTGGATTGAAGCTCATTTTTAAATAAGGCTTGTTTTAACCCACAAAGATTTACTTACATATGCCTGTTAAGGGCTAAGATAACAGGCACTCATACCACAAAAGGCTTGGATTTCCTTAATAGAGTTGATTTGGGAAGCACATTATTTTTTGTGTCAGAAAATTGTCTATGCAGACATCCTGGTGTACAAAAGAGTGGAGAAAGTAAACTGCACTATCATGCATGCATTCATTGCTCTCTTCTAATGACTGCAGATCAAATGTGGTTAGCTGCTTCAAGGTCTTGCTTGGCTCCCCTTCACTGCTAGAAACAAAAACTCAGCATCTGACAAAACTACAGGTGGATTGTGGAGATGATGCTTGCATCATCCATGATAACAGCAACAAGACATGTAGCAAAGGTTGTTAGACAGGAGGTAAGTGCAGAAAATTAGTTCCTGATTAATGCAGAGGTCTTTCTTTTTATTATAATATAATATTTTTGATGACACTGAATTTAAGGTATGACATTAATATATAACAAATGCCTAAGTTGTGGTGAAAGATATCCATAATTAGTGGACTTGTTCATTAGAATGATTAAAGATATAGGTTATAGTGCATATTTAATAATCAAAGTTAAATCAGTACATTGGTATGAATTTTTTATTGCTATCTTTGGTCTATAGAAAAACCTCTATAATTGTAGAAATATAAAATAAATCCTCTCTTTTCCAAATGTTTCCATCAAATATTCTTCAGTGTTTTATGACTTTGGATCAAATGTAAACACAAAGAAGATGGATTCTTTTTTTCTTCATTTTTCTTCTTTATTGGATATTTTATTTACATTTCAGATTTTATCCACTTTTCCAATTTTCCCCCACCCATAAACCCCTACTCCATCCCCCCCCCTGCTTCTATGAGGATGTGCCCCCACCCACCCACCTACTTCCACCTCCCCGCCCTTGAATTCCTCCACACTGGGGCATCCAGCCTTCATAGGACCAAGCTTCAGACAAACTTTAACTAACATCATCACTGTTTACCCTAATCTGGAAGGGAAATTTATTTTTACTCTTTAATTTGTTTTACTTTTTAATGAAGGGAAAGATTTATTTCTTCTCACACATCTCAGACCATAGTCATCATTAAAGAGAGTTAGAACAGAAATTCTATGCAGGGACTGGAGGCAAAGCTGAAGCAAAGTACATGGAGGAACACGCCTTTCCAGCTTGCTCTCTGTGACTTACACAGCCTGATTTGTTTGTTAGTGTTTAAAAACATATATCATTTTATAATTTTAATTGTAATAGAGTTACATAACTTTACCCTTTCTTTTCTTCCATTCAGTCCCTCCCAGGTATCTTCCTTCAAATACCTTTTATGTTCTCTACCCTTTCAAGTTATTAGCCACTTTTTTGTTTATATTTGATATGTATGTGTGCTTGCACACAAATGTGCATATGCTTGCTTATATGTATATGTGTAAGGCATGTACATACATACACACACACACACACACACACACACACACACACACACACACACAAACACACACACCCTGCTGAGTAATTTTTGTTTGTTTGGTTTCAAGGCTGACCATTCTGTATTGAAAAACCAATAAAGGGTCTTATGCCTGAGAGAGTATAATTATCCCTCTAATTATCCAACAGCAAACAGTTGCCAGTAGTTTTTGATTAAAGGTAGTACCCCTGTGGAATTTTTCTCCTTTCATATTAACATATCCATTAATATTGATATTTTTTGTGTGTTCATTCAGTAATATTCAGAACAGAATGTTTAACAGCAGGCTACTTAGTATTCTGGCTCTAAAATTCTTTTACTCCCATCTTCTGTTATGTGCCCTTAACTGTAGATGCAGGATCTTTTATGTATATGTATCTGTTGGGGTTTGGTACAGCATGATCCTGTTGGTTTCTGCATTGTGTCTGGTTGTGATAATCTTCTTTGATGATTGGTGCTAGCTACATTTATCTGTGCATATAATAATAAGATTTAGGAAGTAGTAAGGAAGCGGAGCAAAATTTTGCTAGTGGAGCAAAATGTTCCATGTCCCCACTGTGTCAGGAATGTTGGCAGGGATTTTACTGGAGATGATTTCCCGAGTGTTGCATGGGTATTTAGTTCAATTAAACAACTGGTTGTTTCCAGGGACACAGGAGTGGCTTTTGAACATCTACACATATCTTGCAGTGCTAGTAATTGCATGTTTATATACATTGTAGCTTGGTAGTACAACACCTTTAACAGTTTTGATCCCTTGTCATTTCCACAGTTTTGGGGGTTTTTTGTTGTTGTTGTTGTTTATTTGTTCTTAATCTGTTTGTTTGTTGGTCTTTGTTTTGAATTTGTTTTGTATGCTTAATTTTCTGGAAGCATAAAAGTTAGGCTGCTGCACAGAAACTTTCAGGTGGCCCCCCTTGAGTGCCCTGCACCAGGATAGTCTCAAAGGTTGAAGGTTGGCCTCTTGTGCTAAAGAAATATCATACTAAGGAACATTTTATATCACTCTGTTATTGAACATACTAGATATTCAAGTATTTAAATAATAAGGCTCATAGTTTAGTCTAACATGAACTTCTAGGTAATTCTTTAGGAAATTAAACATGTTTAAAATATTTCTTTAATAAACCAAAGGCAAGGTTATATCCAGATAGCACCAGACTATTAGGGGCAAACTAATTTTGATTAACAAAAAGAGAATTAATTAGTTTGGTAATTAATCAATTGGATAATTCACAAACATATAATTACAAATTGATTATATGGGAATTTCTTGTAATTATTTTGTGTGAGGAACAAAGTGACCTATGCATCAGTTCTTGTTCTCATTTGCTGAAAAAGAAATGTGATAGGTATATTCTAAAACTTCCAAACTTCTGTTTCCAAATACAGTAATAGGGTTTCCTGGGGTCTTCAAGGCAGGTAGCTTGAACATCCAACAGTATATTAAAAGAAAAACTACTATCTATGCATTCACTATATACTTTATAAATTTTTACATTTCCTCTTTGTCATATAAAAAATTAATTTCAATATTTTTGTTTTTCAAGAATCTAATCTTTCTGTAAGGTAGAATTATGTTATAAAAATACCACCACCAGATCTTCTACTCTTCTTCTAATTCTTGGAGTCTTTTTCCAAATAAATTAATTGAGATTGATCTTTTTATTATTTTAAAGTCAAATGAAATGTTATCATTTATTCATATTTTACTGTTATTTTAACATTGATATTAATTTATGGAAAACATAAAATACTAAAATTAATATCTAAGGTATGACAAGGAGTGTTATAATCTCTTAACTGTCAGAATTTTATGACTACTTTATTTCAGTGGGACTCTGGCTGATCTAAAGTTGAAGGTCACTGAGTTATATAGGGTTTATAGTGCTACAGAGAAAAATGGACAAACCACAAGACATCAATCTTAGAGTCATTAAAGAATTAATAATTACAAGGAATAGCAATGAGGCTTTAGAGAGGAAAAAATCACATTGAAAAAATTTAGGCATTACTTTCTCTATATAAAATCAAAAAAGAGACAAAGAAATGCGAGAGTGAACATTTCAAGTACGACCTTAACCTAGAGTTTGCATTCAACTTTTAAATGTCAAGCATGATATGAGAAGATCTATAGAACATTGGGAGATGGGGAAAGTAAGGATGGTTCAAATTGGGGCAAGTGGCAGAGGGTTGCTACAGGCAAGAAAGTATTATTTAAGCCTCAGGCATTTTTGAACTAAGCTTTGGGTTAGAAAGGAAAATCTAAGGTCACCTGAGTGTAAAGTTTTAAGAAAGAGCCAATAAAAGTTTCTGATTACTTGGAGGTCAGGAAACTCTGAATGGCCACTTTGTACTATAAAAAGTAGTGGATATCATAAAGTCAGATTTTACCTCAATTCATAATCACACGGAGCTTGACTACTAGGAGTGTGCAGTAAGTATAACAGCCACACTTTTTTTGAGAAAGTATCTCATGTAGACTAAACTAGCCTAAAACTTACTATGTATATAAGGATGAACTTATAAGTATATATAAACATTCCTGATTCAATAAGCCACCTGTATTTATATAAATTAATCAAGTTACTGTACCTCACGTATGAGGTCAACTCATGTATGACTCATTCTGTATTATTTTAAGATCATCTGGGATCTCCCTTAAATGGAATTCGTAGGTAAACTATTTTGTGTTGTTTTCTTCAGCACTTCAATTTTAGTGCTTTCCATAAATTTTGACTCTTTCCAATGGCTCACAATAATTCTATAAATGTAACAAAACAGCTATTTAGTAACAACTATTTAAATATTAATACATGGATATTGAATCCAATTCATTGTAAAACAGTTTTTCTTCCAAAGCCATGGTAGTTGAAAAAATGCAAGCATTTCAATTTCACCACATTTAAATAAAAGATAAGAGCACTTGCTGCTCTTCAAGAGGGTCAGAGTTTGGTTCTTCAAACCCACATCAGGTGTTTTACAACTACATGTAACTCCAGCTCCGAAGAACTTGGGCTTATCTTCTGGTCCATACAGGCTCACATGTATATATCATATCCATTATTACAGACACAGAATGAATATATATATATATATATATATATATATATATATATATATATATATATCATCAAAATTGTTTAGCATGGATTCATACTTTGAAATGTCATCAAGTTAGTAACCGATAAAATGGTCTTAAGAACAATTAATGATTATGCATAGAATAGAGTCACTAATGTAAGAGACACTGAGGGAGAGTCAGGATCCACCTGCTTTTACAAGAAAAAAAAGCTGCAGTGGGCATAAAGAGGAACAGAGAAGCAGATGGGGATTTCCAATTGATTAAGCAAGCTGTTCTGACATCAAGTAAGTGAAGAAAAGTACATTAGTTACTTGTCTCAATAATGTCTCAAAATGTCCAGAAACAATTCATAGGAAATAGAGATTAATTCAGCTTAGTTCTATAGTTCCAGGGGACAGAGTCATACATAAAAGCAAAGAAGTCACAAATCCAGTAGTTGTACAGTGCAAGTCACATTGCATTAATTAGCTCTAGGAATCAGAGAATAATGAAGGCTAGCAATCAGGCCACTCACACTTCCCCCAACCCCTTTTTCTTATTAAAAATAGACTCTTCTCTCATATAGTACATCCTACCACATTTCCCCTCCCTCTTTTGTTCCCAGGTCCTCCCACCTCCTCTCTTACATAAATATACTTCCTTCCATTTTCCTTCAAAAAGAGCAGGCCCTCACTAGACAACAACCAAACAAAACAAAACAAAATGAATTAGGACAAAGGAAAAAACCTCTGGTCTAAATGGTAACACATACTTTGGGTAGGTTCTCAAACTTCAATTAATGTAAGAATTCTTGTTGCAGGCATGCACACAGGATTGCTCTACCTAGTGATACTATGTCCTTTCAAGTTAATAATCAATATTTTCTATCACAATCATCTCCTGAGGTTTATTGACAACCCATGATATAAAATGCATACAGCTCTACTTCAAAAATCCTCAGTCTTTAAAATTGTCAATAATATATAAAAGTCCTGAGTATCTTCTGGGACTCAAGACAATATCTAAACTGAGAACAACAATAAAATTAAAGACATATTGTATTATTTTCCAATACATTTATAGCAAGAGCCATGGACTAATATGAACTGTGTCAATTGTAAAAAGGACAAAACAGTACTTTAAAAGGACAAAATTGATTGAGTTTTGTTAATTAAGAGTTATTTCTAAGTGAACCGGCGGTAGTGCAGTGGCTAATGCAGCAGCCTGCAGAGGGCGTGGGCCCTCTGCTCTCTCTTTACCTCTGTGCGTTGGAATCCCGCTCTGTCCCGTGCGTCTCTGCCCGAGTCTCATAAGAAAAAAAAAAAAGAGTTATTTCTAAATGAGAAATGAGTATGTATTATCCAATAAAATTCTCCCAGATGCTATTACTTTTAATTTTTAAATGTATTCTTCTTTCATACATTATATCCATACAACGGCCCTCTTTCCTCCACTTCTTCCAGTTCTCCCCCTCACCATATCCTCTTCTCTTTTATTTGCCTTCAGAACATGAAGGACTCTGGGGATATCAGTCAACCACTTTGGGTGGGCTCTCCAGCTTCAATTGATATGAGAAAACTGCCTTGCAGACATGCACATGGAAATTTCAGCATCAATATGGTGTGCTGGTCTGTATATTGGATGCTAACCATGGAGATCTGCAGAGCTCTGGCCTGGCTAGAATAGCCAAGGAGTTGCATTTTCCAAATGGGAGAGGGCAGTTGTATCCAGGAAGTCACTGCTCTCTTCCATGTGGCTGCTGCTACTCAAGACTGGTGAGATGCTGCTATGCAGATGGCAATGCAGTGACTAGGAATAAATTTGAGGCCAGGAGGCAGGAAGTGACCAAGGCAGGCCCAGGCAGCTTCCAAAGGTGGAAGCTTCAGGGAAAAACTCTCTCAAAAATTGCTAGAGCTCTTATATGACAGAAGTTCTCAGATGATGCTTGCTGATGTAATTCTCACACCCTTATTCCTTCTGCACAGGGTTGGGGCAGAAGGTGTGCTTTCTATTGCCTCTACAACAGATGCTTTTTATTGCCTTGGTCTGAGATATTAGGGATGGCCATCTGCACATGCAGGTGATTCTGGGTGCTGCCCCTATGTGACTGGTTGTCAGGATCCTCTCTAAGGGGTGCTATGGTCACATGACAGAGACCTTGTCAGGAGTAGATGAAATGCCTGTTGTCCTCTAGTATGAGGTGTTGGGATTTCTGATTATATTCAACCTTACCAAGTTTCCTGACACATTCCACTGGCTCACAATGGTGACCTCATGGAAGCAGAGGACCACAGGTTGTCTTGAGAGAAAGAAACAGGCCCAGGTCAGAAATGCAACAGGTCAAAACTCCTAGTCTGATCAGTATTTTTAATTTTTAAACATTAGTCATTATTATTGTATATGTGCATTGTTGAAGAGGCATGGCAGGAGATATGTGGCATGAGGGTGTGACATAGGGGGCATGGCATATGTGCAAGATACACAAGGACAAAGAAAACTTTTTTAATTAGTTCCCTCACTCCTACTTTATGTGTGCTCCAGGCATTTTATACAGGTCTTAAGGTTTGGTGGAGAAGCTATTTCACCAAAATTCTCCTCTCTCGTTCTCCCTCTCTCCCTTAGCTCCTCCTCTTCCTTCTCTTCTTCCTCTTCTTTACTATTTCTCTCCTTTACTCCTCCCACCTTAGCTCCTCCTACCTATAGCTTTGTTAATTAAAAAATTCTGATTCAAAACATACTCTTTTGAATTATCTAAAATACAATGATTTTAACCTAAAATTCTTCATGACACTAAATGGTGTCATCATATCTAAACAACCAAAACGTTTTTAACAAACTAGTCTCACAAGATAGTTAGCATTTCTAGCAAATTTTTCATTTTTAAGTCTAATTCTATTTTCTAGTTATTCAGTTTACATCCCTCTCACTACACTCTTCCCAGTCAACCAGTCCCACAATTCCCCCCCCCCTGCAACCAACCCCCCACCCCTGAGTGCATATTCATTTTCCCTGGCACAGCAAATCTCTCTGAGGTTAGGCACTTCCTCTTCCACTGAGGTCAGGCAAGGCAAACCAGCTAGATGAACATATCTCCTGTACAGGCAACAGCTTTTAGGATATCTTCCCCTTTTACTCCAGTTTTTCAGGACTTATATGAAGACTAAGTTGCACATCTGCTACATATGTATTTGGAAGCCTATGTTCAGCTTGTGAATGTTCTTTGGTTGGTGTTTGAGACTCTGAGAGCCCCAAGGGTCCAGGTTAGTTGACTCTATTGGCCTTCCTGTGGAGTTCCTATCCCTTTTGGGTCTCTCAATCCTTCCTCCAATTATTCCATAAGACCCTCAAGTTCCATCCACCATTTGGCTGTGTGTAACTGCATCTGTCTTCATCAGCAGCTGAGTGGAGTCTCGCAGAGAACAGCCATGCTAGATTCCTGTGTGTAAGCATAACAGAGTAACAAAGTGTCATTAATAGTAACACTGATTATTGCTTCCCCATGGGATAGGTCTCAAGTTGGGCTGGCTATTGGTTGGCCTTTTAAATTTCACTAAGAAGGAGGGATAATAAAGTCATAAGCAGGAGATGGAGGGAGGGAACTGGGAGAAAGAATGGATGTGAAGGGTACTGAGGAGGGGATCGGGATCAGGTATGATGAGAAACAGGAGAAATAGCCAGATGGCCATGAGAATGAGTGGAAATCTGCAACTGACAGGGTATGGAAGTGGGTGGGGGATCTCCAGGACAAGACACAGACCTGGGATAAGGAATACATAAAAAAATTAATAGAGATGACTTTAGTGTGATTCAAAACATTGGGGATATGGAACCTGAAGAGATCACCTCTTGTACCCAGGCATGAACCTTTTTAGAATGATGGAAACAGCAACCTACCCACAAAACTTTCTACCCAAAATCTCTTCAATTTACAATGCTTATCTTATAAACATTTGGAGAGTAGTTTGAGATCTGCAGGCAGATACTTTCTATTGGCTTGGTCTGAAATGTTAGGGATGTCTCATCTGCAAGTGGAAGTATTTAAGGTGTTGTCTATGTGTGACTAATTGTCACAGTCCTCTAAGTGGGGTGTTATGGTTATGTGTTTCAAGACTGAAATCTGGTTGGGATTAGATTTAAACACCTCCCATTCTCAATTATGAGAATTGCTGGGGTTCCTAAATCTTCTCATCCTTACTAGGTTTTCTGTCTGGTAGCACAGCCTACTGCCCCAGAGTTAACAGGACATTTACTGTTAGGAAAATAGTTCACAAAAGCAGATATGTTAAATAATTGATCAATGCTGGTGATGCCATTATTCACTGGAATGAAAATATTATTATAATTATAATTATTATTATTATTTTGAAAATGGGTTCTCACTAGACCAAACAGGTGAAATCAATATGCTTTTGAGGAGGACCATGAACATTTTTTACCTTAAATTTACGAATTGTAAGTGTGACTCAGAATTCACATGTCTTGACTCAAATCTATTTCCCGTATTTCAAGGGAAGCATTTTGACAATTGAACTAGATTTCTTTTTTTTTGAAGACAGATATTTTAATGAAAATTAATTTAATATATTGATATTCTTATGTGCTTTTATATATGGCTTATATTTTATGACATACTGATTATTATTAATCATCACAATTTTAAAATGTTTTACTTTTTATTCCAAAGTTTAACTGAAGAGATGCATTAAAGTTTAAAACCTATTGTTAGCAGTCACATGAATACACAAAGAGAAAGCCAAAACCTTAGCTCACACACAACTGCTTGGTATTCCTCTAAAGAAATTGGTACTGATTCAACTTAGTTGTAAATATTGAGAAAAAGATCAAGTAGAATTTCATATCTAGATTTTTTTGTGCTGCCTGATCCCAATGAAAAATTTCTGTTACCTTTGCTAAAACCTTCTAGGAAATAAATGTTTTCCAAGTGAAAGAAAAATAGAGTAAGAATTTAATATTTTCATTTTTTCTGAATTGATTCAAGACACTTATTTTGGCACTTGTCATTGATTTGTTAACTTTTTCATATATTAAAAGATAGAGAAAACATTGCCTAAGAGACAAAACCTTACAAAAGTATCATTTAGAGAGATAAATGACTAATACGTTAAATAAATATATTGAGTCCATTTAAGACACAGTATTCTTCAGTGTATAAGACAGTGTTCTCACCTAAAATACATAATCTTGTATTTTTTATACTTGTACTATCATGAAATAGTTTACAAGCAAGAAAAAAAATTTTAAGTGCCTGATGTGTTAGTGTGAATATGTGTGTGTGTGTGTGTGTGTGTGTGTGTGTGTAGTTCTGTGTTTCAACACAGTATATCTTATATAACTACTCAGCAACAATAATTCACATGTGAACTATATGTCTTTTAAAATATTTATTCAACAATCTTATTTTTCTTTTTGGTGACTCTAAAAAGTTAGTATGGAGAGTCCCTAGCATCTTGGCTGTCCTCTGAGGAAGCAGACCCATGTAACTTTAAAAGACAATGTATTAATGGAGAATTCTTCTCATTTATTATTTAAATCCTCTATAGAGCAATTTATATGTCTGTTTGTTTGACAAAATATCAGGTTAATAATATCTGGGCCATCATCATTTACTTCAGCTTGAATGGTTGTTGGAAGGCACGGTGGCTGCCGCAGAAATGAGGCCCCTGAATTACTGCTCACTAGAGACCTGCAGGGAGACTATAAATTACAAAATGAGCAAGAGCCTAAACACTGCTGACTAGGCAAAATCCTCACTCTGTTCACTTGATCATCTACTGATAATGCTTGTGTTAAAGGTCTTACATGAACTCTCCAATGATAATCTTCAGATCCTAAAGTATGCTCTTTCCTCATTCTTGCTTCTTTTTGTTATACTGTTCAAATAGTTAAAATAATGAAGACTGCTATATAAAATTAAAAAGGCAAACATTTAAGCATGAAAGTCTTAAAACATAAAAGTAGATGTGCTTGCAAAAAAATAGAGCTTGTTAAATGCAGCAAATAATAAAGAATATTGAAATCCACTTATATAGTATATTTTAATAAAATAACATAACAATTAAGAGCATGGGAACATAGCATATGTGCAAGATACAGAAGGACAAAGAAAACTTTGTTTAATTAGTTCCCTCACTCCAGCTTTATGTGTGTTCCAGGCATTGAACACAAGTCATAAAGTTTGGGGTAGAAGTGGTTTCACATGCTAAACCAAAATATTTTTAATTAAGTTGGAACTGAAAATTTAGCTCAATGACACAGGATATTGACACAAAACCCCAGCACTTACTGCAAGGAGAATGAAAATTAATTTATCTGAAACTAAAAGCAAGTTATTATAGACTGAGAACACAATGTCAGTTTACCTCAGATTACATAATCTGATGTGGAAGCAGTTTTCAAAGGTTTCTAAAGTAACAAAATAAAGAAAAGCATAAACCCTATATTTTTCAACATATTGGTGAAGACATTCAGTAGGCAGGTTAAAGCAGAATTTATGTACTATGGAAGGGGTTTTCTGTCATAGGACTTCAATGTTGTCTTAGCTGTTTGGTTTGTTTAAAATAAGGTTCTGCTAGCATAATACATTCCAAAGGGGTTTATCTGATAGACACAAAATGAAAAGCCAGAGTCAGAGGTGGGCAAGGTGTGCCTGCTTGAGCTGCTAAGCACATACTGAATATATGATAAACTGTAAATAGGCTCTGGATCTACAGTATTCCAACTTCCTTACAACATTTAAGTTATAGTAGTTAATGAGCCTTTCAGAAAGCTGAATCAATGACAAAACTTATTTCCAAAAATCTTTGCATGCATAGCTGGGTGTGGCTCTTTCAGGGGACAGAGTGGCATGGTCTCTGCCCCTGGGACAAGGCCCCAGGTTGAACCTCCATAAGAGTTGATAGCTCCTGTGGGCATAAGGCTTGTTTGTGTAATAATGTACATAATTTCTGGACTACTAGCAGTGGAACACTCTTTCCTTTTGAGGAACATCTTCTTTCTTAATGTTAATGACTCCATGATAATTAGAAACAGCATAAGTCCAGGCAGGAGTTAAGGATGTGGCTAAGCCTAGACAAACTGGTAAACAGACAGATCTTCAGCTCTTAGGGCTGTGGAAAAGAGCTCTAAATACATGAGTTCAAAATATGTAATTTTTCAACTGGAGGTCAGCATGTAGAAGAATGCAAATTGGCTCATTCTTATCTCTTATACAAAGCTCAAGTCAAAGTGGATCAAGGACCTCCACACAAAACAATATGTACTCACATTAATAGAAGAGAAAGTGGGAAATACACATGGGCACTGGGGAAATATTTTCTGAATAGAACACCACTGACTTATACTCTAAGATCAACAGTAGACAAATAGGACCTCATTAACTTGCAAAGCTTCTGTAAGGCAAAGAAAACTGTCAATAGGACAAAAAGGCAATCAACTGATTTAGAAAAGATCTTTACCAATCTAACATCCAATAGAGAGGTAATATCCAATATATACAAAGAACTCAAAAAGTTAGAGTTCAGACAATCAAATAACCTTATTAAAATGAGGTACAGAGTTAATAAAAGAATTCTCAACTGAGGAATGTCAAATGGCCAAGAAACACCTAAAGAAAAGTTCAACATCCTTAGTCATCAGGGAAATGCAAATCAAAACGACCCTGAGATTCCAACTCACACCAGTCAGAATGGCTAAGATAAAAATCTCAGGTGACAGCAGATGCAGGTAAGGATGTGGTAAAAGAGGAATACACCTTTATTGTTGGTGTGATTGCAAGCTGATACAACCACTCTGGAAATCAGTCTCTCTCGTGGTTCCTCAGAAAATTGGACATAGTATTACCTGAGGACCTAGCTATCCCATTCCTGGGCATATACCCCAAAAATACTCTAAGAAGGACACATGCTCCACTATGTTCATAGCAGCCTTATTTATAATAGCCAGGAGCTAGAAAGAACCCAGATGTCCTTCAACAGAGGAATGGATACAAAAAGTGTAGAACATTAACACAATGGTATACTACTCAACTCTTAAAAACAAGCAATTCATAAAATTCTTAGACAAATGGATGGAACTAGAAAATATCATCCTGTGTGAGGTAACCCAATCACAAAAAATACACATTATATACATTCACTGATAAGTGGATATTAGCCTAAAAGGTCAGAATATCCAAGATACAACTCACAGACAACATGAGGCTCAAGAAGAAAGAACAAAGTGTGAGTGCTTCGGTCCTTCTTAGAAAGGGGAACAAAATACTCATGGGAGCAAATATGGAGACAAAGTATGGATCAGAGACTGAAGAAAAGGTTATCCAAAGACTGCCTTACCTGGAGATCTGTCTTATTTACAGTCACCAAACCCAGACCCTATTGTGGATGCCAAGAAGTGCAGGCTGATAAGCCTGGTATAGCTTTCTCCTGGGAGGCTCTGCTAGAGACAGACAAAACAGATGAGGATGCTCACAGCCAAACATTGGACTGAACATGGTCCACAATGGAAGAGTTAAGAGAAATTAATGAAGGAGCTAAAGGGGTTTTCAACCCTATAGTAAGAACAATATTAACCAACCAGACTCCTCAGACCTCCAAGGTAATAAAACACCAAGTAGTACACATGGAGGGAACCATAGCTCCAGATGCATATGTAGCAGAGGATGGCCTTGGTCCTGTGAAGGCTTGAAGCCCTGGTGTAGGGTAATGCACGGGCAGAGAGAAGGGAGCAGGGGGGGGGTGCACCCTCATAGAAGAAGGGGAGAGGGAATGGGATAGGTGTTTGGGTTTCCAGGTTGGGGGTAACTAGGAAAGGGTATAACATTTGAAATGTAAACAAAGAAAATAATACAATAAAAATATATGATTTCAACTATTCAATAAATAAGATTGCAATATGAAGCTAAAAAGGGCTTCAGGAATCTAAAGGAACAAAAGCTGTGAGCAAACTGGTTAGAAAATTACCAAGGAAGAAATAAAGAAATTTAGGAGTTGTGATTGTAGGAGATCCTACACAGGAAATTTGTTGTATTTTGTTGTTGTTGTTGTTTATGCTTACAAAGGCAGATAGATACCTGAGTTAAAGTTCAGCCTAAGACAGACGAAGGGTAGGCTGAGGCATAGTAGAAATGATAACTTCAGGGCAGGTTACCACCCAACTACCTTGTGTGTGTAACAAAAGAGAGAACTTCTTGGAGAACACACATACACACACACAAAACACAAGAAAGAAGGACAAGGACAGAGAGATTTCTTAGAATAGCAAGCAAGCACCATATAAACCGAAATCTCTAGAGTAAAAGCAGAATATATAAAGAAGCAGAATAGAAAAGCTGTATCAAGCAGAACATAGGTTGTCAGCTTAGATCCACACTTTTACTTGGAGTCATTATTTTTGCCACTCTCAGACACCCCTTTTCTCAGAACCACTCTCTAAGTGGATGCTGGTCCTTGGCATTTGCTCACAAGAACTGGCAGATCATGTACAAAGATCAGTGTCATAGTTTTATCACTTACTACATGGATTCCTGATTTTGTTTTAATTCAGATTTATAAAGGTCATAGAGGTATTTTGTTGTATTCTACAGGGGACCTACAAATCCCTAAAAAACTTCCAGAGAAATAAAGAACATCAGATAAATTAGATATCTTCATCTTGTATCTTCTATCTTTACATATATTTGAAACTTTGGATAGTGATTCTCCTGCAGACTTTACAACAGGCAGGGAAAAAATGATCAGTGTTAAGGTAAGAATGGACCTCAATTTATCTGGATTTCATTGTAACCAGTGCTGGACTATGGTGTAGTGGTGTTTATCTTTAATCCCAGCACTCTGGAGTCAGAAGCAGACAGGTCAGCCTGGTCTACAAAATGAGTTCCAGGACAGCCAGGGTTGTTACACAGATAAATACTGTCTTACAAAAACAAAAGAAAAAAATATATAAAGTAACCACACTTTATCTATCAACCTTTAAAGAATGAATCACAAAATATCATAATGTTCTACAAGATAACCTTGGGCCAGAAAAGGGTAAGTGTCTTTCTGAAATTTCTCTCTATGTGGAATTGATTTCCAATACTACCTAAACGATGTTGCTTCAGTGATGGTCGGACCACAGGTTGACAAAGACTGTTTATGTAAACTTATTCCCGTCTCTCTATTTAAATTTCAACCTCACTTCAGGGATGAGAAGATGAACTTCAAGTTGTCACAAGATATCTTTACCAATCTCTAATCCATCTAAATTTAAAATTTATCCTACTGTTTACTTGTACTTTTTCTGTTTAAATTGGTTTATTAAAAATTTGTGTTCTTGAGTCACAGATTATAACCACAAGTTGGGTTCAAAGCAATACAAAGATATTTAGCCTACTTTAGGTTTTTTTTTTTTTTTTTTTTTTTTTTTTTTTTTTTTTTTTTTTTTTTTTTGGTAGAATATAGCTTTCCCTAATTAGTAGCTATTTTCTAGTGATACCTAACTAAATTATTTCTCAGGTTGTTCTATAAAGTCTCTATTAGGTCTACCCTGGACATTGACTGTTAGAATGAAAACTTATTTTCAGCACTAGAATAAAAACATTTCAGCACTAGATTAAAACAAAAACAATTGCCAAATATTAATGAGATTAAATAATGATAGGAAGAGATGACACTAAAACCCTATGCCTAGTAATTATTAAAACTCATGTGATTTACTACTATTTAAAGCAATTTCACTTTTTTATTGGATATTCTACATTTCAGATGTTATCACCATTCCCCATTCCTCCCCCCAGGACCTCCCTATCCTGAATCCCCTCCCAATCCTTCTATGAGGGTATGCCCCCACCAATCGACTCACTCCCCCTTCCCTGTGCTCAAATTCTACCACACTGGGGCATTCCACCTTTATGGGATCAAGGACCTCCACTCTCACCAATGCCTGACAAGGCCATCCTCCAGTGCATATACAGCTGGAGTCATGGGTCCCTCCATGCATGTTCCCAGGTTGGTGCATTTGATCGTGGGAGATCTAGTTAGTTGATAGTGTCACTTTTCCTATGGTGTCACAAGTCATTTCAGCTCATTCAATCTTCTCCCTACTTCCTCCATTAGGGACCCCATGAGGAGTTCAATGGTTAGCTGCGAGCATCCGCCTTTGTATATGTCAGAATCTGGCAGATCCTCTGAGGAGACAAGTATATCAGACTTCTGTCAGCTTGTACTTCCTGGCATACACAACATTGTCTGTGTTTGTTGAGTGTAATAGGATGGATTCTCATGTAGGGTAGTCTCCAGATGGCCCCTCCTCTATTCTCTGCTCCACACTTCATATTTGCTTCTTTGAGTATTTTGTTACTCCTAAGAACTAACTGAAGCACACATACTTTGTTTTACTTTTTTCTTGACCTTCATGTGGTCTTTGAGTTGTATCTTAGGTATTCTGAGCCTTGGGGCTAATATCCATTTATCACTGAGTGCATACCATGTGTGTTCCTCACTCAGGCTGATATTTTTGAGTTCCATCCATTTGCCTAAGAATTTCATGAATTCCTTGTGATTAATAGCTGAATAGTACTCCATTGTGTAAATGTTCCAATTTTCTGTACCCATTCCTCTTGAAGGACATCTGGGTTCTTTCTACCTCCTGACCATTATAAATAAGGCTGCTATGAACAGAGTTGAGGATGTATCCTTGTTATATGTTGGAGCATCATCTGGGAATATGCCCAGGAGTGGCATAACCAGGTCATCAGTTAATACTATGTCCGATTTTCTGAGGAACTGTCATACTGATTTCCAGAGAGCTTGCAATCCCATCAACAACGGAGGTGTATTCCTCTTTCTCGACATTCTCACCAGCATCTGCTATCCCTGTGTTTTTTATATTAGCTGTTCTAACTGGTTTAAGGTGTAATCTCGGGGTTGTTTTGAATTGCATCTCCCTGATGGCTAAGGATGTTGAACATTTCTTTAGGCGCCTTTTGATCATTTGAGTTTCCTCAGTTGAGAATTCTTTGTTTAGCTCTGTACATTTTTAATAGGGTTATTTGATTTTCTGAAGCATAATTTCTTGAATTCTTTGTATATAATGAATATGAGCCCTTTATTAGATGTAGGATTGGTAAAGATATTTTCCCAATCTATTGATTGTCATTTTGTCCTATTGACAGTGTCCTTTGCTTTATAGATTCTTTGCAATTTTATGAGGTCCCTTATGTCAATTCTTTATCTTAGGGCAGAAGATATTGGTGTCCTGTTAAGGAGCTTTTCTTCATAGTGATAGATAACTGCCATGATAAATAGCTAAGCTTGTTGAGAGCGATCCTGTGTGAAGGCAATCAATCTGTTTAAAATACAAGGTTCAAAGATTAAAAGCAGCATGATTATCCAAGCAATGTAAATAAAGTTAAAAGCATAAATGTTCTAGTATCTAATTCAACTTCTGGTTGACAGGGATCAGACATGAAGTCTGGCCATCAGGTATATAGTGGGTGGCTTTCAGTATTGACTACATGCCAGGTTAAATCAGCTAGCTAATAAGAATTTTGAGCCATCTTTATCATCAGAATCATAATTATTAGGCTCAAGATCTGTGTCCACCTGACAGACCAGTCTTTCAGACTGCCATCAGGTTTCATTTTTATTTTTTAAAAAAATACAGACGGAGCCAAGACCCAAAATAAAACAGGGTCGGGACCATCCCAAGTATTAGTTAGGGGGGGGGGTCTCTCCATTTGACCCTGGCAAATGAGCTGGAAGTGACTGGATGCCAGTGGTGAGCCACTGTAGACTGACCTTTAACATGAGTTTGCAGAAAATTTGAAACAAATAAGACAAAAGCAAGGTGTGCTTTTGTTGACCTTGGAGGGTATAACTCCCCTCTTTTTAGTTTTTACAAGGCAATTTTTCAGAGTGTGATGTGCACATTCAACAATTTCTTGTCCCTGAGGATAATAAGGAATCTCAGCAATAATATTAAATTGTCAACAAAGCAACTCAAATGTTTTGACTGTAGTCAAATAACTGCAATATCCAGTTCCATTACCTATCTTAGTTTGATATGGAACACCAAGCACAGGAAAATAATGTAGGCAATAACCAATTACATTTTTAGTTGCTTCTCTTCTTAAAGCAGTTGCAACTAGAAAGTCTAAAAAGGTATCAACCTATTTTTACATATTTTAATTTTTCAAAATCAAAAATGAGTAACATCTATTTGTCATAATTGATTATATATAAGTCCTCAAGGCTTAACACCATTATGAAAAAATTGAGGATACTGAGAACAAGTTTTTTCAATTTATCTTGCACACTTTCCAGAAATGTCAAATTATTGTCTCAAGCTATTACTATTATGATGTTGTAAAGAATAAGATTGTATGGCCAATTGTTTTGTAAGGCCTATTATCTGCCTAGTATACAAATTGCTGTGGCATTGCCCTGGGGTCCTGGCAATCTAATATGAGCTCTTAAACGTCTTATAAAGTTAGGGAACTATACATGTTTCTTAAATTAAGCTGTATTTTTATAAATAACTATAAAATTTGAGAATTAGTAGTATTTTAAAAAGGAACAATTTCAAACAATTATAAACCATGAGCCATATACTGGCTATGAGCATATAAATTGAAAGGTTGATTTTTTTTAGCATTTCAAACAGTGGCTACAGCACATAATTTAATTATTTGTGTTAAAGTAGGGGAAACTCAAGAAAATGAATATGTGATCTAGTTACATATACTGTCTTTTCAATAGATGAGCCATTTATAAATATTGTAAATACAATAAACATCTTTTTTATGAGCTGCATGCATAGTAACTTTTCAGAAAATATAAAAGCATGTAAAGGAAAACTAACAACTTGTCTTTTGGATAATGATTCTCAAACTTGCCTAAAAAGTTTACCATGTAATAGGCTAAATATCATTATTTTTCAATAACCAATTTAATTGCTGTTTGGAATAAGAAATAAATATTTCATTTAAGTTGCTTTTAAGATTCTATCTTACGATCTTGAATTAACATATCAATAGTTTTATAATAGGATGTTCAAACTTTACTTGTAGATGAAGAAAGATGAATCTACATTAATGGTTTCTTTTGCCAACGGGCTGTTGTGAGCACATGAGCAGCAATAATGCAAACAGCCAACAATTTATCATAGTCTATATAATTTATCTGTTGATAACTAACAGCTTATTTTACTTTTAGCAAAGCTATTTCTCATTCATTAGTTAATTGTCCAGGAAAATTAGGACTTACATCCCCCTTGAGAACATTAAAGAGAGTTTCAAGTTTTCTAATGGTAAGCTTAAGATGAGGTTGTAGCCAATTAATATCTCATAACAACTTTTGAAAATTGTTAAAAGTAAACTATTTTTTTTGTCTGTACACCTGCAAGCCAGAAGAGGGCACCAGATGCCATTACAAATGGTTGTCATCCACCAGGAAGCTGCTGGGAATTGAACTCTAATTTTTTTGTTGTGAGTCTAGCTTTTAACAGCTGTGAGACACCTCTCTAGCCCCAACTATTTATTTTTATTTAAATTTTCTGTGCCATAATCAGTTTAAGATATAATGGAGGTCTCAAATAGTGAAAAGATATTGTGTTTGAATCTTTTGGAGCAACAAACACTCTAAAATTTTAAAGCTCATTATGTGAGCACAAAGGCTTGCAGGAAAAACTCCTTTAGAGAGATCAGCTAATTACAATGAATAATATACACTAAAAAATTTAAACTCTTAACTTCTTGTATTAAAGCAAAAACAATTTTTTTTATATAATGTAAGGCTATTAACCATTTTTGAGGCAAACCTTTTTAATGATATTGTTTCACGGGCTCTCAAAAATTACAAACACATTCACTGGATGTAAACCTCTCACCTTTACCAAGATGTAAAGGAATGGTATAAAAACCATCTTCTAGATCTATAATAATTTTATATGTATTTACTGGAATGGCAGCTAGAGTAGGCAAGTCAGGCTGTAATGCCCCATTAGTTTCATAAATCCTAAATTTGAACTTTGTTTTGCATTAATTGAAGAACCAATCTCTTTTAGCTGAGTGAGAGTATCAGATAAAGGTCAAACTGAAGGCAATCTTGTCCTCTCTAACTCTTAGAGCAAACTTTTGTTAACAGGCACAGCTATAATGCTATGGAGGGAAGCAGGCATACCTTTGATCATTATCTATAACTCTTGGCCAATAAACTGTTGTGAATGTCTTTGGGTCTGAGGCTGACCCTTCCCCCACAAGGGACAAGCAAGGCAATAAACAAATTTTAGACAACATCTTTCTAGGGGCTGGTCATGAATACCAAGACAAAAGAAATGTCTGTAACACAAGCTTCTGCTGAGCACAGTCTGTATTGTATTAATTCAAATGTAAGTGTTCTTAATCTTGGCCTACATCCTGAGGCCTGTCTCAAAGATTATCTTTTTTATTCCAAGGACAAATTTCTGGCATGTGACCTTAGTGACCTGATTGCTTGTGCCTTTGTTTCTGGGACATTCATTTTAAAAATGACCTAAATCTTCACATTTAAAACATCTTTTATCTTTATAGTTCTGTGCAAGCATTGCTTGTACAATGGTCTCTTGTAAGGCAGCAGCCTTTGCCAAACCCTGATTGCCAAACCCAATTTCAGCACAAAGATGAATGTACCCATGTAAGTCTGTATTTGCTTCTTATGGCCTGATAGTTGTGTGGCAGGCCACATTAGCATTCTCATAAGGCAATTGTGTAACAAAAGGAACTCCTGCTTGAGGATCTCCAAAAATTCTACCAGCTGCTTTCAGCAGCCTACATATAAATTCCTGAAACTGTTTGTCAGGGCCCTGTTTAATACTAGATAAATTCTCACTAAGATCTCCTTTAGTCATTAATTGATTCTAAGCACAACAGGCAGCCATTATAATCTGTGCATACACTCCTGCAGGAAGTTCTACCTGATTAGCATTACCTTCATATTGACCTTCTCTTAGAAGCATTTTAAGATCCCAATCTGGATTGCCTGGCTGAGCATTTATCATGTCAGTTATCTTACTGGTATCACACCATTTTGAGCATTTTGAGCTCCAAATTAAGTAATCTCTTTCTGACAAAGTAGCTTTACATATAGCTTTTCAATCTTGAAGCATTAAATTTGCTTTACCAAAGTATTTTAAAAAACTTGTGAGAAGGGGGCAGTAAGCCCATACTGTGCCACAGTTGTTTTTAACTCTTTTATTCAAATCTACCTGCTCTAGCCTTTTTAAAAAAAATAAATATAAGCTACTCAAAAAATCTCAAGCTCAGGATTGAGCTGCCTGTCGGCTGTAGCCAACAGAATGTTGGCAGTTTACATTTTTAAGCTTTTTTTTTTTTTTTTTTTTTTTTTTTTTTTTTTTTTTTACAATATTAGAGTATAGCCATAATTTATGGAAACAAACCCAATTTTTAACAATGTAAACAATCTATTTTCTCTAAAATGAACAGCAAGCACATTACTTTTATGTTACAAAGTTTGGCTGTTAGCTCTTATATATGAAAGCATGATAGTACAGCCTTTAATATTTCATTAAAGAGACATTGTTTTAAATATCTTATATACATCTTATGTTATATTATATAATATCTTATATACATGTATATATCTTATATACATCTGGTTTCTGAATGACTCCAACCCTGAGTTACCAGTTTTAAGCCAACTTTCTGTTACCAAAATTGCAAATTTTTAATCATACCCCATAACTTATAGGGCAATAATCTATAACCAAGACAAGTAGAATATATTTATACTTTTAAAATCAATCAGAAACAAAAATGAAGTAGCTACACATCTTATATATTTAGACCAAGCAAAATTTTCTTGTTTTTTTCTAGCTGTAATTTCAAGAGAAAAGCATCTTATCACAGAGATTTTTGTAGGACAAACAACTCTTAGCTTCCTTATCATAGAAGCCAAAAAGCTGCTGGGCCTTTTCAAAGCAGCCTATGTCGACAATCAGTTTTTGGAAAGGCTTTTCTAGCTCAGCTTGACCCTTAGCTACAGGTGTAGGGTAACTTATCAACTCTGCTGTGCATATTAAGACTGCCTTTAAAACCAAGTTAAACTAGACCAAGGGGTAGATCAAGCAATTTTAATGGTCTTTCATTTTTGAACATAAAACATAGAACATCATAAAACACCAATCATTCAAACAACAAAACAAAAACAGACAATTGACATACATGGACATTGGCACACCAAGGACAGACAATAAACAAAGAAAGTATCTCCTGTAGAATCCAGAGAAAAACTCAGGACATCTCTTGAATTTTCTCCTCTTCCTAGGAAAGCTCTGAAATAGCCTTTTCATTCCTTTTTTTGCTGACACAGTCCAGAGAGAGAACAATTGTTTTTCTGAAACTCTTTCTCTCTCTGATATTCATGATCTAACACTTCATCTCTTTCTTTAGGAGGTGTAGCAGCAGCTACTGATATTTACTTTTCAGTGCCCTACATTCTTAGTCTTCCAATTCCTGCTCATCTTAGGCTGCAGAAAAATGCCTATTTAGAATTCTCTTATCTCAAAATTCGCTGTTACCTCCTAGGTGAGGTAGGTATGAGGTCAACACTTATTCAAACTAGAGACCATGTCTCCTTAAACACACTTTTTGCAAACACAGCTATAACTAGCTAGCATCAATGTTGTTCATTGCTCACCAAGTACTCTGGCTACTCTTCTTCTACCATTTTTTTGTGGAGCTCCACCCAAGACAGCATTCCTTAGCTGGTCCCTCATTTTCAGGTTCCTCATTGCAGTGCCATTCTGTAGCTGCCTGCAGCCACGATCAACTGGGTTCACCTGAAAGGGGGACTGGGAATGAAAGGAAGATGGAGGGCAAGAAAAAATGGAGCCAAGACAAGTATTCTGATCAAGGCTCAAAGTTTAATGTTCAGCTCTCAATTTAAAGGGTGAAGCCCCACCATAACCCTTCTTGTTTCAGCCAGAGATGGGTGGAAGAACTCATCCTTGGTCACTGCCAGAGATATCTCAAGGCAAGCTCAGCAGGCAGTCTATTTTTCTAAGTTTCTGTAGCAGGCTGTATGTGCAGCCAAGGTGGGTAATTCAACCTAGGTCTTATTATTTGGTCTATTGTGGTAAACAAGGTCTTTCAGGCCTGCTCAAAGCTGGGGGAAGGGCAAATATTTTTGATTTAACATTGGTACCTTGTATCTGTCTAGAAAATTGTTCATTTCATCAATATTTTCCAGTTTATTTGATTATAGGTCTACAGAAAGAAAGTAGAGAAAGCATAAACTAGCAACTTGACAGCACACCTGAAAGCTCTAGAACAAAAAGAAGCAAATACAAGAAGAGGAGTAGATGACAGGAAATAATAAACTCAGAGCTAAATTCAACAAGGTAGAAACATAGAGAACTATACAAAGAATCACAAAACCAGGAGCTGGTTCTTTGAGAAAATCAAGAAGGTAGATAATCCCTTAGCCAGACTAACCAGAGGGCACAGAGACAGTATCCAGATAAATAAAATTAGAACTGAAAAGGAATACATAACAACAGAAACAGAGGAAATTAAAAAAATATATCATCAGATCCTACTACAAAAGCCTATATTCAACAAAACTATAATTGAACATTTCTAAACTTATATATCTCTTGCTCTTTCTGCCAACCCTCTCATCCTTATTCATCTAGGCTATCTTCTTTCCATTGTATCATTTTCATACTCACAGAAACATTTTTTACTGGGAACCCTCAATGGGTAAACTGCACTTAGATACATGTAGGCAATCTTTCCTATCTTCAGTTCCAATTACCACAGAATTATTTTTACTATTCCTGCAATCTGCCGTCAGAAGCTTCTTCTCCCATCCTATGTGTCTATCAATAGAACTCCACCTCTTGCCTCAGACCTAGGTTACATTTTTCTCTTTCCACTGCTCTTCTCAAAATTTCATCCTCATCCATTTACATCCCTTTGTGTCACGTACTAAAACCTCATAGCTACCACATTTGCCCAGGATCCAGAGTGAATCAGAAAACTCAAAGAAAAGAACACTTTCCCAACAAAGACATAATCACACATCTACAACAAGAAATACATCAGATAAAAACTCAGATGGCCAGTCACAACATAAAAATACAATTATTAATAGTCAAGGCTATATATATTTTCAAGTATACAACAACACTAATGTTGTATGTTTTATGAAGTAAAAATTAGCTAAGCTCAAGAGAATGACTTCAAAATAATTGTAAGTATGTTAAAGGACCTTAAAGAGAATATAAATAAATGACTTGATGAAGACTATGAAAATGCAAACAATCAAATAAAATACTAAAAATATTTTAAGACACAAAAGTAGAAATTAAATCACTAAGAACACCTAAATTAAATGAAACTAGAAATAAAGAATTTTTAATATCAAACAAACAAAAAACTCACAGGTAGAAAAATAGAATATAAGACATAATAGAGAGAATCTCAGGTCTTGGAGATGATGTAGACAAAGTGGACAGCTCAGTTAAAAGTATTAACTTAAAAATTAAATATACAATATATGCAAAAAATTTGACACTAATAAAATACAAAACGTATGAATTATAAGGATAAGTGAAGGAAAAAAATTCAGTTCACAGTATAGAAAATGTATAGAAGAAAATTATTGAAGAAATTTCCCAAATTTAAAAAGGTATGCAATGGCTTTACAAAAAGAATACAGAATGCCAAATACATAAGAACAAAATAGCAATTTCACATGACACATAATAAAATACTGAAAGTAAAGAACAGGAAAAGAAAGAATTAAAATATACTAAGAAAACTGTACCAGTAACATAAAGATAGGCTCATTAGAAGACACCAGTCTTCTCTCTCTCTCTCTCTCTCTCTCTCTCTCTCTATATATATATATATATATATATATATATATATATATATATATATGCACTGTAGATGCCCATCTAGACTGGACAAATTTTCAATCTCAATCATTATAAAAAAAAAAAAACAACCCCCCCAAAAAAAAACACTTTCCACAATAAAGCCAAATTTAAGCAATTTCTAACAACCCAGTTATAAAAAGATACTAGAAGGAAAATTAAGTGTTGGACATCTATATCCAAAAGAAACAATAAATAATAAGAGAATTGTACATTGAAAGGCAGGGAAAATATGTACCATACCAGAAGTGTAACAGGGATGAATCAAGTACCTCAATACAAGAGTAGATATCGTAAATATGATTGAAGAAAGTAAAATAGAGAATAGGCTTTAACTCAGGAGCATAATAAAAGACATGCTGAACAGAAAACTTATTAGCAGAGACACAAATAACAACAATTTAAAAATGGAACCTCATGAAAGTTTGAAACTGCAGTATGGCTTTCAGGCATCATTATTTGGTTAAAGCAACAGCTTAGTGAATGAAAAAGTATGTTTACAAAGTATACATTTGATAGCAGTATAGTATCTTGAATATACAAATAACTAAGTAATGACAAAGACAAAAATCAAGAAACAAATAACCCACTTAAAATGGTAGACAGACCAAAACAGAAAGTACTCAAGTGATGAAATACAATTGTCTGAAAAACAATGATATTGACAAAATCAATTAAAAACAAAATGACAGCTTATTCTGGCATGAATGCAAAGAAAGAGGAACACCCTTTGTTTTAGATAGGGATAAAAGATTATATAGCAACTATGGAAATTCAGTATTGCAGTTTCTTAGGAAGGTGAGCAGTGATCTAGTCCAGGATCAAGCTGTTTCATTCAGCATTGGCATATACCCTGAAAGTTCTCCCTTCTATTGCAGAGAAACTAATCCACATTTATAATGGCCAGAAATTAGAACTAGCCTAGATGTTCATGAATAGATAATGGAAATGTGATATATTTAAACAGTGGAATAGTATTTAACTGTAAACAAAAGTGAAATTATATATTTATGAAGAGATATAGAATTGCTGTAGGGTTTAGATATTCCAAACCCTACCTTAATTAGGGTTCTTAAATGCTTCAAACTTTCTTCTAGCCCACAAACCAGAGGTAATGGAGACAGAACAATAATAAGAAACATGGTTCTTGGACCTGCTTAGAAGTAGTTCTCTCATGGTAATTCCAAACTTTATTATCAGAATATCAGCAGTCCAGTCTAATAGCAAACACCAAACCTGAGTCAGTAGCAGTGGCTCAATCCAGCAAAACCCAAAATTGTCCATCAAGTTGGTATGAGTCAGAGGAAGTGGCAATCATCAGTCTGAATATACACAAGAAGTTCTTTGGTATGTTTTTCTGTAGGAAATGAAGACCAGTGAAGTGTTACAAGGAGTAGCAATTCAAGAGCATCCTGCCCCTGTCTATGATGTGATATTTATAGTTTTTCTAAATATCACGTACACACTCATGCATCTGCTCCAGCATAGTATCATATGACCTCTCACATGTTTGCTTCAGCAAAATACCTTCTCATGTGTCTTCCTCAACAAAACATCCTCTCACAAGATACTTCCAGAAAAACATCAGGTGACACAACTGAGTTTCCAAATAAACCAGAAATTTCACATGAGAACTAGAAGTAGAATATTATACAGGGAGAGGAAGAAAGAATGAAATGGGGGAATATAGAAAGAGCTAAAAATAACAAGCATTTTAAAAACGATTAAAAAACTTTCTACTGTATAAGCTTCCTAAAATGAATCTAAATGTAGTCACTAAATAATGGTGAGGAAAATGGCCCAATTAGACATCTTATAACACCAAATAGTACCTCAAATGCCAGAAATACTTTACATCTTGTTGAATTATAGGCCAAAAGTACTATAGGAAACCTACTGAAAGCAAGCTATTGACAATTATACTGGTCACTCTCCACAACTTAACAGTAAGTCCCTAAAGCTAAAAACAACACTTAATTTTGTCATTATTCACAGAGAAGTTGAGTTTTTGCCTAACTAGAAGCTTCATTCACTACTAATATTCATCCTACTGAAATGTATTATGCATACCATTGGAGGAGAAAATGTGAATATCAATATTAACTACAAACCATGCACCTTATAAAAGTGACTATCTACAAGACATACCAGGATAATACTGGCATGAATGTTGTGAGAACAACCAAAGATTTTTTGATGGGATTTAATGCTACTCCATGAGATAGATATATATTTGACACTATAGTGACCAGGATCTTAGAACTAAGTCATATGTCTAAGTGGAAATCTACTAATATTATTCTTCTAAAGAAACATATCGATAAAATGACTTCAAATGACACCAGTCCCCATATACATCAGTGCCTTACTCAACATACATTAGAGAAGCTTACTCTTAAAATAGTTGGAAATTAACATGGAGACTCACAACTGGTCATTGTGTAGAAAGTGAGAGATTTTGGAACATTAAACCTTGAACGGTATATCGTCATCAAAACCCTCCATTCAAGATTTAGGAATCTATGAGAAAGTAAGTTGGAAAGATTCCAAGGACCAGAGATATGGATGAGTTCAGGGAAATGGGGTCTTCCAGAGACTATAGCAGTGATGCACTTTTGAACTCACAGAGACTGTGTCAATAAAACCTGTACAAGTTGATTTAATACATGAGTCTCAGCACTGATATGGAAAAGTGGACACAGAATTCATACCTCTAAACAAGAAGCTATCTTACGTTATTCACCTTGGTAAAGGGAAAATCACTTTTCTCTAATGTACTCTGACTATGGGTTATATCAACTCCACTTCAAAGAGGCCATATAGGCAGGAGTATCCAGCCAACACACAATGAATTCAATGGCATTTTGGTAGATTTGGATTTTTTGTTTATTTATTGGCTTGATTTGTTTTTATTCTTTGTGTATGTGTTTGTGTGTGTGAGAGAGAGAGAAAGAGAGGGGGAGGAGGGAGTAAGAGAGAGGGAAGAGGGAAAGGGAAGAAGGAGAGGGAGAGGGAGAGGGAGAGGGAGAGGGAGAGGGAGAGGGAGAGGGACAGAGACTGAGACAGAGACAGAGACAGAGACAGAGACAGAGACAGAAAGATATTCCGTGGGTAATTCATGTCATTGTATGTGAAAATGGAGTTAAAGATGGAGTTAGAATACATCCATCAAAAACTTTGTCATAGGCAGCTGTGATGCATTAGATAAGGAATTATTTCACTAAACTTGAATTCTCTGCAAGAGCTGAAAGAAGACTGAGCTGCTGAGTGTCTCCCCAGTTTCCTCCCTAGCTGAATTCAGCCTTTTAATTTTTTTTCAGTTTTAACTCTGTCTTCTTTTACCGCATCAATTTACCTCCATCTCTTGCTGTCTCTATGGTTGTTTCTTTCCAGCTGTTCTCTAGAATTTCATCAGTGTCTTATTGCTAACACCTCTGTCACTCAGGTTCTCTTGTTCTTTTTTTAATCTGTTACCAGCTCAGCCTGTCTAATAATGAAGATTAATATTAGGCAAGGAAAGACAGACCCAGAGAAGCTTTATATTTATGTTGAAACATCAGGGGAAATGTCACATGCAGGAAAATGTTAAAACAGGAATAAACAACCCACTTTCATTTCAAAAGAGTGTGTGACAATAGTATTAGCAGAACCCATGAAAATAAAAGCCTGCACTTTTACCAGTCTAGAAACTGTATAGAAATGAAGAACCTCTTTAACTACTCACAGTAACCCATTTTACTAAGGAAAAGATAGCCTTAGGCCTCATGCTGGGCCATCAGAGGCCGTATGACCCTTCTTGTGCTTATTTTGTTTCCTAAAATTGTTTCTCTATAGCTCATATGATTGTTTTAACACATTTGATACATTCATTACGATTTAAAAACAAAAGGTTTATTCTGCTAGATTCATAATCAATAAAGTTAGCTTAAAGAATATTTTAAATATTGTATTTGAGCTCAAATATTGTATTTGAACAAATATGTTTAAAATTATAATTGGTCTTAAGGTTTCACTTGCATTTTAATATAATGATTTATATAAATCCTGTGTTTCATTGACATTAAGTGCTAACATTTCAAATATTTTAATGTAAGCTCTTACTATTATATTTCCTTTTAAACAGATGCATTCTTATCATATTGCTCTCTTTATCTTTCAGACAGTGTTCCTTATTTTGTGATGGATTCTCATTGCTTGGTTTGATCAGGTTCAAGTGTGTCATATTTGGAAGATGCAGTGTTAACTCTGTTTTAGGTACATTGGAGACACTAAATTGTTTATGCCTTGAGAATTCCTTGGAAAGCTCTGACAGTTTCATCTCACAGTTGTTGATGGAGATGTTAAGACTCTCTCCCCATCTCCTTGTAGTCCCTTTAGTGGGTTATGTATCGCTGGTCCTCATCTTTTGTGAAGGTGAGTTTATAGCAGCCATATCCATTTTTATTAACAATTTTGTGGTGATCCTATTAATTCTGTTACTTCTTTTCCACTTAATTGTTAAGAAATTTTGTTTATAGAATTGTCAGGACAAGTTTTATTGATCCAAGTTTGTTCTTGCCAGTTAGCTCCCTAAATGGCCAATTTATACTAATTTGCAGAATGGTCCATTAGTTCAATGACTGTTTCTCTAACCTTTCTTATTTCATGTAGCAATTGAGTTATTGTTGAGTAATTTTCATTTAGGTTTTATGGTGGAATTTAATGAAATGTTCAATTTTCTGAATGATAATTCTGCTAGTGTTAAGGACTAAGGGCACAGAAAAGAGATTTCTATGAATCTTACAATGTTCAGGGAGAACTGATACAAATCAAAATTACTTTAAATCACTTTGAAAATGTTATTTCAGCTATACCTTCGAATCAAATACATATAATCATGCATATATATATATATATATATTATAGCAGCCATATCTATTTTTATTAACAATTTTGTGGTGATCCTATTCATTATATTACTTCTTTCCACTTAATTGTATACATATATATGTTTAATTTATAGCTTAGAAGCTGTTATTCATTTATTAAATGACTCTTGGTTATGGTTATACTATTTTTCCTAAAGCAAAGAATGTGTTTCAAATTAACAATATGCAAGAGCAAGGTATTTTAGACATGGCTCAATGTTTCAGAGCATTAACTGAACCTCCAGAGGATACATGTTAGATCTCTAGAACCTTCAGACATTTAGCAGTTCAGAAATTTCTCTGATTCCAGTCATGGCACATCCTAGACCCGTGTGTAGATTCCATCGCACCAGATACATGTGTGTTATATATACATACATGCATGCAAAATACCTACATATATTTTTTTTCAGAGAGTGTCAAGGTTACTTGATTTTGTTGGTCTTCCTGTGGTGATCCCATCCCCATCAGTCTCCATAATCCTTCTCTCTGCTCTTCCATAGGAGTCCCCAAGCTTCATTTAAAGTTTGGCTATGGGTGTCTGCATCTGTATGAGTCAGCTTCTAGGTAGCGCCTCTAAGAGGACAGCCATGCTAGATTACTGTATGCAAGCATAACAGAGTAACAGAGTATCATTAATAGTGTCAGGAATTGTTGGTTGCCCATGGGATGGGTCTCAAGTTGGGCTGGTTGATGGTTGGCCATTCCCTCCATCTCTGCTTTGTACCCTGTCCCTGCATTTCTTATAGACAGGATAAATTTGAAATCAAAAGTTTTTTGGGTAGGTTGGTGTGCCTATCACTCCACTGGGGTTCCTGCCTGGCTACCTCTTCAGGTTCCATATCCTAAGTGTTTTGAATCAGAATAAGGTCATCTCCATTAATTCTTGTTTGTCTCCCTTATCTGTCAAGTTCTGGAGATCCCCAACCCCATCTCCCTATTCCTGTCAGTTGCAGATTTCCATTCATTCTCATGGCCATCTGGCCATCTCTCCTGTCACTCTCCACATCTGATCCTAAACTACCCCAGTACCCCACCTTCTCCACACAGGTCCCTCCCTCCATTTGACTCTTATGACTATGTTATTCCCCCTCTAAATGAGATTCCAGTATCCTCACTTATACCTCCCTTCTTATTTAGCTTCTTTGAGTCTGTGGAGTGTAGCATGGGGATGCTATATTTTATGGCATAATGTCCACTTATAAGTGAGTACATACCATGTGTGTATTTTTGGAACTAGGTTACCTCACTTGATGACAGTTTAGTCTCTAGAAGCCCTTATAGCCCCAGATTGGTTGATTCTACAGGTTTTCTTATGGTTCCCTTGACCTGTCTGGATCCCACAATCCCCTCTCCCTTTATTCTGCAGGATCCTCCAAACACTCAGCCTAATGTTTGGTTGTGGGTCTGCCCCTCTGTTTTTATCAGTTATTGGGTTAAGCCTTGCTGATGGCTGGTATGCTAGGATCTTATCTAGAAGTAGAGAAGTATAAGAGGAGTGCAGGCATCACTGACAAAGCAGTGGCCACTTCCACATAAATGTCTGGTAAACAGTGAGTGGGGACACACAGCTGAGGAAGCAACTTCTGCATGAGAGCCAAACTGAAGCCTACCTAAGAGCCTAGAGTTTGGTGAAGCCAACAATGACAGCACTCAGAAACTGCCACATGGAGGACATGCCTGCTTGGGACCAGTGGGACACAGGTAGAGGGTATAAATGGCATTCTCTATAGAATGAATAAATGAGCTTGCTGCCTGTCACATTCTATCTGTTCCTAGAGTCTGAGCCCTGCTGATTCCACACCACCTCTCCCCAAACCCACAAGAGCGACCCTCTAGCTGGAACACTCACTGGTTAGCCATTCCCTCAATTTCTGCTCCATCTTTTTTCTTCACATCTTGTATTCTGGATACAAATTTTAAGGCTGGGTTGATGTTCAAATCCCTCCATTGGAAGACTTTACTGTTTACAGGAGACTGACAGTTCAGACATCCATAGCACGGAGCCTTGGATAGGGTTACGCTTATAGATTCCTGAGAGTTTTCATTGTACTAGCTTTCTAATTCATCCAAGAGATTCCCTGCTCCATTCCAGTTGTCTCCAGCATTACTCTCTTCCTTTTCCTCCCCAAACCTGATCCCTCTGGTTCACATCTAACTCCCTACCAGTACCTGCCCCTCTACCTATGATGTCTATGCTGTTTCCTATTTCAATGAGATTCATTCATCTCCATTTGAGCTCTTCTTGTTACTTAGCTTCTTTGAGTCTATGGATTTTAGCATGATTATTCTTTACTTTATAACAAATATCCACTTATGAGTGATTACATACCATGTTTGTCATTCTGTGTCTGGGTTATCTCACTCTGGATGATATTTTCTAGTTCTATCCATTTGTCTGCAGACTTCATAGCATTATTTTTAATAACTGAGTAATACTCCAGTATGTAAGTGTACCATATTTTTTTATCCATTTGTCAGTTGAGGAACATATAGCTTGTTTCTAATTTCTGGTTATTATGAATAAAGCTGCTACAAACATAGTTGAGCAAATGCACTTGTAGAATGTTGGAACATCCTTTGGAAATATGCCCAGGATTGGTATAGCTGAGTCAAGAGGCAGAATTACTCCTAATTTTCTGAGAAAATTATAATTTTCAAAGTGGCTATACAAGTGTGCATTTTCACCAGCAACTGAAGAATGTTTCCTTTACTCCATATCCTTACCAATGTAAGCTATTTCTTGAATTTTTAAATCTTAGTCATTCAAACAGATGTAAGATGGAACCTGACTCTTGTTGATATACAGTTCTCTGATGACTAAGGAGGTTGAAAATTTCATTAACTATGTCTTGGTCATTAGAGATTCCTCTATTTTGAATTAATTTTTTAGATTTTTGCCCCAATTGGATTATTGGGTTTGTTGAGATCTAGTTTCTTGAGTTCCTTATATACTTTGAATATCAACCATGTATTGAATGTGAGATTGGTAAAGATCTTTTCCAATTCTGTAGACTGCCCTTTATCCTTTTGACAGTGTCCTTTGCCTTACAGAAGCTTTTCAGTTTCATGAGGTCCCATTTATTGTTAATCTTAGTCCCTGAGTTGTTGGTGTTCTGTTCAGGAAATTGTCTCCTGTACCAATGCAATCAAGGCTATTCCACAATTTCTTTTATTAGATTTAGTGTATCTAGTTTTAGTTTAAGGTTTTTGATCCACTTAGACTTAAGTTTTGTAGAGAATAATAAATATGAATGTATTTGCATTCTTCTACATGTATGCATCCAGTTAGAGCAGCACCATTTGTTGAAGATACTTTCTTTTTTCCAATGATAGTTTTAGCATCTTTATCAAACATCAGGTGTCCTTGGGTATGACAGTCTCTTCGGGGTCTTCAAATTGATTCCAACTCATCAACTTGTCAGTTTTTATCCCAGTACCATGTAAGTTTTTATTATTGGTGCTCTGAAGTACACCTTAAAAATCAGGAATATTTTCATTGGTTCTTTTATTGCACAGTATTGTCTAAGATACCCTCAGATTTTTGGTTTTGTATTTGTTTTTTCATATGAAATTGAGTATTTGTCTCTCACGGTCTATAAAGAATTGTGTCTGATGGGAATTAGATTTTGATTGGAATTACATCAGATCTATAGATTTTTTTTTTATAAGAAGGCTATGTTTACTAGACTAATTCTGCACATCTATAGCACAGGAAATTGTCTCATCTTCTGATATCTCCTTCAATATCTTTCTTCAAATATTTGAAGATCTTGTCATACAGGTCATTACACCAAGATGTTTTATACTATTTTGGCCATAATGAAGTATGTTGTTTCCCTAATTTTTTTCTCAGCCCATTTACCATTTGTATATATGAGACATTACATTTTTATCTAAGCAGTTCACTGGTAGTGTTTATCAGCTTAAGAGCTCTCTGGTATAAGTTTTAGGCTCACTTTTGCATACCTCCATATCAACTGCACATAGCACTATTTTGACTTCTTCCTTTCCAATATGTGCACCCTTGATCTCCTTCAATTGTCCTATTGTTCCAGCTCAAACTTCAAAGTATTATATTTAAGATATATGGAGAGGGTGTGTATGCTTGTCTCTGATGTTAGTAGAATTGTTTTGACTATTTTTTACTTTAACTTTATGTTGACTACCAGATTGCTGTATATTACAGTATAATGCTGTATAGTGTTATATATTAATTAGGTATGTGCCTTGTATCTTTGATCTTTCCAAAACTTTTATCATGAGTGTTTATCAAGGGGGTTGGATTTTTTAAAGATTTTTTTCCTTCTAATGTGATGATCATATATAAATTTTAAGATTATAAAATTTTATATGTTATATATCTATGTATATTTATACTTCTATATAATTTTAAATACTTATAAACACGTTTTTATATAATATATGCACTACAAATTCATTATATGATACTATATAATTTTATATATATGTACATATGCATATTATACATATGTATTAATACTATTAAATTTGACAGAAGACTTGGGAAAAATTTAAATGCATTTTGCTGATAGCTGTCTTCTCTGTGATTATAATTACATAGCATTCTGCAAATGCAATGCTTCTGAGGGTAGAAAAAACATTTCTCTTTAGAAAGTTTCTATTGACAGCTTAAATGTGTTCCAATATGTGACTGAGTGGTCAGGCTCCTACCAATAGCACTAACTGGACTATGTGTGTTGTTGAATCCAAAAGATGATATGAAGTTGGGGAAGGACATATTTTCAAGGATTCCAGGAAATGCTGGGAGGAAGAGTTGGTTTAGATATGATTGAAATACAATTCATACATATATAAATTCATACATATATAATTTTTTAAAAGAATAACAAGTTCCATTTCTAAAACTAAAATTTCTCCGAGTCTCAATTTTATTAGTTATTAAGACTCCATTTATTTCCATATGAAAATGAACACTCCTCTATTATAATCTTCACAAAACTTTCATAGAATTTTTACACAGCTCTAGGCACATAAATATTTAATTCCATAAAAAATTATGAGTGGACATTTATACTAAAATGCTCTATGTATTCATGTCACTTGTAATTTGTCCATTGTGCATGTCTGTGTGTGTGTGTGTGCATGTGTGAACGTGCCTGCATGCCTCAACTTCTTTATAATATTAGTTCTTACAATGAATACAAAATCTTATCTAATAAGTTATACTTATGACTTCACCTATTTGGTAATACTTGCAGAATTGTTAGGTGACCTTTTAACATTCATAAGAAAAACATGAAACTGCTCCTAAAGTATAAAACTTTGATGGATATTGAGAAAACTAACACAGACAGATTTGTAATTTCTATTTTTTTCTGTTTGTAGTAACAAGTCCTGGAAATAAATTCTACAGAAACCAGCCAAATTTAATTTCTATCTGCAGGTTAGTTTTATATTTATACATATTTCATGCTAGATTATCTATTCATGGTCTACATAAATCCACAATATCATTTTATATAAGGTAGGAATATTATGAGCTTTGTGGTGGATTTTTATAAAATATATGCTCTATATAGAAATACTCTGATCAAAATACTATTATTTAGTCAGTTTTGAAGGCTGTAGCTGATGTAACCCAAGCCAAGGTGAGGGGAAAACATGTTGAAATATCCTATGCATGTAAGAACTGCAGAATAAGAAATAGAAAACAGAAATAATCAGAAACCCAGAACCGCAGCTATTCCAATGTTTTTTTTTTATTTCACCATATTACCATAGCATCTAATTTCTATCTATATCCTTGACTATAGTAAAATAAGCAGTAAGAGGCACATAGTTCACATCTTCTACTCTAATCTGTCCCATCTCAATTTCATATGTTAAAGCTGTCACTGTACTCAAGTTGAGTATATGATAAAACTACACTTTGATCCAAACATATAGAGCCACAAAGTTTGCTATGAGGCCCATCTGTGAGAGTTAATTGGGAATTAATACTCCAGGTTTGACCAAATTTTATTGTTTTGTTACTATGATTTTTACACACATGCTGAAGGGTAACCATTGCAATTCTAACATTCACATTTATTTGAACATGTACATGATAAAAAACATGTTCTGAAACATGTTCCACATGTTCTGAAAGAAAAAAATTTAGAAAGGTTTTACTCTAATACCCACTCCCCAAATTAATATAGAAAAAAAGTCATCAGAAAAAGAGAAAGAAAATCCTAAAAGTACCAAATATATAAATCTTAAATGAGCTACTGACAGAGTTCAAATAATATGCAAATAATAATACCCACGATTCAGCAAGGTCACATATAGAAGTTCATCATGGCTTTTCATTTCAGTCAGTATGCTACTTACAATTTAAGGTACTGCTATTCATTGTGAATGTTCACGTATTTTTACCTGAATGTGAAGTCAATGCTGCTGCTTTACAATGCTCAGAGCAGTCAGAAGAATTTTGAAGGATAAAATTGGGAACTCTGAGCATTTGCAGCCTAAGGCTATGACACAAAGCAGCCACAACACCACGTTGCCCAGAAACCACAAAACAGTTTAAAACCTCGTTGTGGGAATAGGGAAAAAGCAGTCTAAACTGTTTGATTTTTAGTATCTCTGAGTACACAAAAGATAAAAAATATTGAAATATAGCATTACCATATCTGAAACAATTTGGTGTCTGTGTTTCAAAACCCCCTTTTCTTTCATAAAGGAAACATTAGTGGAAATATCAAGGGAAATGAGTATCACTCTTCTTTATTCATCAGAATATTCTGAAACTCTGCAATTGAGTGTATTTCTTCATTTAATTTAGAGATCCACAGATAGAGAGATGAAGACTACTGAATGGCTTGCTTTCAAATTTAATGAGGTAGTTACTAATCTCTTTGCAGGAAGCCTTCAATGTAGCTTGTTTTTCGGGATGGCACTTGTGTTGCTTGTTAACCCATGGGGTTCAGTTGTACTTGTTTTCTTTAGTTGACATTTTCACATAGTTTCTGGAACCATAAAGTCTGTAAACCAAGACTTTTTAAAATTAATCCTGTTTAATAGTTTTCACACTGGAGTTGCTTAGTGCTAAGCATTGAAATTGACTGCAGCAGCATCTGCCATCCCCAACACACACACACACACACACACACACACACACACACACACGTCAATTTTACATCAATTCCTCTGTATATTTGACTTCTCAGAAGCCTCTATATGCAGTAATGTACTTGTAAGATTCTTCGACAGCACAAATAATAGTAAAATTTAAGTAGAATATATCATATCTTTCTTCTAAGTAAACTTCTAGTGTAACAGCAGCCACAAGAAAAGTATCAATCCCACATATCATTGTTCTTATAATCTCATAGTCTCTCTGAAACTACACATGACAGACTTGATTATATTTCTTAGTGGAAATAGATAATAATAATAATAATAATAATAATAATAATAAAACTTCAGAATCAAAATTTCTATAGCAGAAATAGAAATGAACATAAAAATTAGTAATAAATCCCAGAATTAATGTATTTAGGTCAGTCAGCTTTTTACATGCCCAAGCTAACTGATTGCACTGCAGTGGAGGCCTAATATAAACATGAGCTCATGGGAATTGCAGCAGAGGATGAGAGGAGGGGTTCTACACTGGAATCTAGAAAGTAGTTTCCAAGAGCCGTGCAGAGAGCTTGTTAAGAATATCTTGGAGCTACCCTGAGAACCATGCTACTCTCCTCAATACTGATCACTAGGAAAATATCCAAAAAATTGAGATGTCACTGTGTTTTCATTGATATAAAGAAATAGGAACAAATTCTTATTAATATTCACTTATTCAACAAAGGGCAACTTTCTCATTTCCTTGTACCCCTTTTCCTTTTTATGACTGGGTTGTAAATTTTCCATTTCTCTTTAGGTTTACAAACATTTTTTAATTCTATATACAAGTATACATTGGATTTATTCCCACCCCTCCTTCTCCCTGGAACTTCAACTGTGTCTTTGTTCATATTATCTAAACTTCATGGTCTCTTATTCATTATTGTTACGCACGCACACACACAGTCATACAAATACATGCACACACACACACACACAAACACATACATACATTTATGTTTGCACCCACACTTCTTGTATATATTTTACAACTTCCATTTAATAATAGCCTTGTGGGCATGTGTTTTTGAACATTTGGGATCTGGTAACTTATCAGGGCAGTCACCCCTAGAAAAGACTGATTTTGTCTCTCTCTGCAGCTATTGAATGCCTGTTGCTTTTCATGTAGATATGAAACCTTATAAAATTTCCTCTGAAGCTATTGCTTTATCAATTGATGCTGCCATTATATGGGCCTTGATTTGGCAACTATGTTGTCAAAATTCCATAGATACTGAATCCATTTATTTGCATATATTTTCCTTCCATTTCTGTATTTATTGAGATTATTTTTGTCTCTAAGTTAATTTATATGATTTATTATATTTATCAATACAAGACTTTTAAGCTATTATTGCTATTACTGTATCTCTGAAGCAAAGACAATTTGATCTCAGTACAAAAACTTTTTGATACATACTTTATTTACTTTGCAGGTATTTTATTGGCAACTTTTACAACTGTGTTCATGTTCATCAGAGTTACTAGTCTGCAGTTTTCTTATTTTGTTGGTGTGTAACCAAGTATTTAAACATCTAAACTTATGTGAATACACTCATTTGAGCTAGCACACTGCATTTTCCAGGCTTTGTTATTCAAGCAAAACTGCCTTTGAAATAAGGATTTGTGGAATGTTCTTCTATCTTTAGTTTTATTTTGTTTTTAATTAATTTAAGGAGTTTGGTTGTAGATCTTTTAAAATTCTTGTTGAATCTGCTATGCAGAATTTGGCTCTAGATTCTTTTTAAATCTAAGGCATTTTGTTACTGTTTCAATCTATGTATTTGTTGTGCTGCTGTTCTCTTCTTAGTTTAATTTTGGCAGTTCAAAAAAAAAAAAAAAAAACCTAGAAACTCCCACATACTACCTTAATTGAATACTGTTTTTAAGGAATTGCTTTAAATATTCTGAATTTATTTTGGGCATGTTTTAATGTTTCCCTGCTCATTTCTGATTCTATTAATAGGAAATAGTAGATTTCAGCAGTAAAAATATTAAATCTCAGAAAAAAGATATTATGAAAAATATGAGAAAATAAAAAAAACCTGTCTTATGAATGAATATTTTTTAAAAAATTAATAAATGAAAATGATGATTATACTGAAAGCAACTTGTAGATTCAATCCAGTCTGATGAAAATACTCACGACATTCTTCATAGAAGTAGAAAACAAAATCCTATAATGCATGTTGAATCACAAAATAAACCTGTCAAAATGAAATCATGGACAAAAAGGATAATGATGGAAAAATTAATATTCCTGGTTTTTAAATTTGTTATAGGACTATAGTAGTGAAAACAGTATGATACCTGTACAAAAACTGACATGTATACCAAAGAATAGCATAGGAGATACAAACATGAATGGGCATAACTGTTGGCATCAGATGTTTGGTTAAATGCCAAAACCATATACTAGAGAAAAGTAAGCATCTTTTATTTTGGGGGATGAGAAATCTTCATGTGCAGATATAAAAGAATGAATAGTACTTATATCTATCACCTAGCATAAAAATTAACTCCAAACTGAAGAAAACATCAATGTCAAACTGTAATAATAGGCAGAAACCACAAGAAGCAATAATAGGCAATACTAATAATAGGAAAGGATTCTATGAAATAGATTCTGTGCATTCTGGAATTAAACCTAGTACTTGTGAAGTGGGTTCTCATAAAACAGTGGAAGCACACAGACTGTGGAAGCATCTTTACCAGTTATATTTCTCATGGACAATGAATAAATAAAAAAAAATATAAAGAACTAAAACAGACAACCAATAAGATAAATGACCCAATTAAAACAAGACTATGGATCTGAACAAAGAAGTTTCAACAAAAATATAAAAGAGCATAAAAGACATATATAGCATGTGCTCAATTATAATCAGACATTAGTCATAATATGAAGGATAATAATGCTATAATCCACAGATCCAAAGAAACTGGGTAAAAGAGTTCCCAAGGAAGAATATACAAATCTAACTTAGAAGATGAAACTAAATAGTCATAAAATGTGGGTGGAAAGATGGATCTCAGGAGGAGAGATAAAGAAGAAAATGGGGATGATGATCAGGTTTGGGGGGAAGGAGTGGGAGAGGGCTGGGAGTGAGAATGGAAACAGTGAGGGACATCTCTGGGCCTAGCTGGAGGTCTGGAACAGGGGAGGATACAAGAAGTCTATGGGAGTGACCATAGCTGAGATTCCTACCACAGGAGGATATAGAGACTGTACCTCCTTTAGCCATGTGGGACTTCCAGAAGAAAGAGGGAGACATCAATCCACTCACAAAAACATTAAACACAAAATTGGTCTTACTTACAGGATGTGCAGGAATAAAAATGGAGTAGTATTAATAATAGTTGCAGGCAGCATCTTAGCATAACTATGTCATGAGAGTCTTCATTTGGCAGCTGATAGAGGCAGATTCAAAGACCCACAGCCTAACATCAAGTGAAACTTGGGGAGTCTTGTGAAAGAGTGTACACTGAATTGAGCAAGACAGAGGGATCAAGGACACTACAAGAAGACCTACAGAGTCAAGAAACCTGGGATCCTGGGGGCTCACAGCAACTGGACCACCAAATAGGAAGCAGTCAGTGGCTGGATCTTGGCCCCCTACCCATTTGTAACAAATGTGCACCTTGGTCTTCATGTGGGTTCACTAACAAGTAGAGTGGTAGGTGGCTGTCTTGGTCTCTGATCTTTGCAATTTGATCTGCTTCCCTTAACTGGATTGCATTGTTGGGACTCAGTGGAAGAGGATATGCCTAGTCCTCCTGATATCAGATATCCCAGGGTAGATGGTAACCCAGTGGGGCTTCCCTTTCTCTGAGGAGAAGGGGAGGGGGCAATGAAGGAGGGATTTCTAAAGATGAGACTAGGAGAAGAGGAGGGAGATGGGCTGTGACAAGGACAGGATGTAAAGTGAATAAAATAAATAATTACAATTTTCAAAAACAAAAATAAAAGCCAAAAACACACAATGGAAAAAAGAAAGCATCTTCAAGACCTGGTGCTTGTCCAACTGGCAGTCTCTAAGTAAAAGAATTAAAGTAGATATATTATTTATTACCCTGCACAAAACTCAAGTCCAGATGGATCAAGGAACTCAACATAAATCTAGATACACTGAATTGAAGAGAAGAGAAAGTGAGAAAGAGCCTCTAACTCATCGGCTCAGGGGGAAATTTCCTAAACAGAACTCCAATGGATCAGGTTCTAAAATCCACAATTGGTCATTGGGACCTCATAAAACTGAAAACTTCTATAACAAAAAAAGATACAATCAGTAGGAACAATCAGCAACCTACAGGTTGGGAAAAAAAATCTTCATTACCCCTACATCGGATGGGCAGGGCTAATATCCAAAATATACCAAAAAAAATTCAAGAAGTTAAACTCCAGAAAACCAAAAAATCCCATTAAAAAAGGATTACAGAGCTAAATAGAAAATTCTCAACTAGGGAATCTCAAATGGCCAAAAGGTACTTAAAGAAATGGTCAAAGTCTTTTGTCATCAGGGAAATACAAATCAAAATGACCCTGAGATTCCACTTTACACTTATCAGAATAGCTAAGAAGCAAAAACTCAGGTGACAACCTGTTCTGGAGAGGATGTGAAGAAAATGGTATACTCCTCCATTGCTAATGGGATTGCAAACTGGTACAACCACTCTGGAATTAAATCTAGAAGTCCTCAGAAAGTTAGAAGTAGAGCTACTTAAAAACCTAGCTAAACCACTCTTGGGCTCAAAAGATGTCCCACCATACCACAGGTACACATGGTGTTCATTGTGGCCTTATTTGTAATAGCCAGAAGGTGGAAACAACCTAGAATTCCCTCAACTGAAGAATAGATACAGAAAACATGGTTCAGTTATACAATAGAATACTATTCAGCTATTAAGAAGGAGGGCATCATGAGTTTTGCAAATCAGTGGAACTAGAAAATATCATCCTGAGTGAGGTAACCCAGACCTAAAAAGACATACATGGTATGTACTCACTAATGAATAAGTATTAGCTAAAAATTACAGAATAACTAGCATACAACCCACAGAATTTAAGAAGTTTAACAACAATAAAGGCCTCCTGAGTGTGTTTCAATTTCACTTAGTAGGGAGAAGAAAATAATTAAATGAGTTAGAGGAGCAGGGACTTCTATGGGAGAGGTTAGGGGGAAGGGGAAGTGGAACAGGAGCAGGTATAGGGGAAGAAGAGAAGCCCAGAGGGCCAACAGAATGAATGTAAGTATGAAGCCTCAGAAGATGGGAGGTAGGGAGACCCTCTAGAAAGTACCAGAAACCTGGAATGTGAGAGTCTCTCAGTACTCAATGGGAGTGACCATAGATGAAATGCCCAACAGTGGAGAGAAGGGAACTCAAAGAGTTTACCTCTAGTAAATCGACAGTACCTCAAGAGGAGGGATGGTTTTACCAAGCCACAGTCAAAATTTTTGACTCAGAAATGTTCCTAAAAAAAAGTAAAGTGTCTAAAAAAGTAAAGGGACAAAAATAGAGAATAGACAGAGGGAAACGGAGAACATTCTACTTCCTGCACCATTAAAAGCTCCCAAGTTTTGATTTATAAAGTAGAAGCAACTAACATGCTTATTCTTATGAAACTCTAAGGAGTAAAGAAAGAAAATCTCAATGAAAAGAAATTTATAAACCATAGTGACTTTTCACAAAAAGGTAACAATGAGTTAATTACATAACCTTAGAGAAGAAAAAATGTAGTTCTATTCCATAACTAAGACTGAGACTCTTGTACTAGCAAATGGTTCAGTTTTATATAAAACAGATGATGACATTCATCATGAAAAAGGTAGTATATGGAAATAGGGTGAGCTGATTATGGAAGGCTGACTTGAATAGGCCAGTCTCAAAAAGCTTCCATGAAATTGAGGGTTTGGACACCCAGAATCTGAAGAATTTCCTGGTAGAAACAGGAAAAGTAAGCAATCTTCCGGGAGAAAGAAGCCAAAGGATGATCATAAACTATAATTTCATAAAGCTTACAAAAATAAAACACATAAAAATCTTAATTATAATGAAAATTAAATCTAAAAAATCACAATCTAAAATTAAATTAAATTAAATCTAAAATTTTGACAGGTAGTCAATATTTAATTCATCATCTGTTATAATTTCTATAGTCATAATTTAAAAATAAATATATATCTTATAGGTAACATATAGATAATATGAACATATACATAGTTATAATTAATTGGTTTGAGATCTCTAATCATAGTGCTTATAAGAAGATCCACTCAAAATGGCAATATTGTATTGGTATTATCTTACTTGTAAGGTAAAATCTCTAAATAATGACTCCCATTTAGTGAGTGACGTTTTCAGGCTCTTGTGATCAAGGGAAGTTTTCTGGAGTTCTATCTTTGGCTGCTTATATCTCCTACATGCATATTTCCAGTTACATCTGGTATACCCTTAGCCTTTCAACCACAGCACCAAAATAATGAGACTGAAACCTTGTAAAACAGACTTTGAAGTGTTTGTATCCACACCTGGCATCTTAGCTTCACATGTGTCATAGGGAGGAAATGATTCTAGGAGGATTTTGATTTGACAGAAATCCTCTACTTACTTATTAATTCAAAGCTCAAAAATCCAAGGCCATTCATTCTACTGAATGGATGTAATTTGAATTTATTCTCATATTAACTCTACTGAAATGTGCATTAATTTAACGGTCAATGTAGCTTTAAGTACAAGTGAGACTTTCATGAAAACTTTCATAAAATATTTTGGCTAGTAATATAGATCACAAGGGCAAATTATTTTAATGTTTCCAATTCTTGCTCTCAAGAAATATATGATCAAATGAATTACATATAAAACATTTAAAATGAGGAATAGGTGCTTAGTTACTAATTCTCAGCTTCTCCACTGTGAAGAGACTTGTGCTGGATCACAAGATCATATTCAATCCATCTAATAAATCCATATATATATACTGTTCTTATAAAGAACACTGAGTAAGACAAAATGAGGTACAAATGTGTTTGCAGAGAAACAGAACTGTTAGAGTAAATTCATGTAGGAGGTATACAAGACCTGCTGGTGTCAGGTTCTAGCTCTCCAACTTCATGAAAACTACAGTAGCTACAGACTTTCCTGGGACTGTGAACACTGAAAACATGATGGGAGTGCTTTAAAGAACCAGGAAAGAAAAAAATTAAAAGTTAAGATTCATCTCTTGTAAGGAACAAGAAATTCAATAGCTATATAAAACATTTTAGTATTTATGGAAAGGTAAGGAATAATATGTTGCTGATTTTTGATTCCAACGTCTGTGGATACAGGAACAATCAAGTTGGGCAGTGGTGGCACATGCCTTTAATCCCAGCGCTTGTGAGGCAGAGGCAGGCGGATTTCTGAGTTCGAAGCCAGCCTGGTCTACAGAGTGAGCTCCAGGACAGCCAGGGCTATACAGAAAAACTTTGTCTAGAAAAAACAAAACAAACAAAAAAACAAAAAGGAACAATCAAATGAAGTCAGAGATAAATTTGCCCAGCTCCCTGTGCAGATAGACAAATTAAAAATTCCAAATAGTGACTTAAAATGGAATTTTCTTTCCAGTATCCATAGTTATCAAAACATTAAACTCAAACTATGTTCATGACTGGTTGACTAAAATTAATATCAGGCTTTTAGAGTTAACCTATGATTCACTCTTTGATCAATTCACTCTTGATGTTCAACTTGGGTATTAGAAGTAATACAAGTGCAATTAGAGATGAATTATCAGGAAGAAACCTACTGTATTGTTGAATATTTTTATACCCAATCTTTAAGGTTCTGGGGGAGGTGGTCAGAACTTTTCCTCAGGTAACAGGTATGGGGGGGGGTTGGTGGTATGAGTTGAGGATACCTATCTAAAGACAACATAGGAGATGCTCACAAGGTAAACATTCAATAAGTGGTTCAAAGACAGGTCACCAGAAAGGGTGGAGTTTCCACCCATGTGTATCAAATGTCCAGTCATAAAGAGGATAGGCTATTAATTCCTGAAGATGGATGGAGATGGTAGCAATATTTTGGTGTTACTCATAGAGAAAAGACCAAGTGTACATTGCAAGGATTGATAGAGTAGCAAAGCTGGGTGTAGATGGTTATTGGCATCAAGGTTCTATGCCTGTCTATAGGGGCCAAGGGTTCTCATTGGAGTGGATCAAGATAGTAACTTGAGTTGATCCTGAAAGTCTGAAAAGGGGGCTCAGGCTCAAGATAGTAGTATACATGTTTCTCATGCTCATTGAGGGAGTAGGTGAAGCTGTCAGCATAAGTTTAGTATTCTCTCCTAGAGAGATGCATTTCAGGTAGCAGGGATGGGTGCAGTTGGGCACATTAGCTGATAGAATCCAATTCTGTAACACAGTCGATAATACTAGCATAAAGTTATTTGAAAGAATTATAGTTTACCATTACAAGGAAAAATTAGTCTGAAAAAAATCTATATATGAACATGAAGGAGTCTATTGCCCATCTGAGGTTGAAGGTAAAACCCTACTGCTTAAGACATCATGTACTTCAGAAGCAGGACTCAGAGATCCTTTAGCTAAAAATGATTTGTGTGCTTCCTTTATAGGGATTAGTTTTCCTGCTTCCAGAAGATGTTATGCAAGCTTCCAAAGCATGGAAGCAAACACAAATCATACTCACAAGTGTCACTTAGAAACCACAAGAGCAAACATGTTACAGTAAATTTAACACAGACATGAAGTTCATGAAGAAAGAAGACTAAAGTGTGGGTGATTTGGTCCTTCTTAAAAGGAGTAACAAAATAATTATGGGAGCAAGTACGGAGACAAAGAATGGGATAGAAACTGAAGGAAAATCAGTCCGGAGACTGCTCCACCTGGGTATCCATCCCATGTGTAGTCACGAAAGGCAGACGATGATGTGGATACCAAGTAGTGCATGCTGACAGGAGCCTGATATAACTGTCTCCTTAGAGGTCTGCCAGAGCCTGACATATACAGAGGCAGATGCTCACAGATAATGACTGAACTGATCATGGGGTTCCAAATGGAAAAGTTAAAAAGAAGACTGGAGCAGCTAAAGGGGTTTGTGGCCCCATGGGGGAGAGCAACAATATCAACCTACCAGAGCTCTCAGGGTCTAAACCACCAGCCTAGGGCCACACAGGGAGGGACCCATGGCTCCAGCTATATATGTAGGGGAGGATGGCCTTGTTGGTAATAGGTGGGAGAGCAGGTCCTTGGTCTTGTGAAGAAGGCTGGATGCTTCATTGTGGGGGGAGTCGAGGGCAGGGAAATGGGAGTAGATGGGTGGGTGGGAGCACATCCTCACCCAGGACTAGTAATGGACTTTTAAGGAAAACCTAAAGTATTTTACAAAATCAGCAAAATCTCTAACTGATTCTTAATCTTGGTCCTTAGTACTACAGATAAGTGTAGTTCTCACCCCACCCCCCATCAAATTAAGTTCTCTTTGCAAGAAATGGAAAGTATTACAGAAAATCACCACCAACAGAATTGCATAGCTGTATATGAGAAGCCCAGTCCCAAAGGTTACCTTTATAAAATATTCCTAAATCTAAGGTTCAGAGGACACTGGAGGAGAGGAGAGAGAAAGACTGTAAGAACCAGAGGGTAGAGGAGTTTGTTGTGAGATTGTTTCTCTTAGTAACAACAGAAGGTTCACTCATAAAATCTCACAAAAAATGAATACCTAGACATGAGGTGAGCAAATATAACAATAATACACGTGGCAAAGTGGACAAGAGAAAGCCCATAAGTTCTCAACCCTACTCAAAATCTAGAAAATGCTGAGATGGGGAGAAATAGTTTCCTCCAAGGAAAAGCTCACCAATTACTTATACAAACAAAGTGGTCAGCCCAAAAACTGAGTGCAAGTAGTGTTATATAGGCTGAGGGGGTAATCTTAAGGAATATGCATGCGTATACATATGCATATATGCATTTGCTACAGTTAATGATAAAGGAGGCTATTAATTTCAAAGAGAGCAAGGTGGCATATATGAAAGGTTTTGTTGTGAGGGAAGGTATAAGAAAATGCTGTAATTAAATCTCAGAAATAAAAAAAATGAAAAGTATTTAAAATCAAGATCTTTAAATCTGTTCATTTAGAAATGAATAAATAATTGCAAAATCATTGGCAGGGCATATGAGAGTAAATGTTTAAAGTTTGTAAATTCACTCTAAGCACATTATGTATTGTGTTTATATTTTATCATTTAAGAAAAAAAGATAAACTCTAAATGTTTTCACATGATTCCCATCCCACTCTATCTTATATTTTTTTTATCAATTCCTACAAAAAATATTATGCTGACTGTGGACACCAACAGTTCCCACATATGTGATTTCAGATCAAGCAGATGCTTGCATTAGAATTGAAAACTTAAAAATCTTATGCTATGTAATGTTCAGATATATGATTATTTTTTTACATTCCAATAATAAAAATAAGGCATTTATGTTACTGACTCTCTGTGATGCCATCTCATCTAAACACCAAAAGAGAAATGGTTCTTTCCTGGGCATTCTGTGCCACTTAACAGTGCTGTATTCCTTTCTTTTCTCTTAGCACTATTTCATGTGCTAAGCATTGTAGTGTTTGTACAGAGCCTATTTATACCACCGAAGTCAAAGATTTGTCTCTCTTTATTTCACAGTGATTAGTAATTTAAGGTAAGCTCACTCCTATGAACTTTATTCTTTTTTCATGCAATATATTCTGATAATACTTTCTTCTCTCCCTGCTTCTAACAATCTCTTTCCTCCTCCCTTCCTATCTGCACCCTTTCTGTCTCTCAGCAAATATACAGGTATCAAAAGAATAATTATAAAACAAAATAGGGTTAATTTATTTAAATCTGATATCTGATAGTTTTAGTGTTCTTTGATATCCATGATTATCTTCTTGTAACCTTCAGAAATTTCTTATTTCAAAAACTATGGGAGGGCACCCCGGATACCACCAGACACATTCTGGGGGACCCATAGAACCCATAGCCAGCACTAGCACTCCCCTTCCGCCGCTTGCCCCTCTTCAGATCTGAGGCCTGGGCCGGCCCTCTGCCCAGCCAGCTTGTGAGGGCACCCCAGATACCGACAGACACATTCTGGGGGATCCATAGAACCCATAGCCAGCTCTAGCACTCCCCTTCTGCCGCTCTTCCTGTCTGAGGCCAACTGGTGAGTGCACCCAGGTTACTGCCACCAGACACGTTCTGGGGGCTCCACAGATCCCACAACCAGCTTTAGGTAGGAAAACACACATACTACCCTGAGCTCATAGCTGGGTGCCCTGAGTGCTCAGAATCCAGCGGATACACCCCCCCCCCGCGCCCCTGCTGGCTAGCACCCCCCTTCTGCCCAGCTCCCGGGTCTGAGGCCTGGACCAGACCTCTGTCAGGTCTGCAGTTGTGTGGACCCCGGATTCTGCCTGAGACATACTGGAAGGTCCACTCAACCCAGAGCCACAGAGGAACAACTGAACTCAGAGTGTCAGACAACATATCCTGAAAGATCCAAGAGGAGACACCTCATCCAGAACAGCAGACAACTAGCTGGACTGCTACCTTGGAGGCACCATATCCTGAGGCATCCTAGAGATACCACCGTAATCAGTGCAGCTGGAAAAAATCACAGAGACATCTGGACCCCTAGAAGACCAAACACAAGCGAGACAACTGGAAAGGCAGGTTTCAATCAGAGACAGAAGTACAGGTAGCACTAGATTTAACCAGATGGGAAAAGGCAGACGCAAGAACGTAAGCAACAGAAACCAAAGTTACATGGCATCATCAGAACCCAGTTCCCCCATCATAGCAAGCCCTGAACACCCCATCACACCAGAAAAGCAGGAATCAGAATTAAAATCACTTCTCATGATAATGATAGAGGACTTTACGAAAGACATAAATAACACTCTCAAAGAACAGATAGAAACCCTTAAAGAGGAAACACAAAAATCCTTTAAGGAATTGCAAGAAAATGCAACCAAACGGGAGAAGGAATTAAACAAAACCATGCAGGATCTAAAAATGGAAGTAGAAACAATAAAGAAATCACAAAGGGAGAATACCCTGGAGATAGAAAACTTAAAAAAAAAAAAAACGATCAGGAGTCATAGACACAAGTATTACCAACAGAATACAAGAGATGGAAGAGAGAATCTCATGTGCAGAAGATACCATGGAAAACATTGACACAAACGTCAAAGAAAATGCAAAATACAAAAAGCTACTAACCCAAAATATACAAGAAATCCAAGACACAATGAGAAGGCCAAACCTAAGGATAATAGGAATAGATGAGGGGGAAGACTCCCAACTTAAAGGACCAGTAAATATCCTCAACAAAATTATAGAGGAAAACTTCCCTAACCTAAAGAAAGAGCTGTCCATAAATATACAAGAAGCCTACAGAACTCCAAGTAGTTTAGACCAGAAAAGAAATACTTCCCGCCACATAATAGTCGAAACATCAAATGTACAAAACAAAGAAAAAAATACTAAAAACAGTAAGGGAAAAAGGCAAAGTAACATATAAAGGCAGACCTATAAGAATTACACCAGACTTCTCACCAGAGACCATAAAAGCCAGAAGATCCTGGACCGATATCATACAGACCATAAAAGAACATAAATATCAGCCCAGACTACTATACCCAGCAAAACTGTCAATTATGATTGATGGAGAAACCAAAATATTCCATGACAAATCCAAATTTACACAGTATCTCAACACAAACCCAGAACTTCAAAGGATAATTGGTGGAAAACTTCATCACAAGGAGGGAAACTACAACCTAGTAAAAGCAGGAAAGTAATCTGCCAAAAACCATAAAAGAAGGTAGCTACACAAACATATCTCCACTGCCAATAACAAAAATAACAGGAAACAACACTCATTTTTCCTTAATATCTCTTAATATCAATGGAGTCAATTCTCCAGTAAAAAGACATAGACTATCAGACTGGATACCCAACATTTTGCTGCATTCAGGAAACGCACCTCTGTGGAAAGGGCAGATACTACCTCAGAGTAAAAGGTTGGAAAACAATCTTCCAAGCAAATGGTCCCAAGAAACAAGCTGGAGTAGCGATTCTAATATCAAATAAAATCAGTTTTCAACCAGAAGTAATCAAAAAAGATAAAGAAGGACACTTCATATTCATCAAAGGAAAAATGTACCAAGAGGAACTCACAATTCTCAACATCTATGCCCCAAATGTAAGGGCACCCACATGCATAAAAGACACTTTACTAAAACTTAAAGCATACATTGCACCCTACGCAATAATAGTGGGAGATTTCAACACCCCACTCTCAGCTATAGACAGATCATGGATACAGAAACTAAACCGAGACACAATGAAACTAACAGAAGTTATGAACCAATTGGACTTAACTGACATCTATAGAATATTTCATCCTAATAAAAAAGAATATACCTTCTTCTCAGCACCTCATGATACCTTCTCCAAAATAGACCATATAATTGGTCACAAAACAGGCTTCAACAGATACAAAAAGATTGAAATAATCCCTAGTACCTTATCAGACAACCATGGATTAAGACTTGTCTTTGACATGGACAAAAACAACAGAAAGCCCACATACACTTGGCAACTGGACAATGCTCTACTCAATGATAACTTGGTCAAGGAAGAAATTAAGAAAGAAATTAAAGACTTTTTAGATTTAAATGAAAATGAGGACACATCATATCAAAACATGTGGGACTCATTGAAAGCAGTACTAAGAGGAAAAATCATAGCTCTAAGTGCTCACAAAAAGAAAGTGGAAAGAGCATACATTAACAACTTGACAGCAAACCTGAAAGCATTAGAACAAAAAGAAGCTAGTATACCCAAGAGGAGTAGATGGCAGGAAATAGTCAAACTCAGGGCTGAAATCAACCAAGTCGAAACAAAAAGAACTATACAAAATATCAACAAAACCAGGAGCTGGTTCTTTGAGAAAATCAACATGATAGACAAACCCTTAGCCAGACTAACCAAAGGGCACAGAGACAGCATTCAAATTAATAAAATCAGAACTGAAAAGGGAGACATAACAACAGAAACAGAGGAAATTAAAAAAATTATCAGATCCTACTACAAAGGCCTATACTCAACAAAATTGGAAAATCTGGAGGAAATGGACAATTTTCTAGATAGATACCAGGTACCAAAGTTAAACGAGGAGCAGATAAACCATCTAACCATCCCATAACGCCTAAAGAAATAGACACAGTCATTAAAAATCTTGCCACCAAAAAGTGTCCGGGGCCAGATGGTTTCAGTGAAGAATTCTTTCAGACCTTCAAGGAAGACCTAATACCAATCCTCTTCAAGCTATTCCATAGAATAGAAACAGAAAGAACACTACACAATTCATTCTATGAAGCTACCATTACACTCATACCTAAACCACAGAATGACCCAACAAAGAAAGAGAACTACAGACCAAACTCTCTTATGAATATTGATGCAAAAATACTCAATAAAATTCTCGCAAACCGAATCCAACAACACATCAAAACAATTATCCATCAAGATCAAGTAGGCTTTATCCCAGGAATGCAGGGATGGTTCAATATTCGGAAATCCATCAATGTAATCCACTACATAAATAAACTCAAAGAAAAAAAACCACATGGTCATCTCACTAGACGCTGAGAAAGCATTTGACAAAATTCAACATCCCTTCCTGTTAAAAGTCTTGGAAAGATCAGGAATTCAAGGCCCATATCTAAACATAGTAAAAGCAATATACAGCAAGCCAGTAGCCAACATCAAACTAAGTGGAGAGAAACTTGAAGCAATCCCACTAAGATCAGGGACTAGGCAAGGCTGCCCACTCTCACCCTACCTATTCAATATAGTAGTGGAAGTCTTAGCTAGAGCAATTAGACAACAAAAGGAAGTCAAAGGGATACAGATAGGAAAGGAAGAAGTCAAAATTTCACTATTTGCAGATGATATGATAGTATACTTAAGTGAACCTAAAACTTCCACCAGAGAACTCCTAAACCTGATAAACAACTTTAGTAATGTGGCTGGATATAAAATCAACTCAAACAAATCAGTAGCCTTCCTCTATTCAAAGGATAAACAGACAGAGAAAGAAATTAGGGAAATGACACCCTTCATAATAGCCACAAATAAAATAAATTATCTTGGAGTGAATCGAACAAAGCAAGTGAAAGATCTGTATGTCAAGAACTTCAAGTCTCTGAAGAAAGAAATTGAAGAAGATCTCAGAAGATGGAAAGATCTCCCATGCTCCTGGATTGGCAGGATTAACTTAGTAAAAATGGCTATCCTGCCAAAAGCAATCTACAGATTCAATGCAATACCCATCAAAATTCCAAATCAATTCTATATAGAGGTAGAAAGAGCAATTTACAAATTCATTTGGAATAACAAAAAACCTAGGATAGCAAGAACAATTCTCAACAATAAAAGAACCTCTGGGGGAATCACCATTCCGGACCGGACCTCAAACTGTACTACAGAGCAGTAGTGATAAAAAATGCATGGTATTGGTACAGAGACAGACAGGATGATCAATGGAAGAGAATTGAAGACCCAGAAATGAACCCACACACCTATGGTCACTTGATCTTTGACAAGGGAGCTAAATCCATCCATTGGAAAAAGGACAGCATTTTCAACAAGTGGTGCTGGCTCAACTGGAGGTCAACATGTTTCCTTGCACAAAGCTCAACTCCAAGTGGATAAAGGACCTTCACATAAAGCCAGATACACTGAAACTATTAGAAGAGAAGTTGGGGAAGACCCTCGAAAACCTAGGCACAGGGGAAAAGTTCCTGAACAGAACACCAATGGCTTATGCTCTAAGATCAAGAATCGACAAATGGGACCTCATCAAATTGCAAAGCTTCTGTAAGGCAAAGGACACTGTCAACAAGACAAAATGGCAACCAACAGATTGGGAAAAGATCATTACCAATCGTACATCCAATAGGGGGCTAATATCAAATATTTACAAAGAACTCAAGAAATTAGATGCCAAACAACAAAATAACCCCATTAAAAATGGGGTACAGAGCTAAACAAAGAATTCTCAACTGAGGAAACTCGAATGGCTGAGAAGCACCTTAAGAAATGCTCAACATCCTTAGTCATCAGGGAAATGCAAATCAAAACAACATTGAGATTCCACCTCACACCAGTCAGAATGGCTAAGTTCAAAAACTCAGGTGATAGTAGATGCTGGCGAGGATGTGAAGAAAGAGGAACACTCCTGCATTGTTGGTGGGGTTGCAAGCTGGTACAATCACTTTAGAAGTCAACCTGGCGGTTCCTCAGAAAATTGGACAAAGCACTACCTGAGGACCCAGCTATACCACTCCTGGGCATATACCCAGAAAGTGCCCCAACAAATAACAAAGACATATGCTCCACTATGTTCATAGCAGCCTCATTTATAATAGCCAGAAAAGGGAAAGAACCCAGATGCCCTTCAACAGAGGAATGGATACAAAAAATGTGGTACATTTACACAATGGAATATTACTCAGCTATTAAAAATAATGAATACGAGAAATTCTTAGGTAAATGGATGGAACTAGAAAATATCATCCTGAGTGAGGTAACCCAATCACAAAAGAACACACATGGTATTTACTCACTGATAAGCGGAGATTAGCCCAAAAATTTGAAACAACGAAGATTCAACTACCAGACAACACGAAGCTCATGAAGAAGAAAGAACAAGTGAGGCTGCCTAGGTCTTTCTTAGAAGGAGTAACTAAATACCCAAGGGAGCAAATATGGAGACAAAGTGTGGGACAGAATCTGAAGGGGGCGTTGTAGGGAGACCATTCCATCTGGGTATTCATTCCATGGGCAGTCACCAAAAATAGACGCTGATAGGGATGTCAGGATGGGAAAGCTGACAGCAGCCTGATAAGGCTGTCTCCTTAGAGGTCCCCCAGAGTCGGACATACCCAGAGACAGATACCCACAGCTATCCATTAATCTGATCAAAGGTTCCCAATGGAGGAGTTAGAGAGTAAATTGAAGGAACCTTAAGGGCTGGTGGCCCCGTGAGGAGAGCAACAATACCAACCAGCTAGAGCTCCCCAGGGTCTAAACCACCAGCCTAGGAGCACATATGGAGAGACACATGACTCCAGCTGTATATGTAGGGGAGGATGGCCTTGTTGGGCATAGATGGGAGACAAGGTCATTGGTACCCTGAAGGCTGAGCACAGGGGGGGGGGTATCTGAGGGTGGGGAGGGGGCTGGGAGCAGGTGGGTAAACACCTTCATAGAGGCAGGAGGAGGGGGGATGGGATAAGGGGTTCCTGGGTGGTGGGGGAAATATGGTAAGGGGATAAAATTTGAAATGTAAATATTATATCCAATAAAAGAGGGGAAAAAGTAGAAAAGCAGTTAGAATCAACATTCTTAATAAAATGTCAGCCCTCTTAAAAATCCTATCTTGATACTAAAATTAGTTTTGAGAATTGTATATTGCAGAATGATCAGCCTTAGTGTATCTACTCAACAAGCAAGCTGGGCAGACTTGCTCAGACCTCTGAGATCCAGGAATTCCATCTGGAGGCATTGAAGACACAGCATCAGAGGATTGTCAATTTGCTCTCTCCACCACACCTCTTCTAATATCTCAATGCCCATAATCAGCTTGAAGAAGCTAATGATGAGTCAGCGCCCCTATTCCCTGGGCTTGGGGACTAAGGTGGTAAATGTTGGGTTGTCTCTCTAGGAAAAAGTAGTGGTTTTGTCGGAATAGAGAGGATTAGCTAGGGTTTATTGCATAGCCATAACCTATTAGTAGAAATCTGTATAATTAATATCAAGATGAAGTTATAAATTCTTAAATGGCACCAATTTACTTTGTTTACAAATTTTAAGGTTTTCATTGGCATGAGCTTCTTAGTGATATAAGAGTGAGATGAATATTGTTACTCTCATAGGCATTGTACCAGTATAACACATTTAGGAATACAAAGCTTAGACCCAGGCCTTCTTTAACTTTTTTTAAACTGATTTGAGATGGTCAGCCTGTGAGTTAAGGGACTATAGCAAATTCATGACTTGGAGTTTATTATAAGGGTGTTCTCTATGTTTTATTTAGAAATAGCTGAGTGGAGTTAACAGGCAACAGTCCAGATTACCTTACATGGATAGCTGGTTTTCAAAACATCAGAAATCCTTAGAATTGACATGACAAACATTTCCGTATTAATGTTAATTTTCATTAGAGACCTGTCTGCTCTGGACAGCTTCCTATATTGAATTCTAAGAAGAAATTGAGCATCCTTGGAGTTACTCCAGTTGTGGTGAGACAGCCACTAGGCAAGAATTGCCACTCTCCTTCTACAGACAAATTACTGTCCAGAAAAGGACACACTTGCAGAATAGTCAACTGATTATATCTGCCTAGACAGAGTAATCAGCCCTTAATAATTCTGCAGCACTAAGGTCTGTCAGATGATCCTGGGCCAGAAGGCAGAAGAACAGATGCTCCAACGTTTTGAAGTAGAGCGAGTGTCCAGGTGTTCAGAGGTCTGTATAAATTGGCTAAGTTTTAGAAACTATGATTTGTGCTTCCCACAATTATAGTTAACTCAGTCATTCTGGATTTCTGATGGGGTTTAAAACATATAGCTATTGACCTTAAGAGAAAAGATTTGAGTGGATGGTCGTCGGCTGACATTCATCCTAAAGCCAGGTTCAGAACTAAATGTTTTAGTTAGAATAGATCACAGAGGAGCTGGTTAGTCAACAAAAGGATGGACTGAGTATTAGGACTATCCTGTACCTCAGTGGTACAAATTGGCATAATTATGCTTTAATTGTATTTTGAGAGAAAAGTTTCATTTTAACAGGAAGGGTGATGTGTAGGAGGAGCTAAGGTAGCAGGAGTACTGAGAGGAAGAAAAGGAGTAAGAAGAGGAGAAGAAGAAGGAGAGGAGAAGCTAGGTGATGAAAGAGAGAAAGGGGGGAGACAGGGAGGCAGATATTCATGTATCTCCACCAGTCAAAGATAGTTGTTATATCTAGGTTGGTCAGTGGGTTACACCTCTTATTGAACAATTCCAAACTTATAAAGCCTATGATTAACATTATTTTAAAAAATGTATAAATGCAAAAAGGAAAAGGGGGCATGGGATAGGGGTTTCCTAAGGGGAGTGGGGGTGGGGAATGGGGAATGGGGATAGGGGATGCCATCTGAAGTGTAAATAAAATATCTAATAAAAAAAACCTATGACTTGATATTATTACATCATCAAGTAAATAAAACACCCTTCTTTGAGTGTATTATTATGACACAATATGTCACAATGTATCATGCCCTTTCTTTTTCTGAAGTTGCCTAAAATTATTACATATAACTTAAATATAGAGCTACAACCTGTTTGATTCTTTACCTGAAGATCATGGAAATATTTAAAATGAACAATTTTTCAAATTGAATCATATTAGTTGATGGCTAGGAAAGCTTATAGAGATTGTAGATTTATTCACTGGTAGGATTATTTAATACATTTAATTTAAAACATAAATATAAAATCAAACAACATAGTGATTAACGTTTTACATATTTATTTACAAATTCACTCTCCTCAATGCAAATCTGAGAGCTGGATTTCTCTCTACATATAAAATTGTATCTATCTATCTATCTATCTATCTATCTATCTATCTATCTATCTATCTATCTTTATCTCTATCATCCATCTTTAACTATTATATAAATATATACATATATATGTATACACACAAACACTCACAAACACATGTATGTGTGTGTGTGGACTAATATTTCAGATGTATATATTTGAAAAAACACAAAGTTACATTTTTGGAATAGAAAATAAGGTGACAACTTTATTTCTTTGACTTATACTTAACTTGTACATTTAATATTTTACTTATAATTAGTACCCCAAACTTGATTTCTGTAGTTTATCATCATACATATATTTAACACTTTATTTGACCATCCCATTTTTATTATTCTTCATTAATATGATAGGTCTCATGAGAAATACTCCTGGGAGTAGTCTGGAATAGTATTCACTTAAACCTCTAATTATTTCAAGAAGAGTTTGGTGTAGAGTAACGTACTTGTTTAGACATGTAGAAGAAATTGTTGAGGGGCAAATAAAGACTGCTTCATAATTCAAAGTATGCTTGGATAGCTTTTCTACTTGCTTAAAAATTTATGTACTACTCTTGCCCTTTCTTATGTTTCTGGGCTGCTTGCCTGTCACAAAAGAAAAAAGAAAGTAAAATATGTCTGCAAATGTGACCCTTGAAACAACTCTGCTTTCTGAAATCAGTTTCTTCATCTCAAGAAGGAATAAGCATAAATACAAGACCTGAAAACAAATACATTTTAGCTTATTAAAATTGTTTTGCCAAAAGACACTGAACACTAAAACCTTCTCTTAATAGTTTTTACTACTGAATTATAGTGATTTGAGCACAAATATTATTTACTTAAGCATTGTTACTACTATTTCTGGTCTTATTTAATAATCTATCTAATCATCTTTATATTTGGTTTAAATATTATAGATGTGTAGTAAACCAGTATACATTAAATCATACACATGCAATCAAAACACTATAAACTTGATAGCAACTAACTATTGATTGATTTAGATAATCCAAATAGGAAGGAAACACATATGCTTCGTAAAATCTAATCACAATGTTTAGGAAATAGCATTAAAAAGATTAAACATGCACAGTTATAAAGAAATCATGACTTTACAATTATTAGATGTATTTAAACTACCATGAATTCAATTTTATATATTTTAACCATTCACTATAAATATATCTGTGTTTAGGTTCTGTAACTAAAGGAAAAACAAATTCATCAGGTAAAAATTATTAATTATTTTGTTTTCTTAATAACATGGAAATAGACATATGAGTAAAGAAAACTATAAAAAAGCCCATTGAAGAAAATAAGATATTTTTGAGATATATCATCAGATTTCACTTGGATAGTAGTGGTGTAATCCATTGAAGGAACAAATTTTACTGTATAATATAATGTGTTATTTAATAACATAGTTTATTAATTTATCAATATAAAGTGTATATTTTATGCTTAGATAATGTACAATTTACTTGTTTAAATGATTTAAAAACCTTTGGAATATACTTATAACTGTCACTTAAAATCAAAAATTGTTATGTAAAATCATAAAGTAACTAATGACAAATTATCTCCTAATGCTTTAAAATTTCTACTTAGAAATTTTAAGTTAAATGTTAAGTTTTAATGTAATTGATACTAAATTATATATTTCTTATCATATTGAGCTGAGCCAATTTCAGCTTAATATATTCTTTGAAAGCACACATTATTCATCTTTATGAATCTGAGAAAAATAGGAAGTCATGTACACAAATTTAGAAATAAAATCAAAAGCAATATGATTCATTTTTCACTGAATAATTAGCATATAAAATTATTAAGAGGAAAATATGGATGTAAATTTTACTATATCCTTTTTTTGAAAATAATATATAATTTACAATATATGATTAAAGGATTAAAAACAATTGCTAAAAATCTGTAAAATGGTTTCTGAAAAACATGTAAAATGGTTTCATGTAGTTTGTGCATATATTTATTTTTAAAAAGAAAAAGACTTAGATTGTAATACCTGTCTCCAAGGTTTGACATGGTCATGGGCATGTCAATGAAACAATTGGGTGACCTGAAACATACCATGGATCCTTGTCCATGAGAATACAATAAGAAAATACATACAGGAGAGCTAGGACTTATATAATGGGGCCACTAACCTGTAAGCATGGGCTTTTCCACACATACAAAGTTTCCTAAAATAACAACTCTGAGATTTACTATTTCATAAACAAATTCATAGCCCAAATGCTTTGGCTTGTTCTTTTTTCTTTCTTTCTTTCTTTCTTTTTTTTTTTTTTTTTTTTTTTTTTTTTTTTTTTTTTTTTTTTTTTTTTTTTTTTTTTTTTTTGGTTTTTCAAGACAGGGTTTCTCTGTGTAGCCCTGGCTGTCCTGGAATTCATTCTGTAGACCAGACTGGCCTTGAACTCAGAAATCCACCTGCCTCTGCCTCCTAAGTGCTGGGATTAAAGGCGTGGTCCACCACTGCCTGGCTTTGGCTTGTTCTCTAACTAGTTCATAACTTAACTATTCACTTATTCTATTCTAAGTCACACCACCATGTTGGGTATCTCTCCTCAGTTCTATATGATTTGCTCCTTCATTGTTGGGGATTAATCTTTTCAAGTGCCTGTCTCTATCCCAGAATTCGTTTCTCTCTGCCAGAATTCCCACCTGCTATTTTTTGCCTAAGCTAGTAGGCTAACAGTTTTTATTGACAAGTGATGCTTCCATACATTCCACAAGATATACTAACATTCTTTCTAGAAGAAGCACAAAAACCAGACCCTCAACTGACATTCCAGCCATCCACTCACTATTGTCTATGGTTGCCATGTTATGAGTTGTGAGTTCCTGATTTTAAAGAAAATTGTAGGTTAAATGGAAGTGATTATGTGGCTTATGTGACATTATTGCCATACTAATGTTGGCCAGGAACATGAAGCAGATACTTTTGCATCACCTATAGTTCTATACATAATCCAATGGCTAACATTCTGGACTTTAAAAGAATTGTTCCTTTGTTGGTGAGTTATAAAGAAGTGAATGTTCATGTGTTCCAGGAAAATTTATACAACACCTTAGGGTGGCTATTTTATATATGAATCTATAAACTTCATCCTCTTGTTTGATAAGTGATAAAATAATATGAATGGGGCAAAAGCAGCTTAAAAATGTGCTGCCGTTCAAACCCATGAATTCTTTTTTGTTTTTTTTTATAGCATTCATAAATATGGCTTTACTTCTTGTTGTAATCAAATATCTCATTTTTGACATTGTGATTTGAATGAGAGAAAATCTGAGATTTAATCTATTAAAACCATGCCTTGGTTTTTCAGTAACACTTTAAGCAATTAGAAAGTACTTAACTAAATAAATGGCTTAACATTTCACTTTCTATAATGTTTTTCTAACTTAATTTTGCAAAACTCAGAAATATAAGAAAATTGTATTAAAAATAAAATAAAAACATATGTCAGCAACTTGACAGTCAAGTTTCACAAGTAAAGTTTTAGTTTTATATCTTTATGTTTAGTTCAATTCCTCTTAAAAGGATATTGTCATAATATTCTTTGCATAGTAAATGAAATTATTATATTGTGAAATCATAAAAACAATATTAAAAGTACTAAATGAGCATATTAATCTTAAATGCATATACAGTTTATAAACCAATTACAAATTTTAAACAATTTTTTTTGTATTTCTGAGTTTTGCAAAATTAAGTTAAAAGAACATTACAGAAAGTGAAATACTAAGCCATTTATTTAGTTAAGTAGAAAAAAACAAAACCATGGAGAATGCTAAAAGCTTTACACATATGTCTCTGGACACTGCTTTTTGTGATTTACAGGTATTCACAAGATTATTCTAATATACCATCATTTTGCTAGCCTCCAGGCACTAGAGAATAATTTGTAATGCTGTAGATGGAGAATGAAGTAACTGAAATGGTTACTAATATACAAATCAATATCATTTCTGAGTACTGTATATGACAATTCAGAAGGCACATAATGTGGTAAACACCTAATAGAGAAAAACATAAAAAAAAAAAAAACCAGTTGATATTCAAGCACTATTTTTCATCTTTTCCTCACTTCAGTCCTGGTGTTACAAGGATGCAAGGATTTGGAGAAGACCTATTCCTGGTTCTTTCTCACAGCACAATAAAGAATTCCTTAGCTTATTCTCATTTGATCAATAACTTCTCAAAAGTCCCTTCACTATCATAACTGACTCAGAAACAAATGATTTGACAAGTAATTACTACTGATAGAAACCGTAACACACTTTGAATCCCAAACTGAAAATCACTCTAATAATGTTGGGCTCTACAGTACATAAGAGAACACAAGGCCTGTTTTCACAGGAGAATTGAGACACAAAGTATTGGGTGGATTATATCCCTGCTCCTTAGTAAGATAACTTTGGTAACTTTCTTGTTGTATTTTATAGTTTATATGCAAAGTTCAAAGTGAAAAAAAGAAATAAAAGATAAAAGTACTGAGAAGAAACAGAAAAGGGTTTCTTGGTGAAATGATACGCATTAAAACAACGGGTAAAGTAGAATAAACGCACAGTATAGATGCCATTTCCACAGGACTGCTGAGAGCATCTGAGAATCCCGTTAGTCATTGGATTAATGAAGGTCTTCTACACAGACTGTCTGGTGTTGCTGTTATTCCTTTTTAACCAGCAGAAAGTAAACGCAACTCCGAGTTTCTTCCTCAAGCAGTTTATTCAAGCTTATGATACAAAAATAGCACACTCTCCCCTTCCGCGTCCCGCTTATATCCCCTTAAGGCCAGCCAACAATTCTCTGCCACGTGGCATAATACTATGGGTACTCTACTAGAGAAAGCTGCAAATTGTTTATATATTCCTAATAAGGCTTGTTTTTACAGGTGCAAGCTTTTGCCTGGCTGCCTGCCAGGTGCCACCTTCTGGGCACGGCTCTCCACAGTCTGGGAGAACTCGATTTTCAAAAATTCCAAATAAAATATAAGATCATGAACAAATCAAGGAAAAACTAAATTTTCAGATTAAATTCTTAAATAAATTCAAACTTCAACATTAGTAAATGTTATGGAACAGCTGGCTTTAATTTCTTTACTAAAAGAAATACAGACAGAATTAAGAAAATAATCAGGGAGAGAAGTAGTTCATGAACAAATCAATGTAAGTGAAGACAGAGAAATTATAAAAAAAAAAAACAGAGACATTCAAAAGTGGAAAATTACACTAACTGAACTTAAAAGGATCACTAGAATGGAAGAACAGATGATATTATCAGAGAAAGAAATGTGCAAATTTGAAGGTAGGTCACGTAAAATTAGTATCAGTGAAGAAAAAAAAGAATTAAAACCCTGAATAATGTTTATGCAACATACAACACTGTCAGGTGAATAAATGTACATGTATTATTGATATCTTGCAAAAGAAATTATAAAGACAAAGTGGTAGCAACATATGTAAAGGAAAAGTAATATAATAGAAGATATTCAGTATCAAAGGACATAATTGTGAATGTAGTGGGAGAAAAGTCAAACAGGAGACCTAATAAACACTAAGATAATAAACTCTGAAAGTTGCAAAACTGAGATACACTTTAATCAAACTGTCAACACTGAAGAACAGCCAGGGAATATGGAAGTGAGCAAGATGGAAATAATTCAATACATGTTAAAGATATTTTACAAGGATGTGAAACATTTTTCAATAGAAATTGCTGAAAGTAAGAAAGTGCCTCACTTAAAGTGAGAAAAGTAGCAAAAAGAGAGAGAGCTATCATCAAAACTAGGGTTTCTGTACAGTGCAGCCTCAAACAAACAGAAATAGAGAGGTTTTATGTTAACCACAAGCTCATTTTTTGTTATTATGCATTGAAACAGGGTGACAGTGTTTGCATATATTTTGAGGAAAAGAAGACACACTAAAGTTCAAATAATCCCTTAGCCATTAGATCAGACTTTTTTGGTGATGGTGTTCTACACCACAATATCCTGGTAATCTGGCTGAGAGGCTATTTCTACAACAAACTTTTTCCTTATTAAGCACTATTAACTGCAGGAAAGGATGAAAGAAATGAAGAGGGAAGGAAAATAGGAAGGCGACAAGGGGAAGAAGATGAAAAAAAGAAGGAGAAAGAAGGGAGAGGGTAGAGAAACAATGGAAGAAGAGATAAAGACAAAAGATATTCCTTACACACACACACAAAGAGAGAGAGACAGAGAGACACAGAGACAGAGAAACACAGGGACACAGAGAGAGGAAGAGAGACAGAGAGAAAGAGAGAGAGAGAGAGAGAGAGAGAGAGAGAGAGAGAGAGAGAGAGAGAGAGACACACAAATAAAAGCTTAAAGAAATCTAAAACAAGACATGCAGAGAATGACTTAAAGCTGCATGAAAATAAAGGATCCTTTAGTTCTTTAAAACCTGTACTATTTTACTTCATAGTTCTTGTTATATTTTAATTTAAAACTGAGAGCATAACAATATATATTTTATATTACAAAGAAGATGGGGTATAAATATGGTCTGTTACTTCAGTAAAATAAGGAGAGTGCAGAGCTGTGAAGAGAGTTTTGGTGTGATATCAAAGAAAAATTGTTATCAATTTAAGGCAAATTATCATAGCATTAATATATTTTATGCAATCTCTGATATTCCCACAAGGATACTATTTATACAATATGCATCAAAAAGAAAAAAGAGAAGCCAAACCCAATCACTATAAAAATCAACTACAAAGGAAGACTGTAGAAAAGAATATGACAAAACTATTCTAACATTCCCAAATCAATTGACAAGTTGGCAATTGTAGATTCTTAGGTATATTTCGCTTCACTATAAATTTATCAAATTCTCTTATTGTCTAAATGCAGTCCACACAAAACGCTTCACTGTTACCTAATTGTAGAATAATGGTTCTGTAGAAAGGGCCTTTGCAAAGAGTTTGATAGTATAAGCAGAGTTTTGGGGGAGTAGAATTCATGGCCTTAAAAATAACACAAAACCCAGCAGTTGCCTGTTCCTGAACCAGGCTATAACTTTGAGCAAGACAGTGAATTCTAACCAGAAGCTCAGTCTTCTTTTTATCTGGTCTTCTTTTCACAGAATAATGAACATGTATTTTGCATTGAATTAGCATTGGCACACTCTTCAATAACTATATTGTGTCTTCAAAAACATTGGGAATCTGTATGTCAAATGATGAAAGTCCATTATTGTTCACCTCACAGCAAAATCAGTTCAAAATGAATGAAAGGCTTACATAAGTAGTTTAGCTATAAAACTCCTAGCAGGAGCCTACAGGGATTTTGGGGAAATGATTGTGGAAGAAAATTGTTCCCTTAGCCTAGCAGCTGCTCTAATTTGCTTTCTTGTCCCTGTGACAAAACACTGACCAAACAAAAACATGGGGAGGAAACGATTTACTTGACCTTACACTGCCAGGTCACAGTCCATCATTAAATTTAGCCAGGGAAGAAAGCCAAGCAGAAACTGAAGCAGAGACAATTTAAGAATGCTTCTTACTGTCTTGATCTGTGATTCATGCTTGGCCTGCTTTCATACACAGTCATGCCAAGTAATGGCACCACCTACAGTGGGATCTTTAGGACTGGCCCAGCAGTTCCTCTAAGGATTAGATGTTGGGGTTGGGCCATTTCAAAGCTCTGGACCTGGGCTAAGTAGCTGGTCAACCCTCCCACACTCTTGTCCTTATGCCCTCAGGGTGGGCTCATCTACAACATCCACATCGAGGGTCAGCCCTCCTGTCTGATGCAACAGGCGAAGGGGACCACTAGTTCTGCTCTCATGACCCAAATGCCAGCTTTTTCCCCTGCCATAGATGACAAGGAACAAGTTTGGGACACGGCATCTTTCTCTTGCCCATGCTGTCACTCAGCTCACAAGTTGCAAGGCCAGCTCTCCCACACTCACATATTAGAGCCAGCTCACTTGCAAAATTCACATTCAGGGTCAGCTCTACTGTGCTGCCCAGGATAGATGCAAGGCCAGCTCTCCTACTCTCGTGACTGCAAGGACAGGTCTTGCCACAGGTGGTAAAGGGGTGTGGGGAGGAAAATATCTTTTCCTCATCCATGACAGAGCATGCTTTCTCATGCTCATATCCTCAGGACCTCATATGCTCAGAACTGCAACTCTTACAATATGCAGACCTGTTTTCATGAGTAGCTGTTTAAGGGCAGGGTCAGCTCTCCTTCTCTCATATCCCCAGGGCCATCTCTCTTACAATGCCTAGGTGAGGGGTGGAGCCAGTTCTGCACAGTCCTCAGACCTCAACATGTCTTAGGGTAGTAGTCCTGACCATGGACGTTCTACTGGCCTTTAGTGGAAAAACAAACAAACAAACAAACAAAAAACCTTGCTGCTGCAGAACCATGGACCCATTCATGGCCCTCAGTAGCAGCACAGGCCAGGACACCACCATGTTCCCTTATGGTATCACTGGCTACTCACATCAGTCTGTTCCTCACTACCATCAGTTTTTCAGTTCTGCCTCTCTTCATTGTGACCATATTGTATCCCTCTGTTTTCATTTCTCTCCTAACTACCCACCACATAGTTGCTCATCTTAGTAGCAACTGGAGTCTCTTGACTCCAGTTTTCTCAGGAGCAGTCTCAGGAGTACTATGAACTACTCATGCATTCTAGCCCTAATCAGAGGTCATCTGATGCATGATCTACCCCTCTTCAGGCCTGCTAGTGACAAACTGTAGGTCCTTAGGCTAGTTTCCTGTCTGAGTCCCCTGGCCCAGGACTGGTGGTTGTCTCAGGTTGGGCTTCTTTTTTTTTTTTTTTTTTTTTTTAAAGAAATGTTAGGGTACTATTTATTCAGATATTCACAGGTCAGAACATTGAGCATATACGTAGCTTCTCTCCTCTCTGCCACCTATTAATGCAGGTGTGACACAACAGCCACATCTGTAATTCATCTAGGGGCAGGATTCTGACATTACTTAAATGCTAGATATAAATGCTAACAGTTGAAGCATTGACTCTGAATATCAGTAGAAAAGACACATTCGTAAGAAGCTAGGGCCAAAAAAACAATTACCACTGAATAAAACTTTTTAAAAGAATTCTCATCTTTACTTATCAATTTCATATAATTTAGATACATTTGCACATTTTATCTTTCTGCTCAAACTAAAAAAGCATTTATATTAATTCATATGGTTTTCTCCTTTTAATATGTTTTAAATATTCATGTTTTTATGTTATATTTATTTCTTATTAACTTTACATCCTGTTCACTACACTCATCCTGTTCATCCCTCCCACAATCCTTTCTCTATTCCCCTCCCCCTTCTCCTTTGAGCTAGTAAGGTCCTTCCTGGGAATCCCCTCACCCTGGCACTTTAAGTCTCTGCTAGATCAAAAGATTTCCTCTCCCACTGAGGCTAAACAAGGCAGCCCAGATAGAAGAACATATCCCATAACAGGCAACAGCTTTTGGGATAGCCCTGTTCTAGTTGTTCAGGACCCACATGAAGACCAACCTGTACATCTGCTACATATGTGTGGGCAAACCTAGGTCCCACCCAACTATATTCTTCAGATGAGGGACAACTAGGTTGTTTCTTGTCTCTGGCTATTATGAATAAAGCTGCCATCATTTGGATATATGCCCATGAGTGGTATAGCTAAGTCTTGAAATAGAACTAGTCCCAGTTTTCTAATCAACCACTAAATTGATTTCCAAAATGGCTATACAAGATTGTATTCCCACTAGCAATTGAGGACTGTTCACCTTGCTCCACATTCTTGCCAGTGTGGGAAGTTAAGCCATGTTTGGAAGCATGGTGGGTAGAGTAGGTCTGAGACTCAGGAAACATGGTGGGTACACACCTGGGATTGTAGGAGGCTCCCTGCTCCCTGCAAAATTTCTGGCCTGGAATATCTGCTACACTTTCCACATAAGGAAAAGTGACCTGTGCGCACATAGGTCCAGAAAAGAGTTCTCCATGCACATAAAATACCTGCAGCCCCTGGGGGTTCAACTAATAAACTTCTCTTCCAAACATTCCTCCCTGCAAAATATATTTAATCTCAGGTTCACTGTGAGAAGTTGGTACACATCTATTTTCCATGATGAAAAACTAATAAACAGTTTAGGACCAAGGACTGTCACTTTCATCAAGGAAACTTCATGGGGAGGATGGAGCAGGCCTTTGCCTACAGAAACACTGCTTAAATCTCCTTAAGAGATCCATTTCTGCTCCAGACAACTGCAGCTATCTTTGACAATGGGCTAAGCCAGAGCTCACAGTCCAGCTCTGGGATAGATGATGCCTGGAACTTAGGGAATGCAACCTTCAGCTGTCTCGTATCTCAGACTGTGATTTCCCTCCTCCAGAGCATTGTCTCATTGCTTTCCTGAAGCTCAGGACCAGCCCAGCAGCAGTGTGGGACAAGTACAATAAAACTCTCCCCATTTAGTCTCTTAAGTGGCTATGCCTTGTAGCAGAGCAGAATATAGACCTACATTCCAGCATGTACTATCACTTGAATTTTTGATCTTAGCAATTCTTATGGATGTAAGATGGAACCTCAGAATTGTTTTGATTTGCATTTCTCTGATAACTAAGAACTTTAAGTGTATCTCAGCCATTCCAGATTCTTCTGTTGAGATTTTTGTTTAGCTCTGTACACAATTTTTCAATTGGGTTATTTGGGGTGTTTGTGTTTATCCTCTTGAGAAGTGCTGAAGTGGGCAAGAATATTTTTGTCCTGGTGCTTCTTCACTTCCTGGTCAAACTGCTCAAAGCAAGACATGCCCATGTCATTGAATGTGACCCTGAGTTGTGTCCAGGGAGAAGCACAGGAAGTACCCTAGGGTACACTTAGGACTGAAATATGGTGTCAACTCAAAAATATTTTAAGTAATAAGCAAATATAAGAGAAGGGGCAGTGCTAGGGTCCAACCACAGGAATGATGACTACATGACTGACTTGCAATCAGAAATTTTCTTAATTTGAATAAATTCAAAAATATTTATAATTTCAAGAGATACAGATCATGTCATTTTTGGCCCATGCATTCTTTTCTAGTATGCCCATTGTTACACTAATAAAAAGATTTTCTTATTATTAAAGCCATATCTTTATTTCTAAAAATTCTACAAATTATTTTACCTTAAGCAAGGAAGCAAACAAGCATGTTACTGCCTGTTCTCAGGCTGGTAGCACTTTGTGGTTTTAAGATATTTAGATAGAGAATAGATAGAATCCAAGTCAGTTCATGCTAATCATTCTGTTTCATGTATATATGCGGATATCTATATTTTTATCTGTATCTATCTATCTATCTATCTATCTATCTATCTATATACATATACACACATATTACTTTGACTGGTCAGTCATATTACTTACAGATTTGCTTAAGCCTTGGGACTAGGAATAATTGCAGCTGTTATTTATAATCTTGTAATAATCAATAAAGGAATTGTTTTGTTTCTATACTTATTAACACTACAACAACTTGGTATAAACCACTCTTTCCAATAATGACAAATCCAAATACCTTATTCTTCTAACATTTTTATAACACTTATATCTGCTATTATATTATATTTTTCTTTCTAGCTCTTGTTTCTGAGTTCTTACTATGGGTTTAGTATGTATGATCTTTTATCTTATAGGTTATAATTCTAAGGAACTCTACACATACTGTAAACAAAGTTCTGTACTCTGATCTGTTGTCACTTCTCCTGGTCTACTGAAACTTATCAATCTCTTCTGAGTTCAAACTATTCTAATTATTTTGTTTCATGAATTTGCTTAGTGACAGGTAACAATCTCCAAGGCACAGAAGAGAGTCCCATGTAGGGTCGACTAAAATTACTTCCTTGAGAGCAGGTACATTCACAACCTTTTCGGGAGAATACAGAGGCAATTTTGTCAGAGAAGACATGGGTGAATCATTATGCTAATAGCCCCCTAAGGATGTAACATACAGAGACTCTAGAATGGCTATTCCAGCTTGCTTCTTGGGTTCATTTGATTGGAAAAGTTTTTCCAGCACGTTACTGTGATGTAATTTCTATATTTATTGTTGACGTATGCTTCTTGGTTGCACAAGAATGATGGATCCTCTTTTCAGATCCATTCTGTTAGCCTGTGTCTTTTTACTTGAGAATTGAGTCCACTGGTATTGAAAGATATTAGTGATCAGTGATTGCTACTTCCTGTTGTTTTGATGTTGATGGTGTTAGTGTGTATATTTGTTTGGGTGAAACTTCCTTGTTTTTGCTGGTATAGAATTACTTATTTCCTTTGTTTTCTTGGATGTAGTTATGATCCTTGAGTTGGAGTTTTCCTTCTAGTACTTTTTATAGGGCTGGATTTGCTGATAGATATTGTTTGCATTTGGATTTGTCTCAAAATATCTTGGTTCCTCCTACTATGTTGACTGAGAGTTTTCCGGGGTAGAGTATTATAGGTTTGCATTTGTGATTTTTAGAAGTTGCAAGATATCTGTCCAGGTCCTTTTAGGTTTTAAGTCACTTGAGAAGTTGGGTATAATTCTGATAGGTCTGCCTTGTATGTTTCCAACCATTTTTCCTTTGCTGCTTTTAATATTCTTTATTTGTTTTATACATTTTGTGTTTTGATCATTATATGGCAGGAGGACTTACTTTTGTTGTCCAGTCTGTGTTCTATAAGCTTCTTGTATGTTTATAGGCCTCTCTTTAGGTTGGGAAAGTTTTCTTCTATGATTTTGTTAAAAAATATTCCCTGTGCCTTGGAGCTGAGACTCTACTTTCTTCTATTCTTATTATTTTTAGGTTAGGTGTTTTCTTGTGATCCCAGATTTCCTGGATGTTTTGTGTCAGAATTTTTTTTTAGATTTAACATTTTCCCTGACTGATGTATCAATTTATTCTATTATATCTGATACACTTGAGATTCTTTCTTCTATCTCCTGCATTATGTTGGTAATGCTTTACTTCTATTGTTCCTGGTCTCTTCTCTAGGTTTTCCATCTCCAGAACTTCCTCAGTTTGTGCTTTCTTTATTGCTTATATTTTCACTTTCAGGTCTTGAACAGTTTTATTTAGTTCCTTCACCTGTTTATTTATAGTTTTTTGTATTTCTTTAAGGAATTTATTCATTTTCCCTTTAAAGGCTTTTATCACTTTTATTAGATTAAGTTTAAGGTCATTTTCTTGTACTTTGGATGTGTTAGGATATCCAGCACTTACTGTAAATAGGTAGCTGTTCTCTGAAGGTGTCATTATTTCCTGCCTTTTGTTGATTGTATTCTTTCCAGGACGTTTAACCATGTAGTTGGCCTGGGTCCCTGGATTTTCCTGTTGTAGTAGATATTTGAAGAAATGTTAACCTTGATTTTCCCTGTTAGGCAGTCGTATAATGGGTATCCTCTGGTTGTATGCTTCCACATCTGCAGCTCTGTATGGTTCTGAAGCTGAACATCTGCTGAATGTGAGCAGAGAAGTAGTGGGAAAATGGAGGTCCTCTTGGGATAACTGGCTGCTTAAGGCAGCTTTGCTTGCTCTAGAGGACACAGCAAGCAGAAAAGGGGTGGGGAAAGGAAAGCTCACCTATCTGGTTCAGGATCCACATGTGTGATGAAGATAAGCAGAGAGGAGGAGGGGGGATGAAGCTAAAGATTCATTTTTAAAAATGTGTTTATTTGTGTTCCTGTGTTTGGGAATGTGTACCTAAGTACAGTTGCTTACAGTGGACAGTACATGATGCTCTCTTAGAGATAGAGTTACAGTGTCTATAAGTTACACTATTAGTTTAGCTATCCTACACTGACAGTATTCTTTTAGAGAACTTTTTTTTATCTGAATGAAAAATACACAGGTGACTATTTTTTGATTTATAATTCAAATGTATGGATATTTCCATTCTGTACTGCATATTTTTTCTTTAGTGGTCTGTTAGTTTACCAATAATTTAGTCCTCCTAAATTCTATTTTTGTGATTTGAATGTGTAAGAGAGGTGGCTTTGTTACACATAAAAACCCTATAACTGGCTTTTTGCTCACAAGTGTAGTCCCACAGAAATCCATTAACAATCTAAAGATCTTTGGAGTTTACACGGTTTTTCAACCTTGAAAGCATTTTGCCTCTGAGTACATGCTGACACTTAGTCACTCCTCTGACCACTAGTTCTGCAGTGCCCCATTAAATACTCATATTTTATTAATAATGTAACATATGCATATTGAGTTCAATGTTCTTGAAGAAAACAACTATCTCCTCATATCATTTTATGATCTATCTACATATGCCATATACATCTACATGCACATATATGATATATTTTATATCAGACTATATATCATATATAGTCTGTCTATATCCTGCCTTTATTTGAAACTTAATCTTCATTATGTAAGATTAAGGTGATGTGTACTGCAAGAATTGAGTAAGTCATGTGGGTAAATGTATGCTGTTACACAGTGGTGGAGAGAGTTGACTAACCCTTTCTTCTGTAAGATAAAGCATTGACTCCTTCTGCAGCACAAGGGAGTTGTCTATGAACAGAGGGTGTACTCTCACTGGATAGAAATCCCTGGGACTTTGATCTTGGAAATTATATCCTCCACAATAGAGAGAATTTTGTTTTCAAATTACAGATTAATCAGCTAAAAAGTAACTTTTATTCTCTTGACATAATTGTAATATTAGAGGCTAACTCCTGAGTAAGCTCATTTTTCTGGCTCTTTCTGAACTCTGCCTGGCTGGCTCAACATAGCTGGTCTGGCTCAAACTCCTCTTCCCACTCACTGATTCTACCTGGCTTCTCTCATTTTCTGACTGAATTGCTCTGTTTGGACTCCAACTAACTCTAGAAATCTGCTCTAATCTTCTGGCTCCTTCTCATTCTTTGGCATATTCTCTTTACCTTGTTAAAACCTAGATAACTATTGCCTGTCTACCAGCAAGTTTGGGTTGTTATTAATGTTATAAGGAAACGTTCTCATGTGCTGTTGCTAGGAAACTCTCTTGCCTAAGTTTATTGCATATTCTATTATGTTCTGTGCTTTGGCATTCATAGGAACCAGTAAAAAAAGAATTTAGTTAGAACTGCTTTGTATAGTTAGCCACAATAAGCTTGGAATCAAATCTACTGCCTAGCAACACTTCCCATACCTATGTACAAGTTTTCAGGGTTTCTTGCCTTTAAAAGCTGCCTCTGGGATGTGCCCAAACTTAAGAAAGATATCTACACCAATATAAGAGGCTACTTGGAGTCAAACTTCCATTTTGAGTAAGGGTTGAATAAAGTTTAAGTTCCTAAGACCTCTCTGGGAATTAATATTCTACTTGACAGAAAGAAACATACATCCTGGTTGGCAAGGTAAGACATGAATGTTAGGCAGGACAAGTCCCTTGTCATAGTAAAATATTCCAGCCAATGAGAACAGGATAAAGATACAACAAAGAAATGTTCCTAAGGAAATCCCCTGTTCTTAAATCTGATTGGTACAATAATTTGACACAGGTGTTTGTGGATTGCAGCCTTAAAAGCTCTATAAGATTCTGACTGGGAGTGGCAATCAGCTTGAGTGTTGACTATATCTCTGATCTATCAGTGTTGGTGTGTGCATTCAATAAACCAGCCGTGTTTGGCTGAAATTGGTGTCTGAGTGGTAATTCCCAGACCACAATAACATGTGTCTAGCTTGTTCTCTCTGATATCTGTCTCTGTAAAACTGTCTTTTTAGAAAACTGCTTCTGAACTTCAGGAAACTAAACTGCCAACCAAGCTACCTGAACAGAACTGACTGACTCTCTCACTGCACTGTTTTTAAATAGAATTTCCTGACTTGGCTGTTCTCATAAGAACTGATCATATCTTTTCTCTGAATCATTCTGTCAAATCTGTCTCTGATTCATCATTTGTCTGCCACTCAATTAGACCTCACTTTCAAACATGGGTGCTTCTTTCTAGAAAGGAAAATTTATCTTCATTGTTTGGGATTAAAGGTATGTACTAATGTAGTGTCTGTATTCCAGCCAGAGCAGCCATATTGCTGGATTAAAATTTCTCTACAACTCAGTACTTGTTTGTTTGTTTGTTTGTTTTGTTTGTTTGTTTTTGTTCTTGTTTTATTTTTCAATTGATGTTTTGGTTTAGTATTAGTATTATAGTATGAGAACTTAAGATAATTTAGCTTCTGTAGTTTTACTTCATGAAAAAACCTGGCATAATTCATTATGCACATAGAATAATTAACTGAACAATTGAAAAAATCATTTATAAGTATGTGGTCCTCTGCCACACACAGCCTTGAAGTATAATAACTATTGTCTTATCTATGTGCAAAAATATGCATATTTTTCCAATAGTTAAATTTCATCTGAGTGTAACTCACAATCATTACATTTAAAATGCTTCTTTGATTTGATCTTTTAAAAAAACAACAAAGAAACAAACAATCAAACAAATAAAGACAGTTGTAAAAAAAATGAGGAAAAGGTTAGACCACAAGATACTGGGATTTTTTTAAGGCAGATGTTGGCTGGTACCTTGCAGTCATTGTCACTTGCCTTGGCAAAAATTGCCATGGGCATCACAAAATCCTGAAGATGAGAGTCTTAGTCAGAGACACAAGACGCTGGGTTCATTTCAAGAATGAATATTTTTTGTTTCTGATGCTTTTTATATATCATTAAAATAGTTACTAGAAATGATACTGTACCAGAGTTTGAACAAATAGCATATTTGACTCATATATTAGTTCTTCTGCAACTTTTGTTTTTCTCTGAAGAACATTTCTCCTGGGTCTTATCTTTTGCCTTACAATGTTCCACAGTCATAAACTATATCTTGCTCAGCGACTTAGATTTAGTTAGGAACTATGGACCATCTGGGCCACAAATGGTTGCAAATGAACCCACTTTAAACTGAGACACAATTCAGAAGTAACAGGACAGGAAAGAATCACAATGCAATCTGAATATAAATGTTACAGGGCACATGCTCTTCTCTGCAGAGACAGTTGCTAAAACCTTAGGGGTCAAGGTCAGATATACTACCATGCACATGTGACACAAAGTAAATTATCAACATGGATGGGCACAACAACTGTTTCATTTCCATTGGTAAAAATTTCAAAATATCCAAATAGTAAAGCAGAGTGAGTAAATTATTAAAGAAACTATTACTTGTGTATAAAACATTTGATTATTGGTTTCTGAATAAGAGTATGTTTAAATAAGTAGGACATGACATAAAAAACATCTTAATCAAAAGTTGAAATAGCTCTGAACACATTTAACTGAAAAAGGAAATCAAATAGAAAAACTTGTAACACTTTATATTCATTAACACTGCCTCGGGATTTATCTTGAGAATTAATTAGAACATATATAATTTCATGTATAGAATATCAACCTAATAGAGAATTTTTGAAGTATTACTCAAGGTTTGAGATAGTACTGTAAAGTTATAATCATCACATTGAGTTTCTAACACCAGAGATTTTTCTACTTCTTTCCCAAATAGTCTCTTAGAAAAGGTGCCCCAGAGGTCAGCTTATTGAAAGAAAAAAAAATTTAGAATTGTGTGAAATTGCTCCAGGTATAATTATTCTCTACACCTTTGTTCTCTACACTTAAAACCACATATCCTCAGATCTTTAGAAAGACCTATTTCAAAAGCAACTTTGTTGTTTAGGAGAACAATACTATAATCCATTAATATCCATTAACACATTTTCCCAGATACATTTCCCAATGTTTAATGTTGTTTAGGTGACTGAGCTTTACTTTGGAGACATTGACTGTGGAACAATAGATGCCAGAACAGATGTGTATTCATTCAAATGTTACAATATTATATGCCTCTTACCAAACAGGGCAATTCTCAAACATAGTAGCACTATTCAGAATAATTACAAAATGTGTATCAAGGAAGATATAACTTGAAACAAAGAAAAAATAAATATGAGAATGGACAAGAAACACTGTATTTAACATTTATTTTTCATAGTACTGACTCTTATACTTGGCATGACTTTATGTACCATTATGTGACCATTAGTATATAGGCATGATAAATTTGATAAATTAATATGTATTTTAAGTTATCTTAACGTGACAGTAGTGGGATGTGGTCTACTTACTTGTTAAAGTTTTTGAGTAATTTTATGGTCAAATATTGTTTGGATGAGATTATAACAAACCCTCAGGTATCCTTTCTCTCTCATCTACGTCTTTTCCCATGTCAATATCTTGCCTGAGATTGGCACATTTGTCAACTTGCCTTCCTTTGTACTGACAGACTATTATTAAAGGTTAGGGTCTCTATTTCAGATAAAAGCTTCTTTGAGGTGGGGTGAAAATTACACTTATATGTGGGTAGAAAAACAAATATTTTGAATACAGGGAGGCATTTTGTTGATATTGTAAAATGGTGATTGCATTTTCTCCTCCTCCAAGACACATAGCTTCACTAGCCTCAGTAGTTCTCTAAGTAAAAAGTGTAGGGAAAATATGACTGGGGATCCCAAGTACTGGACATAACATCCCTTTTGTTTAGCTGATCTTAAGTCAATATAGAACTATTATTAAGACACTGGAGGGAGAGCATCCTAGAGAGGCCACGGCCTGCAAAGCTGCAGGTAGGAGCACCTGCACACTACCCTACGCCTCAGAGGAACAATTGGCAGTAGGGAGCCACCAGAGCACACCTAGCATCCAGACCCCACCCCTGCAGAATACCACTCCCCTTCTGCCCCTCACCTGGATCCCAGTGACTGGAGCAGATACCCACCTGATCTGCTCTCCTATGGAAACCACTACCGTCAGGGCTGTGGACATCCTAGAGAGGTCACTGGACTCAGAGCAGGGAGCACCATATCCCAAGGCATCCTAGAGGAGCGACTAAACTTGGAGCAGCAAACACCTAGCTGGGCTATGACTGTGGAGACACCATTTCCTGAGATAGCCTAGAGGAGCCACTGTACCCAGAACAGCTGGGGCTCAGGATCATAGAGACATCCAGACCCGGAGGAGTTCTGACACAACCAAGATAACTGGAAAGGCAGGCTCCAGTCAGAACCAGTGAGTGCAGGTAGCACTAGGCTAACCAAATGGTGAAAGGCAAGCATAAAAATGTAAACAAGAGAAACCAAAGTTACTTGACATCACCAGAACCCAGTTCTCTCACCATAGCAAGTCCTGAACACCACATCACACTGGAAAAGCAGGATTCAGAATTAAAATCACTTCTCAGGATGGTGATAGAGGACTTTAAAAAGGACATAAATAACACTCTCAAAGAATTTGAGGAGAGCACAAGTAAACAGGTAGAAGCCCTTAATAAATGCAAGAAAACATAACCAAACAGGTGAAGGAATTACACAAAACCGTCTAGGATCTAAAAATGGAAGTAGAAACAATAAAGAAATCTCAAAGGGAGACTACCCTGGAGATAGAAAACCTAGGGAAAAGATCAGGAATCATAGATGCAAGCATCACCAACAGAATACAAGAAATAAAAGAGAGAGTCTCATGCACAGAAGATACCATGGAAAACATAGACACAACGGTCAAAGAAAATGTGAAATGCAAAAAGCTCCTAACACAAAACATCCAGGAAATCCAGGACACAATGAGAAGACCAAACTTAAGGATAATAGGCATAGATGAGGGTGAAGACTCCCAACTTAAAGGGCCAGTAAATATCTTCAACAAAATTATAGAGGAAAACTTCCCTAACATAAAGAAAGAGATATCTTTACACATATAAGAACCCTACAGAACCCCAAATAGACTAGACCAAAAAAGAAATACCTCCCATCACATAATAATCAAAACATCAAATATACAAAACAAAGAGAAGATACTGAAAGCAGTAAGGAAAAAATGCAAAGTAAAATATAAAGGCAGACCTATAAGAATTACACCAGACTTCTCACCAGAGACAATAAAAGCCAGAAGATCCTGGACTGATATTATACAGACCCTAAGAGATCACAAATGCCAGCCTAGACTACTATACCCAGCAAAACTCTCAATCACTATTGATGGAGAAACCAAGATATTCCATGACAAACCAAATTTATACAACATCTTCCCACAAATTCAGCACTTCAAATGATAATTGATAGAAAACTCCAACACAAGGAGGGAAACTACAACCAAGAAAAAAGCAAGGAAGTAGTCTTTCAACAACCTCAAAAGAAGATAGTTACAGAAATATAATTCCACCTCTAATAAAATAACAGGAAACAACAATCATTTTTCCTTAATATCTCTTAATATCAATGGACTCAATTCTCCAATAAAAAGACTTAGACGATCAAACTGGATGCATAAACAGGACCCAGAATTTTGCTGCATACAGGAAACATACCTCTGTGACAAAGACAGGCACTACCTCAGAGTAAAAGGATGGAAAACAATCTTCCAAGCAAATGGCCCCAAGAAACAAGCTGGAGTAGCCATTCTAATATCAAATAAAATTGATTTTCAACCAGAAGTAATCAAAAAAGATAAGGAAGGACACTACATACTCGTCAAAAGAAAAGTGTACCAAGAAGAACTCTCAATTCTGAACATCTATGCCCCAAATGCAAGGGCATCCACATACATAAAATAAACTTTACTGAAGCTCAAGGCTTACATTACATCTCACACAATAATAGTGGAGGATTTTAACACCCCAATCTCAGCAATAGACAGGTCATGGAAACAAAAACTAAACTGAGGCACAATGAAGCTAACAAAAGTTATGAACCAAATGGATTAAACTGATATCTATAGAACATTTCATCCAAAAACAAAAAAAATATAACTTTTTCTCAGCACCTCATGGTACCTTCTCCAAAATAGACCACAAAACAGGCCTCAACAGATACAAAAAGATTGAAATAATCCTGTGTACCCTATCAGACCACCATGGACTAAGGCTGGTCTTTAATAACAACAAAAACAATGGAAAGCCAACATACACGTGGAAACTGAAAAACCCTCTACTCAATGATGACTTGGTCAAGGAAGAAGTAAAGAAAGAAATTAAAGACTTTTTAGAATTTAATAAAAAGGAGGACACATCATACCAAAACTTGTGGGACTCCATGAAAGCAGTACTAAGAGGAAAAATCATAGCTCTAAGCGCTTAAAAAAAAAAAAAAAAAACCTGGAGAAAGCATACACTAACAACTTGACAGCACACCTGAAAGCATTAGAACAAAAAGAAGCAAATATATGCAATAGGAGTAGACAGCAGGAAATAATCAAACTCAGAGCTGAAATCAACCAAGTAGAAACAGAAAGAACTATACAAAATATCAACAAAACCAAGAGCTGGTTCTTTGAGAAAATCAACCAGATAGATAGACTAATCTGATAGTCAGATAGATAGACTTAGCCAGACTAATCAAAGGGCACAGAGACAGTATCCAAATTAATGAAATCAGAACTGAAATGGGAGACATAATAACAGAAAGAGCAGAAATAAAAAAATCATCAGAACCTACTACAAAGGCCTGTACTCAACAAAATTGGAAAATCTGGATGAAATGAACAATTTACTAGACAGATACCAGCCACCAAAGTTAAACGAGAAGCAGATAAACCATCTAAACATTCCCATACCCCTAAAGAAATAGAAGTAGTTATTAAAAGTCTCCCCACCAAAAAAAGTCTGGAACCGGAAAGTTTTAGTGCAGAAATCTATCAGACCTTCAAGGAAGACTTAATACCAATTCTCCTCAAACTATTCCACAGAAGAGAAACAGAAGGAACACTACCCAATTCATTCTATGAAGCTACAATTAAGCTCATGCCTAAACCTCACAAAGACCCAACAAAGAAAGAGAACTACTGACCAATCTCTCTTATGAATATTGATGCAATTCACCCCACAAAAAAGAAGTTTACATAAATATTAAGTAGGTATTTTCTATGAATGTATAAAAAATAATAGCTGAACATAGGGTATTTCCCTTTTACTAATTTTAGCATTTGAAATTATAATTAATTGATAACATATTTTAATGCTATAAAATAATTAGAAAGTCAAATGTCTTGAAATTGGGTCTTTTAATCAATGAACATACTGTATATCAAAAATAGTCAAGTTTCTTAAAGTTACACATAAATCAATACTTCTGGTGTTACAAAATAATTCTGAATTTATTTATGTCCAGGTCCACTGCAATTTCTTGCTATGTAACCATGGCTGACCTGATAATTGCTATGTAACCATCCTGCTCTTGAACCCACTACTCCCCAGCATCTGCTCTCTGAGTTCTAGAATTGCAAACATGTGCCACCAACCCCACGCTTTTCTTAATGTTGTATAAATAAGTTGTTTTATTTTAATTCTGAAAATAAATGCTTAATACTTACATTGATTCCTAAAGTTAAATATATTCAGTAATATATCTTGTTTTTAGGCAATAAATATATACATATATATGTATATGTGTAGTGATTTACTATAGGAATAAACATTAAATTATTAATTAATAAATAAAGTCTATAGGATATAGGATATATACATCCAATCATATACATTTACAAATACTAGCACATAATAAATAAATAAATATTCCAGGCAAACCCAGGCATATGATAATTCATTACATGATTGACTATGACTTGCAATGATGCAGAAATGTTTCACACATATTCAGAGGGAATTTTTCTTCAAATTTTGAAGTTTTTCCTTTTCCCAGATAAGAAATTTATTCTGTAATTGTTCTTCTTAATGTCCAGGGACTACAGAGAGACTGAACTCCTACTCAGCTAGATAGTAATGAGGACACCTGCTGGTTCATCTTTTACTTCTTTTACTTCTTTTTAGTGTTTTCTATTTTTTTATTTTTATACATTTTACAAAGTCATGTCCAGTAGCTCTTATTTAAGATTTCTTGTAATCTTTTGGTATTAATGCTTACAGAAAAGCTTTAATAGTATCAACAAAAAATTTTGAATTGTTTTTTCAAAGATTCAGTGTATTTAAATAACCTCAGTTCTCTTAAGGCTATAAACCTACAGTCTGTATTTCCAAACTGAAGTTACAGTTTTCTATTCTCATTGAATACCGTCAACCATGAAAATTTAATCTGAAGCTTCCAACTCTCTTGTGGAATGTCTTTATTAATTTACTTGTAAAGTATTTTTTATGTATTACAGTACCTTCCAACTGTTAGAGATTTTCTGAAGAAGACTAAATTTGTTTTACGTTTTAATGCAGTGACATGTGTTCAATCATCAAAGTGCTCACAAGAAGCTTGCTACGTTCAAATTATGAAGCCATGATTAATGTCTTGTGATGTTTTTCTGGTTCTTTATTCATAAACTGATAAATTTGAGAAGTTGATCATCTGGAAAATTAGTTATTAAACACACTGAAAAGAGTCATTTAAAACCAACTCCACATGTAAATGTATTTAAGATAAAATGTATTGTGATAAAGCTGGGCACAAACAATATTCATAAGAAAAGTCATGATATTTATAAAGACTTCAGTATCATTGAAGGGCAAGCCTTACTAGTGAAAACATTGGCATATTATTCTGTTGTGTGAAAATATTCTTTCTCCCAACCACTCACACAGATTTTTTCTGCTTGTTACCCAAGCTATTTTCCCACTTCTCTCTGAACGTCACCCCTAACTGTGAAAGCCCAGGGAAAAGAGAAGCTCTCTTTCAGGACTACAGCTACTGTCTTCATACTTTGTACCTACAGGTAATTCCTCAAAGCTGCATATCTAAGTTAAATCAAAGGAAATGCTTAGGATAAACACACAAACACTTTCACAGAGACACATATTCCCTTACAGTTTGGGAGTATCTGCAGTGTTTTAACTTTACAATTCTACTCATAGGTGAATCTCAATGTCTGCATATGATCTCATTATTTTCATATCAGTGGAATCAAAACCCCTGTGTGCTAGTCTTCTTTTACTTAATGTGATGCTTTTCTGAGTGCATTGCTATAGCAGCAGGTGGTAATGTAAACAATTCAGCCAATTTAATAGTCCAGCCATTCTTTAACCAGTAAGATAAAGAAATGGTGTACAATTTTATCGTTTCATGCCTGGATATGTAATGAAAAAAATCAAACCTTAGCAATCAAATAAAGAAGTGAAGAGTGACCAGCCTGCAGGGGACGGGATAATATCAGAAAGACAGATGAAAATTATTTGGTATAAGTAGACAATCCTAACAGCACTTCATATTTATTAGAGAAGCTGTTAGAACAGTAAGTTATTTCTGAGTCTGCATTGGTAGCAGTATTAATGTTAACAACAACAACAACAAGAACTACAACAAAAGTAATGCTTCTCCTTTCATTTCTTTAAAAGCTTCTAGCACAGAGCGTTTTTTTACTATTAAGGAAATGTTATTTCATTGTGTAATTTTAGTATTTAATTTAATATTTGTTCTCAATTCACAAATTCTTTAATTTTCTCTTTGTTATCTTATAGTGGAGATTCACAATTTACAGATTGGGCAGATGATTAACTTTGAGTAGATCTCAGTGGATGGGGAAAGAAAGGGCGGCATTTCACTGATTTTTCCTGCATACAAATAATTGTCTAGTTGTTCCAGCCACATTTACTAATTACTTTTCATCATTTAGTAACAATGGATGTCTGTCTAATAAGTTTATAATAGCACTGACATATATCCTGTTGTTTTGTGTCTCCTCTATATTACAGTTGTTCACATCTCTGTTCATCAGGGATGAGGAAATTACTTTCACAGAGTAATCCACATCTCCAGTTTTTCAATTAATGAGTAAAGAAAATTCTACGTTATTTTTGTTCTCTGAAAGATATGAGAGAATTTCTATCTTCTATAATTAAGATGATTGGTAGGACCCACCAATGAAAACACAGAGCCTGTTTTTCTGTTCATTTGGTTGATTTTTCTTTTTATTTGGGGAGCTATGTCACTGATTCTATTTAATAGATAGAAGTGCATTCAGATTTTTCTTTATAGGAGACTTGGTTGACTATTGTTTAAATTACTCTAATGTATGTAATTTATCAAATTTATGATAATTAGTCCTCTTGACCTTTTTGTTCCATTTTTCTTTATTTATGCCTGATACTGAGTAGATTCTCTCTCTCTCTTTCTCTCCTTCTCTCTCTCTCTCTCTCTCTCTCTCTCTCTCTCTCTCTTTCTCTCTTTCCCCCTCTATCTGTCTGTCACTCTCTCCCAATAGAGTAAAAATTAGTTGTGAAGGTTTTATTTCAGTGAACTTTATCTTTCACAACATCATCGATCTTTACTCTTTATGGTTCAGTTTTATTTATGGGTCCATGTGTGTGTTTGTGTGAAACTATACCACATGTCTGTAGGTGCTGAAGAAAAACAATCAAGGGTGTCCATTGCCCTGGAGATGGAGTTAGTCAGTTGTGAGTTACCAAGTACAAGCACTGAGAACTGAACTCCGGTCTCCAGAATAGCTGCAAATACATACAATTCCTGTTGCTTTTCGCTTACTTTTTTTTTTTTTTTATGAAACTCTTTAGATAGTTTGCTTTCCTATGTTTAATGACTCTACTGGAATATTGAGTAAAGTACATTTTCTTACAATGAGACTCTATTGCAAACTATCTCTCTGTGGCATTGTGCAAACTTGCATTACCCACAATATGGCTGTGCTTGTGCAGCAATCTTTCACTGGAATGCTTTGTGATGTCTTTGCTATGCTACTTTTTCATACTTTTTTTCCCTTTTATTTTATCTGACAGTTACTCTCCATTGTATTCATTCCTTCATTGTTCTTTTATAGTATCATAAAGTATGAGTTATATTTATCTGTATTTCCACAGACAGTTTTGATGTCATATTTAATATTTCATGGAGCCCTTTTGGAAAGCTGATTGGATTGTCATTAATTTCACTGCTCCATGCAAAACACCAGCTATCTTATTGGCCTCCATTATTATCGCCATCTTTCCAGCTTCTGTGTGGAACACATAAACTACAATCATGCACTGCCTTCCTGAAAATATTAATTTGACTTAAAAGTATTTAGAAATAGAGCATCTTTACACAATATGGAAGAAAGCTACCCTGTGTTGACCATCAGCTCTGTTTCATTTTCAAATATGGCTGGTAAGCATCCTTTTACATATATATATATATATAAAGCATACTTCTTAAGATGGAAATGGTTGGAAAAGTATGAATAGTGTTGGAATTACAACTGTCCCTAAACTCATTAGCATTAAAATCCATTCTCAAATGCACACATGGGATTCTCTCATTCTTGTAGGTGAATGTCCTTTGGAAATCGATTCATGAAATGGTTAGGGCACATCTGATTACCCCCATTCTCTCAGGGATACTTTGTCCTCAGTTAAGTGAAGTAAAGTGAGTTCAAGGGCTTTGCAATTTTTAATTAAATTAATTGTTGTTTTTAGAGGATATCTCTATGAGTGATTGATGCTTTGCTACACTCTCAGTTTTCTTTGAGGCTGGAAATTTAATTAGTCCTCTGTGCTTTATTCATCTTCTAGAAACTAAATGCATATGTCTCCTGGTATACACTTTAACACCAACTTACTATGCTCTCATACTCATATTTCTAATTAGTTCACTTATACATCTGTACAATTAGCTTCCTTTTAATGTGAAGTTCAAACTCGCAAGCACTTTTACAGTTTTTTTAAAGTTTCTTTTTGTGACGGTTTTCTTAGAAAGCACGCTTACTATAATCCCAAGTTAATATGCTTCATTATTATTTTATTAAATATTAATTCCGGTAGCACTTGCATATATATTTTCCTTTTAAGAAAGTTGAGGGTATATATTAACCTATATTTTCTCACATAAAGGACTTTTTTAATTTTTAAAAATTTTATTGGTTACTTTATTTATTTACATTTTAAATATTATACACCTTCTTAGTTTCCCCTCTGAAAAAGAGCCTACCCCTTACCCCTATCCCCCTTCTTCTATGGCAGCATTCCAACATACATATTCCCATGTCACTGCTCTGGCATTCCCCTAAGCTGGGGTATCAGGCCTTCACAGGACCAAGGGCCTCCCCTCCCTTTGATGCCAGATAAGGCCATCCTCTGCTGTATATGCAGCTGGAGCCATGGGTCTCTTCATGTGTATTTTTTAGTTGTTGCTTTAGTCCCTGGGAGCTCTGGGAGATCTGGTTGTTTGAATATGTTGTTCTTCCTATGGGACTGAAACTCCTTTAGCTCCTTCAGCCCCTCTTCTAATTCCTCCATTGGAGTCCCCATGCTCAGTCTGATGGTTGGATGCAATCATCCACATTTGCATCTGTAAGGCTCTGGCAGAGCCTCTGAGAAGACATCCATAACAGACACCTGTCAGCAACCACTTCTTGGCATCAGCAATAGTGACTGGCATATGGATGGATCCCCAGGTAGGGCAGCCTTTCTTTCAGTCTCTGCTCCACTTTTTGCCCCTGTATTTCCATTAGAGAGGAGCAATTCTGGGTTAAAAATTTGAGAAGGATGTGTGGCCCCATCCCTCAACCGAGGATTGTGCCTAAACTCTGGCTATTGTTCTAAAGGTTCTATCTCCCCTTTGTTGGTTATTTCAATTAATGTCAACCCCATCGTGTCCTGATAGCCTCTTGCTTTCCTGGTGACTTTCTGTTGGCTATCCCCAGGTCTGCATCCCCCATTGCTTCACACCTCTATTCAGTGTCCTGAACCTCTGTACATCTCCTGCATCTCATCCCACACCTGACCTCCCCCCTTTCCCTCCCCTCTTCCTCACTTTCTTCCAAGTCCCTCGCACCCTCTACCTCCAGTATTTATTAATTATTTTGTTCCCCCTTATAAGTAGGAGTGAAACATTCACACTTTGGTCTTTCTTCTTTGAGCGTCATATAACCTGTGAATTGTATCTTGCTATTCCGTGCTTTTTGCCTAATATCCACTTATCAGTGCTTACATACCATGTGTGTTCTTTTGTGACTGTGTTACTTCACTCAAGATGATATTTTCTATTTCCATCCATTTGCCTGCAAATTTCATGAAGTCATTGTTTTAATAGCTGAGTAGTACTCCATTGTGTAAATGTACCACATTTTCTGTATCCATTCCTCTATAAAGAGATATCTGGGTTGTATACAGATTTGGCTATTATAAATAAGGCTGCTATGAACTTAGTTGTGCATGTGTTCTTGTTATATTTTGGAGCATTGTTTGGGTATATGCTGAGTTTGGGTATATAGCTGGGTCCTCAGGTAGTACTATGTTCAGTTTCCTGAGGACTTGCCAGACTGAATTTCATAGTGATTGTAACAGCTTTAAATCCCACCACCAATGGAGAAGTGTTCCTCTTTCTCTACATCCTCACCAGCATCTGACCATCACCCAAGCTTTTGATCTTAGCCATTCTGACTTGTGTGAGGTTGAATCTCTGTGTCATTTTGATTTGCAAATTCCTGTTGACTAAGTATGTTGAACATTTCTTTAACTGCTTCTCAGCCGTTCAGGATTCCTCAGTTGAGAATTCTCTATTTAGCTCTGCATCCCATTTTCAATAGAGTCTAACATCTTGAATTTGTTGTATATATTGGGGTCATTTATTTATTTTGTGTATTTGTATGTGCAGGGAAACATGTATGGCATATGCTACAAGTTGATGTAAAAATAAAAAAATAGAAAAGAAAAAAGAAAAGTAAGAAAAGAATAAGACTATCAGTAATCAGTTTTGTATCTTATCCATGTGAAATATAGAGAAGAAAACATATTCCCAGTCCTGACAATTACCTTTTCCTGCTTAGCCATCATGCCTGCTACAAAAAAAGTATTTTAACGTATTTTATAAGACATATTTTTATTAATAATAAACTATTTAAAGAAATATTCTATTAAAACATTTAAATCCAATTTGGAATACTAAGTTTACAGTAAAATTATTTTTTGTTTATAAGAAGGGTCCTGATTAAAGAGATTAAGTCACATTGTAGCCTTAAAGTTTTCTAGATATAGTAGTGATTCAGGAAGTTCATAAAGTAGAGTAGTAAAGCAAAGTAATGCTTATCACCCTCTCTCTCTCTCTCTCTCTCTCTCTCTCTCTCTCTCTCTCTGTGTGTGTGTGTGTGTGGGGGGGGTGTCTATGTGTGGTTGTGTATGCATGTGTGTGTAAAACAATAATGACGGCAGGCATGGTAGAAGCTAGTAAGTAGAGAAGGAGAAAGGTAAAATGATAAAAATAGAATCACCATGTATGAATTTGAAATTATATTACAATCTCAATATTTAAAAAGGAGTGTCCCAGAGCATGCCCCCAAAATAAAATAAACTGGACTTCAGCCTGTTGTCTTTAGTTCTTAAAGGATAATATATGTGTATGTTATGTATACAATTAAAATAACTTTTATCTCCCCCACATACTTTCTGCCACCTTTACCCATCCAAATCCATGCCTTCATTCTTCCTTTTCTTAGAAAACAAATGAAAGAAAGTAAGAAAGTAAAAACAGAACAGAACAAAACAAATAAAAAGAAAAACAAGTGAAACACATACACACCCCAAGAATCACAACATCTGAAAAAAGAGTTTTGTTTTATTTTTGAGAAGTTGTAAATTGTAGTTACCTCCTGATATAAGAATGGGGACTCATGTCTAGTTTCTCTTTCAGTCTTGTATATGTATGCATGCATGTCCTGTGTACACTGCCACAATCTCTTTGAATTCATGTTTTCATTATTCTTGTTGTGTAAGAAAGACATTTTTCTTGGTGTTATTCATCCCATTTTCCTAAAATCTTTTTTCTCTTTTTAAACCTGAAATAATGTGAGTAAATGAAATTTAAAAAATAAAAAATAAAAGAAATAGAGGATACACTCAGTCTCCTACTTTATAAAAAGTTCTCATAATGCATATGCTCTTCTGTAGGTAACTGACTCTTTATCAGAATGAAGAACTAATTCCTCAATAAAATATAGCTAGTTGAATCAATCTCAAATCTGGGAATAAATGAAAATCATCCAAGAGTTAACTTTTGTGTCTGCTGAAGCTGGAACAATAAGGATTTGACCATCTGAAGCAGGAAGGCTCTGATGCACAGACAAAATCATAAGCTATCTCCTCCTCACATACTGACATACAGACCTATTTCTGAATCTGGAGTGTGTTAGCTGGGCAATACTTTTTCAGTTACATAGTACTTTTATGGTATGTCTCTACATCCTTTTCTCCTTTTCTAGAAAATTCATGTGAAGTGTCTAAAAATGACTATAGCCATATTATAACTGCATATGTGAAAATATAGAATGAACAGAGCAACTGAACAGCAGGATACCCTACCAGAGGATGGAATTCAGAGATACATGAGAAAGTACCATGTTATATTTCTCCATTTTTTGCTATAAAAACTCAATACATTCCTCTTCTTGGTTTATGTGCTTGACCAGATAATGTACAGAATTCACTATGCAGACAGAGCCAAGGGGATAATACATACAAATAATCCTCCCCTTATCTTTATGTGAGTGTTCTACAGTCACCCTTAAGAACAGCAAAATATGGAGACAGTAACATTCATAAAAGGATTTATTACATATTAGAACTATAAGTATCACTTATATAGTGCAAAATATACTGTATTATATCTAACATAATGTGAATTCTGTATAAATAATTGTTGTATTGCAATACTTAAGTAACATTGACAAGAGTAATCCTGTTTATGTCCAGTAAAGGATAATTCTTTAATAACTACCTGCTCTTGGTTGCGGTTCAGAATTTTTTAAAACAGATTATTTACTTTATGTATGTGTGGAGTGAAAAAGGGAGGATGGAGAGAGACTTAAGTCAACTCATATATACCTATTGATTGGCTCATGTGTTTATGTAAATTAGTAAGTCATTAATCTACAAGACACTCTGTCAGACCAGAGACATCTGGCCAGGAAGTGATATTATCATGTTGAAGCATAATTCCTCAGGGAAATTTAGCTTTATAATTACTTACTTTCAACTGATTGGATGAAGCCAGGATTGTAGAAAGTAATCTGCTTAAAGTCAATTGATTATAGGTGTTATCCACATCTAGAAAATGCCTTCACAGCAGCACCAAGATTAGTGCTTAATCAAATGACTGAGTACTATAGCTTACCTAAGCTGACACATTAAGCCCCTTTTACAGTTTTTCCATTAACAACTTTGTACCCATAAGTAACAACTTGATATATGAATTGTTTCTTACAGTACTGTTGAATGGACCAAGAGTTTTCTGAACACTAGGCAAACACTCTATTACTGAACTACACATAAAACCCTCTACCTACATTTTATTTCAAGTCAGAATCTCACTACATTGCTCAGGTTGGTTTTTACCTCACCTAATAGTACAAACAAAGCCTTAAACTGATGACCCCCTGCCTTAGATTCCCAAGGAGCTTAGATAACAAATTCAAACTTACAGTTAATATATAACTTTCCTATACAACTTAATATTTTCTATCTCATATATGCAAAAGTATGAATGGCGTATGAAAATAATTTTTCTCCTTAATAATTCTTCATTTTAAATAATGAAACATAAAGTCTAGCATTAGGATGTTTTATATTTTAGACTGTAAGGACATAGAATAAATGTTTAATATATGTACTGAATACATCCTCTATTCCAATACAAAAAGGAAAGAGTATCTCACAGCAATCACGGTGTTATCTGGGAACCTGAAGGAGTTATTGTTTGTGTTTAAGATTAAAGCGGGTCAGTATCAGGTATTGGAAGGGACAGAAGAGAAGTACAGAGGATCAGAAAAGCAAGTAGAAATATGTAACAGTGGGGGATGGGAACCTTTGGATATGCACTAGAAAAACCCGGCCTCTAGGGAAGCTAGAGGATCCCAAGATCCAACTGGGATGACTTCAACAGAAATACACAAGTGGGAGACCACATTCAGTAGATAGGCACAGCCCCCAGTTGAGGGAACAGGCCACCTACCCTTCTCAAAATTGTTAACCCAGAAACGTTTCTGTTCAAAGGAAATACAGGAACAAAAATGGAACAGAGGCTGAAGGAAAGGTCATCCAGAGACTTCCCCATACTATCCATCCTATCTGTCTACCAAACCCACACTATTTCTGATGCCAAGAATGTCTTGCTGACAGGAGCCGGGTATGGCTGTTCCCTAAGAGGTTCTATCAGCATCTGACCAATAAGGATGCAAACACTCACAGTCAACCATTGTACTGAGCCCAGGGACCCCAATGGAAGAGCTAGTGGAAGGACTGAAGCAGCTGGAGGGGATTGCAACCTCATAGGAAGAACAATATCCACTAAATGGACCACCCAGCACTCCCAGAGTCTAAACCACCAACCAAAATGTATACACAGAGGGATCTATGGCTTCAGATACATATGTAGTAGAGGATGACCTTATCTGCCATCAGTGGGTACGGAGGCCCTTGGACCTGTGGAGGCATGATGCCCCAGTGAAGGGGGATGCTAGAGCAGTGAGGCGGGAGTGGGTGAGTGAGTGGAGGAACACCCTCATAATGGCGAACCTGAGAGAGGAGAGGGAATTTCTAGAGGTCTAACCAGAAAAGGGAATAGCACTTGAAATGTAAATGAATCAAATGATTAATAAAAAGATTAATTTTCTATGTTAACTTTCTAATCAACCAAAATTTCAGTTCCTATGTTATCTTTCTACTTGAATAAAAATATCTGAGATAAATGTTGCAGACTGTCCTTTCAAGTTGCAGCTAGTTGATCTGGTGTCAAAGTCTTCTTTGCATCCTGACATATTTGAGATTTCTTTGCAACATGGAACCTCTGAGAGCAATTTTAGCAATATTTATTATTTACTCTTGGTACAAAGGAGCCTAGTAAATCTGGTCTGTTTCAGGTACTTACCAAATATATTTTGACTTGTTTCTTTTTTTGCTTAAGAAATTTCTCTACAGAGTGGAATGTTTAAATTTGGGGGAGGGGGAATATTACTATGCACTAATAGTACTAATGCATCAGTATGTTAGTATAGTAAAGTAAATATGTGATTATATCTTCTATTTTAATACATTGGTCCAAGATATTTCTAGCCATTACTGTTGTTAAAAATTACTTAATGAAAGAGAACCATATGTTCCACTATCTTAAGCTCATTCATTTCACTGTTCAGTTTAGGTAAAAATGCATATAATTTTCAGAATTCCTAGTCTGAAAATTGTGAGAGATGATGTTGCACATATTCTTAAACTGTTCTGATCATCTTAAGCTCTACAGGTTTTTTCATTATGAATAGCTATGTCATGTTCCACCAAAACCCATGAAAATTTCATAATTTCTTAGCTTTTATATATTATTTTATTTACTTTTTCCTCATTTTTATTATACTCTTGTCATTTTTGACTTTTGAAAATATATACTTTATGTGTATATATTAGGATTTCTTCTTAATGTTGTAAGGCATTAATGAAATCTCCAAATAATGGGTAAGACAGAGTTCCCACTGGCTACTTATTGTTAACAAATGAACCTTACAGTATTGAAACAGGGTTATATCCAATTGATATATCCAACTGATATATTGATAAGCCATTGGCCAAAGGGGTCCCATGGAAATACCAAAGTAACACAGGCGAAGGTAAGAGGTTGTTTTACACAAATGTATAGTAAGGCCCCAATGCTAGAGACAACATCCTTATAACTCACTGAACATGGAGCAGACAAACTAGTGCCTACATAGGACCTACAACCCTATTGTCTAAGCTTTGGCATGGCAAATTATACACCAACGCAACCACATACATTTTAATATACAGTGTTTCCAGTCTGAGAGATATGGTAATGTAATAGAGACACAAAATGTGTATGTGAGGGAAGCCAATCAGTGTCTGATTTGAGTTAAGATACACTTGATGAGACTGAACCCAAATCTCATAATGCTTTGGTAACTAGGAACTCGAAACTAGATAGCCCAGGAAACAATGGTAAAAACAAATTCTACTGGTGTTAAAACCAAAATAATAATAATAATAATAATAATAATAATAATAATAATAATAATAAAGTTGTGACTATTAATGGCAATTTGCTATTCATGTAAGTCACTGCTTTATCCAGTCATCATCAGAAACGCTTCCTCATGAAGCAGATAAGAACAAATTCTGAAACCCACAGCCAGACATTACACACAGAGAGAAACCTCTAAATGGAATGTCTTCAAAAAATCCCTCCTCTCGGATCTGCTTGAAACCTGAGGAAGAAAAGGAAGAAAGGATATTAGAACCAGGGGTTGGGTTAAATTTTTTGAGATGGGTGGTTGCCTGGTCCCTCAACAGGGGGCTATGCCTGTCTACTGCAAGTGGTGTCTATGGTTTCTCTCTCCCTTTTGTTGGGTATTTCTTCTAATGTCATCTCTGGTGGGTCCTGGGAACTTCTTGCTTCCCTGGCATCTGAGACTATCTAGTGGCTATCCCCAGTTCCCCATCCTGACTGCTGCATATTTCCATTCAATGACTCTCTGTACTTCTCTCCTATCTCTTCCCATACCTGAACCTTCCTTCTCCCTTTTTTAACCCTCCTCCTCCTCTATCCCTCCTAGGTCCCACTTTCCCTTTATCTCCAGTGATTATTGATTTAATTCCCCTTCTAAGTAGAATGAAGCATCCACACGTTTGTCTTCCTTCTTGTTAAGCTTTATATGGTCTATGAGTTGTAGTGCAGGTATTTTGGGCTTTAGGGCTAATATTCACTTATCAGTGTGTTTTTTTGTGTGTCAGTAACCTCACTCAGGATGATCTTTTTCTAGTTCCATCTATTTGTCTTTGAATTTCTTGAAGTCATTGTTTTTAATAGATAAATACTTACTTGCAGAGACAAAAGAAATGGAGCAGATACTGAAAAAAGGCTATCCAGAGACTTCCCCACCTAGGGATCCATCCTACCTGCAGACACCAAGCCCTGACACTACTGCTGAGTTGCTGACCGGAGCCTGGTATAGCTGTCCCCTGAGAGGCTCTGCCAGAGCCAGACCAATACAGATGCAGCCTGGGGACCCCAATGGAAGGAGTTAGGGGAAGGACTGAAGGAGATGAAGGGCTTAACAACCCCCTAGGAAGAACAACAATATCAACTAACATAACCACCTAGAGTTCCCAGGGACTAAACCACCAACCAAAGAATACACATGGAGGGAGCCATTGCTCCAGCTATATATGTAGTGAAGCTTGCCTTATCTGACAGCAATAAGAGAAGGCCCATGGTCCTGTGGATACTGTATGCCCCAGTGTAGGAGAATGCCAGGGTGGTAAGGTGGGAGTGTGAGGGTGGGTGGGTGGGGGAGCACCCACATAGAAGCAGGGTGAGGGGGGGATGGGATGGGGGAGTTGGGTGGAACTGGAAAGGGGGATAATATTTGAAACGTAAATAATTAAACTAACTAATTAAAAACAAGAGCCAGGGATTAGAGAAAATCAAGAGAAAAAAAAGCCCTTTAAATCAACTGAGCAAATCAAGTATGAACTCAAAGGAAATTGAAGTAACATTCTTTATTTTATTTCCAATTAATTCCAAAAGATTAATAAATATTTATATGCTGCATTGTGGGCATGAATAATTACTATTATTTTAAAATACGGAATGCATAACAAATTCATACTTTCAAGAGAAAAAATATTTTAAAAAAGTGTTTGTATGTGTGAGTATCTGCTATGTTTATGGGTATCTGTGGAAGCAAGGAATGTATATAAATTCCCTGGAGGTGTAGTTACAGAAGGCTGTGAGCAGGGAACCAGGTCAAGTCTTTTAGTATAGTAGTACTCCTAAGCAGTAAGCCATTGCTCCAGCCAGGAAATATTTACACACTCCCCATAGTCATCGTTTTCCCTTGTCACTTAATCAAGAGCTTTCTCAGTCTTTGCACTGTCTTTTTATCTTCTGCTTACTGCTTACACGAAAAATGGTTACTTCACATTAGTATTTTAAAATTTTAATTCTATATTTATGGCCTTTTATTACATGTATTATTTTAAATTAAAGAACATATACCTACATAAATATTTAAATATTTACCAAATAACTTCCTACTATATTACAATTAAGTATATGTTAATGTATTTGCATTATTCTTTTTAATGTAATAGGACCTGTGTAATCCAAACTGTGCTTCCATTTTAGTTAAAAATTTGAGAAAGTGGAAATACATAGGTGGTACTTAATTTTATAAATTGAGTATATAGTGCTTCTATTTAGATTCTTTACAAATTCACACACACATATATGTGTGTATATATATACATATATATTAATATACATATATATACATATATTATATATATATAATATACATATATACATATATGTATATACATATATATTATATATGTGTATATATTGATATATACATATATATTAATATATATATATATACATATATATATTTCATAATCCATTCATTATTTTTAATGAAATAGCTGAATAAAAATTTAAATGTAAAGATTTTGAAGTCAGTTTGACAAAATTTCACACATACTATTTTCAAATTATTTCCAGTTAGGATCTTTTACAGTAAGTGACCATATTTCACTTATTATTTTAAACGGTTTTTGGAAAATTTTTTGTAAATGGGTAATTCTGATATGTACAGTTATAGGAACCAAGTATTATTTCAAAATAATATAAGAAAAGTCTTTGGTACAAAATTAGAATACTGTATTAATATGTTTATTATACTATGTTTAAAAGCTACATCATTTTATGTGTAAGGTTTACAGCACTATAAAGTTCCAGGCATAATTGTGTGTACCTGAGCAAAACCTTTAAACTCATGCTTTTTATTTCACGTTCACACACTTTATAGATTTTCTCTGTGTGTATGATTAAGGGACATGAGAATGAGAGGTGAGAGACTTCTAGTAAATATAATTACTGTGCTTGACAAGCCTTGAAGAGCTCAACAGTGTCACAGGGCTATAACCTCGAGTAATAATTCTGATATCAGAAATGTCTCCTCTGTGAGTCAGTGAGAGAGTTAGTGAAGGCTTCTATCCAGAAATTACAGGAAGTAATTGAAGGCTAAACTGAACTCTTGGCTAGAGTGATAACAGCCTTTGCTGGTGATTTTTGCTATGCTTCAATCACTTACATTTCAATTATACTCTCTCTAATACCAACTCTTCTCATCCTATTAAACACACTCAATAGCTGTCTTTTTCTTATTTACCATGTATTAAAAAGGAAAAAAAACGAAGAGCAAATGACTTTTTTCCAGGCCAGAATAGCTAAGAGGACTGATGATAGACTCAAGTGATGCTTATACTTATGATCGTTTCAAACCAGCCAGTCACATATATGGTGATCAGCTATCCCTATCTAGGGAAATATCCTTTGAGATTTTTTTAAGTGAAGCTTCAATGTGTTTGGAATTGGTACATATGTGCTGAAAGTTTGTTACTGTGCAGAGCAGATTTAGATAACTCAAGAGATTCTACAGGGATGATCAGAAAATATCAAGAAAGCAGGCTCAAAATTTCCATTTCAGTTTCTACTGATTTCTTGGTGTATATTTTTCATTATATTAATTTTTTAAGTTTAAGATGATGCATGTTTTATGCAGCTGTGATCTACGAGTTTGTGTCATACACTTATAAGCACATATTCTGCCTATTATCTGTTAATAAAAATAGTCCTATAGAAGGCTGGATCTGTATTACTTTGGAGAACTTAAGCACAAAGAAACTGCAGTAAACTCAATGAACCACCAAGTTACTGGGATAGGTCAATTTCATTACCATTTGAATATAACACATTATAAAGCTTGGAAGTCATTTAAAGGAGCTAAGCAATCGGCATTGTCATCATATCTTTAAACCTAAATACATTATTAAAAAATTGGGATCAATCTAGTTGCCTTTTGACAGATGATAAAAATTATATATATATATATATATATATATATATATATATATATATTCCATTCACCTTTAAGTAATAATTCAACCACAAATTTTCTGAGAATATATAGTATTAGTCAAGGTCACCCAATCTCAGATAGAAAATAAGAACATGATCTCCTTATGTGAAGATGTAGCCAGTAACATACACAAACAAATATACACATGGATACAACACAGCACAGAAAAAAAGAGAGGAAGAAATATAAAGTTTTAGGTTGTGAGGAAGGTCTGAATACTGATAATGCATACAAGTTATGAAGGAGGATTCGAACTGGCATGTTTTAGTGTCTCTACGTTTGCTATAGATTTTTTGAGGCGGTTTGGTGATACATAAGTGCACAAAAAATGTATTTGATACTCAAAGTGAAAACTCCAATATGAAGCTCCAGAACTACAGGATAGTTATTCAGATATATAAAGATTCATTGATATGTATAGATACTGTATATGATTACTTTTGGTGTTTGATATTTTAATATTCAAGACTTTAAAATTAAAATTAATAGGAAAATTAAATAATTTTTAATCAAATTTACTGGGTCCAACAATGCCATTCTTTAAAACTAAAATTAAAAAATTCAACCTTAAAATTTATGAATGAACCAAAGCAAATTGGCAACACATAGCCAGAACTTCATAGTATAGTCACAGGAATCCTCTATTCAGATGTGGATGAAAGACACATAAAATATTCTGTGCCTGAACTAATAAAAGATGTCATTGGTAAAATGGATAAGCACAAAATAATGAGAAAATAAGAAATCAATATTAATTCACTGTGGACAATCTTCTAAGATAAACAAATGAGGAATAGAGAGCATTAAAACCAAGAAAATAAAAATAAATTAACAAGAAAAATGCACACTAATACTGATGAAATATTTCTAATTCTAATTATTCTATTAAGTAATCCAAGAAGGCTTCTCCAATATAAAACCAAGTTACAACACCTAGATGAGTGCAGAAAACTCAACAAGGAAATGTAAATGCTACTCCTGCTAAGATGGAAAATCATATTCCCAACATAAAGCCTATAAAATGAAATGGGTAATGAACTATATAAAGAAACAGAAATCAAGGAAATGTAAGAAAGGATAACACAACCTTCAATGTATGATATAAACCATGAAAACATAAATATATATCCCACTGAATGTTGATTCACCCACAATTTCAACTTTACAAATTTTTATTACAATTAGATTAGTTACATATTATCTCTTAGGCTTGCAGTTAATTGTAATCTGGATGATTTTACTTACATTACAAGTATTTAGACAAATTAGTTCTTTTTATTTTAATTAGTTTTTTTCCTGTTTGATTCATACTTTATAAATGATTTATAAACTTGTATTTTTATAATTATTTTTAATTTTATAGTTTTATAAATCATTTATAAATTTGTATATCTTGCAACAATATCTCTTTCCATAAATGTCTTGAAACCACATGGTAGAATGATTGTACTGACTTCCAAAAATTTTCCTCTGTACTTCCATAGACACAAAATAGCACCCATTCTTTTATTTTCCCCATCAACACAAACAAGTAAATTGAATACATGGATGAAATAATTGTTGTTAATAGACTATAACTGTTCTATCAATAATGAACAAACAGAAAGAAATCAGAAAAAATACTAATTACATTAAGAATAACTTTATAAAAATAGTAGTAAATCCAACCAAAGAGATGAAAGTCCTCTACAATGAAATGGGTGTGTGTGTGTGTGTGTGTGTGTGTGTGTGTGTGTAAGACATAAAATTAACATTAATCTTCTCCAAAAACTGGACAACAAATATCTTAAGTTAGAAGGTCATTATAACTATTTCTATTTGACTTCTGTATTTGTGGACAGAAAGTGAATTCTCATAAGTTGCAGTAGTTTTAGCCTGTAAAGTTATATAGACTTTCTTGTACTCACTACGTTTATAGTGGGAAATACACACATACAGAGAGAGAGAAAGTGAGAGAGAGAGAGAGAGAGAGAGAGAGAGAGAGAGAGAGAGAGAGAGAGAGAGATTTGTGTGTATGTGTGTGTGTGTATAAAATGAACTATCCTCCAAACACACAACTTATTATAAATTTTACTTTATTTCACAAAAGCAAAATTGAGGTTCAGAAATATTAAGCACCTTGACAGAATATCTCAGTGACATATATTTTTAGAGTTTTAATCCAGTTCTCTTATTGCAGTAGCTGAATCTAGCATTGTTCCACATTGGTTTCTCTTGACTCAGTTCTCTACCAATCTCTGTATTAATGATGGAAGAGAAGAAAACAAAAAACTACCAGCTTAGTTCACAGCTGTATAGGCATTGGACAGGTAATTAATAATGTCATGCCTGGCAACTCTCCCCATAAGTGCCATAAATATTGGCTATGGGCTTTCAAATATCATTTAAGAGTAAGTCACCTGTTCCATAATAGAATATTTCAGCCAGGAGAACTTCCCCACATGCACAGAAAGCAAAATATATCTTAATCTTGCCTTTTTAAAAATTTCATCTAAACACAGATTTCAAAAATTTACAAATGTGACTTAATAACTGTTCATATTATTTTAAGAAATAAACACCTAAGACATTTTGTGAAAACAAACTCCATTCATGTACAATGGTTCGAGACAGTGAGTTCATTCTGAGTGCTGTGAAATGTTCTAAAGAAAATCACTATTATCTATAATGTGAAAATTCCAAAATAATAAAAAAAATCCTATTTTTTTAGACAAAAGAGCAACCATTGTCCAAAATCAGAGTAATTTGAGAAAGAAAAGTTTAAGTAAAATGCCAAATAAAAAATGAAGACCCAGCAATACATGAGATGTTATTATTAAATATACAAATACATGAGGTGGAAGAGATATACATTTAGGTAGCTCACAGTTGCCTATAATTTCAGTTCCACAGGATATTATATATTTAATTATCTTCTACTGGTGTTGACTTTTCTCATCCATATTGCTAAATTGGTCAGTTCAAACATAAGTTTCGTGTAAAAAGAAAAACTAGTTTAAATTAAACATATCATTCTTTAAAGACAGCTTTATAATTAGAGTAATGGAAACATTGATTGTGCTAGATTTGGGGTACCTTAAGTTCACAAAATACCCCCACACATAAGGCTGAGCGAACATTGTGAGAGTTGTGCCATGAAGAAGGTAAAAGCCAGAAAAATCAGGGAGTTCTCTATGAGGTTGTGTTTCATAATTATATCAGAAGCTACAAGCACAAAGTCTCACCAAAATGGCATAATTATTATAATTATAACCTAAAAATCCTAATTAACAACAATATTAAGGCAGAAAAGACAAAAAAAGAAATGTTGTCCTGTTCAGTCCAGCCTTCATAAATGCATGCATAAATACTAAATTGTGTCCAAGATAGTAAACTTGATTAAATAGGGAATATATATATATATATATATATATATATATATATATATGCCTCTCAGTAAGTGTGTGAGGCTATTTTAAGGAAATATTAAAGAGAAAAGACACCCTTTCCCAGGTGAGTAGTGCTATCTGGTATGAGCATAGAGAGATATAAGAATGTCTAAGGAAAACTATCACCTATGTTGGTTTCTGTGAGACTGTTCCCCATAGGCTCATATTTATGTGCTTAGTCCTGAGGTAATGAACTCTTTAGGAAGATTAAAAGGTGTATCCTGCTTAAAATAGATGTGACCTTGTTGAAGAAAGTGTCCTAACTTTGGTGCCTCAATAGGCTGCTTTGAAGTTTCAAAAGTCTACTGTTACGTGTCCTAACTTGGTGCCTCAATAGGCTGTGTGGTGGCTGGACCATATTTACAACAATGTTAAATATATCAGAGTGGGAAAGAGGTAACACTATATTACCTTTCATTACTTAACTAGAAGGTCTAAAAAAATCATTCCTCTCATTCTCGCCATGAAAGCAATAATACAATGCTCAGTGCTCAAGCTCACCATTCACTTGAATGGTTAACATGCAGAGCGGGCCTAACAAGACATAGACTTCTATGGACATGTTAAGGAAATCAAATCTACTACCACATTCTTTTGAATTTGTTGCCTAATTTTGCAGATGTGGCAATGATGATTGAGCAAAAAGAGTTGTTTTGCACTTGACAGACAATGGGGGACATGGAAATGATAGTCACAGTGATAAATTGATATCCATAGATAATAGAAATAGCTGTGTGGAAACCACAAAGACTAATTCAAAATCAAGAGTACAGTTGGCCTTTGAGAGGACCATTTTTCATCCTCCATTGTAATGTAGGAAACAGAGAAAGTGGGTATAATTAAAGACAATGGTTATCTATTTAGCCAACATTAGTATTGGTTTATTACATATCAGAACATGTTTTAGGTTATGCACAGGCAGTAACCAAATTTTAAGTAAACTTTACAAAGTGTGTTTTATTCCCTTTTCTTGTTAGAGATACTGAGAAACAGAAAGATTTCTCAGATACCTGTTGACTAGGGTAACTGAAATTTTCATCTAAGAGGTGAACATAGTGAAGAAATAATTAAGGACTTTTCAAAACAAAATTCCTCAATAAAAAATAAGTTTTCACCCTAGGGCCTTGTGGCTACACTAGTAAACAAATAACCAATATGTTTATTAGTGGATAGGTAGAAGCTTCATAATTTCCTTAATCCTTGGACTTATTATTCCCCAGAAGAACCTGGCCAAAGTCGTTAAATGCATAGTTGGTCACACTTCTAACTAAGAGGACCCTGGGTGTACCTGTTAGAAAGTTACCCCAAGGACCAACCAAGCCTGCCCACCACAATGATACATGCATATTGGTGAGCATGAGCTGATCTGTTGAAACTCTGTTAAATGCCACAAATGCTGCACTCTAATGTGAAAGCAGGAGAACATGCAGGATTACATCTGAACTCAAACTTTGCTTCTGTATCTGCTCTGTTCAAAGAGCCATTGACTTGTTCCTCCAAAGATGAAAATAAATGAAGTTTTGGAGCACTCGAAGTATGTTTTCTTAATTTTTTTAATCCAGGTAGGTAGTCACTAAGACTGGCACTTTAAAGGAGTGTGTGAGATATGTAAACAGAAAAGATAAATTTGTAAGAAAATTTCATTTTTGAGTTATTAGCACTGAGCATCAATGAGTCAGATGATTAGGAAATGAAAGAGATTAGTCAACAGTAGTTTAACATGCTTTTAGATAATATTTAAGTTTTTTAGTATTAGATTTAACTAAATTCAGATTTCTGTTAATTGTATATAATTAATCAGTAATTTTAGTAGTACTTGTGAAAGGGGCTTTATTATATAATATACTATTATATAGAATATAATACCTATAAGTTAAAAGAATTTTGAAGGTGATTATGAATAATAGTGAGAAAATTGATTTAGTATTCCTAATTGATGCTGGCTCCAATTTGGTACTCATTTTTCTACCTAAAAGTACACAAAATTAATTTAAAATAATCAGCACAATTTACTTTCTATAATATCTGAGTTCAAATCCACTTTGAAAATCATACTCATGTTTTGACATGAAATCATAGTGAGTTAGAAAGAAAATTAGTGCATTTGTTTAACTCCAAAGGAAAGACAGATGTTTGTGTTAAAAATAGAATATATTTATTATGAACAATTTATGCTAAGGACATATTTTATAGCAAATGTGAAGGAAATGCATAGAAATGGCTTGTAATGTGCAGTTCACAGCTTCCTATCCTTCCACATTTTAGGTTTGTGATTGACCCTATTTTTAAATTTTTCATAAAGCAGTGGAACTAATACACTGCACATTGCTAATATTTAGTCCTTAATGGGTTCACTGACTAAGTTGAAGAGATCTGGAGAAAAGAAGGCAGGTTCTCTAAGAAATTTATCTACTTAAGTACTTATATCTTTTCCACAAGATTACTAATATCTGTATCAATGGCTTTGTTGTATAAATAATGAAAAACATCAAGTGGGGGGTTAAATTAATTAGTAAAGTTCACACAGATGTTACTCCATTGAGATTCTAATCTAATCAAGCAGTCACTAAATTAGAGGAAAGAACATGGGACATTTATTAGCAAGCATCTGTAAATGCTACTAAGGATTACTTAAGTATTAAAGGACATAATTGTGCTTTTGAAGACCAGCCAAAATGACTGGTAAAAATGTGTAAAACCTTGTTACCTCAATGAAAGTTAGACTTGAAAGAATTGGCTTATAGTATTAAAGATGTGGCAAAAGTTAAATTATTCAAATCACATATTGTAGAAATTCTCCGTGATAACTAGTATGGAAGTATTTTGAGATGTACATTAATTTTATGTACATTAATATACATAATGTACATAAAAATAAATGCCGAAAATGTCTCTGGTAATCTTAGTATCAACAATATTCAAGAAATTGGTAAGCTATGTATAATCACACCAGGGAATCACTTAGTTTTATTCAGTTTTCCTCTAGTCCATGTGACTCACAGACATAACTCCTCAAGCACTCATACTTTCAAAATGTAAGATTAAAATATTTTGTAATGAGTAAAGATATTTTTCTGTTTAAAATTTTTATTATTTTTTATTATGAAGAATTGCAGGGATCAAACTCAAGTTCTAGATATTGCCTGCCTTAGAATATAGAATGCTATAAATTGCCTTCTTTTGCAAAGAAAGTAGAAATGATTCCAATTATTGTCTAAATATTATCAACTAATGGCCTATTTCTTCATGAAGACTGTAGTCTACATAGCTTATATGTAACAACTTAGGCTAAACTCTAAAGATGAGTATTACAATCTAGATTTCTATTAGTGAAAAATAAATTTTTAGGATGTTATTCATCCTGCATTATCCTAAGATTCCAAAGAGATCTTGTTTCTCCCAGTTAAGGCTAGGACATTAATTCTCACCACTTGCAAAAAACATTCCAAATTAACGTGGCACTATTGTTTTAAGATTACTGACACTGGTATAGTTGAGATAACTTTACGTTTATATTATTCACTTTTGGATGTGTCTGCCCTGCTGTTTATGTTCTGTCTTGACAGAGTATTTCACTATCTCCAGTAATATTTCATCTCTGCATATTAGCGGGTTTTTTCCTCCTAGTCTTCTGTTGCAATATTTGTGCTTATTTTTCACTCAGAGAATAGTCCTGCCTACTTAACCGACTTAGATGAAGACATAAAGAATTAATATTAGAAATATTTTTAAATTTACCATAATGGAACTTTTGGCTTCTTTACATGATGAGGAGAAAAGAAAAAGTAAAAGGGGTAAACAGAGTCGTCGTTAATCGGTTTCTGCCAGCACATTTTGTTTACAACAGAGGCACTAAGCCTTATGCCCTGCTATAGCAGCTGGAGAGTTTGTTTACATTTATTCCACAGAGCAATGAAGACTCTTACTGTGGTAAGAGCTTTCTATTTTCCAAAATAGTTGCCAGTGTAAAATTAGAAACATAGTTTCTAGCTATGAAATGCAAGTGTGGAAGAGTTGCTCTTTGATGCAGAGGCAGTTTCTATCTCAATGTCTCCTTTTTGATGTCTGAACCTGTACTAACTTTAAAATAAAACTGGAGAGATGCTTGCCTGACAAAGAAAGAAGACGAAGAATCAGATTCACCTCTAAAAGCACCTACTGAAGTGCTTATTCTGGGTTTTCAACAGAGCTGTGAGCCTCTGCTTCTAGTAACTCCTGGTAGAATGACCTTCATGGCAGAATTTCAGGGGTGTTGAGAACATCACTCTGGTACTATAATCATTAAATTCTTCCTCTGGAGTGCACTTCATTTGAAGGATATTCAACTGTAGGACAGACTTTCTATTCCTAATGACTTTGAAGTTGCAGCTTTATATTTTCGGATAAGATAAAATAGAGTCAGGGAGAAGTAAACAAGAGTTTACTATGCACAGGAAGGCTTTGACTTTGCTCAAGGCTATTTTCTTGTGAAAGGGGAATACAGAAGACAAAAATCTATCTTATATAATATGGTGATAGGACTAATTTATATTTTTAACATATGTATGTCCTACAATTATTTGACTGGATAGGTTCTAAAATGTCCCACGGGCTGCAAGTGGGGTGAAATGAAATCTAACTGGCATTTCACCCACTATACCCTTGCCCACTATATTATTATTCATTTCAGAAGGCACCCAGGAGCCTCTTGTATGCTCTGTATAATACACAGACACTTCATTATTCTCCACAAATTCATAAACTTTATTCTATGTTTTTCCACATTATTTCCTATTTGTTATACAGTTCTAAGGATTGGCCCCAGGGTCTCTTTCATGCTAATCAAATAACCCATCACTGAGCTATACCACAGTCTACTCTGTCTTCCATCAGTTTCTTTATTTTTCTTTTTTAATTAATCATTTTATTCATTTACATTTCAAATGATATCCCCTTTCCCAGTTATCCCTCCACAACACCCTACATTTCATCCCCACCTCTCTTCTCCCCTTTGCCTCTATGAGGGTACTCCTCCACCCATTTACCCACTCCGACTTCACCCCTCTAGCATCCCCTTATGCTGGGGGATCAAGCCTCCCTCCTTTACCACTGATGTCAGATAAGGCCATCCTCTGCTCCATATGTATCTGCAGTCCAGGCTCCCTCCACGTGTAATCTTTGGTTGCTGATTTAGTCCCTGGGAGTTCTAGGTTGTCCAATTTGTTGATATTGTTCTTATTGGGTTGCAATCTCCTTCAGCTCCGTTAGTTTCTAACAGATTACATGTGGCTAAAAGATTTAAGATATTGGCTATCATATTGCTATGTCATTCTATAAGGCACACTACTCCTATCACTTTAAGCCATCATCCTGGTAAGGGATTTTTATATAATAATAATGATGATTCTATCTGGCTTTTACACCAAACAATTTCCAGTGGCAGTTGGTTGTTATGCATTCTGTTATTATCCAAACCAATCTGGTATGTTTAGATGTTACTAATCCATATTAACATATACAGTTTATAAAAAAGGCCCTGAAAATACTCAATAAGATTTGGATACTTTTTTATTCAGAAAAAAAAAATTTGAAAAGAATGCTACTACAGGAAGCTAAAATTTGGTGCTATACCTATTTTATCGGTAAGGACATCAAGATTTGGAAATTTTCCTACTAATGACAGAATTAAGATTTTTGTGTTAATCTATCCGGCTCTATGATGAGAGTTTACTTTCTTAGTTTTGTATCTCTAAATATAAATTATAGATAAAACACACTGAGTTATTTAGACCATTTGTCAAAAATCTATTGTGATGGTTTATCTTTATTGTCAATTTGACTGGTTTTGAAATCACCTAGATCTCTGTGCTTAACCAGAAGAGCATTTCAGAGGTGTTAAACATGAGAAGTTATAGACTGGTAGCTCAGAGAAATGTAAAGAGAAAATGGGACAAACACATGCTGGATCATCCAGATTTACCCTATTGGATATCTGATTCCTCCAGAAGTGACTAAACTGCCATCATCAAAGCTGCAGGACATTACTCTCACCAAAATTTCCCCCCACCATGATGGACTGTACCTTAAAACCAGGAGGCAAAACAAACCCTCCTTACATTGCGTTCTGTTTAGTTATTTTGTCAGAGCAACAAACAAATAGCTAATATAGCCACAGACATAGCTTCCATTATTCATTCTATCTAAAATGCCCTGAATAGAAGTTCGACAATCCAAACCATGCTGAAAAAATTAGAATATATGATCTGCAAAATAAACTATCAATTGCTCGTGTGATTAAATTAAATTAGCTGAAGATTTGATTCCATTTGTCATAATAAAAAGGGTTATTATAGCACCATAATAAAATTAAAGGCCAAAAAAGTTAACTTGATGGCCACTCAGAGAGATAATCTTGCTTGTTTTGGAGCCTATTTCAGTACATTTTCCCTTCACTTTCTGTATTTTCTGACAATTATCTTTCTTATTGCATCATTGGAATGAACCATATTTCTTTTTATTGCCACGACATAAATTTCCTAAGTGAGCAATTGAGTTGACTCACTGGTTTTACTCTTTTGCTAAATGATGACAACTGGTAAATTACATGCAGTGAGGCAGCTGCAAAACGCCTTGTGTCTTCATCTCTAGCTGAAAAATAAAGTGACATATTGTTCAGAAAATGAGTAAAGAATAATGTTTTGAGGATGCAGAGCTTTCAGAAGTTATGCATTTAAGCTTTCATCAACTTCTTTTTAAATTCGTACCATTAACATCTTTGAAAATAGAAGATGATATGAACAATATCTTGTCCACTGATACTGGTATAGGTTTTGAAGACTGTCAGTGTAAAAGTTCAATGACTTAAATCATTCCATTATTTACTAACTGATTACTCAGTTTCAAATACATATGCAGGGAACTACTGTAAGTCAGCTGACATTTTGTCAACCCAAAATTCATTTAATTGTCAAGAATGTAATTTTCTTGCATTATGTATTATTTCAATGCATCATATCCTAACTTAAATGAAAGACCCAAAACATTAGATGAAGTTAGAATGCATTCATCAAAATTCAATAAAAATTGAAATTGTATTTTACAAAGTTGAACAGTTAAATGGGTTTTCCTGCAACAGTTATTCAAAATGAAATATTATTTCTTCACATAATGGAATAATCCTTCCTCTGATATCACAATTTATCACTTAGTTAAAGATAGTGCTGGAGTGGAGGCAGGGCTTTTCATATCTCCACTAGATCTAGTGTAGTGGGTTGGGCCTAATGCTATTTGTATTCTAATGTTAATTTGGCTCGCCAAAATTGTATGCAAGAAATGGTCCCCACTAACACACTGAGGGACCCTTCTCCATTTGATTCTGATTGGTAAATAAATATGCCAGGAGCCAATGGTTGGGCAAACAGACAGAGTTGGGACTTTAGGATTCCTGGGTTTGGGACAGGGAGGAAAAAGAAGGGGGAAGGGAGATCCACCATGCTGAGAAAGTGTGAAGAAGAGAGACCCCATGCCTGAGAAGAGTGAGGACAGTGAGACATGTCCTCCATGTAAAGGAGCAGTGAGAGCATGGCCCAGAGCATGGCCAGGTCAGACAGCCCTCTGGGTCCAAAGCAACCAAGATAGAACACAGAATTTAGTAAGTAATAGTTTGGAATTAACTGTCTGAAGTTTAGGCAGTGGCTCAGCTATTGAGCTCCTTAAGGCATTTTCAAATGTAAAGGTTGTGTGTGTCTATTGGGAACACAAACCATTGAGGCGAAGAGTTAAACCACTGCTGGAATTTATTAATTAGATAATTAATAATATAATCAGATTAGATTATAAATAATTCAATAATCTAGTACATGTCCAAATACCAGATTTATGACTTCATGCTGCTGATATATCAGATACAGCTGTAAGACCTTAACAAACCCATTAACCTACAGCATGCTCACTATCGTTTCTCCATAAGCCACTTCTAAGACAATCCCCTTTTGATCTATGAGACAAAATACAGGAGTTGTGTGATGAGAAAATCAGAAAATATTGTATGGAACTAATATACTTTCAATAATATATACTTTTAAAAATTATATGAGCTTTTTCTCTCATATTATATTGTACTAAACTCAAATTTATTCCAGACCTTGGTTGGCTGAAACCTCCGAATATTAAATAAAGAATAAGAAAAATGGCAGTAGGGTTTAAAAACACAAACATACACACACACGCACAGACTCTCTCACTCCCTCTGCCACATTATTTTGACATTTTTCTACATTATCCATACATATCATGATTCTAAAGACTTCATGAATTAGCATTTTTATTCTATTGGTTTATTTTTTAATGAGTTAAATGAAGCTTTGGTATGTGTGCATTCAACACTTTAAGTTAGACTTCTTTCTAAAGAATATACTTATGGCTCTACAGATATCAATCCTTTGGTTAAAATTTGTAAACTGCTTTGGAAATGCACAAGTCTTTTAGAATAAACACATAAGATGATCTATTAAAATATAATAATTGTGCAAATTAAATATACTTCTGTCACTGAAACATAATAGATTTGAAGACACAGAATTCAGTTCATGGAATATTTTATATTATGCTGAACTGATTATATTTTCATAAAGTATTGGGAAATCATAAAGAAATATATTGGAGAAGATATATGAATGACTATAAAGCTTAGAAAGTTTACTTTAGAAGACAAAATAAAGTATATGAGAAATCCATGAAGGACAATACAGTTCACTAAGAAACTTCTATTATTAAATTGAAGAAAAGAAAATTAAGGAAATACTGGAATGGAAGTGAAGAAGGACATGGTGGAGGTCTATGATGATAATTTGAAACAAATAAAAGAATAGCACCTCTTTTGCAGGAGAGATTACAAATGGAGGCTGAAATGTGGAGTGATAGTGCCAGCACAGACCACAGTGTGGAAAATTGAAGGTGGATTCTGAGCTGACATCCAAAGATTGGAAACATCTGTGTGAGAGTCAGCTGCAATTAGGCATTTGAAACTCATAATTACTTAAGGTGACATTGTTATTGTCAGGTGTCACTCTTGTTAGCTGTTACTTGTAGCATGTAAATAAAAACACCAGTTCAAGTTTGGCAAATTTTTATAAGAAATAAATAAAAATAGTTGTAATTTAGGATTCATAAAAAAATTAAATGATCTGCTATGTACAACTCTAGGTACGGTCAAACATGTATCATAAAATTTGACTGTATAGATTAAAAAAAAAAAAAAAACAAGACCAAAAGACATTAATTTCATAGTTACACTAGAAAACAGAGCTGGGAAGTGATTTCAAATGATATGAATCCAGTAGTCCTCTTTTGATATCAAGTTGGCTTTTATGGTCACTGATTCTGAATTGTGAGACGTATTGTGGCATGTAATGATCAGCTTCAAAGCTACTCTGTAAAGTTTAGAGTTGCAAGAGGAACTATATATTTAATTAGGAGAGTTTAATGAGGGTCAATCAAAATGATCAATCATCCCATGATTATGCTTTATTCTGAGCCTATAAGACAACTTGCTTAAAATTTCAGAATTTTACGATAGAGACTACATTTCTTCTTTATGAAAAATTTCTATGCATTTATTTTAAAGGTAAAAAAGAAAAGAGCAGAACCAAATTATAGAATATATATTTTGAAAATTTATTATGTTCTCCTCAATAGCAACAATTTTAGATTTGAAGATTTAATGAGCACATATTGATGGCTTCATAAATTACTTAAGCATCATCCAAAGTATTATATAGTTAGACATTCAGAATACCGTGTTAAAAAAAGATTCTGAAAATATATCCCACTATACTCATAAATTTCTTTCTATATCCTTGGTGTTGTGACTATTGTTACTGTTCATGGACCAAACAACTCTGTTTTCAATAAAAAAAACATATATGCAATGTTAAATTCATGTGTTAAGCTTTTTCTCTTTGTATTAAGGCGGTGTTTAGCTTTCATGAGTCTATATCACAACCATGAGGAATCTTTCCTTTGGTCTTACAAAAATGGTATAGCACACTCTTTGTACTTCACCTTTTTATATGTGTATCTCATCACCTAAATTACAACATTGAACATTAGCAGCAACACATTTTTGTTTTATGGGAAAAAAATGATCCCATTGTAGTTATATCCATTAAACTTTATTCAACAGAATTCGAATTAGCCGATACTATATTTTCACTTTCCATTTGATGACTTATTACCCCACAGCATCTAGCATTCATCAAAGATATCAAAGTCATGAAATAAAATAATTACCATTTCATGAAATTTAGAATATAATGGTCATACTTTCATAGTATAATTAAATGATATTTGGGAACAAAGACAAAAGCTGGAAAGCTTTTACCTTCAATCTCTTGCACAGCAAAAATGTTTAATTTTATAGATTAAAAGACCTCAAATCTCAGAATAGCCTGGCAAATGGTCAATGACTATTAATTTTATTTAATTTTCTTAAATGATTTTCTCTTTATTTTTGACATGCTTAAATATAAGAATATTTTATTCAAATAATTTTCTGCATTATCTTTTCAAAGATAAAGAAAAATAATATCAAATTACATGATTAATTTGGAAGAACTGGAAACATATTTATGGATTTAACTACTAAGTATGTTTCTGACACAATTTACTGACATTCATACTAGATTAAAGTGTCACATATTTCTGTTTGGAGTAACATTCTTCCCAACCTCCATCTGTTATAAAACAAACAACATTAAATTTAATATAATCCAGCCTCTTTGTGATACTTTATTTAATATGTACGTTGATTCAATCTAAGTAGTAAAATTTTGAAATTATTTTTGTTACTTAGTAAAGTGTACTAACCTGGTCCCTACTGCCACCATTTTAAAAGGTGGAGTCAGGTGGCTCACAGGTTAGAAGATAGGTAATAAGATCATTTCAAACTTGGTTTTCCCCTTTCATGATTAGCAGTTGCAAAAACAAATTTTAAAGTATATATAATCTAAACTTCAGCAACATATTCTGTGATAGGTTCATTATTAGCATGAGATAAACTTGATCTTTTTTTTTTGTAGACAGCAAAAGAAGAAAATGATTTCTTTAAAAAAAAAACAAAACAAAACTATGAAGGATGAAGAAAGAAAAGACAAAATCTCAATTTGCAACAGAAGACTTTGCCTCTACTTTACAGGGAATGAAAAGCCACACTTGTTTTCTTGTTTCCTGTTGGTCTGTTTACATTTAGTGTTCCATGTGTTCTCATGGCTACAGTGGCAAGGAGGATAAGTACTGTATTTACTGCTTCAGCACAAACTTAGTGTGTTAAAGCATTTGAAACACACCTCTCTATGGAGCATGTGGAGGTGAGTTGGTTGAAGTTTCTGCAAGGCAGAGTTGCAGGTTCCTGAAAGGCTTTGGTCCCTTGGACAAATGTGGAAGGTTCTGCTTTCATCTGTCCTACAGGTTGTGAAAGCAATCAATCTTTTTCTAGTTGCCATAAAGTGGGCAGTGGACTGTTCTATTCTATACGGGGTTTACACTTTGCTGTTCTCAAAGCGCTATATGCAAGAATCAATACATCATAGATGTAATTTCATGAAAGTACAATTTCATTTTATTTCTATGGTGCTTAGTTACTGATTTTTATATTAAATCATTAAAAAATTTAGATTCTTTGGTTTATATATTTACCATAAACATTTTAATTCAATTATAAAATTAAAATAATTAAAAACAAAATAGTTCCCTTCTGCTTTCATTGAGATAGTTTTAAAAACAATTACTTTTATGTAAACATCTAATAAAATAATTGTCCTTAAAATATTATTTACAGTCTTGAAATGTTTACTTATTATACTTCAAGATGTATGAATGTGAATATTAGAAAACTTTGTCTTACTTGTTAAGGCATGGATTTTCATGAGTGAAATAATTTCATACAATAGAACTCAATACTACTCTACTGTTGTGGTCCATGGGTTGTACCACAAACCAAACAAACACCTATTTCAGTCAACATGGTTGGTTCATTGAACACTCAGATCAGGGTTTTAGCTGAATGTACAGTAAGGAACATCTTTCTCTGTCAATTTATAAAGGAAAAAAAACAACAACAACAACAAAAAAAAAAACAGACAAAACAAAAAAACACAATGAACTCATATGTGAGTACAGGAAGTGCTGCCTGGTGGTGGGCTCTGACTCAAGCCATGTTATTTCATGTTTACCTTTAATTTCATGGGTTCTACATCGAGCCTTATGGAATTTCTTAAGATCAACAAACTTCACAACATACAGAACATAACAGGACATGTGATCAGCATGACCTTGCTGGGAATCAAGTAATTTTTCTGTTTCAAAGACTGGCATGCATATTAAAGCAACAATATGAAATAGCTGACAGACATGGAACAAAATGACTACAGCTATGATGGGGGCAGAGGACAGAAATCAATACTACCAAATACAATATATTTTAAATGAAATGCATGTTTAGTGATGGAGACAAAATACATCACTTATTTAATGTTTAAAAAACATCTCCTCTGCTTGTTAGCAAAATATCTTTTTTATTTAAGTTCTTCTATACTCCCGATTCTTATCATTTAGATTTGATTATCGCTTTATAAGTAGTATTTAGATTGGAATTCTCTGTCCTCTATAATTATCTGGATATACAAAATTTGTGAATTAACTTAAGATTTTGTAGATGCACGTTATTACTTCGGTTCCATATGAACATACTTTTTTCAATACCAATTTATACAATGTGTTTGTTTAAATCGTTTCATCTTTCTCTGTCCATCTCCGGTATGTTGTGGGTTTTTTTTGTCATTTATTTAAATTTTTTTTTTTGCACTCTAGATTTTATTTGCCACTTCCCGTTTCCCCCGCCAACTATTCCACATCTCATACCTCCTCCTTACCTTCTGTTTCCATGAGGATGTACCCTCCCCCAAATCCCCACCCAACCAGACCTCTAAACTCCCTAGAACCTCCAGTCTTTTGAGAGTTAGGTGCATCTTCTCTGACTGAACCCAGACCCATCAGTCCTCTGCTGTATATGTGTTGGGGGCCTTATATCAGCTGGTGTATGCTGCCTTTTTGGTGGTCCAGTGTTTGAAAGATCTTGGGGGTCCAGGACTGCTGGTCATTTTACTGGGTTTCCCTCCTCCTCAGCTTCTTCCAGACTTTCCCTAATTCAACCACAGGGGTCAGCAGCTTCTATCCATTGGTAGGGTGCAAATATCTGCATCTGACTCTTTCAACTGCTTGTTGGATCTTCCAGAGATCGGTCATGATAGTTTCATTTTTGTTTTTTTAGCATCCCATAACCTCAGCAATAGTGTCAGGCCTTGGGACCTCCCCTTGAGTTGAATCCTACTTTGGGCCTGTTGCTAGACCTTCTTTTCCTCAGGCTCCTCTCCATTTCCATCCCTTCAGTTCTTTGAGACAGGAACAGTTATGGGTGAGAATTTTGACTGTGGGATGGAAACTCTCTTCCTTACTTAATGCCCTTAATATCCTTCCTAAGGACCTTAGATGAAATGCCAGAGTCCTAAGAGTCTCTCACCTCCCAGATCTCTGATGCACTCTGGAGGGTCTCCATGCCAACTTCCTACCTCCTAAAGTTGCCTCTTTCTCCTGGCCCTCAGGGCTGCAATCCTTTTCCCTCACCCAATACCAGATCAGGTTCTCCTCTTCTCCCCACCCTACCCAGTCCACTTTCCCTTCCATGTCTCTCCCCTGCCCTTGTGATTGCTTTCTTCTCCCTCTCCAGTGGGACTGAGGGGTCCTTACTTGGGCCCTTCAGCTTTTTGACCTTTTTGAGTTCTGTGGACTGTATCTTGTGTATTCTATACTTTTTTGGTTAATATCTACTTATTAGTGAGTACATATCATGCATGTCCTTTTGGGTCTTAATTACCTCACTCAGGATTATATTTTCTAGTTCCATCTATTTGCCTGCAAAACTACGAATGTCCTTGTCAAAATTTTTGACACGGAATTGCTCCTGTTTAACGTAAATGCAGGTGCAAAAATGTGGCAGAGACTGAAGGAAAGTCCATGCAATGCCCAGCACAACTTGGGACGGCACCAAACACTGACAGTATTACTGATGCTATTTTGTCTCTGCAGACAGGAACCTAACTTGGCTGGCCTCTGAGAGGTTCTCCCAGCAGCTAACCGAGACAGATGCAGACACTTACTGCCAACCATTGGACTGAGTTCAGGGACCCCTATGGATGAATTAGGGAAGGATTAAAGGAGCTGAAGGGGATGGCAACCCCATAGGAATACCTTCAGTGTCAATTATTGGAACCCCAGGGATCTCCCAGTGACTAAGCTACCAAACAAAGAGCAAACATGGCCCCTAGGAGATATGTAGCAGAGGACTGGCTTGTATGGCCTCAATGGGAGAGGATGCACCTAAATCCTCTAGACACTTGATGCCTCAGGTAATAAGGATGCCTGGGGGTCTAGTGGGGTCGGGTGGGGTATGGGGTATGGTGGGGATGGGTGATGGGTGGGTGGAGAGTACCCTTTCACAAGCAGAGGAGAGGAGGATGGGGAGAAAAACTCTGGGAGGGGAAACTTGGAGGGGAGCAACATTTGGTATGTGAATAAAATAATTTTAAAAATTTAAAAATGATAAATATTCTTCATGTATGGATATATTTTATGAAACTTCTACTGTATTACATTTCTGTACTACCTCTCCAAATATCCTAACTGCCTTTCCCTGTATCCTGTCCTCCATCTCACAACTTGATTCTCCAGTTTCAGTCACATCTGTTCACAACTATATATTCTATTTTCCTTCCAAATGAGATAGTTTTATCCTAGTTTCTTACTCCATACCTATCCTCTATGTTTTATAGATTGTGACTTTTGTACTATTGATTTAACAGCTAATATCCATATATAAGTATCTTTCTGGGTCTGGATTTTTTCTAGATTCATTCATTTACCTGAAAAATTTATGATTTAATACTTTCAAGGACTCAGAAATTTTTCCACAATGTAAATGTACTACACTTTTTTTCTATTCATTCTTCTATTGAGGGATATCAAGTTTGTTTCCAAATTCTGGCTATTATGAATTAAGCAGCAATAAACTTGGTTGCACAAGTATCTCTGTGGTATGATGAAAATAAAGTGTCCTCTGAATATGTGCCCTAGAGTAGTATAGCTGGATCTTAAGTTGAATTAATTCCCATCTTCCTGAAAAACCGCCATAGTGGATTTCAAAGTTTACACTCCCACCAAGAAATTCTGAGTGTTCCTCTTGCTGTACATAATTGCCAGAATAATCTGTCAATTGTTGCATTGATTTTAGTCAGTCTGCTCATTATAAATGAAATCTCAAAGTTTTCAATCCTAGTTTTTTTGGTTATTATAGATATTGAACATTTCTTTATGTGTTCTCAGCCATTTAAGTTTTCTCTTGAGAATTGTGTTTTCATCTGTAACTTATTTAATGGAGTTACTTTCTGATATCAAGTTTTAAATTTCTTTACGAATTTTGAATATTAGGCCTCTGACAGTTGCAAAAATACTTTCTATGCTATGTAAGCTTCTACTGTGTCTGGATGATGATGTCCTTTGATAACATCTGAAGTGTGAATAAATATCAAAATATCAAAAAAATATTCAGAGGCTTTTCAGTTTCATGGAGTTGCATTAATTGCCCATGATACTTATTTTTTGTCAAGAAAGTAACTTACTCTAACAATGAGTTCAAGGCTATATCCCACTTTCTCTTCTCTCAAGTTCAGTTTGCCTTTTTTGTCATTGTTGTTAATGTTATCGATCCATTTGGAGTTATGTTTTGTACAGGGTGATAAGTATAAACATGTTTGCATTCTTCTAAATATAAATATCCAGTCTGACTGGTACCATTTGTGGAAGATGCCTATTTTTTTTCCAGTATTTGTTTCTGGCTTCTTAATAAATAAATCAAGTGTCCATAGGTGTATGTTTATGTCGTCTTAAATAGATTCCAATGATGGATGATTTTGGTTTGCTTTTGTGTTGTTCTTTGTTTTTGTGAAAATAACATACTGTTTTTATTGCTAGAGCTTTGAAGTATAATTTGAGGTTGGAGTTGGTAACACCTCCAGGAGTTCTGTTACTGTTCAAGGTTGTTTTAGCTATTATGAATTTTTTTTTGTACTTCCATATGAATCTGAAAAGTAATCTTTCAAAAATCTATTAAGAACTGTGTTGGACTGTTTATGGCAATTTCATTTAATCGATTTTTTTGTTGTGTTGGTAGAGTAGCCACATGTGCTATGATAATTTCCTTTTTTCAAACTTGAAATTTTTTTATCATATGTCTTTCACTTGCTTGGCTGTTATTAGGTAATTATCTAAAACATTTTTATACAATTTGAGGTTATTGTGAAAGGTTTTATTTCCCTGATTTATTTCTCCATCGATTTGTATATAGCTGGGCTACAAGTTTGTTGAAACTGTTTACCAACTAGAGACATTTCTAAATGAGATTTTTAGGGTCACTTAAATGTACTATCGTTTCTTCCTCAAATAAATATATTTTGATTTTTTCCTTTTCTAATTTGTATCCCCTTGATCTCCTTCAGTTATGTTTGTGTTCTAAGACTTCAAATAATATATTAAGAAGGTATGGAGAGAATCAAAAACAATATTATGTTCCTAATTTTTGTCTACTTACTTTGGTATTGGCAATAGGCTTACTTTAAACTGTCTTTATAATGTTGAGATATGCCCGTAGTATCCCTAATCTTCCTAGGACTTTTACCATGAAACAGTGTTGAGTTTTAATTTTTATATTTTTAGCAAAAAGTTAAAAAATCTACTGAAGACTTTCATAAATTTGGATAATTTATCTTATCAACCATAAATTTAAAACATTAAAATGGATTCATACATTGTTGAAAAGTCTAAAAATTACAAACTTACATATTCATTTTATAGACTGGTTATTACTAAAAATGTAATTGATGTTGAAATAAAAAGTCCTTGACATTAAATGAATTAATTTTAGCATATATACAAATATATAAGTAATTCTTTCAACCTAAAAACTTCAACCTAAATTATTTTATTACATCAAAGCTAAATTTGCACTTGTCATTTAAAATATAATTGGCTCATATTAATTAATTTTAATGATACAGAAATTCTAAGTATTTGAAAACTCATGTCTTCTTTGCACAATGTTAAGAAGTTATATTGAAAAAGAGAAACTAAATTTCTATTTCAAATCTCAACTTTTATATCCTTAAAGTTGTAACTTTATTTCCAGCTTGCAAGACAGATGCATATTGAAAGCACAGAAGTCATTAATGCCACGTGTAATTGGTTTTCAAGCAGGATTTACCTGCTGTATTTTTGTAATGAGCTGAGTTAGCAGTTGAGCTTTTCCTAACTAATAATTGGTGCTTTTTTCCTCCCCTTTGAGTCTCCATTGCACTCAAAAACCTAGAAATTACCAAACTGCTTATTTATTTTATCTTACTTCTTTTGCAAAATGTGATGGAGAGCACATGGAGCCCAATAATGTATATAAGAAAATTTATAGACTGTTGTCAACTTCAGATATTAAATGTACAAAATACTACAATTCTTTAGATAGTAATCTAAATAAACAGTAAAGGAAGAAATCTGCATTCTAGTTTTATAAAAAAGTAACCTTCATTTTGTTTTCACTTTCCTCTTTCAGACAGGAAATGCCTAACACTGTGTAGGGTATCTTCAAAATTACAAGTCACGTACAAATTCAACATTTAATTCTATATTTAATATCCTATAAATAGTCTGTCACCAAACATTTTGATAAGATTCATTACCTAGTTTAACAACTTTCCTTAAAGAGAATGAATTCTGTGGTCCCAAGTAAATAAACTTTCTCTGTCAATACACTTTCCCTTCTTTTGTAGTTTTGATGCTCCTTTAAAATGAAGTTAATTAATGACTTATATAGGACACAGAGGAGCTTGAACAGGTTGTATTTCCCTGTGATAATATTGTAAACAATATGAAACACCTTGCACTCATTACAGAGCTATAAGGTTTGCAATTATTGACAGGAGAAAGTACAAGGGTTGACTGCCCCAGAAGGGCTGTTTAATGAAATAGAGAAGTTTTGTGTGGAACCTGTACAGCTAAACAATTTAGAAATTAACACAGTATCAGAATTTTAAATGCTTTTATATCAGGGTATGTCTATGCAGTTGTATACCTCTGTGTATGTATGTGTTCCTGTCCTAGGAAGAAGATTACAAGTCACCTCTCACAGAATGCACAGATAATGATTTGTATATGGTTTGCCATTGATGTAAGGATGAGGACAAATAAGAGATCAGCATAGTATCTTCTGATATAGTAATTTTAGAGGCCATGGAGATCATGTGTAATAACAATGATTATAAAGCAAGATGGTTTGATTATTAAGTACACATTTTTATTAGATATTTTATTTATTTACATTTCAAATGTCATCCCCTTTTCTGGTTTTTACTCCAGATACCCCCTATCTTATCCCTCCTCCCCTTGCTTCTATGAGAGTGTTTCCCACCCACCCAGCCACTCCCAACTCACCACTCTGGCATTTCCCTACACAGGGTCACGGAGCCTTCTCAGGACCAAGGACCCCTCCTCCCATTGATGCCAGACAACGCCATTCTCTGCTGGAGCCATGGGTTCTTCCATGTGTACTTTTTGGTTGGTGGTTTAGACTCTGGGAGCTCTGGGGTGGGTGGATTGGTTGGTTGATATTGTTTTTCTTCCTATGTGGTTGTAAATGCTTTTAGCTTCTTCAATCTTTCCTCTAACTCCTTCATTGGGATCCCTGTGTTCAGTCCAGTGGTTGCAAGTATCCTCCTCTGTATTTGTCAGGCTCTGGCAAAGCCTCTCAGAAGAAAGCTGTATCAGGCTCCTGTCGGCAAGCACTTCTTGTCACCCACAATAGTGTCTGGGTTTGGTGTTTGTATATGGGATGGATCCCCAGATAGGGCAGTCTCTGGATGGACTTTCCTTCATTCTCTGCTCCACACTTCGTCCCCATATTTCCTTTAGACAGGAGCAATTCAGGGTTAAAAATTTGGAGATGAGGGGATGGCCCTATCCCCCAACCAAAGATGTTGATTAACCTCTGGATATGGTCTTTACCCATTTTTACCAAGAGAAATAATAAATAACACTAAAAATATTCTAAAATATTAGAGGAAAATCTGGAGTATTTGGGGAATGATGGAGTCAAGCAACTCTTTTGAATATAATGAGATTAATATATACTTTGAAGCAAGTTCAGTTGCTGACTTAAGATACAGAAGCAATAATAAACTCAATCACATCACTGCTCATGTTACAAACTACTGGTACTCTGGGTATAAACGTATACTGTTACAGAGAGGTTTTTTTTTTAAACATGGTTTATCATTATTTATGAGAGTTATGGGTCATTTATAAGTAAACATGTTCACTTAGTTTCAAGAACAGAGTGCATTAGGACTGGCAAGATGGTTTAGTGGGTGAAGGTGCTTGCTTTATAAGTCTGGTGGTCTAGTTTAATCTCTGGAACGCATATAAAGGTGGAAAAAAAGAACTTACTCACTACACAAGCAATTCTCTGACCTGCATACAAGTACTATGGGATGTATACTCAGGGAACGTGAGCACATACTCACACACAGTTATGATAATAAATACATGAAACTTTAAAATAAATAACTATTTTAGAAGTAGATATGATTTATGAAACTTGTGAAATAAGCATTCCATTTTAGGAGCAAAAAAGTATTTGAATTTACCTTTTCTCAGAAAAGGTACTTACTTTAGCTTCATTTCTGCTTTTATAACCTCCTAGCATTGCTAATTTTATGCTTTGAGGGCTGTAGTAATAAAACAGAATATAATTGGCCAAAGTCACTTCAAGGACACAGTATGCATGATTACCTGCAGGACAATGGAGTGGCTTATGTTAGAAAGACTTACAGTAGTACATACTGAACACAGATGATCTTTCTCTGGGTAGCAGGCAAGGTAAGATGCTTAAAATACTAAGCAATTTAATATTTATGAGGTATTTACATCTAATGTTTACCATCTAAATTTTTTTATGGTAAAGATTTCTGCAAATTCTACCAAACATAAAAAAGGGTTAGCATTTCTAGCTACAAATGGTTTTTGAAAAAGTTATAAATTAATTTGATTCTCTGTGCATTTTCCAAAAAATCTCTTCACATTCTTTAACTACTCAGTTCACTTTTAATAATAAATAGTGTCCACAGACAATGTATATGTATACGCAGATATATGTACATCATAGTAAGTTTTGTTTCTTCTTGTTTTTCCTGTGACACTTATATACCAGCCTAGGCTGGTCTGGAACTCACTATGTAGCCCAGTATTGGCTTGGACACAGGATAACTAACTCTCGCAATGCTCTGTTACCTGAATGTTGATGGGTAGACACAAAAAGTCATGCAAGGCTGTAGTGATTGATTTGTCAACTCTTTAGATGAATATCAGTTCAGAATTTTGTTGTTATAAACCATGAAAGGGGGAAAATAAAATTGATCTTTTCTTCTGTAGTAATTACTGGATGTGAAAATGGAAGAATATCATTTGCCTCCAGCTAAAGAGCATCTTCTCAATTCTGGCTCCTTTCACTCAGATGATTCTTTACCTAACATGTGCAAAGCAAAGACTGACCACTTCACATTCAGAACTAAGCCTGATCACTTATTCTTTGTATTAAAACTGGGAATTCATTAAATTATTTTATGTTAAATTTATCAGTTATTGAGAATTCAATAAGCACATACACATGATTTTGATAATCCAATTTACAAATATTTGAATGTGAGACAACAGCTGTCTGGTGAGTGTGTTCTCACATGAAACTGTTTTCACAGAATGCCAAGTGAGGGGTGAGCAAAAGCCCTGCAGGACTCAACTTTTCACCAAAGTACCATTCACAGCATTCAACAAAGGCATGCTGAGGGTGGGAGAAATGGTCTTCTCCATGGAACAGCACACCAATTAGTTATCTAAAACCTAAAAACAAGTCATAAGTCCTGGAACCATATATAAAAGTAACAAATGTATTTATATGCATAAACCTCTATGATTGTATCCACAATTAAAGAAAAAGTGTCCATGGATTTTAAAGAATAAAATGTTGCATGGAAAGATTTTGAAAAAGAAAATGGGAAAATGATAGAATAATAAAATTCAAAAATAAATGAATAAATGAATGAATAAAAGACTAAAAAAAGCAATTTTTCATGGTATGTAGCTATAATTTGACTATTTGTAAAAATAAACATAGGACATATAGATATACAGGATACTCTTTGGAAACCATGTTTATAGTTTTAGGAGACTCCATCTCAATATGCCCTTAAATCTTTTGTATATTATATTTAGAGTGTTTGGTTCTCTGTTAAAAGTTAAACTTAAACAAATAAGATTTAATGAATGCTTGTGAGCAAAGAATGAATCATGACTTCAGTATTGCCAACAATCACGAGAGGCCAAACACATTAGAGGTCAGAATCAGCAAAGACTCTGTGAGCTGCAGTAAGGAATGTACTTTAAGAATGCTAAGGCAAAGAAGAGAAGAGAAGAGAAAAAGAAAGGAAAGGAAAGGAAAGGGAAGGGAAGGGAAGGGAAGGGAAGGGAAGGGAAGGGAAGGGAAGGGAAGGGAAGGGAAGGGAAGGGAAGGGAAGGAAAGGAAAGGAAAGGAAAGGAAAGGAAAGGAAAGGAAAGGAAAGGAAAGGAAAGGAAAGGAAAGGAAAGGAAAGGAAAGGAAAGGAAAGGAAAGGAAAAAGAAAAATAACACATTGTTGGCTACCAGTGGGCCTTTTCTTGTGTCAGTGCTTGTGATTTGTTTGTGCTCAATTGTTATTAGTTGGTTGAATCTCAGTGGATTGATGCAAAAATAGATTTCTAATAGACATTTGTACTTGTGTCACAGTTTGTAGCATATCCACCTAAGTGATATGAATGAGAAAATATCTCGGTTTTGAGGATACTCAATTCAATGAAAGATTTAAATCTTTATGGCTCTACAAGTAGTAAGAGGCCATCAACAAGCACTTTATGTCAGAAGATATCTTATCCAAAATAAGAAATAAGAACAATTTATTTTTTGAAATGGTGACAATATAAAATATATGAACTTAAGTCATCAATCCAGAAACTTTTTTCTGATGAATATAAAAGGGAGATCAAAAGATTTCTATAAGACGATTGAAAATTGTAAAGATTCTGCTCAAGAGTAAGTTATTTAAAGATTAAAGGGATTCCAAATAAACACTCTGTCAGCTAATTTTTTAATTTTAAATAATGGCTAATGAGTACAAATAGAAAAGTCAGAAAAAGAATATGTTAAAGAAATATGAGGAAGTATTTCATCCAACTTAACTGTCGCATGTTTGCATGTAGTGGTTATCTTATCTGGTTGATGCTTTCAATGTAGGCACCAGTTGACTCATGTTAGTAGAGGCACTTATTTTGAACATTAACTGATGCCTAAAAACTTGAGTTTGAGTTTTGAGTATAAACCTATGTGTAACCCTATGTAATCCTAGCATATCTTTATAGGGAGAAGGGAAGGGAAGGCACTAGAACTTCCAGGAGTTGGCAGGGTAGTTAACTTGGTAATTTAGTAGCAAAACACTATTCTAAAGAAGGTAGGAATGTAAGGAGTTAAATCTGATGATTATCCTCTATCAGACACATGTGCAGTCCCTTCATCAGACACATCAGCAGTGGCATGTGCTTGGACATACACCTATGAATAAGTACAGAAACATAAACTCATACTACACACACATTTATAGAAAGAATCAAATTAAGTGTAAAAAGACAATATGTATATGCAAAACAAGATAGATATAAAAGTCAAGAAAAATGATGTCAGTTAATCATAAAGGTAGATAAATATAAATGTATTGATACTGAAGATAGAACACTATAATGGAATAGTAGTGATGCCTATTTGAGAATCTGTATGGTATCATTTTTTGTTTGCTTTGGGAATACAGGTAGAATGAGGGAAATATTATCAATATTTTTCAAGTGTCTTTTTAAATACTATTCAGATATCTTGAATGTTTTGATAACTAGATGAATGAGACAGAGACATTCTCCCTGAAAACCAGCAGATACTGTTGTTATCGGCTCGTTTATCATCTGAAGTTCTTATAAACAGCCAAAGCAGAAAATCTATTTCTCTCTTGTGAGAACCACGTTCTTTTTTTCTGCTGTCTTGCTTTCGGCGGAAGTCTCTACAAATTCATTTGAAAAATTGGTTTGTCAGTATTACACTTCAGTTCTGTAGGCTCCTGCTATAAACAGACAGGTAATTTGCCCAGGGAAATGGTGGGCTGTGTGGCAGTGTCTGCCAGACTGAAAACTAATTGAGGAAGCCGTAAGTCATTCAATACAGAACTCCCTGTTGCAGGTCAGCATTAACAGTCAGTGAAACAGAAAAAAATACACCAGTGTTTGCTGGTACTGTTATTCAGAACAGAATGGCTTGCACAAGCTTTACCTACCACCTTCAGGAAAATTCTCTGGGGAATGTCCAGAGCTGAAGACTTTGAGTTCTAAGATTTAGTAAGAAGTTTCCTCCTTATGTACATATATGTGGGCTCCAATGTTAAAGGACTTAACAGAGAGATAAGTCGAACTCTGAAGTGCTTACATGGAGACCTCAGGAGTGCTAGATTAGGGATGGCCTTTGAAAGTTTCTCCTCTTCATGAAGTTTACAGGCTTTCTTATATAGTAGAGACCAGTTCATAATGTAAGCAACTTCTGAAATGGATGTGTGCTGACATCTAAGGCATATAAATAGTTTCTATGAGTAGAAATGGTGAAATGAGAATACCAAAAACACAGAAAGAATGTCTGAAATAGAGCAGTTCATTGACTTAAGGCCACACTTGTAACTCAGATCTACTTGCTTTGTTAGAGTGTTCTGAAAAGAATCGCTCTGGTATTCCATTCGGTCTGTAATCCTCCATAAACCTACAGGAAAAAACATAATGGAACCAACCCACACACCATTAACCATTCTAACATTCTCTTAACAATTGTCTAGCATTTGTGGTTGCTAGGTTACGTCTCTGACCAGTTGTGCCAGATTTCAGTCCAAAAGCCCCAGGAACCCTGCTTATTAGGCCCTGTAAGCTTTTCATTGTTACTCACTTTCCATCAAAATGAGGCAATTGAGACAAAGAAAAAAGAGTTCTTTCTCTGACACCATTGGATAATAGCAGCTGACCTGTTAGGACAATTAAGTGGTTAATTATATTCACCAACTGGACTGCCATAAGGTAGGTGTGTGTGTGTGTGTGTGTGTGTGTGTGTGTGTGTGTGTGTGTGTGTGTATTATGTCATTTAGATTTATATAAATATATATTTCTGTATATCTATGCATATGGAAATATATTGAATATATTTGTGAGAGTGTCTGTGGGAGATAGTAACAACTGAATCATTTGGCTCAGTCATGGAAGTCCTATATTTGCTTTCACAAACCTGAGCTACCCTCGACTAATACTTGAATGTCCCATAGAGAATAAAGAACCGGAAAATATACAAATATGTTCTTTACCTGAGTTAGTGATTTCATTAAACACTGGTGTTCATTTTAGACTCTCTAATCTATGTAACATATATACCTGTGTATCAAACACTTTATATTTTCAAAATATCTGTATTCCTTTAATGTTGAACTGAAATTCCTTGGTATATAAGCCTTCAGCCTGAGACTGAATTAATTATTTAACTAGCAATCCAGGATTTTCCACTTTGCAAACATAATTTGTGAGATTTCTCAACATCTATAATCATGTGAATCAAGCCACAGTGTAAACAAATTGAATCCTGATTACCAGCTATCACTTACCTGTACGCGTGTGTGCAGGCATATAAACAGACATAATTCTGTTTCAATCATCAATCTGTATTTTGGTCACTCATTTATCAGTTTTCAACTTACTTATTCTTTTTTTTTTTTTTTTTTTTTGGTTCTGTTTCTCTGCAGACTCTTCACTATTATAGGGACTACCTAGATTTCTGAATTGGAGTGAATACTACCAGTATAAAGTTTAGCAGAACGTTTCTTGTTCATGGTAGAGAATTTCTGCATTTGGAAAAGGAATTTCTTTTATCTTCTTTTCTCTTCTCTTCTTCCCCTGTTCCGTTTTCCACAGTTCAGTTGGAGTTGTTTGTGCTTCATGGGCTTCTTTGGAGGAGAACATAGGTCTGCCATTAGGAGCAAGCACTCTTACTACATGGGAAAATTTGTTTATTGAACATTTTAAATGTCATATTCAGAAGAACTCTGAGAAATTTGAGGGTCAACATTTAATTTATTAGGTTTACCTGATTTTAATTAAAATTTGATTTTAAGTTTCTTGTTTACTTATGAAGATGTGGTGACCACCAACCATAAACTTAATTTGTTGCTACTTTATAAATGTAATTTTGCTAGTGTTATGAATCATAGATATCTGATACGCAGGATATCTGATATACCACCTCCATAAAAGGGTTGCTCAACCCCCATAGGAATCATGACCCCCAGGTAGAGAAGCTCTACTCTAAATATTCAGCACAGAGAAGAACGGTGCTAAAAAAGTATAAATGCCTAATTTATATGTTCATATATTACTAAGTATAAGAATAAGTGAGGCTAAGCCTGATCTAGTACCTGATTCCGATTTGCTATGACAAATAGCATCATTTTGTCATCAATAGTTTACAGAGCAGTTTTCATGGTAGACTAGAGCAAAACTACTCTTTTAAAAACACCAGTAACAAAAATTCGATAATAGAAATCATGAAATGCACAAGTGCTAATTTTCTAATGTTGTTTTAATGAAACATCGCACAGCAGAAGGTTAAGTAACAGAAAGTATTTTTCTGACAATGTTAGAGGCTGAAGGTCTGTGTTCCTGTGTCTTTAAGTTCAATTTTCTATTAACTTTCTCTCCTTGCCTTTCAGATACCTGTCTTCTTGCTTCCACTTCCAATGGTTACTCCTATTTACATATATGTCTCTGATGTCTCTATATTCTATTTTTCTCTTTTTATATGGAAACCGATCAGAATGTGAGGTGTAGAGGTATGTGCTCCAAGAAGACTGCACTTGGTTCTTAGAAGATCATAACTTCTATGTCAACTTGTATATATAGCAAGGTTTTGTATCAAAATAAATTAATAAATAGTAAGTATTTTCTTTTTTTTCAAAGAGGGCACAAGTCAAATTGAATTAGATTTCACACTACCTGATGATTGTTATTTTGCCAAACCTTTTAGTCTCATTTCCTAGATTTTGAGATCCAAGAATTCACAACTTCAAAAAATAACTATAACTTGTCTTCTATAGAAAGACATATGCTTAATGCTATCTTATAGAATTAAATGTTTTCTAGTAGGATAAAGACTTTCCACCAGGAAAGATAATGTCAATAGTAGATCTAAATGCACAAACTGCTTGTGTGGACAGATGCCATGAAATTCAGATAATTTTTTTCACAATAACAAAATTGCTTTTAAAGGCAAACTTTGTCATCAGAGTTAATGTCATCTCTTACTGGAACAACTTCACTGTTATATTTTTCTTCCTACACCAAAAAAAAACTGAGGTGAGGTTAGAATAACTGGCATATGTCTATATTCTTGTATTCTTGGGAAACTCTACATCTGCTGGCACCCTGTTAAGTTCCAACTAAGACAATTTTCTATTGATATCCTGTTTCTTATATTTTTCCAGTTCTCTGTTAAAGAAAATGAAAATAATTTAAGCCCTTGGTTACTGACATTTTTAGTTCTGTGTCAAATAAAATTGTAATGTCTGGGCATATTCTACTTGTTACTGAATGCTTTACTAACTATATTTTGTAGTTATTAAAAAGTAATTACAATATCTTTTAATGTTTCTTTTTTCTTTCAGATGATAAATTTTATACCACTAAGAGTTCCCCAATTATTTAAACTAAGCAAATACAAACCTATTTCCTTTATTACTATAACAGCCTTCAGTTCCCTCATTATTTGTTCTTGTTTAGTTTAAATATTTTATAGCATTTAGGCTATCTCTCAACCTCTGTATCTGTGGTGTGTGTGTGTGTGTGTTTATTAGAGAGAGAGAGAGAGAGAGAGAGAGAGAGAGAGAGAGAGAGAGATGTGTTTAGTGTTTATTAGTGCATGTATGGAAGCAAGACAAGTGTGTAGAAGTCAGTTAACCCCTTACTCCTTAATAGAAATCAGGATTCTTAACTCAGAATGCAAGACATGACAGCCAGCACCTTTGCTCACTGAGCTATTACACCAACCCATCTTGGTTTTTTTTTAACCCATAATTTTGAACAATTATATCATCAGTTCTCATCTACTTTGATTCTAAAGATGTTGTATAGACCTAGTGATATCAGTTCTATACAGATTGTGCTTGTTCAACTGCTACTTTGGTTTCATCACACATGGTATTTACTCACTGATAAGTGGATATTAGCCCAAAAGCTTGGAATAGCGAAGACTCAACTCACAGACCACATGAAGCTCATGAAGAAGGAAGACCAAGTGGGGATGCCTCAGTCCTACTTAGAAGGAGTAACAAAATTACTCAAGGGAGCAAATATGGAAACAATATGTGGGACAGAAACTTAAGGAGGGGCCACCTGGAGACAATTCCACCTGGGTATCCATCCTATGCACAGTCACCTAAGCTAGACACTGATGTGGATGGCTGGAAGTGCATGCTGACAAGAACATGATATAGCTGTCTCCTTAGAGGTCTGCCAGAAACTGACACATTCAGAGGACGATGCTCACAGCTAACCACTGATATGATCAAGGGTTTCCCAATGGAGAAGTTAAGAGAGAAGACTGAAGGAGCAGAAATGGTTTATGGCCCCATGAGGAGAGCAACAATACCAACCAGCCAGAGCTCTCCAAGGTCTAAACCACCAGCCTGGGAGCACATAGGGAGGGACCCATGACTCCAGCTGTATATGTAGGGAGATGGCCTTTTTCTGGCATAGGTAGCAGAGGAGATTCTTGGTGAAGGATGAACACAGAGTGGGGGGATGTGAGGGTGGGGAGGGGGCAGTGGGGGTTGGGGGGTAGGTGGGGGCACAGCCTCATAGAAGCATGAGGAGGAGGAGGGGATAGGAGGTTTCTGGGTGGTGGGGGGAAGTGGGGTAAGGGGATAAAATCTGAAATGTATATATAATACCCAATTTAAAAAAGAAAAAAAAACAAAAAACAAACAAACAAAAAACCAAACCAAACCAAACCAAACCAAACCAAACCAAACCAAACCAAACAAACAAACAAAAAAAACAAAACCACATGGTAGATACTCAAAAGACTGGATCTAGCATACGCCTTTGAGGCCAAAACAGCTTCAAAAGAATCAGCCATGAAGAATATTTTTGTCCAAATGACTTTGACAGTATAGATGCGGAGATGGTGTTGCTGATGAAAATGGTAATGATGATGATAACAAAGACCACCACAAAAATGATGACAGATGCTATCAATACCAGCTGGAGAAGTGTGATGCAGAAGGGTCTAGTATTCCTCATTTAAATGATACAACACATATAGGAGATATACTGATACGTTTTATGCAACAATGCCTTAGAATCATGAAGTTCTACACAAACATATAAATCTGTGTCCGTTTTTTATTTTGTTTTTAAATAGGCATCCCAGAAGCAGGCATTTTATTTGAAAGAAGCCATTCTCTCTATATAAACAAGTGATCGCTGTTTATACAAAATCTTTAAACTTATTTTGAAATTAAAAATATGCTTATATCACTATTTCATTTACATTTCATTACTCCAACCAATCCCATAGCCCTTCTTCTTGTTATCTCTAAAATTTGCGGCCTCTGATCTTTTCTAAAATTGTTATTACATGAACAGATGCAATCTGCTATGTCTATCGAATGCTATTTGTGTATATGTTATTTTAGGATTGACCACTTGGTTGGTAACAGATAGCAAATTGGGACCTCTACTTTGGGGAATGTTTTCCCCATTCTCCACATTCCTTAATTGTCTTTAGCTCTTTGCCTAGAATTGAAATCTTTATAGAGCTCGCCTTCTTTTTAACAATCAGAAATATGCTGTTGTATTAAATATAGAATAAAATTTCTGGTTGTCCTAAATAAAAAAATTACACATTTTTCCTAACAATTAATTATTCATAATTAGACAAGATGATTTTGACATTCTTTATATAACCTTTAGCTATCAGAAACCTTAGATTTGCACCAGCATTTCTCACTGTGAACAATATTTTATAAATCACATGATGTTAAGCTTTTTGGTGATTTTGGTCACCCCAATATTATATTCTTTGTTGCCTTTGTGAAGTAAGATATTTATACATCTCTTTATACATTGGTAGTAAGTTCACTGGGTATGCCTATCTAACACACAATATTTCAGAGATATTTATTCCGAAAGTGGCATAGAAATTCAAGATTTCAGTTGAATATCTATGAATATAATACTGAAGCTTATGTTGTGGCAACACGAGCTCAAACACTTATCTAGTGGGTTTTAAATCTCATCTTAATTGAGAAAACCCACATCTATACATTCTTCTATGTATTCTGCTACTTTCCTTCATTTGGATGTCTTTAGTAACTTTATCTGTACTTTATTTACTGTCCCTGTAGAGCTTGGCTATATCTTACAGCTTGTGTGGTAATTTACCATTTTTATTTTTATATATTTAATATTTTCTAATCTATATTGTATTGAAATATTTCCTAATTCCTTGTTCTATTTGTATACATTGTGAGAATGAAATATTTGTCTTTCCAAATACAGACTTTTATAATATTCAACCATTGGATAGGGCTAACATCAAACCTGAGAATATTTTAAAGACTTGGCACATTCAGAGACACCTGTATGTGACTCTCTCTCTCTCTCTCTCTCTCTCTCTCTCTCTCTCTCTCTCTCTCTCTCTCTCTCTCTGTGTGTGTATGTGTGTGTGTGTGTGTGTGTGTGTGTGTGTGTGTGTGTGTGTGTGTGTATGTATAATTATGGGCAGGAAGTATTGTATCACTACAGATATGGTGCTCACATGACCAGTCTGAGTGTTTGTGTTAACCTTTCCAATTCTTTGATACAAGATTTCATGGTTTTTTTTTTTTTTTTTTTGGTTGCCAGTATATGTCAGGATAGTTTTACAATTAGCTTCCAGAAAGTCTTTTGTACCCACAACTCACCTCACTGTAGTAACACATAAGCTGCAAACATGCATTACTGTAGCCAGTTTTATGTGGTTGTGGGGATTGAACTTAGGTCCTCATGTGTGAGAGGCAGGCACTTTACTCATTGAGGCATATTCCACCCCTGACTGTTATCTCCATCTCTATCACAGATCAGTGATTATATGTGTGTAAGCAACTGACTTTAGAATTCTGCGACCCTGTAGTACATATAGAGCATTGTCTGGTATATATAGTACATTTGCGCCATAAAACTACTCATGAAAAATTTTAAGTAAACTAAAATAGTGCTGAGTATATTGTCTAAACACATTTGTGTAAAGTTTGAAATTAGTAGCAGAAGGTAAATTGGAAAATTCACAAGTACGTGGAAATTAAACAACATTCTCTTAAACAAGTAGTGAAGAAATTTAAAGTCGAAACAGAATGTATTTTGAGAAAAATGAAATAGAAATGGGCTATACTAAAACTTATGGGATGTAACAAAAGCAGTTCTAAAAAAGATGTTTTTGATGAAAAATCTTTTTTTCCTAAAAGAATAGTCTCAAGAAAATCACCTCCTCTTGCATCTCAAGGCTTTAGAAAAAAAGAGAAGAAACTAAGCATAATATTAGTAAAAAAAATAAAAGTCATAAAAGAAATAAATGTGATAAGAACAAAAATAGAAAATCATCTAAAAATAACTGACTTTTGACAAGGCAATATTATTAACGCTAGTGAGTTGACTAGGTTTTTTGTTTGTTTGTTTGTTTGGTTGGTTGGTTTTTGTCAATTTGACATAACCTAGACTAGTTTGAGTAGAGGAAATCTCAACTGAGAATATGGCTCAAACACCAGATTGATCTGGTAGGAAGACCTGTTGTGCATTTTTTAAACTATTGATTAATATGGAAGGATCCTGCCTATTGTGGACAATATCACACCTGGGCAGGTAATCCTGAAGTGTATAAGAAAACAAGTTCAAGAAAAAATGGGATCAAGCCAAAAAGCAGCACTAGTCTATGACTTGTTAATCAGCTCATGTCTCCAGGTGTGAAGTCTGAACTCCTGGTTTGAGTTCTTGCTCTAACTTCTCTCAGTGATAGACTTATGAAGAATTATAAGCTTTAAAAAGGCCTTTCCTCCCCAAGTTGCCTTTGGATCTGGTGTTGACACAGTGCTTCATCACAATACAATCCTCAGACAAGATACCTAGTCACCAGAAGGGAAGAAAGAATGGAAGAAAGAAAGAAGAAAGAAAGAAAATGAAAAAAAAAGGACTGTCACATTAATATATTCAGAAATGAGAAAGGACATGATAAGTGATGTTAAAGAAAGAAAGCTAAATAAGTAAAGATTTTTAATTATTCATCAGTGACTACATAATTCAGATGAAATAGACAATTTTTACCTTTGCAATCCACTGAGGCTGGTTACTGAAGTACCATACATCTGAATACATAACTGACCTATAAAGGGACTGAAAGAATAATAAAATTCTCCAGTTCTATGCTGTGTGGCTATGGTATTATTATGTGACACACAACAACAAAGAATAAGTTCAAACAGATGCCTCCTCAAAGAAATTCACTATTGTTCTAAACCAGCAGTTTTCATCCTGTGGGTCATGACTCCTTCGGGTCCAAGAACCCTTTCACAGGGGTCACCTAAGACCATAGGAAAACACAGATATTTACATTACAATTCAAAACAGTATCAAAATTACAGTTATGAAAAAGCATCAAAAATAATCTTATGGTTGAGGGTCACCACAACATGACAAACTATATTCAAGGTTCTCAGCATTAGGAAGGTTGAGATCCACTGCTCTAAACACTGTAAAAAAAGGACTAAGACCAAAACTCTTCAGCATCTAGTGAGGATAAATAAATATTAAGATACCATTATTTGCTAACAAAGAGAGTCTGTGAATGCAGTGACATTACTCATGAATTTCAATACTGACACAAAGAAACTGAAACAAAGCACATCAGTCCATTTCCAAGTCACAGAATTAGAATTGAAGCAGGACTTACACATTAAGTTTGTGGCCCTAATTCCACAAGGAATGAAGCTAGCCATAAAAGATAAACTTACCTTCAACTGCTGTTTAGACACTTGAGCTTGCACATTTTCCCCAAAGGCACAAGAAAACTCACTGGATGAATTTTATTTGACTGGCCTCCTACTGAATAAAAACACTAAGTCACAACAGTCCACTTTCATATCAGTCCAATTTGTGTTCACTTAAGTATTCACAGTTCTTTGCCAGTGATAATTTTCACAATGCTACAATTATATTGTTCCACTTGCTTCCTACTGGAACCTTCTTGTCAGTTGTCCAACTCTGGACCCAGCTACAAAATTAAATTAGTTTTCATGTCCTCAAATTGCTCCTAGTTTATTTTTTCACAGGAAAATAAGTTAGAAAATGAAATTTGAGTCAGAAACAAAAGTGGTAATAAATAATCTTCAATAGAAAGGCAGTGTAGAACTGTCTCAACACTGCCTTAAAAAATCACCCAAAACAGTGAAAATTGACCCAAAAGGGTGAATTTTTTTATCAGCTTATGGAGATATATGGAGAGGAAAAGTCCTAGGTATATTCAAAAAACTAAGTTAAATTGCTTCAGTACTTTGAAGAACAAAATCACTTTTTCACTTTTGCTTAGAGTCTACTTTATTCCTAGATTTCTTTGTCAATATTAAGAGCAAAGACACAAGTGCAGATGGTTGCCCTGCTTCTGTGGTAGCCTTGCTCTGTATGCCAATGTGTTCACTTGTATCCTTTATATATTATTATTTGTAATTAAGCTCAGATCATGATCTCAATGTGCTAATCCTTTCATAGCTATAAGTTGATATTACAATGTATGTATTATGGGACTTTTACACATTTTAGAGATCTAATAGATGAACATCTTTATTGAACCACTGTTCAATATCAGAGTGTCACAAAACTTTATATATGTTTTCTTCAAATATAAGACTTGAGGATGTATTTAATTAATAGTTTATGTGACATTTCTAACACTCATGGATATTCTTGAAAAAAATGGATGGTTTTGTAACATCACCAAGCCTTGTTTATAGTTAATATACTAATAAATCAAAGGTGTAAGGTTAATGATAGTTGATTATTTAGTCACGTACATTTTAGTTACATTTGTTACAGTTTCTTAAAATGGTTTATGAACTATTTAGGAAATTCATTGTTTTTAAATGAGACTTTGGACTTAATATATTTTTTCTTTTTCTAGACTATAGAACAATAAAAAATTTTATCCTTATTTTCTGAATGAAAATTGGGAAGCAAACTTAACTAAAAATTAAAGTTAAATAAAGTTAAATAAAATATAGTTTAGATTGTATATTTATTTTATATTTGTTTATTTCTAAGAGTACATGATTGTGATAACCACCCAAGCTTTAGTTGGTCTTGATTTCAATTTTACTATATTACAAATACTACATTTACAAAAGACTGTGAAATCATGTCTAAAGATGTGGAAAGTTAATTTTAAGGCGTTTCTGAAGTATGAGCAATATTTTTCATGGTCATTCTCTTTTCAGAACCATTAAGAGATGAGATAATAGATTCTCTATGTTGAGTGACCCATGAAAGACCACATTATTCTTGTGATGTGCTTCAGTGATATATGCAAAATCTACTCCCTACTGAGATCTACACAGAGGAGTGAACTCTATGATATATAAATTCCATAGATACCTCCAATACTGCTGTCAAAATGAGAGAGACAAAGACATTTCATGAACTCTTGTAACTGTGTTCAAAGGCTTAATTATTTAACACTTAATTTCTAATTTTCAGAAACTGGAAAGATTTTCATTTTCTTGACACTCTGGTTAAAATTGAGGTCAAACTTAATAATACACAAAGTCATGTCACAGAATAACATCCTTAGAAGCGACAACTAAACTAATAGAATAGCTAAACTCTATACACCAGGAAAAATATTTTATAGAATTACTACATGAATTAATACAGATTAATTAATATATACTTAATACAATATTTTTATTTTCCATAAACAAACATGGTATTAATTTTAAACTGTAAACAAAAATCTGAATTTAAATGCATATATGGCTCAATAGGAAATATTTAAAACAAAAAAAAATATTCAAGCAATAAATTTAACAAAATTTAAACTAATGATAAAATCAGAAATTTAAATACAATATTAACATTTTCAAATTACTACAAATATGTATTAGACAATATACATTTCAATTCCTTTTGTGCAAAATTCCCAACTAAGCTTTCATTTATTTGTTTTTATTAGATTATGAATGCATATAATGTCTCTAAAATATAATATATGATTGGTGTTCAGTGCTTGGGTCCCAACTGGTATAAGTTGAGAACTTATTGCTGCAATATGTTTTTGGTTTTTTGTTTGTTTTGTTTTATAATTTTGTTTGATCACTTTTTTGTGAAAATATATCAAAGGGATAAACAATTCTAAAGTTCTTCCTATTTACAACAAGGAAAGAAATAAACCACGCTATTACATCAATAAAAGTTACTTCCAATGTTTGGTAGCATAAAGTTTGAAAGTGCATATTGAACACTTAATACTATCAAACTTTTAATAAGCCTAATCCAGCCAAGAAGGTAATTATAGTAAATTATTTATGAACAGAGGATAATCAAAGACATATCATTTTATAATCTAAAGTATGTTATTTCAAAATTATAGAAAACATACAGAAGATATAAAAACCTCCTTTTAACTAGGACAGGAGTTGATGCAGATCCAAATGCATGTTAAGCAAATGAGTCAATTATACTATTACAATAGTCATTGCACCACACTCTAATTTCTTATACTTATGCTCACTATGCCTATATTGAGTACCAACAAAATATTTTCCCCTTGTTTATTATATGGACCCAAAACATAAATACCTTCTTCAAGTTTTTTTAAATTAATATTCAATTTAATAGGGACTCTTCTAGAATATAATTTCACTAATTGGGCTCACAAAGCGATTCCACAGTGGATGTATTTTCACTCCCTTAGGGTTGGAAATGGGAATTGACTCCCACAATCTCAATATCTTCTTCCACCCTATCATGCTGTCTGTAAGTATTAACCAAACTCGAGAATGGAGCGGATAGCTACAGACTGTATTCTGTAATCCATAGACTTTAGCTGGAAAAATATAAAGAGTAAATCAAGGGAGAAAAAGTCATGTTATCCAGTAAAAAGTGACATCTTCCTAAGTTTACTGCAACACTCTTTATCCTCAAAGAAGCAAAGATCTAATTTTTGAACCATTCCAGCAGTCAACATCTTATACCTAGAAAATATTGAAGTGCAATATTTGCACTTGACTCCAGCTTTCAGGGAAAGAAAAGTAAATCAGTGATAATTTTCAGCTAAAATGGGGTAGATGTTTAAATAAATAACTTGTAATTCCTGATCAGATAAGAGGGACATATTCATGACTTTTAAAGCTATTTAATGTCCTACAGCTGCCTTGGGAATGGAGCATTATTTAAAGAAGTAGTAGATGAAGAATTTACTCATAAGGCAAATTCATCTGAAGTTTTCATTGTTTAGTCTGTGATGTTTAGGTATAACTTGATGTAATTTATTATCCAACATTTTTATAATGTGTAATTCTGAGGTGAAAAATTTCCAGAGAAAATAAAAGAAGACTTGTGATTGCTTAGATATCTTGGGTCTCTCTAGTGTTTACCTAGATCATTTTTATTGTATTTTATCACAGAAATCCTCCACATTAAAGGTTCAGTTCAGACTACTTTGTGTAAAGCATGAGTCTTTTCTGGGAGGTACTCAAATGAAGTATAAAATATATGCTGTGTAAGTGTTACCATTGAATAGGTAAATCAAAAAAATAACATACTAGTCTATAAAATATAAGTATCACCTATTCTGTAGTAATACACATGAAGGGCCTTCAGTGAGTTCATAGGAGAATTTGTAAACATGTGCACTCAGGTAATTAGGAAGCATACTGTTAGGGTTTTTTTTCATAATTTTTAAATACATGAAAGAATAAAACTGTTATTGTTAGCTGGCCCTTTGAGGTGGGAATCTTTACTCTCTTTTATACCTATTATTCTTTTGGTTTTGTCTTTTCATTGTGTCTTGGATTTATTGAATGTTTTGATTAGGAGCTTTTTGCTTTTTGTATTTTCTTTGACTGTTGTGTCAATGTCTTCTAGGAGTTCTCAGATAGATTTTTTTGGGTTGCTTATGTGTACTACCATATCATATTCAAAGATCTTCCATGCTCATGAATCTGTAGGATTAACATAGTAAAAATGAACAGCTTACCAAAAGCAATCTAAAGAATCAATACAATCACCATTGGTACAGAGAAAGAATAGAAGATTCAGAAAAACAAAACAAAACAAAAGTATCTACAAGGCTATGGACACTTGATCTTTGACAAAGAAGCCAAAATTATGCACTGGAAAAAGAAAACATCTTCAACAAATGATTCTGTTATAGCTGATGGTCTGCATGTAGAAGAATGCAAATTGATCCATATTTATCACTTTGTACAAAACTCAAGTCCAAATGGATCAAGGGTATCCACATAAAACCAGATACACTGAATCTAACAGAAGAGAAAGTGGGAAAAAAACCTTGACTATGTTAGCACCTGAGAAAATCTCCTGAACAGAACACCAATGGCCCTAAGATCAACAATTGATTAATGGGACTCTTGAAACTGAAAATGTTCTGTAAGGCAAAGGACACTGTCAATAGGACAAATAGCAACCTACAGACTGGGAAAAAATCTTTAGTAAACCTATAATCTAATAGATGGTTAATATTCAAATTATACAAAGAACTCAAGAAGTTAGATTCCAAGAAATCAGAATAACCCAATTTAAAAATAAGGTACAGAGTTAAACAAATAATTTTCAACAGAGGAATTTCAAATGACAAGATGCACCTAAAGAATGGATCAACATCCTTAATCACCAGAGAAATGCAAATCAAAACGTCCCTGATATTCAATCCTACACTAATCAGAATGGCTAGGATCAAAAACACAAGAGACAGCACATACTGGTGAGGATGTCCAGAAAGAGGAACACCCCTTCCTGTATTGCTGGTAGAATTGCAAACTGATTACTACCACTCTGGAAATCAATCTGGCAGTTTCTCAGAAAACTGGCTATGCTGTGCTTGTAGACAGGAGCCTAGCATGACTCTTTTCTGAGGGGCTCTACCAGCAGCAGACTGAAACAGATGCAGATAATTATAGCAAACCATTGGGCTGAGGTTCGAAACCCCTATGGAAGAGTTAGGGGAATGACGAGAGGAGCAGAAGGGGATTGCAACTCCATAGGAAGAACAACAGTATCAACTAACTTAACCCCTCAGAGATCGCAGAGACTAAGCCACCAACCAAGGAGCATAAATGGACTGCACTGTCACTATGGCATATATGTAGCAAATGATTGCCTTGCCTGGCCTCTGTGGGAGAGGATGCTCCTAATCTTTTGAAACTTGATGCAACAGGGAAAGGTGATGCTGAGGGTTTGGTTTGGGGTTGATGGAGAAGAACCCTCTCAGAAGCAAAAAGTTGGGGATGGGGTGAAGATTTCTGGTAGGACTGACCAGGAAGGGAAGCAACATTTGGAATGTAAATAAATAAAATAATCTTTAAAAAAGTGGTAGTTCAAACACAATTGATGGATTCTCTTGCTGTTGTTGTTGTTTGCTTATATGGATGATTTTCAATATACATCGTTCCTATATAGCCAGACATTTAGATCTATTTCCCCAAATAATATAAAATTGTTGAAACTTTTAAAGTTGCTTGGAACTGATAAAAATAGTTTATATGATACAAATTCTTTGACTATAAGTATAAAACAATGTAAACTACCCTTCCATCTTGTTCCAAGATATGTTTTAATATGTATTCTTTACCAAATCTTTGTTAGTATGCTGAAGAAATACAACCTTTTGAGAAAGACTAATTATTTTGCATGCTTCAATGACACCTTATACTAGAGAATCTTCACTGAACATCGTGAATAAAGGTCAGGCCATGGAGAACAGAGCTTACCTGTACAGTTTCCTTGAAAATCAATGGAAATCAAGAACTGTGTTAGTAACTTGAGGATTAAATTGTTTGTAAAGAAATAAAGTTAAAATTGAAAACTAATTCATAAAAAAATTAGAAGAAAGGAATATCCTCTTCTTTTTAGAATCTATTAATAATAAATGGTTGGTCTTGACAAGAATCAACAGTATAGTCCTGGTGAATGAATCCTGGAGAGAGATTAGTAGATTAGTAGGTTTAGATACCATGTGTAAATTAAAATTGACATTATAAATGTTAAGAACATTCTATTTCAATGGATATTTTAAAAGAATAACAACTGTTAAAAGAAATAAGACATAACTTGATTAAAATAATGAGTCAAGATTTGGACATGTTTGCCACACATGCTGCTACAAATGTCTAGTTGAATGACATTTACAGAATAGAAATTGGTTACTGGTGATAAATGAGAATTTCTATAACAAAAGCTTCTGTTTCAATTAATTTTAAAAATAAATGGTTTCAGTAAGTATATAAAAATACCCAAAGGAAGCATTTTTTTTTAACAAGAAAATTCATTCTACTGAAGGTTGCATTAATTTCCCAAAAGGAGCCTTAAAACATCTTGGTAATTTCACTTGGTATTACTACATGCATAAAAAAATCACAGATGCCCTACTCTCTTGTTCCAATATACAACTCTTTCCAAACCCCTCCTTTGACCTCCCAAATCTATCTTTATAGGAGGTAAATGGCACCATGAACTAGAGAATGGGTAAGATACTCTACATAATCCTTCTGAAAAAAATCTGGCTCCCCCCTATCTTAGTAGCCATGAACTGCTACCAGCTACTCAATTATGGGGAAATGTCCCCTGAGACTATTCTCTTTGCACACTAGTGTGTTGGATGGCTTTTTAAGTGAGGTCAGAGAAGCTATTGGAAATATACCTACAAAATATAGGTGGTTGTCCTAAATGTCATCTAAGTTGTTCAATGAAATAAATAAGATTATGTTTGCATATTGATGGTGAATTATAACAGTAAGTGGGCACATAGTAAATTCATTATATTGAACTTATAGAAAAAAAAGAATAAAGTTAACTAATACAACACTTGTTCCAGAATAGGGAGTAAATATTATGTTCTAGAACATTCAAAGATAGGGAGAGACCAGGAGAAAATATTGCCCAGTAAGTCAGAGGTTCTGTAAGGTCCAAGATTCTGAAGTGGTTGTCCACACATTTGGGGAAGACTTGCTGTCACGTATCCACTACAACTGTTTTCATCTTTCAAAGTTGAGGACTTTTTTGTTTGATCCTGACAGCTCTTTGCTAGCCCCTTCTGCTTTTGGTTTGCTATGACTCCCAAATATTAGGGTTAATTGGTAATTAAGATCATTAAAAACAAGCAAACAAATGCAGACAGCAGATGGTTATCTTATCAGTATAGATTTGATTTCCAGTTTGCTTCCTTCCAATATGGGTAATCTTGAGTATCTGTCTCAAGATAGATACAAGATAGATATCTGTGTCTCTGTCAGGTATGGTAATTCTAAGTCTTCGTGTTCTATTTATGCTTTCTTGGAATTAATAAGAATTATTTCTCTCCAATGTCACCAGCAGTGCCTTTTTGAGTGATAGACAAACCAACAACATCACGAGACGGCCAAAAGTAATCATGAATTAGTGAGATTGTATAGGTCTGTTGTCAATATACTTAGAGAAAGCTGTGGATACCTGAGTGTCCAAAAATCTGCATGAAATCCAAAGTAAATTGTCTAATTTATAATAATGATATTCTCCATTGTCTTTTCATTCAGCTATTTTAAGATTAGAATATCTGATGACAGGTGCCTGCTATGTAGTTCTTAACAGCATTGCTCACAGAGATTAAGATAGCTTTCTTTAGTTCCATAAGCTGAATATAACATCTCTTTCACCTCAGAGCCATTTTATAATGGCATTTTAAATTGTGTACTCTTGATGTTAACCCCTAAATTGTATACTATGTAATCTTGCTCACAGCTATGTTGGTGAAACATGAGAGAGATCTATGAAATCTTAAACACTTAATCTTAAATTGGATGAATTAGATAAGGTCATTGTTAAACAAGCCATCTCTGCTGATCTTATTTTTAACTCATAAAACCAAATTCCATTGCTTGGTTGGTCTGGCTCAAATATAACCCACCCATGAAAATTGTTTTTACAGGAGCTGTGAGAACTGAGGTAGGACCAGAGTTGCTTTATATACTTCGTTTTTTAAATTTTATTACAAATTTTATTTTCTTGGGGTGGCACTTACGATTCAGTATGCTAATATTAGGATGTGTGTTCTCTAATCTGGAATCTAACCTAAAAGAGGCTTAGATTTTCCATGTGCCCTTCTCTAGATCATTTCTAAACAGCTGCTAGTGTCAGTTATTCCTTACTACCCATTCAGTTTTCAATCCCTACCGTTTTATTATTGATTGTTGAGTAGGATTGCCTTATTAAGCTTCATGAATTTTAACTTGCAACAAGGTGACATGTCCTTTGTACATTTATTATGATGCTGATTTAAACCATTTCTGGCATTTGACTATTCTCAACTTAACCTTTTCCAGATCTTCTTTTACATACATGCTACCTTGCCTACTTACCACCAAATTTGAAAATTCTTTCATCTTTTACATTCTAGATAGCAAATGTTTGTATTCTATAGTAGACCATGCATACATAGATATAATTATATCTTTCTTCCAAAGATTTTTATTAATAACAAGTAATAATTGTAATTATTTTCTTAATCTAATGATGAAGAGGAAGAAATGTGCCTTAGAGCTGAAGGCTATGTCTTCAATTTACTTATTTTTATTGTATGAATGATTTACAATCATAATATAAATTCCACCATTAGTGTGCAATACCAGTGGAGGTCTAAGAGGATCAATAGATCTCCTAGAGATGGAGTCAGAGACAGTTGTGAGTTGACATGTAGGCACTGAGGTTCTCCCTTCTAAGAAGGACTGAAGCATCCTCACTTTGGTCTGCTTTCTTCTTGAGCTTCATATGATCTGTGAATTGTATCTTGGGTATTCCAAGCTTTTGGGCTAATATCCACTTATCAGTGAGGCATACCATGTGTGTTCTTTTGTGATTGTATTACCTTACGCCAAAGGATATTTTCTAGTTCCATCCACTTGCCTAAGAGTTTCATGAAGTCATTGTTAGAAATTTAGTTATTTAACTACAAAACACTGCAAGATTGTATGGACTATCATGAGTAAAATTAACATATGCACCTTTGAAATCATTTTTTAGTAGCACATATTTAAAATGTATTTTATGTCAATTATCCACTAGTAATTTTTTCTGTAATATATCCACATCTTGCTCTTTGTATTCCTTTTGACCACTTGATTTTTTTGTGTGTTGGGGCATTTTTTAAATATATTTTTTTTCATATAATGTATTCTAATTATGGTTTGGCATCCCAAAATGCTCCTGCATTCTCTGCACTTCCCTATCCAGTCACCTCTCCACATACCCCTATTCTCACCTCCAAAATTTCTAACCACTCACATCCTCACCACTCATTCTCCACCTACCTTGCTATCCACTTCCCCACAGCTCCTCTTCCCCTCCCTGCCACCCATTCTCCATCCCTCAGCTCATCAGCCATCACCTGCTCAACTAGTCACCTCCTCAGTCACTTGCCTCCCCACTTCTTCATCCCTATCTACCCGCCCAAGTCCACATCCATTTCTTTTTGCTTGTTCTCTCTTATTCTTATAATTTTACTTTGATCCTTTTGCAGTTGTTTTTTTTGTTTGTTAGCTTTGTACTATTCAGGTTTGACAATTTGATTTTCTTAGAGAAAATATATATATATATATATATATATATATATATATGATTTTGATGATAGTAAGAATAAAGAACAGAAATGTAGTCATAGTCAGTTAATGTCTATACCTGCCACTATACTTTGTCATCAGTGTGATTATTGCTGATGTGCAAATACAAACTCCATTTTTCTTTCCACATCATTTGCCTAGAAACCAGAACTCAAGTTGGCAACTTGCATACATCCCTCTGGCCTGGTAACCAAGAGGGATTATTCAACAAAGAGCATTAAGAAAGAGCATGCCTCTCCAATCTATCAGATTAGAGAAATGTCATCATTACATTTACATTTTCTGAATTAAAGAAGAGTATTGTTTTCCCCCCCATCCCAGAAGCTCTGGGAATCTGATCTCTCTTATTTCTCTGCATAGCTGATTATGAAGTGAGAACCTGTCCCAGTCATAGATTTCAAAGATTTTGACAGTTTTTTGAAGTGTTTGCAAAGGATTAGGTAGTATAGCATTGTCAGTGGGTTGTGTTGCTGGAGGTAGGTGTTGAGGGTTAAAAAAGCTGACATCATTTCCAGTTAAGCCCTCTTTCTGTTTCTGGATTTTGGATATAATACATAGCTTTCCATTTCTGCTCCAGAACTGTGCAGCCTTCTGCCTGCCTTTTGCCTAATCTCCTGATATTATAGTTATGGTCTCTACCACCTACCTTCTGGAAACATGATTAACCAATTACATGTTTGCATATATAAGTTGTTCTGATCATGGTGTCTTTTAACAGCAATAGAAAAATGAGTAATGCAAGATTTCTGAAATCTAATTTATATATGGATCAACAAATAATGAAACCTAGTATTTTCATTAGTATATAAACTAGTTATCAAATACTCTACCTGCTAATTTCTTAAATTAGTGGAAAAGACAGAATGTACATGGCACCTAATGTAATATATTTTTATCATACTTTTCTTCATAAATGTAGTGATCAAAGGTAGGATCAAATTACTTATAAGTACAAACCTGTGTTTTGCTCTGATTTTCTAAGATGTAAGCCACAATATATTTGGCCTTTTGATTTCAAAAAGCATATATGGAATCCAAATGAAATGAAGATAGTTAAAATATCAACAGTATGTTTGTGTCTTTGAGATGATTATAAAAAGACTTAAGTTCAATTGAGTTTTTATATAAATTTTCAATGTTAAAGAAAGTAAAATTGGTGGCATTTTCAAATTTAATCTTCTTAAAATTTGTTTTTTATGAAAATATCTTCATTTATACAATATATAAATAAAATACTTTTTTAGAAAAAAAAACACTAAATTTTATTCGAGTCTGCCACTATATAAAGCTATGTATATTTTCAAAAGTACATTCATACATTTTCATAAATTTAAGATAATTACCAGCAGCTGACTGATACAGACACAACTACTTATTCAGAACCACTGGACTGAAGTCAGGGACCACCTTTAGTTGAATTAGTGGAAAATTTGAGGAAGCTGAAGGGGAGAGTGACACCATAAAGACCAGCAGTCTCAACTAACCCAAACACCAAGTAGCTCCTAGAGATTCAGCCACCAACCAGGAGCATACAAGACCCTGTCTGAGAGGCTTTAGCAAAAATATAGCAGAGGTTTGCCTGGTCTGGCCTCATTGGGAGATTTGCTTAATCCTCAAGAGATTTGAGACTCAGGGGAACAGGAAGGCCTGCACAGTGGCAGCTTCTTGGAGGCAAGGGGGAGGAGGAATATGAGGAGGAACTGTGGGAGCAGGGCCCTGGAATGGGAGGGGATCAACAAGTGGAATGTAAATAAAAAGAAAAAATATAATAACCAAAACTAGAGGATGCTACAGAAATTATTTATTCTGCCTTTTCTACGTTATCCTACTTCTGTAGTTATTGTGAAAGACAAAGATGAAAGATTAAAATTTTGCCCTTTTACTCACTTACTGCAAATTTTTTACGGGTTAATCCTGTGATGATTTTTCATCAAGATTGGTAGATTTTTGTTTTGTGTAATATATATGTTGTTGTTGTTGTTGTTTTGTTTTGTTTTCAAGATAGGGTTTCTCTGTGTAGCCCTGACTGTCCTGGAACTCACTCTGTAGACCAAACTTAGAAATCTGCCTGCCTCTGCCTCCCAAGTGCTGGGATTAAAGGCGTGCACCACCACTGCCCGGCATGTTTTGTGTAATATTATTAATATTAAAAGCATGTATGCTTATTTCACAATAAAAGGGAAAACTAGAAGACTTTTGATGTTTGATAAAATTTAAACTAATACATGGCACTTTTGTTAACTTTAGATTCACATTTTATCCCAATATAAAATCCATAAGATGTTCCATGTTTAATGAAGCGTGTCTTTGGTAATACAGGTGTGATTTTACAGTTTTACAGAGATTAACAAAAGGCAATGGGACATGGCATTTGAAAAAATATTTCCTGCTGAATAAGCCAACATGACTAGAAGCTAACTATTTTTTTAACTGTATATGATCTTTGTGATAGGGAAGAGCAGAAATAACTACAGATTCTGGAGACCACTGAACTAAACAACATGTACAAATGCAAAGAAGAACATCATCACAAGTAAAAAGCAAGATATTCATTTTATATAATAATATTAACCAGAGTATCTACAATGAAAATTGTATTATTAGTAGGTTGGAAATGACTCTTTTTTTTTAACCAGAGTAAATTATTCATTAATAACCTTTATTTAAAAGAAGACTAGTGCAATATGTATACACATTAATGTTTTGTTACACATATGCCTATGGATAACTCAGATGGTCCTACATTTGTAATGAATTATGTTCCTACAAAAGTATTTTGTTTACTATAGAATTCAGGATTCTCATTAATTTGCTTTGTTTTTATGGTCATTGTAACAACTGAACATGGAACTAGATAAGGTAAGAATATATGTTGTCATTGATTTATATATATAACAGTAGCAAATGAAAATAATATGTCAGCATGAACATGAACATGTTGTTGCAATACTACTCACCATAAGCAGGATATAATTAAATAATTTTAAATAATGCTTATTGCTAAATGAGTGGATAAAGAACACATATGTCTATCCCTTAACCCAACACCCATTTACAAAGAGATATTGATGGACTATAAAATGAGTAGGACAAAAATCCTAAAACATGTAACCACAGTAATGAACCTTGAGGACATTATATTTAACAAATTTGGTTAAGACATTATTAACTGGATGAGGTTATCACTGAATGAGTGACACATATATCACATATATGTAAGATATGAATTTTCAGAATAGAATAGTGCTTTCTATCAACTAAGATATGTAAAGGGCTGAATGGTCAATTTATCCAACGTTACACAGGAGGTATAAATGTTGGTATTCCTTTGGAAAATACTTTAAAAGTATACATTAATGTTTTTAAAAACATTTACAAGATTTCAATGGCATCATAAAATAGGTAAATAAGTTGATGATTATAATGATAATCCTAATTATATAGACACACATTGTACACATAAATTAAAATGGCACATAGTACCCTAATCACATGTATAACTGCTTTTTGAGATCACTTATTATATTTCTTTATGCATATGAATGTTTGCCTGCATGTGTGTATGTGCACCATGCATAGGCCTGGTGCCCATAGGGTCAAAAGAGTGCATTAGATTCCTTGATACTGGAATAACAGATGGTTGAGAGCTGCCATATAGTTACTCTGTAAGAGCAACAAATGCTTTTAACTGCTGCGTCAACTCTCTGTCTAAAGGCAATTATTTCTGATCAGTTGAGTGTTTACGGCTGCCACCACTCCAGTAAAAATAGTGATGACTTTCTTTGCTTAGTTCCATCTGTGTCCCAAGTTGTCTTGGATGTATAACAAACACTAGTCAGAAAGCTCTTGGATTAATAGAAGCAGCTTGGTATAGTTCTTTGGAATCCTCATCTTGATTATCTTACTGATATTTATTCAGTATTCAGTTGCAGTTCCTAATTTGCCATCTTACTTAGAAGTTACTTCAAAATTGAATTATTGAACATTTCTAAATAAGAGTCATAACATAATGGGAGAGATTACATCTATGACATCTTATTAAATAAATGAAACTTTTGCAAAGATAAAAAAGTTTCAATTTTGTCATACAAATTTCACTTTTTTTTCACAGGTGTCATTGGTATATATGGTGACATGCTTGATATATGTATCTTTAATTTTATATTTACAGCAAGCAAAGTTAAGATACTGCATATCATAGTGCTGTCTAATAATATGCTGTTTCCTTTCTCTGCAATTCTTAGAACAAGATGCCATAAACAAATAGTATATGAAATAATCTTCTTGAAATGATTTATCATTATTTTTCAAAATGGTATTTGAACACCAGATGGCAATGAACATTCCACAAGTCTATTTAAACAAGGTAATAATAAAATAATGAGAAAACACTACTATGAATATTATGATCAAAGGTATTAAGTGCATTTCACCTCTAAAATGAGGAGCTAAAAAATTGTCAGTAAATGATTTGGCCATTTTATGTACTTCATTTCTTATCACTTTGGGCTTTTATTTAAGTGTTCTATAAGGAACCAAATTCAAAAAAGAATAATTAATAGCTTTACTCTCAATAGAAATTATGGTTTTTCTATTTGTACCCAAAATATTACTAATGACAGCAGTAGAGATGAAACTGCCAATAGCATGGACAGTGACATTATTCTTTGTAGGATATACTACATGCATCAGGATGTCACAATGATATCCACAACTGCTTTTACAGATCGTGATTCACAAGACCTTTTAAATTGCAAGCATGTATTTTTCTGATAAAATATAAAGAATAGAAATTAACATTTATAATTACTGAATGATTGTGATCCTACAAAAGAGTCACCAAGAGTTAATTCCCAAGTGTTTCATAATTTGAGTCAATAATTAACACTCATCATAAATATACAAGTAAATATTAGTGATATCTTTTCTCATGGAATTTACGAGAGCCATAAGAAAATTTTAAGAAATGAGTAAATATCCTTTCTCCCAAAAGGAGTACATGTATTGTTGAGATCACATTCTTCAATTTTTGTGTTACATTTTAGCTTTCAAAAACCTTAATAGGTTAATAATACTAAATGCTATTTGCATTTCTCTCATATCTTTGCATAAGCTCTCTATTTTCTTCTTCAAGACAAGGTTTGGTGAAGTCCTAGCTGCCTTTGAACCTGACATATAAAGATTTTCTGACCCTCCTGCCTGAGTGCCTGGATTTACTTACTTAGCACTATGCTAAGTTTAATCCATGTTGGGAATCAAACTGAGTCCTAGATACTAGGAAAGTACTCTACCACTTGAGCTGGCTTACAACAAACTCTTGTACTTTACTCTTCACATGAAATTATCTGAATTGCATCCAATCACTGGCTCAATTTCTAGGTAAAAGAATGTGACACTTGTAAAATTTAAAAATGAGTTTGTAATGTGTAAGACCCATAACTTGGAAATATCTGGAAAATCAATGCCTCATTGACTGGTCATTTATGCTGATATGTACAGTTCATTACAATATAAGTGATCGAAATTTTTCTTTTATCATTTTTTTACTTCTTCCAAAAGGTTTTAAAGGACATAATGAGACATGGTAATATAAAGATCATATCTGTGGTAATTCAATTTCAACTAGAATTTGTACATCATTTGAGATTCAATAGCATAATACATCCTCTCCCATAGTTTCTGACTAATGTTACCAGTGATTGTTCAGAAACTAGTCTTGATGTCCTTGAGGAGTTTACAGTAATTAAAGTTAATCCGTCAGAGATTCTCTGCTTTAACAATCACTCCTAACTATAGGAAATCATGGGATGCCTGAAAGGTTTAATTTTAACATTTATGAAATTATGAATGCAGAAAATAATTTCTAGAACAATTTCTATATGCCACATCAAAGGTAACTAAAATTGAAATAATCCAGAAAACCATAATTATTCATATTTGTATTAATAATCAGCTAGTATTTATAATCAGGGAAAAGGATGAGTTAGCTATTTGCTATGCAAACAGATAGCTTTGGGGGAGGCAGTATTTTGATTTTGTGGGGGTTTTTTTTGTTTATTTTGTCTTTGTTTTTGTTTATCATCATCATCTAATCTTTTTTTACAATCCAATCATTATCATCCTCCTAGTTCATCCTCCAATAGTTCCTCATCCCATTACTCCTCTTCCATCTCCTAGAGGATGTTCCCACCCACATACCCAACCAGATTCCCCCTCCCCCATCTCAGGGGCTTAAAGTCTCTTGAGGGTTTAGTGATTCTTCTCTCACTGAGTTCATATCAGACAGTTCTCTGCTGTATATGTGTAGGGGGCCTCATATCAGCTAGTGTATGCTGTTCAGTTGGTGGCTCACTGTCAGAGAGGTCTTAGGGGTCCAGGTTAGTTGAGAGTGCTGGTCTTTCTATGGCATCACCATCCTCCTAAGCTTCTTCCAGCTTTTCCCTAATTCAACCACAGTGTTCCCAGACTTTCATCCATTGAATGGGTGTCTGTATCTGCATCTGACTCTTTTAGCTGTTATTGGGCCTCTCAGTGGGCCACCATGCTAGGCTTCTGTCTGTAAGCACAACATACCATCAGTAACAGTGTCAGACCTTGGAGCCTACCTTTCAACTGGATTCCAATTTGGGCCTGTCACTGGACTTCCTTTCGCTCAGTCTCTTCTCCCTATAGTTCTTTTAGATGGACGGGGACAATTCTGGGTTAGGGTTTTTGACTGTGAAATGGCAACCCCTTCCCTCCACTTAATGCCCTGTCTTTTGACTGGAGGTGGACTCTAAGGTCCCTTCCTCTGAGTCCTGAGAATCTCTCACCTACTTCTAATTCCCTTCCCACCTCAGTACCTGATCATGTTCCTCTTTCCCCCTCCATTTCCCCTCTCCCACCCATCCCTCTGCACCCAGTGATTGCGTTCTTTCTCTCACAAGTGGGATTGAGGCATCAGCAGTTGAACTTTTCATCTTGTTCACTTTCTTGAGTTCTGTGCATAGTATCTTTGGTATTCTGTACTTTTTTGGCTAATGTCTACTTATTAGTGAGTCTATACTTCATTAGTTAGGATTTTACTTCTGTGAACACATACTATGACCAAAAAAAAAAAAAAAACTCCTGAAAGCACAACATTTAATTGGGTTACAGGTTCTGAGGTTCAGTCTGTTATCATCAAGGCATGACAGCATCCAGGCAGCCAGGATGCAAGAGGAGATGAGAGTTCTATATCTTCATCTTAGAGGCTGCTAGCAGAATACTGACTTTTAGGAAGCTAGAATGAAGTTTTTATAGCCCATATCCACAGTGAAACACCTACTCCAACAAGGCTAAACCTACTCCAACAGGGTCACACTTTTTAATAGTGCTACTCCATCACACATACCATGAGTATCCTTTTGTGTCTGAGTTACCTCACTCAGGATGATATTTTCTTGTTTCATCCATTTGCCTGTAAAACTCATGATGTCTTCGTTCTTAATAGCTAAGTAGCATTCCATTGTGTAAATGAATCCCAATTTCTATATTCATTTTTCTGTTGTGGAACATCTGGGTTGTTTCCAGCTTCTGGCTATCACAAATAAGGCCACAAACACCATAGTGGAGCACGTGCCCCTTTAGCATGGTGGGGCAACATTTTGGTGTATGCCTAAGCATGATATTGCTAGGTCTTCAGGTAGATCTATTTCCAATTTTCTGAGGAATCTCCAGATTGATGTCCAGAGTAATTGTACCACTTTGCAATCTCACTAGCAATGGGGGTTGTTCCTCTTTCTCCACATCCTCACCAACATGTGTGGTCATCTGAGTTTTTGATCTTAGCCATTTTGATTGGTGTAAGGTGGAATCTCAGTGTCCTTTTGATTTTCATTTCCCTGGTGACTAGAGACTTTGAACATTTCTTTAACTGCTTCTTTGCCATTTAAGATTTCTCTGTTGCAAATTCTCTATTTAGTTCTATAGCCCATGTTTTGATTGAGTTGTTGTGTGTTTTGGAGGTTAGCTTCTTGAGTTCTTTACATATATTGGATATTTGCCCTCTATCAGATGTGGGGTTATTGAAGACATTTTCCCAATCAGTAGGTTCCCAATTTATCTTATTGACTATGTCCTTTGCCTTTCAGAAGCTTTTCAGTTTTTATGAGGTCCTATTCAGTAATTCTTAATCTCAGAGCCTGAGCCATTTGGCATAGGAAGGCCTTGTTGGAGATCAATGGGAGAAGCAGCCCTTTGTCCTGTGGGGTTTTATGCCTTAGTGTAGGGGAATGCCAGGGTGGGAAGGCAGAAGTGGGTGGGTGGGGGGAGCACCTTCGTAGAGGCACGGGAGGGGTATGAAGTAGGGGGTTTCCAGAGGGGAGACCTAAAAATGGGATAACATTTGAAATGTAAATAAAGAAAATTTCCAGTTAGATGAAAAAACAAAACAAAACAAAAAACCATTTAGTTCTAGCTTCTGGCACTTAAGGTTGTAGCACCTTTAAAAGTGTAGCCTAGCTAAAGAAGTGGATCTTTGTGGGCAGGAACTTAAAATGATATTTGCTTCTGTTTGCAGCCTGAGATTTATAGCTATTTCATGATCTGAGAAGATCTGAATGAGTTGTCACTGCAGGTCTATCACAATAGACAAAGCCACCTAACTGTTAAGTCATATTTGGTGTGCTGACCTGAGCACCTTGAAACCATGAGCAAATTATGTCACCTTGTTTTAAAACAAACCTAAACAAAACAGAACTGTGTCCAGTTGTCTCTGAAGAGCTAGTGGCAGGTACACCGCTCTCTATGACCATATTTTTTTTTATATAATATAGGTACTGAAGTATAGACCTGTTACTGGAAACAGGGGAAAGCAACTGGTCCTCACATGACATTCTGATAATTAATTCTCTCACAAGCAAAGGAACTGAAGAGAAATTAGAACCTTCAAAATTTATCTATACAGGAAGAACTAGATAAATTCAATCATCTATAGAATAAATCTGATTAACAATTTAGTATCCATAATTCATCATAACTGTGTGTTACGTTTTCATGGAGACTAAAGAAATGGTGTCCATATGATGTACAGAAAATAAAGAGTTGAAACTACCATGTTATTAAATGATGAAGCACAATGTTAACAAGGCAATTCTTACTGTATGTATGATCAGTGGATTATTAGTCTTTATGTAATATTTAGTGAAATAACACCTTCATCTTACACTGAGATACTGATTCTATGGTAGCTATTGACATTTGTTTATTAAAATCATAATACAAATATAGAAAAATCTGTTCCTTTGAGTCTATTTACACATCATTATGGGCAGCTTTACCACTAATCTCAAACTAGAAATATAAGTGTGTCAGTTGAATTTTATTTTAAAGAAAAACAATCATATCAGATGTATCCAAATTTCTAAAATATTTAGATTTTCTTTTTATTTTCACTTTTTAAATTTTTAGTTCACCCTAATATTCTTCATGCAAAAAAACAAATAATGCAACAAACAAGGAAAAACCCACTCCAGACAGTGAGGAGAGCACATCTCCCATGGAAAGAAGATACTAGAATTCCAAAGGAAAGAAATCATGAGCCGTGCTTTATTTGAGCCTCTGTAAGCTCTATCAGGAACTTTTCATACTTCTCTTAAGTTACCAGGAGAAGTACAGCAGATTTTTAAATAGTCTATTTCCAACTGTCTCTGTGTTTAGGTCACTAGATTGTATCTCTATATGAAATTGTCTTTTATCTTTTTTTCCAGTAGAAAAATTTATTTGGAGATTTCATTTTTCAGATGAAGCTAGCTAAAATCTAAGCTCTGAAATAAAGCTTCAAATTTTTTTGAAGCAGTCTGGCTGACCACAGCTGCTCAGCTGTAGAGCACACATAAAGGGTCTGCCTCCCACCACTTGAAGAAAGACTGCATGCCAATTAAGAAGCAGGAAGTCAAGCAATATGGAGGCAAACAAGGAATACCTATCCACTTTTCCATTCCAAATAGACACAGCTTACCAATAAGGCATGCCAGATAAGGAACTGGTCCTTACATTCAGAGGTTGTCAGGGGATATTAGGCTTTAGCTAAACACAGGTGGTCAACCTGGCCTGTGGTACTTTTGGAACTCTGGAGCTTTAATAAAGTGAACTATAAAGTAAGTGAAGAGAAGTATAAGATTCTACCAGCTTACTAGTGTGTTCATTTTTCCTTCTTTCATTAAGCTATAATTTTGTCAAATTAATATGAACACCCATTCACAAAAGGACAAAAGGCATGGGTTTGGTTTAATAATTTCATAGCTGATTTTCACTTGGCTTGCAATACAATTAAAACCAAATAGCTCATGTGTAAAGATTACAGAATATTTTGTTAATATTATAAATTTTTCTTTGAAAATTATTTATATCAACATAAAGCAAATGCATAGTATTAAACGTAGTTACACTGTATGTTGGCCCAATTTACACATATGCCAATGTTCCACTTAAAAACATTTTGTTCTCCTTTTCTTTCCTTACCCCTGCTTAGATGTGTGTGTGTGTATATGTGTATGTGTGTGTATGTGTGTGGAAATGTGTATGTGATGTGAGTGTGTGTGTGTGTGTGTGTGTGTGTGTCTGGGTTATTTTACCAGATGGCAGATATAAAATAAAAAACAAGCATTTTATAATTTCTTTTAGTAGAAACAATTCTTAATACTGACATGAGCAAATAAAATTTTGTGCACTGCTTATCTAATAAGAATATCTATGTGACGATACTACTGAATTGCATATAGAATGCACCAAAGCTAAGATTCCTTATGAAATGTAAAAAACAAAGTCTCCTGTAAATTCTTAAGGAGAAAATGTTTATTATGAGGGTAAAAAGACATGCTGTTTTGACTAGTAGTGGTACCATGCTCAGGGAGAAGTCATTCCATAGCAGACAACAGCCAAGGTAACACCTCAGAGACATGGACCAATCTAATGAAGCTATTCACTCAGTTGTGTTCCTTTCACCCAGGTGATTCTAGCTTGTGCCAGGATGACAAAATGTAACCAGTATGACTGTTTGGGTTTTCTGAATTAGAAATATAAAATCACACCTTCCTTAGTTTTTGCTGTGCAATTAGCCCATACCCTTGTTGGTGGAATATTTGCTGTTTAATGATTATTTACACCATAACTAGAAATAATAAAAAAAGCTGTCTTATAAAGTCTGCGAAACAAAAATGATTGTTCTGTTACACTTTCTGTGGCAGGGTCAAATATTTTTATTCTCATAAATCTCTTGAGAGACAATATATTTTTTTAAATTTTGCCTAGAAATGGATGTGACTTGTCATTTATCTTTTCTTCCGAACAAATTTTATTTGTAAAAGAAAGTAAGATGTTTTTTCTAAATGTCTTAAAGGAAGAAAGAGCCTTAAGGCTGCTCAGGGTCTGAGTAGATGTTGGGAAGATGAAGAAGAAATGGAAAGAAATGGAAACAATTTTTCCAGAAGACAAACTCCTCTCAAATGCCTGGCCTGAGGATTGGTAGATTTGGTATATTTAAAAGATGACAGTAAACATCAATGTGTGCATACAAGGTTCTGGGGAAAAAAATCTTTGTCATATTATTCAACATATATCTAGATGGATCAAATGGCAAGACAGACTTGATTTAATGCTTTTATCAAATAGTAATCATCTATCACTTTCTTTTCTTAGCAGGTAATGTAATGAGTACAAGAAGTATAGATGATTAGTTTTGCAAATTACAACTTGGTAGAACAGCTCTGGCTTGTCACATTTACAATAATCCCCATGGTACTGCCATCCATGTTATTAATTTACCTTTCAAAAAGACAAAGATAACACATATACTAAATACAAACCTAAAGTGACAGAGTCCTTTCTGAAACTCAGATAAATATATCAATGTCATTTAGCAACTGAACATATTCAGTTGAATATTTTCCAGCAAGACTCCGAAGGTAAAGTAGGGTAAAAACAGACAGCTCGTTGACTTCCCATTCATATATCTATACCACTTTAATCTTGTACATAAAATGCCAAGCATAAAATTATATGCTTGGAGGAGCTGTCCACAGAGATTTGAATTAACATTGAAAGAAAGTACCACAGGAAAAAAAAGTTAATTTTATCTTAATTGGATTAAGCTATGTCCCATTTATATTACAGGAATGAGGTTACAAAAGACTTAAAACTTCTGGGTTGACAAAAAAAGGATTAATTTGTGGGCTAGTGTCAAGCTGTTGACTAATAACATATTGATCGGATCTATAAAATATGCAGTGTGTCTGTCAGGATGAGACACACTTTGGAATTGAAGATCACTAGCATAACTGACATGATCAGAGTTAGATTAATATTATTAAGATCTTGCAAGAGAGCTGCATAATATTGTAGCAATCACCAAGATTTCCCATGTGTCTGGGATTGACCAGCATAAGCAGAAGAGCTACCTTGTTGGTTAGAGAGAAGTGATTGATCTGTGTAGCTGCCTCTCCCTCCACCCCTCTTTGCTTTAATGTGCTCCAGCAGACATATTGAACTACCACAGTTTAATCCCACTAGAGCCTGCAGGTGGTATTGTCCTTGCATTGAGGAGTTATTAAATTCTTAAGGTCACCATAAAAAAGGTTCTATTAAATTGAGTTAATAAAAACATTGGGCAAAGGTTTGCAAAGAGCACAGATGTCAAAGCCTTGGGAATCAAAATGTCTCTCATGATATCAGACTAAAAGAATAATTTAAATCCACCATAGTATAAAGATAACATTCTGTTCTTTAATAAAATGTATTTTTAACCTAATATACTCATGTATATATGGACACTTATATAAGCCATTCATTAGATTACATTTTTCAAGTAAGACTGGCTTAGCCTATTTATAGTCCAAGAAGTCTAGAAGTCTAGAAAATAAAATAAAAGTGAATTTTGGAGAATTTGCAAGTAAAGGCTATTTTTTCTATTTTCAGAAAAACAACAAAAGTAGACACGACATTTTATTTGGGATAACATAGATACTTGACTAGACTGTGTCTAAGGAACAGAATTTTGCCTTTAATGTTTTGTTAGTTTAATGCAGTTACTACAATTTGTCAAGATGTGGCTTATACATTGAACTCTACTAAGATTAGAATTAGTGAATTGTATTCTAATAGAATCTACTGACCCTCATGTACCTCCCTTGCCAAGGAATTTATGACAGTCTATTTCAGTATTCATTTTCCTTGCAGTAGAGATGGGACTCATTACTTTGGAAGCATTGTGATGAATATGCTAGAAACTGATTTGTGTCTAATCTAACCACTGACTGATTTAATTAGTTACTTAATTGGTTTATTTTGCACTGCTGTAGATCAAAAGCAGAGCTTTGTATAATCTAGATAAGTACGCTAACTACTGAGCTACAATTTCAGCCAAATTACTGAAATTTAATAGGATAAAATGCAATCTTGACATTAACATTGAAGAATACTTATGAGTATACTTAATTTTTTCCTCACACAGGCTTACAAAGTTCTAAGTACGCTATTCAGGCTTTTCTCTAATATGTCCAAATATCTATGGGAAATAAAGGAGGAAAGATTTGTTTTTGTTTACAGTTTTAGTAGATGCAGTCGATGATAATCTGGCTCCATTGTTTGGCAGGTTGTATTAAGAAAGAACATAATGGCAGCAGCATGCCTTACAACAGAGACATATTTAATGACAGTCAGAAAACAGGAAAGGCAGAACAAGATGCTTGATATTAAGTATTCAACCATTGATTGAGTCTTTAAAGACATTTTGCATTCAAATCATGATGTGCTTATTAATTGGTAAATATTAATATTATATATTACCATCTTATAATTTTATGTGTATACTACAATTGATAATGCATATGTAATGAATATTGCCATATAGTTTTCAGTCAACATACAAATTAATTTCTAGAGTATTAACTCATATTTTAACAGAAGAAACAGTCTAGTTCTGTAATATTTCAGCAATAATTATGGCTGTGCATTTTTTAAATTGTGTGTTCTAGTTTAGCTTTACACTTCAATAATTGTTGGTCACCATGTAATTTAAAAATCAGTGGTTTTGTAAATTGGTTTTGGGTTTAGTATTCCTTATAGGTATTGTTGGCAACATGATGCTGACATATTTAAACAAACTAAAACCTAACCAATATGAAGAGTTGCTGATCTTGAAATACTCACTATTCAATGACTTGTCCAGCAGAAGTAATCTTTAAAGATACACGAAATTTGTTCTTGTTTATATTTTAGTAGTTGGAATTTGTACTTGTTTAAGTCTTAATAATTTGAAAAACTACTTCAAGTTACACATGCAACTAAGTTAACATATTTATAAAATAATATTTGATGTATAAGATGAATCTTATACATAGGCCTCTAATAGAATTATATTTATTCAGAATGTTTACCTATCCATATCTCTATTGTACATACATAAGAATAAACATAGCAAGAATAACACATTTTGTAATAAATCAAAGAAAAAGATAAAACTACATACATAATTATATGTATACATATATACATATATATTCACACATGCACATACAGCTAGACATATTTATATGTATAAGCATGTGTGTGTATGTTTGTACTGTAAACTTTTTATTTTTGTAAAATGAGAATCTAATAGAACAATAGAACACAGGAGTTTCCCATATCCAGAAACACACAATTTATTCATATAGTTCACTGGCCAATAATGTATCATCCTCTTTCTTTCTATTTCTAATACTATGTCCCTATAGACTAAGAAAGTTAAAATGTGTTTTCTTTACTCTCTTCTTTGCATCCCCGGGTAACTTTTATCATTATTTTCTATCTTCATCTGATAAAATCATATTTAATCCAGGTGAAAGGGATATTTCAGTGGTTAGGAACACTGGCATCCTTCAGAAGTCCTGCTTTGTTTTTCAGCATGCACATGATGATTCAAACCATCTTTAATGCACCTTCATGGAGGTCCATTACTCTCTCTGCTTTTATGGGCACCAGACACAAACTTGGTGCAGAAATACTTGCAAGCAAAATACCCTCTAACAGTGGTATATACCACTAACAGTGGGTTTTTTTTTAAATGTGTTTATTTTAAAATTATGCTTCTGGCTTACCTTTTATGTAAATGTTACACATCTCTAGAGAAGCAGCCATGGCTGGCCTCAGAAGTGGGAAATGAATCATTTCAGGTGCCATCATAAAACATATTTTTAGGCATATTGTGTTTCTGTGTTTAACATTAGAAGTGCTGTTAAAGATGGGACTGAGAATTGAACCTCTAGCAATTTAGCAAAATGTGGGAGTGTGGTTGCACACAAGATTAGCATACAGTCTTCTGTTTTAGTTATTTCTTGCTATGGTAAAACACAATGAAAAAAAAAAAAAAGCTGACTCATTGAAGAAAGTTTATTTTTGGCCCAAGAATCCAGAAGAGTCCATAAAGAAAGGGTGTGACAGCAGGTGTCAAAAGCAGGAACCTGAGCAATCACATCTTTATTCACATGTTGAAGACACACACAATGTGCTGAACATAGGTCAAGACTATACACATTTAAATTCATTCAGCATGAAGCTGTCCATAAATGAGACAGGAAAAGGCCACCCAAGACATTAACAAATATAAATGTTATCCATGTTTAAATGAACTGTAGTCTCTTTACTAACTAGTACGTTCTGATGTTATTCAGATAAGGCAATTACTAAAATTACTTGGGACAGCATATGGCAAGGGCCTTAAAGCTCTGGTGTAAATACAAAAACGTATGACTTTGACTCATTAGAAGTATTTTCTAAGATCCTCCTAATTGCCACAGTAATTAAAATTTAACAATATTTGCAAACGTGCCAGCTGACATCAGTATAGGGAGTGATTTTTTTTCCATTACAAAAAAAAAAAAAAAAAAAAAAAAAAAAAAGCCATCAACAACAACAAAACACACCAGGTGTGTTTGCTCTGCTCTTTCAAGTGCACAAGTACATTCCTGTGGAAAAAGCGCTTCAGCTTGTCCATTACCAAGTGGCTGCGGCTTATTGTTATTTTTTACATACTGCAAATCTGTCCATCACCATTTGCTGATCTGGAAACCCAGTCTGCAGTGTCCACTGTAATAAGGTGATAAACAGCATTAAGCAAATGCATGAATTCAGATCAACAAGACAGATCTGTTTCCTGAGCACACACTCACTATTTCTGGTAAAATAACTGTGATTATAAGGAATGTATACAGGATTTAAATACAAATGAAAACACAATAATATTCATTAACATTTTAATTCTAGCATCTCTCACAATGGGAAACAAACTTGTAAAAGGAAATTGAATTCATTCCACTGAATCCTTGTGTGTTTGTTGGTAGAGGTTATAGGATAACCTTGAGAAAAAGGCGTTTTACACACAAACACACAGACACACAGTGTTAAAGTCACAACAGCATAACTACTTGAAATTGACTTTCAAGTAATGGTTTAATTTTGTTTACTCAATACAATCCTTATGAATGTTTAGATGGTCATAAATAGATAGAAACTTTTTGTTAGGAAAGAGTACTTACTATCCTAAAGAAAATGCATTTGTTTTCATAAACTAGATTTATTGAAAATACTTCAGGTAAAAATGAAAATAATATGCAATATGAAATGCAACATTTTAACCTAAGCTTAATTTTCTATTTTGAAATTATACTTGGGCTGTATATTTTAGTATCCACATAAGGAGATTTCTCTAGGTCCTCAGTGACTGTTTTCTTTTGTTAGTCTTTGTTTCTCAGCAGATGGGAAGGGCTTGTCCAATGAGAGTGTAAAGTGCAGTAGAGTTTGAAATCAAATGTCCTTAGAGACCATATGAGGAAGCATGAAGCCACCATTGCTCTCACCTTGACAATGCCCATTATAGAGCATGCTACCTAAGCTAGAGTGTGTTTTGCTAGTCATTTTTAAAACGATTTTATTTTTGTGTGATGGTATAATATTTATTCTTTCAGCATTTCATACAAAGTATTTTCATGATAGTCACTCAGCACTCCCCTTCGGCTATGTCCACACACACCTGTTCTTCCTTTCTCCCTACATACTTGAGGTTTTTTTTTTTTTTTCATTTCAGTTTTTTTTTTTTTCTTTCCTTAAGAAGACACTACCTTGTAGCAAACTTTCTGGTCTTCTGAGTCTTACAACTTTCCTGAATCATGTTCCTGAGCCTTAGGTGCAGGGTCCATGTTGGAAATGTGTTAAGTTGAGGGCAGGCACCGCTGATGATTCAGTTGTTCTTTATATCTGACCAGTTGTGGCTTTCTGCTATGATATCTCTCTGCTGAAGGAAAAGGTCTCAGATGTCTAAGCACTACCTTATCTGTAAAAAGAGGGATGAGTCTGTAGAATACTGTTAGAAATTATACATGTTTAGGGAACTGTCTAATGAAGTACATTTTTTTTTTTGAGTTTTGTTATATAACCAGTCATGGATAATAGTCTAAGTTTTACATACCAGGCATGGATCCCTCCTGGTTTTTAGTTTTAGTTTTTAGTTTTAATTTAAGGCCAATTAAATTGCTGTTTGTTCCCCTAGAATATTAGTGCCACTATGGAAAACTTTCAGAATACTTGCCTCTCTAGTCATCATACGGTTTGTGGTGTTACATTTATGTATGAATCTTGACGTCTTTTCTCCATTGGCAGCTTACATCGATCCCTACAATGTTAGTGCTAGTAAAGAAGGAGGAGGTCCACTCATCTAAGTCCTACTTTCAAAGCATGTGGTGTCCTCAACAACACTTATTAGCTAAACAACATTTTTCTAAATTAATAAAATAATTATTATGATAAAATTTTATTATTGAAAGACATAAGATCCTTACAAATAGAATAAGATCCTGGGATTAGAATGCCAATTTACTCTATCAACCTATATGTTGGTGTGTATGCAAACCGTACTACATAGCATCTCTTCTGCTTCTTTGTTCTTTGCTTTTTTGATAGGGTCTAATGCCTGTGAACTCATGAGCCAAATTGTTTTTAAAAATCCTTGATCATTATCTTTATTCTATACTATACCCCTTTGTATGTAATATAGAAGCCAACATAAATATAATAAACTCGGTGACTCATTTTTGCTAAGCCTGAAGTCCTTTTGTAAAGCCATAAGAAAACCTGGTATTGTAGAATCTTCCAAAAAAGCATCCATATAGCAAATGAGTTTAAATGAAATCACCATATAATTGAAGATACAATACCCTTAACAAAGAGTAATCATATGTTTCTAAATTAAAACACAGTACCATGAACGTTTTATATATGTATTTTTTAATTTATTGGTCAAAGTTGCCCAAGACATCACAAATGTACACAGTGTGAGTGACTTTGTAGTACTCAGTCCTAAATGAATGCCACTATTAAACCCTTGCCCTCAATAATCAGGAATATATGCAGAAGAGGAGAGAAAAAAGTTGGAAGGGACCTAGAAGGAAATAGCATTTTCTAGATGCAACAGAAATGATAAACACACAAAGCCACAAAGACTGTGAAAGCATTCACAAAACCTTTAAAATTTCAATCAAAACAAAAACACATCACTGAAAATAGGAAGTAGAAAAAGATCCTTGCCTAACCATGAAGCTATTCGCAATATACAACTGCTGGAAGAAAGAAAATCTGTTTTGTGCATGGAGTAACAGTGGATATATGACCTGTACACCAAGGCAGGAAGGACTCTTGCTCAAGATTAGATGGCCAAAATCAGACAACATGTTAAGTCTAAGTCTGTGTGTGTGTGTGTATGTTGTGAGAGAGAGAGAATGAGTGTGCAAATATGTGTATGAGAGAGAGTATGAGTGTGCAAATATGTGTATGAGAAAGAGAGAGAGAGAGAGAGAGAGAGAGAGAGAGAGAGAGAGAGAGAGAGAGAGAGAGAGAGAGAGGAGAGAGAGACTTGGATTTCTAGTAAAAAGAGAGAAAGAACACAGGTAAATATTCCAGAGACTCTAAAAGTAGTCGGGGAATAGAAAAAGGATAAAATTATTTTGTGTGAAAAATTAATAAAATAAGAAAACATCGGTCAAAGCTAATATATTTGGTAGCACATATCTATCCTATAATCTTTTTTTGTGAGTAAACTGCATTTGCAGAATGGGTGTACCATATTGATCACTGAATTTATTATTTTAGAGACACTTGACTTGTACTCTACTATACTGTATTGGGTCAAACTGTGAGCTTATAATTAAAATATTTTTGGAGAATAATAAACAAATTTAGCACCATAAGATGAAGTCGAGTGTTTTGTAGAACTACCAACTTCTACTGTAAAATGTGCACAGTATGCTGTATACTGAAAGGCAATAAAACACGTTTTACTATTCTCTATGATAATTTTCTTTTTATATATATATTTTATTTCTTTAAAATACATTTCAGATTTTATCCCCTCACCCCATACCCCCAACCAGGAACGCCCTATCCTGTCCCCCCTCCTGCCTCCACAAGGGTGTGCCACAACCTAACTCCCCTACCCCCCACCCAGCCTTCATGGGACCAGGGATATCCTCTCCCACCCATGCCCGACAAGGCCATCCTCCCCTAAGTATACAGCTGAAGTCATGGGTACCTCCCTCTGTGCTCCCAGGCTGGTGATTTAAACCCTGGGGAGCTCTGGTTGGCTGGCACTGTTGCTCTCCTCTTGGGGCCACCAAGCCTTTCAGCTCCTTCAGTCCTCTGATTTCTTCATTGGGAACCCTTGATCAGATCAATGGGTTGCTGCTAGCATCCACCTCTGGATATGTCAGACTCCTGCAGACCTTGGAGAAGACAGCTGCATCAGGCTCCTGTCAGCATGCACTTCCTGACATCTATATCAGCATCTATCTTTGGTGACTGCACATGGGACGGATATCAAGGTAGAGTGGTCTCCCGATGGCCCCTCCTTGACTTTCTGTCCCATACTTTGTCACCTTATTTGCTCTCTTAAGCATTCAGTCACTCTTTCCAAGAAGGATCAAGGCATCCATACTTGGTCTTCCTTCTTCATGAGCTTCATGTGGTCAGTTACTGGAATTTAGGCTATTTCAAGCTTTTGGGCTGACATCCGCTTATCAGTGAGTAAATACCATGTGTGTTCTTTTGTGATTGGGTTACCTCACTCAGGATGATATTTTCTAGTTCCATCTATTTGCCTAAGAATTTCTCGAATTCATTATTTTTAATAGCTGAGTAATACTCCATTGTGTAGATATACCACATTTTTTATATCCATTCCTCTGTTGAAGGGCATCTGGGTTCTTTCCAGCTTTTGGCTATTATACATAAGGCTGCTATGAACATACTGGAGCATATGTCCTGTTATATGTTGGAGCCTCTTCTGGGTATATACTCAGGAGTGGTATAGCTGGATCCTCAGGTAATGCTATGTCCAATTTTCTGAGGAACCGCCAGACTGATTTCCAGAGTTGTTGTACCAGCTTGCAACCCCACCAACAATGGAGGAGTGTTCCTCTTTCTCCACCTCCTTGCCAGCATCTAACATCACTTGAATTTTTTATCTTAGCCATTCTGACTGATGTGAGGTGGTATCTCAGGGTTGTTTTGATTTGCATTTCCCTGATTACTAAGGATGTTGGGCATTTCTTAAGGTGCTTCTCGGCCATTCAAATTTCCTCAGTTGAGAATTCTTTGTTTAGCTCTGTACCCCATTTTTAATAGGGTTATTTGGTTGTCTGGATTCTAATTTCTTGAGTTCTTTGTATATATTGGATATTAGCCCTGTATCAGATCTAGGATTGGTAATGATTTTTTCCCTATTTGTTGGTTGCCGTTTTGTCTTATTGACAGTGTCTTTTGCTTTCCAGAAGCTTTGCAATTTTATGAGGTCTCATTTGTCAATTCTTGATCTTAGAGCATAAGACATTAGTGTTCTGTTCAGGAACTTTTCCCCTGTGCCTAAGTATTTGAGGATCTTCCCCACCTTCTCTTCTATTACTTTCAGTGTATCTGGTTTTATGTGAAGGTCCTTTATCCACTTTGACTTGAGCTTTGTACAAAGGGATAAGAATAGATTGATTTGCATTCACCTACATGCTGACATCTAGTTGTGTTGGGGGCTGACTTTTAGCAGAAAGCGGCTATCAGCTTTGCAGCCATCTTGAGCCATATACCCTGACTTGAGACTTGTATTACAATAGCCTACAACAGCTGAGCACACTCTGATAACATCTTGCTTTGGTTACCCAGGACTTTCCTTGGGTGTGTGAGATTAAAGGCGTGTAAGATTAAAGGTATGTGAGATTAAAGGTGTGTGATTTAAGAATGTGACCTAGAGATCAGATTTAGAGACAAGACCTAAGGGCATGATTAAAGGTGTAACTTAAAGGTATGGCTTAGAAGTGAGACATATAAAAGATCAGAGAATCAGACACTTGAGAGAGAACAATTAGGAGAGAACAATTTGGAGTAACAGAGATTCAGACACTAGGAGTAGGAATAGACATTAGACACTTGGAAGAGAACAACAGGAGTACAATTAGGATCTAGGAATTAAGAGACTGAAGAATAAACTGGATTGAAACACACTCTCTCTGGTCTCCATTCTTTGAGTTTGTCCTCACTCTCTCTTTTGCTGAACCCTGACCCTCTGACCAGAGCAGCAGCTTGGGCCGGGATACAGTGGCCTCCAAATGCGGGGGAGCCTGGGCCTCAACATTTTGCTCAGGATGTGACACAGTTGATCCAGCACCATTTGTTGAAAATGTTATCTTTTTCCACTGGATGGTTTTAGCTCCTCTGTCAAAGATTAAGTGACCATAGGTGTGTGGGTTCATTTCTGGATCTTCAATTCTATTCCATTGATCTTCCTGCCTGTCTCTGTACCAATACCATGCAGTTTTTATCACTACTGCCCTGTAGCACAGTTTGAGGTCAAGGATGGTGATTCCCCCAGAAGTTCTTTTATTGTTGAGAATGGTTCTCGCTATCCTGGGTTTTTTGCTATTCCAAATATATTTGCAAATTGCTTTTTCTATCTCTATGAAGAATTGATTTGGAATTTTGATGGGGATTGCATTGAATCTGTTGACTGCTTTTGGCAAGATGGCCATTTTTATTAAGATAATCCTGCCAATCTAGGAGCATGGGAGATCTTTCCATCTTCTGAGATCATCTTCAATTTCTTTCTTCAGAGACTTAAAGTTCTTGTCATACACATCTTTCACTTTCTTGGTTAGATTCACTCCAAGGTATTTTATATTATTTGTGACTATTGTGAAGGGTGTCACTTCCCTAATTTCTTTCTCAGACTGTTTATCATTTGAGTAAATAAAGGCTACTGATTTGTTTGAGTTGATTTTATATCCAGCCACTTTGCTAAAGTTGTTTATCAGGTTTAGGGGTTCTCTGGTGGAAGTTTTAGGGTCACTTAATGTACTATCGTATCAGCTGATAATAGTGAAATTTTGAATTCTTCCTTTGTTATTTGTATCCCTTTGAGTTCCTTTTGTTGTCTAATTGCTCTGGCTAGGACTTCCAGTACTATATTGAATAGATAGGGTGAGAGTGGGCAGTCTTGTCTAATCCCTGATCTTAGTGGGATTGCTTCAAGTTTCTCTCCATTTAGTTTGATGTTGGCTACTGGCTTGCTGTATATTGCTTTTACTATGTTTAGGTATGGGTCTTGAATTCCTAGTCTTTCCAAGACTTTTATCATGAAGAGATGTTGAATTTTGTCAAATGCTTTCTCGGCATCTATTAAAATGATCATGTGGTTTTTTTCTTTGAGTTTATTTATGTAGTGGATTACATTGATGGATTTTCGAATATTGAACCATCCCTGCATTCCTGGGATAAAGCCAATTTGATCATGGATGATTGTTTTGATGTGTTCTTGGAATGGTTTGCGAGAATTTTATTGAGTATTTTTGCATCAATATTCATAAGTGAGATTGGTCTGTAGTTCTCTTTCTTTCTTGTGTCTTTGTGAGGTTTAGGTATAAGCGTAATTGTAGCTTCATAGAATGAAATTGGATAGTGTTTCTTCTGTTTCTATTCCATGGAATAGTTTGAAGAGAATTGGTATTAGTTCTTCTTTGAAGGTCTGATAGAATTATGCACTAAAACTGTCCGGTCCTGGACTTTTTTTTTTTTTTGGTGGGGAGATTTTTAATGAATGCTTCCATTTCTTTAGGGGTTATGGGATTGTTTAGGTGGTTTATCTGCTTCTCTTTTAACTTTGGTGCCTGGTATCTGTCTAGGAAATTGTCCATTTCATCCAGATTTTCCTATTTTGTTGAGTACAGGCCTTTGTAGTATGATCTGATGATTTTTAAAATTTCCTCAGTTTCTATTGTTATGTCTCCCTTTTCAGTTCTGATTTTATTAATTTGAATACTGTCTCTGTGCCCTTTGTTTAGTCTGGCTAAGGGTTTATCTATATTTTTGATTTTCTCAAAGAACCAGCTGTTGGTTTTGTTTATATTTTGTATAGTTCTTTCTGTTTCTACTTGGTTGATTTCAGCTCTGAGTTTGATTATTTCCTGCTGTCTACTCCTCTTGGGAATATTAGCTTCTTTTTGTTCTAAAAGCTTTCAGGTGTGCTGTCAAGTTGTTAGTGTATGCTCTCTCCAGTTTTTTTTTTTTTTTTTTTTTTTTTTTTTTTTTGTAAGCACTTAGACCTATGAGTTTTCCTCTTAGTACTGCTTTCATGGAGTCCCACAAGTTTTGGTATGATGTGTCCTCCTTTTTATTAAATTCTAAAAAGTCTTTAATTTCTTTCTTTACTTCTTCCTTGACCAAGTCATCATTGAGTAGAGTGTTGTTCAGTTTCCACGTGTATGTGGGCTTTCTGTTGTTTTTGTTGTTATTAAAGACCAGCCTTAGTCCCTGGTGGTCTGATAAGGTACACTGGATAATTTCAATCTCTTTGTATCTGTTGAGGCCTATTTTGTGACCAACTATATGGTCTATTTTGGAGAAGGTACCATGAGGTGCTGAGAAAAAGGTATATTCTTTTGTTTTAGGATGAAATATTTTATAGATATCCATTATATCCATTTGGTCCATAACTTCTGTTAGTTTCATTGTGTCTCAGTTTAGTTTTTGTTTGCATGATCTGTCCATTGCTGAGAGTGGGGTATTAAAATCCCCCACTATTATTGTGTGAGATGCAATGTATGCTTTGAGCTTTAGTAAATTTTTTTTTTTGTTTTTTTTTTTTTGTTTTTTTTTTTTTTTTTTTTTATGTGGGTGCCCTTGCATTTGGGGCATAGATGTTCAGAATGAGGTTCTTCTTGGTACATTTTTCCTTTGATGAGTATGTAGTGTCCTTCCTTATCTTTTTTGATTACTTCTGGTTGAAAATCAATTTTATTTGATACTAGAATGGCTACTCCAGCATGTTTCTTGGGACCATTTGCTTGGAAGATTGTTTCCCATCTTTTTACTCTGAGGTAGTGTCTATCTTTGCCACAGAGGTACATTTCCTGTATGCAGCAAAATGCTAGGTCCTGTTTATGTATCCAGTCTCATAGTCTACATCTTTTTATTGGAGAATTGAGTCCATTGATATTAAGAGATATTAAGGAAAAATGATTGTTGCTTCCTGTTATTTTTATTATTAGAGGTGGAATTAGGTTTGTGTAACTATCTTGGGGTTGTTGGAAGACTACTTTCTTGCTTTTTCTTGGTTGTAGTTTCCCTCCTTGTGTTGGAGTTTTCCATCCATTATCCTTTGAATTGCTGGACTTGTGGGAAGATATTGTGTAAATTTGGTTTTATCACGGAATATCTTGGTTTCTCCATAAATAGTGATTGAAAGTTTTGCTGGGTATAGTAGTCTGAGCTGGCATTTGTGATCTCTTAGGGTCTGTATAATATCAGTCCAGGATCTTCTGGCTTTTATAGTCTCTGGTGAGAAGTCTGGTGTAATTCCTATGGGTCTACCTTTATATGTTATTTTGCCTTTTTCCCTTACTGCTTTTAGTATCTTCTCTTTGTTTTGTATATTTGATGTTTTGATTATTATGTGATGGGAGTTATTTCTTTTTTGGTCTAGTCTATTTGGGGTTCTGTAGGCTTCTTGTATGTTTAAGAACATCTCTTTCTTTAGGTTAGGGAAGTTTTCCTCTATAATTTTGTTGAAGATATTTACTGGCCCTTTAAGTTGAGAGTCTTCATATTCATCTATACCTATTATCCTTAGGTGTGGTCTTCTCATTGTGTCCTGGATTTCCTGGATGTTTTGTGTTAGGAGCTTTTTGCATTTCACATTTTCTTTGACCGTTGTGTCTATGTTTTCTATGGTATCTTTTGCACATGTGATTCTCTCTTCTATCTCTTGTATTCTGTTGGTGATGCTAGCGTCTATGACTCCTGATCTTTTTCCTAGGTTTTCTATCTCCAGGGTATTCTCCTTTTGAGATTTCTTTATTGTTTCTACTTGCTATGGTAGGAGAACTGGCTTCTGGTTATGCCAAGTAACTTTGGTTTCTGTTGTTTATATTCTTAAGCTTGCCTTTTGCCATTTGGTTAGCTCTAGTGCTACCTGCACTCACTGGTTCGGACTGGAGCCTGACTTTCCAGTTATCTTGGTTGTGTCAGAACTCCTTGGGGTCCGGATAGCTCTGTGATCCTGAGCTCCAGCTGTTCTGGGTATAGTGGCTCCTCTAGGATATCTCAGGATATGGTGTCTCCACGGTAGTAGAGCAGCTACTTCTTTGCTGCTCTGAGTGTAGTCATTCCTCTAGGATGCCTCAGGATATGGTGTCCCTTGCTCTGAGGACAGTGGCTTCTCAAGGATTCCTGCAGCTCTGAGGGCAGTGGCCGCTCTGGGATGGCTCTGGAAGCAGCTTCCACAGGGGAGCACATTAGCTGGGTGTCTGCTCCAGTCACTGGGATCCTGGAGAGGGGCAGAGGGCAGTGGTATTCTGCAGGGGCAGGATCTGGATGCCAGGTGTGCTCTGGGGGCTCCCTACTGACAGTTGTGCCTCTGGGGCCTAGGGCAGTGTGCGGGTGCTCCTACTTGCAGCTCTCTGGGCCGTGGCCTCTCTATGATGCCTCCAGATGCATCTTCCACTCTCAATGATATTTTTCATGGTTAGCCTCTCAATACTATACCTTACTCTAGGAGTGAGATTTTTTTCTCATAATCGTGTTTGCCTGATTCATATTTTTATCAGTTAGAGCACCTTTTTATGTTTTCTTTTTGGTCATTAATATCTCTTATTTGGAGATATATATATCTCCAGTGATTTTATCATTAAATTCATATTTAATATTAGTTTATTACATAACTTTAAAATTTTTTTTCATGCTCTGTGTTGATTTTTTATGTTCTCCTTTGAATCCTTGGAAACACATTGGATGGCTGCAAATCTGCAAATATTCCTTTGAGTTTCTTCTTTGCCTTCTTTCTAACATTTCTTTTATTTTTAGTGCTATATATAACATTACTTTCTACTTTAAAGAACAATGATGTGTGCCATGCTCCCTTTTAGAGTGAATATATTCATACTTATATTTATATCTATTGTTCATTATTATTTTACTTCTGTGCATAGTTTGAGGTATGTGTTCTGATTCATTTTTTGGCTCAAGAGTATCCAGTTAACTGAAAACTTATACCTCAGTTATTGAATTGTGTCTTACTTTTTCTTGACTGAGCTAACAATAGGTAAAAACACATGATGATTTAAAATGTATTTTTATTGATATCTGAGGATACAATTCATTCCAGCAAGCAAATATGACTGAAGTTGGCTGTATAGAAGAAGGAATTTTATGTTGTTTATTCACAAATCAGTCATCAAATTAATGAAGGGATGGGAATGTTGATAAACACTGGTAGTCTTTATCCATTTTATTTAATTTTTTTTAATTTTGTTTTATTTTTTGTACATGACTCCAGGACATATAATGTACCATTACATTTATGTCAATCTTCTCCAGTCAGTTTATCTTTTCTCTAAAACATTGCAGGACATCTGAACTGTGTCTAACTAATATTTTAGCTATTACATTTTCTTGTTTTGTCTTTAACTTCATGTATCTATAATGACATTTGCGAATTCTTCTGTCACAAAAGTATAGACATGTCATGATGATTGACAGGCCAAGTGCTGTAGACTGAGTGTAGATTTGATTGTTTGTTTTGTTTTGGGACAATCTGTATCGGCTACTTTATGTAGTGGTTAGACATGTTTATATTTCTGCCAGTAATATATAGATATCCATTGTTCTTTACATTGTCGTCATCATTAGCTAGCCATTATTACTATTTCCTTAATGATTGTCACTTAGAGTAGTATAAGGTAAATTTTCAATGTAGTTTTAATTTGTATTTCCATAATGGTTTAGGATGATGTAATAGATTCCCTAATTTTATATACCCAATATTTTAATTTTCTTTATCTTTTAATATTTTCTTGTTATGTCTTCATTGATCCATCACTTATTCTGATTCTTTTATATCCAGATATCTTTACATTTGAACTTTCCAAATTTCTTCCATTATTAATCTACAATTTAACTGTGAAACTATGCTCTGTATAAACTCAGTGTTTAGGGAGGCTTAGTTTTTACACCATTGGGGAAATATTAGAGGCTATTCTATGAAGTATTGAGAAAAGAATGTGTATAGTTTTAACTTGTGGAATATTGTGTGCATTTTTCCCCCAGAGATTGTGTATTTATCCCCAGATCTAATAAAACTTCTTATCTTTACTGATAGTTTCAGTGTGTCTTGAGAAATATTACCAAGCTAATTTCATAGCATATTGGCTTTGATTGCCTCTAGGTAGGGGCAACTTAGTCTTTAAATTTAGCATTCTGGCAAGCAAGCACTGATTTTATTTCTGGGAGGTTAGTCAGTAAGTGATTCTTTGGACATATTGAATTTATCTTCACAATAAAACTCTGTTTAAGATAAATTTAATTTTAGATCCAATTGTGCAGCTACAACTCTCTAGGAGATACAAAGAAACTCCAGTGGAACAAATTATTGTTGGTGCATTAGGAATAATTCTTGTGAAGTGTTTAGATCTCTCTATTTTATGAGTGGTGATTGGCAACTCTCAGAGAAAAGGAGGCACAGTAGGGATCTGAACAGCATCAAGTTAATGAATCATACATTCTGCTCTCCTAATGAGGCTCAATGGACCCTGGTTTATATAAATAATAATTATTTTTCGGCTAGATTTTGAAAATGCAATTTTATTATATTTTGCTCCACTTTTGTTACTTTAGCATTAACACACATGATCATTATCATGCCCTCTGGACACCAATGTTCTGCCAAATGGCTATTTGAAAATGTAAATTACATATTTTGTTAAAGACATTTTCTGAAATAAGAATATAAAAATTTTAAATCATCTAACAAAAACTAGCACTAGTTAATTATCAGTGTAAATATTGGATAATATTAGCTTTATAACAATTAGATTTTTGAAAAAATAAATATAATTAAATAAATAGTGTTAAACAAAATGTTGAAAATTGTCTTTATTCCACATTATGATACTATAATCACAAGTGTTTCGCTACCTAAATTTTTTCATTAATATCTAATACTATCATATGACTTTATGAGTAAACACAAATCTATATTTATGTAGATGTCATATGTTTTATAATCAGATAATTAATGTTAATTTGATTATAGGTTTAATAATTTATAATCAATGCACTATAAAACTACTAGAAGTTTTTTAAAAATTGCAATTGGAAAGTGTTAGCAAGTGCCATTTAATGAATTTGTGAGTTTCCTTTGCAATATTCCAAACAATGATTTACAAGCACCTAAGATATCCTTCCAATGTACTCAAATGGGATGAGTTTATAATTAAGTTAATGTTAATCACAGAGGGCTGTTTTGCTGAAGATGCTCAGTTCTGAAAATGAAGCTTTAGACTAACTTGTATCAATACAGTGTTTTATGCTGGCTGGTTATTGAGCAACATTTTATCAGTAAATAGCTTTTAATTTATGATTAAAATATGACAATATATATTATGTATATAATGTATATATATATATTTATTCTTATATTTTTTCATACAGATTTTATCTATTGCTGGTGTTTATATAACCTCAGGAAAACATATATAATTTTACTATATCACATATATTAGATGTTTTACCTTAAAAATTATTGCCATTATAAGTTATCAGTAGAATTAAAGCACATGCTAATATGAAAAACATTTGATGGTTCAAATGTAGAAAAGTAAGTCCTGTATATTGTTACTGAAATTTCAAATGAGCTAACAAACAAAAGTTTACAAAGTACTGAAAATATAAAGCAATGGTAACTTTGCTTACAATAATGTAATGAAATATAAAAATAAATTGTATAATTTTTATCCTCAAATTTTATCTTAATCAATGAATGTTCTCATTGTTCATAAGTGAAGGGTTTTCCTCAGAATATCATCAATATCAAGCCATCTAATCACATATGCTTCAAAACCTTCTAATAGTCTCTATGAAATAAAGTCTGATTGGCTGAATGGATCTTTTGCACAGGTTTTTCAGTTCTGAGATTTTATTTATGTTCAAACAATAGTCAACACCATTATATGTAGAAGCTGCTACATCTCATATTTCTCTGTAGTTCTCTTATGTGTCATTTGGAAGAAAGTATTAGAACATTAACTCTCTACATTCTGATGTGAAGTTACTGTTTGTTTTCATCTGTCTATGAATAGCGATATGACTCACTTTGCAGAGATTGGAAGGATATTTCTACCCCTAATTGCTTTGGCATTGCTTTCTGCCAACATTGTTTTCAGTTTGTTATTTTATGCAGTGATTCCAACCAATATTTCTGTTTAATAAGTGAAGAAAACAGAGCAAGACAAGGGAGTTAGGGAGGGAAAGAAAGAGAAATGAGAAGTGTTTGACAACCTTGTCCAGATTTTTAAAAGGACTTATAATGCCTTTCTCCAGACAAGAAAATATATGGAAAAAATGAAGCATTTTATGTATGCATGTGTAACTTTAACTGGATTAAAATTAGAAGGAATAATGAAATGGGATCCATCATATAACATTTAACTCAGAACTGTATATATGAATTTCTAAAATTCATAGAACTTATCATTTTTTTTTCAAATAAAGGCACCAAGTAGAAAAGTTTGATACTAGTATTGGAAAGTAACTCTAAATCTACCTGAAATTAGTCTTTCATAGAATATCAATCTCCTCCTCACTCAACACATGGCATTGCACCTATGTCTCTTCTCCCTGGGATAACAGTCCCTCTTTAGACTGTGAATTTGTTTCCCACTCTCAGCTCTGGAAGATAATTACTGTATTGATCAATGATATCAGTTTCAAGCTATATGAGGGAAGCCATCCCAGGCATCCTGTCATTTGAATTTCAACCATGTGAAATTTTATTTCAACCATTTTATTAATTTGAAAACATTCCCCAACTTGAGTGTTAATGCAAAATAATTGAAATCAGGAACTTAAAGAAGTATTAACAACTTTGGAGCCACTACAACATTTTTTTTTTCTGGTCAGAAAGATTCAAATCAATATGAATTTTTCTTGACAATTAGATAAGAAAAGGATATATAGTATATAAGGTATGAAATATTATTCAAACCCAATGAATATACCTTGAAAACCTTTTTTCTTTTAGCAACCAATGTGCTTAGATGTTTCTGTATATTCATGAGTCACAATAAAGCTTTGGTTTTTCTTTTAATTTTTGTAAGACTTTTATGTACAATATTTCTTATTAGTACTTTACATGTATTTTTTCCATAATTTTTCAAAGATATTTTATTACATGAAGTTAGTATTATAGTACCAAATATTAATAGCAACATGTTAGAAGCATTTTAGATATTCAATTGCTGTGGTGTCTAATGATAAAACATGCCTTAAATATGAAAGTATGTGCATGTTTTTTAACCCATTTAGCATATCACTTTTAAGATTATGTTTTAATTGTCTTCTTAAAATAAAACAATTTTTGATGGTCATTTGACTGTAGTTGTAATAAGAAGATAATATAGTTAATATTTTTCCCTCTAGAGTCTTAATTAACTTATGATAAACGTGGCATAATATGAAAATAAAGTCATGCCCAGGCACATCATGTCTATATTGACTGAGAGAATTATGGGCAATTTTACTCTCACATCTATATATGCAAAGGGAGAAAAGGAATTCTTTAGTCGCATTGTGATGTTGTGTAAAAATTATTTTGAAATTTAAGAGAAACAGCGTAGCCATCTATTTGAACTCAACCAATTCAAGCCATACATCATCTCAATTTTAAAATGCAGAAGACTGTATGAATCTGATAGAGAACAGGTAAGATTATAAGAGAGGGTTTGGAGAAAAAGTGGGAATAAAGAATTGTTGTAATTAAACCTTACTCTCAAAAGTAAACTAACAAACCTTCCTTTATTTTTATAATGAAGGAAATAAAATCTTACCTGAAAGTAATAGCATTTAACTGTTTCCAACATACTGCTCATGGTGTTTTGCAAGGAGGAAGATTAAATTGGTGTGGTTATTGTATTTCTAGTGAATTATAACGTGTTCTAATCATGGTGTTGTGGACTTAAAATTTTAGTAGAGTTACTCATAGGTGAATATTAGGAGCTTGAGCCTATCGCTATGTGTTGTGGGTCCCCAAACTATGCAGTACCTCCTAAGGTTCTCACATTTAAGGAAACAGAAAATAAATATCCATGGGAAATAATTGTGAATATAAGATTGCATTTATTGTGGAATTCATTACTGGTATGTGTTGTTTACTTGCATAGATAAAATCTTAGCAAATTCTCTCTTTACTTTTGCATTTTGTTGTGACCATAACATGGACAGGTATATAGTAAGATGGTCATGCTGTCATGAGACAATGTAGGCTCCAGCCTATCCTTTTGTGTGTGGTTCATCACACACAAAATGACTGAAACAGCTTTAGGTGGCACAGAACTCTTGTTTCTTAAAGCTGATCTTGTCATCCATGTAAATATTCTCTCCCAACTTTACCAAAGACAGACATTTTCCAAAACTATAAAATTAAAAATGATATATGACATAAATTAAAATATACAACAACAACAAAAAAAACCCTTTATTTTATCTCTGTTCATTGCTTGATAGCTGACAAATCATTCAGGAATTACATCTGGGACTCTCACTTCACTACTGGTCTTAATGTGGCAACACCTTCTGCCTAAATGAGAAAAAAGAAAAATGACTTAATGGGATCCACTTCATACACAGATACCAAATGCAGACACGATTTTTGATGCCAAAAAGTGCTTGGTGATAGGAGCCTGATATATCTACTTCCTAAGAGACTCTGTCAGAACCTGACAAATATAGACAATCATTGGACTGAGCACATGGTCCCCAGTGGAAAAGTTAGTGAAAGGATTGAAGGAGCCTAAGGGGTTTGCAACCCATAGGAAGAACAATATTAACCAACCAGATCCCCAGAGCTCCAAGTAATTAAACCACCAACGAGCGTATACTTGGAAAGACCCATGACTCCATCTGCATATGTAGCAGAGAATGGCTTTGACCAGCATCAATGGGAGGAGAGAACCCTTGGACCAGAGAAAGCTAGATGCCCCAGTGTAAGAAAATGCCAGGATGGGTAGGTGGGAATAGGTGGATAAGGGAACACCCTTATAGAAGCAGGGGGAGGGAGGATAGGACAGGGAGTTTCCAGAGAGGAAACCAGGAAAGGGGATAACATTTTAAATGTAACTAAATAAAATATCCAATGGGAAAAAAAAAAGAAAGAAAATCTCTGTATTAAAAATTCATCATATACATTTTTTTAAATTTTAGAATCTTTTATTTTACCAAGATGCAAAATTGGAGTGTTGTTTTAAATTTTATTCATTTATTTACTTTAGGATGGTCACCGGTGACACAAAATGCGTATGCCAACTTGGCAGACTTTTTTTTCCCCCTTCTTATACTATATGGGTTCCAGAACTTGAACTCAGGTCTTATGGTTTGGAGGCTCACACCTTTTCATGTATCTCACTGGTTAATAATTCCTTGTTGAGAAAAAAAACCCATGAAATAAAAATTAAATTCACATAACAGTTTTTCAGCAGAGCTGCTGTCATCATCCTTTTGTACCAGTAGTATCAAGGAAAAATACTACTGATATTTCTATTTGAGTAGCAAATACCTAATACCGCTAAGATTATGTGTGACTAGACAATACTGTTCATGAAACAGTATTGAGTTTATACCTTTAGATACCTCTTTAGATGTAGATAAACAAGGATAAATAGAAGGATAATATAATTGAGTGGATATATTAGACATTGTGTTATACATATCTTACAAATCATTAACTAGAGATCCATAGGCTTTTTACAATGTGATAATATGGATAATATAACATATTGAATAAGTATAGAACTATGAGAACAAACTGTATGGGTTTGTGTGAGGTCTACTCTATGACAGACTGCAAAATCCTAGTTAATTTTAATCATATTTTCTATGCTCCATATTATTAATATCTAAAATCTGTTTATTACACCCATTTATATTATAAATAATAAATCATATTTATGTGGATTAACACTTAAATTATGCACAAGTAATATTTAAGTATTATCCATACATTTTACTGTTATTTTCTATTATTAGAGAGACCTGTAGGTCTCTTCATATAACTTAATCTTCATATAACTTAAGGTCTTTAAGATCTGGGGCCTGTAAAATTTAAATTTGCTCCATTTCAAGATGATGCATTGAGCACATAGTGGAAAGAGATTCTTAATGACTTTCTGAATCTCATTCCTATTTTTATCATGTTAGCAACTTTTATCACTTTGCTTTGTAAGAGTATGTTCAGATGATAGTGTTTAATGATATTTTGTATGATGATCTCTATTAACCTAGATTCTTTTTAAAATTACTTTCAACATTTTTATTCTACAGTCCAGTCTTCATTCCCTTCCTGGTTTGTCACATGACTGCTCCCCTTACCTTACCTCCTCTTCCTCCTGTCTCCAAGATGGTGTCCTCACCCCTCCACACTCACCCCATCAGACTCCCTCACTGGGGCCTCAAGTCTCTCAAGGGTTAGGTGCATCTTCTCTCATTGAGGCCAGACCAGGCAGTCCTCTGCTATATATTTTTGGGGTCTCATATAAGCTGGTGTACACTGTCTGGTTGGTGGCTCAGTGTCTTAGAGATCTCTGGGGTCCAGGTCAGTTGAGAGTACTGGTCTTTCCTTGGGGCCACACCCTTTTCTTCAGCTTTTTCTACCTTTTCCCCAACTCAACCGCAGGGGTCCCCGGCTTCTGGCCATTGGTTGGGTGATAGTGTCTGCACCTGACTCTTTCATCTGCTTGTTGGGCTTCTTAGAAGGCAGTCATGCTAATCACCTGTCTGTAAATATACTACAGCATCAGTAACATTGTCAGGCCCCTTATACTGGATCCCAATTTGGGCCTGTGGCTGGACCTCATTACTTTCATCAGCTTAGATCCTTGAACGAAAAAATTCATACTGAGGCTGTCCTCTACTCCACTCTTCATAAGCTATGATGAACTTATTCTAATCCAAATAGAATTTACTTGAAATTTTTTCATGTTTTCTCATTGTTACTAGGATATTGTCTAGCCTCTCATAGCATTTACATACCTATTTCTAAATCTTACAAGTTTTCAAGGTATTCAGAATTCTGATTACCTTGTGAATGTGTGAGGCTTTTTTTAACATCTTGTTTATAAATTACATAAATGCAGGTTTTTCTCATAGTGTTCTGGCTAATACTGTTAATTTAATAACATTTAGATTATCTTGCCTATAAATTTCTGCATAGATCTGTTAGGGATTTTTATAGATGAAGTTAATTGCTTTGAGAAGACCAATCTTAGCTCTTTCCCATCCCTTCAAACTGCCATCTTTCCCCAACCATTAAAAATGTATTTCCTCAAAAAAATACCCTTTACTTAAAAAATGATTAAAAGTAATATACTCCAAGAAAACCTGAGTTTTAATGATAAATAATGAATTTTAATTTGCTTCTTGGTATGTAGGTAGTCTCAACGCTGTAAATCTAATTAAAACAGGAAATTGGTAGCAGGAATGTGCATAGAAACTTGACAATATCGTTCTTGAGCTTTTGCAGTTTTGTGGATGAAATGTAAAAATGTTTAAAACTTTGGGTTAGACAAGGCAGAGATTATGAACAGAGACTGATGTGCCATTTTTTTGAGAGCTTGAAAGGCAAGATTTCTAAAAACAGTGACAACGCAGATCTATCTCAGGAGATTAAGAGCAGTCTCATGAATTTATCTAAAGTATAAGTATTTTAGTAGCAGTCAGGTTTCGTTATGCCTACATCCTGGGTAGTTGAATGTGGTTAAATTCTAAAGTATATACTAATATGAGAAAGAAAGTTTCAAGGAAGGATAACATTCAGTCTCAATCAAGATAATATCTTAGTCTTCTCATTCAAATCTATGATCATAAAGACCAAAAAAGCAGGACAGAAAAACAAAAATGTATAGAGTTTGATGATGAATTAAAGTTTAGTAAATTAAAAGATCTGGATGAAGAAAGTACAGAAAATTGTGATTTTTAAAAAGGTTATTGCCACTCAAATGAAACCTGAAGTATTACATTGAAATTGATAGAGAAGGTTCTATAAAAACAACCCCCCAAAGAATTGAGCACTCCATCTTGGAACAAAGCAAATTTATTTAAAAGGAGATAGCCTAAACTGAGAATGTTTATGAAGCAGGTTCCTGTTCAAAACACCTAGGAAAATACAAAAAGGACATTGCAGTTTTGGTCCAAGTACACAAAGCTCTATCCTGAAATGGATCACCATTTCACACCACTGTCCATGTCTACTATGGCTTTCAGAAGGCTACAAGGCCAGGCACAGTGTGTTAGGTTCTTGTCCTTGTAAAGAAGTCTTGAGGTGCCACTGTATGGAGCTGTGAAAGTGAAGCCTATGCAGCAAGAATGACTCTAAGATGTTGACTATGTCAGATGTATGAGATGAGTCCTGAGGAAATCTACAGGCAGAAATTAGCTCAAATAATAGAAATGACAGAGCAGGAAATATGATGTTGTACATCCTATGTTTAACCCAGAAAAATGTATAACAAGGCCAAGATAGAGAACTATAAGATTTTGCAATTGCTCTACAAGGGTTCAGTATTGTTTTATTCTGACTATTCCTGATGATCCATAATTCTATTCTTTCCAGATGGTTAGGGTCCATAATGTATCCTTCTCATATAACTTGGTTTTTATATTATAGGGCTTCACAATTAAGATCCTGCTTTAAGTCCAAAATGAGTACATTTTAACAGTGTTGGGATTTGTAAAGGACTTTTGAGGTTGCACTGAATTCATCATATGTTATGACATGGCCATCAAGCAATGGACAAAGAAGTAGACATTTATAATGTATAATGGATCTAATTGTGTGTCAAGGTAACAAGGAAGAGAGTTGTAACGGTTAATCATGATGTCAGTGTCATGTGATTTAGAAACACTTTGGAGAGGAATTTGTGAACATGTATTTAGTGGGAGATATTTAAATATCCAACCCAAATATGGCCTGTCAATGAAAACACAACTCAGTAATTATGAATATATTCTCTAAGCCTAGATTGGGCAGATACCCCTACACTACTCTGTTCCCCAGCTATGAGACACTTATAACTTGAGAATTTCCCAGACCCTGCATCTGTCCCTCTACCTCCTGCATCCCAGTTGTCCTCTCCTTCGTCGTCTTCCTCCTGCTTTTTCTTCTTCCTCCAGTCCTTCCTCTGCTCTCTTCCACCAAACTTTATTTCTCCACCTCCCCTTCTTCTGCCCAATCACTGGCTCCAGCCTTTTTTTAAAAAAAAAAAAAAAAAATTAAGATGGGCAGAAGGTTCACTAGAATTCACCTGTGTAATGACTCACACCTCCTCTGCAGCCCTTCACAGGAAAGGGGAATTAGTATCAAAATACAAGGCCGGAGCTATCCACAACACATGTCCAATAAAGATTTTCTAGATCAGGTTAGTTGAAGTAGAAGACTCGCCCAAATAACTGGCTAACATAAAAAGACAAAGTGAATTCTGCACCAGCATTCTTTATTCTCCAGTTCGACTGTTGATTCAGTTTCATCATGCTGTCTTGCCAAACTGCTCTTGCTGTCATACAAATCTGGATGATCATCAGTACGAAGTAAAATTTTAAGATATTTTTATAAAGATAAAAAATTCAAGTTGATTTTGTCAGAAATTTTATTGCAGCAATGACACAAATTGCTGAAACATTTAATAAAAACTTATTCTTTGCAAGTATTCTTTACAAGCTTATAATTAGATACTCATATTTAAAACTGATATTTCAATTTTAATTTTGACCATGTTCTTGGTCAAATTATATATATGAATAGATTAAAATACAAAAACCTTGAGAAGTCATGACTCAACTTATATAATCTCAAACTATTTTCCAATAAAATAAATGACACAGGATTGATGATAATAGTGATATAAATATAGAGAAATGACATGATAAGCAAACAATAATTCTGAATGAATGTTTCTATTTTCATAACAATATCTCTTCTCTCTTCTTTCCTCTCTCTCTCTCTCTCTCTCTCTCTCTCTCTCTCTCTCTCTCTCTCTCTCTTTCTCTTTCTCTCTCTCATACACACACACACACACATACACACACACACACACACATTCTTCTTTCCTTGTTTATCATTTTGTTAAATTCAATAATTTTCTTTCAAGTTCTCTCCTAGCTTTGGTTCCAATTTCGGGGCTTTTCTCATAAATTTGTTCATGTTTTTAGCTAAAAATACCAATTCATGATTATGCTAGTTTACATTTGCACATCAAATTTTCAATTTTGATTCTTATCAGAAAGAATTCTAGTCCCTCCTCTAGCCACATGAGGAAAAGGGACTTTTTTTTTCCTCCACTTCTAGAAAAGAAGGGATGCCAGATCTATTTAGTGGAAATTTGATCTTTTGTCCTTTCTGGATTTAGCCTTTAGAAGGTGTGATCTCTAAACTCTGGAAGCACCAGGGGTGGCTTTGAAGAGGACAGATTCCACAGGCACCAGGAATGCATCACAATATATTCTTAATAAATTGGTAACAAGGTGTTCTACCTTGAAATTTTGGAGATATGAAAACATTTTCTCAAACATAGAATTATTTACTCTGTAGCTACATTTTTATAAATTGATGTAGGAACATTGAAATACATCCAACTTTCTGAAAATTGATGCTCATCTGTACTGGCACATTTGAAAAAAAAATATTTGTTTGTGTGCCATATATGGTGAGCTGTGGTAGAAAATCTGAATCAAGTATGGAACATAAGGAAAATGGTAAAAGAAGATATTTAACCATGCAAGAAACATTTGTAAATGGCAGAAACAAATGTGTAATATGGTAGGGAAACTTTTGTTTTTATTTTTAATTCAAAAAATAATAAGTGCTACTTATGTGCTAATCATTAGAAAGTAGAATGCTAGGCATCTACCATAAAGACAATCTTCAAAATGAAAACTCATTAATAATGCTTCTTTAAAACTGTGCATAAGTCAATATACTTAATAGTGAAATTATATTTTCCATTAGATGTAATTTTCAGGTAGTTTAAAATAGAAGATTTTATTTTTCAAATTAAGGGCATGGGTTATTAAGAGGAGCATATTCCTATATTACTAAAATGCATTAATGTAAAAGATAAGTGAACTGCAATCAATTACTTTCCTTGAGAATCATGTAAAGCCTTTGAAAATACTACTAAAGATATATATATATATATATATTTCTCAAGAAATTATTAAAATGTATTCAGAATTAAAACACTAAGAGTTCTGCAGAAGCAGAAGGATAAAAAATGGTAAAGTCAACTAAGAATCTTTAAAAATGAAAAAATAGTATGATGTAGTAAATGCCAGACAGGGACTTGTAAAAATGACAGCCCAGTATGAATTAATTTACAGACTTAATTCAATTAGTTAAAAATGCACATGGGAGTTCTCTATAAATTGAGAAAATGACCTCAAAGAACATCAGGAGAAATAAAACTATAAAAGCAATGATAAAACTGTCTAATTAAAAGGTTTTTACTTAAATATAAATTATGTGAACTCACAATTTTCTAAACTGAATATTTTTTAAAATACTTTTTCTCTGTACTTTTGTGGTTTATTTTATTGCTGTTTTCTTCTCCATTTCAACAGTAGCTTTAAACAGTGACCACTTATTGTTAACAAAGTCACACATTATGCTGCCATAGCTGTGCTTTAAAGACAATGACTACATTTTAAACCATAATTTTTTTCGTGAGTTCAGCATTTTATAAATAAAAAGAGTTCAATGGTAAACTCTCTAATCCTTAACTCTATTACTCTTTATTCTCTCTTCAATATGGGTATAATATTAATTTTCATCATTGTTAAGATCAATTAAAAGAGATAAAAGTACACAAGCTGATTGTTTGATCCTAATTGTTTCTTGGTTAATGGTTACAATAGTCATTCTCTGCATAGTATATATTTCCAATGTATGTATCATATATAATTCATTTCAGAATCTAGATAATCATCTATTCCAGTAGAGAAAAACTTCTTTTTTCAAATGCAGGATGTAGTTTGCAGATATAGTAATCTGTACAGGGTTCCTAGAAATACTGCCCTAGACTCTTGGAAAGGATGGAGCTGAATCAGGCAGGCTCATAGTGTCTACCACTGTCTTCCTTTTGGCTCTCCAGTGTCCTTGCTTCCTTAGAATTTTAGGTTGTTCCTACCTGTTTCAAGAATCTTCTATTGCTTAAAGATTTGACAACAATCTAAGAAGACTGTTCTCCATCAGCAGGCACGTTAAATTTTTGTTTCTACAAGATCATTATGCTACAGATGAATTGAAATTGATAAAAAAAAAAAAAAACAAGAAAATGGTTAAAAATACAATGAATATTTAAAAGACATGAAAATAAGATCATTTTGAGCTTTTATTGTTGTTGTTGTTTGTTGTTGTTGTTGTTGTTGTTATTAACTTTTTTATTGGATATTTTATTTATTTACACTGCAGACGTCATTTCTTTTTCCCATTCCCAACCCTAAAGACCTCCATCCCATCCTCCCTACTCTTTTTGATTTTATACCATTTTAATTATATGCAAGAGTTAAGGTCAGTTCTAGATTGAAGAACTGGCAATAAAATAGATGCAAATAGTCAAGGAACAAGCAAGACAATAAACACAAATAGTCAAAGAACAAGCAAGGCAATAAACAAAGTTCAGTGATCACTCCCTTGATCACTATTACTAAAGGCTTATCAGGAAGACAAAAAATATCTGAGCCTACTTCCCTCTCCTAGCCCAAAGTCATTTTCATGCCTGAAGCTTACTTCTTTGTTTTAGCCTAAGATTTATATTCCTGCCTGAAATTACTTATTTGTTCTAGTCCAAGATTTAGATTCCTGCCTGAAATTACTTCTTTGTTTTAGCCTAATGTCAGATTCCTGCCTGGACCCCATTTCCTTGTCCTTGGCCAATGCCAGATTCTTGAGAAGCATCCCCAAAGATCTCTGCCTCTCCCCATTTTATATTTCATAAACAAGACTGAGACTCTCTTAAGTCACTCTGACAAGAGTACCTTCCTTACCTGTAGTGGAATATGCATTATCAAAAGCAATGCACTTCTGTCTTAGGTTGGTAAGGCTCTGTGCAGAATCATACCTGTCCTTGGCTTGCAAGCTTTTTAAATTAATAACTGTCTGAGGTTCCATTTTCAGTTTCAAGTCACGTACTTTGGCTGCCAACATGTTGATGTTGTTAAAGGCAAGCTTTCACATTATAGGCAAGAATAAAAGTATTCCCAGAACCACATGGGCTAGAGTTATCAAGCTATTTATGCCATTTTTGAAGCTTGACCAAAATGGAAATACTGACCTCAAGCAAAAGATAATTTTATCAGCATTATCTGCAGCACCAAAGCTCAGGAGAGCAGCATTCTTTAAATTCATAAGCTCACTATGCAAAGGTAAAACATCCAGAGAGGTGTTAGAATAATGCCAAATACACTGAAAGTGTCTTTAAACAGTTTCCTAATTAAAATTACTATCTTTGTAAATTTTAGAAGTAATACAACTCCAATGGTATTTGGCATGAAACTCAAAATAGTTGCTAACTCTTAAACTCTGAACCTCCTTCCAATAATTTGAATAGTATAAAGAGCATCAATCTGATGTTCCAAATGTCTATCTAAATATTCTATACTCAACAAATTAGTAATTTTTTTTTGCTAAATGATTAACAAAAGTAGCTGTCTTAACTTCTGGGGTTAAAGCAATTACAGAAACAGTAGTGCTAGCAATTAATGTAATCAAACCTGTTATACCAGCAATAATCAAGCCCACTAGTCTTTATTTTTATTTTTTTTTACAGTCAAGGCATTATCCCCCTTCTGTTCTGCCCTCCTACAATTCCTCATCCCATTCCTCCACCTACTCCCACCCCACCTTGGTCTCCCAGAAGAGGACCACACTCCCCACAACTCCCGCACCTCTCCAGGCCTCCCTACTCCTTGGAGCCTCAAGTTATTGAAGGTTAGGTGCATCTTTTCTCACTGAGGCAAGACCAGGCAGTCCTCTGCTAGATATGTGTTACTGGCCTCCAATAGGCTAGTGTATGCTGCCTGGTTGGTGACTTGGTGTCTGAGAAATCTTGGTGTCCAGGTTAATTAAGAATGCTAGTGTTCTTAAGAGGTTACCTTCCTCAGCTTCTTCCAGTCTTTCTCTAATTCAACCACAGGGGCTCCCAACTTCTTAGATGACATTTTTCAACAAACATATTATTTTCCCCTCCTTTTATTTTAATAAAAACAACTAATCTTGATATTAATTCAACTTCGTAAAATCTAGTATTCACTTGGGTGTTTTAAAGTATAGTGAGGTGATTTTATTTTTATCAGTTAAGATTGGAAGCCACTTTTCATATAATTGTTTTAATTAGGATGTATCATGTACTATTTGTGCATTATCATTAGTCAAAAATGATTTATTTTCTTTTCTTATATGGCCAAATCAGAATTGCATTTAATTTTTACTCCATTATTGATAGACTTAATTAAAATTCTCATAAATCATTTCATAATATAAAGAAAATTGCTGTATTATACCCTTATTAAAAACTGGAATAATGCCCAGTTCTCCTGCAAAGTGGAGTTCAGGCTCAAATCTATACTTTTACAGACTCATTATGGCTATTTCCTAAACCAGAATTGAATTACAAACTGTTTTTTAAAAAATTAACCAATTTAAAAAAATTTCCTGGAAAAAGAAGTATTGGAGGGCATCCCTCAAGGAATTTTCAATATTATACAATTTCAAATTTTAATATAAAATAATACATTTTTAAGCGTTATCAAGACATTTTTGTTTCATTCTCAACTCAGAAAAATGTATTCATAAATATATTGATTTGCATTTTTTATATTTGTCTATATGCTTTTACTTATTTTGTATTTTGTATTTACAATATTCAATGACACAAAATTTCAAGTATGTATTTTATTTAGTTAAATTACTTTTATTTGGTAACTTAATGGTTATTTTGGCTATTTTGTATTAATATTCCATATTCCATTATTTAAAATAATAAAATATTATGTTTGCATATGTATTTGTTTAGTTTTACTGTTCAATAAATGAGTAGATCTATTATAAAAATTTTAGAAATTGAGAGTGTACTAATAAGTGTAGAAGACATACAATTATATTGGACTACAAGAATCTCATTAATAAAGGTAAAAATAAAGTTTTAAGACTATACCATAAGAAAAGAACTAAATATACTATAAATATTTCATGATTTTTATCCACTTACAATCTGTATTCTACATTCCTATTCATTTAATTTTAGTGTAAATTAAATCCCATCAAATAGAAACTTATTAAATATTTTGGAACAATTGGACCACTATTCTACAATCATATTTGTTAGATATCTTCTAACAATAGAAAGTTTCCATAGTCTTAGCCCTTTGGAAGTTTGAAATGCAGTGCCTAAATTACCAGTGTTTATTGAGGGTAAATGTCCTCAGAGATGTCACCCTATTGCTCTGACTTAACATGTCAGAAAAACGCATTGATCTCATTCCTAATGAGGCTGTCCTGACAACCAAAGGATTGGCTCCTGTAAGGATTCAGTTTAGCTTACCATTCCCTTAGTAATTAAATTTAACACAATAATTTTATGAGACCATAGACATTCAAATTGTTACATATACACATTAAAATTATTTTATTACAATTTTCCAGGAATAAATTTGAGAATTTTACTTTAACTTTTCCAAACTAAAAAGCCCCAGATCTTCAGTATACCTTTCAAGCAAGTAGTCTTATATAGATTGAATTAATCAATAAAAGAAATTTTTCTCTCATTCCTATCACTCCACACACATGGCACGAAAGGAGTCGGTAGCTAATAAATCTCCAAAGTTGCTAATATACATCTGAAGTTGCATCCTAAAATATATTGCTCAAGAATATCTTATGAGAAAAACTTTTCTAATTTCCAGGCACCTAGACCACTACTTTCTAACATAAATAACCCCATAATCAGGATTTCTATATCAGAAAATTGAGAGTTTCAAAATTACATGGAACATTCCACACAAAGCTGTTATTCTGCTTCTTCTCATTTCAAATCTATTACTGTTAATATTCTTTCTTTCTACCTCACAATTTAATCCCCCAAAAGAATTTTTAAATCATTATTCTTTGGTGTAAAATAATGAAGTTGCTGATGACTATGTAGTGCTAGTGAAAAATAATCAAATGTATTTATTATGAGTGTAGAATGTTCTATGCTAAGGCAAAGTCTTCTTGTGTTTCATCCTTTCAATGCTAATTGTAAAGAGAATTGTCCCAGATAGTTAGATAGCCAGAATTGAACTTCACAGTATTTAGTGTCAGAACAGGAGACACAGGGTGGTGACATTTTTTAGCGTGGTCTACAATGAAACTCAAATCAGTGATCTTCTAATATAATCTCCCTCATCCCTCTATGAATAATTAGAACCCAAATACAGTCTTCAGCTAAGTATTGAGAGGACTGATTCAGTCAGAGCCAAACTGACTCCATGACAGGCTGTAAACTGGCAGTTCGGAAGACTAGGCTTTAATTTCTGTTTCCCATAACTGGAAATGTACAAAATTCTAGGAACACACATACACACACACACACACACACACACACACACACACACACACCCCTCATGAACAGCCAGGCAGGAAGCTGGCCCACTACACCTGGTCTGAGCCAACCTCATAGGCAGCTAATCAGGAGCTGTAAAAGCTGCCCCACCACCTAGCTTGAACAAAGTATAGTTAATGAGCAAATGTCTCCAAAATCCCCCAGAGCCTAACACAGGCACCCATAACCCTGAAGACAGAACCAACCAATCAAAGAAAGAAAGGTTAATATCATCCACTTCTATCCTATTAGGCTTTAAACTGACCCTGCCAAAGTCACATCTCTGTCTTCCATCCAGATATATGATAGACCCCTGCAGATTCTCTGCAGAATAGATGTTCTTTGTTGTTGCATCCTATTTGAGTCTTGGGTATCATTTTTTGCAAATCATGGACCCCTGCAGTATATACAAGTATTGAAAGTCTACATTATCTATTCAAAGTGGCCTGCCAAGTGGAATCAAGTTTTATAAGTAGATATTTATCAGCTTACTCTGGTCCTTCTGAAGAGCTATTATAGTGATAGCTGGTATCTGTATTTGTTTCCTTTTTACAGTGTCATGTTCATGAGGCCATGCTTCCTGCATTAGTAGATAATATCTCTGTTTTCAATTTCTTGCTTTGACACATAAAAGTCCTGTTATTTCTGCTGAAAAATTATCACAATGTGAGAATTAAATTCTTCCAATCAATCTCTGTTTAGGTTCATCCCTTTCTTATAATTACTTTTATTAAAGCAATAGACCCTGATAGTACTCAACAATCTATAATAATGACTTCATGATAGTGATGAAGTCACAGGAACAGAGGTGAGGTGTAGCTTCCAAATATTGGTGACATACTTAGGGGCCTGCTATACAGATTTACCTTTTAGGTCATAAGAGTGTTTTAGTAACCTGAGTGCCTTGAGAAAAAATAATGGTAAATAATCCAGAGAAATATATGCTACAGAAAATATGGCAACCCAGTTGCTTTTCTTTAGTCATTGTAAATATCTATATTGTGACATTAGCACAATTAATTGCTAATTTAGAATTACTGAAGTTATTTAAAAGAAAGCCTGATTAAACCACATTTGAGAACACACTAGCTCTTTCCATCTTTCTGGTCTCCAAGACTATTATGCCTTTTTAAATAACACAATCAACTCAGTCACCACTTCAATTTAATTCTGGAAGAATAAATATCTAATAATACGGTACAGAATGTATTCTGAAGAAGTGTGAAAACTAGAGTCCCATTTAGTTTATCAATACATGATGCTTAATTAGTCTAAATAAATGCATTTCAAGATCATATATTCATTGTTCTTATTTTATTAAAATCACTGTTGTCTCAAATGGAGTTCTGAGATACGCACACATCATTCTCTACAGTCACTTTGGTTTTTTTCAATCATTTAACATTACTAAAACAATTATAATAACTGAAAATAATACATAACTATAATGTTTTCTTGATTATCTTATTATTTATTATCTTGCTAGAATAAAACATGATATTAGTAATTTTTGAGACTATAGTTTATCCATTGGTCCCTTATTTTCAGAGGTGTTTAGTGGTTGCCATTTCCACTTTCCTATTATTACAGTGCTGTTATTATATTCCTTTAAATAAGAATACCTTTGTCTTTGAGATTTAAAGTCTGTGCTAATAATTTCTTTTGCTTTGTTGTGAATATATAACAATGTGATTATTCAAATTTCTCTTTACACACTATAATAGTTAGGAATTAAAATTTGTTTTAGTTTATATTTTATTACTTTATTTTTTGTTTACTTTCACATTTAAAGTACTACAGATCAAATCCAGTTCTTATGCATATCAGGAAAACACTTGAACACTAAGCTAAACCTCTAGCCACTAAATCACCTACTTCATCAGAGATTTAACTCAGAAGACAACTGAATATGTATTTTCAGCAGTTGTCAGAAAAAACTCCCTACAGCACATGAGAACAAATGCAGAGATCCACAGCAAGATATTATGCAGAGAGAGACAGGGAAAAAGAGAGAGAGGGAGAGAGATAGATAACAAGCTTTGAACATATTATTCAAAGTTAGTTGTCTCCATTAAACCCTTTCTTTCTTTGATCAGAGAACACTGTGGAAGCCAAAGAGAAAAAGTGAAGGTGACATAGAAGATGAAGGACATCAAAAAAACAAAGCCCTCTAAATCAACTGGGAAAAGGCTCAAGTGAGCTCACAGAGATTGAAATAGAAAACACAGGGCTTGTATGGGTCTACACCAGGTCCTCTGTAGTAATTTTGTAGAGGCATTTTAATTCATCAATATGGCTGCTCTGGCAAGACATCATATCCAAAGACCTTCTACTTCTGTGTGATCATGCTTGAATATAGATATAGATGTCATGTCATTTGTGTGTGTGTGTGTGTGTGTGTGTGTGTGTGTGTGTCTATGTATCAGTTTCACAGACACAAATTGCAGGGAAAAGAATCTAGACACAGGTGAAAGCAGAATTATCCAGTAAATGAGAAAGAATCAGAAGATTAAAACATATTGCCAAACATAGTATGAAATCCAAGCAAATCAATTCTGGCAGAAGCAGAGTAAAGCAGAATTCAGTCAGCTTGAAAGATTAGATTGTATGAAGGCTAGAAACTTCCAGTCCAAGCCTAGGGATAGTTGAAGAAAGAAAGATATTTTCTGGGCTCACTCCAAGCTATGTCTTCACTCAGATTGGGCACAGATCTTATCTCATTCCATCATCTGAAAAAATAAAATAAAATAAAATAAAAGCAACACTTAACTTTTTATGGGACTCATGAATATTTGAATGAGTGGGTCTCTGATTCCTGTGCCTTCTCTTGGGGCTCTCTTATTTCTGTTGGTTTGCCTTGTCCAGATTCAATGTGATGGCATTTGTTTTTATCTTATTAAAATTTATTTTGTTATATTTTATTGTTATTTCTTAGGAGGCTGTTCTTTTTTAGTAAGAGAAAGAAGGTAGATTCAGATGGGTATGGATGTTCAGAGGAACTAGGAAGAAGGAGGGGAAACTGTCAATTTCAATAAAAGGATAAAAGTCAAAATCAAGAAAATAAATGGAGAAAGTTCTTGAAATGATGTAACAAAACTAGAGATGTTAAATACAGTGCATTTATTTCAAAGCAAACTTAACAGTTTACTTTGCAACTTATAATAACCCTGAAAATAAGTTTAATATCAGAAAACCTTAGGAGAAAACACAGGGGCTGTTCTTACCTAAGTTAAAAGAAGATTTTGGATTTGAGTAGAACCCAAAAATATCCAACATTGAAATAATGATAAGATTAAAGAAGTGTTATTTGTATATTTGAAAAAATAAAACATGCAGTTTATTAATTATGTATAATATATACAATCATTTTTCAATTTTTTAATTAGAGTAACCAATTTCATTAAAGTAGGGAAAGTTTTAGATGTCATAAATGAAAACTATCGAAATAGACATGGAGAAACTCAATTTTTAGATAAGGCAAATCAAGCCACATATAAATATAGTTAGACATGATCAAAAATATCTGAACAGCTATAAATGATTTAAATATTATTAAATATATAGTATTTCTGAAACATTTGAACATTGTAGAAAGTTAAACTATTATAAGCACTACAAAATATATTTAACCATTTCCAGTATGTACTAACACATAGTGAACATATGACAATGTAATGCAATGATGAATTGGAATACAAAATAACATGTTTAAGAATATTCATCTTTGATGTACCTATTCCCATATCCCCACGTGCCACAGTCAGAGACCCCCATCATGAAAGACTTATACTTATGCCCACTTGATGTGAATTATCTTTTTTTTTAAAGATTTCTTTATTTACCTCTTAGCACAGCTTTCATTGTGTCCCATAAGATTGGGTATAATGTGTCAAACTTTTCCAGGAAGTCTTTAATTCTTTTTGTATTTCTTCCCTGACCAAGTTATCATTGAGTAGAGAGTTGTTCATTTTCCATGTGTAGGTGGGGTTTCTGTTGTTTTTGCTGTTATTGAAGACAAGCCTTAGGCCATGGTGATCTGATAGGATGCATGGGATTATTTCATTCTTCTTGTATCTGTTGAGGCCTGTTTTGTGATCAATTATATGGTATACTTTGGAGAAGGTACCATGAGGTGCTGAGAAGAAGGTGTAATCTTTTGTTTTAGGGTGACATGTTCTGTAGATATCTGTTAGATCCATTTTGTTCATAACCTCTATTAGTGTTTCTGTTTAGTTACTGTTTCCATGATCTGTCCATTGGTAAGAGTGGGGTGTTGAAATCTCCCACTATTATTGTGTGGGGTTCAATGTGTAACTTTTGAGTTTTAGTAAAGTTTCTTTTATGAATGTGGGTGCCCTTACATTTGGGGCATAGATGTTCAGAATTGAGATTTTTTTCTCGGTGGATTTTCCCTTTGGTGAATATGAAGTGTCCTTCCTCATTACACTTGATAACTTTTGGTTGAAAGTCTATTTTATTGGATATTAGGATGGCAATTCCAGCTTGTTTCCTGGGACCATTTGCTTGGACGATCTTTTTCCATCTATTTACTCTAAGATAGTGTCTGAATTTGTCATTGAAGTGTGTATCTTGTGTGCAGCAAAATGCTGGCTCTTGTTTGTGTATTGTACCAGTGACCTGGGAGGTGAGAGACTCCCATGACTCAAAGAGGGACCTTAAATGAAATGCCCTACATTGGGGAGAAGAAATTTGTAGAGCCCACCTACAGCATCAAGTGAGGGATGAGGTTGCCATCACACAGTCAAAACTCTGACCCATAATTGTTCCTGTCCGAAGGCAAATAGATGGAACTAAAAAAAACCATTCTGATTGAGATATCCAAATCACAAAAGAACACACATGGTATACACTCACTGATAAGTGGATATTAGCCCAAAACTTTAGAATATCTGAGATATAATTCACAGACCACATGAAACTCAGGAAAAAGGAAGAACAAAGTGTGGGTGCTTTGGTTCTTCTTAGAAAGGGGAGCTCAGAACTTCTGGAAAAGCAGTCAATGCTATTAATCGCTGTGAAATAGATCAGGAGAGGAATAAATTCTGGAGTTTAAAATGAATGAATGAATGAATAAATAAATAAATAAATGTGCAGGTGTGGACCTTGAGGCTCTAAAATTGAAATGACATAGTACAAATAATATAGTAAGTAGGAAATAAAAAGAATATTCATAGAAACTATATTTAAAATTACCGAAGCTTGGAATGCTGATTATGAGTAAAGCATCTACATACTATGACATCTATATTCAATCAAATATTGTTTATCATTACAAAGAATGAAAGAATGACTATATATATGTATATATATGACTAAATATTTTATACTTATATGTGTGTGTGTACTATTACTAACATTATCTTTGTATGCAGTATGGAAATATATATTTTAATCTGTATTTCAGTTTGAATGAAAATATTCATATCATCCATGTAATATACAATGACAGCAGAACAAATAATTCTTGGACAAAATTCTGGTAAAAAATTGTAAATTGGAAATGGACATTGTTTTAGATCAATGAAAATATAGTGGTTTAGCTTTTTGAGGGTGGCTGCATGGACACATATTCATAAAATTTTGATAAGTTATTCTGTGATAGTGTTTTTAATATATGTTAGTCTAAATACAGCTACATACAGTGAAAGTAGAAAATCATATTATAATGTAACTAGTGGATTTTGTAAAGCTTATACCATTACATATTTAAAATATAGGTTACATATATTTATAATAATTGATATTATATGTATAGAATTGATACTGTTATTATATATTTTCTCCAGCAATATTTGAATAGTACCAAGAAGAAAAGTATTCCATCAGACATCAAGAAGGTGAAAGGTGATGCTTCCCATGTTTTCATGCTTGTTTAGTAATATTGTATTACAGAACATGACACAAAGAAATTATTTAAAATAATTAATAATTTGGAGGCATGTGTAGAATGAAAATATATAATCGAACAACAAAGAAAAGCTAAAAAATACAGATTTGATGAAAACAAATGGAAAAAATGTTAGTGCATTTTAAATACACTGGCATTGCCCAGATCTTTCCATAAAAAAGAGAATTAAGTAAAATTCAAAAACAAAAGAATGTTGATACCAGGAGGAATAGCCTTATTCAGGGACAATCACTGCAGGTTGGCTTGGAAAATAAACAAAGGAGCATTATAAAGACTGAGCCAGTTATCTTTAGAAATATATACATATACATATACATATACATATACATATACATATACATATACATATATATATATATATATATATATTGCTGTGTATATATACATGATATGCATGTAAGAAGAGTTGATGAAAAGGGAGGCTATGAATTTGAAAGAGAGTGGGGAGAGGCATGTGGGAGGGTTTAGAAGAATGAAAAGCAAAGCAAAACTGATAATTATAATCTCAAAAATAAATAATTAAGTATTGTTAGGTAAGAAAAAGTGAGAAATATTAATTTTAGTGTAAAATTATACACATGGAGGCAGAAAGCACACCTAATGGTGAGATAAAATGAGCCTTATGAAGGAATGTGAACCGGAAGAACACTGCAGTAATGCAGACACAAGATGTCTTTTGCCAATTCTGAAGGTTCAGATTAGAAGCAAAACATTGTTATTGTTAAATATTCAAAAGGAAGGGTCAAATTACAAATTTAAAATAATAGAAATACAAGTTAAAACAATAAATACACTATAGTTGCTTGAAAATTAAAGATGTAAGAAAGCCATATTATGCTTTGGCCCAAAGGACAAAAGAAAACAAGATCCTGCTTTTTGACAGGCTTTGGATTTAATTGTTCTAAACCTTTATCACAAATTCCTCATTGCTGAAACTGTTTCTATAGAGAAGGATACCCCTGAGGTCTCACACCAGAGATTTGATTTCTCCCAGAATATTGCCCAAGATAAGGTTAACAGTGGTCATGCTTCCATCGTGATTCTTTTTTATTAATCATTCCTGTCGTTTACATCTCAAATGATATCCCCCTTTCTGGTTACCCCACTACAATCCCCCATCCCATCTGCCCCTTCCCCTCACCCTTTGCCTCTATGAGGTTGCTCTGCCATGTAGCCATCCACTCCTGGCCCACCAATCCAGTATCCCCCTAAGCTGAAAGGAAGCCTATTTCTGTGTGTAAAACATAAAGTTGATGTTAGCACCCTAGAGACCATCATGGTTGACTCCCCAGACTTTCTACATAGAAATCAGGTGATTATTATAGACATGATTTTCTGAAAAGTTCAGCCATTCAGTTTGATTGATTACTGACCACAAAGTAGTCAATACTTATCAAACAAAAAATATATTGAAAAAACAATACAAAACCCACATCCAATTACAAGATCCCTCCAGAAGAGCCAACAGATTGATAAAGAAAATAAATCTGGTGGTGGCGCACGTCTTTAATCCCAGCACCTGGGAGGCAGAGGCAGGTGGATTTCTGAGTTCGAGGCCAGCCTGGTCTACAGAGTGAATTCTAGGACAGCCAGGGCTACACAGAGAAACCATAAATAAATAAATAAATAAATAAATAAATAAATAAATAAATAAATAAATAAAATAAAAAATAAAAAATCAAGCTAAGACAATAAGCAAATATATAAAACTCTTAATTTTGATGAATAAGTAATAAAAAATGTGACATTAAAAGCTCATGTTCACCTTGTCAAATAACAAAGAAGAAAGGATATAAGAAAATGTAGGTTCGTGTCAAAACCTAGATTTAAAAAACTAGGTTCTCACTGATCAGCAGTAACATTGTCTTTGAGACTCACACATATTTTGACAACACAATAATGTATCTAATTCTCATTTTTTCCATCATTTCTGATTTAACTCACACATATGCACATAAATTTTGATTTTTCAATTCAGCTCCTTTTGTGTGCCTTCAATTTGTTTGAGGGTGGTGATATTTGTTTTATTTTGTTTTGTCTTGGTGTATTTTGTTGCTCAGTTTGTTTGCTTGTTTGTTTGTTGTTTGCTTTTTTGAGAAAAAACTTGAAGCTGAAATGGTAGGAAAGGGGAGAGGATCTGGAAGTACTTGAGAGAGAGGAAGAATATTATCAAAATATGTTTAAATTTTAAATTGTTTTAAATAATAAAATGAAATAAATAACAGCTTAAAAACTAACATGAACATATATAGATTCTGACATGAACATATATTGATTTGTATCAGTGAACCAAAAAAAGAAAGGAAAGCATCTTGGTATTAGTGTTTACATGACTCCAAGTCTTCTGAAGAACACAATGCCCTCTACATCCTCTGAATTCAGGTAGGTATCTGAATCCTATTTTTTGATACACTAAATTATGTAAACTAGGAGGCTGTGCTATGCCCAGTGGAGCATCTTCCAAACGGGCAATTTAATGATATTTGTATTTGACTGACTAGGCAAATGTTCATTTGCATAATTTGGTAATCTCATTGGGAAGTTTAGAAACCTGAAAAGGATTAAATATTATTCAAATTCTCTGTTCATATTATTTTATTTAAACACTGTAGTTATTCTAATGTAATGGTGAAACATTGTTTCAAACCAAAGAAATTATAAGGCAATTTAAATAATTTATCTAAGCTCATGAATCCAACATTTGTTGCAATTAGTGTTTGAATTCAATAGTTATTGAAAAACACTGGTTTTATTTATAGTTTTATCCATGAAAACTGCAAATAAAACCATTAATACAGCAATCAAGTATTAAAATAATGATTTATATTTCTAGAGAGATATCTCAGAGGTCAATTACATACTGTTAATGAAGACATCAATGAATTTCTCTCCAACCACTATATCAGTTAGTTTAAAATTGCATGTAACTTCAGATTTGCCACCCTTTTCTGGAATTTGCAGGCACCTGAACTCACACAGTTACATATTTTTACACATACATAAAAGCATGCACACTTGCAGATATACATACATAATTTAAAATAACATTTCTTTTAATATAAAGATAATTTTGACTCATGAAAGCTTTTAAATAATCCTCAGTCCTCATATGGCAGCCAATTTAAACATATGGATACACACTTAATATCTTATTTTTATACAGTATGTCACAGGCATAGGAGTAAACACATCGTCACACATGTAATTTGTTTTCTTTTTGGAAATTCAATGCCTTTGATAAAACAGGTAGTGAGTTAAAAAGTCTTATCCACAATTAAATGGCTAAATTATAATTTTATAAAAGTAAAACTAATTCTCTGACTCCAAAACAACCAGTTTTTGTTTGTTTTTTTTCCTTAAACTATTCTAATTTTTTTTTTTTTTTTTTTTTTTTTTTTTTTTTTTTTGCTGGAAACTCATCACACAAATCAATGGTTCATACGGCTGATGGTAATAATTTGTGGTCTTGGTTCAGACTGCAGCAACATTCATTCTCCGTGCTCAGTTAAATCTCTGTAATAATTATGGAGATTTGGCAGTGCCGCTTATGTAACCATGACCATAAATTATAGTCAGAACAAACAGTTTTAGAGACTGATGGCTGAGCAGTTTTAATCTACTGATCCTCTTGTCATTTACATGAAATAGGTAGAAAGGTGAAAGGAGGGTCAGGACTAAATCTTTCTCATTCTGTCATTCTGCCCACTACCCAATGGGCCATTACCCTTCATGAATGATTACTCAGTGTATTAACCAGAGTGACATCTGCTAGCCTGCATAGACAATAGAAAGTGCATATGCATCATCGTTAGAAATAGACTAGCTACATTCTACAGATGACTAGTGAACTGAATTTATAAATGTAAAGGCCAATAGTTAACATTTTATATGTCCTTCTTATACTTTTGGTTGTGAGCCTAGCCTGTACTGCCTTAGCAATCTCTCCAGCCCATGAGGGGATGTAGGTCTGATCAGTTGATACTACATTGCTAGTTAAAATGAATATAGGTATTTGGTTTTCTGTTATTTTTTGCAACATATTTGCTTACTGTCATTTTAATAAATTTGCCGCGTTTTTCAGTCTTGAAAAAGGAAGCATATGGGTTATAAATTAAATTAATTAATTATGGAAAGTTGATTGGGATTTCTGTCTGCATCACTCTTGGTTGAATAAAAAGTAAAATGTCAGAATGCCAGTTTGTATTTTGTCTAGGCTCTGCCCCTCAGTTACCTGGCAACACCCATATGTGCCTGACTCACTATAGAAGGGGCTGCTTGCCCCCTTTGCTCTCTTGCATTCTTGCTGTAGCTCTGTCTTCTTGTCCCTTCCCCCTCTCTCTTTATCCTCCCCCCCTTGTATCCATGTGCTCATGGCTGGCCTCCATTCCTTTATGCCCTCTTTCTGTCTTTCTCTGTTTCTACTACCCTCTTAACTCCCTTCCCCATGACCTGAATAAACTCTATTCTATACTATAACAACAGATGGCTGGTCCCCTGGGGGGAAGGGATGCCTCAGCATAGACCCACAGAAGCACCCCCTTTTCTCACACCTGACTGCACCTCTACCAGACAAATTCCTTTCCTTCTTATTTTTTAATAAAACACACCACCAGTTATGTTTTCTTTTTTGTATGTTGTATGATATAATCGTTTTTAGCTGCATATTCTTTGTTGTGTTTGTGCATTTATATATGTGCTGGGTGTGAAAGAGAAGCAGAGATAGTCAGTTTCTGAGAGAGTTATTATTTTCGCCTAATCAGACACCAAATAAAAATAAAGTATATAATTTTTTGAATACTTACAAGAGCAAATGTTATGTCTATGCATTCTATATTTATAAGAATTACTACTTTTTATTGTAATTAACAAATATTTTTATTTATAAGTATAAAATTCTTATATGCAAATTATAAGAACATAACATTAAATGTTTTCTATTGTAATTATAAGAATTTACTGATTCCACTTTGAAATTTGTAATTTAATTATTTACTGATATCTAACATTTTAGAAAAAATTCATAGATTTTGAAAGCTTATGTGACAATAACTCAATCATAAAATTATATAACTTATCTGGTATAATCTATACAAGTCCTGATTGATAACCATCCATACTTTGTGTGAAGGATACATGTAGAAACATTTTTTAGTGTTTAGGATAACTACCCTTTAATCAGACATGATAAAATTTGTACATACATTGAGAAAATAAAATCCTTTGTATTTTTATAATTCATATATCTCTGGTAGATACAAATAAAATACTTCAAATATCCTACCTTCCACATCTTAGGTACATTTTACTTATATACTGCTTTATTTCACTGACCAAGTAAACACAGAAGAAACATTTCTGAACAAGAAAAGTGATAGATTTGTATTGTACACTTAAGTCTGTTATCATTTATCTCAACCAGATAATTATCATTTACTATAGAAAAGCATTCTGTCTACTAAAAGCACTTTAAGATGTTGTTGTTAATTTATTTTATATCTACTTATTATTCTTTCATCTGTTCTTTAAATATATAATCAAAAGTAAACAGATTTTTCTTTTAATTGTATAAAATAAAGACAAGAAAGCATATTTAAAATAAAATATCAGCGTAAACTAGGAGAATGATTTCATTATGAATTTATTCAGATTAAAAAAACAAATCAGACAATATTTTGAAATCTATTCTATGCCAGTAAATTTCTTTATCAATAAAGTCTTAATATTTTAAGAATCCACATTTAAAATTGAATTTCTATATTACTAAAGTAGGATTTCTAAACATTTCAATTTTTTCCATTTTATAAAGGAAAGAGACGTCAAATAATTGTTTGTTTATCTACATGTAAGCCAAAGAGTAAATTAATTATAGTAATGCCTTATATTTTTGTATTAAAACCAAATATGTTAGGAACATAAAGGCTATATTGTTCAGAGTTTCTAAATTATCTATAGTCAGATCTGTTTTCTTCATACAATTTAATGAAAAAACATTTTTTAACTAAAAAGATGATTCCTAGATATATTTCTATATGTTTAAAACAACTCAAATTATTTCTCTGCTACAAAGTAATTTTCTACATTATAGCACGAGACACAATTTAGGCATAAACTCCATTACTCTCAATACTGAAACTGAGAGAGACTTGAAAAAAACACATTACTTGCATGTGAAAAAGAGAAATGTAATCAATTTAAAAAATATTTTGTATATGTTTCAATCACTTTGCTATGAAATGAATAAATTATTGTCCTCAAATTTAAAGTAGGGTTATACTCTATATAAATCTTTTTAAGGATTTAGTACCTGAATATCTTTTCTCCCTTTTTTCCTTCTTTCCTTTCTTTCTTTCTTGAAATAGATTTTTTATTCATGCAATAATATTCTATAATTTTTATTTCTCCTACTCCTTTCAAACATTTTTCTGCTTCTAAACCATCCCAAACCAGACTGTTTCTGCCTGTCATTAGAAAACAAATAGGCATCAATAATGATTATGATAATGATGATGACAACAATAATAGTAATAAATATACAACAATAAAACCATTAAAAAGAGTAGAAGAAAACAAATGAGCAGAAAAAGAAAGCCAAAGCAAAGCATCGGAAACACATATACATGCAGATGCTAGCACAAACTCATTTGCACACACAGTAATACTATAAAAATACAAACCAAAAACTATAAAACAAGCACAAGAAAAGCCCAGACATAACACTATGGGGCAATAAAACCTCACAAATCCACCGAGTTTGCTTTGTGTTGGGTATCTACTAATTTTCATGGGGACTGTCCTAAATGTGTTTTGTATACCCAGTGAGACTTCTTTGTAGCAGATAAATTTTCCTTGAGCAGTAGACAGAGATGGACTCTGCATTAGGGATGGAGGTTTATCTTATGTTCACTTCTTTCAGTGCTTGAACCCCATTTGGCTAAAACCTGTGAAGTCTCTGTGAGCTTATATGTGCATCAGTTATTTTGTGCTTAGAAGGCCCTGTTTCTGTGATGAATTTTCATTCTCATTGGCTCTGACATTCATGCCCCTCTCTTCTGCAGATTTCTCTGAGCTCTGTGAGGAGGGATTTGTGGAGATATCCCATTTAGGGCTGAGTGTTCCAAGGTCTTTCACCCCCATGCAATGTCGTGATATGATATTCCCTATTCGTCCACATCTGCTCTAGAAGAATGTTTCCATGGTGATGAGTGATCTGCGAGTATAGTAGAATGTGCTTAAGAGTCATTTTATTGCTACATTCATTTAGTAAAACAGTAATATTTGACTTTTATGAAGGACTATGGCCTATCTAGTCTTAAGTTCTTAGCAACCTGATGATTATTGGTCATGGGTTTATGCAATGAAGTGTTCTTTAATTTCATCAGATGTCAGGGTTTAGCCTTGACAAGAGTTGGGTGTCCTTAAGGACTATGGATACCTGGTAGTCAAATAAGAAAACATATAATTGAGATACAAATTTGACAGGCTGTTCTTTTTGGCATGTGAGCCCTTGAACTTGGGAGTCAGGATACTTACCTAGACTTGGCTTAGCCCCAGATTTTTATTGAAATCATACAAGGAAATTGGGTTACAAAATGTATAGGGGGGTGAGTAAAGGACCTTCTCCTTTTTCTTCTTTTCAACCGTGGATTTGGCAGCTGTGAATTTCCCTTTGCACAAGGCCTTTCTGGAATACAAAGCAGATCTAGAGTACCTGCCAATTCCTCTAACCAGGACAGTTTCAACTGCAATGCGGATTTCACTTCCTGGGTGTTTTAAATTTAGGGTCACCCTTTTTGGCTGCACCAGCGGCCTGGGCACCAGAGACAGCAGCCATACCACCAGCTTTCTTGGCTGAAAGCTTCTTCTCCTTTGTATCGGGCTTCTCTGCTTTATTGTCCTCCATCTTGCAAGACTGGAAAGAGAACTGACACAGTGGCTTCCGGTCTATCTTTAAAAACTTCTCACATCTATTTTTAAATCCCTTTGTTGCAGTTTTATAAAAGCGGTAATTCTATTTTTGTTTTTTGTTAAAATCATTTTGCCCACTCTATTTCAGGATCACTCAGGATATTTACCTAGGGACATAGGTTCTTTCTCTTCATTACACTGAAAGAGTTGTTTTTGTGTAAGTTGAAGGTTTTTTTTTTTTTTTTAATTGACCCAGAAATTCAGATTTTGCTTGCATATTTGAACCACTGCAAACTTTGTATTATTATTTTTCTAAGTAAGTGAATTGATTATTTTGTGTAGTTATCTTTTTCCTAATGGAAAAAAAAATATTCACACGGCGACTATCATACTCAATAATTTTTTCAGGCTTTATTGAACCAGAATTTCTAATTTTGCTTTAACCTCCATATGTTACACTAGATTCTTGACATTGTGTCTTTAGGTAGACAGTAATTTATAGTAAAACCGAGTTTGAAAAATGGGTGATGCATGCTTTGTTTTATGTCAAAACCTAATGTGCCTTTGCTTCCTTCTAAAGTCAAAATTCTATTTATTAACTAGTCATTAATTGTGCTCAGGGGAAGCTCAGTTTTTATTTAATGTCACTATAACTCATCAATCCCTTCACAACACAACTTAATTACTTAACTTGGTGTGCACTTCTGATGTTCATAAATTCATGTCTGAAATAAGAAGTAGTTTGGATGGCTATGTTTATGTTTAAGTCATGTTTAAGTAAAAGTTTTGTGGCAATATAGAAAAGATATTTCTGTTTCTACTAAATAATAAGTTATTTGGAAGGATATAGGACTATATACTGAACTTAGGGATGTAAAGGAGTCACGAGGCAAGAAATTTATGATCACATTTACACCACTTCCCCATTCAATCTGTGGCAGTTTTTTCTAGCTACTAACACTGCTACTAATTAATTTGGCTAAGCTAGTGTGCAAGTCTGATGTAACTGTGTTTTGATTCCATATCTTTGAAACTAGCACATTTTTCAGCCATACTATTTATATTCCTAGATCTTTGGATTAAAAGTTATGTATGAGTGTTTTATATTTCTAATGTTTAGATTTGGTTACGTGATTTAACACTAGTGATAATGAAGACTGACAACTACATATTATCATTTTCATTATAACAAATACACATATCCATATACTTTACATGGATATATATATATATGCATATAATATATATTGAAAAGTGTATATGTTGTTTATATTAAAATTTTATCATTTCTCTATTTTCCTTTTCTCCCATTTAAATCTTTGAACCTTGCTCTCTTACAAATTCAGGGCCTCTGTTTTTACATATATATATTCTCTGTTTATAAATATATATATATTTATATATAATTTATATATTATATATTTATTTATATATTAATATATAAATATATATTTAAAATATATATCGATGAAATATACATATATAGTATTGAAATATTTGCATCTATATCTATGTACATATCACCAATTAGTGAAAACAGAGACCATAAATTTGTAAAAGAGCAAGATGAGAAGGATTGAATGGGAGTAAAAAGAAGTAAAGAAATAATATAATTATAATCTTAATAAATAAAAGTATGATAGTGATGATATAGGAAAAAAAATTCTGCTAATTTTATCTTTATATCATACAATAAGAAATATTTTGCAAGATTCTGTTTTATTCACACTCAAGCTTGCTATGTTTCTCCATCCCACAGTGTAATGATGAGGAGGATACAGTTCTTGAAAGGAACGTTTATGAAACACTAATCTTAGAAAACATTTGAAAATAGTTTCTATGTGATAATTTAAATAATGTTTAATAATTTATGATACCTATACATTATTTTTTCAAGTCATGAGAGATATAGCTCTCTCCTATAAATTAACAATTGATTCTAAAATACTCTGAAAACTTTACCATCACTGACCAAAGAGGAAGAACTTAACCAGGTCTTTCTTGACATTATACTTCATGTGGTTCAGTGTCTATACCCAGTGTTTTGCAGCATTTTCTTTAGAAAATATATGCTGGAAGGAATTTATGATGTACCAAAGAAAGAACAAGGATGCATGCTCTCTATAGCATTTTGTCATTAACATCTTTGATCAAAATTCTCTGAAATATATGATGGGTTGGTACATGTGAAGTGGTACAAAATCTCTATTATGCCTTCACCAGTATAGTAAGACAAAATAATTAGCTCTGTGACCCATTTGGCCAAAATGTACAGAGGAAATACTCATAGAAGCATTCTGAATTAAACCTAAAAGAATATATCATAAAATAAATCATTTGTGCAGTAAAATTATTTAATGTTGACTTTTTAAATTTTTCTAAATATTCAGTCATAAAATATTACTTGTATCACTCACAGAAAATAATTTATTTTCTAGAGAGAATAGGCATCAAAGAGGATGCCAATAGGTGAATTATGAAAATTAAATAATTTCAGTGATTAACCATCCCTTTCAAATATTTTCAGTTCTCAATAAAGTTATCTATGCACTTTGTTTACATTAAATTATAAAAATTAGCCTTAAAATGTTTCCGTCTAAAATTTAAAATCAAAGAATACATGTGTATTACCGATGGATTAAAAATATAGACATCAATTTAGCAATTAATACTTTTGAATTTACCTGAAATGTGTTTGTTTTACAGAATGTTTTAATTTAAAATAAATATCTTGAGAACTTTTGTGACCATTCTATCACCTGGTGACTACTTTGGATCACATGAGAAGGCTCTGTCAGTGAGTGATAAGGAAGGACTGATACACTAAAGATGTAATGAAAATATACATTATTCCCCTCATGATTAGAAAATATAGCCACTAGAGCATAGAAGAAGTTATAGAAGAAATCAAACTTAACTTTCTAATGGGAAATTGCATCACAGAATTGATTTAAAATAGGTCTGAGTTCTTCTCTCCTGGAGGCAAGAAACGTGTGTTCTGGATTAAAAGCTCATTTCTATCCCCAACTTCAAAGTCTCAACTTTCGATAACAAAAAAGTAACTTTTTATTTAAATATTCAAGTTTTTCCTACATTTTAATTTTAAAAATATTTTAAGATGGTATTCATATGGCCTCCTGAAATTTTTAATGAACCCACTACCTTCTTTTTTTTTTTTTTTTGCCCCAGTGATTTCAATAAATATAAACACTTACTGAGGTTAAGAAAAAGGAATCACTAAGGGGGTTGCCTGCCAGTAAATTAATACAGTGGCTACATGCAAAATTACTAAATAAATGAAAGTATGTGTTCTTCCACTAATCTGAAGAAAAATTCAACCTTCTAATTAAGAAAATGTGATAATTCACATGTAATTAAGCCAACAATTTATAAGTACAGCATTGGCAGATGCATTACATTTTTTTTTAATGTTGAAGGAATTCAACCTCAAACATTATTCTTAAAAATCTGAATATTTAATTTTTTAAAAAAATCAGAAGTGGAGAATGACTCATTGGTTAAGGGTACACACTGTTTTCCCAGAGGACTGGCATTTAGCTTGCAGCACTTACATTAGCCTGTGACTCCAGATCCAAGGAACTCAACACCTGAGCTTTCTACAAGCACTTGTACTGACGAGCAAATCCATTTATTTATTTATTTATTTATTTATTTATTTATTTATTTATTTATTGTTTTACACTCCAGATTTTTATCCTTTTCCCTCTATCCACCCTCCAACTGATCCACATCCCGTTTCTCCTCCCCACTTCCCTATCTCCAGGAGGACAAGGATCTCCCCACCACACATACTCCACCTATCCAAACCTCTAAACACCCTGGGGCCTCCAGTCTCTTCAGGGTTAAGTGCATATTCTCTGACTGAACCCAGACCCAACAGTCCTATGCTGTATATGTTTTGGGGGTCTCATATCAGCTGGTATATGCTGCCAGGTTGGTGATGCAGTGTTTGAAAGATCTCAGGGGTCCACATTAATTGAGACTGCTCGTCCTCCTACAGGGTTCCTCTCCTTCTCAGCTTCTTCTAGCCTTTCCTTAATTCAGCCACAGAGATCAGCATCTTCTTTCCATTGGTTGCGTGCAAATATCTGCATCTGACTCTTTCAGCTGCTTGTTGGGTCTTCCAGAGGGCAGTCATGATAGGTCCCTTTTTATGAGCACTGTATAGCCTCAGTAATAGTTTCAAGCATTGGGATCTTTCCTTGAGCTGAATTCCACTTTGGGTCTGTTGCTGGACCTTCTTTTCCTCAGGCTCCTCTCCATTTCCATTCCTGCAGTTCTTTCAGACAGGAACATTTATAGGTCAAAGTTTTTGACTGTGGGATGGCAACCACCTCCCTCACTTGATGCCTGTCTTCCTGCTGGAGGTGTGCTCTATAAGTTCTCTTTCCCTACTGCCAGGCATTTCATCTAAGGTCCCTCACTTTGAGTCCTGAGAGTCTCTCACCTCTCAGGTTTCTGGTGCTTTATAGAGGATTTCTCAACTTCCTATCTCCTGAGGTTGACTGTTCCATTCTTTCTGCTGATTTCTTTTTTTAATGTAAACATTAGAGTAAAATAACAAATCAGAAAGGTTGGCGAATGGGTGAGCCTAGGCAATAAGAAAGCTCATCTTTCTAAATTAGCATATAAACTGAATTTTTAATTAATGTAATTGAAGAAATTGCTTTTTCATTTGTCTTCTTTGCATCAGTAGTAATGAATTTTGTATTTTAAATTTATTGGAAATGGAGTGGTCAGGCATTTGCATTAAATTTTATTCTGTATGTTTTTGAGACTGTATTTTAAAACAGACTTAATGTGCTATAGATTTAATAACTTTATTTTATCCATCCAACTTTACACACTTAGAGTTGACTATCTTCCAAGTATGAGGATTCTCCCTAATTGACAGCTTTCCGGGGCATACATGATTTTTGAGTTTCCTATCTATTTTTTGCCCAACACACTACCTGAGCATTGCCTTTGTAGAATATAAAACTGACAGGTTTTGTAATTGTGTAATCCAAAATCTACTTACAAACTATTTTAACCACCTCTATTGTATTTCATGTTGAAACTGTTTCTCTGCAGTATCCTTTTATACACAGACTTAAAAGTAAGCTATGTATGTCAACAAATGAAGCCCATTAGATAGCAAAGAGCAATGTGTAACAAACACAGGACATCCCCCCCCCATAATTACCATTTTTGAAAATAACGTAGACACATCCAGGTATAGTTCAGAAGAATGTGTATTATTTATGAACACAACTAAAATGATGCTATACTTGTCTAAGTAATTCTGTAAGGCACATGACAAGTATGTCACTAAAACTATTCTACTATTCAGAGCTCTGTATGTTTCAAAGGAAGAAAAATGGTGTGGAGTCATTTTACACATGAAATATTTGCTCAAAATAAATGTGCAGTAAAAAAATATCAATGGAAATTAATAATCTTTCCATCAAAGACCAATATATTTGAGGAGTATTTAGTTTACCCAATAATTAAAAATAGTGAAGTACACCAAAACTCAAGCAAATAAGCAGACAAAATATCAATAAACACGGAACTAGAATTTATGAGTTCAAGGCCAGCCTAGTCTACAAAGCAAGTTCCAGGACAAGCAAGAATACATGAGAAATTCTATCTTGAAAACCCAGATAGACAGATAGATAGATGATGGGAGGTAGACAGATGATAGATAATAGACAGATACATAGATAGATAAATAGATACATAGATATAGATAGATAGATAGATAGATAGATAGATAGACAGATGATAGATAGATGATGATGTTTTTATAGATCTAAAAATAAAACAAAAAATGAATAATGATTTGGCTTCGCAAATTAAGTTGTTTGTCAACAATCCTTAGTACACGAGTTTAATTTCTGTGACTTCTATGGAGAAAGTCAACTTCTGCACATTGTCCTGACTTCATGTAGTATTCTGTTATACTCAGATTGGTACTCGATGCAGTCTTAAGAAGGTCTTTCTTGCCAATAGACAAAAAATGGTGGCAGAGTCATGCAGATAGACATTATGTAGAGAAAGAGTCTAAATTGATGGTGTCTGTCATGCCCCTCTCCTTGGAGATAAGTGAAACACCACAGATGAGTAAGGGGAAACAGAAGTCAGTGGAAGAAAATCATGAGAAAATGGTCCACTGAAACAACTGAGCAGCTCTTGTACAGTTCCACAGAAACTGAAACAGCAAAGACTCAGCCTGTACAAGTCTGCACCAGGTCTTCTGAACATATGTTGCAGCTATGAAGTTGGAGTTTTTATGGGATTCCTAAAAGGTGGGACCACGTGTGTTTCTGACATATTTCTATGTCCTTGGGACACCTTTCCTTCTATTGAATAGCCTTCTGTGGACTCCATATAAGGGAGTTTGCTTTGTCTTGTATTTTGGTTTATCCTGTTTGGCTGTTGTCTCCTGGGGAACTTCTCTTTTCTAAATGAGAAACTGATGGATCCACTTATTGGATTGGAAAAGAAGGTAGTTAATGGGGAGTTGGGAGGAGTGGAGGGTAGGGAACTGTGGTTGGGACATATTGTATAAGAGAAGAATATATTTTCAAAAAAAATTCTATTCTATTAGATTCAGGAGAAAAAAAATTTGTAAAAACTAATCAGGATTCTTTGAGTAAAGAAAGGTTACAAATTTATTTGAGTTAATTTTATATCCAGCCACTTTGCTGAAGTTGTTCATCAGGTTGAGGAGTTCTCTAGTGGAATTTTTGGGGTCACATAATTATACTATCATATCACCTGCAAATAGTGATATTTTGACTTCTTTCTTTCCAATTTGTATCCCTTTGACCTCTTTTTGTTGTTAAATTGCTTTGGCTAGGAATTCGAGTACTATATTGAATAGGTAGGGAGAGAGTGGGCAACCTTGCCTAGACCCTGATTTTAGTGGGATTACTTCAAGTTTCTCTCTATTTAGGTTGATATTGGATACTGATTTGCTGTATATTGCTTTTACTATGTTTAGGTATGGGCCTTGAATTCCTGATCTTTCCAGGACTTTACCATGAAGGGGTCTAGAATTTTGTTAAATGCTTTCTCAGCATCTAGTGAGGTGATCATGTGGTTTGGTTTTTTTTTCCTTTGAGTTTGTATATATAGTGAATTAAATTTATGGATTTCCATATACTGAACTATCCCTGAATACCTGTAATGAAGCCTACTTGATCATAATGGATGATTGTTTTGGTGTGTTTTTTAATTCAGTTTGTGAGATTTTATTTAGTACTTTTGCATCAATATTCATAAAAGAAATTGGTCTGAAGTTCTCTTTCTTTGTTGGGTCTTTGTGTGGTTTAGGTATGACAGTAATTGTGGCTTTATGGAATGAACTAATTAGTGTTCCTTCTGTTTCTATTTTGTGGAGTAGTTTGAAGAATATTGGTATTAGAATTTCTATGTAGGTCTGATAGAATTCTGCACTAAAACCATCTGGCCCTGGGGTTTTTTTGGTTGAGAGATTTTTAATGACTACAGTTATTTCTTTAGGGTTTATGAAACTGTTTAGATGTTTTAGTTAATCCTGAATTAACTTTGGCACCTGGTATCTGTCTAGAAAACTGTCCATTTCATCAGATTTTTCAATTTTTGAGTATAGGCTTTTGTAGTAGGATCTGATGATCTTTTACTTTCCTCAGTTTTCATTGTTATGTCTCCCTTTCATTTCTGACTTTATTAAGCTGGATACTGTCTCTGTGCCCTCCATTTAGTCTGGCTAAGGGTTTATCTATCTTGTTGATTTTGTCAAAGCACCAGCTCCTAGTTTTATTGATTCTTTGTATAGTTTTTCTTGTTTGTACATGGTTGATTTCAGCCCCAAATTAATAATTTCTTGCTGTCTACTCTTCTTAGGTGTATTTGCTTCCTTTTGTTCTAGAGCTTTCAGGTGTGCTGTCAAGCTGCTAGTGTATGCTCTCTCAGGGTTTTTTTTTTTTTGTTTTTTTTTTGGCACTTAGAGATAGATATGAGAAACTAAGGGAATGATACCCTTCACAATAGTCACAAATTATATAAAATACCTTGGTGTGACTCTAACCAAGCAAGTGAAAGATCTGTATGACAACTGAGGGATCTTGACCAAGAAGCACCTAAAAAATGTTCAACATCCTTAGTCATCAGGGAAATGTAAATCAAAACAACCCTGAATTTCCAACTTCTACAAGTCAGCATGGCTAAGTACAAAAACTCAGGTGACAGCAGATGCTGGTGAGGATGTGAAGAAAGAGGAACACTATTCTATTGTTGGTGGGATTGTACATTGGTACAACCACTCTGTAAATCAGTCTTGTGATTTCTCAGAAAATTGGACACAGTACTACCTGAGGACCCAGCTATACCACTTCTGGGCATATACCCAAAAGATTCTTCAACATGTAACAAGAACACATGCTCCATTATATTCATAGCAGCCTTATTTATAATAGCCAGAAGCTGGAAAGAACCCAGATGTCCTTCATCAGAGGAATGGATACAAAAAAATGTGGAATATTTACACAATGGAGTATTACTCAGCCATTAAAAACAATGAATTCATGACATTCTTAGGCAAATAGATGGAACTACTAAATATCATCCCCAGTGTGGTAAGTGGTAACCCAATCACAAAAGAACACACATGATATGCACTCACTGATAAGTGGATATTAACCCAAAAGCTCAGAACACCCAAGATACAATTAACTGACCACACGTAGTATGAAAAGAAGGAAGATTAAAGTGTAGGTGCTTTGATCCTTCTTAGAATATGAAAAGAAAATACTCATGAGAGCAAATATAGAGACAGAGTGTCTGACAGAGACTGAAGGAAAGGTTTTCCAGAGACTGGCCCACCTTGGAAACCATCGCATATACAGTCACCAAATACAGACTCTGTTGTGGATGCCAAGAAGTGTATGCTGAGAGGAGCCTGATATAGCTGTCTCCTGAGAGGCTCTTCCAGAACCTGACAAATACAGAGGCAGAGGCTCTCAACCAACCATTGGACTGAGCAAGGGGTCCTCAACAGAGGAGTTAGAGAAAAGACTGAAGAAGGTGAAGGGGTTTACAACCCCATATGAAGAACAATATCAACCAACTAGACCCCCCAGAGCTCCCAGGGACTAAACCACCAACCAAGGAGTACACATGAAGGGATCTATGTCTCCATCTGCATATGTAGCAGAGGATGGCCTTGTGCATCAATAGGAGGAGAGGCCCTTAGTCCTCTGAAAGCTAGATGTCCTGGTGTAGGGGAATGTGAGGGCAGGGAAGTGGCAGTGGGTGGGTGGGTGGGTGAGGGAATATCTTCATAGAATCAGGGGAAAGGGTGTTGGGATATGGGGTTTCCTGGGGGAAATAGAAAGGGGATAACATTTGAAGTGTAAGTAAAAATATATCCATTTTAAAAAATAATTAGGCTGGGCAGTGGTGGCACATGCCTTTAATCCAGCACTTGGGAGGTAGAGGCAGGCAGATTTCTGATTTCAAGGCCAGCCTGGTCTACAGAGTGAGTTTCAAGACAGCCAGGGCTATACAGAGAAACCTTGTCTCAAAAAGCCAAAAACAAAATCAAAGCAAAACAAAAATAAAATAATCAGGATTGTTTTCAGGATAGTATACATCCAACAAAACTAAATCTATCATATACTTTTAGGGACTGAATTTAGTGACTGATTTTCCTTAAAATAGTTTTTACTATATACAGTTACTTTTAAATATAATCTTTTTTTTCTTTAACCTAACAAGTGATCTATATGAGAACTTACTCTTTTCATCATCTTATTTTACTAGTACTTGTTAGCAATTTTTTTCTTTGTCTTCCAACTTATCTTTCTTGTTCTACAGAAATAAATCTGTAACTATCTCCAATTTAGGGACTAAATTAACAGTCACAAAATTATTCTGGATAATGAGTTGGTCCCTCCCACAGTATATTGTCTGTTATAGAATGTATTATTTTTGCCAAAGCTAACTTTGTAAATCAATTAGTTCACACTAGTAAGGCAATTACATTTGGTGTCTGAGACTGCTGCTTCAGTTGTAAAGACACATTTGCTGTGAAGAAACCACACACATGTATTTCTAGTCTGTCTTACATATAGAGCTGGGAAAATAGCTGAAGTTGCATGCTCATCTCATAGTCTGGGGTTATGTGCAGAGAAAAATACTTGGAGAAGAATAGTTTATATTGCCAATCAGTTACCTGCATCTGTATGGTTATGGCCATTATGTGCATTGAACTGTATCCAGCTGGCAGAAGTTAATCTAGAGGGAAGAAGTCTCAATATCAACAAAATGTGTTTCTGGTTAGATAATAAAATCTTGGTGGAACTGATCAGCTGGCATTCTTCCAGGTCTGATTCTGTTTCCCACCTGCTTCATCTATTGGTTTTCTGTGGTCTCTAGCTTATACACTATTCTATTTAGAAAAAGCAAATGGTTCCAGCTATCTATTGCCACTGCTGATTTCTCGATATAGTTCACAAAATTTCAATAAATACTGCCAGAATTATTCACATAATGCAGTTCAAATTTTTGCCAAAACACTCAGTGAAATTTAGACTTTGCCAACTTTTCAACAGAAGTGCCTTCTCTAGAGATGCACACAGTTATTTAATATGCTGTAGCCTAAACAAGGTTTGATGGGTCAGAATAATAAAACTTAGCTAGTATAAGGAAGCCAGATTATAAAAACAGTAGACATAACACTTCTGTGGTCCTTTATATCAAATATGTAAATTTAGTTTATTTTTTAAAAAATAGCTACTGTTTTAAAAATATAAATGTATTTAAAATAAGCATCTACAAAATCCAAAACTGATAATAGTTTTCTGATAGATATCATAATTTTACAGATTCACTGTAGTTGTATCTATATTATATCACAGTATCAACATTTTCAGGCATAACATTTCACAATATCAATATTTTTCATGAATTCAATATATGTGAATGGGCTCTAGCACATTCTAATCATAATTTGGGTCATTAAGACAATTCTGTTGTATCCTTTGGGTGCATTGATCTTTATTATAATGTTAAAATTAGTCATTTTTATCAAAAAGTCATATGCATTAAAATAAAATTTTTAGTTCAAGAAGGGAAAAGAAAAATTAAAATAGATGCCACTCATCTCTTATTTATGTTTGTCATATACACATTTTCAGAACTTTGATTTGCCAGTATTAAAGATCCCCTGTACTATCCTAGAATTTAGTGTTGAAATAGAAAGAGAAAATATTCCTGAAGCACAAAGTGTGACTTTAGGTGTCCCCGAGTCACTTAAGTCATGACATTTTAATGGATGATTTTAAAATGAAATTCTCAGTGGTTCAAAATAGATTCGAAAGGGTGAAGAGTATCTTATGGTTAACCCAGTGCCACATAGTGACATGGTTACTGAGAAAATGCTTCAAATGAAAAGAAAATATATATTACATACATGCTACAAAACATAAATCATGAAAATATCAAGATATTCAGAATGACAACATAGAACATGAAGAACTTTGTTACTTGATATCATTAGAAATTTAACTTTAGAGCACACTTTGTATTTTTATTATGTGGCATGTTTGGAGCTGGGGGTGGGTACATAGGGGTCCTATGCCTAGTTTATAAATCTTTGCATTTATATACTCTGCTTCTAATACAGGCCCTTTCCCCGCTTCAGGCAAGTGATCTACCACTGAGTTATATATTCATCCATGTATACATCTGAAGTTCAAAATGGTCAATGACAGTTATTGCCATAGTATGTCTAAGTAATTGTTAACACCCACAACTCAGTGATTCAATTATTCTCTCTCTCTCTCTCTCTCTCTCTCTCTCTCTCTCTCTCTCTCTCTCTCTCTCTCACACACACACACACACACACACACACACACACACAGAGAGAGAGAGAGAGAGAGAGAGAGAGAGAGAGAGAGAGCATTCCTTTATGAACAATACGGTGCTAAAGATTTATATTTTGATGGTAGTGATTTTTTGTTTGTTTTGTTTTGTAATGGTAGGAGAATGGAACTCTGAATGTTAATAATCATGTCACATTTGCTCCTGGGATAAACCTTTCTATACTTTATTTATTTATCTTCATTTTGTCTCTTGTTGTTTAAATGTAATATTTTCTAATCTCATAAAAGCAACTCTCCTTCAATAACAAACTCTGACACAAATTCCAAGCCAAAGTGAATGGTGAATTAAAAAGGAAACTAATTTTCTGGTGTTTTTATGAAAGTTGTGGTGGTCAAAACTGACTCTGTACTCTCACTGGTGCTTTAGCATAGCTGGTACCAAACTCAGTATTGTCTCAAATGACTATGGACTAGGAAAGAAATTAGAAATTGCCTTTCGTTCTTTCTTTTTTTTATAATTTTTAAATTTTTAATTTTTATAAACAAATGACATTATATTTGTTATGTCCAATACAGTTTATAGTGTCAGTTAAATGCAGTAAGTACTTCTCCATTTAGTATTTGTAATTTGTTATTTACTGTCACTATGTGAGGGTCAACCTGTGACATAATCTGTAGTAGTGTTTCTTTTCTACATAATATTTTTATTTATTATTTGAGTATTTTACATCATAAAACCTTAATCACACTCACTTCCAAGTTCTCCCAGGTCTGCCACCACATGCTTATGATCCCCAGGCTCCCCTAAAATAAAATAAAAATGAGGGAAAAACATAAAAGAAAAAAATAACTAATTCAGCATGTGTTGCCCACATATTCACTGGATCATGATCAAACTCCCAGCAACCAGCCGCATAAAGAAAACTGAGTACTTCCCTACCCATACCCCTGCCAAGAAGCCATAAGTTTTGAAGAGCTATGCTTCAGAATTCTATCCCAATTTTATTTATTTATTCAACTTACATCCCAATATAAACCTCCTTTCTCCTTCCAGTAACTCCTCATGAAGATAAGCCCTCTCCTTCTCCTTTGAGAAGGGGATCTCCCTCTGGACATCACCCTAACCCCCTGACTCTACACTTCTTAACTCCCTATGCCGCTACCCCTTGGCACCCATTTTTCCACCCCCAGCACATCAAGTCAGTGCAAGGATGGCACATCCTCTCACTAAGGCCAGACAAGGGGCCCAGCAAGGGGAAAAGGATCCACAGGCAGGCATAAGATTCAGGGAAAGCCCCTGCTCCTGTTACTGGGAGACATGCTTGAAGACAAAGCTGCAGATGTGCTAAGTGCAGGAAGACTAGGTCCAGCCTGCTCTCATCTTTCAGTTGGTGGTTTAGTCTCTGGGATGTCCCAAGAAATTCAGGGTCAAAGATAGAGCAGCGATGGTGGAAATGGCCAATCAATGACTGTAAAATCAATACCATAAGTATGAACTAATCTGTCACATTTATTGATACTCTGTTATGCTTGCAGAAAGGAGCCTAGCATAACTGTCCTCTGAGAGGCTCTACCCAGCAGCCAATGAGAACAGATTCAGAGACACACACTGAAATATTAGATGTAATTCATGGAATCTTATGGAAGAGTTGTTGGGGGTTATTGAGAAACCTGAAGAGGGCAGGGATTCCATAGGAAGACTGAAAGAGGAATTGCCTTTCTTTATGATTCTATTTGAACCACAACTACTTGTCTGTTGTAAGGGAAGAAAAATAATTGTCAACAAGATTTAGAGTCACTGCTAAGTTTGTATAGCTATGAGATTTTGTAAAATTAATTAGCAACATTGGCTGGACCACGGAGATGCATATGCGTGGGAGTATGACACCTGAAATGTTTACGCTGTTCATTGCTTCCTGGTCATAAACTTCATTGTTGTCTTCATAAATTTTCTTTAAGACAGATTCTAAATGTGTAAATGCAATTATAATACCTACTTACAGGATATTCTTGCAGTTGGCTGTTTGCTTATCAAAAATCAGAAAATAGGCTGATGCATAATGAAATATATGTGTTGGCTTATTATAATGTAATGTGTTTCAACTAGCATAGCAATATGAATTAAAATTCTATATCAGAAGATAAGCCTTGGAACATAGAGTGGGAACTGCAATTGATCTTCATGTATTCAGTTATTTTCGATTCTTTCTTGATTTCAAATATACAGATGGATGGTGACAGGATACTGATGGAACTCTGTTTTTGAGATAAATTTTAAACATCTAAAAGTCAACAGATTCTCACAATTTTTAAAAATATATACCAACAACTATTAGATTTGTACATGAAAAAACAGTGGTTTCTAATTTTAAGGCATTCACTGCTCAGTAGCTATGAGAAGGGAATTCATTTGCTCCTTCACAGCAGTTTCCACATATTGTATATCTTGCTGATTTTTATAAGTGAGAGAATGGTCAACCTCTGAAGCAGCTATACTATGACAATTTTTAGAAGTGAGCAAATAATCCATTTATTATATTTGTGTCTAATAACTTATAAGAATGACCTTTAATTTATGAAACCAGATACATTCATATATTGATCTGTGAAATTTTTCTGAATTATGAACATTTGTATAATGCATTTATGTGTAAGTTTATAGGCATGAACACATGTACAAATTGACAGAGGACAGGGAGCACCCCCAATCCTCAGAGACTAGAGTTGGTTTGGAGGGTGCCACAGAGTAAGCACAGGGAACTGACACATGATCCTCACTCTTAACCACTGGGCTAAGAGTCTCTAAATTTTAATAATAATAAAAAGATAAATAGTGTAAGATATAATATATCTTCTCTTATCATATTATGCCAAGTTTGGTTGATATCACTGGGTCCTGCTCTTCTCTGAAGGTAAACAAAGGAGCATGGGATCTGGTGAAGAGGGGAGAAGGGAGACTTCCAAGAGCTGTGGTTGCTATATTGTATTATGAAAAATAAAGAAATAAAAGATATCCTATTCCTACAATAGAACAGTTTTCACACCTTTGCAGCTCAACAACATTATACCTCAGTCTCCCTTACATCAGTAAATTCTTTTCTATCCAAAAACATCATAAATTCACCAAAGAAATATTCCTAGGGAAGAAATGTGCACATTCCATTTTCTCGAACCACTTTTGTGAGATAGGGTGTAGTGAGTAGTGATTGCTCAAGCAACAGATGAATTGAATTATAAAAGTTTTACTTACATAACAATTCATTTTTGCAGCAATAAAATATCAATGAAAGTGTAAACCATTTCACAGTGCTTTTCTCTTTTTCATGAAAGTAACTTTAAAATTATGGAAAATTTTATTATATTAACAAGTTTGGTTCAATCTTACTTTTACTATATGCATTACCATGAAACATGTAATAATACAAAGTCAAAGGAAAAAGTAAATGATGCTCACACAGGCATCAAGTACCTCAGAAATTCTTAGGTAGCAACTTTTCTCTCAGAGAATGACTATAAAGAGCTACCCATGGAAACTAGTCATTTTTCATGGGAAAACACCTATAATAGAGCTCTTGAAAGAAATACTTTCTTCTTTAATATTTTAAATTTTTTCATATATATTTATTATAATTGTAATATTTTTGCTTTCTTTTTTCCCTCCAATCCTTCCCATGTTTCCCTGCTTGTTCTCTTTCAAATTTAAGGCCTCGTTTTTCTTATTTGTTATCATATATGTCTATGTACACGTACATGCACACACACATACACACATACATACATATATATTCTGCTTTATCTCTATAAGACTGCTTGTATGTATGTTGTTAGGCTTTCATTTTAAATTGTATAATTAATCCTTGTGTTCTTCCCTAAGTATGTTGTTACCTGCTGTCCTCGTTGAGTTTGTGTTTATGCAACCATGTAGGTGAGATTTTACTTTTTAACTTCTGTAATTCCCAGGAGACAGAATACTTTAAAGGATAAACTTTTATCTATGTGAAATTTCAGGCTACAAATTTTGGAAACATAGGAAAACTTTAACCCTATCAGTTAAAATACTTTTTCACAGCAAACATTATTACCTGTTTTTCATTATAAGAAGAATATGTTTTGTTGAGTGTCAATTTTTTGATGAAACCACACTGTCTGTCATATTAGCAATGCTATCAGTGTATAAGCTGGACATCTTAATACATACATAATAAATTGTTGTATATAGCAAGTAGTTAAAGTAATCTGAGTAAAGCCTATTGCCTAACATCAACCTAAAATACTCTTGCATCTAGTGACAAATACTTTAAGTGTGGTATGTGTAAAGTTGAGTAAAAATTATTTTTCACTTAATTCAAGTGAAAATTAATAAACAGGTAACTGAAAGAAGGATGTTTCAATATGAATGTAACATATTCCTATGGTGCTTAACTGTCTACACTGTCAACAATTTTAGAATTACTTTATATTCACTTGCAGCACTGTAACAGGAATAAAATACAGAAGCAAATTTTAAAGTGAAAGTGAATAAATCAGGACTTTCCTCTATTATTGACAGGACTTTACAGAGTTACAGTCACTTTGAAAATTAAAAGCTTTGTGGTGTTTTTCTATATTTACACTACAAATAAAGTAATTTATTTTGAAATTGTTGTATATATTATACTTTAGTAAAGCAATTAAAAATAATTAAATTAATTCCCAATTATCCTCACTTAACTCCTTTATTTTTTTGACAGCCTATCTTTTTCCAAGCAGTCAACAGTCAACTTTCACTTCTTTTATTTATACATTGCACAGTTGAAAAATACAGAATTTATCCTTCTTAGTTGTGCTTATATTTAACATAATGGTTACCATTCTCATCCATTTTTCTGAAATCATCATGCTTTCTTTCATGACCAAACATATGTGTGTTACATTTTCTTCATCCAGTCATTCTTTAAAGAGTGACTAAGCTAATTCCAGCACTTGGCTGTCATGAATAGCAGTATTGGACGCATGCCCATGTCTCTGTCATATGCTGTTTTTTACTGCTTTACACATAAAATTGGAAGCAGTAAGTTAATCTCATGACAACTTTATGTTTTATTTTTTTAAGCTTTTCCTTTACAGAAAACTTCAAATATACCTTCAACGTAGCTCAACCAATTCATATTCCCACCAACAATATATACAGTTTCTTTTTTCCATGCAGCTGTACATTGGTTTCTATTTTCTTGATGACTGCCATTTGAACTGTGGGAATAGAAAGATCTCAATGTAGATTCAGTATGCATTTCCTTTGTTGTTAAAAATGTTGACCTTTTTATCATGTCTTTAATGAGCATTTGCTACTGACTCTTTTATTAAAATAGTCTCTTCTTATACAATATATCATGATTACAGATTCCCCTCCTTCTGCTCCTTTCTGTTCTTCTTCACAATACTTCCCATCCAGATCCACTCCTCTGTCTTTCATTAGAGAAGAACAGGCTTCTAAGAGATACCACCCAAACTTGACAAAATAAAATATTATGAAATAAGCAAAAATATCACATAAAAATTAGATAAGGAACACTGATAGAAGAAAAAGGACAGAAGAGAAGGCAGAAGAATCAGAGACCCACTTATTCACAAGCTCAGGAGTCCCATAAAACCATTAAACTGAACATTATAATATGTAAGGGGACCTGGTGTAGACTTGTGTAGGCCCCTAGCTTGTTTCTTTAGTCTCTATGAATCATATTCATAGAAGTCTTGCTCGTTTGCTTTATTATGCTTTTTTCTCTTGGTATCCTCTATCCAATTTCGTCATTCTGCCTTAGGTCTGAGGTGGGAGATATGATACTGATATCCCATTTTGACCTCCAGTGTTCCAATGTCTCTCTCTTTTTAAAATGTCTGTTTGTTTGTCTCTGCATTTTTAATAATGTGCTTCAAGAGTAAGTTTCTTTGATGAGGGCAGAATTAGGGCACAAACTATGTGCATATCAGGAAATCAGTAAGAGGCTCCTTTGTTTTGGTTTTGTTTTGTTTCAAGTAGTATTTGGTTATGGGTTATGTTTCTTGGAGTGGGCCTTAAGTAAATAAAATCAGACATTTGTTGATTCTCCACACTAGCTTTTGCCATTATTACCATCATTACACTAGCGTTGCACACTTTAATTCCATATATATAGATATAGATATAGATATAGATATAGATGATATAGATATAGATTTTCATTCCAATGTATATATCATATATGTCTGTTTAATATACTAATTTATGTATTTCATTGCACATGTCAAAGGGAGATTCTAGAGTCACATGGTGGTAGTTTTTTGAGGAATATGATTAGAGTTTTTACTATATGACTATGTCTGATTACACTCCCATGAACTAAAATGTGAATTTTCTTTTCTCCATATCCTCTCTAATTATTCTTCTTTGTATGATCCATGAAACCTTCTTCAAGAATTATGAAGTGCTCCATCATTATAATTTTTCTTTTTTCAATGAACAACTATGGGGAACATAGTTTCTGTGGGTCCCTCGCACCTTTGTCAATATCATTTCACAACCTTGCATATTTATTAGGATTTATTTTGCTTTGATTCATAGATATATTTTTTTCTCATTCTAAAGGTTGTCTTTTCACTCCATTTATTAAATCTCTGTTCAACAGCTATTTGATTTAACTTAATCTTAATTTTGACTTAATTCAAAATTAAGGGGCCGGTGTTGTACTTAAAAACACATTAATAAGACCCATGTGACTGGGATTTTATCTATATTTCTGCTAGAGGTTTCATAGGATGTCTTGTTCATTCTTTTGAATATTTTTAGTTGTCCTTTGTCTAAGGTGAAATATATAAAAACATTTCTCTCTCCCTTTGGCCTAAATAATTACTCAGTCTGTCAGAGATAAATACTGGAGTTCTCTCTGGACTGTCTCCTCCTATGCTCTAAACATTTGTGCACACACTGCTTTTATGATGGCTTCCCTTTGGCACAGTTTAAATCCCACACTACACATTCAGCATTGCTCTTGCTCACTTTTGATATTGTGGTGACTCCTCTTATTTTGAGTGTATTTTGATTCCACAAATTTGAGGATTGCTTTCCTTAATGAACAAAATTGTTTCACAGATTTTAATGAAAACTACTACTAATTCACATAATATGACCATTTTTATACTAGGTAGCAGTATCTTTTTATTTAGAATTCTCTTCTTTATATCTATGCTTTAGTGGGTTATTTTCTTCTCTGAACAAAACTGTAACCTCATGTGTTGAACTTATCCTTATGCATGTACATTTTGACACTCAGTAGCATGTAAAAAGATGCCAGCAATTCAAATATAGCAAGAAGAGGGTTGTGGGAAAAAATGGAAGGTAAAAAAATGTAATTATGTTACAATCTCAGAAACAAAATATAAAAAATAAGTACAAGATTTAATCAAAATATATTAAGAAATTTTTACATTAAAATGTTTAAAAACAATTTATGCAACTACTTTGATAAGATTTATATGTAGTTTTTTCTCATTTGAGGTTGTTTCTTACTTAAAATTGAATATGACTTGTGTTTATTGGTTTAATTTTGTGTATTTGTGTGTGTGTGTGTGTGTGTGTGTGTACTGAGGTTGCTATAAACAGTCTACTCCAGGAGGAATACAACAATTAGTTATGTCATACCTAATTATCAACCAAGAAAATATACATACTCTTAAAAACAATCAGACTGAAAAGGTTATATTCAATAATAAAAGGGGTAACTATATACATATTTGCCTTTAACAAAGTAATGAAATAGATGCTATAAATTTGAAAGAAGGCATGAGAGATTCTGGACAGAAGAAATAAAAGAGAGACAGGATTATTCATATCATAATATCAAAAAGTAAAATAAATAATTTTAAGAAGGCCCAGGGTTTACCATACATTGAATTTTAGAGGAATTCTCTTAGGTATGGCTTATTCATCAGGTCTACAAAAGACAATAAAAAGTTTTATAACTAAAATTTACAATTGAAGGCATTGGATAAAACCAAATTCAGATGCAAATTATATTTTCATTATTTAGTTTCTATTCTCACTCTTTGTAGATTCTATTGTTTGGTTGTATATTTGTAGACTTGGAAGCAAGCATAAAATATAGAACTCAGGGAAATTCTTTTTTCTGCAATGATTGATCACTTGTGGACTATTCCACTATTTTCCCTAAGTCCACCTATGCTGTTGATTGTTGTCTTCAAAAATAGGTAATGTTCTAGATAAGCATCTATCCTCATCTCATTCAGACATTCAATTGACCATGAATGTCTTGTTACTTCACTCAGACTCCAGTCTTCAGGATGTCATTTTTGACAAGCACATGCCATCAAATAAATCTTCTATTGCCCTCATCCAGTGAGAGTGTTAATATAAGTGTTACAGCCTGGGACATTAGTAATATTTCATCTAGCCCTTTAAATGTTTCATGTAAGTGAATTCAAATAATCAAGATATATCTTTACAAGTGAGTTTCAGAAGGAACAAATATTTATATTTGCTCTTCTCTGTCACAGAGAAAAGTTTTTAAAGAGCTGTTTGCTATTTTAAACTGCTTTCCTCATTGATTATTGGTTTTATTAAGCAATCTAGTAGAAGTCTTCTCATTTATAAAGGTTATTCGACCATTCATGTAGGACATTCAACATTTGCTGAATGTGTTAATAACCATTATCACTGACACAGCATTTCCAGGAGCTGTAAATTACAGGACACAGAGAAACTGATTAGTCACCGTGACAGAATGGACATTTGATAATTACTTTTGTTTGCATATAATTATACAATCAATTAAATGGATGCATAGAAATCAATATCATTTAGTTTAGGAAAACAAGGAAAAAGAGTACAATTCTGCCAGATTTTGCCTCCTAAATTGCATCGAGAGTGCAAGCATGTGAAAGGGGGCTTAGAAAAAGGTATAATAAAGGTCATCCTGAGCTGCAAGGATTCCCTTTTGCCTCTTTTCGGATGTTCAATGCAATCAAACCCAACACGCGGTGGGAAAACTGTATTATTGGACCACTGGGATATTTTATAAACAAAATCTGAAAATTGCTTTTTGACAATAAACAAAGAAAGGGAATATTTCATTGTGCCCTCCTATTTTCTCTTGCCTGTAATTTAATATTGTTTTCCCTTGTTTTGTGGTTGTTGGCAGAATGTCAAATCTGGCATTTGATATTGTGTTTGAGAACATAGAAATGATATGAAGTGTGTTTGAAAGCTCTCGATGCAGACTAATTTTATAATTCTTTTTAGTGTGAGATCAACAAAATACATTATACTTACTATAGGATGCATTTTTGAAAGATTTTTTATGAAACATTACACATAATTTTTCTTTAAAGAATAGGATTAAATAAATAGTAAGTAAAAATACTTCTTGAATTTAGTATCTTAAGCTTATTATCTAAGTTTTGAAACATTAATGAGTTTATACTAGGCACTGATATTAGAGTAGCACAATATTTGTATGTTTGTGTGTGTGTGTGTGTGTGTGTGTGTGTATAAGTGTATAGGAAAGACTCAAAGGCAATGAAACAAGTTTGATCATGATGGTATTGTAACATTATACTAACAATTAGTCAAAATTAATTTGGAGATTAGGAACCGAGGCAAGTTTTTACTTTTGATATTGTTTCCCTTGTCTGTAGTAATCTTTTTTCTTTTTTCTTTAAAAATTCTATTGTCAGGCAAAGTGATACATATCATTAATCTCAGCACGTGGAATGGAGTGATGGGAGATATCCATGAGTTCAAGACCAGCCTTGTCCACACAGTGAGTCCCAGAACACCAATATCCACATAGAGACCCTTTTGAAAACAACAATTAATAATAATAATAATAATAATAATAATAATAATAATAATAATGTCTTTTGACAATTACACCCATCATTTCTAACCACTAAGGTTTCTTATATATACTGTCTTGTTACAAAAGCTAACAGAGTTATGTGTACTTTTATAACACTTAGAAAAGAAATTTTCTATTTATTTTAGTGAGAATTTCATCCAATTCCTTCAAGATGAAAGCATATTGTAAAAAGTACTGAGTCCTCTTTTGTGTACTATTGCCTGTTCATTGAAAAAAATTTAAAAATGGCCTCATTAATTCAATTGTGAAATTTTTAAAAGGTCAAAATACACAAATACACAAAAAATAATATAACATTATCAACTTGAGAATTTACGCTAGATGAAGTGGAAGCAGAAGCTGTATAGAAAATGTTGTCAGATTCTGATACCATCTTCCAGATTAAATTCACTTAGTCATCTGCATTCCCATTCAATTTCATGATATCACTATTTTCAGGTCCCCCTTTTTGTCTCCTAAAATATTCATGGAAAGTATAACTTCTTACTTTCACATATACATTCAAACATAGTTATGCATTCTTTCTTTGTGGTGACACATAATCTTAGATCCTCCAAAACGTATGGAAGGAATACAGAAAGAAATAGTCATGCTTGCTTACTTAGGCTCATTTGGTTCATTCACAATGGGAGACCTAATCATAAACCCCACCATTGAACTTCAGGAATCTGATTTTGCTGTAAAATCTGTGCATTTAACTTATATTCTTACACATAGTCATCTTAGACCTCACAAGACAGTATTATGGTGAGAACTTCTGTGCTAGAAGACTTTAAACGCTTGCTTTTCTGACAATTATAATCTAAGAATGAGAAGCAGTTTGCACTGTTAAATTTCCCTATCATCAGCAGTTCAGAATATGTACACATTTCACAGGCAATCTGCACATAAAGAATAGAAAGGGAAAAGCAGAGGGCAGAGACTGAAAGAGTGTGTCATGCTTCACTCTGACAGAGTCTGACTACATTTTGACAGACATACTTATCTACCTAGGTCTTTGAAAGGAGCACAGGTATTTATCTCCATGAAACTTCAATAACAGGCATGAACTGTAACCTTTGTGAGTTGCCCTTGGGGACATAGAAATATAAGAGCACATATCCTCATTGTTCATAAGGAAAGGCATTACTTAGAAATTCCACTGAGACAAATACTGACATTCACGAGAAATTTTTAATCTCTCTCTCTCTCTCTCTCTCTCTCTCTCTCTCTCTCTCTCTCTCTCTCTCTCTCTGGGTGTGTGTGTGTGTGTGTGTGTGTATGCATATAGATATAATCAGAATATATAATTGATTTAACAACAAACTTACACTAGTAAAAACATTGTCACACATAATTTAACAAGAGTATTTAAGTTATGTTTACAAAAGGTATCACATGGGATTACATGCATCAATTTGTTATTGTTAGAACAGATATAAATACATGTATTATTATTTTATTTATTTCAACTGATTGCCAGTATTTAAGGTTAATTACATTTAAATTACTTATTTATACAGATTTTACCTTTCTCAGTAATTAATATATAAGTTCTTTTTGTATTGTGGATTAATTTAAAGGACATTGTCATATTTAATTTTTTTGTTTTTTAATAAACTCAAAAGATTGTTATCCAACTTCCTTATGGAAAAGTAACATTACAACCATAGAATGTGTCTTCAGTTGTGTGCTCACTGATTAGCACAGGATTCTCCCTTGGAGAGCAGTAAGGTTCTGATGAAGCTCAGTGGATTTCACACACACAAACAAAAGATATTGTTGTGCATAGGCAAAAGGACTTAAAAAGAAGGACATATAAATTGGTAAAAGGGACAATAAAAGAGGTAATGGTGAAAATAACCCATTTTTGAAATTGTTAATAAACAAAATTAATAAAAGATATATTGGAAGTTTGAGTTTCTCTGTGCTTATTGTTGTTATTTTTAATATATTTGTACTTCCACTTTATGTCTTTAGCTTTAACTGTCTTTTCTTTGCTAGTATAAATTTAAATAATAGCTTTTCTAAGTGAAGCAGTTATAAAGAAAGCCATTAATCAAGAGTGACAGACACTAATTGTGTGATCACCAGAAGCTGTTAATGGAGAGTGACTGCCCTAAATTAAAAAAATAAATAGAAAGAAATGGTGAGAAATTTAACATCAGAATTTAAAAATAAAACATGAAAGAGAAAGGGTTAATAGAGACTGTAAAAACAAGAGAAAATTCAAATGGGTGGTGAGAAAAAGTAGCACAAAGGTACTGAAACAACTTAATGAGCTGGGAATAGAATGCATTTGATGTTCCACTAGCAGAAAACCTACACCCTGAGTATTCTTACATTTTTCTGTGTTACTTATCCTTTGATCCATTGTAATATATATATATATATATATATATATATATATATATATATATATTATCTATAGAAATACTGATCTATAAGGTTAACATAGATCACAGGGTTCTGAGAGTATTTTATCAACCTTCAAATCAATCCAAGGAAGCATTTAAATCTGCCGTTGATGTCAGAAGCTAAAACAGTTTGGGGTCCTTTCCTAACTTTGCCACATGTCAACCTGCTGAAACAAATTAATCAGTAAAAATATGTGAATATTATATTTTGCAGCATTAATGAATTAAATATAAAATGAATTTTTTTCTCTGCCTCAATTTTGAGTGATTGTTTCATCTGGACAATGATAACATAATGTAAATTATGAGCCAGAAACAGATTTAGCACCAAGATATATACTGTTAGAAACCAGTGTGAAGTCTTCAGACTACTTCTCACTCTGTATCTAGATGTCCACTGAACACATTTTAGGACCTTAAAAATACATATTTAAAATTCTGTATGCCACATGCAGCTATATGAAATTTGGTAGCTTTTTGAGGAAATGTCTCCTAATAAGAAATAACTTTATTTCATTAAATAAGATTTAATATTTGATTTAAACCTAGCCAAACATTGTTTTAATTTAATGAGTCTAACTATATACATTTAGCTAATATATAAAGGAGGTACTCTTTCTAACTTAAAAAAATTAGTAAAGAAAAAGCAAATCAAATGATTATATTGAGGCAGAGGATTCTATTTCCACTTTCCACCCTGGGGAAAACATTGACATTTCAAGCTGTATTTGAACAAAGAACCCCATGGTTATTGTACAGCTAAGAGAAAAGTCTAAAAATATAGGTACTGGGCAGCTAATTCTGTTTCTGTTCATAATAGTGGATTGGAGATTTCTATGTTTCTATGGAGATTTGCTGTTACTAAGACTCAGATAACTGCTGTGAGATCTTCTGTTATTATATGAAAGAACCAAGTTTTAGCCTCAAAGTAAGGGCCTATGTTTACCCTCAAGGTAAGTAATGTTTTATATGTTTATATATAAACAGTATATCTCAGGTAACTTTGTGTTAATTATATACAATTTTAACTGCATTGATTGCTTTCAAGTTAAACCTGTGTAGAGAAGTTACATTTAATCAAAACTAAAAGCCATGATTGATTCAATCAACCTGTTCTATCTGTATGGGGCACTTTGAATCAAAGTGGGATTTTCAAATTTAATTAAATCCAGCAGTTCTGCCTACTTTAAGTTTAGTGTTTACAGAGTGTCCTACCTGTGGTCTTGATTTGTTTCCTCCATCCTTATTGAACTAACTGCTTTAAATTTGTTTAGCCTCATTTAATTCTGAATAGAAAACATGTTTCAGTGTTTATGAGCTATAAACCTTTATTAAAATGGCTTAAGCAACAGTGTTAAAAATTCTATAAATGATTCAGCAGTTTTTCATAACTTTCAAGTAAGTCATTTATCCATGTCAAAAATCTGTTTCAAAATTTAAAGAATACCATATATATATGTATATATATATATTTCAAATACACATGCATGATAAATACAGACAATTTTTATATTGTAATGTAATATTGATCTTTTTATCTGTGTCTATGCCTGTACTTAATGCTACCATATGTAAATGTATTTTTTTGGTTTGAAAGTAGATATTTTTAGCTTAAAAGTGAAGCTTAAATAGTCTACATAAGTCTAACCTGCTGAGTATGTATAAAGTTATTTATATTAATGTCCTCAGGATGACATTTGGCAAAAGACAACCAATTGGTTTGTTTCACTAGGGAAGAACACCTTCCCAGCTCCTGCTTTTCCTCAGTTGCCTATAGTTCTTTATGTAGGGTTAAGGCCTCTTGGGCTTTTCCCCAACCATTTTGGTATGTACATTGGTGTCATCTTTGTTCAATTGACCCAAGAAAAAATAGAGAGGAAAAAGGTCAAGAATTTGAAGGAGAATGTGGAGAAAGAAAAGGTTTTGGATGGAGGAATCACAAAGGAGTAATTTTGTAATTAAATTATAATTTAACAATAAAGATAACAGAAATTAACTCTGCTAAAATTATCTAGGGAATAAAAGTGAACATAAAACAACAAAAATGTCTTTCTATGTTTATAATTGTTATACATTTTATGTTATGACTATTTTGAAAACCTTACTGTTCTATTTCAACTAAATAAGGTTAGCTGGGCATAGTGGCACATGTCTTTAATCTCAGAACCTGTGATGCAGAGGAAAGTGATTTCTTAGTTTGAGGTCAGCCTGGTCTACAAATCAAGTTTCAGAAAAGCCAAAAAAACCTGTTTCAAAATGCAAAATATATAAATAAGCTAAGTATATTATATATTATATTGTCAGATATATATGTATGTGTATATGCATATGTATATATATGAGCTTCCAGTGTTTGGTCTCATGATAATTATTTAAGATATATGTAAGCCTAAACAATTATTAAATTGTTCCATATTTCCATCAATGAGAAATTTAACAACAATAAATTCCTTGGGTTCAATGGTCACTGAATTCTAGGAAAAAGTCAACATAAATTGACAAGTATTTTTCTAATTCAAACTAAAACTGTTGTTACATTAATTTTGAACTATTTTTGAATATTACTGGCAGACTTTATTCAATTCTGTAACTGTATTTTCATCTTTAATTGTTTTAATTTTAAATTTTTTTCATTTAATTTTAAAGCATGTGTATGTTTGTGCCTGTGTGTCTTTATGCACGTTGAGTGCAGGGGCTTATGAAGGCAAGAGGCATCAGATACTACTGGAGATAGAACTAAAAGTAGTTGTGAACCACCCAGTCTGGGTTCTGGAAGACACAGTAGAATCTTCTACAAGAGCAGTAAGCACTATTAACTGCTGGGTCAATCCTCCAGCTCTCACGTAGCCTACATTTACAAAGTGCATTACTTGAGGACTTTGATGATTTTAAGAAAAACATTAAGAACTTTTTGACAACGTTACTAGATACAAAACCATTGTGTAAAATATTACTTACCATTGTATGTGAATTCTCTGGAAGGTATAGTAGCTTACATGCACTCATGGATTACATTCCTAAATCCTTTGTCTCCAGGTATAGATACATGGAAGATTATGGCTTCAACATACATGAATTATTCGAATGAATAATATCTATTTAATTCATATAAATACCTAATATATACTAATGTAATTTGAGAGAGTCTGAAACTATAAATGAAGTACTCTGGCTTTTCAAATCTTATACTGTGTTAAAGATAAACATTAAGACGTAAGTTTATGATAATATCACTAATTTGGTTGAACTTGGTTGAAATGACATCAGATAAAGTATCTGTAAAGATATAGCTGAAAAGAAAATAGGATCTAAGGGTGTAAGTCTCAGAATGTTGAGAAGAAAGAGAAAATAGATGGGTGACAGCAATGATACTTGGGCCTGGAGAGTAAAGAAAAAGAAGATGGTATAGTCTCCCATAGGTTGGCATAACATTTAAATATATTTGTGATAATATCTATTGTGGTATGTTAAGAGGCTTTCTATAGTGAAAAGGAATACTCCTCCAGTTCATATGTTAAAGATGTTCTTTAAGCTAGGATTTAAGTATGATTAGAAAGTTGTAAAGAAAAATATAGGACCCTTGGTGAACAGATACACAGCAAGGCAAAGGGGTGGATATTTCAGCTACTTAATTTGAATATACTAAGAAGCAGAAAAATCAATAATAATTCTCTGACATTAGCTTTGGTCTAGATCTAAGCCCTCTGTGTTGATAATAGAAACACAGAATGAAGCTAAACCTAACCAAATTTAAGACAACAAAAACTCAGTTTAGAAAGATATCTCAACCAATAAAATGCTTGTCCAAACAAGCTGATGACTGGAGTTTGGACAATAGTTCTTGTGGGATTCCAAACAGTAGGAGTGGGGAGTGCCTCTAATTTTTTGCCTGCAATTGGAACCCTTTCCCATCTAATGGGTTACCTCATTCTGCTTTGATCTTGTTTGTATGTGCCTAGAATTATTGTAACTTGAGCCATGTTCAATTCATATCCCTGGGAGGCCTATTCTTTTTTGAAGAACAAGTGGGATCTGAGAAAGAGGAGAGGTGTAAAGAGAGAAGAATACCACACTTAGGATGAAATGTATGAAAGAATAATAATTATTATTATTAATGAAGAAGAAGGAAGAGGAGGAGAAAAGTAAGAGTGTTAGCTACTATGGTCAAGCTCACAAGGGACAGGGGACAGTGAGGAGATCTCTGGAGAAGGCTGAAAACCATTGCTGGTAGAAATCCAAGAGCTCTACATTTATCAAGAGACCTTTATTCAATAAATACGTTTGTAATCATTTGAGAAGCTACCAGGTGCAAGCAGATGAGCACACATCCTCACTAAGTTGTGACCACATTAATGCCAACATACTTACACATCCACACTCATATCACACATCTATATGTGCAAAGATGAGAAAGAGAAAGAAAAAAATTAGAAGAGCACATAAATCATTTTTGATACCCCAGGCCAATTTTATTAGAAAAAAAGAGAGTAAGAAAGATGAAAAAATGAATGAATGAATGAATGCAAGAGAGAAACAGAGTTAAAATATACAAAATGGCACAAAAAGTATATTTTATCACACCAGCTGCCAACATGTGGAGACCAAGTGAGAGAAAGGGCCATCCACCTCAAAGCTTTTAACCCAGAAATGTTCTGGTTCAAAGGAAAGAAAGGGGAAAAACTGAAGTAGAGACTGAAGGAAGGGCCATCCGGAGACTGCCCCACCTAGGGGTTCATCATGTCTGCAGACACCCAACAGCTACCTGTTGCTGTTGCCAAGAGGCACTTGGTGACCAGAACCTGGTGTGGCTGTTCCCTGGGTATATGCTTGCAGCCAACCATCAGACAAGCTCAGGGACCCAGGTGAGAACTCGGGGAAGGATTGTAGGAGCACAGGGGGATTGCAACCCTATAGGAAGAACAATTTCAGCTAGTAAGACCACCCAGAGCTCCCAGGTACTAGAGGACCAACCAAGGAATGAGTGTACATGGAGGGATCCATGGATATGGATATATATATATATATATATATATATATATATATATATATATATCAGAGGATGGCCTTCTCTGACATCAATGGGGAGGGGAGGCCCTCGGTCCAGTGGAGATTTGATGCCCAACATAGGGAGATGCTAGAGCTGTGGGTGGCAAGAGTGGAGCGGGGGAATGGTGGGGGGAATGGGTGAGTTGGGTAGGAGTGGGGGATGCAGAATGTGGGGGGAGCACCCTCATAGAAGCAAAGAAGAGGGGGGAGAGGGTGGGCAGGATGGGGGGTGTGAATGGGTACCTGGGAAGAGAGATATCATTTGAGATGTAAACAAATGGATTGATTAATAAAAAAAATAAAAAACAAAAGAATATAGCTACTGTTGGCATTAGAAATGGCTTTACAGTAGCCTCCAAATTCAGCTAAGAGTGCACTTCACCTATGTACCTCACCTGTGCATAGTGGTGCGCATTAAGTCATGGCACAAATAAAAGGCAGGGAAACCCCCCCCCCAAAATCCTTTACTCCTTTTTTTCTACTTCTCTTCCTCCCTCCCCGCAATGAACCTCTTCCCATTTGAATTACCTTTCTGGAAGTCTGCCACACAACAGCAGGTAGTCACATAGGAGGCAAGATTGAAACTTAAGAGAAATTTTAAGGAAGCCCAATGTATCAGTGAAAGCATAAATTCTGAGAAACATCTGAAAAAAAAAAAGAACATACAAAAGGATACAAAAAGGAAAGTTGCAAATTTCATGGTCAGGAATGTAGACCCAGCTACACCTCATGGATGCTCAGCTCCTTGAGACGGAATTATAGGTCAAGAAGATAGAGGACAAGAATATATCGACTTTTGTAAAAGAAGCATAAGATAACTCTTTTACAACTAAATGAAATCATGTGCAGCACATTGCAGTAAAGTACAAGATGCACATAGGATGGCAATCTGAATATGTAATGATGAGAGCTAAAATGACCATACCCGTTATTGTATAGACATGTCCCTGTGGTCCAGAAAACTGAATTACTCTTGTTTATGCTGATGTTGCCTAAAACATCTACATGGCTAGTTAACTAAAAAAAAAAAAAAAAGACTAGGTAATTCTGTGAAGTATATGGGAATGATAGATGATTGCTACTGGTTTATCTTCTTATACTGTATTTTTACTGTTCTGTTATGATATCTCCTTATGTGTCACAATATATCTATTATAAAAGAGTATGCCAGGTTATATCAGAAATATATTGTCTTGTTTTCCTTTCTCTGTTGCTTCATTTTCAGCACTGTTTGCTTTGTTCACATGTTACTTTATTAAGGACCTTTAAAATCATTCAGATATAGATTAAGTGTATGAAAGTTTGTAGTAACTAAGCTTATAGAAAACACTAGGCTATTTTAGGAAACAAAGCTTAATAATGCATTTCACAGACCAACTTTGGAGCATTATGTGAGCATTTATCATATCGGAAATTATCCATCATCTGAGAATCTGACAACAATAGTTGTCTCTTAAACTGTCAGATTCGTGCAGGATGGTGAATATGACTTTATTTCAAGAATGTTCTATGTGGTGAATAAGAGATGTTTTTCCATTTCTCAACTTTTATTTTAATTATTACACTACAGAGTTCCTGTGCATAAAGTCCTGTCCTCTGCCAAGGAGTTCAGGCATGTCTCCTATCTTCTCCTCCACTGGATCCATAGGGTCATGTCTTATGCTGAAGCTTTGTTCTATTTAGCATTAGGTTTTGTTCAGGATGAGAAATCAGTATTTAATTTTATTATTTTACATGTAGCTAACCATTTCAAAATTGGATCAGTGCCATTTGTTGAATGTGCCACCTGTACAGCAGAAAATACCACCATTGCAGAAAAAAAAAAAAAAAAAGTCAGACTACAGAATGAGAATAACTCTTTAGTGGTTACACACCTGACAGAGCGTTCATATCCAGAATACACAAATAACTAAAATGAAGCTAAACCTTAGAAAACAGTTATAACTGGGGCACAGACCTAAATGCAAATTTCTCAAGAGATGTTTACCGTTCTTAGCCATCAGAGAAAAGAAAGTTAAAGCTACTTGACAAATTCATCTTACCTTAGTCAGGAGGGCTAAAATCTAAAAAGTAAATCAGAATTAATGCTTCTGTGGATGTAGGCAAAGAAAAACAACTCTTCACCACTGATGAGAATACAAATTGGTGAAGGTATTATGAACATCCTTGTAGAGGTTCCTCAAAAAGTTAAAACCAGCTCTAAAACATAATACAATTATACCACTCTTGGGTATTTATCCAAAGAACTCCATATCTTACAGTGACGAAAACCTGATCATCTTTGTTTATTGCTGCTCTAAACATTTAGTCCAGCAAATGGAAACAAAAACAATATGTCTATCATCTGATAAATGTGCAATGAAGATATGCTGCTTCTACAGTATGGGATGGTATTTAGTTGTTAAGTAAAACATAATGAATTCCTGGAAGCAGTTATAATCAGGGAGACAATCCACAAGGACAAATATGATATATTTCTTTTGTTCATTTTTGGTAGCCTGAAAGGATTTTAAGTATGCATATTTCATTTTGAATATTCACATATCAGAAAATTAGAATGAGGCCATGATGTTGGGCTTTCAAGAAAAGGAAAATAAAAAGTTAAAGGCTCATAACAGAACGAGTATTTAAATAGGGTAAGAGATGGAAGGGAATGGTAGATAAGGAGATATAGAGATGAATAACTAATACTAAAATTATTTTGAAAAGTTGAAAAGTCTTATGGAAAACTATTTATGTAATACAGATGTAATATAAAATATAAATATAATATATAAATATATATTGTATATATTATATAATATATATTTAGTTAGATCTACTAAGTGATGGGGTATCAATGAACCTACTACATACAATAAGTTAATCAATAAAAAGCTCTCTGCTAGTATGAGTTACTATTTTTGAAGTTGTTGGAGAGTCAGGTCATATAGACTTTCATTACAAGTAATTGATTATGCTCTTGGTTGTTTTTAACAACTAGACATGGTGACCTTATTGCTGAAGACATACTTGAATAAAAAGACATGAAGGAATAAATTGTTACTCAAGGGGGAAGTTCATCTCATTTGCTAGCTTTCATCATGCTGGAAGTACTATCAATGTTTTGGTTTGGTTTTGGGTGTTTTTTTGTTTTTGTTTTTGTTTTTTTTTTTTTTGTTTCTCTAGACAGGGTTTCTCTGTGTAGCCCTGGCTGTCCTGGAACTCACTCTGTAGACCAGGCTGGCCTCGAACTCAGAAATCCGCCTGCCTCTGCCTCCCAAGTGCTGCTGGGATTAAAGGCGTGCGCCACCATCGCCCGGCTAGTACTATAAATGTTACAAGAAGAGATAAACAATCCATCTTATTTAATAGTGGACCTTGAGAAGTGTTGAGGCCCACACTGCCGGGCTTGGGGGGGGGGGGGCACTGTGTCCTGGCTCGAGCTGCTGCTCAGGTCCCCGGGTCAGGGTCTAGCAAGAGAGAGAGTGGGGATGAAGAAGGAAGAGACGTGAAGAATGGAGACAAGACAGAAGTTTTGATCAAGTCTCAAGTCTCTCTTATTGAAAGAAAATACTGGTATTTATAAGGGCAAGCAGGGGAACACAGCTGAAGACACTTTACCACATGCACCTTGCACCTGGGGGCATTATCCAAACAAAACACATTTCTGAGGATATGGACAGCACAAATTGTAGTTGATAAATGTTTGAAATGAAAAATGAGTACAGAAAGTTAGATGGGTAGAGTGTTAGTATTCTGTCTAAACTCCACCTCCACAGTTACCTGGCAACAGCCAGTTAGGCCTGGCCCACTATAAAAGGGGCTGCTTGCTCCCCATTTCTCTTACTCTCTTAATCTTTTACTCTCTTGATCTCTTGCCTTTAGCTCCTCTCTTTCCCCTCCCCCCTTCTCTTCTCCCTCTCTCCACGTGGTCATGACTGGCCTCTACTTCTCTTCTTTCTCTCTCTTCTTCCCCTCTTCTTCCATCTTCTTCCCCCACTTTTGCCCTATCTCCTGAATAGCTCCCCCGCCCCTTGGAACCGTTTGGTCTTGAGTGGTCTGTTCTAAGCTGTGCCAGATGTCTAACATAGAGATGGGTGAATCTGGGAGGAGTTAATCAGATTAACATATGTTGTACAAAATTTTCAAAGATTAAAAGTACCTTTTAAAAAAGAAGTAGATGCAAATGAGTCTATAATTGATCTAGATAAACTAGAGAAAATCCATGAGGTTTTACTTTTTTCTCCAGTGAGTTTAGTGAATAAATACTTACTGTTGTGATTTATCAGCATGTAGTTACAGCAAAATCTGTATCCTATTTAATTTCTCTCATTTATCCTCTGAATTATCCTCTTAATCACATGTAAGTAAGATTACCTACTTGCCACAGAGAACAGAAAGTAGACCTGAATTTTTAATTTTACTAAGTATTGACCTTCTCTAAAATCTTTATCATTGAACAACAACAAACACTTCCTAGTAAAATAATGAATGTGTAATCCATGTAATATCCAAATATTCACTACATATTAAAAACTTACCTTAAAAATACTTTATAGAAAACAGTACATTAAAGAAATAGAATATTCCTGCCTGAAAGTACTTCTTTGTTCTAGCCAAAGATTTAGATTCTTACCTAAAATTACTTCTTTGTTTTAGCCTAATGTCAGATTTCTGCCTGAAGTCATGCTTGTTCCTTGACTATTTGCATCTATTGTATTGCTAATTCCTCAACCTAGAACTGACCTTAATACTTGTATGCAATTAAAATGGTATAAAAGCAAAAAAAAAAAAAAAAAAAAAAAAAAAAAAAAAAAAAAAAGACGGGGATGAAATGGGGGTTTATAGGGAGGGAAAATGTGGAAAGGGGATGGCACCTGAAATTTAAATAAATAGAATATCCAATAAAAAAATAAAAATTATATGTAAATCAATTCCTTGCTATCATTTGTTTGTTGTTTTGGATTCTTGTTTCTTTTTCTCTACCTAAGCCATCATGTCTCTTCTTGAATTTTTAGTTACAGTAATTTAAGCAAAATACAAAGATAAACCATGACTTATAAAAGTTGAGTGAGTTCTCATTATATGCTTAGTGTCATTGCTTTGTTTAGAAATATGTTTTATTAATGAGAGTATTCTGGATCTTGATGCACAGAGACTTATTCAAAGGGCATTTTTTTTCTCAATAACTTTGCTAAATTTCTTTATTTTTCTTTCTTTCTTTTTTTCAGTTATCTTTATGAAAATGTGGAAGCTGAAAACAAATATGTAGCTAGGTTTGTTTTCATGATTAAGCCGAAGTCATGACTTCAGCATATGAACTATACTTTTATACTATCATTTGATAAAAATAATATAATGCTGGCTGTGATATGTGATAATTATTACTACATTTATAGATTTTGGGCCATTGATTTTTTTTTGATGTGCTTTTAGGAAATAAATGTAGCAATATATGAAATATTAAAATAATATTCCCTATACTATTCTCTTCCCTAAAACAGAGAAAATAAACTAATAGCCTAAGTTTGCTCTGATGTTTAGAATCATTAACAAATACATGCTCATATACATAGAGCAAAGACTATGCCATAGTATTATAGCCAGAAATTGGAATAAAGTATATAGAATAAAATGGATATTTTATGTTTTCTGTTTGGACCTCCAAAATGTAAATGATTTGTAGATAAATCGCTATTAGGTTGTGGAAAAAAAAAAAAAAAACCACAGTGGTTATAACTATGTACAAGACTTGCTCAAATTCAAGCCAGAAGATATTCCAGAAAAAAAAAAGAAAGAAAGAAAGAAAGAAAAAAAGAAAGAAAGAAAGAAGTTCCCTCCCTAGGTAAGGTGCCAGCAAGAGAAGTTTGCAAAGAAAAAGAGCAGTCAGTTCTCTTCAAGGGAATGGCCAAGTGAAAGGTAATGTAGTCACAAATATATAGGCAACTGTAAATATACTTGAGGGAGGTTTTGTAGTGTTGTTGTTTTATTTGTTGTTGTTTATTTATTTGTTTTGAGTAAAAATTGCAGTGGATATGAATGGAAATGGGGGGAAGATGAATATGATAAAAATAAAATGTTTGAGGCAGAGGGAGGGCGTGGCCTAGGTGGGAGGGGTTTGAGTAAAAGGGGGACAAGATTAAGTATACCTGGAGACAGGAGAGAAGCCCAGAGGGCAAGGAATGAGTAAAAATATGCAGCTGCCAGTGGTAGGGAGAACTAGAAAGGCCCAGAGACCTGGGAAGTGAGAGGCTTCTAGGACACAATAGTGGTAACCTTAGCTGAAATGCCTAACAGTAGGGAGGTGGAACCATAAGAGACCATCTCCAGTAGTTTGACATAATCCCCAGTGGACTGACGTGGACACCAATCTACCTTCAAATTTTTGACTCAGAATTATCTCTGTCTAAAAGTAATGCAGGGACAAAAATGGAGCAGAAAGTGAAGGGATGGCTGACCAGTAACTGACACAACTTCGGATCTAACATGTAGGGTGGGGGAGCACTAAACCCTGATACTATTAATGATGCTATATTGTGCATGCAGACAGGAGCCTAGCATGGCTCTCCTCTGAGAGGCTCTACCAGCAGCTGACTGAGACAGATACAGATACTGATTGCTAAGTAGTGGAATGATGTCTGGAACCCCTTAATGTTGGAGTTGGGGAGAAGAATTGAAGAAGGAGCTGAAGGGGATGGCAACCTCATAGGAAGAACAACAGGTGAGAATTAACTCACCCAGACCCCTGGTAACTCCTAAAGACTAAGCCACCAAACCAAAAGCATACATTGGCTGGTGTGAAACCCTGGACACATATGTAGCAGAGGACTGCCCTGTCTAGCCTCAGTGGGTGAAGATGTGCCTAATCCTGTAGCAGTTTGATTCGCGGGGAAGGGGGTATGGGAGGGGACAACACATTCTCAGAGATTAAGGTGACATCAAGATGGCGTGAAGAACTTTGGAAAGGGAGACCAGGAGCCCATGAGTGGGGACAACTTTGGGGATGTAAATAAATAATAATAATTAACTAAAATATAAAATATGTAGCCAAGAACAATATTAACCAACGAGATCCCCCTAAAAGCTCCCAAGGATTAAACCATCAACAAAAAGTACACATGGGGGGACCAATGGCTCCAGATGGACTTGTACCAGAAGACTGCTTTAGTGGGCAACACTGGGAGGAGAGCTCCTTGGTCCTATGGAGACTCGATGACCTAAGGTAGGGGAATGCTAGAGCACTGAGGCAGGAGCAGGTGGGCTGGTAGGGGAGCACCCTCATAGAGGCAGGGGCTAGGGGAGGGGATGGAGGCTTGTGGAGGGAAAACTGGAAAGGGGGATAATATTTGAAATGTAAATAAATAAAATAACCAATAAAAATGAAAAAACCTGTTTGAAAATCTCAAACAATGTTTTTTTTTGAAAAGAGCAAATATAGATCTCTACAGAGCTGACAGGTTTGCTGAGAAAAATGTGGATAATTGTGTGGAATTAAAAAAAAAAAACACACATAGTTAAGTTTAGTAGAAGTACTGCAAACCTCCGAATGTAAAACAGTTTTCATTTTTATTTGTGTTGACTTTTGTTACCAATCAGAATGGCTAATATCAAAAACACAAAAGACAGTATATGTTAGCAAGAATGTGAGAAAGAGGAACACTCCTCCATTGCTGGTGGGATTGCAAACTGGTACAACCACTCTGGAAATCAATCTGGAGAATCTTCAGAAAGTTGGAAATAGATCTACCTAAAGAACCAGCTTTACCTCTTCTGGGCATGTACCCAAAAGATACTCTACCAAACCACAAGGACATGTGCTCAACTATGTTCATAGCAGCCTTGTTTATAATAGCCAGAAACTGGAAACGACCCAGATAGATACAGAAAACACGATTTATTTACATAATGGAGTACTACTCAACTATTAAGAATGAGGACATCATGAATTTTGGAGGCAAATGGATGGAACTAGAAAACATCATCCTGAGTGAGGTAACACAAACCCCAAAAGACATACATGGCGTGTACTCACTAATAAGTGGATATTATCCCAAATGTTGAAAATACCTATAAAACTCATGAACCTTAACAAGAAGGAAGGCTCAAGTGTGTATGCTTCAATCCCACTTAGAAGGGCAAACAAAAATCAGAGGCAGAGAGAGAGAGAGGGATCTGGGTTGGAGAGGGGAGGGGAAAGGAGAATGAAGGCTGAATCAGGTTTGGGGGGGAACAAGAAAGAAGCCCAGAGGGCCAGGAGAAGGAATAGAAGTAGGTGCCTGAGTGTAGTGGGGTCCAGGTAGAACCCTCTAGAAAGTCCAAGATACCAGGAGTGTGAGAGGCTCCCAGGACCTATTAAGGATGACCTTAACTAAAATGACTAACAGTGGAGAGATGGAACCTAAAGACACCCTAATAGATGGCCACCAGTTGAGGAATGGGGACATCCACCTGTCTCAAATTTTTTGACCAAGAATTGTTCCTGTCTAAAGAAAATACAGGGACAAAAATGGAGCAAAGACTGAAGAAAAGGCCATCCAGAGATTTCCCCAACTTAGGATCCATCATATGCCCAGGAACAATGAACATATATTGTTTTATAATAATAACAATGAAATATATATATGTATATCTACATATATATTACATAAATGGAGAATGAATTATATATTAGTAGTATTATATATTACATTTATCATGTAGTTACATGAGTAACAAAATATAAAGGGATATGTGTGTGTGTGTGTGTGTGTGTGTGTGTGTGTGTGTGTGTGTGTATGTTATAAAATGTACAGAATGAGGACACTTGTTGAGTGAAATGGTTAACAAGACAGTGAACTAGTAGACATGGACTTTTTTCTGCTTGAAGGGCAAAGTTTCTTTCTGTCTTTCTTTTCTTTGTTTTTTTTGTTTTTTTTTTTTTTTTTTTTTTTTTTTTTTTTTTTTTTTTAAGTGGAGTAAAATATATACCAGTGCCAGTGATAAGCTTGTTGCTCTGGGGCATTTTTCTGTCTTGATTGTATTGACCAGAACATTGTGCAAGCAACTATGAACATACAAGGTGCACACATTTTATTTTTTGTTAATTTTAACTTGGTTACTGGAACCCCAAGATGCTATGATCTAACCTAATCTTGTAGCACAATACCAGAAAAAGTTAGTTTTTGGCTTTTATACACTTTATTCTTACCACTGAAACATCGATTTTATATTGCTATAAAGAGACCATGCCGTCTAGGGGATGACTGATTTTATCTCATGCTAAAAACCAGAGCCACCTCACAATGACATTTCTTATTTACTTTGACCTGTTCTCCATTTCTTTCTCAAAACCATAAAAAAATCAAAAGCAGCACTGAAATTGCCTCCCTTTGTGCTTTCCCACTTGCTGTCTTCCTGCTGTCCATAAAGTGACCTTGGAATTAAAAAAGGAGTAAAACACTTTGAGAAAACTTGGCTGCTGATATAGCTTGATATGTTTTTAGTCCATTGGATTGCAGCTAGAGTCAAGCTAATTTAAAGGCTCCACAGGATCACTTTTTTATGTATACTGAATTAAATTAAATGGCCCATTTCAGTAACCAGAATGAACATAGTTTGTTTCCAGAAGTTTTCAAGTGTACTTTGGGTTTTATGTTTGATTTTGTATAAACACACACACACACACACACAAACACCAAGAATTTAAAAGGTTTGGCATTGAGTTTGATGCATAAATGTAATTTCTCACTTGTTACATGCTAGTTCAGATGTGGAGAAAAGAAATTAATAAGCATTAATTTGGTTATTTATAGTATCAAGTGCAATATAGACATTGAAAGTAGACCTTAAAACTAATACAAAAAATAATTCTCAATTTTTAATGACAAAGGTATTTGGAGTTTTGTTTCATTTCATAGCAAGTAATCTTTTTTCCCTTTAATTTTTATTCATTCTTTAATCATTTTTTAGTGTCCAGACGTTTTATCCTGGTCCCAGTACACATTCCACCCATACCTTCCTCCACCCCGTCTCCAAGAGGATGTCCCTACCTCCAAACCCCCACCCCACCAGGCCTCCCTATGCCCTAGGGCCCCAAGTCTCTCAAAGGTTAGGTGCATCTTCTCTGACTGAGTCAAGATCCAGCAGTCCTCTGCTGTATATGTTTGGTGGCTCACTGTCTGAGAGATCTCCGGGATCCAGGTTGGTTGAGACTGCTGGTCTCCCTATAGGGCCACCCTCCTCCTCAGCTTCTTCCAGCTTTTCTCTAATTCAACCACAGAGGTCAGCAGCTTTTGTCAATTGGTTGGGTATAAATATCTGCATCTGACTCTCTCAGCTGCTTGTTGGGTTTTTTGGAGGGCAGTCATGAGTGTGCTTTCTTTGAGTACACCATAGCATCAGTAACAGTGTCATGCCTTGGGTCCTCCCCTTGAACTGGATCCAAGGTTGGAACTGTAACTGGACCTCCCTTTCCTCAAGCTCTTCTCCAGTTTTGTCCCTGCAGTTCTTTCAGACAGGAACAAATCTTAAACCTTCTCTCAAACAGGCGCTCTATGGAGTGTTGGTGACTTGGGGCCAATAGCAACAATCTTTGGAGTTATGGCAAACCTGTCTTTTCATTCGCTCATATACATTCATTTCAACTGTGAATGACTATAATTATCGAGGACAGAAAACAAAATAACAACAGAACAAATATAAAGTAATATCAAATGTAAGTTTAGAACTATTAAGTTCAAGAAAGTATTTTAATATATTCATCTCTTAGATATTTTCTTGTGGGGGTAATAAAATTGATAACACAGACTAGATGAAATGGTTAAAAAAAAGCAGGTTAGATGACTATTGATAATATAATAGAATGATACAGTGAGATTTTTTTATAGATTGTTTATTCTCAAAACTGCATCTACACGATTTGATTATATATACAAATATAGTAACTATATATATATATATATATATATATATATAGAGAGAGAGAGAGAGAGAGAGAATTATATAATTTAAAGGATTAATATCAATTCCTAACACACAAAACAATTACTGTCTTCATCTAAAAACAATGACAATAACATGTAATACAGAAATGTCAGAGTAATGGCAGAAAAGTATACCTGAAATCATCATGTTTGACCTAAAACTAAATGTCTTCTACCTCTAATGTGTGTTCTGACCCACACCAATACATTCCTACAGAGGAGACACAACATCTTAAAATAAACAAGAAAATAAGAGATAATAGGGATTCTCTGGAGTCTAGCTTCTTGAGTTCTTTGTATATATTGGATATTAGCCCTCTATCAGATGTAGGATTGGTAAAGATTATTTTCCCAATCTGTTGGTTGCCATTTTGTCCTATTGACAGTTTCCTTTGCCTTACAGAAACTTTGCAAATTTATCAAGTCCCATTTGTTGATTCTTGATCCTAGAGCATAAACCACTGGTATTCTGTTTAGGAACTTTTCCCGGTGCCCATGTGAGGCTCTGCCCCACTTTCTCTTCTATTAATTTTTGTGTATCTGGTTTAATGTGGATGTCCTTGATCCACTTGGACTTAAGCTTTTGTACAAGGAGATAAGAAAAGATCAATTTATATTTTTGTACATGCTAACCTCCAGTGGAACCAGCACCATTTGTTGAAAATGCTATCTGCTTTTCACTGGATGGTTTTGGCTCCTTGTCAAAGATCAAGTGACCACAGGTGTGTGCGTTTATTTCAGGGTCTTCAACTGTATTCTGCTGATCTACCTGCCTGTCTCTGTATAAATACCATACAGTTTTTAATCTCTATTGCCCTGTAATACAGACAGAGGTCAGGGATGCTGATTTCCCCCAAAAGGTTTTATTGTTGAGAAGAGTTTTTGCTGCCATGGGTTTTTTGGTAAAACAAATAAATTTGACAATTTTTCTTCTTAACTCTATGAAGAATTGAATCAGAATATTGATGAGGATTGCAATGAATCCATAGATTGCATTCAGAAAGATGGGCTTTTTTACTATATTAATCCTGCCAATCCATGAGCATGGGGGATCTTTCCATCTTCTGATGTCTTCGATTTTTTCTTCAGAGACTTGAAGTTTTTGTCATACAGATCTTCTACTTGCTTGGTTAAAGTCCCTCCAAGGTATTTTATATTATTTGTGACTATTGTGAAGGCTGTTGTTTCCCTAATGTATTTCTCAGCATATTTATCCTTTGAGTAGAAGAAGGCTACAATCAAATAACCTTATTAAAAAATGGCGAACAGAGCTAAAAAAAGAATTCTCAACTGAGGATTACTGAATGGCTGAGTAACACATAAAGAAATGTTCAACATCCTTAGTCATCAGGGAAATGCAAATCAAAACAACCCTGAGATTCCACCTGAAACCAGTCAGAATGGCTAAGATCAAAAAATTAGGAGATATCAGATGCTACTGAGAATGTAGAGAAAGAGGAACACTCCACCATGGATGCTGGAAATGCAAGTGGTTACAGCCAATTTAAAAATGATTCTCGATGTTCCTCAGAAAATTAGACATAGTATTACCTGAGGACCTATGTTGGGCCTTGGACGAGGTAACTCCATTTAACCTGCAACCTTCAATCACGTAGCACAGGTAGAGGTCTCCACCTCCAGAGATTTAAATATTAATGAGTTATCTAAAGGCCAGGGGCATAGCTAATTAAGTTACTCCCTCCCCTTTTCCCCTCCCTATAAAATTAGGTTCCTCTGGCCTTTGGCGGGGGAAGGACATACCACCTACATCCATTTACCATGCCATGAACAATAAAAGCTTTGGAAAACCAGGACTCCACGTGTTGCCTGATCTGCCACCTCCAAGTTCCCAGCCTTTGGAGACTTGAGCCTCCCACTGCTAGTCCTTAGCTCAGCCAGCTTGCCTGAAGCAGTGGATCTAAAATCCCACCTGCACCCCTTACCCCACTGCTGCCTGCCAGTTTCTCTCAAAGCTGCCTGACTCCAATCCACTCTCACTGTTTCTGACTCTTAGCCCTCCCCAATGCTTCTTGCTTGCCTTAAACTTTTCTTCAAAGTTGGCCTATCCTCTTCTCTACATTTAAATTTTACCAACTAAGAAAAAGAAAAGTGGGGATACAGAACCTCTCTGCCAGAGCACCCAGACACCACATGGCAGAGCAAGGCCCCTCCCCCCACTGCTTCTAAGCCCGCCATTACTGCTCCTTCTCCCCAACAGGAGGACCTGCAACAAACGTTCCTGTTTTTCAACCAAAAATTTAAAACATTTCCTTTTCTTCCTAACAGGAACACCTAGAGCAACAATGCTTGTCCTTTTCAACCAAAAATTTTGTTTATTTTTTGTTTTAATGCTGCCTTTTCTCTCTAATACTCGTGATATATGTCCAACATTTTTCTCAACCTTTATAATTTCTTCAAAATTTATAAAGATTATATAAATTCTTGAGTCTTAATTAACAACTAATTTCTTTTACAGACAATCTTGCTGCCAATCCCAGATACATAATTAACATTGTTTTTCTCCCTCAGCTATCCAAGATACCTTTTAAGACTAAACTTTCCTCAAACACCTTTGCTTTTCCAGGATCTTAACGACAGGCCATAAGGTGCTTGTTCCCAAGCAATTTAATGCTCAATATCCAGCCTTTACAGACATCTCCCTGCTGGAGATGCTGCTTCCCTGCTGTGATTATCCTACAGGTATACCCACAGATCCAACAGAGTCCACACCATCCTCTGGAACCTGCCTGAGATGCCAAGCTGCTTTCTCCCAGCCACCTCATCTGACTGCAGACTCTAGAGACACGCTGAGATCCAGAGACAGCGCCACCTCCTGGAACCTGTCAAGCTGCCTTCTTCCAGCCATCTCACCTGACTGAAGACCCCAGAGCATACTGAGATCCAGAGACCCATACCAGACTCCAGAGATACACACCAGAACCCAGAGACGCTCACTACAGAAGACAGATCCAGACCTTCCAGCTGCAAATGAACTCTTTTGCCAAAGTCACATAGCTAAAGTTACATGTTAGTGAGGAAAACATAATGTCTATTTAGATTAATCAGATGTTATTACCCTCAAACTGTACAACCTGTATTTAATTGTTTCAATGATCCCCTGCCTTCCAAACCCTACCCTCAATTCCCATTACCCTTGACTTAGTTATGCTACACCCTCTGGCCTACATAGTGTTTTCTTTTGACCACCTCATCCAAAATTTTCACTAAAGAAGAGTGACATGTTGGGCCTTGAAGAGATGGTTTGGACATAGACTGGTTGAATGAGCTTTGACCCCCCAGAGACCCTTTAGGGACAGTAGGATGTTCAGCTCTGTTCCTAGGCCCCCTTGATAGATCACCGGGTTTGAGGTAGGGTGGGGGGGAATCCAACAAGATATTGCCTGTCAAGGACGGCAATTATCTCCCCATGCTCCCAGATTCCAGACTACTCCACACAGTCCACATCTCTCATTAACCTACACCTTACAGACTACAGATGATGCAGAGTCACCCCTCTTTTTATGAAAGAAAAGAGAGTGGGATGTTGGGCCTTGGACAAGGTTACTCCATTTACCCTGCAACCTTCAATCACGTAGCACAGGTAGAGGTCTCTACCTCCAGAGATTTAAATATTAATGAGTTATCTAAAGGCCAGGGGCATAGCTAGTTAAGTTATTCCCTCCCCTTTTCCCCTCCCTATAAAATTAAGCTCCCCTGGCCTTTGGCGGGGGAAGCGCATACCACCTACATCCATTTACCATGCCATGAACAATAAAAGCTTTGGAAAACCAGGACTCCACATGTTGCCTGATCTGCCACCTCCAGGTTCCCAGCCTTTGGAGACTTGAGCTGCCCACCGCCAGTCCACGGCAGCTGTACCAATGTGGGACCCTCCGCTGGCTGCATGGGAAGCCCGCCCAGGACCCTGATGCCAGACCGCCATGGGACCCGGCTGCGGGACTCCCTCTTCCCTCTGCCCATGAGATTTCTTCCCCACAGACCTAGCTATATCACTCGTGGACATATACCCAAAAATGCCTCAACATATAACAAGGACACATACTCTACTATGTTTATGGCAGCCTTATTAATAATAGCCAGAAGCTGGAAAGAATCCAGATGTCTTTCAATAGAGGAATGGATACTACATATATATATATATACATATATATATGTAGTATCCATTCCTCTATTGAAAGTAATATATATATATATATATATATATATATATATATATATATATATCAGAAATTATAAACAATGAATTCATGAAATTCTTAGGAAAAAAAAGATGAAAGTAGAATTTCATCCTGAGTGAGGTAACCCAATCACAAAAGAACACATATAAGTGGATATGAGCCTAAAATTACAATATATCTAAGATACAATTTACAGACCACAAGAAGCTCAAGAAGAAAGAAGACCAATGTGTGCATGCTTTGGCCCTTTTAAGAAGAAGTAACAAAATACTCATGGTAGGAAATATGGAGACAAAGTGTGGAGCAGAGACTGAAGGAAAGGTCATTCAGACATTCAGAGACTGCCCCACCTATGCATCTATCCCATATAGTCAATAAACACCGGGTATTATTATGGATGCCAAGAACTGCATGCTGACAGGAGCCTGATATAGCTGTCTCTTGAGAGGTTTGGCCATAGCCTGACAAATACAGAGGAGGTTGCTCTCAGCCAACCATTGGACTGAGCACAGGGTCCCCAATAGAGGAGTTCGAGAAAGGACTGAATGAGGTTTTCAACCCCATAGGAAGAACAATATCAAACAGCCAGATCCCCAGAGTTCCCAGGGACTAAACCACCAACCAAAGAGTACACATAGAGGGATTCATGGCTCCAGACACATATGAAGCAGAGGATGCCCTTGTTGGGCATTAGTGGGAGGAGAGGCCCTTGGTCCTGTGAAGGCTAGATGCCCTGATGTGGGGAAATGCCATGGCAGGGAGGTGGGAATAGGTGGGTGAATGGGGGAACACTATCATAGAAGCAGCAGGAGGAGGGATAGGGTATGGGGATTTCAGGGTAGAAACTGGAAAAGGTGATAACATTTGAAATATAAGTAAAGAAAATATCTAATAAAAAGTTTCCTGTGTTTCCTGGCAAGTGGCCTCTGGCCGATTCCCGAACTGGGCTTAGGTTATCAACGGTAGATTTAGGAGTGCCCAATCATTCATTGTTAGCCAAGGCATTTGAGAATAATTGGTGTGTGTGTGTGTTTGTGTGTGTGTGTGTGTGTGTGTGTGTGTGTGTGTGTGTGGTGTTTTCTATTTGCTGATCCAAGATGGATCCTGGGCTGGTGCCCATGTGCGACCATCTAGGAACTTAAAGAGCTATAGACAAAACTACCCACTACAGTGGTTCATCAAAGGAACACAGGTAAGTACTCTAGAATCTGAGTACACTGTGATTGCATCAGAGAAGTTTGTTGAGCATAAGAAAATTAGAACTTTGGGTTTCAAATAGAGATGTAACATACAGTTTAATTAATGAGAGAAAAAATTTAAATGAGACCTGAAACCACCTCACTAAAACAATGAGATTTTAAAATGTATTACTAGATAACTGCTTTCCAAAAATAATCATTCTTAGGACAGTAAAAAATATTTAGAAAGAGAAACTCGCAGTAAATGGATGCAGTTCTGCTATAAAATAGACATGCCTGTAATTCCAGATGTTAAAAAATGTTTAAGGGCAGTGGTGATGCATGCCTTTAATCTCAGCACTTGGGAGGCAGAGGCAGGTGAATTTCTGAGTTCGAGGCCAGCCTGGTCTACAGAGTGAGTTCCAGGACAGCCAGGACTACATACACAGAGAAACTCTATCTAAATAAATAAATACACACACACACACACACACACACACACACACACACACACACACATTTATATATATGATATATATGATATATGATGTTCAAATGACTTTTAGTGTAAGGTGTAACGTCCCTGTTTTGTCTGTCACTATTCAACTTTCCTAAGTATATGCACGTATTTACATATTTTCTGCACATCAAGAGGTACATCATAGACCAAAGTTGCACTGATAATTTATAGATGATGTTAACATAAATGTCATTGTTGTGTTGTGGGACTGTGTTAACTAGACCTGAGTTTTAGCTTGGTAGCTTGCAATGCTGGAGAATATATTTTGTTTAGAAAAAACCTATCATAGACATGTCAAAATCCAGAGTAACCAAACAGACCCTTTCTACCTAAATAAATCGTTCACAATAAATCTGTTTTAAACAGAATGTTTATCATTATATTAACAAGAATTTAAAATTATTTGAGAAGTAAAAAATATAAAAAAATACTTCCTTTGAAAACTGTGCACATAAGTTTTGAAAGTTGTGCACATAAGATATTATGCAAAAGGTATGCATATATACATATCTACACAAGCCTTAGTTGCTCTTAAAATTAAAGTGTTATTTTTCTAACAATCTGACAACCCATATAAATTCAAAACTGTTTTTATGGTGCTTTTCCATTATTTTGTTTCTTGCTTGCTAATTACTTTTCTTGCCCAATTTCATTTGCAGTTTGAATAAATAAACTGTTACTTTCCGCCTGCGGGTTGCTAGACGAATAGTCAATATGTAGCTGTAATAAAATCATAAATTTCTTTGAACAGGCAATTTCCAACTTATACTTCCACAGAGGGTTTTTCAATTTCTGCTGTTAGAGAAACAACTTTATGCAACCTACAAAGTTTTATGCTCATTTATGAAGTTTGGATGCGTGGAGATAAAATCAAATGATTGGTTGTTACATTACAACATTGCAAAGAAAAAATTGTGCAAAAATAAGTTATAACTTCTACATGCTTGTTGATTAATACAGACCCCAATATCAGTTAAAAAGCAAATTTAAGTTTGAGTAACTGTTTAATTGCATGATAAAGCTGTATTGCTTAGGCCAAAACTTCAAAAATTATTTTCTGGATTTTTACTTTGTTTTTATCCCAATGCACAAGTAAACCAGCAAAGCATATTCATTATGTGACAAGCATCAACCTCTGTTAAAAAAATACTCAGTAACCATTAAAAGTCTAACAACATTTGTGATTGTATACTTTTAATGAAAGATAGGTATGCAAATTATCTTTACAACTTGGTAAGTTATACTAAATACAAATTTAACAATAAAATTAAAGACTATTTTGAGAAAATGTGTTTTATTTGTGGTTCAAAGCATTCAGTGATATTTCTTTCTAAATTTTGCAATGTTATAACTTGAGTAGTTACATGCCAAGAACAATAGGCAGCACAAAAATTTATATATTGCAAAGTTATATCATATAAAAAAGTGGAAAATTCATTATATATATGTAAATATATATATATATAATTAATTTGCCTTAAATAAATTAAAGTCATTATTTTCAGCAATCCTTTGATCTATTAACATATAATTTAGTCATAAATATAAATGCACTTATTTACAGACATTCATATATGATTCTTTAAAATTGAATGAAAATTGCAGAAATCTAAATTATCTGAAGTAATGCCACAGACAGTCTCATTCTATCATTTGAAGTGCCCATATTGCTTCATATTCACTGTGGGTTCATGTCTCCTCTTTTTATGAATTCTTTCTTAAGGGTAACATGAAGGTGAACATGATCTACACATTCCTCTTATTCAACAGGTAAGAAATGTTTCATAAGCTCTGCTGAGACTCCCCACTGGTTCTGTTTTTAAGTGTCATTAAAGTGCATGGGAGTTTAGCATTTTTTATTCACAGGGGAATGAAGGAAAAGAGAGCAGCCAGACCCCATCAGTATGGGAAGATGTTTATAGAGTAGGGTCATACTCTTGAGGTCATTGTTCTAAAAAGTTTTTGGTAATTAGAATAAAATTTGCATAAACTTTAGATACTCGAGATGCTCAACTAAGGGATACAGTTTAAGGTCATTTGCAGAATTTTTTGTGATGAACATCAAGAGAGTGATGAATGAACTATAGAATTAGAAACAATAAAGGAGAGCTAAAGAAGGCAAAATAGCTCTTTTGATATTTTCTAAGGGATTGTGAAAGGGAACATAAATATGAAAAGGAAAGACAAAAAGGAAATGATTATAGAAAACTATTTCCTGAGAGACAGATGTGTCAGCAGCATGAAAATAAAGCATGATGTATAATTTGAATTTAATTCCAGAGAAATTATGTATGGATTTGTAAAGATCATTAGTGTAGAGCCCTACACTAACTTAAAAATTGTACAGACATATAAATATAAAGATGAACCAAATAGAAATATGGATTTCAATGTAATGTACTGAAAGCTATCGAGAGTATTAAGATCTTAACCAGAATTTAAAGCAATCATTTTATTCTAATATTTTATTTAAAGAAATAAATTTTAGAGCAAATTGAAATAAAAATGCAACAAAAAGTCCTTTTTTAAAAAAAAATAAAGTTTCCTTGAAAATAACATTCTTCCAAAAGATTGAAAATATTCTCTAGAATCTTGAAGTTAGTAAAATCATCTATCTTAAAATTAAATGTCTTCCATAAAATAATGATACATGATGTCATATATGATATATATAGTGATATATATGATATATATACATTTATATGTATATATATATGAAGTCAATAATGATATATGATGACATATGCTTACAAAATATACCTAAGAAAAATCTTAACATATATGAAGAAAAACATAATTGTATCATACTTTGAAACATGTTTATGAGATATGGGCAACCAAAGACATGTAAAATAGTTATTTTAAACCATACTTTTAAATATTTTAAATAAGTTAAATTTATATTAGTATTCTTAGAGTTAATAGAAAAAGGAAATTTAAGAAAGAGAACTCACCTTTATTTATAGCAAACCTTTTTTAAATCACTAACATGAATCTCATTAAACTTTAATATGATATGCAGAAGGATTGCTGACAACAGATGTATAACAGTATGGATGTTATGGATACCATCAAGAGCCTGCTTACTGAGATAAATGATTAAAGTTCTTCTAAGCAGAACAGTACATTCAACAGTGTCTGAATCCTAACTCCATTCTCATTCTGTGAAAATCTTAGGTAATCATATAGCAAGAGAGAATAAACACTGCAAATTGAATAGAGTACCTATCAGTAGGCTCTATAGCAAACATATTCACCTTTATTATTTAGCGAGATTATGTAATCAAAAGTACAGAAACCACCACAGATAACAAACTGTTAGAATTTTTATAACACTGACAAATGTTAAAAAAAAAAATAACAATAAAAGAAAGGAAAGATTTATCTCGGCTTATATTGAGATATTTAGATGTGTGGTGAATTTTCTTCATTTTCTGTCAGTAGTGATATAGAATATCATGGCAAAAAGAAGGTATAAAGCAGCAAAGTTGTTCTCTAGATGGCACCTAGAAAGTTGAGAGAGAGAGGAGGGGAAGGAAGAAAGGGAGGAGGGAGGGCGGGAGGGAGGGAGAGAGAGAGAGAGAGAGAGAGAGAGAGAGAGCTTATACTTACAAGTCTCCTTCAAGTCTTCATCTAGGACTTTAGCCTAGAGTGCGAGATTATTCAGTGCTAACTTTTCTCCTTAACTAATTTCTTCCATAAATGCATTCGCAGCCATTTCAGATCTGAGCTATATTGATCTTCACAATCTCAAGTGATCAAGATCAAGACCAAGGGAAGTCAAAGGGAGAAGTAACTTTGAAAACTAATCCTTGGGAGAGACTTGGGGACCCAAGGAATGGAGAAGTCTGGTGGGGTGGGGATGAGGTCATTCTCTTGGAGACTGGATTGGAGGTGTGGGGTGCGGAAAAATCCAAGGATAGATTGGGAGGGGGATGAAGTCTGGACTGTAAAAAAAAAATTAATTAATTAATTCTCAAAATAACAATATGACTGGTTTTGAAGATTTAAGAAGTGCTACATCAAGGAATGTAAGGAACAGCAGATTTTTTTTTCTTAAATGTTCAAAGGGCAAAGAGAGAGACTCAGTTAAGAAACAGTCTTGCCACTCATATTTTAGATCAATAAAGGAATTGAAAATTTAGCCTACAGAACTGCAAGATCATGTACTTCTGGCATTTTTTTGGTTTGTTTGTTGTGTTTATGAATTTTGTGATGGTTTCTGGTATCTGTGATACAAAGATGATATGAAATTTGATGAACTCTTTGAGATTAGTTTATTTTTGAACTTCAGCACACAGGGTGTCCAAACTCCATCTACACAGTTTAAATAATAATGAAGGCAGTAAGGAGAACTCAGAGTCAATACTGAATGAGCCTTATTCTGCCTCTGTAGTCACATCTCACTCCTGTTACTTGTAAAGGGTTACCCCCATCTTTAGTCTTAGGTTGAATTAATTGTTTATATAATTTTGTCTGTGTTTTAAGTTTCATAGATCTGTTTTTTTTTTCCACATTTGCCACATATGCTATATCTCTGGTGAACTTGTTGTATTATGCATTCTAGGTTAAAAACAACTCATACTTATTCATTGTTACTATAAGCACTGGATTAATTCCATTGGGAAAATTTGTCACTATTTTTTTTAAAAAAATATGTATTATATTTGATGTTTATATAAGTTACTGTACAATGTGTAGAAACAAGTAAAATTATTTGAAGTACAGACAAAATTCTTTATATTCAAATTATAGAATGAATTATACTTCCTTTCGACCCAACTTGAAGACTTCATTGGTTTGAAGATTTATTTCTTCAATTTTTATTTTATTTTTAATAAAATGTGTAAGTATATGCCTTCTGTGGGTATAAGCATGTATATTTAGTCAGAGGCAATAGATTCTCCAGAACTGCAGTTATAGGTAATGTGTACAGGGTCTGTACTTGCACCCCTGCAAGTGTTATAACCAGCAAGGAACCAAAAATCAAGAAGCAAGAAACTAAACTCATTTCAGGCCAACTTAATCAGTTATAGTTCAAACTTCTAGAGAATCTGACAAAAGGTAGTTTATTGTAAGTATATCTAAACATGATGAAATTTGAAAAAATACAGAGGTGTTTCCTGGTATAATGTAATTGCTGGTGCATAGGAAGGCATAAGTACTTCAAAACTAAAAGTACATGTGACCATTCACTGGGTTTCAGTTGCTTTGGGGTATAGCATCTGACAGGGTCTCTGAAGAATATAGCTTAGAGATCAGTAGATTATAAAGTACATGAGATATCTCCTCTAAGAATCAGTTCTATTGACTAAGAAACACAGGTAAAGATAAGGATACAAAGAGAGAGTCTGTAATAAAAATTCTAAAATTGGGATGAGGTATGACTTTATAGACAACAAGGTCATTGGGTCATAAACAAAACCATTCCCTCTCACCATTCTGAATGGAAAACAGCTATGTACTTTTTAGGAGAGAGCCTTGTATAATTAAAACTTCTGGCTCACCTAGTTATCTGTGGGCATAGGAACTTTTGTGCATACAACAGTTGAGATGCCCTGTGATGTGAATGTTGAGAGCCATACTTGGATCATGAATAAGAACAGTATGTAATCTTAACCTTTTGAAAATTGTACTTATACTTCTTGAAATTTGGAGTACTGAAGATTGGGACTTGATGTTGATACTTTTGTCAGTTATAAAATAAAATGGTAGCATTTGTTTTGGCTGCCTAATATCGTTTATATTCTCTCTCTGGTGATAAACAGTTTTACTAGAAAGAAAACATATATTTTGAGGTTAAATTTCTTAGCAAATACAGATAATGAACATTATTTTTAGATGTATGTTTGTACTTTGTATACAACCTTTGAGAAATGGCTAATTATATTTTACCCCATGTTACAACAAATGTCACATGATAGAATCTTAATAAAATGATGTAAAATTAAGAGTAATGACTTGCTACTAGATACTGACCAGACTAGGACAAAGGGAATTCTCATGTTTTCTGGCACAGCAGGATGAGTATAAATCATACTGTATTACATTACACCACACGTAACCTTTCCATTTCATAACAACATCTGTGTCTCATATCTGTGGCTTACAAATTTAATAATTGTCCTTCTTCCAGCTCCCCCAACAGATTCTCTGAGTTCAGCCTGATGGTTGGCTACAAGTATCTGCCTCTGCATTGGTCAGTTGCTGGCTGGACCTCCCCAGAAATTGCCGCACTTGGTTTCTGTCAGCAAGCACCTTTTGACCACTGCAACAGTGTTGGGTTTGGTGTCTGCAGACATGATGTGTCCCCGGGTGGGGCTGTTCATGGTTGGCTCATCCTTCAGTCTGTGTTACATTTTTGTCCCTGTTCTTCCTTTGGACAGTAACATTTTTGGGTTAAAAAAAAACTTTGAGATGGGTGGGTAGCTCCATCCCTCGATGAGGGGCTGTGTGTATTTACTGGAGGTGGTTTCCACAGGTTCTATCTCTCCCTTCTTTGCACATTATAGCTAAAGTCAATCCTATTGGGTCCTGAGAGCCTCATGTTTCTTTGATGTCTGAGATCCTCAAGTAGCTATCCCCAGTTCCTCACCTCCCCAGCACCCCTGCCACAACCTTTTTTTCAATTTCCTGACTCTCTGTACCTGTCTCAGGTATCCTTCAGATTTTGACACTCCCCACCCTTATTTCCTCTTTCTCCTTTTTGCCTCCCTTGCCCCCCTCTTCTTCCATCTCCCACAACCATCCTGTTCCCAGCCCAATGCAGGAATGAAGCATCTAGCCCTTGTTCTTCCTTCCTTCTATGCACCATATGATCTGTAGGTTGTATCAAAGGCATTGTGAGCTTTTGGGTTAGTATCCACTTATTTGTGAGTACATACCATGTATGTATGTAGGAGGGAGATTGCAACATCATTGGAAGACAACATAGGCTGGCCTGACCACCCAGTTCTCCCAAAGACTAGACCACTAATCAAGGAGTGAACCAAGAGGGTTCTATGGCTCCAGAAACATATGTAGCAGAGAATGGCCTTGCCTGATAGCAACTGGAAGGGAGGCCCTTGGTCCCAGGGAGGTTTGATGCCCCAAGTAGGGGGATGCTGGATTGGAGGGATAGGAGAGTGTTGGTGAGTGGGGGAGCACTTTCATACAGGCAAAAGGGAGGGGGAGGGCAGATTGAGATGGGGGGTGGCAGAGGGGTAACTGGGAAGTGGGATATCATTTGAGATGTGAATGAATAGAATGATTAATTATGATTAAAGAAGAAACAAATAATTGTAAAGCTGCTTAAAGGATCTATCTATCTATCTATCTATCTATCTCCCTCTTTTCTATCTATACCACCCTATCTCTGTCTTTCTGTGTCTATATCTCTATATCTTTGTATCTATATCTTTCTTATGTTTCTGTTTCTCTTCGTCTCCTCCATTTTTCTGCCACTGCCTCTATCTCTGTTTCTCTTTCTCCATTTCTCTGACACACTTCTGGTTTTGAGACAAGCTATCATTATGGACCAAAGCTATTCTAATGTGCCTTATGTTTGGATATTTCTTCACTGTGTACAATGGTCCTCCTATTTCAGCCTTTACCCTGCTGTAAAAAAACAAACTGAATATGAGTCAGGAATCCTATCTTATATCAGTGTTGAAATAGCAAAAGCATTTTTATTTAATCTAGTAGAAAGACCTGTTAGCACATAAAAAGTGGGTATGCTAGCTTACTCATTGATTCTCTAAGAAGTTATTGAGAAGAAATTTTACTCAACACTTATTTATGCATGACAATAAATTGTTATGTATGATAAGCAAAATATCTAAACCTTGCTCAGGCTAAGTACTGAAATTAAAGTATTTGTATTTAATATTTTGTTAATATAGTTATATTACTGTCTGGGTTAATTTTAGGGCTAGAAAATTTAAATATTTCCACATTTTTATTCTCAATTGACTAATAATAATAACAACTAATAATAACTAATTATTAACCATACTGACTATTCATCCAATGTTTCATATTCTTTTTATTGATTAAGTTATTTATGCATTTTGCATCCCAATTGCAGCTTCCCCTCCAGCCTTTCTTTCCATTTTTCCCCTCTCCCTTCCCCTCAACCACATTCTTTCCTACTTTCCTTTTCCTCAGGAAGGGAGGCCTCCCATGGATACCAACCAGCCTTGAAATGAGATTAAAATCAGCTTCTTCTCTTGAGGCTAGACAAGAGTCTTTGTTAATATACAACAATTCAGGGTTTCATAACTAAATCACAGGTAAAAGTGAAATTCCAGATGTATTTGCATGTGTGATTTAGAAGCATATAAAAACAACTTTAATTTTATTGAATAATTAATTTTACTAATATGAACTTCTGTTTTAGAATTATGGACAGATTAGCTGTACTGTCATATGTCAAGATTTGGATATATCAATTAAAATATATAAACATATATATACATTATATATGTGCATATATATAATAATTTCTTTAACATACCACTCTGATATTTAGCATTTGTCAATACTCTTTTTAAAACTTAATATATATTACACTTTACAGAGGGAGTATGTAGGAGCTCTGAAATATTGGATGTGTGTAATGACTTATAATCTATAGTTGTTTATAAGACTCCAATGAATTCCATCTCTCAAGATTGGAGAACTCAATGTCTTCTCACAAATAATTCACATATAGTCAATATTTTACTGGTGTAATAACCTGACTATGATTCTTGAGTCAGTCTGTTTTATAAAAATAATTAATTTCATTCAGTTCACATTAAAAATGATGGATAACATCATTTATCAGAGCATTGGGAAGTAATTTCAGAAATTTTGTTTCATAGTCTTAACTCCGTGGATACCTTAAAGTAAAGATAGATTTATAGGTTTCATAGTTTTCTGTCTATACAAAGATTTACAATCATTCTTCAGTGCTGGCTACATAATACTTAGCCACACAGGTATTATAACCATGTGTTTTTATTTATAGTATGACTATAATATTTGAAAACATTGAATTAATATATATTTTATATGCTTGGAAATCTCAAATCCAAGAAGAAGTAATGATTTCTGACATACAAAAGTAGGGTTTGATGATGGTAGAAGTTATAATTTTTAATATTTGAATGTAGGCTTCCTAGAATGACTAATCTTTATAACCCAACATGTGATCAAAATACAACACAAATCCTCTATTTCTTCCCTCTTCAATTAGCTTTATTTCAAATCTTGAACTGGCTTAACTTTGAATTTTGTTTGTGTGTTAAGGTTGTTTAAAGAAACAGAATTAACATAATGAATATTATAAATACATACACATGCCCATAATCATATAAACATACACACACATTGATTTATTAGAGTGACTTACAGGTTATGGTTAGTGTTGTCCTACATGGATATCTTCTGATGAAAATGATCTTGTAGTTTTTTCATATAACCCAGCAGTTTCTCTCTGGTGTTGAGTCTTAGGAAAGTCCTGCCTATTTTCAGTCTCTGATGAAATGCCAGTGATATAGGTTCTAACACCAGAGAAGAACAGGAAGAGGTAGAGAACAGGATAGATTAACTTGTGTATGAAAGTGAGTACAAGAAGGACAAAAGCAAATGTTTCCTTTTTCCACACCATTTTATACACATGCCACAATAAGTTATAGGATGGGTCTACTGACCACTGATAATTCAGACAAGAAAATCGCTCGCAAGTACTCTTGATATCTTTCATTTTGTTAATGGGTGTTACATGTCCATTAATTTTTATACATTAAAACTTCTTACTCTGTAACCAAAGCTGCTTATGCTCCCCATCTGAAACTTGGATCAACTGCAACGTCATAGCAAACCTCTTGCCCTAGCCTCCTGAATGTTTCATTACAGGCTTGATACTTCACACCTGACATACTTCTTTTCTTATCAGTCTTACACATGTTGTAAATAAAAGGAAGCAGTGTCAAAAACAAATGTTTCGTTTCTATTTTTCTCCTGACTTCTGCTTACATGTGTGTCATACATTTAGGTAGTTTGTGTTCAGCTGAATACTTATTAGATCTTCCTGGCAATGTGACTTTTCTAATTCATTATTTGTTCTATGTTCCTGTCATCTGATTTATTCATGAGATCTACAATCTTTTAGTTTGCATTTGAATACATTATATTCATCTACCCTTTAAATTCTAGGTAATGTATGTCTTGAAAATGAAGTGTACCCACTTTAGAAATAATAGTAAGGAATCTAGCTGTGTTTTATTTTTGGTTCTTGTCTTGGGGTGTATATTCAATAAACTTGACCTATTTAACTCAATTACGTGTCTGAATGATTTTTTGTGGCAATTTCCAGATATCAACACTCTCTGATTTGCCAATTTTTTTACTCTTCAATTAGATTCACACATTAATACTTTCCTCTACAAATTAACCTTACCTACATTATTTGGGATTAAAAGTGCATACTAAGGACATGTTTGTATTCTAGCCAGAAGGATTAACAGTGTGTGTCAAATCTACTTTCCAGATGGATCACAGAGATCTGAAAGGTCTTTGGATTTGTTCCGTTGCCAGGGCAGCAGTTCTGCTGGATAAAAATTCTTCTATAATATGCCCCCACTATAAATTATTTTATAACCTATAAAATAAAATTATTTAATGTTTCATTTGTGTGTGTGTTTGTGTGTTTATTCTCTCCTATTATTTTATTTATTTACATTTCAAATGTTGTCACCCTGCTCCAGCTTCCCTTCTAAAACCTCCCCTACCCTTTCCTTTACCTCTGAGAGGGTGCTTATCCACCCACCCACTCACTCCCACCTCATGCCCCTAGCATTCCACTTCTCTGGGACATCAAGCCTCCACAGGACCAAGTGCCTAAAGCTATCCTTTGTGATATATGTAGCAGGAGCCATGGGACCACCCACATATACTTTTTGATTGGTGGTTTAGTTTCTAGGAGCTCTGGGCATCTGGTTAGTTGACATTTTTCTTCTTCCTATGGGATTACAATCCCCTTACAATCCTTCAGTCCATCCCCTAACTCTTCAGTTGGGGTCCCTGGGCTCTGACCAGTGCTTGGCTGTGAGTATCACATCTGCCTTAGTCATGTGCTGACAGAGTCTCTCAGAGAAGAGCCCTACTAGACTCCTGTCTGTAAGTAGTTCTTGGCATCAGCAATAGTGTCAGAGTTTGGTATCTGTGGAATGGGATGGATCCCAAGGTTGGGCAGTCTCTGGGATGGCCTTTCCTTCAGTCTCTATTCTTTATCCCTGCATTTCCATGTATATCCTTTTGGATCTGGGTTACCTCATTTAGGATGATATTTTCTAGTTCCATCCATTTCCAGCAAATTCATGATGCCCTCACTTTTAATGGGTGAATAGTATTCTATTGTAGAAGTATATCATATTTTCTCTATCCACAATTCTTTTGAAGGACATTTGGGTTGTTTCTAGCTTCTGGCTATTATAAGTTAGGCAGCTATGAACATGGTGGAGCATGTCTCCTTGTTATATGTTGGAGCTTCTTTAGGGTATATGACAAGTAGTGGTATAGATGGGTTTTCAGGTAGAATAATTTCCAGTTTTCTAACAAACCACAACACTGATTTCCAGAGTGGTTGTACCAGCTTGCAATCTCACCAGCAATGGAGGAGTGTTCCTCCTTCTCCATATCTTCAGCATGTGGAGCTTTGGAACTTATCCATCCTGATTGGTTCAAGGTGGAATCTCAGGGTGGCTTTTATGTTCAATTCCATGATGACCAAGGATATTGAATATTTCTTTAGGAGCTTCTTGGCTATTCAAGATACCTCACCTGAGAATTCTCCGTTCAGCTCTGTACCTCATTTTCAAATTGAGTTATTTGGGTTTTTGCAGGTTAGCTTCTTGAGTTCTTTATATATTTTGGATATTAGCTCTCTATTGGATGTGGGGTTGGTGAAGATTTTTTTCCCAATCTTTAGCTTGCCAAGGAAACAAATCACATGATCATCTCACTAGATGATTGTATACATAAGTGACCCAAAAAATTCTACCAGAGAACTTCTACAGATGATAAATGAAGACCCCCATACTCAGGAGACCCTTCCTCAAGTCTCAGGAAATCATGACCACCCAAAGATCACAAGAAACCATACCTGGATGCAATCAGCAGAGGCTTTATTAGGGAAATTGGCTGGCCGTCAAACCACAAGCTCTCTCTCTGAAAAGCAAGGTTTGGCCTAGAGTGATGGGTTAAGGGGTCTTTTAAAGAACAAAACCACAAACCAGGGGAGTGGGGAGGGGGGGAGGGGTTGCCAAGGATACATAACATAAGAATAGCGAAACATTCCAGAGAAACCCACCCTGAAAGGTTAATAGCCATGGAAATTACTCAGTACAATCATTTTTTTCTCAAAAATGTAGTCTTACCAAGTCACTGTCCCCTATACCATCATTACAAAATATTTCTTACTTCCTCCAGTCACAGCCCCACCTAGATGGCTTGTATTTTTTTATGGTCAGGAATGTGTCTTCTTGCTTCAGGCACCCCCCTACACACCCACAGGTAGGCCTGCTGCCCGAGACTTGAGGAATGAGGAATTAATTCAAGTGTCCTTTAATTCAGGGGCAATGTCCTTCACCCGGAATGTGTCCTGGGGTAGTGAAAATCTTACATTCAGTTCTGCTTTCTGGAACTTGCATTTTTCTTCCCAGGTCTAAGGGCAAAGAAATCTACACATATTTCATAAAATGGCCTTTATAATTTTTCACTCTACAATAAACAACTTCTTCATCAAAGTGGTTGGGTACAAAATCAACTAAAAAAAAATCAGTAGCTTTCCTTTACACAAATGACAAATAAGGTGAGAAAGAAGTGAGGGAAACAACATCCTTCACAATATCCACAAATAGTATATAATATTTTGGTAAAATTCTTACAAAGCAAGTGAAAGATCTGTACAACAAGTACCTCAAATCTCTGAAAAAAAGAAATCAAAGAAGACCTCAGTAGATGGAATGATCTTCCATGCTCATTGATTGGTGGGATCAATATAGTAAAAAATGGCCATCCTACCAAGAGCAATCTTCAGGTTCAACACAATCCCCATTGTGATTGCAACACAGTTCTTCAAAGACATGGCAAGAGCAATTCTTAATTTCATATGAAAAAAAAACCAACAACAACAAAAACAAAACAAGATAGGGAAAACAATTCTTTTCTTTTTTTAAAAAATTGGATATTTTACATTTCAGATGTGATCCCCTTTCCTCATTTCCTCCCACCCAGGAACCCTCTAGTCCATCCCCCCCCCTCCTGCTTCTTTGAGAATGTGGCCCCACCCACCTGCCCACTCCCACCTCCCCATCCTCAAATTCCCCACATTAGGGCATCTAGTCTTAACTGGACCAAGGACTTCCTCTCCGACCTATGCCTGACAATGTCATCCTCACCTAAATATACAGCTGGAGCCATGGGTCCCTCCCTATGTGCTCTCTGGCTGGTTGTTGAGACCCTGGGAGCTCTAGTTGGTCAGTATTGTTGCTCTCCCCATGGGGCAGAAATCCCTTTGAAAGGAAAAACAATTCTTAACAATAAAAGAACTTCCAGGGGAATCACCATCCTTGATCTCAAGTTGTGCTACAGTGCAATAGTGATAAAAATCACATGGTATTTCTATAGAGACAGACAGATAGTTCAACAGAATAGAATTGAAGACCTTGAAATAAGCTCACACACTTACAGACACTTGATCTTTGACAAAGAAGCCAAAAACACACAATGAAAAAAAAGAAAGCATCATCAAGGAATGGTGCTGGTCCAACTGGCAGTCTATATGTAGAAAAATGAAAATAGATCCATATATCACTTTGTGCAAAGCTCAAGTCCAACTGGATCAAGGACTTCAACATAAAACCAGATACACTTAATTGAATAGAAGAGAAAGTGGGATAGAGCCTTGAACTCATTGTCAAGGGAAGTAGATTTCCTAAACAGAACTCCAATGACTCCAGCTCTAAGATCAAGAATTGATAAATGGGAGCCATGTGTACTCTTTGTTTGGTGATTACTCCCTGGGAAGTCTGGAAGGTCTGGTTGGTTGATATCATTGTTATTTCAATGGGCGAGCACCCTCATAGAAGCAGAGGGGGGGTGGAATATGGAGTTTGCAGAGGGGAAACTGGGAAAGGTGAGAGCATTTGAAATGTAAATAAATAAAATATCCAATAATTTTTTTAAAAAAAGAATTAATAAATGGGACCTCATGAAACTGAAAAGCTTTTGTAAGGCAGAAGACATAGTCAATAGGACAAATTGGCAACCTTCACATTGGGAAAAAATCATTTTTCTTTTAGTGAAAATTGTATAGTATTTTAAAACATATGCTATTCATTGGCCTTTTATACTAATTTTGCCTTCTTTCACTATTTTTTTTCAATTTTAAACTTCTGATTTTTTCCTTTCCCATCAACCCACATGTTCTAATATAGAACATTTTCTCATGTTCATTGTTTTTCTGCTTATTTTGTGTCCCAGAGATTTCATACAGGACCATTCATGTTATTTGGTGAATGCGTAAATTTGCAACACTCACAAATCTACAGAATTCTGATAATAAATTATACTTAAATGCTCAGCCATAAACAGGATCTCATAGCACCCCATTAAACTCAGGGAATATCTTTGAAGAAGGTAACATAATCATGTTAGAGCCAGAAGAGTGGTGTACCTGTGAAATACTGTCTTCTATATGTCACACAGATATTAAAATCATGACCTCAAAGAATCTAATAATGTACTAGCCTACATTAAGGGTAAACCTGTCATCAGTCACCCATGGATCAAGGAGGTTTTAAGATTCAAGAGCAATGATGGTCACCTTATATCTGATACTCCCATTTGAACCTACCAGTTTCTAATAGATATGTCCTTTCTAAAATATTTTTTATTTAATATTTTATTTGATTTTTATTTATTAATTTACACTCCAGATTTTCTTATCCTCCTGTTTTACCCTCCAACTGTTCCACATCCCATACCTCCTCTCTGCCCGCCATATCCTGAGCCATCCCAGATGACCTGCTGCACTCAGCCATTGATAAGAACCCTCCTAAAGTCTCACAGCTGTAACTGGGAGTCCAGTGGACTCAAGGTCATCACTGCCCCCCAAACCTGTTCTTTCTCAATTCTTAAAAATGTCTCTATCTGATGGCCTTGACTGTGCCATTATACTCTGGCTGTAAAGACTCTACTAGAAAAACTGACTCTAATCTAATAAAAGCTTAGTTATATATGAAAGCTAATTGTCTAATTGTCTAATGCTCTTTCAAAAGTCTGTTATATATTATAAAGTTTGAAATTTCTTTGTGGTGTATTAAAGTAGTTACTCTTTTGTTTGTTTGTTTATTTGTTTGTTTTATTTTTGTTTTTTTTTTGTTTGTTTGTTTGTTTTTGGTTCTTTTCGAGACAGGGTTTCTCTGTGTAGCCCTGGCTGTCCTGGAACTCACTCTGTAGACCAGGCTGGCCTGGAACTCAGAAATCCGCCTGCCTCTGCTTCCCAAGTGCTGGGATTAAAGGCGAGCACCACCACTGCCAACAGAGTAGTTACTTTTATAAAATTATTTGTCTTTATTTAGTAAATGAATTATAAAAGTCAGAATTTTACATTATAGCTATCGTAATTAATGTGATAATGTGAGCATAACAGATTTGTAGTAGAAACTTTTGTACTAACTTAAAGGTTAATAAGTAAAGTTATAAAATCATAATATTTAATTTAAAATTACTAATAGAATACTACAATTGTATGCTGTTGTAATCAGTCAATAGAATCCTAAGACTCATTACTGTTGGATCCATTTGTGATAACTTTGTTTGTGTATTATTAATATTCATACATTTCTTAAACCAATAAATAAGGTTGAGTGTTGCCTACTTAAATCAGACCTTAGAGTAAGTAACAAGTTTGAGCAGCCATAAAATGTGACTAAAGGCTTTGATCACTAGAACACTATAAAAAAGAAACAGACTCAATTATAAAATATCTTGCTTGGTGTAATGATCTAGTGGTAATTGCCTTATATTAAATAAACAAAAAGAACTATTATATATTAATACAGTCACAGTTTATTATAGCTTAGACAGATATTCTAATCAACAGTGACAACAACTGAATAGATTGGGTGCACCCAAAGGTGCTGTTTATTAATTTATCTTAACAAATAATGATGTTGTGTCAAGGTAAATTATGTTCCTTCATATGTTTCAGGGTAATTTTTCTTTAAAATTTCAATCAAGCCTGATGCACATTCAATTATACATTTTTAAAATGCAAATTAATTTAGGTCAATATTACTGGTTTTTAGGCCAATGTGATTTGTGCTGGCTTTCAGTGGTAGTTTGAAATATAATAATAAATAACATTTATTATCACAAGAAATAAAATCAAAAGCATTTGGACCTATATGTTGGGTTTTGAGATATTTATAACACAGTCTTTAAGTTTCTTAAATCTTTATTAATATTAGATATTAGAAATCTATTAGATAATAGAAATCTATTTATATTAGTGTCAATTAATGCATAAATAAATAAAAGAATACTATGAAAAAATTAAAGGCATTCCTATGGATAATGATAAAAAGGTACAAGTAATTTAAAAAATATCTTAAAATATTAATAAAAACTCTTATTTCTTCATACATGAAATAGCACATGTAAATAGGAACCTGTCAGACAATCTCCAAACATATTTGTCAACTCTTATTTTTGATAGTTTTCAAAAGTTTTTCAGAATACCTCTGTCTATGTTTTTATATGTAAAGTGTCTTTTGCCTTTTGGAGCTATTCTACCATTTATTTAAAATATTTCACCTAATTGTCTTTATTTGGCATTATCTGCAGATCACTTCAGTTTGATTTCTAATAATACAATATCAAGTCTGGTGTGTGTGTGTGTGTGTGTGTGTGTGTGTGTGTCTACAAATATGTATATGTTTTATATACATATTATTTTTTAAATATGTTTTATGAAAAAATTGCATAAGGAGATTAATGGTATGGCCAGAAAAATTGCACTATACAATATGCAAATACATGCGCACATTTAAACCAAATTTGAAATTCCTTCTCTCTTTTATTTTTTTTCTCTATAACAGTGACTGTTATGGCTCAAGTATTAAGAATTTTCTCTAAAGGCTCCATAATTTCAGAATCCCGAGATCCAGTCACATATCAAAATAATAGTTACATTAAATTCTTCCATCAGGATGAGGTCATTGATTCTATTTATACTTGTTCACATTACTCTAGCAGTCCAGAAAATCTGATATGTGAGAAAGGCCTCAATTTTGAACGTTGATGCAATGAACAATGAAAGCAAATGAATTTCTAATATGCTTCTCATATTCTGATGTTACTTCTTAAAACTTCTTTTTCTAATAACAGATTTCAGAATGTTTCAAGTGGCCAGCAAACATCGCATCACCCATCTTGTGTCTCAGAACATAATCTCTTCTTAATTCCCAGTATGCCATCTGTGTAGCGTGTTTCCATCTTTACTGTCAAAGTAATTATCAAGTACTTAATCAAATCTCAACAATGTTGCTTGAGATGATCTGTACTTTGTTATTTATCACATTACTCACCTTCGATCAACACATAAATGTCAGAATCAAAAATATTACACAGAAAAATATCTTTAAAAAAATCACAGAACATACTAGAACTCTTTACAGGTGCTACCAAGACTCTTTTTATTTTTTCAATTTTATTACATAAATTACATAAATAATTTTTGCCATAATTATTCTGCATATAGATCCACTTGAATTAAAGCAAGATGACAGGTAATGTGCTATTGCATTCCTTTATGTGCTTACATGACCATCAACTATGTACTACATAATAACACCTCAAACATACTTGTTAAATGAATAAAAAATGAATGAATGAATTCCAAGTGAATAACTTATGGGAAAATAAAAGTTTTATGAATAATGAATCTGGCATACTTCCAATCACACCCGCCTTTCATCCATGATTTTTTGATGCAGTAAGGTAGTAATTTGGGAGATAAGAATCTCCATTCAAACTCATCTACTGAGGCATCAGCTTTTCTCTATGTCTCATGTAATTTTATGTAAGAAAAGCAAATCTTAGATAGTAATTTCACCCATAGAAAATATCCTAAACATTTAAATAATATTGTATATTCAGTATTGAGACTACATTGCCAAACTATTTGAGTACTTCTTAAATTTACACAAGAATTTTTGTCATAGATGCACAAAATAAAAAAAAAAAAGATTCTTTATAAGTAAATCGACAAAAGTACCAACATACTCTTGGATACTTGGAAAAGAGTATTTGCACATTCAAACATGATGCTTAAATTACAATGATGAGCTTGTCAAAACACGGTACAATTATGTTATGAATAGAAGGTTGATTTTATGTTTCAATTTTAATGGAAATTAGATATTTGAATTCTGTCGAAATATGTCTGTCTGGGTTTAATAATTATGAAATGCATGTTCAGATTGAATGACCTAGCCAATTATTTCTACAAAAGTAGCTATTAAGAGAATTTTAAATACATAAGAATAGTAATGGCAAATCTCATGAATATTCGGTTTTCAAATTAATCAAAAGTCAGCTTCTATTTTGTCTTCTATGTAGTTATTATTAGATGATTTAGAGATGCTGTAAATTTTAAAATACTAAAATACTAATAACTATTGTAATGGATTACTCATAAAACACTAAAATGCCACAAATAAACCTTTGAATTTTAATTTTAGAGTAGTAAGTAAATAATTTTCTATTTTTATGTAATAATTAATATTATTTGAAACTACAGTATCCCACATGCTTTGGCTACTTATTAAGGAGGTAATAAAATATTATATTGTACTTGTTTATCTCTCAGTCTTCCTACTTCCCTCTTTTATCAGATAACTTCAGCATTCATTTGTCCAAATTGTATTAGGCAATGTATAGAGAATTGTTAGAAACAAATTTTAATATGAGCAAGGAAAATCATTATTTCATAATCCAAACTTAAAGAAATTGGGTATACATTTAGGTTCTGAGAGAAAATGGTATTTCATGAGAATTGCATGTAGAATTTTCTGTTTTCTTGACAGAATCATAAGCCTGTTTGAGCATGATAGTCTACTATTCTGACGTCTTAGGGTTTTCCAGGTAAACAGGCCAACTATGATACACGTAGAAGTTGAAACACAATTATGAAGTTTGAGAAGGTCAGCTTTCTAAGTTGTAATGCTAAATGGAAGGAGGAGTCTCAGAAAATCTGGGGATAGATATGTCAATCAGTGCAAAGACCATAAAGTGGGGATAGCAATGATATGAACTATCATTCAAGGAAGAAAAGCTTTCTATTCAAACCATGAGCAAGTATGTGATATCTTTGCACAGAGACATCAGAAAGTGACTTTATTAATTATTTTATATATTTACATTCCAAATGTTACAACTTCCTGATCATCCCTCCAAGAGTTCTTCATCCCATGCCTCCTTCCTTTTGCTTCTGAGAGGGTGTTCCTTTACCCAACCAACCACCTACTCTGGCCTCACCTCTCTAGCATCCCCCTACCCTGGGGTATCAAGTTTCTACAGGATTAGGCACATCCTTTCCCACTGAGGCTAGACAAAGCAATTCTTTGCTACATATGTATCATGGGCCACAGACCAGCCCATTTATGCCCTTTGGCTGATGGCTTGGCCTCTGGGAGCGTTGAGGGGTCCAGTTAGTTGATACTATTGCTTTTCCTATGAAGTTGCAATCCCCTTCAGCTCTTTCAGTCTTTCTCCCAACTCTCTCATAGAGGTCCCTGACCAGTCCAATGATTTTCTGTAAGTATCTGAATCAGTCTCAGTCAGCTGTTGTTAGAGACCCTCAGAGGAAAGCCATGCCAGGCTCTTCTTGTGAGTACAATATGGCATCAGTAATAGTGTCAGGGTTTGGTGTCTGTACAAAGGATGGATCCTATGTTGAGCTAGTCTCTGGAGCCTTTTCCTATAATCTCTGCTTTATTTTTGTCCCTGAATTTCCTTTAGACAGAAACAGTTCTGAGTCACTAATTTTGAAGATGGGTTGGTGGCCCCATGTCTCATATGGGGGGGCATGTTTATCTATTTGAGGTGGTATCTGTAGTTTTGATCTCCCCACTTTGAGCATTTTGGCTAAGGTCATCCTCACTGGGTCCTGGGAGCCTCTCACATCCCTGGTATCTGGGACTTTCTAAAGGTTGCCCCTATCCCCCACACAACACTGCTACATTTTTTTCTATTCATTCTCCTGGCACTCTGGACTTCTCTCCTGTCTCTGCCCATACCTGAACCTGCCACCATTTTTCCACACTGCTTCTCCTCTGACATTACCTTCCATCACCCTGCCTCTGGAGATTATTTTGTGCCCCCTTCTAACTGGGAATGAAGCATCCACATTTTGGCCCTTTCTTCTTGTTAAGGTTCATATGGTCTATTAGTTGTATCATGGAGCTCTAAGATCAACAATTGACAAATAGGATCCTCAAAAAATTGGAAATAGTTCTACATGAAGATCCAGCTATACCACTCTTGGGTATATATTTAAAAGATTTTCCACCATATCACAGGGACATATACTCCACTATGTTCATAGTAGCCTCGTTTGTAATAGCCAGAAGCTTGAAACAACCCAGATATCCCTCAACTGAAGAATGGATACAGAAAATGTGGTTCAATTACAAAATGGAATACTACTAAGTTATTAAAAATGAGATCATCATGAATTTTTGTGGGCAAATGAATGGAACTAGAAAATAGTATCCTAAATGTGGTAACACAGACCCAAAAGGACATGCATGGTATAAACTCACTGGTAAGTGGATATTAGCCAAAAATTTTAGAAAGTGAGTTTAATAATTTCATCATTTCAATGTTTGTGCCTTCAATTATCTAGATTTATATTCACCCTATAAAACAAATTAATATAAAATTAATCATCACAAATCAACCTCTTGCAAATTAAATCCCAATCTATTATTTATTGTGGGGCAGTGGGCTGTGAGAAGCAGCTGGGTGCTTGGTTGAGCATAATAAGCCTGAAACCCCAGACCCTTAAACCCTGAAACCCCAGGCCCAGGAGTTCTGGTCCTGGGCCTTTGTTCTTTTCATTTAGCTTCAGCCCTCCACAGCCCCTCCCACAGAGAAGCTTGTGGCCACCAGTCACAGGAACAGGCCTCAGGCTCTAGAGAGATTTACATACTAAGGAGATGCCTGAAGGCCAGAGGGTAGAACCAATTAAGCATTCTTCCCTAGCTCCTCCCCCCCCTTAAATGGTAGGACATGCTACCTACTTTATAGAGAATGCATGTTGAAAAACACAAAGAGTTAACTGGAATCTAAGCTAAGATCTCTATCTATCTATCTATCTATCTATCTATCTATATATATATATAGTTACTTTTTCCATTATTGTGGCAAAAATAAAATAAAAACAACACAAAAACGATCTGTTGTGGCATTGGATTTTGAGTGTACATACCCTATTTATTTAATTGCATCATTCATTTCTTAATTAATGAGTACCATAATTCATAGCAGAGATATTACTGCTTCAGAAAATCCCACTGCCGGTGGGAACATTTGACTGGGACTCAAAAGGTTTTCATATATCAAACAAAACACAAACCAGAGATACGATAGAACTTAGAAAATATTATATATATCAAAACCTGGCTTCAAGAGATTGATTTCTGCTAGGTTCCCTTCAACAAATATATTTTGCTGTTTTCAAATGAATAATTTTATATGTATTTTCATCATTAAACTCTAGAGCCATATATGAGTTGTGGGAAGTTGTGGAATCTTATCCTCATAGCACTTTTTATATTGTTCAATCCAGAGTCTGAAGTTTCTAATTTTTATTATTTATTTTTATGTAAATATGTTTTCTGGAAGATAAATTTTTATGTTTTTCCTCTAAATCCTCCAATCATCTCCATATACCTACTTACCCAACTTTGTTCTCTCTCATACTCTCTTTCAAAGAAAACAAGCAGACAGCAACAAAGGAAACACAAAATTCCCATAAAGTAAAAGAAAATTGAAAAATAAATCAAACAGGCAAACGACCAATAGTATTTTTAAAATTGCAAATTAAAATATAAAAATAAAACAAGTGTAACAAAAGTATATTTTGAAAACAAACAAATGAAAAAGAAGGACAAAAATACTATTAAGTTCTTTCTGTTTGGGGCAACTATTACTGGGCTCAGACCCTGTCCTGGAGCGTGCTTATATACCAACTGATTGACACTCCATTGGAGAAAACAGATTTGCCTTTATCAGGGGATCAATTACAAATAACATTGTCCCCTTCCATCCTTCGCTTGGTCCTTTTGGCTGGGGCAGACACCTAGCTGGTCTGCTCCCATGAAGACACCAGATCCTGAGCCATCCTAGAGGAATCACTGCACTCCAAGCAGGAGTATTTCAAAATCCCAGAGGCAGCCTGAGTTCCAGGAGCTCTTTCACCCAGGAGCTCAGGATCATAGGACCACAGAGACATCTGGACTCTGAGGAGTTCTAACACAACCAAGATAACTGGAAAGGCAGGCTCCAGTCTGAGACAGTGAGTGCAGGTAGCACTAGAGTTAACCAGATGGTGAAAGGAAAGCACAAGAACATAAGCAACAGAAACCAAAGTTACATGGCATCATCAGAAACCAGTTCTCCAACCATATCAAGCACTGCACACCACATCACACCAGAAAAGAAGGATTCAGAATTAAAATCACGTCTCATAATGATGATAAAGGACTTTAAGAAGGAAATAAGTAACTCCCTTAAAGAAGCACAGGAGAACACATGTAAATAGGTAGAAGCCCTTAAAGAGGAAACACAGAAATCCCTTAAATAATTGCAAGAAAACACAAACAAACAGCTGAAGGAATTAAACAAAACCATCCAGGATCTAAACATGAAAGTAGAAAAAATAAAGAAATCTCAAAGGGAGAGTACCCTGGAGATAGAAAACCTAGAAAATAAATCAGGAATCATAGACATAAGCATCACCAACAGAATACAAGAGATAGAAGAGAGAATCTCATGTGCAGAAGATACCATGGAAAACATTGACACAAATTTCTAAAAAAATGCAAAAAGCTCCTAACCCAAAACATCCAGAAAATCTGGGACACATTGAGAAGGCCAAACCTAAAGATAGTAGGCATACATGAGAGTAAAGATTCCCAATTTAAGAGGCCAGTAAATATCTTCAACAAAATTATAGAGGAAAACATCCTTAACCTAAAGAAAGAGATATTCAGCAACATATAAGAAGCCTACATAACTCCAAATAGACTAGACAAGAAAAGAAATACCTCCCGTTTTTCCGTCAGCATCTCATGGACCCTTCTCCAAAAAACAAAACAAAACATATAATTGGTCACAAAACAAGCCTTAACAGATACAAAGAGATTGAAATAATCCCTTGCATACTATCAGATCACCACAGACTAAGGTTGGGCTTCAATAATAGCTAAAAGAGTGGAAAGTCCACAGATTTGTGGAAACTGAACAACGCTCTACTCAATAATGACTTGGTAAAGGAAGAAATAAAGAAAGAAACTAAAGACTTTTTAGAATTTAATGAAAATTATGACACATCATACAAAAACTTGTAGGACTCCATGAAAGCAGTTCTAAGAGGAAAACTCAGAGCTCTAAGTGCCTACAAAAAGAAATTGGAGAGAGCATACACTAACAACTTGACAGCACACCTGAAAGCTCTTAGAACAAAAAGAAGGAAATACACCCAAGAGGAGTAGACTGCAGGAAATAATCAAACCCAGGGCTGAAATCAACCAATTAAAAAAAAAAAAAAAAAAAAAAAAAAACTATACAAAGTATCAACAAAACCAGGAACTGGTTGTTGAGAAATTCAACAAGATATATAAACCCTTAGCCAGACTAACTAGAGAGCACAGACAGTATCCAAATTAATAAACTCAGAACAGAAAAGAGAGACATAACAACAGAAATTGAGGAAATTCAAAAATTCAACTGATCCTAGTATAAAAGCAATACTCAACAAAACTGGATGGAATGTACAATTTTTCTAGACAGATACCAGATACCAAATTAAATCAGGAACAGAAAAACCATCTAAACAGTCCTATAACACCTAAAGAAATAGCAGCAGTCATTAAAAGTCTCCCCACCAAAAAAAAACCCAGAACCAGATGATTTTAGTGCAGAATTCTATCAGACCTTCAAGGAAGACCTAATACCAATTTTCTTCAAACTATCTCACAAAATAGAAAAAGAAGGAACACTACTGATTTCGTTCTATGAAGCCACAATTATGCTCATATCTAAACTACACAAAGACACAATAAAGAAAGAGAACTTCAGACCAATCTCCCTTATGAATATCAAGGCAAAAATACTCAATAAAATTCTTGCAAACTGAATCCAAACACACATCAAAACAATCATCCATCATGAACAATTTATCCCAGAAATTCAGGGATAGTTCAATATTTGGAAATCCATTAATGTATTCCACTGTATAAACAAACTAAAAGACAAAAAACATGATCATCTCACTAGATGCTGAGAAAGCATCTGACAAAATTCAACATCGCTTCATGGTAAAAGTCTTGGAAAGATCAGGAATTCAAGGCCCATACCTAAACATAGTAAAAGCAATATATAGCAAACCAATAGCCAACATAAAACTAAAAGAAGAGAAACTTGAAGAAATCCCACTAAAATCAGGGACTAGACAAGTCTGTCTACTCTCTCTCTCTGCCTATTAAATATAGTACTAGCAGTCCTAGCCAGAGCACTTAGACAACAAAAGAAAGTCAAAGGGATACAAATAGGAAAGGAGGAAGTCAAAATATCACTATTTGCAAATGATATGATAGTATACTTAGGTGACCCGAAAACTTCCACCAGAGAACTTCTAAACCTGATAAACAACTTCAGCAAAGTGGCTGGATATAAAATCAACTCAAACAAATCAGTAGCCTCCCTGTACTCAAAGGATAAACAGGCTGAGAAAGAAATTAGGGAAATGACACTCTTCACAACAGTCACAAATAATATAAAATACCTTGGTGTAAATCTAACCAAGCAAGTGAAAGATCTGTATGACAAGAACTTCAAGTCTCTGAAGAAAGAAATCGAAGAAGATCTCAGAAGATGGAAAGATCTCCCAGACTCATGAATTGGCAGGATGAATATAATAAAAATGAACATCTTGTCAAAAGCAATCTACAGATTCAATGCAATCTTCTTTAAAATCCCAACTTAATTTCTCACAGAGTTAGAAAGGGAAATTCTCAAATTCATTTTGAATAATAATAATAATAATAATAATAATAATAATAATAATAATAATAAAAACCAGGATAGTGAAAACTATTCTCAACAATAAAAGATCTTCTGGAGGAATCACTATCCCTGACCTCAAGCTGTATTTCAGAGCAATAGTGATAAAAACTGCATGGTATTGGTATAGAGACAGGCAAGAATATCAATGGAATAGAATTGAAGACCTAGGACACACCTATGGTCACTTGATCTTTGACAAAGCAGCTAAAATTGTCCAGTGGGAAAAGGACAGCATTTTCAACAAATGGTGCTGGTTCAGCTGGAGGACAACATATAGAAGAATGCAAATTAATCCATTCTTATCTTCTTGTACAGAGCTCAAGTCCAAGTGGATAAAGGACCTCCACATAAAACCAGAAACACTGAAACTAATAGAAAAGAAGGTGGGGAAGAAACGTTGATACTTGGGCACAGGGGAAATGTTCCTGAACAGCACACCAATGGCTTATGCACTAAGATCAAAAATTGAGAAATGAGACCTCATAAAATTGCAAGTTTCTGTAAGTCAAAGACACTGTCAATAGGACAAAATGGAAACCAACAGAATGGGAAAAGATCTTTACCAATCCCATATTCGATAGAGGGCTAATCTCCAATATATACAAAGAACTCAAGAAATTAGATTCCAGACAACCAAATAACCCTATTAAAAATGGGGTATAGAGCTAAACAAAAAATTCTCAACTGAGGAAACTCAAATAGCTGAGAAGGACCTGAAAAAAAAAATGTTCAGCATCCTTAGTCATCAGGAAAATGTAAATCAAAACAACCCTGAGATTCCACATTGTACCAGTCAGAATGGTTAAGATCAAAAACTCAGGTGATAGTAGATGCTAGCAAGGATGTGGAGAAAGAGGAACACTTCTGCATTGTCAGTGGGATTACAAGGTGGTACAACTACTCTGGAAAGCAGTCTGGTTGTTCTTCAGAAATTTAGACATAGCATTACCTGAGGACCCAGCTATACCACTCCTGGGCATATACCCAGAAAATGCTCCAACATATGATAAGGACCTATGCTCCACTATGTTTATAACAGCCTTATTTATAATAGCCAGAAGCTGGAAAGAACTCAGATGTCCTTCAACAGAGGGATGGATACAGAAAATGTGATACATTTACATAATGGAGCTATTAAAACAATGAATTTGAGAAATTCATAGGCAAATAGATGGAACTAGAAAATATTATCCTGAGTGAGGTAACCCAATCACAAATGAACACACATGGTATTCACTCACTGATAATTGGATATTAGCCCATAAGCTTGCAATACCCAAGAAACAACTCACAGACCACATGAAGCTCATGAAGAAGGAAGACCAAAGTGTGGCTGCTTCGGTTCTTCTTAGAAGGAGTAACAAAATACTCATGGGAGCATTTATGAAGACAAAGTGTGGGACAGAAACTGAAGGAGGGGTTGTCTGGAGACTCTTTTACTTGGGTATCCATCCTATGTGCAGCCACCAAAGGTAGATGCTGATGTGAATGTCAGGAAGTCCTGTAAGTATTACAGGAGCCTGATTAGCTGTCTCTTAGAGGTCTTCCAGAGTCTGACATATTCAGAAGTGGATTCTCACAACTAACCACTGAACTGATCATGGGATTTCTAATGGAGGAGTGAGAGAAAAGGCTGAAGAAGCTGAAAGGGTTCTCAGCCCCATGGGGAGAGCAACAATACCAACCTACCAGAGCTCCAAGGGTCTAAACCACCAGCCTAGGGGCACACAGGGAGGGATCCATGGCTCCAGCTGTATATGTAGGGGAGGATGGCATTGTTGGACATAGATGGGAGAGGAGGTTCTTATTTCAGTGAAGGCTGGATATCCCATTGTAGGGGAATTCGCAGGTGGAGAGGTAGGAGTAGGCAGGTGGGTGGGGGCACATCCTTATAGAAGCAGGAGGAGGGGGAATGGGATAGGAAGTTTCTGTTTGAGGGAAAAATGGGGAAAGGGGATCACATCTGAAATGTAAATAAAATATCCAATAAAAATGCAAAACATAACAAGAAACAAATAAGTTCGTGGCTCTGAGTAGACTTAGTTTCTACTTCACCATTGCCAGTTACAAGATTTGGCATCTGTGGGGTGAGTAAACTGAGGCAGGAAGTCATTTGGGGTCAGTGCTTAGAGGTGCGGATGGGTATTGGTCCAAATACTTATTAGGGCTGCTGACTATGGGAGCTAGAGATTAGAGAAATTATTCAACAGACTTTTCTTTGAGGGAATAAAGCTTAATTTACTGGGGCTGGCACTCTCTGTGGCCAATGAGGAGCTCTGAACTTTTTTAACTCCTTAGGGCTACCAAACAAAAAAAGAAAGAAAGTGAGAAAATTTGCACACATACATATATTTACATACACACTAAGAAAATGAAGCAAAAGGCAGATTCCAATAACTTCAAACATATAAATACAAACATACATGCATATATATACATATATGCATATATATGTATATAGATAGATAGATAGATAGATAGATAGATAGATAGAGACAGACAGACAGACAGACAGACAGACATATACATATTTACACACTGAATGGCTGGTGCAAAGCTTCAGCAAGCAGGCTCAAAGAATTTCACACATATCATATGTATACACACAAATGATAGATGAACCAAGGTCTGACACACACCCAGATAAGCTTAACATATATATAGATTCAGAGAGATATAGATAGATAGAAAGATAGATAGATAGATAGATAGATAGATAGATAGATAGATAGATATACAGACATATACATTTGACGGATGAAACAAAATTCCAACACACTCTCATAGAAACTTTACACACACACACACACACACACACACAACACACACACACACACCAAGTATACACATATAGACATACACATAGTTGATGGGGGAAGGAACAATGTCCTAACATACTCTCTCACAAACTTCACATACATACATACATACATACATACATACATACATTCACAAAGTTGATTCATGGAAAGAACAAGGTTTACAGTTTTCAGAGTGGTTGTACCAGCTTGCAATCCCACCAACAATAGAGGAGTGTTCCTCTTTCTCCACATCCTTACCAGCATCTGCTATCAGCTAAGTTTTTGATCTTAGTCATTCTGACTGATTTTTCTTGTTTTTTCCCCCATGGGTTATATATTCTAGCAAAATCTTTCAAGCAGTGTAAAATTACAATGTGATTATGTCTTAGATTTCTTCTAGTGAATGACTATCAAAAACAGTATATTACCCAATACCTTTCTAAGAAATAACATTACATACTACTGGTAAGGAAAACAAATTACTCCCAAGAAACCATGGGCATTCCTAACTAAACAACTTGTTACAGATTAACAAAGTGTAAGAAAGTATGATAGTTTTCTCAGCCAATTTTTCTTACTGACAGACACAATTTGTGACTGTAAAAAAAGATTTTTTATTTTATTATTTATCTTTAAAATTAATCTTAAAAGAATTTAAAAGAATCACAAATCTGAACTTTTATATTAAAGTGAATAATATCTACTCTAAATATTCAGAATGTATATCTACTCATCAGCAATTCTTGTTAAACCATATCAGGAAGCTGAGGGCAATAATAGGTATAGGGAATTAATCATCACTTGCCCAGCCTCAGTGAGAGTCACATCACACAGTGCTGCCATTGTTCTTGTTCACTGACCATAAGAGGTCTCTAGTGTAACTAATAAAAGTGGCCCTTTCTGAACTTTAAATTGTTCCCTAATATTATCTACATCAGAGCCAGTGGCAAAAGCATCTTATCCTGGCTTCACTAACCATTTTATTTTTGTAAATGTTTTCTAAGTGGTTTCTATTGATCATTGCTGACAATCTACATCTCTAAGTTCTTTCCTAGGGTGGTTGTGATTGAGTCATTAATCTGCTCTAACAGCAAAGCCTGAAAGAGATGAAGCTCTATTCTTGTGAGTGCAAGAAGTACTGTCCAGTGAGGGGAGGGAAGGCCTTTAGAGTTTTATACAATTCTCAGGTTAAGGGGAATGTGAGAGCCAAAGGCAGAGTAGAACTCTATAAAAGCATGAAGTCGCCGGGCGGTGGTGGCACAAGCCTTTAATCCCAGCACTTGGGAGGCAGAGGCAGGTGGATTTCTGAGTTCAAGGCCAGCGTGAGTTCCAGGACACCCTGTCTCGAAAAACCAAAAAAAAAAAAAACATGAAGTCGAAGGAACATACAGTCATTGGGATCATGACTCAACAGAAGTGGACCCATTATGGCTGTGCTAATGCATGGACTGAATTCCATGAGTTCTAAAGCCATTTGCCAGCCCTCCTACATGGCCTTTGGTACATTATCTTAGTGCTAGGATTCCATGTGGCTTGAATTGGAACAGGTCCTGTGTGCAATGCTATGTTCTAGATGTTCACTTTGTCACCAGTCAGTCTTCATATCTCTGAAAAACACTATCCTTGGAGTCATTCATCATTGCCTTTGGCTCTTGCAATATTTCTACTCCTCTTCCTCAAGATCCCAGAATCTTGAAGGGCAGGCACTTAGGCTTGACTAATCTAATGTCTCACACACCCTGCATGATGTTCAGTTGTGGGTTGTGTTAATTCCTACCTATTACAACAAGAAGCACCAATTTCCCCAAAATTAGGATGAGAAGTAAACCTCTGTCCCTGCTCCCCAGAGATCCACTCTCTTTTCATTTTGAGTTTTTCTCAAAATTGAGCCACCAGAAAAAACAAAGTGTTCAAATATGTCAACTTAGGAAGGTTACAATTCATTTCTCACCTTTAAAGCACACTTCATGAAATGAAATACATACCTGAGCAATAAAATGTCTGCGAAGTTATGATTACATTGGTAATGAGTTTAAGAGAAACTTAATCTTATTATTGTGTAAAAGAACATATACATAAACTGATATTCCCTCTACTTGTAGATCAGTGCCTTGATCATAATAAACATTGGCTGCAGCAATAGATCTTTGCCATAAGGTTGTTAAGAACAACAAACAGACTTAGAAACATTTTGTAATATTTGTCGGGTGGTCCGTAGTACCCCTTTGTCTACTGACTCAAGATGTAACCCCTTCCTGGCACTGGAGATTTTACTTGGTGACATAGGACCTGTTCTTAATTGCTATACAATCTTTGATAATTACAGTTAATTTACTTTATACCACCTTGTATTTGCTATTTGCAACTGTAATCAGGTTCAAGCTCTTCTCTTTGGCAAACAGCAGATTTTCTGTAGTTTTCTGTTCCAGTCTCTGTTGTATCTTATTATCACTCTGAATAAATGTGGGGGGCATAACATGATGTCAAGAAATTTCTTTGCTATGACAAAATACCTAACAAGAATCAACTTAATAGTAACAGGGTTTGTTTAACTGTGGTTTGAGAGTCTAATCCATTATAACAGAAGAGTCAGGGCTGCAGCCAGTGCTATTGCACTGGGAATAAGCACATGGGACTCCTAATTTCTTTATATTTTTGCAGAACAGGAAACACCAATTTGCCAAAAATGAGGATGAGAAATAAACCTCAGTCCCTGTTCCCTAGAGATCCACTTCCTTTTCATTTTGAGTTTTCCTCAAAACTGGGACACCAGTGAAAACCAAGTGTTCAAACATATCAACCTAGGAAAGCTACAATCCATTTCATACCTTTACTAGACATTAACATCAAGACACGAGACAGGAAATAAAACCAGAGGGTACTTTAAATTATTTATATATCATCTCAGTTATGTAGTTACTACTAAAGGAAGACAGTAATAATAAGAATCTATAGATGATAACATGGAAACATACACATACACACATGTATGTTTGAATTTGAATGAGTTGTAATGATGTATGTACAATTAAAAAAGAAGGTAACTCAATTAAGACCTCTAGTTATCCTTCAATTTAATAATTTTAAATTATATTTCATAATCAGATTCTTTAAATAATGTTATTTTGAAAGTGTTTGATAAATAGAACAGACAAACATGTTCTTCATGTGTAATTTATGTCTAGCAATTATTATATAAGGACTGAAAACCAGGCAAGGAATCATAAGGAAGTAGTTAATTTAAGGAATATTCAGAAAACTCAATGCATCTTTTTGGTGTCATCACTTAAAAATCCAACCAAAAAGGAAAAGCTGTGACTTTTCTCCACCAAAAAAAAAAAAAAAAAAAAAAAAATCCTTGCTGTAAATTGAACTAAAATGTAAGAGGAACAAATAGACTAGACAACTATAACCAGTCATCTTTGAAAAGAGATTAATGCAGAACTTTCTGTTAATATTAATGTAGGTATAATTTAGAAAGCAATGTTGTGTTACATCATTCATCATTGACATGAAATATATAAAATAAGTAATTAAAAACACATTTGTTATTTTATGTGAACCTACTGTTCCATTATCTAAAAGACTTGGTAAAACAAAAGGAGTTAGTTTTCAAAATCCACCATATCTACTACAGTAGATTTGCCAAAAGTCATGGAGTACCAAATTTGCAATCTAAGGTCAATCCATTGATTCTCTTGTGTGCCCTATTAGAGGAAGAAGTTGTGCTTTTTTCCTTCTGTTATCTCTATCAAAAGATTTTGATGTCTTACTTAATTTTCACAGGAAATATGAAAGACAGAAAATGATTTTCAAAGAAGTGAACTAATGTCAACAAAGGCTTGTTCTATCTCCTAGATATTAATACCTAAAACTTTAACTTGAAGGGTTCCAGTTTTCATGTCATCATCCATAAGTACAAGAGTAACAAGCAATATTTTAAGACAATAATTAAGGTTTTTTTGTATATGTAAAAAGGTATCATCATTGTTCCAATAATTTAATTTTAAGGCTCTTTACTCACAGCACCTCACATCCAGACTTGGTCATTTGCAATCATTATAACAGATTTTAAATTAAGTATCTATATTATCTTACACATTTCAATTATTCCTATTCTTTCTTAATAATGTATTTTCTTACTAGATAGGTAATTCACTGATACTTGAGATATACAAAAAACAATTATCGAAAAATAAAATCATAAACATAAATACCAAATAGGACTACAAAAGCTAAAATTAAAAAAGAACATTTATTTTGTATTAAAAATATTTTCTTTTCTCATATGATACATCCTGACAACAGTTTCCACTCCTAGAACCTCCCTTTACATTTTTTCTATTCCAGAAATACTCACTCCCCAGTATCCTCATCAGAAAAGAGTATGCCTACAAGAGAAGATAGCCAAACTAGACAAAACAAGATACAATGGGATGAAAAAAAAAGCTTTTATATCTGTACTAGACTAGGCAATCCAATAGGAAGAAAGAGTCTAAGGAGCAGGAATGAAAATAGAGAAACTTCTGCTCACACTGTTAGGAGTCCCACAAATAAAAACATCAAGCTAATAGCCACAAGGTATACATAAAAGACCTGTTATAGAGCAATGAAGGCCACCTCATCTTGTTGCTTTAGTCTCTGTGAACCCATTGTAAGCTCTCCTTAGTTGATTTGGTGGGTCATGTTCTCATGGAGTCCTTCATCCTTTCTGACTTCTACAACCTTTAAAAGAGAAACCTGGACAGCAAGCCAGCCAAAAAACCCTTCACCTCCAATCTGTCTTGCTTTCACAATGTGCTGAGGCAATGGTGACTCAGAATTTGTGGGCATGGCCAAGAATGTTTGGTTTAACTTGAAGCCTATGCCACAAAAGGTAGGTTACCTATGTCCTACAATCACTGTTTGGCCATTAATCAGAGAGTGGATAACCCAGTGAACTAAGGTAGAACTAAATAGGACTGTCAAAAAAAATCAATTAAATTATTTCTAAAAATATTAATATTTTTCTCACAGATTATTGCCTTGTTCAGTTGTTGTCATCAGAGAAGCTTCCTCTAGAAGCATATGGGAGCAGGAGCAGAGACTCACAGTCAGACATTATTTAGACAGAATGTCTAAATTGGAAGTATCCATCAGATACCTTTCCTCAGAAAAGTGAAGGCTTCCCATGGAAATCAATCAGCCTTGGCACACCAAGTTTCAATCAGGAAGACTAGGCAATTCTTCTCCAATTGAATCTAGAGCAGACAGCTTAGTTAGGGGAAGGGGATTCAAAGGCAGACAATGTAGTCAGAGAAAACGCCTTCTCAGGAAACTGTTTTCGTCTAATGTTTTTCCTTGACTATTTCTTATTTCCATGTTTGGTGTACCTTATTTCTCAAACTATCTTTTTTAGGGGATGGTCATGCTATAGAAATATCCATATATAGTGTATGGAAACTATAAACTTTTTTTTGGAAAAAGAATGTGATACAGATTTTGGTTAATGTAGAATAGAAAAAGAGCTGGGAGTAGTTGGAGGGGGGAGAATCATAACCAGAATATACTGTGTAAAAGAAAGTCCATTTTCAATAAATAAAAATGTGAAATTAAAAACTAAAGCTATTTGAATTTTTTTCCAAATAATGAATGATAGCATATATAATGATACTAATAAAAATCCAGGCTCATATGTACCAAAGTATAACAAAAAATTACTTCACCTTAAAATCTTTTTTTTAAAGATTTACTTATTTTATTTGTGAGTACAATGTAGCTGTCTTCAGACACAACCAAAAGGGTATCAGAATCCATTAAAGATGGTTGTTAGCCACCATGTGGGTGCTGGGAATTGAACTCAGGACTTCTGGAAGAGCAAAGAATGCTCTTAACCTCTGGTCTATCTGTTCAACCACTCCTTGAAATCCTATGTAAATATTTCCAAGATGTGGTTTCCTGCTGTTTCAGAATCTTCAACATGACATATTACATAAATATAATTTCTGTTGGTACTTTCTTGACTTATTAAAATAAAACCATATAGCCCACATATTTAAATAAAAATAGAACTGTGTTCGGTTAAAAAAATATATGTGTATTCGTTTTCTATTTTCATACATAAGTTGATTTTTTAAATCAAACTGCAAGTTAAAATATAAATTGGAATATATTTTAAAGCACATGGTCCATAAAACCTATTCTGATATTTATATTCCAGTGCCTTGCTGCAACTCTATTGTTGGATAACAGTCTGATTGATTGCTCTATGATAGACCTCACAATGCCCAGAGCAGTGGGTCATAAAACCAGAGAAAAGAGAAAATTCTGGAATTTGGTTACATCTGTGACCTCAGTTGCTAATGAATCCTGTAGGCTCATTAACTACAATTTTAACATGTTAAAATTAATTGCTTTTAGTTTAATGAAGTATTATTACCCTTGCTTGGAACAATGCTAAACATCTCAACAAACTTAAGTATTGTTTGTTACAGATGAGCCGTGACCTTGAAAAGGTTTTGTTTTCTCATTTTAGTTTTAAACTCAATGTTATGTATAATACAGATTGAAAGGTGCAATTTAAGTTGATAGTAATTATTTATATATTATGTATAGGCTTACATTTTCAAAACCTACTTTACTAACGGTTTTCAAATGCTTCAAATTCCCTTCTAGGCCACTGTACAAAGATAGGGGAGAAAAGATGGTAAATAAGACAAGAGGCTGTGGATCTGTTTAGAATTAGTTCTTTGAGGTTCAGTCTCCATTGTCAGAATACCAACAGTACAATTCAGTAGTTTCAGGATACTAAACAGAAATCAGCAGAGGCGGCACAATCCAGCAGAAACAGTCAGGACTCTGCTGAATCAGGACAAGTCAGTGTGAGTGAACAGAACTGGCTAATGCACCAGAAGATTTCTGTCATGCCTTTCTCAATGAGGCAAAGATGCAAGATCAAAGAACTGTTGAAAAGCTAGCTCTGCCAGTGCCCCTGTCACTGTCTGTTTAGTCCTACTTACACTCTTTCCAAACATCATGTGTCTTCTCACTCATCATGTTTAGCAAAATATCACATGAGTCTGCTTCAGCAAATCAACATGTGAGGCTGCATCTTATGACACAACCATAAATTTCCACTTCACTTATAAGTTATGCTGTATTTCCAGTTATTTTCAATCATATGTGATTCACTCATATATATTCAATACTATTCTGAAATTTCTTTTGTAAAGATTTATGATTTTGCATTCTTCTATGTGCTGACCTCCAGTTGAACCAGCACCATTTTTAAAAATGCTGTCCGTTTTCCACTGCACAGTTTTAGCTCCTTTGTTAAAGATCAAGTGATCATAAGTGTGTGGGTTCATTTCTGGGTCTTCAACTCTATTCCATTGATCTTCCTGCCTTTCTCTGTACCAATACCATGTGGTTTTTATCACTATTGCTCTGTAGTACAGCTTGAGGTCAGAAATGGTGATTCCCCCAGAAGTTCTTTTATTTTGAGAATAGTTTTCATTACCCTGGTTATTTGTTATTCCAAATGAATTGCAAACTGTTCTTTCTATCTCTATAAAGAATCAAGTTGGAACTTTGATGGAGATTGCATTGAGTCTATAGATTGCTTTCTGCAAGAGGGCCATTTTTACTATACTAATCCTGCCAATCCATGAGCATGGGAGATCTTTCCATCTTATGAGATCTTTAATTTCTTTCTTCAGAGACTTGAAGTTTTTGTCATAAAGATCTTTCACTTGCTTGGTTAGATGGGGAGATCTTTCCATCTTATGAGATCTTTAATTTCTTTCTTCAGAGACTTGAAGTTTTTGTCATAAAGATCTTTCACTTGCTTGGTTAGATTCACACCAAGGTATTTTATATTATTTGTGACTATTGTGAAGGGTGTCATTTCCCTAATTTCTTTCTCAGCCTGTTTATCTTTTGAGTAGAGGAAAGCTACTAATTTGTTTGAATTTGCATTCTTATCTCCTCATACTAAGCTCAAGTCCAAGTTGATCAAAAATGACTCCATGAAACCAGATACACTGAAACTAATAGAAGAGAAAGTGGGGAAGAACCTTGAGTAATTGGGCACAGAGGAAAATTTTCTGAACAGAACACCAATGGCTTATGCTCTAAAATCAAGAATTGACAAATGGGACCTCACAAAATTGCAAAGCTTCTGTAAAGCAAAGGATACTTTCTATAGGACAAATTGCAACCAATTTTTGGGGCAAAGGTCTTTACAAATCCTTCATCCAATAGTGGGCTAATAGCCAATATATACAAAGAATTCAAAAACTTAGATTCAGACAATCAAATAATCCTATTAAAAACAGGGTACAGAGCTAAACAAATAATTCTCAACTAAGAAAATTTGAATGGCTAAGAAGTACTTTGTATTGCTAGTTCCTCAACCTAGAACTGACCTTAATACTTACATGCAATTAAAGTGGCATAAAAGCAAAAAGGAGAGGGGGTAATAGAATAGGGTTTTTCTAGGGAGGAAAAATGGGTAAAGGGGATAGCATCTGAAATGCAAGTAAATAAAATATTTAATATAAAAATAAATAAATAAATTATAAAATGAAATAAAATTCACCATAAAAAATGTTCAACATCCTTAATCATCAAGGAAATGCAAACTAAAATAACACTGAGATTCTACCTCATACTGGTCAGAATGGCTAAGATCAAAAACTCAGGTAATAGCAGATGCTAGTGAATGTGGAGAAAGAGGAATACTTCATTGTTGGTGGGATTGCAAGCTGATACAACCACTCTGGAAATCAGTCTGGCGATTCCTCAGAAAACTGGACACAGTATTACCTGAGGACCCAGCTATACCACTCCTGGGTATATACCCAAAAGATGCTCCAACATATAACAAGGACACATGCTCCACTATGTTCATAGCATCCTTATTTGTAAAAGCCAGAATCTGGAAAGAACCCAGATATCCTTCAACAGAGGAATGAATACAGAAAATGTGGTACATTTACACAATGGAGTATTACTCAGCTATTAAAAACAATGACTTCATGAAATTCTTAGGCAAATGGATAGAACTTGAAATTATAATCCTGAGTGAGGTAAACCAATCACAAATGAACATACATGATATGCACTCACTGATAAGTGGATATTAGCCCAAAAAGTTGCAATACTCAAGATGCAATTCACAGACCACATGAAGTTTATTAAGAAGGAAAATCGAAGTGTGAGTATAAATAAATAAATACATACATATATACATACATACATACATACATACATAAGAAACATTTAAAAATATTAAAGTGTATCTGTATTGACCTTTTATGTGAAAATAAAAGAATATGAATTTTGTTTTCCTTGTCCTTCGCCAATGTCAGATTCCTGCCAGATAGCCCCAAAAGCTCTCTACATCTCCTGACCATCATGTTAAAGCTTGTCTCTAACAACATCGACATGTTGGTAGCCAAAGTACATGACTTGAATCTGAAAATGGACTACTAGACAGAGTTATTAGTTTACCGTGCTGGAAGCCAAGGACCTGTAATATTCTTCAAAGAGCTTTACCAACCTAAGACAGAAGTTCATTGCTTTTGATAATGCATATTGTACAATGAGTAAGGAAGGCATTCTTGTCAGAACACCTAAGACAGGCTGAGTCTGGTTTATGGAAGAAAATAAATTTTTAATTTTACTTTTTGAACAGTTTGCTCTGAGTCCTGTTTGTAATTGTCTGTGAAACCTTCAAATTGATCTCTGTAATAACACTACTAATTTTTATACTCACCAGTGGTATATAGGGTTCCTCTTTCTGACATCTTTTCCAAAGTGTGTTGTTAGATTTCGTTATAGTAACTGTCCTGGTAGCCTGTTTCGCTGCCATCTTCACAAAGCAGAGTTACTTGAATTTAAAAAAAAAAAAAAAGAAAGAAAAGAAAAAAAAAGGAAAACTTCCATCAGATTTCCTTTAGATGAGTCTGTGGGCAATTTTTTGACTAATGATTTATATGGGAGTACACAATTCATTATGAGTTCTGATGTATCTTGGCAGGTGGCCCTAGAGGACTAGTGGTTTCACTTAACCTGGAACCCCTGAGATCTCTCAGACACTGGATCATCAACCAGGCAGCATATACCAGCTGATATGAGGCCCCCAACACATATACAGCAGATGAATTTCAGGTCTAGGTTCAGTCAGAGAAGATGAACCTAATCCTCAAGAGACTGGAGGTTCCAGGGACTTTAGAGCTTTGGTAGGGTTCGGGTAGAAGGGTACAGGAGTGTGGACAACCTCGTGGAGACAGGGACTGTCCATGGTTTCACTTCCTGCATCTAGATTCCTTCCTCTAGATTTCTGATATGAGATTTTGCCCTACCTTAAATTTATATATAAATTTTGCAGGATTTTTTCTTTGTAAATTTGGAATATATTCTAATGGCAATATTAGGAGATGAAAAAGAAGAAAGAGTATGCAAAAGTACAATGAGATATGAAGGGGTAAAAAGATCTGGAGAAGAACCTACAAGAGGAACACTGGTAGCAGAGATGTAGGGAAAAATAATAAAAGGCAAATCACAAAATAAACTATATTCATACATGTGATAATGGTATATGATATATTATATGATGATGCTCAAAAAATAAAATATTTAAAGTGTTTCATGTAGTCCTGGTAAGATGGCTCAATGGTTTAAAGAGATTGTTGCTAAATATGGCAACCTAACCCAGATGCAGAGTAGAAGACAGAGAACTCATACATGGTGTCCTCTGATTTATATGATTAAATGCCTTACTGTATACACACACACACACACACACACACACACACACACAGAAACAGACACATACATCTATAATAAAGATTTAATGTCATATAATATTTGCTCAGACAGTGTTCATGGTGTAAACACAAAAACGCTGTACTCACATCAAACAAATTTGTGAGTTAATTCTGTAGTCACATATGATTGATTGTGTCCCATATATCACTGATTTTGTGTACCTAAGCCTCCTAAGAGAATGTGTATTATTGATATGCTTAAGGCCACATCAAGGACACCAGTGCCTCAGATGAAAGTAATTTCCAGTTTTTAAATTTTTGCACATTTTAGATTTGAAATTTTCAATTTCAAAAAATAGCAAAGCCTTTTTCTGGTACAAGTAAGTTCATTACAATATATTGTTCTTTAGAAAAACCACTATGTACCGAAACTATACACAATATCTTCCTCATCTAGGTTGAATGTATACTGTGTTGTCTCCCATGTAGAGATCCTACTGAAATTAAGTAGGCACTCCATTTTCTGTGTTGCATTTGATCCATCTCCACCAGACAATGGTCCTACAGATTTCAGCTTCTCTGTATGTATATCTGTCATTTCTTGGTCATCCCCTTATAGTGAAACAGGTTACAGAGCTATGTTCAACACTTTCCTGTTGACTTACAGTAACAGAACAAATACATTTTAAAATAAAGGCATTTTTAAATCATTGGTAAAAAAAATAAAGTACACAGACATTTCTCTTGTTGGCTTCAGTTGTCATTTTGCGACATTCTTAGTTTTCAGTTGTTGGAAGCTAGTATTCTCTTTGGAAACATTTAACTAGTTACACACATGTTAGAATGTTAGGTCAGGAGTCAGACATAAATGCAGACAATGAATGGCTTTCCTAAGGGACAAAAAGAACTGATGATAATCTGGTTTTGGTTTTTAACACTTTAATTCTCTGTCATCATAAAAGGCAATCATTTGGTCTTTAGATTTTTCAACACATGTGAAAACGTCTTTTATTTTTTTATTTATCAGTGGGAAAGCTTGTCAGTTCACCAGGATGTCTAACTTTAATTGTAACTAGAGTGGTTCTTGTACTACTTATATGTGGCTTAGGAATCATGTTGGAACATTTTACTTTCTTTTTGGATACAGACTCATTTTTGTCTGTAGTTTTATATGAACTTTGAGCTGTTTACATTTTTGTAGAATCAATAAAAAGCAGACCAAAGACAAATTTAAAGAACCATGAAATAAAAGAAATTATACTGTGTTCTCACTAGGTTAACACAGTAAAGAGCTAACCTGAAATTTTTATTAATATTACATATTATATATATGAATTCAATAAAAAAGTTTAAATTATTTGATATAAATGTATCTAAATGCAGTAATTAGTGTTATTTGTGCTAGAAACCCTACAGAGACTTACATTATAACAGAAAATATTAGTTTAAAATTGGTCCTTCATTTAAAAACTATTCATGAATAAAATCGATCATAAAGTTTTATGTTAAAATTAAACATCAGATTAAATACAAGTTTGGCTCAGGTACATGTACTAGATCTCAGTTATATATGTAATGTGTGCTAGATTACAGATAAATTAAAACAAAGACTCTTGCCTTCATTTTAGCTACCTACACATACAAAGTTCCATTTTATACTTAATGCCTTTGTATCTGCTTTCCTGGTGCCAGCACCAGAACAAATACTGCCATTTATCTTCACAATGGTCTTCTTTTTGTTTATTCTAAATTAACTAAACTGTGAATTTTAACTGCATTAATAAAAAAGTTCTCTCCTCAATCATTGTCAGTGATGATACATTTGTCTTTGCATTAATATTCATCATAACATAAAGTAATTTATTCAGTAGTTCATAAACTTTTCTTCTCCCTACTTCTACTAAGATACTTGGTTTTAAACTCAGGAAATTTGTCTATTTTATATTTTGTTCACAGTTCATTTCCTACACTAAAATTATATATATATTGGTTTTTCGAGAAAGGGTTTCTCTGTGTAGTCCTGACTATTCTGGAACTCACTCTGTAGACCAGGCTGGCCTCGAACTCAGAAATCCACCTGCTTCTGCCTCCCAAGTGCTGGGATTAAAGGCGTGCGCCACCACCGCCCGGCCACTAAAATAATATTAATAAATAAAAATTTGGCATCATCGCTTGATGGGGAGGGAAGACTATAAAACAATGGGAAAGAATAAATAATATTTGAGGAGAAAAAAGAAGATATAAGAGGGAGGAGAAAAAATGGGGAAGAATGAGTGTTGGAAAAACAAGAGAATGAAAGAATATACTAAATTTTTATCCTTTATCCTAGGGTACTGATGCACCACATTCTTACATACTTAGTGTAGTAGTTTTGTTGAGATGAATTCCTCATATATCTAAGAGAGCTCTCTTGCAAAATATCTGATAATACTAGCATTCAGTTTTTTAAATGCCAAAGAACCTTAAGTCCCCAAAATTCCATTCAGAATTTTCATCCAGAATTTTTACACTGTTAGGAGCTGCGGCGAGCGGTGATAATAATCGCCATTACAAGATGGCGTGGGCATCCGGTGCGCCCACAAGTAAACAACTAAACTGTGCAGGTGCAAAAGGCAAAAGCGCGCCAAGCCACTGCCTATCCCGGGGCGTAATATAGGGTGATGAGTGAACAGCGAATCAGAAGTGAACACGCCACTCTAGGGTGCATATAAGCAGTGCCTTTTCCGGGCTTGGTGTCTTCTGCTTCAGCTGATACAAGAATAGAGCCTCACTGTAGTAACTACCCGAACACTGCCTCAGGTGTCTCTTTTGCGGGCAAAGGGGATTTGAAAAAGGGCGCGGAACATTACACCATGTATTCAGAGAGTTGGTTTCATTTTTTCACCTCTATCCTTACTTGGTAAGTATTGGACCTGATTGTTAATGTATCAGACAGAACTCTACTACAAGAGATTTTGATTTAGTTTATGTTAAAGGCCTGGGAATTTTAGTATCTTCCCAAATGGTCCTAAGAGTTTATTGGCATATATGGATTTTCCACCTCAGATATTTTGCAAACTTTAACAAATGATAATTTTCTTCCTTACAGTCAAAAGTTAGCTAGATGCAAAAGTCTCCAAAATATAACAATAAGAACATACTGTGTGAATGAATTACAAAAATATTATTCAACTATTTTACAATTCATTTACAGATGATTTAAGATGTTATGGAAGCAATATGAATTCCGTAAAATCCAAACTTTAACATTTGCTTTCTGATCTTATCCTGGGGATAGAAACCTGTGGAAAGCTACATTTCAATAATTCTGGAGAGCAACAGCATGCAACAAATGCCAATCAGTCGCACAAAAGAAGAGTGAACAATCAATAGTGGACAGTTTATATGTTGCTAAACTCTGGTTCTCTGCAGGTTAGATGTATTAAATTCAGTTTTGAATTAGAAAAGCCCCAAGAGCAATAAAATATGTAATCCAAAGTGCTTCTGTATTGATCCCTAAAACACAAGATAATTAAGAACAATTACTGCATGATGGCTTTTATATTTCTGCCTGTGTGTTAAGTAGAAAAATCAAAAACAACAACAACAACAAAAACTAAAAGAGAGTATACTTAGAGAATGAAACAGGAGCATTCAGTGGAAAGAAACTTACGAGAGATATTAGAGGGAAGATGAGAGCTAATGAACACTTCTACTTGACAGTCAAATACATTTCTTACTTTGCCTTCCCGTGAACTCACAGTTTAAAAATTGTGTTTAAAAAGACACTGAACTAATTTCTTTCTTGATAATAAAACCCTGCTGTGTTCCCTGTTAATTTACTTGATTATTTCATAATGAAGGCTAGGAGGCCTTGTCGTTTAAATTTATTTCCATCTACAAATCCTGTAATTTGAGAAAAGTACTTAAAACTTAAGAAAAACTTACTTGATCATTCACTTACTCAATTTACCCCAAAGGAACAATTTCTTATGTTCATATTTAAAATAATTAATCTTAGTATTCTGAGACATATAATGAAAATTTGGCTCAATGTATGCATACATTTTCATTCTCAAAAATGTCTTTGAGGTTATATTCACTTGTGTGAATTCACTGAAAATTCTTTCACAGCCAAATTGATCTGTTCTGCTTTACCTATAATTCAACATTTTATTTTCACTTTATTGCAAACAGAACACTCTGTAATTTTATTGTACTAAATTTTATATACTTAAAATTATGTTTGAACACACAAATGTATAAATAAATTCAATTGAACATTAGTGCTGTCAGAATTCTATAGAAGGAAGAAGTTTTTGCTTTAATCTGTATGAGATCTACCCTCATTACAGAGAACATTACCTTATTCAATCTGAGAAATACACATTCTTTGTATTGAAAAATGCCCCAATAAGCTGAGAATATGTAGTGAAATGCCTATGCTCTCTATGACCCACTCAAAAGGTAACATGTAAGAAGCCAAAAAAATTACTATATATTCATTTTTTCTTTTAAATATAAGATATTGTAATACCGAATTATATATTAATAAAATACCTTGTTTTTCCTTGACTTTAAAAAACAGTTCATTCAGCTAAATAACACTCAGTAATAGCCAAATGGAAACACAACATTGTTTTTGATGAAGTAGGATGTCTAAAAGCTATTGGCTTTGAAGATCATAGAAAGATAAAAGTATTTTTATATATCAAGAAAATATGATGTAAAGAATTTTCATACATAATTCAAATTATTTGTCATACAATAATATAAACAAGTACAAATATAGGAAAGAAATTTATAGGGTATTCTTAGTCTTGATTAGGACATTTGGCTAGTACCAGATATAAAGGAAAAGGGTGGTGAATATAATTACTTGATATAACAGGTACTAGAAATGTTAGGTACCTTAAATGAATCTCATCAGTCATGTTCAGGTGAATTCTTTTAAACAAGTTAGGCTCATTAATTAAGATGTCATTGAATAAAAAAGAACAAGATATATTAAAGGCACTGAGGCAGTGAGGAAGTTGATACAAAGTAATCCAGAATAGGAAAAGTCCAAGTCTTCTATGTGTATTTATATAAATAGGGATTAAATTTATTATGGTATAATATCATGTTCATGCAAACCTTATTCATTTTTTAATGATTAATCAAATTATGATAATTGACTGATCCTCTTTTCAGTTGAATTGACAATTATTTTCAATATGTGGAAGTAAAGGCAGGTTACTTTAATTCTAATTTTAAAGGAAAACATATACGAGAATATACAAGTATAAATTAACACATAAGTAATTAGAAATTATTTTAATGGCGAATAAGAAAGTATTTTAGATCATTATTATTTTTTATTTTTTTTTACTAGATATTTTATTTATTTACATCAAATGTTATCCCCTTTCCCAATTTCCTCTCATGAAAATTCCTATTCTATACCCCCTCCAAATGCTTCTATGAGGGTGCTCCCCTATCCACCCATCCACTCCCACCTCACTGCCTTGGCATTCCCCTACACTAGGGCATCAAGCTTTCACAGGAAAGAAAATTAATATTTAATATCTGTGATGTTTTACTATGCTGATTTCAACTTCAGTTGACTACATTTTTAGTGATAACAACAAAGAATGTTAAGTTGAAAGGAACTAATTTGGGAAAAGAAAATTATTTAATTAGGATTAGAAATATTCTAGGGTAGAATTATCTGAGATGTTAATGCAGAATTTACACCAAGAAAACTGGAGTCCAATATAGAATTGAGGTAAATGGACCAGAAGAATCATTGGTATTCGCCTGACCCTGCATTTGACATGTAATTTAAGCCCAGATCTCAGACTGAGCTCGGGTGTTTGCCAGAACAACTCAAACATGCTTTAAGTACAAAAGTAATTGCTTTATCATTTTTTACTAGGACTTGGCATTCTAATATTTTCTGTGGTCACTAGATAAAACCATAAAGCAAATTTTAATTGACTGCAACTACATATTCACAGTATAGTTTAATAAAAAAATTACCATGAAATAGAAGACAGAAGTCAAACTGCAATTTTGGTTCAATATTCAAGTGGCTATACTTAAACATGGGTGATTGCTTTAATGGAATATTTAAAAGTGGATGCCATGCATTGAAGACAAAAAAAAAACTAATCAATGTTGCTAAGAGCTCTGGTGGAAGTCCCAAGAAAACCAAAGCTTGAAAATGAATACATAAAATTCACAAAATTTAAAAAATAATTTAAAATTTCTGATTACAATTATTGGGAAAAAGAATGGCTAAGGAAATATATAAAGAAAATCATGTGTGAGAAACTTAAGATGACTCAAAAGAAAGAAAAAAATGACACTTAAAAAAAAGTACAAAGTTGTTTGCTCTGCCAACAACAGAATATCTACATTCAACTTTCAGTCTGAAACATTAATGACATCTCAGTCCATAGATGTTATCCCAAGCAATGATTTTAGAGACTTCTAGACACTAAGGAATGATGGAAAGTGACCCTGAATTATGGAAATCAAATTGGGGTGTTTCTCCACTTGCCAGGTTTGAAGCATGAAGACTTATTGAACATGAACAAAGAAAGGCATTGAAGCTTACCCTTTCTAGTTTCCTGAGTTGAGAGGAGAGCCCTTCATCCTTTGCCCTTTAGTACTGAGTATCTATGCTTGCACATGAGATATTCTTCAAGGATTAAGGGAAACACTGATGCCAGCTAACAATTCCTAATTTCAGACTTTAGGTATAGGGACCATATATGCTGCCATTAGCAGACCCTAGAGTCTACTCCAGAGAATTCATTGATTCACAAGGGAAAAAGGTTATACACAGTTTACAGTGAAGTTGCGAAGAATGTTCAGTATAAGACTGACACTTACAGGGGTACTTAGCAGTCACTACAGAATTTACAAATTCCTGAGTGCACAATCTGAGCCCCAGTTCTCTAGGAGATTTAAATTCTTTTGTTATGATTCATTATTGGCCTCAATTAGTTCCCTATTGCACAGGTGTTTCACACAAAAAGGGAATATAGACATCAGGTTTCTGTAGTACTGCTGTATCAATATTTATCACTCACCTTGCCTTCTGCAAGGTTTCACAGGATTGCCTGTGACAGATAAACCAAAACCAAAGAATAAACAAACAAACAAACAAACAAACAAACAAAACTGATTCCTGGCTTAATATGTTTTTTTTTAATTTTACTTTTAAGACTATAATAAAATTAGACTTCCTTTCTCCCTTTCCAAATAGTCCCACATAGGCCTCTGTACTCTCCTTTAAATTTATGACTTATGGCCCCTCTTCAGTAGTTGCTATTATTTTCACATATAAGCTGCTCAGTCCTTACCCTGTTACTTGTATGTATTTTTAGGGCTGATAATTTGGCTCTGTTTTCTTGAAATATATGTGTAGGTTATAAATGCAATGTTGACACATGAGACTCCCCTGTCACTGGCTCTCAAATGCAGTGTTGCATAGAAAACAGGTAATTCGCAATTCAGGCATCTTACAAAAATTCTATATTAATTGCAGAAAGAATAAGCCTGAGATATGAAAATATGCACATCAAATGTAATCACTAAATGGCCTGACTCCTGATTTATACAATCAAAATACATGCATATAGCAAGTTATACACAAATAAATATTGTGTGAAAGGCAGTTAATGAACCTACTTACGTGACTAACTACCTGAATATTTTTGTCAAAAATCATCTCACATTATATCACAATACCATTGCATGTGAGACCAACATTTCAAACTCTTCATCAATAAAGATACATGTTGCTTGATGAATGAAGGGAAGGGCTGTGTGAACACAAGGTTCATGGGCTGCATGTATGCACATACAGAAGTGCTCATCTTCACATATAATGAGAATAATTTTTTTAAATGACAGCTTAGGTAAGTAATTCAATGTGTGAGATGAGAGTCATGTTCTCATAAATGTATAGGAAAGACACCAAATTCATGATGCTGTGGTCTCAATACCCAGAGTACAGACAATACTGGTCTCTCTTATCCACACTTCTACTGACCTACCTAATAAGGTATGAATCTCTCCTCGAAAACATGAGGTCTCATGATTTGAAGTTCTACCAGTCCATGACTAATTATGGAGACTATATCAGTGGACCTTAAGTCATAAATTCTACCCTGAACTGATAGACCAGCAGATCAAATTAAATTATTTTATTGAGTGGGTTAAAAGATACTATGGATCTGAGCTGCTGCTCTCTATTGTTGAGGTTTGGGGTAGGGGGTACATCCAGATGCATCCACCATCCACCATGTCAATAAACCCGTTTTGGAAACCCAAGGACTTTCTCGTGTGTTGGGGCTGCGACGTGAGGAGCCGTGGAGAGGCCTTTAGTGAGCGGCCAGGCCTAACTTCCATCTGGAGGAACCCAGGGCGTTCCCAGACAACTACACACAGACTGGCTTGAGAAACCCTGCGGTTCCCCAGCAATTTTTTTCCAACACCATCCTCCCCTACATATACATCTGGAGCCATGGGTCCCTCTCTATGTGCTCCCAGGGTGGTGGTTTAGACCCTGAGAGTTCTGGTTGTTGGTATTGTTGCTCTCCTCATGGGATCACAAACTCTTTCATCTCCTTCAGTCTACACTCTAAGTCTTTCATTGGGAACCCCTTAATCAGTTCAATGGTTACCTGTGAGCATCTCCCTCTGAATATGTCAGAGTCTGGCAGACCTCTAAGGACACAGCTATATCATGCACCTGTCAGCATGCAGTTCCTGATATCCACATTAGCATCTACCTTTGGTGACTGCACATGGGATGGATACACAGGTGGAATGGTCTCCAGATGGCCCTTCCTTCAGTTTTGGTCCCACATTTTGTCTCCATATTTGCTTCCTTGAGTATTTTGTTTCTCCTTCTAAGAAGGAACAAAGCACCCACACTTGGACTTCATTCTTCATGAGCTTCATGTGGTCTGTGAGTTGAATCTTGGGTATTTCAAGCTTCTGGGCTAATATCCAATAATAAGTGAGTGAATACCATGTGTGTTCTTTTGTGATTGGGTTACCTCACTCAAGATAATATAAAATACTTTGGTGTGAATCTAACCAAGCAAGTGAAAGATCTGTATGACAAGAACTTCAAGTCTCTGAAGAAAGAAATCAAAGAAGTTCTCAGAGAATGGAAAGTTCTCTTGTTCATGGATTGGAAGGATTAATATAGTAAAAATGGCCATTTTGCAGAAAGCAATCTACAGATTCGATGCAATCCCCATTAAAATCCCAACTCAATTTCCCACAGGGTTAGAAAGAGAAATTCTCAAATTCATTTGGAATAACAAAAAACCCAGAATAGCAAAAACTAATCTCAACAATAAAAGAACTTCTGGAGAAATCACCATCCCTGATCTCAAGCTGTACTACAGAGCAATAGTGATAAAACCTGCATGGTATTGGTACAGAGGCAGGCAAGAAGATCAATGGAATGAAATTGAAGAACCAGAAATGAACCCACACATGCTAGTCATTTTATAGCTTCTGTGGGGGATTACTTAAGATTACTTAATCTGTGGGGGATTAGAAGTATAGTAGCAAAATCAGCTACTATACTTCTAATTTCTCAAACAATTCTTGTTATATAGCTATACTTAATACATATTACTACCAAAAAGTTAGGATCATTGGTCTTTAATAAAGAAAATATTTGAAAAACCTTTAATATAAGAAAACTACAAATAATAATAAAGAAAATAATGTATATTTGTGTGCTTACACTACTTTTAAATAGAAAACCTATTAGATTAAGGTAAAATAAAGTACCTTGGTATATAATTGATGAATAGGTAGAGAGTAGATAACTGACAAATTAGATAAACACACAGAGAGAAAAATAAATAAATGATAATTAAATAGTAGGTAGAAGGTAGATAGAAAGATAGATAGATAGATAGATAGATAGACAGACAGATGATAGATTAATATACAACAGAATTATATGCAAATGTTAGATAAATGATAGATATGGGTGTTAGGTAGGTAAGTATAAAGACAAATGATATATAATAATAATTAAATTACATATAATTAATATTTAAATGAGAGATGATAAGAAAAATAAATAGAAAGATGAAAATAAATTAAGATGCATAATCAACAGAATTATAAATGTATGTGAACACACAAATATAGAACAAATATTAAATGACAACAATAGTGCTAATGATTAGTAATGATTATTACAGTGTTATTTCTTTGTTATCTTCTTTCTTCTCATAACTAGTTCTAAAATACAATGGTTTGTAGAGCTGTATCTTTTATTCTAACCTTCCTTAAACCTTTTTTTATTAAATTTGTTCACATCTTTGAAAACTTAAATGTACTTATACAATTTTATTCATACATCAATTCCTAGATAAAGTTTACTATTTCTAGCATCTCAGCTCCAAATCTTATGCTAGGGACAGCAGCCTTCCTGGTCTCACTGTGGCTGTGGAAGTGAGGCCCTCTCTTGTCCATAAAATAGTACTCGGAGCTCCAGGCACATAAACAGTTAAAAGGAACATGAAAATAGAAAGAAAGTGATTGTCAAAAACATCTCACAGCAAAACAGTGACCTGAAATATTAATACCGAGTCTTCAGTAGTACTTATTTTAAGACTTTTCTTTGATATGAATACAATATATATTTTTTAGATACTGGCATCTGAAAAAAAACAGCAAAATTTATTATTTGAATTATTTTCATAAGAAAATGCATAAAACATAATAGTGTTATACAAATTTAATATACACAAATATACGGTATTTAACCAAATAGTCTTGCATATGAATTTCAACAGTGCTGCTGAACTCTTAAGCTATTCACATTTAGAAATAAACATTTAAAGTGAAATTATAATGGTCTTATTATGGTTGGGTAAAATGTTATTTACTTGGTAAAAATATGTTTATCATTGTTTTGCAGATGTACATGTGCCTATATTATTGTCACACTATAAAATTCTAATTATTTAGAAAAGAAATGATGACTGATTAAATGTACTAGAAGAAAAATGTTTTTATTTTTCTGAAATTTAATCAACTTGTCATTCACTCAAGAAAGTCTGCTCATTGCCAGGTACTATTTAGATCTTTACTTACTGAAAACTATAATGAAGCCCATTAAATGCTGTTGAAAGGCAAACACCCTTGCAGTCATCTTTAGTATAGCCATATAAGATACAATGCATATATTATGGTTCACATATTTTGTTTACTGCTAATGTATTGAAATGAGGCAAAGATTAGCTCTCCCCTCCTCCCTCAACAAATTGGTGAAATACATCATCATTTCAATCTTCAATATTTATACTCAGTTGATCTATATCTTTATACATGTTGAAATAAGCACAACAATAACATACAATTTCAATTTCTAAAATCCATTTCAAAGTCTTCCATTTCTTTGTGTTGGTAGAACATTAGTATTTCATTTGCAAAAAGAAAAAATTTTTATCTGATTTTGTTTATTGAAGTCACTATTAATGCAATAATCTATAAGTGCTATACTCAGAGATATGAAGATTTTAATTGTCGTTTAAGAAAATAAAAGAATTTATTGCCTACGTCTAAGTCTAAATTCTAATAAACTCAATATATAGCATAGGTAATTCACATTTTACATTTAGAAACTGAGTTTGTTTTCTCATAGATATTTCTGGTTTCTCCCATGGAGACATAATGTGACAATCTCCATAGTAAAGATGAAAACATAGCTCTAAGCAAAGTCGCTCTTGCATCTTTTCTTTTGTTCCCTTTCTTTCAGCCAGTCTTACTCTGTGCTGTGACATTTGCATACCTAAGGGACATTGATAATAAGTTCTGGTGTCTGTACTTTCACCTGTTCAGAATGCAATGTGTGTGCACCAAGAATTTAAGCTTGCTGATATGAGCAGATTCTCTCTGCACCATTCTCTGCAGGATGATAGGTATAACTTTGGGATTAAAGGATCTCTTTCCCTTTAAACCTGCCACCCTGGTGGCTTTGTCTCTTTAAAATCAGCTCCAACTTCATAAGTGTTGGGACGGCATGACCATCTGGGAGGAGGAATTAATTTCTATATTGAGTGACACATGAAAACTATTCTTTACTATTTCAAGAATAGACATTCCAAAAGGATTTTTGGAAAGGATAAGCAATTTGCTCCCAGAAATGCTGGTAAAGCTTTGACCTCTCTGTCGGATTGAGTATATTGTTGCATTACTCTGAATATGGCAACTGCTAATAAGCTGGTGCTCTAAAATCCATTCAAAAACAAAGTAGCTGGGCATCTATGACATCATCAAATCAATATATGCTATTTCACATCAGTGTTTATAAAGTCTAACTTCCAAGTGAGAAGAATTAATGAAGGAGGCAGTTTCTGCAGTTATGTAACATGGAAGCATAGCTCTAAGCAGTCACTCTTTCAAGTCTCTCATTGCTCCCCTTCTTTCAACTGGTCTTACTTTGTGTGCTGGCATCTGTATACTAAAAGATATGAAGAAATTTCTTTTTTATTGTTGGTGGTGTTTTATTTTGTTTAGTTTGGTTTTTAGTGTGTTTGCTTATTTGATTTTTTGAAAGGAGCAGATATGCTTTCAAGAATCTCAAGAAGTTTCAAGCAAGGAAAAGCTTAAGTCCTAAGACTTGTGGTACACACTATTAATCACAACATTCAAGAGACTGATGTGTAGATAGATCTTTGACATCAATGTCACTCTACAAAGAAATTTTCAAGACAGCCAGGCTTAGACAGTGGGGGAGGTGGACCAAAAAAAAAAAAAACTGGTAATGATGTAATAGAACCAGGGGGTGGGGCATGTTCCAGCCCCAGCAAGCCACAGAACATGGTAATTTCAGCCATCTGGCTCTGGCTTTAGAATCAAGGATAAGACAAGGTTACTGGGATAGTTGATGCTGTTTAGCTGGTACTAAGAAATTGAAGTTGATAAAGAAGAGACCAGCATCATTGAAATGAAATCTTCTAGAAAATTTTTTTCTGAGAGCACAAAGAAGATGTATTCCAAAGATAGCCAAAGTTGTACCTTGTATTTCAGCTAAACTTGGTAATGTTTAAGTATTCCCAGGTGGTACAGGTATTGATGGCATGAAGAGATTATGGAGAACAGCTAAGGCTTGACACTATGAGAAGCCAAGAATACCTATTGGTGAAGGGGCAGCCTCAGTAGCAATTAATGCCCTAGGAATGAATGTGTCATGCAAAGAAATTGAAGCTTAGCACCATGAAGGGAGCCTGTGAGAGGCTACAGGTGAAGCCTAGTTTCAGTGGAATATTCCAGAAAATTGAAGATACCAGTACCATGGAATAACCTCAAAAAACAGAAGCAGCAGTATAGTGGAGTCAACCAGAGCCTAGAGTGTTACAAAGTACAGAGCTGGAGAGGTGACTCAAGTCATTTGGTGGAGCCCATATAATCATGAGTGGATGGATGCCAAATATTGTAACAAGAAACTGTGAAGCTGAAATTGCCTTGGAGACCCCAAGATGTTACAGAGGTCAGAAACATAAAATATCTGCTGAGGAAAGATGCTTACAGGGAGTGTAACCAGCCCAAGGGAAAGAATCCTGTTGTAGTCAAAAAAGCTGAAAGAAATTGTACATCAGCCATGGAGATATAGAGCTTGAAGTTTTGGTCAGCTGCTGTTTGGTCTTGCTTTGGTCCAGTATTAGGTCACCATGATACTGGGCTCTTCGAAGCACGTGATCTGCTTTTTGATTTTGACTTTATATGGGATTACAGTTAAGAGACTGCATGAATCTCATAAACGACTTTGAACATTTTACTTTTAATGTTGTTGAGACTGCTATAGACTACTGGGACTTTTGAAGTTGGACTAAATGTATTTTGAATTATGCTGTGGCTAGGTGTAGCCTCATAGACTCATGTGTTTGAACAAATGTCTGGGAACCAGTGAGTGTAATGTGATGGTTTCAGTACGGCAAGCGGCACTATTAGGAGGTGTGGCCTTGTCGGAGTAGATGTGCCTTTGTTCGAGAAATTTTGTCAATGTGGGGATCAGCTTTGAGACCCTCCTCCTGACAGCCTGGAGGACAGTCTTCTGCTGGCTGCCTTCTGATCAATATGTAGAATTCTTGGCTCTTCCAGTGCCTTGCCTGCCTGGATGCTGCCATGCTTTCTGCCTTGATGGTAATGGATTGATTTCTGAACCTGTAAGCCAGCCTCAATTAAATGTTGTCCATGGTAAAATTTGCCTTGGTCATGGTGTCTCTTTACAGTAAAGGAAACTCTAAGACACAAGGATGTAATTAATGCCAATATTTAGTGTAAATTTGACAACATCATTTTTCTTTTAAAGTATGTATTTTAGTCTGTTTGTGATTCTAAAACAAAAAAAGGAAAAACAAACAACAGTATTGTTTTTCTTTTTCCTCGTTCTGGAGTCTGAGAAGTACAAGATTAAGTCAATGATTGCATTCTGGTGAAGGCTGAGGTCTATTGGTGCTTTATGTATCTATCTAAAGAAAGTAGCATTCAGAACAAACAGAGCAGGGGGATAGAGAGAAATGGATCTGCTCTCTGAAGCCATTTGGAAAGAACCTTAATCTTTTCCATATGTGGTTCATATTGTGAAGCAATCATCTTCTCCAAGGTTCACGCTCTAAATCCATTATGTTAATGATTATGTGACTGCATAGAATATTGTGGGGTTATATAAGCATAGTCACAAATATTTGATATATAAACTTTAGAATATGTATATATTAGTATCTTTATGTGTACACATGCCATCTATGTGCTTGCAATTTGTAGGCCAAAAGACAATCACAGCCACTGTTACCTTATTTTGAGACAAGTTTTCTACTTGGCCAGAGACTCATCAATGTGACAAAATTTTCTGGCAAGTGTTCTCTCTAAATATCTGTCTGTTTCCTACTTCTCTGCAATGAAATCTTAATTATACACCATTCCAACGACATTGTTTGTCTTTGTGAGGATCCTAAGAGGTCCTCCTGCATACAAGTCAATTGTTTTATAAACTGAACTACCACTAAAGTGCCCTGCTATTTTCAGCTAGATTTATTTTTGCCATTTCCAATCTAGCCACAAGAGACTACTGATCATTTATTGTACTTACAGTTTTACACTTTCTCAGAAACTATATGAATAATTGTGAAGTATCTAAATTTTGAAAGTAGCTGCATTCATTAATTTCATCTAATATTCTTCCAACTTATTTATATTGAGTGTTTATTTGTAATTATGCAGTAATCATCTATCTCACATATGAAAGTCAATTTTATAGTAATTCAGTTGTTGGTAACTATCAATATCATAATATAGACAATTTTATATATCTCCCCTTGGAATAAAAATTTTAATTTCATTTTCAGAAGTGAAGAGAATTACTAATATTATGCAAATGTATGTTCCACTTTATAAGAAACTATCAAATATCTCCCAAATCGAATGAAGAATTTTCTATTAGCACTGATAATACGTCAGACATTAGAATAATTTTACTCACAGAAACATGCATAATATTACTGGGTATTATCATATTTAAGTATTAGATAGATATATATGCTATATAGATATATGAAATATATCATGCTCATTGGAAGTAGTATATGATTTAATTGTGTATTTTAAATTTTTTATTCATATATTTTATTTCTTGTTTTATGTTTGAGATTATAATTGAATTATAACATTTCTCCATTATTTCCTCCCTCCAAAGCCTTCCACAAATTCCTCCACACTTGCTTTTAAATTCATGGCCTAATTTCACTAATTTTTAATGTATATGTATGTATGTATATGTATATACATGCATATTCCTAAATCTAACCTATATGGTATATATAATCACACACACACACACACACACACACACTGTGTGTATGTGTGTATATATATATATACATATATATATGATTATATATATAATTATATATTATATATTATGTATATTATGTATATATAATATATATATAATATGTACATATATATACAATAATTTGGCCTTGTGAGAAAGCTAGGCTGATTCCATGACAAGCTACAAATTGGCAGTTAAGAAGACAAGGCCAAAATCTCTCTAAGAACTGGGCAATTCCAGATAAGTTCAGGCCTTGAAAGCTGGCCCACCACCTAGCCTGAGGCAAGGACAATGGGTCAGCAGCAGTTTCCAGACTTCCTCAGGTACTTTCTCAGCAACAGTTTCCAGACCTCTCACAACAAGTTTCCAGACCACACATCCTAGTAATGGAATCTCCTTAGAGATGGACCCAAGAGATTAACATAGAGGTCACCTCCCCTGTAATCTCCTAATGTGTTTCAAATCAGACCTGCAAGCTCACTTAGTTGTCTCTCTATTCTGGTAAAGGAAGAACCCAGCATGATGGACTTCTGCAGAATAAAACATTCTTTGGTCATTCAGGTTGATATTTTCTAGTTCCATCTATTTGCCTAAGAATTTCATGAAATCATTGTTTTTAATAAATGAATAGTACTCCACTGTATAAATGTACCACATTTTCTATATCTATTCCTCTGTTGAAGGACATATGGGTTCTTTCTAGCTTCTGGCTATTATAAATATGGCTGCTGTCATAGCAGAACATGTGTCCTTGTTATATGTTGGAGCATCTTTTGGGTATATGCCCAGGAATGGTGTAGCTGGTTCCTCGTAATACTATGTCCAATTTTCTGAGGAACAGCCAGACTAATTTCAAGTGTTGCAATCCCACCAACAATGGAGGAGTGTTCCTCTTTTTCCACATTCTTGCCAGCATCTGCTGTCACTTGAGTTTCCTGAGTGAGGTAATCCAATCACAAAAGGACACATATGGTATGTGTTAAGTGTTAACTCACTGATAAGTGGATGTTAGCCCAAAAAAGCTTGGAATATTTAAGATACAATTCACAGACCACATGCAGCTCAAGAAGATGGAAAACCAAAGTGTGGGTGCTTCAGTCCTTCTTAAAAGGGGGAACAAAATATTCATGGGAGAAAATATGGAGACAAAATGTGGAGAGGAGACTGAAGGAAAAGCGATCCAGAGACTGTCTCACCTGGGGATTGCAACACCATATATAGTCACCAAACCCAGACACTATTGTAGATGCCAAGAAGTGCATGCTGACAGGAGCCTGATATAGCTGTCTCCTGAGAGGCTCTTCTAGAGCCTGACAAATACAGAGGCAGATGTTCACAGCCAACTATTGGACTGAGTATGTAGTCCCCAATGGAGGTGTTAGAGAAAATACTGAAGGAGTTGAAGGTGTTTGCAACCCATAGGAAAGAAAAACAATATCAACCAACCAGACCCCACAGAGCTTCCAGGGATTAAACCACCAACCAAAGAGTATACATGGAGTGACCCATAACAATGACCTCCTGACACACCAATGGGAAGAGAGGCCCTTGGTCCTGTGAAGGCTTGATTCCCCAGTCCAGAAGAATGCCAGAGCAGGGGGGTTGGGAGTGGGTGGGTGCATAGGGAAACACCCTGATAGAAGCATGGGGAGGGTGGGTGGGATAGGGGGTTCTATGGCGGAAACCAGGAAAGTAGATAACATTTGAAATGTAAAGAAAATATCAAATTAAAAAAAAAACACTCTTATACTATTTGAGTCTGGGTATTATTCTTTGGCGAATCATGAACCCTTATACTTGTTCAGCATATTGTTGTATTCTCTATTAGGAGAGGCCACTTCTCCCATTCAGAGATTTCTTCAAATGCCTCTGGTTCTTTGTGTAGGGTTAGGCTTCAGTGGCTTTTCTGTGTCCCGTTTGTCATGTTCATGAGTGTCATCCTTGTTCAGCTCAGACTTCATGGGTGCACCTTCTTATGATGTGATATAGTTCAATGGTGTGAATTGTAAGTTTCTGCTCATGTGTATAGTGATGATTCAAAATCTCCATTGATGATATAAATACTATCAAAGTAGCATTTTCATTTTTAACCATATTGTTTTAGTTTACATTGTTGAGTTAGACAGTTGTTTCTAGGCTACATGCATATGTTACCAGATAAATCATTTCTAAATGTTGTCTATATTTTAAAATTATATATAATTCCCAGAAATTTTTCAAAAAGAAAAAATGTTATTTATAGCATCTTAGTATCTTAGTCAATGCTTATTACTATGAAAATACACCTCAACCATGGCAACTCATATTAAAAAAAAAGAAATATTTTAAAGTCATAACCTTGGTAGGGACAGGATGACATGGTTGCTGCCCCTGGGATAGGGCCAGCAGAAGTGGGTCTCCAAGGCTGGAGAGATGGCTTAGTGGTTAAGAGCACTGACTGCTCTTCCAGGAGTCTTGAGTTCAATTACCTGTAATCACATGGTGGCTCACAACCATCTGTAATGGAATCTCATGCCCTCTTCTGGTGTGTCTGAAGAGAGCAATTGTGTATTCATATACATAAAATAAAAAAAAAAAAATCTTTAAAAAAAAAAGCTGGCCACCACAAGTTTTGATTGTTGCCATGGACATAAAGCTTGTTTGTATACTAATATATCTATTTTACATTTCTCCTTTAAGACAGGTCATTCCTATTAACATATTCTCTGATAACCAAAGGCTACACATAAGTGAGAAGAAAATGTGTGGCTAATGTCTCAGCAGAATGATAAATGCTGGAACCTTCAGGATAGCTCTTAAGACTGTGGGAATAAAAAGCTCTAAAAACAAGTTCAAAAAAAATTACTCAACTGTGCAAAAAATAAGGATGCAATATGAATTATATGAGGGACTTTATTAATCTAAAGAAACAAAGGCAGCTGCAATAATGAGTCAACTTTTCAAAAAAATACAACACCAGGAAAATACAAAGGCAGGCAGATCATCCTCACACAGTGAGTGCTGGGCTAGGTATCTTAGAAATGGTAATTTCAAAACAGGGTTCCACCCAGGTAATTTATCTTTTTGGCTTAACAGAGGCAGGCAGATCTCTCCATTCTTTTGTAATGTTGAAATAAAATGTTTGCTTGCTATCTCCTAAACATTAAGAGGCTGGGGTCACAGGATGCTGATTCATAGGATAATCAAAAGAAAACCTGGAGTGAATGACTGGGTTGATATGTAAAATAAAAGGCTGAGCTTCAGTTCTGCTAGAGCTAAGCTATCCAGAGAACTTTTAGAACAGCAAGAGAAAACTGCTTGGAGAATTGTCTCAGGTAGAACTTAGAGAGAGATAGTTGTCTGGATATCTCTAGGGAAAGCAGAACAGAGAGAAAGCAGGCTAGAAAGCTGTCTCTAGCAGGACCTAGGCTGCCCGCTTCAACCCATGATTTGACATTGAGTCATTTGTTCATTGCTCCCTATAGGAGGTGGTGAGGTGGGAAGAGTAAGGAGAGGAAGAGGAAGAGGAGAAGCTAGGAGAAGAAAAAAGGAGAGAGAGAGAGAGAGAGAGAGAGAGAAACATGGAGGCTGATGTTCACATGTATCCTGCAGTTGGCATATCTAGGTTGGGTATTGGGTTACACCTCTGATTGAGTATGCATCTTGTTATTGATCATTGCCAAATATATAAGGCTTTGGGAAATCTAAGCAATTAGAGTTTCATTTGTACCGAGTTTGTGTGGTTGGCTGGATGGTCTGGGCAATGCCCATCCTTGCAGAGACAGCATGGAAGATTGGCAGAGCCATCTCCCACTCTGGCGTCTCAAGGGTAGGAGGGCTGGTGTCTCTAGTTGGCTGTTTCTAGCTGTGGCACGCACTTGGCCTCTGGTCAGGGAACATGGTGGCTGAGCTAGGCAGAGCCAATGCAGCTTAGATAGTCGGCTTGACCAGTGGCCAATTTTAAATACTTACTTCAACAGCTCTCAGACACTCCTTTCTCAGAACCCCTCTCAAAGCTCAGGAGGGTCCTGGGCAGAGCTTTCTTACACTTTTAGAGGGTTAGTCCAAAAAGCATCATAGCAAGTTGTTTGATGGCATGAAGGTAGGCATGATGCTGGGAAAGTAGCTGATAGCATTACATTCTGATGCACAGGCAGAAGGCAGGGTCAGAGAAAAACTGTGTTAGGCTTGTTCTTTTGAAACTTAAATGTTTACCCAAAATGATAGACCTTCACTAACAAGGACACACATATTCAAGCTATGCCATACCACACAAACCTTCCCTAGTAGGTTTCCAGACAGTTCTAATAATTGGTGACAAAGAATTCAAACATATAAGCCTGTGAAAAGCATTTACATTCACACCTCCACATCTAGCTTAGTTATGTTTTCCTTAAAGAAGTTATATTTATATCTATATAAATATAACTTTCATATTAACTACATATATATATATATATATATATCTGGAATCCACATAAAAAGAATTAGGAATATTCTTTCTTTTTATCCAATTGTGCCCTATTATTCACCCTATTTTAAGTCTCTTAATATTTGATCACCCTCCACCTTTATTGAGTATCATGGATATAAATGTATATATTGATATTTAAATTCAAATTCCTCATATTATAGACAAAGCAAAGTCTATATTTTTTAATATTTTATTTACATTTCAGATGTTATTTGCTGACCCCATTTCCCCCCTCCTCTGCCCTAACCCATTCCCCCTATCCACCTGCTTTTATTAGGATGGGCCCAGACCCACCCCCCAACTCCCACCTCCCATCCCACGAATTATCCCACACTCAGTGTCCAGCCTTCAGGGGATTAAGGATCTCTTCTCCCACCAATGCCCAACAAGGCTATCCTCTCCTACATATACAGCTGGAGCTATGGGTCTCTCCCTGTGTGCTCTCAGGATGGTGGTTTAGACCCTGGGAGGTCAAGTTGATTGGTATTGTTGCTCTCCTCATGGGGTCACAAACTGCTTCAACTCCTTCAGTCTTCAATCTAACTCCTTCATTGGGAACACCTGGATCAGTTCAATGGTTAGCTGTGCACATCTGCCTCTGACTATGTCAGACTCTGGTAGACCTCTAAGGACACAGATATATCAGACTCCTGTGAGCATGCACTTCCTGACATCCACATCAACATCTACCTTTTGTGACTACACATGGGATGGATGCACAGGTAAAACGGTCTCCAGATGGCCTGTCCTTCAGGTTCTGTCCCACACTTTGTCTCCATATTTCCTCCCTTGAGTATTTTGTTTCTCCTTCTAAGAAGGAACAAAGCACCCACACTTGGTCTTCCTTCTTCATGAGCTTCATGTGGTCTGTGAGTTGAATCTTGGGTATTTCAAGGTTCTGGGCTAATCTCCAATTATCAGTGAGTGAATACCATATGTGTTCTTTTGTGATTGGGTTACCTCACTGAGGATGATATTTTGTAGTTCCATCCATTTACATAAGAATTTCTCAAAGTCATTGTTTTTAATAGCTGAGTAATAATTCATTCTGTAAATGTACCACATTTTTTTATCCATTCCTCTGTGGAAGGACATCTGGGTTCTTTCCTGCTTCTGGCTATTATACATAAGGCTGCTATGAACATAGTGGAGCATAGGTCCTTGTTATATGTTGGAGCATCTTCTGGGTATATGCCTAGGAGAGGTACAGCTGGGTCCTCAGGTAATTCTATGTCTAAATTTCTGAGGAACGGCCAGACTGATTTCCAGAGTAGTTGCACCATCTTGCAATCCCAACAACAATGGAAAAGTATTCCTCTTTTTCCACATCCTCGACATCATCTACTATCACTTGAGTTTTTTATCTTAGCCATTCTGACTGATGAGGTGGAATCTCAGTGTTGTTTTGATTTGCATTTTCCTGATGACTAAGTGTAGGAAGCCGCTGTTAGCGGTGGTATAATTCACCATTCCAAGATGGCGCGGACATCGTGTCCTCTCCATTAGTAAACAACTAACTGCACAGGTGCAAAGAGGCCAAAAGTCACTGCCCATCCCGGGGGGTATTATGGGTAATGAGTGAACAGCCAATCAGAAGTGAATACGTCACTCTAGGGTGTATTTAAGCTGTGCCTCTTCCTGTCTTTGGCCCTTCCGCGTTCTTCACTTCTGCTGATACAGATTAAACCCTCACTGTGGTAACCACCTGAATTCTGTCTCACGTGTACCTCTTCCACGGGCGGAGGGGACACGGGAGGCGCGAGGAACAACTAAGGATGCTGAACATTTCTGTAGGTGCTTCTCGGCCATTTGAGTTTCCTCAGCTGAGAATTCTTTGTTTACCTCTATACCCTATTTTTAATAGGGTTATTTAGTTGTCTGGAATTTAGTTTCTTGAGTTCTTTGTATATATTGTGTATTAGCCCTCTATCAGATGTAGAATTGGTAAAGATCTTTTCCCAATCTGTTGATTGCCATTTTGTCCTATTGACAGTATCCTTTGCCTTACAGAAACTTGCAATTTTATGAGGTCCCATTTGTCAGTTCTTGATCTTAGAGCATAAACCATTGGTGTTCAGTTCAGGAACTTTCCCCTTGTGCCCAAGTATTAAAGGTTCTTCCCCACTTTCACTTCTATTAGTCTCAGTGTATCTGGTTTTATGTGGAGGTCTTTTATCCACTTGGACTTGAGCTTTGTAAGAGATAAGAATGGACCAATTTGCATTCTTCTGCATGTTGTCCTCCAGCTGAACAAGCACCATTTGTTGAAAATGCTGTCCTTTTCCCACTGGACAGTTTTAGCTTCTTTGTCAAAGATCAAGTGACCTTAGCTTTGTGCGTTCATTTCTGGTTCTTCAATTCTATTCCATTGATCTTCCTGCCTGTCTCTGTACCAATACCAAGCAGCTTTTATTACTATTTTTCTGTAGTACAGCTTGAGGTCAGGGATGGTGATTCCTCCAGAAGATTTTTTATTGTTGAGAATAGTTTTCGCTCTCCTGGTTTATTTGTTCTTCCAAATGAATTTGAGAATTTCTCTTTCTAACTCTGTGAAGAATTGAGTTGGGATTTTAATGGGGATTGCAATCTACTGAATCTGTAGATTGCTTTTGACAAGATGGCCATTTTTACTATATTATTCCTGCCAATCCATGAGCCTGGGAGATTTTTTCATCTTCTGATATCTTTTCAATTTCTTTCTTCAGAGACTTGAAGTTCTTGTCATATAGATCTTTCACTTGCCTGGTTAGATTCACACCAAGGTATTTTATGTTATTTGTGACTATTGTGAAGGGTGTCATTTCTCTAATTTCTTTCTCAGCCTGTTTATTCTTTGAGTAGTGGAAGACTACTGATTTATTTGAGTTGGTTTTATGTCCAGCCATGTTGCTGAAGTTGTTTATCAGGTTTAGGAGTTATTAGTGGAAGTTTTAGGGTCACCTAAGTATACTATCATATCATTTGCAAATAGTGATATTTTGACTTCCTCCTTTCCTATTTGTATCCCTCTGACTTTCTTTTGTTGTCTAAGTGCTCTAGCTAGGACTTCCAGTACTATATTTAATAGGTAGGGACAGTGTAATCAGTCTTGTCTAGTCCCTGATCTTAGTGGGATTTCTTCAAGTTTCTCTCCATTTAGTTTGATGTTGGCTACTGGCTTGCTGTATATTGCTTTTACTATGTTTAGATATGGGCCTTGAATCCCTGATCTTTCCAGGACTTTTACCATGAAGGGATGTTGAATTTTGTCAAATGCTTTCTCAGCATCTAGTGAGATGATCATGTGGCTTTTTTTTTTCCTTTGAGTTTGTTTATATAGTGGATTACATTGATGGATTTCTGAATATTGAACAATCACTGTATTCCTTGGTAAAGCCTGATAGTATTCTGTCTAAACTCCACCTCCACAGTTACCTGGCAACAGCCAGGTATGTTCCTCCCCACAGTTACCTAGCAACAGCCAGGTAGTCCTGGTCCACTATAAAAGAGGCTGCTTACTCCCCCCCCCTTCTTTTACTCTCTCTCTTACTCTCTTACTCTTAATCTCTTACCCTCCTACCCTCTTGCCTCTCTGTCCCCTCTCCCCTTCTCTTCCTCTCTCTCCATGTGGTCATGCTCCTCTACTTCTCTTCCTCTCTCCTCTTCTTCTTCCATCTTCTTCCCCCTATCTTTGCCTTATCTCCTGAATAAATCTCCCGGACTTGGAACCACGTGGTCTGGAGTGGTCTGTTTGCTGTGGTCGGACTTCTAACAACTAATACTGGTGCATTGGATCGAGATAAAAAACTTTGGGAATAGCCTGTGCTGTCAGCTGCCACAGCCACTGGCTGCTATAACTGGGCAGGACCAACGTCTTGTGGCCTGCCTCTATTGCTGCCGCCTCTATGCCATGTGGACTCCATCTCCACTATCTGCCATCACTGGCCATGTAAATTTCCATCGCTGGTACAGACTAACTCAGCCTGCAGCCCACCATGTGGTGGTCCACCACATGGGTTAGGCAGCCAGCCAGACCTACAGAGACCTCCCACTTCCATTTTTCTGATACCAGACTACATAAGCCTGCACACACACACTGACAAATTGATTAGAAGGAGATTCCAATTGGCCGGAGGGACCCTAGACACCCGGATAAGGCCTGGCCAGCTTTCCCTGGGCTGAGAGGTGTTGGCATTTGACTGCCCCAGTCCATATGACTGGTCTCCTAGCTGAACTACTACTTAGGATTTTGGCCGCTGGGTGACTGTCCCCCCTAGAAAGTAGTTTACAGTCTCCCCTAAGCTCTTGCAGCTGCTGGAAATCCTGGTACCAGGTTGAACTTCTTTCAGAGATCTCCAGGAGTTCGCTGAGGCCCCTAGGTAATCATGTGAAGACCTGATTATCTAGGCTGTTAGGCTGTTGCCTGATTTATTACCAACTTTTCTATCAGGATGCTGATACAAATAGCTCAGCAAGCCCCCCCCCCGTCACCCAATGGGTGCTACATTGTCTTCAGCTGCACCCCCAGACACCTCACTGGGTTGTCTCCTGAAAAACCTCAAATCTCTAATATTAACACCTGATTTGAGGCCTTCCAAATTGATACATCTCTGCAATAAAGTCTGGGTTCAGTACCCTCTAGATAATGGGTTAAAATGGCCACCTAATGGCACACTAGACCCAGTCATTTTATAGCGTCTTCATACATACATACAGCGGTCTGGTAAATGGAAAAAAAAAATCCCTATATTCAAGCATTCATCTACTTTCACTCTAATCCCTCCATGTGTTCTGCCTGTTCCTCACCCCAGGTTTTTTTAACCATTCCCCAGTGATCACAGTAACCATCCACATGGTCCCAAGAAAGATTTCTTGAGCTCAGAGCTAACCCTTTTCTTTCCTGACCCTCATTCTAGAACTCTTCTTGGGTGAGACACCATCCCTCTCCTTTTGAGACAGTTTGTTTCTAGCTGCAGAGTACCCAGGCTGGGCCTGGACAGACTGTTTTCTCTCTCAGGAGCACTGGTTCCAAGCTCTAGTCCCTAGCATGTCTCCCCCCGGGGGTCAGTCCTCAGCCTGCTGATGTAGGTCTCTTCCCCTGCTCCTCCATCATTTGCGGCGAGCTGTGACCATTTAGTTCAGCAGGTTTGCCTGAGAAGCAACGGGTCTGGGACCCTGCTTGCCCCCTTCCCCACCTTACCTCCTACATCATTTGCAGCCATTTAGTTCAGCCAGTTTGCCTGAAGCAGCAGGTCTGGGACCTTGCTTGCCCCCTTCCCCTCTGTGGTTCTTAGCTCTGCTCTGGGTCTACTCCTTGCATTATGCCAGGGACCCTCTCTGAGACTTGTTTTCCCACATGCACAACCACCCACGCAAAGGGCTTGGCTGCCTGCACACTCGAAGGGAAGGAGGCTCTCTCTCTCTCTCCCTCTCTGCCTGGGACCTGTAACGTGAGTGTTAGCGGTGCCTTCTACCACAAGAACAGCTAACATGAACGTTGCTGTGACACACTTTTCCTTGCCCACTGCAGACTCTAGCCTCCAGAGGCACTGGGCAGTGACTTCTGGCCGCTAGTAGGAAGTCCGCCATGCCACCACAGAGGACCTGACCTGCAGCACCTGTGGCCCACAGCCCCAACCTGCCAGCCATTTGATCATATGCTACTGTTGCCAGCTTTCATATTCTGGTCCTAGCCAATTTTTTTTTTTTTTTTTTTTTTTTTTTTTTTTTTTTGCTAATACAAGAATGGGCTTGTCTCTACCTACACAACCTGCCAAAGTTACTTAAGACTTTTTCCTATCCTGTCTTAATAGATTTTTACTACTGCTATTAAAGTTTCTTCAGTTACAATTAATCCTTATGGCTCTCAATCTTGTCAGAAGTCTGTTAATATTATATTTAAGGTTATAGCCAACAGAATTCCCAAAGCCTCTAACAGTTGACCCAAGATGGTTTTAGAAGACTTGGACACCTAGAAGATACAGCCTGGGTTGTATGCGATGATACAGTCACTAACAAATGCAGTGGACTAAACTGGATGCTCTGAGTCAAATGACTTGGCTAAACCAAGGTAAGTCATTTCTCATGTCACGCATATCCATTCCACAGAGAAAAGAGCCCTGTGTCTTCTGCACTTGGAAGCCAAACTGACTTTGCCGAAGAGACTATGGAGACCATGGGAACTGTTGGCTAGTGGACTCTGTCATTTTTTAAAATAATATATAACTGGTAGGTTATTGTTTACTCTTTCTCAGACTTCTGACTACATTGACAGCTAGGCTTTCACAGATATTATCTGTTACCTCATTACCTAAACTCAGTTGCCATCAATTAAATGCTTCATATTTCCTCTTCTTGCTATACCACTGTCCTAATATTATCTGAGTTTCTATAAACTTGCCTACCTCTAATAAAACATTCCACTATATGATCCAACAAAGGTTCATTATAAAGACTGCTCATGTTATTAACTCATGCTGTTATCTCTTTTGTAAACTTATAAGCTACAGAAAACCCACTCATATCTACCTCTCACGGACCAAATAAATGTCATTCAGATAAATACATCAGCCTAAAGTTCCCACTTACTACCTATTCCAAAGGGTGAGATCCCTCTGGGTTTCAAATGTACATCTTAAAAATTTTTTTTCTTTCCCCCGAATGTACTTAATCTTATTCCCTATATCTTGTCAAGTCCAGGCACATCCAGAACAGCTCCAGAGAAGCAATCTCCAGATGCTCCATCTCCTGTCACACACACAGCTGCTTCTACTGGACCTGTTCCTTCTGACCTATCCTCAGATGGCCCCATAGACCCTGGACAGCAGGAAACAGCCAACTCTCCTAAGACCAGACAAACATCACCCATACCCATTCTTCTAGATTCATCCTAGAGACACATTGCCCCCAATGCCAGCAGGAAGTGGCCAGATATCACAACAACCCTATTCCTGCTTCACCATCACCTCTTTCTATTTTTTCTTTTTTAATTAAACCAAAATGGGAGAATGTTAGTATTCTGTCTAAACTCCACCTCCACAGTTACCTAGCAACAGCCAGGTATGCTCCTCCCCACAGTTTCCTAGCAACAGCCAGGTATGCTCCTCCCCACAGTTACCTAGCAACAGCCAGGTAGGCCTGGTCCACTGTAAACAGGGCTGCTTGCCCCCCTCCTTACACTCGCTCACTTACTCTCTTACTCTTAATCTCTTGCCCTCCTACCTCTCCCCTTCTCTTGCCTCTCTGTCCCCTCTCCCCTTCTCTTCCTCTCTCTCCATGTGGTCATGCTCCTCTACTTCTCTTCATCTCTCCTCTTCTTTTATCTTCTTCCCCCTACCTTAGCCTTATCTCTTGAATAAACCTTTCTGCCTTGCAACCGTGTGGTCTGGAGTGGTCTGTGCTTCGGTCAGAATTCTAACAAATAACAAAGCCTACTTGATCATGATGGATGATTGTTTTGATGTGTTTTTGGATTTGGTTTGGAGAATTTTATTGAGTATTACTGCATGGATATTCATAAGGGAGATTGGTCTGAAGTTCTCTTTCTTTGTTGTATCTTTGTGAGTTTTAGGTATGAGAGTGATTGTGGTTTCATAGAATGAATTTGGTAGTGATCCTTCTGTTTCTTTTCTGTGGAATAGTTTGAAGAGAATTTGTATTAGGTCTTCCTTGAAGGTGTAATAGAATACTGCACGAAAACCATCTGTCCCTGGGCTTTTATTGGTGAGGAGACTTTTAATGACTGCTGCTATTTTTTTAGGCGTGTAGGACCTGTTTAGAGGGTTTATTTGCTCCTGATTTAATTTTGGTAGCTATTATCTGTCTAGAAAATTGTCCATTTCATCCAGATTTTCCAGTTTTGTTGAGTATAGGCATTTTTAGTAGGATGATTAAAACTGAGAAAATTAAAAAATCTGTTGTTATGTCTCTCTTCTCAGTTCTGATTTTATTAATTTGGATATTGTCTCTGTGCTCTCTAGTTAGTCTGGCTAAGGGTTTATCTTGTTGATTTTCTCAGAGAACCAGCTCCAGATTTTGTTGATATTTTGTATAGTTCTTTCTGTTTCTACTTGGTTGATTTCAGCCATGAGTTTGATTATTTTCTGCTGTCTACTCCTCTTGGGTATATTTGCTTCTTTTTGTTCTAGAGCTTTCAGGTGTGCTGTCAAGTTATTAGTGTATGCTCTATCCAGTTTCTTTTTGTAGGCATTTAGAGCTATTAGTTTTCCTCTTAACACTGCTTTTATGGAGTCCCATAAGTTTTGGTATGAAATGTTCTCATTTTCATTAAATTCTAAAAAGTCTTTAATTTTTTTATTTATTTCTTCCTTTACCATGTCATCATTGAGTAGAGAGTTTTTCAGTTACCAAGTGTATGTGGGCTTTTCATTGTTTTTGTCATAATTCAGACCAGCCTTAGTTCGTGGTTATCTGATAAGATGCAAGAGATTATTTCAATCTTTTTTTTTTTATCTGTTGAGGCCTGTTTTGTGACCAATTATATGGTCTATTTTTGAGAAGGTACCATGAGGTGCTGAGAAAAAGTTGTATTCTTTTGTTTTAGGATGAAATGTTCTATACATAGCTGTTAAATCTATTTGCTTCATAACTTCTGTTAATTTCATTGTGTCTTTGTTTAGTTTCTGTTTCCATGATCTGTCCATTGCTGAGAGTGGGGTGTTGAAATTCCCCATTATTATTGTGTGAGGTGCAATGTATGCTTTGAAGTTTCTTTTATGTATGTTGATGCCCTTGCACTGGAGCATAGATGTTCAGAATTGAGAGTTCATCTAGCTAGATTTTTCTTTTGATGAGTATGAAGTGTTCTTCCTTATCATTTTTAATTACTTGTGGTTGAAAGTCAACTTTATTTCATATTAAAATGGCTACTCCAGCTTGTTTCTTGGGACCATTTGCTTGGAAATTTGTTTTCCAGGCTTTTACCCTGAGGGCAGTGTCTTTCTTTGTCATTGAGCTGTGTTTCCTGTATACAGAAAAATTCTGGGTCCTGTTTATGTATCCAGTCTGATAATCTCTCTTTTTTTATTGGAGAATTGAGTCCATTGATGTTAAGAGGTATTAAGGAAAATGATTGTTGCTTCCTGTTATTTTTGTTATTAGAGGTGAAATTATGTTTGTGTAGATGTCTTCTTTTGGGGTTGTTGGAAGATTACTTCCTTGTTTTTTCTAGGTGTAGTTTCCCTCCTTGTGTTGCAGTTTTACATCAATTATCCTTTGACGTCCTAGATTTGTGGGAAGATATTGCGTAAATTTGGTTTTGTCATGGAATATCTTCATATCTCCATCTATAGTGATTGAGAGTTTTGCTGGTTATAGTAGTCTGGGCTGGCATTTGTGTTCTCTTAGGGTCTGTAAGACAACAGTCCAGGATTTTCTGGGTTTTATAGTCTCTGGTGAGAAGTCTAGTGTAATTCTTATAGGCCTGCCTTTATATGTTATTTTACCTTTTTCCCTTACTGCTTTTAGTATTTTATCTTTGTTTTGTGCATTTGATGTTTTGATTATTATGTAACGAGAGGTATTTCTTTTCTGCTGTAGTCTATTTGGAGTTCTGTAGGCTTCTTGTATGTTCATGAATATCTTTTCATAGGGAAGAGATATTCATGGACATACAAGAAGTTTTCCTCTATAATTTTGTTGAAGATATTTACTGGCCCTTTAAGTTGGGAATCTTCACTTTCATCTATACCTATTATCCTTAGGTTTGACCATTGTGTCCTGAATTTCCTAGATGTTTTGAGTTAGGAGCTTTTTGCATTTTGCATTTTCTTTGACAATTGTGGCAATGTTTTCCATGGTATGTTCTGCACATGAGATTCTCTATTCTATCACCTGTATTCTGTTGTTAATGCTTGTGTCTATGACTCCTGATCTTTGTCCAGGATTTTCTATCTTCAGAGTAGTCTCCTTTTGAGATTTTTTTCATTTTTTCCACTTCCATGTTTAGATCCTGGATGGCTTTGTTTAATTCCTTTACCTGTTTGGTTGTGTTTTCTTGCAATTCTTTAAGGAATTTTTGTGTTTCCTCTTTAAGGGCTTCTACCTGTTTACATGTGTTCTCCTGTACTTCTTTAAGGAAGTCATTTATGTCCTTCTTACAGTCCTCTGTCATCATCATGAGAAGTAATTTTAATTCTGAATCCTGCTTTCATGGTGTGATAGCATGTGCAGGGCTTGATATGGTGGGAGAACTGGCTTCTTATGATACCAAGTAACTTTGGTTTCTGTTGCTTATGTTTTTGTGCTTTCCTTTCACCATCTTGTTAACTCTAGTGCTACCTGCACTCACTGTCTCTTACTGGAGCCTGTCTTTCCAGTAATTTTGCTTTTGTCAGAACTCCTCAGAGTCCAGATGTCTCTGTATTCCTGTGATCCTGAGCTCCTGGGTGAAAGAGCTCCTGGGACTCAGGCTCCCTAATTTTAAAATCAGAGATTTTAAAATCCTGCTGCTCTGAGTGCAGTGGTTCCTCTAGAATGGCTCAGAGTATGGTGTCTTCATGAGAGCAAACTAGCTAGGTGTCTGCCTTAGCCGAAAGGACCAAGCAAGGGGCCGAAAACAAAGTCAATCTTTTTAAATAAGCCTAGCCAGCTTTATATGATAATCACCAGCATCATGTTGAAATGCACTTAGTAATGAATGGAAAATATAATTTCTCTTATATTCACTTTATATTTCTAAACTACTTCATGATAAGTATAGGGTTAAATTTGTAGGCATACGTTTTTTTTCGAAATAAAGAAATGTATTAGACAGAAAACTGTATCTCAAATACAGCTTCAGAAATGTGCAGATGACTTTTTATCAGTTTATTTATTTATTTACTTACTTATTTACTTACTTACTTCCAAGTATAGCACCCCCTTCTCTTTCTGGTTCCCCTTCACACAGCTTCACTCCCCATCCCCTTCTTTTTTTATCCTTTTAGAAGAAGATGCTTCCCCTGGGTATCACTCTACCCTGGTGCATCAAGTCACTGCAGAACTAGGAATATCCTTTTCTACCTAGGCCAGATTAATGGATTCCATCAATACAGGAAACAACTTTCTGAACAGAACATCTATCACACTAGCACTTAGATCAACAATTAATAAATGGGATCTCATGAAAATGAAAAGCTTCTGTAAGATAAAGGACACTGTCAATAGGACAAAATTGGCAGGCTACAAAATGGGAAAAGATATTTACCAACCCTACATTGGACAAAGGGCTAATATTCAAAATATATAAACAACTCAAGAAGATAAACAGTAATAACTCAAATACCCAATTAAAAATGGGGTGCAGAGGTAAATAGAGAATTCTCAACAGAGGAACCTCAAATGTCCATGAAGGACTTATGGAAATATACAATCTTTAGTCATAAGAGAAATATAAATAAAAATGACTCTGAGTTTCCCCCTTATATCCATCAGAATGGCTAAGATCAAAAACTCAAGTGACAGCACATGATGGTGAGAATGTAGAGCAAGAAGGACATAGCTCCACTGCTAGTGAGAGTAAAAACTTCCACAACCAATCTGAAAATCAATTTGGTGACTTTTCAGAAAATTAGGAATAATTCTATTTCAAGCTCCAGCTATACCCCTCTTGGGCATATACTCCAAAGATGATCTACCACACTATAAGGATGTGTGCTCCACTATGTTCCCAGCAGCTTTTTTCATAATAGCCAGAAAGTGGAAACAACCTAGATGTTTCTTAACTGAAGAATAGACAAAGAAAATCTGGTACATCTACACAATGGAATACTATTCAGCTGTTAAAAACAAAGACATCATGAAATTTGCAGGCAAATAGATGAAATTAGAAAATATTATCCTGAGTTAGGTAACCCAGACCCAGAAAGGTAAAGGTGACTTTTAACAAAAATTGAATAAAAACATTCTATAAATATTTATATTGCTCTAAAATACACCTAATAAAAATGTGATCACCTAAACATTTAGACGTTCAGAAGTAATAATTTATGTCCAAATTTATGCTGTACTCTATGGCAAACATAGGATGCACTCATCCTCAAATTAATATTCAAAGTTAAAAGAGTGTTAAGTATAAGTAATATAAAGTGTCTCATGCTCCCATTCTCCTGTTTATAATGATTGATGATGACAACTAAGATTGTTAATTCATTACTGATTAATGAGCCGCTGAGCTTTTCATTATTGAAAGTTCTTACAATCATTAGGTTTGCTTACTTGTATGAATCTTTGTGTTTATATAATTTTAAATTTCAAAAAGCATGAGGTATCAAAATAAAAGTCATTATAGGCTTAGAATTAGAGATATGTATTTGAAGATATGTATTTGCTGTACATCCTTGGTGGAAACAAATATAGGCACTGGACATATAGCACCAAAGTTTGAGTCTGCAAGAACCTGAGAGTGGTTGCTCAGAACACAAAAAAGTCAACAGAAAGACAGAAAAAATATAAATAATTAAAATGTAGTAATTTGCTAAGAAATTATATTTTTCTTTCTTTAAATTTTATTTAGTAAATGTGTCTTAATATGTTAATATAGAATCAATTTATATGCAAAAGCATACTTTGAAAATATTAAACCTGTATATAGAAATATTATATCCCGGTTTGTAGATACAAACTTCCATTAGAAAAACCAGCTAATATAAATAATATTTTGAATAAAGATAGTAATTATGAGACTTTGCATTCAAAGACAAAAGTCATCTTTTGGGATCCTACTTAATTTATCAATAACTATTATTTCATATAGTAGCCTGAACAGTTAAAAGAAGTTTCACGATTTGACTATCTTAAGCTACATCTATTTTTATTCTTTTGTTTCAGGTGTTATTATTTATTTTCTTCAATAAAATGAGATGCTAATAAAAAACCTTGTTCAAACCTTATTTAAATGGTATGTCATATAAGCAAGGCATGAATATACACATACTATAAAAATGTGAGCAGTCAGTATTTTAGTCTGTTTGTTTGTTAACATTTTTATATTAAAAAAATCTTTAAAAGATGGTAACAATCTAGAATTCATTTTACTACCTCATATATGTCTGATTATTTTAATTGCTTACATAGAATTCTGCATATATACTTTCCATCTTTATATCACTTTTGAAGAGATACCTTTTAAGATGATTGGCACTAATTTATTTGGTTATTTTCATACATTTTTGATGAGGGGGAATAATGTGTATGTGAGTATCCTAAGTCTGGACAAGTAGAGACCTGAAGAGGGCACTGGTATCCTCCCTCAACACTCAGCATATTCCTGAGACAGAACAACTACACAAGAAAAAGACTTTAAAGAACACAAGATAGTCAAATAGATTTACAAAAACAAATTGAATGAAAATCTCTAAATTGGTGTTTAAAATATCTGTAGAGTTGTTAAATTATGTAAAACCATAATTTGCTAATATTTTTATAGTTTTAGTTAATGAAGAATATGCTTATTATGTTGCCAACTTCCAAAAAATATTAAACAGACTTATCTTGGATTTAGCCTCATATTATCCATGTTTTAGAGAATTTACAAATTGACCAACTATTACTTTAACAACCTCTATAGTCTGCTCTGAAAAAACAATGCCGTAATTTATATGGCCACTGTGTCTATGTCAATCTACATGTAAGGCAAAAAAGAAAAATGAAAAATAAATGAAGGGTGGGATAATATAGTAGACCACATATGGTATGAAAGAGAAGGGGTCAAGACTAAAGGTCAAATGGATTAAGTGGGGAGAAGCAGCAGTAGAATAGGAGAAAGGAATATGAGGGATATGGTGCAAAGAAAACTAAGGATGCACAGAAAAGATAAAAGGAAAGCTTACTTGGTTCATTTACTTAAAAAGGTAAAATGAAAACTAATTTCAATGGATAGACCATGTATGAATTAATAAAATTCTCTTCTAGAGGTAGTAAATTTTTAATGAAAAGTTGTAGTTCCAAAAGTTGGGGTATTTCCCTACAATCTATTGGCCTGGAAGACGCCTGAACCACCCAAAACAATATGAGCAAACACCACTATGCTTGGTTTCTCAGCATAATTAGATGGTAAGAATTTCTTGCCCTGAATCCACATGAAGAACAAGCTGCACGTCTGCTACATATATGAAGGTAGGCATAGTTACAGCCCATGTATGTTCTTTTGTTGGTAATTCAGTCTCTGAAAGACACAAGGGTCCAGGTTAATTGATCTTTTTGGTCTTCCTATGGAGTTCCGATCTGCTTTTTCCTATTTTTCTATAAAAGTCCCCAAGCTACATTCACTGTTTGGATATGAGTGTCTTTATCTATAGCTGGTGGATGGAGCTTCTCAGAGAACAGACATACTAGACTCATGTCTGCAAGCATAACAGAGTATCATTAATAGTGTCAGGGACTGGAGCTTGTCCATAAGATGGGTCTAAAGTTGGGATGGTTATTAGTTGGCTATTAGTTGGCTGTTATGTCCATATCTAATCCATGCATTTCTTGTAGACAAGATCAATTTTGGGTCAACATTATTGTGGGTAGGAACTAGGGTTCCTGTCTGGTCATAGTAGATAGCCTCTGGAGCAAGAGCTATGTTAAAAGCTGTTGCCTCTACATGGGATGTGTTCCTCTTGCTAGGCTTTCTTTTCTGGCCTCAATGAGAGAGAATATGCCTAGCCCTGTGTTGACTTGATGTGCCATGGTGGGAGGATAACCAGGTGAGCCCCAGCTGCCTAGAGGAGAAGATTAGTAAGGGTATATAGGTGAGGGAATGTGAGAGGGGTGACTGTGAGAGGAAAAGTGAGTGGGATGTAAAATAAAAAATAACAGTATTAATAATAGTAAAAATTTAAAGAACAAGAATCTCTTGCTGAATATGCCATAGGTTATGATGGCAGGATACAGGAAAATCAAATTGGAACTGAGATGAGATTTTCTTATTACCAGTAACCTTACTTAGACATGGACTGTGTGTGCTACACTACTAACCAGGAGGCAAAGTATGCCCACTAGTGTTCTATCTACAATTCTAATACGGTATCATATATTGACCATTTTCTAATTGAACTTGAAGCCCTGAAGCCCTCAGTGAAGAGGGAAATGTAAAGCCAGAAGAATAAACCTCTGTGCACTCTTTAATATAAGGTGATGTCTACCTATCCTGTATTTTAATACATTATATTTACATTGAATAAATTACAATTCAAGAAAAGATAAAGTGACTATCATGTAAACACCCTATTCCTTAATTTTATGAAAAGCATAAGTTGGGAGAAAAAATATGCTAGGTCATATTGACAAGCAATATTCATTTGGCTTTACAGAACTTAATCCCTAACTAATGTATGCCCTGTGCATGGCATGAATTAACATTTAAATGTAAATATAACAGAGGACAATGAGATCTCCTACCTAATCAATTTGCACACAAAATACATAAAATATTGCAACCTTCCTTATGCATGATAATAAATGCACTGTAAATTTTTTCTGTTTGTTCTGAGAAGTTATAATAACAAATGTTAATACTGTTAATACTGTTGAATAATCAACAGTAGTGATTATGTAGGTCATTTTGCTACCCAAATGTGGTTGCTATCATTTAATCATACATTTTAACTTTTAACTTTGAGAAGCAATTTAAACATTAAAAAAATTTAATAACCAGTATATTTGTCAATTTCATTTTTTAGATTATCTGTAGTTATCTCAATAGTATTTAATAACATTTTATTTTATAACAATTATTGAATTAAGAAAAGATAAGAACTTATAACCTCACAATATTTTTATGTTGTCCTTTGGGAACAAACATGGAAAAAGAACTAATGTACTTTCGAATAATTTTAGAAAGTTATGCAATGTTAAACTGCATATTTAGAAATGCAATATATCTAGGTACTATGATTCATACTTGGATAGCTCTCACCTCTACCATATTTGCTAAAATCAAAATAGAACCTGAACATAATGAACTATTACACGAGTCTATTATGAAGTAATTATACATAAAATCTGATACTTTAAGATTAATTTTATGTTCTTAAACTGTTTTTCAGTACAAAAGGCAAATTAGAAACAAAGAATAGCGAACTAAGAAATATGCAATCTATAGAACTATAACAAAGGAAGAGAAGAAAATAAGTCTTTAATTATGAAATGAAGATGACTCAGAAAATTCTAAAAGGGGACTAGTCATTGTGAATTAGTAAAATAATGTGAAAGACTGTATGTTATTTATAATGGTAACCAATGATTACTATAATAATGTGTGTCATACATTAAAATACAAGAAAATAATTTTTATAAGAGTTATTTCAAAATATTATAAATGTCAAAATATAAACATGTTTTGATAAGGTATTATGATTGTAAAAAAATTTAAGTTTCACTTTTAAAATATATTTAAGTTGGCATGGTGGTAGACATTGGTAATCCCAACACTCAGACATGGAATCAGGAGGATAACTGTACTTTCTTGAATAGATTTGGTTTCATAGTGTGCTTTGAACTAGTTGACATGAGATACAAAATAAAAGAAATTATTATTGTTGTTAATATAACTAATAGATTATCATCACAGAAACTGTATTTGTCAATAGTCACTTGCAAATAAAGAAGGCTCTTAGGTTTTCTACGTGAATAGTTGGCTACTGATGGATTCCTGGAAGATAGAGTAACTCTCTTCAGTTGTATACCCAACAGTGAGCCTACTAGACTTCATTAAATTATTCCAAATCCACAGTCACATAACTTTTATTGGATAATGTAATTGTCGCTTGGGAGACTTACTGCTGAATAAGCTCACCTTTTCTTGTTTTGTTTTGTTTGTTTTTGTTTTTTGTTTTGTTTTGTTTTTTAATTCTGGCTGGCTGGTTCAACTCAACTGTTCTGATTGAAATTACTGCCCAAACTGACTGCTCAATTCAATCTGGCTGCTCTCAACTTCTTACTGAATTTCTCTGCTTGGCCTTAAACTAACTCTGGCAATTTGTTCTAATCTTCTGGCTCCTTCTTTTTCTCTGACTTCAAGTGCCTCTGTGATCCTTTAATGAACTGTATGTCCCCATAAACAAATTAAATTCTCATTGTACTCTCTGCACTGATTCCCAAATGACCAATGCTTTCTCCCTGTGCTGCTCTTAAATAGCTTCTTTTATGTGTGTGTGTGTTGTACATGTGAAATGGGTATATTCTAGCTCTAACTTATTTTGTCAAATCTTTCTCTGATTTTTCACTTTGTCATCACCTCAATTAGATGTCACTTTCAAATATGGCTGCCTCCTACAAACAAATTTTACCATAAAGGTGTGATATATGGACACATTTGTATTCCATCCAATGGGCTTAAAGATGTGTGCCATTCCTTCTGGTCTGGGCTTGAGCACTGAGCAGATCCTGGGCGGCAGCTCTGCCCCCAATCTCTAAGAACCCAGAGGAAGCAGGCCTCCCAGGTGCTCTAACCCTGGCATTATCTTAGATAAGCAGACAGCAATGCCTGCCCCAAACAAGGAGTAACTGGAACCCACTAGGACCCAGGAAGTCACTCCTGGCCAGGAACACTGAGCAGATTTTGGGCCCCAGCCCTTACCCCAGTAATAACACCCACTCTACGAAGTTCTGATAAAGCCAAGATAATAGCAAAGACAGGCTCCAGTCAGAGACAGGGCAAGTAGCACTAAGGAGATCCAGATGGCAAAAGGCAAGCGCAAAAACATAAGCATCAGCAACCCAGGGTACTTGGCATCATTAGAACCTAGCTTGCCCACACAAGAAAGTCCTGAATTCCTCATAGTACTAGAAAAGCAAGATTCAGATTTAAAATCACTTCTAATGATGATGATAGAGGACTTTAAGAAGGACATAAGTAACACTCTCAAAGACTTTGAGGAGAATATAGGTAGACAGGTAGAAGCCCTTAAAGTGGAAACACAAAAATCCCTTAAAGAATTACAAGAGAACACAACCAAACAGGTGAAGAAATTGAACAAAACCATCCAAGACATAAAAATGGAAGTAGAAACAATCAAGAAATCACAAAGAAAGACTACCCTGGAGATAAAAAAACCTAGGAAAGAAATCAGGAGTCATAGACACAAGCATCACCAACAGAATACAAGAGATATAAGAGAGAATCTCAGGTGCAGAAGATACCATAGAAAATATTGACACAACTGTCAAAAAACCCTGCAAAATGCAAAAAGTTCTTAACACAAAAACATCCAGGAAATCCAGGACACAATGAGGAGACCAAACCTAAGGATAATAGGTATAGATGAGAGTGAAGATTCCCAACTTAAAGGGCCAATAAATATCTTCAACAAAATTATAGAAGAAAATTTCCCTATTCTAAAGAATGAGATTCCCATAAACATACAAGAAACCTATAGAGCGCCAAATAGACTAGACCAGAAAAGAAAAACCTCCCTTCACATAATAATCAAAACACCAAGTACACAAAACAAAGAAAGAATATTAAATGCAGTAAGAGAAAAAGGCTAAGTAACATATAAAGGCAGACCTATCAGAACTACACCAGATTTCTCACCAGATACTATAAAAAGCTAGAAGATTCTGGACAGATGTCATACAGACCCTAAGAGAACACAAATGCCAGCCCAGCTACTATACCCAGCAAAACTTTCAATTACCATAGATGGTGAAACCAAGATATTCCACGACAAAACCAAATTTACACAATATCTTTCCACAAACCCAGCATTATAAAGGATAATAGCAGGAAAGCTTCAATACAAGGAGGGAAATTATACCCTAGAAAGAGCAAGAAAGTAATCCTCTTACAACAAATCCAAAAGAAGATAGCCACACAAAGATAATTTTACTTCTAATAACAAAAATAACAAGAAGCAACAATCACTGTTCCTTAACATCTCTTAACATCAATGGACTCAATGACCTAATTAAAACACATAGACGAAGGGACTGGATACATAAACAGGGTCCAGCATTTTGCTGCATACAGGAAACCCACCTCAGTGACAAAGACAGACTCCATCTTAGAGTAAAAGGCTGGAAAACAATTTTTCAAGTAGAAGGCACTAAGAAACAAGCTGGAGTAGCCCTTCTAAAATCTCCAGCCCGAGAACACAAAGGGAGGAACTAATGGCTCCACCTGTATAGGTAGTTGAGGGTGGCCTTGCCAGGCATCAGTGGAAGTGGACAGCCTTGGTACCTTAAAGTTTGGATTCCCTAGTGTTGGGGAATTTCAAGAGCAGGGAGGTGGGAATGAGAGGATGGTGGGAGCATACCCTCATAGTAATTGGAGGAGGGGGGATGGGATAATGGGTTAGGCATCAGTGGAAGTAGAGGGCCTTGGTGCATGAAAGTTTGGATTCCCTAGTGTTGGAAAATTTGAGAGCAGGGAGGTGAAAATGGGAGGATGGTGAGAGTACATCCTCATAGAAACTCCCAGAATTATATGGATTAGACATGACAGAGGCAGGCCGCCAGAAGACTAGATTGCAGAATTCAAACAAAAAATTATCTTGATACTAAAATTTGTTTTGAGTATTGTATATTGCAGAATACACAGCCTTGGTGTATCTACTCATCAAGTGAGCTGAGCAGACCTGCTTGAACCTATGATGTCCTGGAATTGCAGCTGGATGTAGTGAAGACACAGACATCAGAGGCTTATCAATTTACTCTTCCCCCTGCCCCTCTTCTAATATCTCAATGCCCATAATCAACTTGAAGAAGTTAATGAACAATTGGCGCCTCTATTCCCTGGACTTGGGGACTGAGGTGGTTAATATTGGGCTGTCTTTCTAGGGAAAAGCAGTGGTTTTGTTGGAACAGGGATGATTAGCTAGGATTTATTGCATAGCCATAACCTATATGTAAAAATATATATAATTGTTATTAAGATGAAGTTATAATTTCTTAAATGTTACAAAATTTACTTTAATTTCAAATTTAAGGTTTTCATTGATATAAAGTGAGATTAATATTGTTAATATTGTTTCTTATTGATATAAAGTGAGATTAATATTGTTACTCTCATAGGCATTGTGCCTATATAACACATTTAGGAATACAAGGCTTAGACCCAGTCCTTCTTTAACTTTTTATACTGATTTGAGATGGTTAGCCTGTGAGTTAAGAGCCTATGGCAAATTCATGGCTCTAAGTTTATTGTTATTGTGTTTTCTATATTTTATTTAGCTGAGAGGAGTTAACAAACAATAGTCCAGATTGCCTTACATGGATACTTGGTTTTCAAAACGTCAGAAGTCCACAGAATTGACGTTACAAACATTTCTGTATTAATGTCCATTTTGATTAGAAACCTGTCTGCTCCTGACAGCTTCCTGTCTTGGATTCTATGAAGAAATTGAGTATCTCTGGAGTTACTCCAGTTGTGGTGAGACAGCCACTAGGCAAGAATTGCCTCTTTTCATCTACAGACAAATCACTGTCCAGAAAAGGACACACTTGCAGAATAGTTGACTGATTATATCTGCCTAGACAGAGTAATCAGCCCTTAATAATTCTGCATCACTTAGTCTGTCAGATGATCCTGAGCCAGAAGCTATGCTTTGTGCTTCCCATAATTTCAGTTAACTCAGTTATTCTGGATTTCTGACGGGGTTGAAGACTTATAGTCTCATAGCCAATTCTGGCTATTTACTTTAAGAAAAAAGATTTGAGAGGATGGGTTTCAGCTGATATTTATTCTAATGCCAAGAAAAAAAAGCCAGGTTCGGAATTAAATCTTTTAGTTAGGAGGGATAACAGAGGTTCTGTTTAATCAACAAAATGATGGACTGGGTATTAGGTCTATCTTGTACCTTACTGACACAAATTGGTATAGTTATGCTCTAATTGTATTTTAAGAGAAAAGTTTTATTTTAACAGGAAGGGTGATAGGTAGGAGAAGCTAAGGTGGGAGGAGTAAGGAAAGGAAGATAAGGAGTAAGGAGAGGAGGAAAGGAGGAGCTAGGTGACAAGAGGGGGGGGGGCAGGGAAGTGGATGTTTGCGTGTCGCCACCAGTCAAAGATAGTTGATATATCTAGGTTAGGTATTGGGTTACACTTCTGATTGATATTGAGCATTACCAAACTTATAAAGCCTTTGATTAGCATTAAAAATAGCATAAAAGCAAAAAGGAGAAGTGGGGATGGGATAGGAGTTTTCTAGGGAGGGGAAATGGGGAAAGGGGATGACATCTGAAATGTAAATAAAATATTCAATAAAGATTTTCACATAAAAATAAATGTGTGCCATGTGTGCACCCCGGGAAGATCACACAGACCTAGGTCTTTGGATGTGATTCCTTGGCAGAAGAGCCATGTTGCTGGATTAAAGTTCCTCTACATTTGTGAAATAATCAAAAATTTTGTTTATTAAAAAATAAAATATCAGAAAATAATAATCAAAAGTCAGCTTTACATTATCAAGTGTATAGTCAAACCAACCAACAATAATATAAATATATAAAAGATGTGTAAATAATATCAAAACAAAGTCGATGCATGTAACTTAGTTATGAAAACAGTAATGTTTACTAGTATCATACATTTTATTAATTAAAAATAAAATACTTCAGAACTATTTTAATCATAAACTAATGTGACTCACACAACCGCACCTCTTTCAAATTCTAAGATGTTATTAGTTTCCCCAAAGGAAATGTAAGCAAAAACAATGTATAAAAACTATTTTAAATGTTAAGGTAATTAATGAATATCAGCTATTTATAAAATATTAGACCATATTCTTTTATAGCAAAATGAAGTAAAACTCTAGGTTATTAAAAAGAGATACATTGTCATCAAAATGAGTAGTTGTTTTGTAAATGTAATATTTTGTGTCGTTTTCCATTTGCTTAATTATCTCTTTGTAGAAAAATAATTTGCTTTTAATCATACTGAAGAAATCTATATAACCAGTAGGATCCTGATCTGTAACTCATTAATACTTTCAGTTATTTTAAAAGCAAGATTCAGCAAAATGGAAAATCAATGTGAACTGAACGATCACTTCATTTTAAGTGTTCTAATGAGTTAAAATTACAAGAACTTGTCCTGCTCACTGATACTTCTGGGGGAGACCAAGCTGCTCTGAACAGTCTGCTATTCCATGGTGACTTGCATTCTGCCCCCACCTCTACACTCACATTCATCAAAACTGCTATGCCTGAACCATATAGATTTGCCTCTTTCTCCACCCATCTTATCTGCTCACTGAGTCCTCTGTGGTTCTCCAATTTGTCCTAAACAATCAGATATCCCTAGTGGATTACCATTCTCTGGCCACCTCTTTGTTCACTTTCCTCAGCCCTGTGGATCCTGAACAATACAAACCTGGGGAACATGAACCATACAAACCTGATGATGAGGAACCATATAACAAAAATACATAAGAGTCCTGCCACACTAGGATCATTAACTCCCTTCCCAATACCTATCTACTACAACATGAACATTTAGGGAACAAAGCCATCTAGATGGCTAAAGGCCCTCAAAAAAAACACAATCACCAATAGCCAGGGTAATATGACAGCTTCAGAACACAGCTTCCCTACTACAGCAAACACTAGATATCTTAACACAAGCAAAAAAAAAAAACAAAAAAAAAGAAAACAACTTTAAGTCCAATCTTATAACAATGAGAGAGGCCTTTGAAGAGGAAATAAATAAACCATTAAATAAATACAGGAATGTATTATAAAACAGATGGAGGTCTTTAAAAAAGAAATAAATCTCTTAAAGATATACAAGAAAATACAATTAAGTGGGCAAAGGAAATAAATAAAATTGTACAAAACAGGAAAGTTGAAATGGAAGCAATAAAGAGAACACAAACCAAGGGAAGCCTGGAGAAAGGAAGCCTAGGGAAGAAAACAAGAATAACAGATTCAAGTATAATCAGCAGAATACAGGAGATGGTAGAGAGAATCTCAGGTTAGGAGATACAATAGAATAAATTGGTACATTAATCAAAGAAAATGTTAAATCTAAAATATTACCGACATAAAATATATAGAAACCTGGAATGCCATGAACTAACATAAGAATAATAGGAATAAAAGAAGGTGAAAAGTTCCAGTTCTAAGGACCAGAAAATATTTTCAATGAAAACATAAAAGAGTTTATAGAATACCAATTAGACTAGCCCAGAAAAGAAAATGCTCCCTCCACATAATAATCAAAACACGAATTCTACAGAACAAAGAATAGTAAAAGTGGCAAATAAAAATGGCGGGTAACATACAAAGACTTTACTATCTAGAAATGCCTAGACAGATATCTTGTAACCTCTTAAACACACACACACACACACACACACACACACACACACACACACACACGCTAACCTAGCTAACCTAGACTACTATACTTAGGAAAACTTTGCATCACCATACACAGACATAGCATTATATTTCAAATTCAAACAATATCTAGCTATAAACCCAGCCCTACAGATAATACTAGAAGTAAAACTCCAACACAAGGATGATAACTACATCATAGAAAACACAGGAAATAAGTAATTCCATACCAGCATAAACAAGGGAAACACACACACACACACACACACACACACACACACACTCACAGCACCAACTTCAAAATTACAGGAATTAACAATCACTGGTCATTAGTATCTCTCAATATAAATGCTTCATTGCCCAATAAAAAGACACGGGCTAAGTGAATGGATACAAAATCAGGATCCATCATTCTGATGCATACAAGAAACATACCTCAGCAATAAAAATAGGCATTATCTCAGAATAAAGGGCTGGAAAAAAAGTTTTCCAGGTGAACAAGCTGGAGTAGCCATTCTAATATCTAAAAAATAGACTTTCTAATAAAATTAATCAAAATGAAAAGACACTTCAGAATCATCAGAAGAAAAATTTACCAAGGTAAATTTCAATTCTGCACATTTATGCTTCATATGCAAGGGCACACACATTTGTTAAAAAAAAAATTGCTAAAGCTTAAATCATACATCAAATGCCACACATTAATAGTGGGATACTTTAACATACCACTCTTACCAATTGACAGGTCATCCAGACCCCCACAAAAAAGTCTAAATAGAGAAATAACAAAACTAACAGACATTATGAATCAAATGGACCTAACAGACATCTATAGAATATACCACCCAAACAAAAAAGAATATATCTTCTTCTCAGCACTTCATGGATTCTTCTCCAAAATTGGTCATATAGATAGTCAAAAAGATAGCCTCAAGATGTAAATGAAAATTGAAATAATGTCTTGTATCATCTCAGACCAACATAGATTAAAGCTGGACTTCAACAACAGAAAAACCAGAAAGCCTATACACTCATGGAAATTGAACAAATCTCTATTAAATGATTTATGGCTCAGGGGAAAAATAAGAAAGAAAATAAAGACTTCCTAGAATTTGATAAAATTAAGGCATAATATACCCAAATTTATGGGACACAATTAAAGCAGTGCTAAGAGGAAACTTCATAGAAATAAATTCCCTTGTAAAGAAATAGAGTTCTCATGCTTACTAATAAAAAGTACACCTAAAGAGTCTAGGAAAAAAAGAGGCGAACACACCCAGGAGGAGTAGATGTTAGGAAATAAACTCAAAAATAAAATCAATCAGTTAGAACCTGGAAACAACCTAGATCTCCTTTAACTGAAGAATGGATAAAGAAAATGTGGTACATCTAAACAATGAAATACTATTCAGCTATTTAAAAAAAAAATGAGATCATTAGTTTTGCAAGTAAATGGACTGAACTTAAGAATGTCATCCTGGTCTTCCAGTCTGAGCCAGTACCCTGAGCAAACCTTGGGTGTTACCTCCACACCCAGTCCCACAACACACAGATGAAGCTTGACTCTCAGGTGCTCTAATAAATCCAGGATCATAGGTGAGGAAGCCATAACATCTGCCCCAACACGTCAACACCAGAAGTAACTGGGACCAATGAGATCCAGGAACACAGTAACCCTAGCCTGGCCAGTGGCACCGGTTCCTTCCAGTCTGAGCTGGTACCCTGAGCACACCTTGGGCACTAGCTCCACACTCAGTCCCACAACATCCAGAAGAATCTCAACACCGAAGTGCTCTAACAAGCCCAAGATTATAGGACTTCAGGAGCTTGGCAACACCAGAATTTGAGGATACCAGTTGCAGCTCAACTCCCAGGCGCTCTGACATACCCAGAAGCTCAGGATCACAGAGAAAGCTAAACTCTGAGGAATTGTGACACAACCAGGATCTCAGAAGAGACAAGCTCCAGTCAGAGGCAGCAAGAGCAAGTAGCACTACAGATAACAAAATGGCTAGAGGTAAGCATAAGAATATAAGGAGCAGAAATTAAAGTTACTTGGCATCATCAGTTCACCCAACCTGTTCATCCAACAAAGAAAGTCGTGGATACACTATCACACTGGAAAAGCAGGATTTGGATCTAAAATCACTTCTGATTTAATATGATGATGATAGAGGACTTCAAGAAGGGCATAAATAACTCCCTTAAAGAAATACAGGAGAACACAGATAAAGAAGTAGAAGCCCTTAAAGAGTAAACAACAATAACAAAAAAAGAAAGAAAGAAAGAAAGAAAGAAAGAAAGAAAGAAAGAAAGAAAGAAAGAAAGAAACCTTAAATAATTACAGGAAAATACAACCAAACAGAAGAAGGACTTGAATAAGACCATCCAGGATCTAAAAATGGAAATAGAAACAAAAAAGAATACACAAAGAGAGACAACCCTGGAGATAGAAAACCTAGGAAAGTGATCAGGAGTCTCAGATGCAAACATCACCAACAGAATACAAGAGATAGAAGAGAGAATCTCATGTGCAGAAGATACCATAGAAAATAACATTGACACAACAGTCAAAGAAAATACAAAAAGCAAAAAGCTCCTGACCCAAAACATCCAGGAAATCCAGGACACAATGAAAAGGCCAAACCTGAGGAAATTATGTATAGAAGAGAGCAAAGATTCACAACTTAAAGGGCCAGTAAAATTTCAACAAAATTATAGAAGAAAACTTACCCTAACCTAAAAAAAGAGATGTCCAGGCACATAAAAGAAGCCTACAGGGCTTAGATACTTTGCTTATCTTGATAAGCTTTTAGAAACAGTGATCACAGAGTGTTCACGTAATTGGGTTTAATGCATTGCTACTTCTTTGACTATTTGTGTTTATTGTATTGCTTGTTCCTCGACTGTTTGCATCTACTGTATTGCTAGACCCTCAACTTAGAACTGACCTTAATACATGCATGTAATCAAAATTGTATAAAAGCATAAAAGAAGAGGGGGTATAGGATAGGGGGTTCTAGGGAGGGGAAATGGGGAAAGAGGATGACATCTGTATGGTAAATAAATAAAATATTCAATAAAAAAGAAGACTACAGAACTCCAAAAGGACTGAACCATTAAAGAAATTCCTCCTGTCACATAATAATCAAAACATCAAATGCACACAACAAAGAAAGAATATTAAAAGTATATTAAAATATAAAAGTAAGGGGAAAAGACCAAGTAACATACAAAGGCAGACCTATCAGAAATATAACAAACTGCTCACCATAGACTATAAAAGCCAGGAGATCCTGGGCAGATGTCATACAGAACCTAAAAGAACACGAATGCCAGCCCAGACTACTATACCAAGCAAAACTCTCAGTTACCATAGATGGAGAAACCAAGGTATTCCATGACACAACCGAATTTATACAGTATCTTTCCACAAATCCAGCCCTACAAAAGATAATAGATGGAAAACTCTAACACTAGAAGGGAAACTACACCCTAGAAAAAGCAAGAAAGTAATCCTCTTTCAACAAATCCAAAAGAAGATAATCACATAAGCATAATTCCACCTTTAACATCAAAAATAACAGGAAGCAACAACTATTTTTCCTTAAAATCTTTTAACATCAATGGACTCAATTCTGAATAAAAAGACATAGACTAATGGACTGTATATGGAAAAAAAGACCCAGCATTTTGTTGCATACAGGAAATACATCTCAGTGACAAAGAGAGACACTACCACAGAGTAAAAGGCTGGAAAATAATTTTCCAAGCAAATAGTCCCAAGAATCAAGATGAAGTAGTCATTCTAATGTCAAATAAAATTGACTTTCAACCAAAAGTTATCAAAAAAAGAAAGAACAAAAGAAAGAAAGAAAGAAAGAAAGAAAGAAAGAAAGAAAGAAAGAAAGAAAGAAAGAAAGAAAGAAAGGGCACTTATACGCAAAGGAAAACTCCATCAAAATGAACTCTCAATTCTGAATATCTATACTCCAAATGCAAGGGCACCCACATTCATAAAAGAAACTTTACTAAAGTTCAAAGCATACATTGTACTTCACACAACAATAGTGGGAGATTTCAACACTTCACTCAGAAATGGACAGGTCATGGAAACAGAAACTAAACAAAGACACAGTGAAACTAACAGAAATTATTAACCAAATAGATTTAACAGATATCTATAGAATATTTCATCCTAAAACAAAAGAATATACCTTCTTTTCAGCACCTCATGTTACCTTCTCCAAAATTGGCCATGTAATTGGTCACAAAAGAGGCCTCAACAGATATTTAAAAAATGAAGATTAAAATAATTGCATGCACCCTATCATACCATGAGACTAAGGCTGGTCTTCAATAATGACAAAATCAATGGAAAGTCCACATACACATGGAAGCTGAACAACACTATACTCAATGATTACTTGGTCAAGAAGAAATAAAGAAGTTAAAGACTTTTTAGAATTTAATGAAAATGAATGCACATTGTACCAAAACTTATTCGATACAATGAAAGCAGTTCTAAGAGGAAAACTCATAGCTATGAGTGCCTCCACAGAGAAACTGGGGAGCACATACACTAGCAGCTTGACAGCACACCTGAAAGCTCTAGAACAAAAAGAAGCAAATACACCCAAGAGGATTAGACAGCAGAAAATAATAAAACTCAGGGCTGAAATCAACCAAGTAGAAACAAAAATAACTATACAAAGAATCATCAAAACCAGGAGCCACTTCTTTGAGAAAATCAACAAGATAGATAAACCTTTAGCCAGACTAATCAAAGGTCTCAGAGACAGTATCCAAATTATCAAAATCAGAAATTAATAGGGAGATAATAACAATGGAAAACACAGAAATTTAAACAATCATCAGATCCTATTACAAAAGCTTATATTCAACCAAAATGGAAAGTCTGGATGAATGGACAATTTTCTAGACAGATACAAGGTGCCAAAGTTCAATAAGGATCAGATAAACCAACTAAAAATGCCGCAACCACTAAAGAAATAGAAGCACACATTAAGTGCTTTTAGAGTATCACAACAAAAAAAGTCCAGGATCAGATGGGTTTAGTGCAGAATTCTATCAGACCTTCAAAGAAGACCCAATACCAATACTTTTTAAACTGTCCCACAAAAGAGAAACAGAAGCAACACTACTTAATTCATGCTATGAAGCCACAATTACATTAATACCTGGGATAAACGAGGCACCCTAGAATCAATGGGAGAGTCATTAGATGTGACTCGTAACATTGGGCTTATGGAACCTGAAAAGGCCATCTCCTGTAGCCAGGTAGAAACTCCAGAGGAGTGATAGAAACACCACCTTTTCCTCCTACTACAATGACAGTTGCTTAGTTGTGTTTATAGCAACTTTTTTATATTATAAATATTAATATATTATAATTTATAATAGCTAAACACTGAAAACAATATAGCTATCCTTCAACAGAAGAATGGATAGATAAATTATGGTACATTTACACACTAGAGTATTACTTAGCCTTAAAACAACAATATCATGGAATTTGTAGGCAAAAGAATGGAACTAGAAAATATCATGCTTAATGAAGTAACCCAGATCCAGAAAGACAAAATGGTATGTATTTACTTATAAGTGGCTTGTAGCTTTGACGAAAAGTATAATGATGTTACAATATACAAATCCAGAGGGGCTAAGTAACAAGGAGGTTCAACAGGGATGCATAAATCTCTCTGGCAAGACAAAAATAGAATAAATATCAAAAGTGCCCCCCAGATGGGAGAAAGGGAACAGGAGTAATTAGGGAGAAGGAAGATGGACAATGAGTAATGGGAAAGACAACTGGAATTTAGGGCATTTTGGGTACAAGGTAAAGATCCAGTGCAATGAAAACTCTGAGAAGCCTACAAGAACCACAGTAATGGGGGATATCTATCCTGAACTGGCCGTCTCCTATAACCAGGAAAGTAAAGGGATTGGGACACCAATGTAGCCACAAAACCATTGACCTCCAATTTGTCTACCTTGCAAGATATACTGGGGTGAAGGTTGCATAAAAATTGTAAGAGTGGCCAACAATTGACTTGTCCAGATTGCAACCTATGCTATAATAAGGAGCCCATCCCTGACACTGCTTGGAAGACAAGGAACTAGAGGCAGGTTAGCCCAAAGACTTAGAATGGAACAAAACATAACTGAAAAAAAAAACAAATTTGAAAAACTAAAGTACTCTCATCAATCATAGGTGAACTCGTCAGTCCATGAAATGGTATTAACAAAGACTATTAGAAAAGAAAAGAAAATCTCTTCAAGCCTGTTCCCTCTGCCTGAGCAGATCACCAGCTTGACTGCTCCTCTGAAGACAGTACAGTTTGAAGGTCTTCCAGGAGTTTTGCTGCATTTAGGGCAACTGACAGAAATCTAGCATGGCTGCCCTCTGAGTGGCCCAACAAGCAGATGAAAGAGTCAAATGCAGATACTTACACATAACCAATGGACAGAAGCCAGGAACCCCTATGGCTGAATTAAGGAAAAGCTCGAAGAAGCTGAAGAGAAAGGCTACCCCATAGGAAGATCAGCAGTCTCAACTAACCTGTATCTCTGAGATCTCCCAAACACTGGACCACCAACCAGGCAGCATACACCAGCTGATTTGAGGCCCCTGGCACATATGCAGCAGAAGACTGCCTGTTCTGGCCTTAGTGAGAGAAGAACATCTAACCCTTGAGAGACTTGAGGCCACCTGGGATGGGGAGGTCTGGTGGTGTGGGGCTAGGAGGTTTGGACATCGTCTTGGAATGAGGAGGTATGGAATGAGCAACAGTCATAGGGTGAACCAGGGGATAAAGTCTCGAGATTAAAGAACAGTAGAAGTAAGAGTAGGAGTAGGAGTAGTGATAATAGTAATGGCAGTGGTGGCGGTGGTGGTGATGGTGGTGATGGTGGTAGAGTAGTAATAGAAAAGAAGAGAAAAGAAAAGACAGGAAAAAAAGAAAAAAAAGAATGGAAATATATCATGACCTCTGGCAACATCAAGGTCTTTCTTTAAATACTGGATTTTGTGGCACTGTTTCAATTTTCTTTCCTTTCTCGGTTTTATATTTTTAAAAAGAATGTTATTACATTTATGTATTTTTCTATGGGTAGAGGTGTAGGTGGTACAGGGATATGAGAACCCTGTGAGAGGAAGTCAAAGGACAACTTGCTAACATCTGCTCTCTCTTTCCTTTGTACTGGTATGGGTGTTGACACTCTAGTCAAATGCCTTTATCCATGACAATTCTAGCCCTAGACTCAGTTTTCTGACTTAGTACCAAAAAAGACTTCTTAGTCTGGGCAAATTTCTTCTCTGCTTATGCTACATCACTATGGTTTACTCCTTTCCTGTAATTGAATTTGAGCATCATCAGGAATTCCAATTTATCTGCAACTGTGCTCTTCACATGCTCGAAGACTTCAGCCTAGGTTGTAACACAGATTATGATGCTAAATATTTTCTAGAATTTAGCTTATTTCTATAATTACAATAATTTCCTTTCAAGGACCTCACAGATTTTCCCCCCATTTTTATGTCACTTCTTGAGACATTGCTCTGAACTGGAGTTGTATCTAGAACCATAAATCTTATATTAGAGGAACAGAAGTACACTGGTAAGAAGCTATAGGACTGAAGCTTTCATTCAGAATTTACAAAAATGCTATTGGAAGAAATTCAGAACATTCAATCTCCTTTAGTCTCCATACAAGATGCTTAATTTAATGCCAATTATACTTCAAGGACAAGAATTGTAGGAAAAGCCATGCAAATTATCTCCCTAATAAAACCTCAAAGCCTGAAAGAAGCCATGGTATGAAGCATTAAACACAGCATTCAGAGCATCTGTATCATCACAAAACAACTACTCCTTTATTAAACTTCCTTTATTAAAAAGTTATCCATGTATATAAGTTACCACAAACTACATTTTATATTAGGTTTCACCTGATATATAATAATTATACATATTTATAAGATACCATGGAACTTTGTGTGTGTGGTTGAACTTAGCTGTAGAAGTTGTTCAGGTGTATGAATTTCAGAACTTAATATCAACCATCTTCTTCAACATTCCTTCATCTCAATACTGTATGGAAGCATAAAAAATTAAATCAAAACATTTACACCTGCACACTTATTGTAGCAATAGTTGAAAAGCCTACAAATGAAAACAACTGGTGTATCTCTCACCTGGTAGACAGATAAACTTATCTTTATCTGTGGGTAAGCAACATTCTGCAAAGGAAGGTACAACTAGTAAAATATACAAACATTACAGATTGTGGATATAGCAATTTCTTCTCAAGTACTTACTGTTGTGACATCTTTCATTTACAGAAATGTAATATTTGTCTCTCAAGTGTCCTTTCACCACTCAGTAATAAATTGTTAAGTCGTAAACGGTCAGTCCTTAGAGATTGTTGATTGTCATGCCTGAGTGCCAAATGTTTTTACAGCTACATCCATGGGTATTATATATGTAGCTTCTGGCTTCCATTATTCCCATATAAAATTATGATAATAATTAAGCTTTGGTGAAATTTACTTAGGAATTACTCTGTAGATAAAAATTCAATGGTTTTCTATAAACAAAGTAGCTACCAGGAGCCAGTTTTACATGAAAAGTCCAAAGTTCTAAAAGTTCATGATCACATTCCTATCATAATTCAGAGCTGAAAAGATAAACAACCCACCATCAAAAACATGAGTGTCTCTTAGGAATGAAAAGTTCCATAGTCTGTTCTGTCTTATTCTTGTTTTGGCTCCAAGGAAAATTGAGATTGACATCTCAGACTTTCCCCCTCAGCCCTGTTACTCACTAGTATTCCATTCTGTTTATATACTTTTTCTATTGTTCTGGGCATTAAGTGTTCACTGTGTTTGATATATTCTACATATACATTTTATAAAATATATAGACTATATAGACTTTTATAAAATATATAGATTAATATTCAATAGGTTATTTTACCATATTGTAGCATCATGATCTACACTTCTATTTTCTCTGTGCACTACAATTAACTTGATAACCGGGATAGAAACAGCTTGCTTTATTTTAGATATGGTAGACTTTCTTTCTTAATCTAGGAATTAAATTGATTAAGGATAACAGAAGTGATGTGCACAGATATAAAGGATTATTAATAGATTATTAAAATTAGAAAAATGCTACAGACAAAGCAGTATGTTATGATAAACAACTTCAGGATGAGGTATGAGGAGAAACATGGGAGAGATGGCCAGAAGAATAAATGAAAACCTCCAGCTGGCAGGGGTGGGGGATGGGAGCATCTCTAAGACATGACAGAGACCTGGAATGGGGGAGGTTCCTAGAAATCTATAGGGGTGACTTTCGCTGAGATTCATAGCAGTGGGGATATGGAAAACTGAAGTGGCCACCTCCTGTAGCCAGACATATCCTCCAGTAGAGGGATAAAGATACCAACTCACTCATAGAACTTTCAACCCAAATTTGCCCTGAGAACAAGAAATGTAGAGACATAGATGCAACAGGGAATGAACAACCAATAAATGATCCAACTTGAGACGCATTACATGGGCAAGCACCAACCCCTGGTATGCTTGCTGACAGGAGCTTAGTGTTAACTGTTGTCTGAGAGCCACCACCCTGCAGCTGCCTGAATCAGGTGCAGATACCCATAGCCAAACATTGGACCAATATCAGGAACTCTTATGGAAGAGGTGGGGCCCCCAAAAGGGATAGAAACTTCACAGGAAGACTGACAGTGTCAACTAACCTGGACCCTTGGGAGTTCTCAGAGACTAAACTACCAACTAAAGAGCATACAAGGGCTGGACCTAAGTACCCCACACATATGTTTATAGCACATGTGCAGCTAGGTCTTCATGAAGATACCCCAGTAACTGGAGTGGGGTCTGCCCCTAAAGCTATTTCCTCTCTGTGAAATTCAACTTCTATCTGGGCTTCTTTGACTGACCTCAATGGGGGAGGATGCACCTTGCCCTGAAGAGACTTGATGTGCCAGGGTGCCTGGGAAAATACCACCCTCTCACAGAAGAAGCAGAGGGGGATGAGGAGATGGACAAGGGGCGGGGGGCAACGAGGAGGGATTAGCAATCAGAAAGTAAAGTGAATAATTAATTTTTTTAAAAAAGAAGAGAAAACGAAAGGGACTTAGACATCAGATATCGGTTCCCTTGCTTATAAGTTGACTAGTCAGTTAAAAAAAGACGGGAAAAATCCTGACCATGTTATCTACAGTGAATAATAAAAGCAATTATTACTACAGACCACAGAAGATAAAGAACTGTGCAAATGAAGGGATTAAAGGTCAGAGAAATGAAAGGATAAAGAAAATGACAGAATTTAGTGGGAGTTACAACATTTTCAAATTATAAATAATAACCAAATAACCCAATACATGAGCTCTAACAAAGCATCAGTAGTATTGATATGTTTCAATTTTAAACATTACCTCAAATAACATTTAGCTTATCAAAGAGTAGTATGTTTTCATTAAACAGTAGAAAAGAGAATAAATTCCCAACATTCTAACAAAGAACCCTGATTTTTATAATAGCCATACTTATGTCATTTCACATAGTAACTAGTGTAATTTACATTGCAGGAAAATGAGAGTTAATGGTATCTTCTTTGGTATATATTGTTATGGTGCAATGCTCTAAATTATGCAGCTTTCATGTCATATAAAAACAAGTAATGTATAAACATTTATACAGAGATGATCCAATTTTCCTCATTTTTTCTATGGACATTAGTCAGGTAGTCCAAATGCTTTTGAGAATTACAGTTTCAAGGAGAAATTCACCAAAGAAATCATAGAGCTTTGAAAATAAAATTATAATGTCATAGAAAAAAGTAAAATCTGTGAGATGATTTTTAAAAACCACAAAAAGCCTAAGGAAACATTTTAGACTGTGGTAAAAGGAGTGCTGTCTATTTTAAGTGATCTAACTTCTGTAGGACTAATATTTTTCAAAATGTTTATCAACACCCATGATGTAGATTGAGAATAAAACTTTAAAATTGCCATTGTAAAATGTTTTTCTTAGTGATATCCACATTTTGAAGACTACTGTTTCAAAATTATACATACAACATTCTAAGTTTAACAATTGTTTTCAATATGAACAACCCAACATCCAGATTCTATAAACAACTATAGAGTTTCTGATTTTTTTTTAAAAAATCCAGCTTAAATTAAAACACTTTGTGAGAACACAGTATCTTACATAGCAAAAAAAAAAAAAAAAATGTAATAGTAACTTTATTCTCCTGATGTAAATGTCTCTGAGGCTTATCATCTCTGTCTACTAACCTAGATCTAGTTCTGAAAGCTTCTAGCCTCTGTCCAATTGAATCTGGTCCTAGGAAGGTTTTTAGCCTCTGAGACTTACTACTGAATAAGCTCAGCTTTTCTTGTTCACAGCTGTTCTGGCTTAAATTCCTCTCCAAGCTAACTGATTCAATCTGGTTTCTTTCTGTCAGACTATACTATTCTGTCAAATCTTTTCCTTATTCATCACTTTGTCTGGTACTCAGTTAGACATTACTTTCAAATAAAGGTTTCTTGCTTCCTTCTACAAACTAACTTTAACTTCATTGTTTGGGATGAAAGGTGTGTACTATGAGTATGTCAGTATTTCAGCCAGAGGGATTAAAGGTATCTGCTAAGGGCTGAACTACACCATATCTAGAATCAAGTTTTTTCAATAACACAACTAAGGAGTCTCATGTGATCAATTATCTTGCAACAAGATATGAAAACTGTGACCATCGTTAAGAAGAGTATGAGTTAATAAGGAATCAAGGCATGCAGAAACTACATGGGTGGTGGTTTTTCTATGGTGTATTGGTCAATCCTGAATTAGGGTCTCAGAAGCAAAAAAACAAATTTGTAGAGTTTTGTGGTAGACTGTTGAACTGAGGCAAAGTGGTGTAGTCTATATTCAGCAAAATTTACTGCAATGGCACCTTCAGTCATAAGAAAAACTTATTGCACAGTTGAGGTATCTGAAGGTCTTCAGTCATCTCCATCTTGATTGTCTGTCTATTTTGTTCAAGCCAGATCAAATAGTTTCTAAACAAAAATGTCATGACAAAGAAACTCAAGTTATAAAAGTAACTTATAAAAAGCTATAAAAGTTATAAAAGCAACTGGTAATTATACTTATTAGTTCTACAACATTCTAGGAAAAACTACTTGAAATCTAAGATGGAATAAAATGGAATTATGTAAAATGCATATTTTAAACAAAATATATTTAAAAGTAAAATTTAAATAATATAAAATGCATAATGTTTGAGAAAATAACACATAATGCAATGAATATAAAACCATAAAGCCTATTAATCTCTCTGGATTATTAGCCATCAACATCTATCCATTATTGTCAAGAGATATCTGAAAATGCTACAAAGAAATCAAATTTAGGAAGTTCACTTCATAAAAGTTCCAAACATTTATTCATATTTCTTTATGGTGAGTCAGTCTCTCTCTCTCTGTCTCTCTCTCTGTCCCTCTCTATCTCTCTCTGTCTCTCTCTGTCCCTCTCTGTCTCTCTCTGTCTCTCTCTCTCTCTGTCTCTCTCTCTCTCTCTCTCTCTCTCTCTCTCTCTCTCTCTCTCTCTCTCTCTGTATGTGTATGTAGAAGTTAGAAAACAGCTTGCTGTAAATGGTACTGTCATTCTATTTTGTGGGTCCCATATGTCAAATTCATGTCTTTAGACTTGCTGGTGAACAGCGTTCCTCACTGAAGCATCCTGATAGCTTGAAATTCACTTTAAATATCTGCTCATATTAATTAATTAGGATGTTACAAAAAGATCAATATGTATATAGTTTTAAAGTTTTATTTCATAAAAAGAAGAGTTGTATTTAAAAACAAATGACATCACAGGGCAAACCAGAATTCAAAAATCTAAAGACTCTAGAAATTGTATCTGATAGAATTTTAAGCTGAACAGAAACTACAGGATGCATAAGCATAAAAGAACATCTATACAATAGTGTTAACAATAATGTTAACAGGTGGATATTGTCCACATTTAGGTTAGCATAAGAAATAAAAGCTTCTGACACCCAATCTTTGAAACAATATGCACCATGAATGGATTTATCTTTAGAAAGTCCACCACATCCTGAGGCCAAAATCACTATAAATCCCCTCTGGAGACTGGCACAGGAATAATAAATGTTTTAATTTCAAAATCTGATGAATGGTTTCCTTGAGAGTAGCACACATATCAATTAAAAATGAAATGTTAGAACTCTGTAAGACTCGAAGGCAGAATTATTGCTCAGGTCCAATCTACTAGTCTCCTCATTTCAATAAAGATAAAAGAATAATTCAACAATATTGATGCAAGGCACAGCCCGGGGTAAAGACCACTAAAATACTGAGTTTCAGTTATGAGATTATAACATGAAACACATCTGCATCTTTCACTTCCACACCAATGGTGTTTATTAGAGCAACAAGACATAAACTGTATTAAATATACAAAGTTCCTAAGAAAAACAGACTAGAGTATAAATAAAGACAATATGGAAAACCAAAATCTCTGCTACTTACTATGTCAAACTTTAAAATGTGTTCTAATTCCTGGTTAAATACTGTTAAATTAGGTGACAAATTTAAATACCCCAGTTACCATACCAGATGCATCATGTTTGACATTTACAAAGTCACAGAAGGTTCCATTTCCATTTCTGTTGATGTGATAAGTACTGAAACTAAAGCAACTTTGGAGAGAAAGAGTTTAATTTAGTTTATAATTCCAGTCTTTATTGTAGGGTAGTCAAAGAGACAGGTGCTTAGACCACACCACATCTGCAGTCAGGAAGAGATATAATCCAATGGACCAAGCACAGTTATTTGCTTGTTTCCTCTCTTCTAGCTTTTCTTACTCTTACAATGTCCAAGATGCAGATAATTTCTCACTAAAACTCCCTTCCAACAGTATTCTAGGATATAGTAAGCTGGGACTTAAAGCTTGTGCCAGCACCCAAAATATACTTGAAGATACAGACTGAAGAGATGACACATATAAAAAAGAATAGTCAAATACAAGATAGAATAAAGTTTTATGAAGTGAAATTATCACAAAGAAACTTAAAATATTTAAGATTAATATGCTGTATGTGGTGGAAAAGGTAGAAAATGAAGGAAAGGAAATACATAAGCAATAAAAAAAGGAAATCCAAGGCACAAAAAGAGATATGCTAGAAAGTATAAGAAAATAAACAAATTAAAAATGCTGAGAAAAACTTCCCCCAACTGGATCATCTGTAACTTGTACAAAATTTAGGAAAGAATTAGAATTTGTCAATTGTGAATATGCCAAAATAATTGAAAGAAGAAAAGAGAAGAAAAGTGATTCATAAGAGTTATTCAGACATACTGTAGAAGAATTTTAATCCAGCAACAGGACTGCTCTTGCAAGGGATCACATCTTATAAGAGAGAGAGAGAGAGAGAGAGAGAGAGAGAATCCAAGGAGAGTCAATCAGATCTCTATATTTAAGGCCTACTTGATATAGAAAGTTTCAGATAAAGAAAATTATAGGTTCAGTTGTGCTCGTATATGCCTTTAATCCCAATATTCAGGAGAAAGAGGCATGCAGGTCTTTGAGTTTCTAGTCAATTCAGTTGAGGCAGAGAGTTAAGAGGCAGTGCAGTGGAGTGGAATTTGTGGCCGTTCAGTTTTAGCAGTTCAGAGGCAGATTTTACAGGGACAGTTTTATCGAGAGAGGTTGCAGAGAGAACAATTTAATCACAGATGAATATACAATGAACCCAAGAATAATGAACCAGAAGATTAGAACAGATAGCCAGAGTTAGTTTGAGCCAGTGAGAAATCCAGTGACAAGTTCAGAGAAGTCAGACTAAATCAGTCAGCTTGGAGAGGAGTTTAAGCCAGAGCAGTTGAATTGAACCAGCCAACTAGAGTTCAAAAACAGCTAGAAAGACTGAGCTTATTCAGCAATAAGCCTCTGAGATGACTATTACATCAGATAAGTAAATTTTGCACCATACAATTTAGACTAATAAGTCCTAATCAGAACAAAGTATGATCAAAGTATAATTTCTTTGAAGTCTAACTTGATGAGATCAATAAGTGTATATTTATATTATAATAATATATAAAATATTGTAAAGTCTCACTCCATATTGAATAATGACATCACAGGAAGCTGCATCATGAAGTGCTTCTTTTAATTTTGCCTTTCTCTTCCTGTAAATTCTAACATCTCTCCAGTTTACTTTAGCTTAGGGAAGAGGAAAAACAGCTGAAATCTAATGTGAAAGTCTCCTGACATTTAAAGCTTTATTATTTCATAGACCTGGCTATCACTATATTGGCCTGCTCTACTTATAGGGCAATGTGCAGTTGGAAGATGACATCCTCTATGGATTGGCATCCAACATTCTCTTATGACCACTGGAAAAAGTGTCAAATAACATACACAAAGATACACTGTAGAACACATTATTGCTTATTATTTGCACATTATTTGCAGCCCCCCCAAAAAGAATTTGAATTTAAAAACCATAAGATTTAATAGCATGGTGTTATTTGCTTTTGTATTTTTGTACTTACAATAACTGTCAGATTCAGCTTTAAACATGAACTGCTTTAATCCATGGTTTAAAAAGTTTTCAGTCATTGTTGATAGGAAAGTAATCTTAGAGTGCTCAGTTCAGGACAAGGAAGAGTGTGGAGGAAGACATTCACATCATAGAATCAGAGAACATCTCTGGAATCAGGATTGGGATGTACTTCAAAAGATTACCCTTAGTAAACCACTTTCATTAGCTATGTCTACCTTTAAAGTTTCCACAGCATCCCAATGGCAGTGAGAATCTAGAAACAACCACTCAAATTAAGAGCTTTTTTGGGTATTGAACATCCCAAACATAAAAAGAACTAGACACCAAATGTTTGCTTATTAACTGAAGCAGTATTTATAGAATCCATATATACTTTTGGTGGTTTAAATATGCTTGACCCATAAGAAGTGTTACTAGTAGGAGGTATGACCCTGTTGGAATAGGTGTGGCCTTGTTGGAGGAAGTGTGTCACTGGTGAGGGTGGGGATTGAGGTCCTATGCTTAAGCTCTGCCCAGAGCAGAAGAGACACTTCTCCTGGTTGCCTGTAGAAGAAAGTATCTCCTGGTTGCCTTGGATAAAGGTATAGAACTGTGGGTTTCTATGGTATCATGTCTTCCTACACACTGCTATGCTTTCTGCCATAATGATAATAGGCTGAACCTCTGAAACTATAAGCCAGCTCCAATTAAATGTACTTTATAAAAGTTGAATTGGTCATTGTATCTCTTAACAGCATTGAAACCCCAACTATGACAATACCAAACTGCAAAAGTAATTAAAGAAGTCAAAGCTCCAAAAATTGAAAAATATCTCTTCCTCAATGAGTAGAACATTTAGCATTGTTAAGATGAAATATTTTCTCAAGATGATCAGACTCAATCATGGACTAGTCTAGAAATCAATCCAATACTGGAAATAACAGTCTTCATTTGGAAGGCTGGTTCTGGACATTTTCTAAGACATATTTGGAAGGTAGCTGCAATCCTCTATGATGTTATGTTAGCAAGAGATAAAGTTGGGACAGGATCTAGATTTCAAACAAGTATTAGTACATGTGTTAAAATTCTTTTAACTGTCAAGTTAAAATTACTTTTGTTTCTTCTACAGTATTTAATGTAAGTTGCATTGATTGTGCACCTTCTAATTGTGTTAGTGTGTTGAAATCTGGCATGTCAGTTATGGAGGTGTATCAACCAGCTTTTGTTTTATTGCCCTGAGTATCACAGAACCTTGGTATTCTAAAAATAGCTCTGTAACACTCTAAGTCAACAACTCTAAATCAATAAAGTAAAAAAAAAAGAAATATAACATAGAATACTAAAGCTGGAAACTAAACTATGTGAAAGATAGTTTATAGAAAACTCATTAGAGAAGTCTCACATTGGGAATACTATGTATATTTAAAAATATGTCAGGTGAATGATCTCAACCAAAATATGTAAAGAAATTTTAACTAGAAAATAAAGAAAAACAATTTAAAATATACATTGCCTCATATCAAGAAAATGATATATGTTGTGGTGCATGCATGTAATCTCAGCACTTGGGAAACTGAGACAATAACAAAAAGAACTGAGAACCAAACAAGTGGCTGGGTCAAAAACCTTTGTATTTTTTAAAGTAAAAGTAGTAAATACAAAGATGAGAAATGAGCATAAGACAAAAAATATTCCAGTTAATTTTTCATTAAAATATTAAAAATAATAATTACAATTAAAATGATGAAATATCCTACATGTCAATTTAAAAACATATTTTAAAAACTGGTGGGAACATGGAGCTTTTTTGGTTTACAGTCCTCAAAGTAGGGGTTGAAGTCCTACAGCTAGTTTATCACATAGCTCTGTAGTCCTTAATAAAAGTAAAACAAAGCTGACATGTGAACAATTAATTGTACTTCTATGCATTTATTTATTAACGAACTTTGAAGACGTATCAATGCAAATTTAAAGAGAGTGAAAGATATGCATATAATAGCTTTATTCATATCAATAAATGTGGTATCAAACTGTCAAACAATTGGAAATGGAGAAACAATTTGTGAAATAGCTAAAGTGATTTAATATTAATATTGATTGGTTAAATCAATGAAGTACCATAAATATATAAATTATGGATTTCTAAATGAAACCCAGCCTGAGTGATGATATGTGTCATTCTAATTATATGAAATTCAGACAAAGAAAACCAGTACTCACCATAATGCTGCCACAGTGTTTTCTCAAGGATGGCTGAGTAGGTAAAGCAGAATGGTCTATATTTTACTATGTTGACATTGTTTTTGCTATAAACACATGACACTACTGTTTGTTAAAATACCTTGAAATTTTGTCTTTAATAAAGTAATCTAAAATGCTTATTGTATATAAAATGTTTGACAAGAAATTTGCATATAAGTACATATTGAACATTTACTAATTTTCCCATGCCATGCTCCCCTACTCTGCCCTTTGAACCTCTTTGTCATCAAAGACAATTTTGTTTCTACTCTAATGTCATATTTACGTACAGATTTTTATGTATCTATATAACATCTAGAAAACACAAAACTTATTTGTCTTTATAAGCTTGATTTAATTTGTGTTATATAATTATCTCCAGTTTCAAGAAAATGGCATGATTTTGTTTTTATTTAGAGTAGAAAACACCCTATTTTGCATAAAATCAAATTTTCTTTATCCATTACTCTGCTACTGGACACCTACCTTGGTTCATGACCTATGTTTGCCAAGTGCTGCAATAATTATCAATGTACAAATTTCTCAGTGGTATGTTGACTGGGGCCCTTCAATTAATTAAATTATGTTACAGATATAATTTTAGTGTTTTGAGGAAGTCCAAATTGATTTCCTTATTATACACAATAGTTCATATTTTTACTATCAGTTTATAATGTTTACTTTTTTCTCCAGAAACTTACCAGTGTTTATCCTGTGTGTTCTGAAGGACTAACATTTTGACTGGGATGTAATATTAACTCAAGCCTGTTAAAGTTATATTTCTCTGACAGAGAGTAAAATTCAATATTTTATTCATATTTTCATTAAATATTTTTACTTTAGCTTTCTCACTTCATAAGCCCACTTATTGACCAGGCTATCTGATTTCTTCTTCTTTTTAAAAAATTTTAGTATATTTTAAACCTTGATATTCTGGTAGATGTAAAGCCAGCAAAGATTTGTCTCCCTTTCTGTAGGCTATGTCTTTACTTGATGTTATGTAGCTGTTCCTCCCTCAAATGGAAACATCCCATGCTACTGGGAAGTTTCTTAAGATAGGAGATAAACAAGTCAAGATAACTTCAAAAAGTCCCTGAAACTCAAAAGATTTACTAAGTCCTCTACCTCTCCTAGAGTAAGCAGTCGAGACTGTTGTATGTCACTCTCAGCTTCAAAGAAGAGCAAAGACAAATAGCTTGGGAAAAATGGAGGCCAACAGAAAAAAACAAAGGCCACCTGAACTGCCTGGAATAGGCATCTCTTAAACATCTTAGACATCTCAAAATGACACTCTATTTAGTTCAGCTGTCTGCAGGCTGTGAAGTATTCTCCAGGTGTTTTGTTTTGTTTTGTGAGATATCACCCAAGCTCAGGTCCACTTTGATGATTCAGCTGTCATTGAGTCACTTATGTGATTTTTTTCCATAACCCTTTAACAATCCCTCTGTAAGTAATTCTAATAAAATACATTGGTTCACTATGTTGGACATTTGTGGCATACTTGCTTTGGTCTCTGATGAGCTCTTTATCTGGAGTGAGTAGAAATGTCTCTTTGTGTATCTTTAGGAAGAGTTTGTCAAACAATATTTAATATTCTTTGTTTTGGACAATCTTTTAAGTGTCATAAGGGCTAATCTGTTAATTCATGGGGGATTTCCATAGTGACTATATTCCTATTTGGAAAGTGAAGAGAATCTGGACAGACATGACAAGCATGGTGCTGGCAGGGCTTACTCTTTCTTCCCTTTCCCTCTGCTTTGCTAAAGATCCATAGATTACATTCCTAAAGCTAGCCACCAAGGTCGGTTCTCTTATTTGGCCACTTCCTCCTCCTAAGGCTAACTATTAAGGTACAGCTATCAAAGTATCAAATCAAAAATATTGACTAAAAGTACCAAATCAAAAGCTCCTTTTGGCTCACCTCAATAAAATGCTCAATTAAAATTAAACACCTCATCCTAACACAGGATTTCTGCATTTACTAGTATATACTTCTATTTGACTAGGGGCCACTGAAGAGGTCAGCTCGGGAACTTTGGAAAGGTCATGGGACACTTGTTCACTCAGGGGGTCCTCAGGTAAACTAAGGCTCATCAAAGTCTTACATCTGCTGCGTTGGCTGGGAAGCCAACCTTCTGTGAGGACATACCAGAGAGCAGTGAATCAGAGGTCTCAAGCAGGTACCGCAGTCCTTGTTAGTCTTGCTGTTTGTCAAAGTCTGAGTTTGTAAGTCTGCTTGAATTTTCAGTTTGGTTGCAAGCATCAGAGGGCCCAGAGAACCTATGATGTAGTGTGGTCAAGTGCAGCGCGTAGACTTGCCTCAACTTCTAGACTGAGGGGAGCCTGAAAGAAGCTTCGGGCCTTTGGAGGGAGTCAGGAGGATTATGCTCCTTTGGAAATGGCAAGACATTACTGTCTAGTCGGAGCCGAGTCGAACCTGGTTTATCTGACTCCTGCCTTATCGGTAGGGGCACCTGGTTTGTATGGGTATGGAGCTAGCTGAGCAACTCTGTTATCTGGCTCCTGCTGTATTGGCAGTGGAGAAAACTGTCTGTATAACCTGGTTTCTGCACCTGTGGCAGGGGCGAACTGTCTGTGCGTTCGTTCATCTTTCTCTGTGTTCTTGGACTTTGCCTGACGTTATTTTTGGACTGAATATACCATGTTAAACATCCTGTTAACTGGAGGGAAGTTAGGGAAAGAGAAAAAAAGGTGTCAGTAGTTGTAATGAAGGGCAAGTTAGTTACTCTCTGCTTCTCCAAGTGGCCTAACTTTGGAGTAGGGGGGCCACTGGTAAGGACCTTCGATTTACAGGTGATCAAAGCACTAGAGGAAAGAATCTTTAGATCAGGATCCTTCAGGCACCCAGACCAAGTGCTCTATATAGTGCCCTATACCTGGATGAATCTAGTGGAGGACCCCCCACCCCCATCGAAGAAAAAAGCCTTTCTTCCACAAGACCATCTTTGTAGGTTCTGGCCATCAGGAAAAAGGAAACAGGGGAGGAGGAATTCGGACCTGAGAAGAAGTCGATCTTCTAAGACCCTTCAACAGTGGACTTGTTGCCTTAAGACCCTCTTCCTTCATATCCCCCTACCCTTACTCTCATTGCCCCACTAATGCCAGCACCAGGACCCTCAGCCCAAACAGGACTAGGGCTACTGTACCCCCTTTACTAGAGGAAAAAGCTGGAGGAGACCCCCAAAATTCCAGTCCTGCCATGGGGACATGATGTCTGAGAGCCACCTCCCCTGATGGCACAGTGGCTCTCCCCACTGAGGGCATGTGGGCCACTAGATAGGGGCAATCAGACTAGGCAATAGTGGCCCTTCTTTTTGCCCAGTTTGTACTACTGAAAGGCCTAACAGCCGCCTTTCCGATAACCCTAAGGGGCTGATTAATCTCTTTGAGACTGTTCTATTTACACATCATCCCACCTGTGATGATATCCAACAACTTATGAGAGTGTTCTTTTGGACCAAAGAGCAAGAAAGGATAACGCAAGAAGCTGGAAAGAATGTCTTGTGAAACATGGGGGCACCATTCATTGACCACACTGTTGTTGACCATGGGTTTCTTCTGACTAGATCTGACTGTGACTTTAGTGCTGCAGAAGGTATGGAGCACCTAAAAGCCTACCACCAGACTCCATTTGTAAGTCTAAAGGGGGGCCACACAAGGCTCCACCAATTTTGACCAAGGCATATAAGGTTAAGCAGGGATCAGATGAGTTACCCATAGCCGTTCTAGAGTGGCTCATGGAGGCATTCTGTCAGTACACACTATGGCCTTTATAGACCAGGCTAGGAGATATCAGGAAAAAGCTTCAGAGGCTAGAGGGACCACAGGATAAGTCATTAAATGATTTAGTGTAGGTTGTTGAGAAAGTCTACCATAACAGGGAGACAGAGAAAGAGTAAGAACCGAGAAAGAGAAAGGAAAATGAAAGGGAGATGAGAAAAAGAAAGGTGACAGGAAAGGAATTTACAAACAATCTTGGCTACAGTAATTAGGGAAAGCAGGGAAGGGAGACTCCAATCAGAGAGAGACAGAAAACTTAATAAGGACCAGTGTGCACATTACAAGAAGAGGGGCTGCTGGGCCCCAACAAATGGAATCTGGGGGTGGAAAATACCAGGCCTTGGGAAAAGCAACCCCAAACAGCAAAGGTATTATCCCTATGTGAAGACAGTGACTGGAGTAGATGGAGTTCAGATCCCCTTCCCGAGCCCAGAGTAACCTTGAAAGTGGAGGGGAAACCCACTTAATTTTTTGGTGGACACAGGGGCTCAACAATTGGTCCTCCTCCAAGCCAATGGCCCAGTTTCCAAGAAAAGATCTTGGTTCCAAGGAACCACTGGCACCAAAATGTATTCATGGACTACCCGAAGAACAGTGGACCTAGGAATGAGCCAGGTATCCCATTTATTTATGGTCATCTCAGACTGTCCTTACCCTCTGTTGGGGTGAGACTTTCCAAGGTGGGGGCCCAGATACACGTCTTGTCTGACGGGCTGTAACTAGCTTGCCCAAAAAATGGACCTATGGGTGGAGGAAAGACCTCTTTGACAGACCCCTGCCAGGAGGCTACCTGCTTTACAGACAGGAGCAGTTTTCTCCATGTTAGTCATAGACAAGTAAGTACTGCTGTGGTGGATGGCACAAATGTCTTCTGGTCTGAACCTTTACCCCTGTGCATGTCAGCTCATAAAGCAGCCTTGGAACTTGGAGCCAGTAAGAAAATTAACATCTACATATATAGCAGGTATGCCTTTGCCACAGCCCATGTCCACAGGACTATATTCCAAAGAGAGGACTGCTTGTATCAGAAGAAATCTTGGATTTCTTGGATGCTCTGATGAAGCTGGAAACTAGGAAACTATGAGTACTAATCATTGTCCAGGACCCCAGAAGGGAAAAGAGTCAGTGACCAGAGGCAATAACCAGGCAGATCAAGTGGCTCGAGAAGTGGCTATGCAGGAGCCTATCCCAGCTATGGGCCTGCAAGAGACACCTGCTGAGGAATGAGACTGTATTAAAAGGTAACCTCACTTAAAACACACAGAAGAAGAAAGAATTCAGATTGCTAGCCACCCTACCAACTATTACCTAGAGAAGAAAGAACAATGGAGCACACAAGAAGGGAGAACTATACTCCACAGAAAGCAAGCAAAAGACTTACTAGGCCAAATGCACAGATGGACTCATTTAGAGGATAAGCTCATCCAAGCAGTCAAGGGATCTCAGGTATATATGATAGACCTCAGGGTTTTAGCCATAGATACAGTAGAACAGTGTAAGGTATGCCAGCAAGTAAATGCTTATGTGCCCAAGAGTAAACAAGGCAAAAGACTTAGGGGAGAACAGCCTGGAGTAAAGTGTGGGTCTCCTCTAGTATTTGTAGATACTATCTCTGGATGAGTTGGGGCTTTCCCCACCAAGCAGGAAACAGCTACAATGATAGCCAAAGAGACATTAGAAGAAATCTTCCTGAAGTTTCGAGTGCCCAAAGTAATTGAATCAGATAATGGTCTTGCTTTTGTTTCTAAGGTAAGTCAAGGATTGGCAGAAATATTGGGGACTAATTGGAAGCTCCATTGTGGGTACTGTCCCCAGAGCTCAGGCCAGATAGAAAGAATGAACAGAACCCTAAAAAGAAATCTTAACTAAATTATCTTCAGAAACTGGCACTGGCTGGACTGTGCCCCTTCCCCTGGCCCTGTTCTGAACCCAGAACACCCCTCCTGTGTGGGACTCCCACTCCCTTGACCCTGGCTCTTGACACCCCCCTCCCAGAAGTGACTTTTCAGGCTGATAAGGATCTTATGCAAGCTTTCCAGACCAGCCACCAGGAATCGTGACCTATAGTTAGTGCCCTGTATAATGCAGGTACCCCAGAGGTTTCACACAAGTAAATAAAGTAGAAAAGACAGTCCCTGGTGTTGTTGACCTCTCCACCCTCCACTAAAATGGATGGAGTAACTGCCGGGGTTCATGTAACTCACATCAGACCAGTGCCTGCACCTGATGCCAACTGGAAAGCAGCCAAACACCTGAGCAAGCCCCTCAAGCTCAAGGTCACCTGTCTTTCTGAAAGGCCAGAAAAACCGTTAGATGGCTATGGTGTATCTTCCTTCCCACGCTGAGCCTCAGCACTTCTCACAACCCTACCAAAGTGACTTGGCAAGTACTCTCAGCCACTGGGGATGTGGCTTGGTCCACTACAGTGGAACACCTGCCTTGTGCCTGATGGCCAGATCTTGTCTTTGATCTTTGTAAGTTAGCAGCAGGCTTGGCTTTGCTATATCCCCACCCTAGAGACACAGGGGTGGGGATTACCTGAATGTTGAGGATGAGGGACTTTTGAATCTAAACCATGTCCCAGAAGTGCAGACACCTGAGGTTGAGAAATATCCTGACAAAACCCCCATATGTGTGCTGCTGAGATGGGAGAAGCCAGCAGCAGGCCCATCAGTGTGTGTGTATGGTGGGGGGCTACTTTTTCTGTGCTACCTAAGGGTGTGGAACATTGGGAAACACATACTGAAGACCATTCAGGGGTGGGAGTAGAATAATTAAGGATTCATTGGCAAAGGTACTGAAGGGATTGGCCAAGAGAAAGAGAGAGAGAGGGAGCAAGCCCAAGGATGATTTGAGTCTTGGTTTAACAACTAACTCCCCTTAGTTTACTACCTCCATTTTTCCAGTATTAGAACCCCTGATAATTTTGTTCCTGCCTCTGACTTTTGGCCCCTGCATTTTGGATCGCTTAGTTGCTTTCATTAAAGATCAGATGGGTGCAGTACAGTTGATGGTCCTGAGACAAAGATATCAAGAGCTAAGTACAGAGGATATGACCAGGGATAAGAGCTGCATTGAAGTATGCACAACGAAAAGAAGAGGTCAACTCAGGAACTTTGGAAAGGTCATGGGGCACTTGCTGCCCTGTAAGGGAGAGGCTAATAACATTCCTCAGGTCATGGGGATGGGGGAGAACCGACCTGCAGGTGGGGACACATTCCACAAGATGGACCTTTGGCCACCTACAGAAAAGGGAATTCCTTGCCACCTCATTCCCTAAAGACCAATCAGTTTAAAAGTCACACTGTTCTGCCAAACATATTGTACCTAGTTGCTGTTTCTCCATTCTACCCCCTGGAAATTGTATAAAGGTCCACTGAATAAGCTGCCCAGAATTTCCTCTTCGTTTGGATGCAGGATGACCCCAGCATTCTGGAACAATAAAATTCCTATTGCTTTTTCACTGATCCCCAGGTCTGTGTTGTTCACTCCTGGTAAGCTAAGACTCATCAAAGTCTTATGCTCTGTCTCCTCTTACCTAGAGGCAGCCCTTTGTCCCTTTGGGGCAGATACCCTTTTCCCTTCTCCCTTGGTTTCTTCAGCTTTTTTCTGGTTGTTTATCTCCTGTCTCTTATTCCCTGATCTTTTTTCCACTAAGGTAAAAGATCTCTTTTTTGTTGAGAACTTGGTCTTTGAGTGTCCTTAGCTGATACCAATCCTTTCAAAAAATCATTGCCTATAATTATAGACTGAAGTGTTTTCCAAAAGTTTCCTCAGGCAATTTCAGAGTTTCAGGTCTTATGGTAAAACTCTTGACTCATTTGGAGTGTCCTAGTTTAAGATGCTAATGCTGGAATGAAACACTATAACCAAATCAAACTGGGAAAGAAAAGTTTATTTGGCTTACACATCATAATCCATCATTGAAGGAAAGTCAGGACAGAAACTCAAATAGGACAGTATGCTCAAGGCAGGAGATACTACAGAGGCCAATGAGAGGTGTGGTTTACTGGAATTTTCCTCATGGCTTCTTCAACCTGCTTTCTTAGAGAAATCAGTACCATCAGCTAATCAATGGCACCTCTCACAATGGTCTGAGTCCTCCTCCATCAATCACAAATTAATAAATTGCCCTATAACTTGATCTTACAGGTTCATTCTTTCAGATGACTCTAGCTTTTCTCAAGTCTACAAAACACAAACTAGCATAGGTGTCTAAGTTTTATGTAAAATAAAAAGTAAAGATCAAGTATTATTCTTGTACACATGGGTAAGCAGTATTCCCAACATCATTTGTTAAGTAGTCTGTATTTTTACCGGTAGAAGTTTTTTGATCTTTGTCAAAACCAAGAGGCCTCAGCTGCATGGGTGTATATTTGGGTCTATGTATCTATCTATGTGCAACCTTAATTTTGGTTTATTTTTAACAACTCTGAAATATAATTTCAAGCCAGGATTTTATAATTTCCATCATGACCATAGTTCTCATTGTTTTGATCATTATTTATATTGGCTATATAATATAAGACAATCTACAAATTTAATTTAATTCTCTTTAATTTCACACTATAATTAACAGATATAGAAAAAATCTTAACACTCAAATGGAATCACAAAATACTCAATATAGACAAAGTAAAATCTTCATAATCTATGCTGGCATGTCTCAGTGAAGTCATTATGGAATTATTCAGGTCTTGTTTGGGCAACTGAAATGACTAAAGTTAAACCATCTTGTCTTGACTTTATTTTGTTTTTCCCTAGACACTTCTCAGCCATCCACCCCTCTGAAGAGTCACATCAGCCTTTGCAACACTTTTGAGATTGGTCATGATATTGACCATGATTCAAATGCATTAACCAAACTAATTAATGTTTGAGTAATCTAAACATAAAACTAAATAACTAGAGCAAGTCCAAATAAAAAATCGTTGTGTGTTAGGGTCTATAAAATACTGCTAACCCATGCAAAAATACTGATGATACAAGGATACTTACTCCTACCCCCTCACAAAGGTAATGCCATCTTGAACACTGATGGATTTGTGATTTTTTTCTTTAAAAATGTATATCCCCAAGTTCCAATAGCAAGAAAACATTTGGAGGTGTCAACCTGTTCCTATCTAGCCATTTTCAAAGGACTCATATTTTTAATATGTCTACTTAGTGTGGTTTTTCAGAAACTATTTTACATGGTCATTTCAAAATTATATTGTTGAGATTTTCTATAGTGCAGTTTTCTTATCATGTCTAGAAGATCATCTACCAGTGAACATCCTAGTTCTTTGCATTTTACAATGAGTTTTACCATATTTTCCATGATTTCTACAAATGTTTGGTTCTGGATTAAAATTGTAGATATAGCAATAGGAGAAGAGCATTCTATAGCCACGTTTTATCTGTATTTTAATCAGCTGTATATCTTTGTAAGGGTATTCATCTGTTGAAAAAAATTTTTTTTCTGAGGAAGAAAATATAATTTTATAAAAACTCATTTCAAATCACACAAAGTGACTTTTAAAAAATTAGCATCTGGAAGAGTGAGTTATATAAAACTCATAAGTATACATATTTTTCTCTTTCTTTCTTTTTTTTCCCCAATCTGCTTTTATGCCATTTTAATTACATGCAAGCATCAAGGTCAGTTCTAGGTTGAGAAATTGGCAATACAATAGTTATAAATAGTCAAGAAACAAGCAAGACAATAAGCACAAATAGTCAAAGAACAAGCAAGGTAATAAACACAGTCCCGTGATCACTCCTGTGATCATTATTACTAAGGGCTTATCAGGATGATCAAAATATCTGAGCCTACTTCCCTGTCGTAGCCCAAAGTAAATTCTTTAATAAAGAGTAGGTACTACCCTTACCTGTGGGGATAAAGATAAACATTTTAAATATACTTACAAATTACACTGGTTTGTTTAGTAAAATAGAAAAAAAAATTCTCAGAAGTAAATGTAATTTACTTCTCCAGCCACTGGTATTCGACTGGGTTTACAATAAATAAAAGACATGGATTCTCTCTTTTTAAATAGGTCTAAGGTTCAATTAGACATCTGTTGGTTATTTCCAAGAGAAAAGTGACATAAGTGCATGTCTTAAGATAATTTCCTAGGCCTGTCATTTTTTATGCGTATAGGCCTTATTGCTGTGTAGGATCATCAATTGCTTTTCTCCCTTGGCTGCTTGTATAGCACCTTCTGATATTGTCAGAGCTTCCAAGTCAGTTCCAGCTCAACTACTACAAGTCCTGAGAATAAAGTGTGTAGTGTATTTGAAAATAGGTTCTTTAATTCATATTCTATGATGCAAGCAAGACAGTAGCAGCCTATATTGATTGGGGAGTTGCTTGGGATCCCTTAAATCAAAAAAAGGTACTTGCATTTCCATTAAATACTTTATGGTACTTGAGAGAGTATTTAGCATCCTGTGAGGTATACTTCTTTTAATAGATACATACATGCATATACATAATACATACATGTGAATATATATGCATAAACACATTATACATATATTTTATTATAAAAATTTATTAGTTTTTTAAACATATTCAGTAACATTTATTTTTTTCTTCCTCTCTCTTCCAATATTCTCTTTAATCTAATTTGATAGTCTGTGCATTTTGATTAAGGAATTTAAATCATTAGCATTCTGAATTATTGATGAATGATATTTATTATATTGTATCAGTTTTAAATTAATAGTGCTTGTTTTCTAACTCTTCATTTATTTATTATTAAATATTACTCTAGAGTTATTTATTCTTTCTGTATTTTAATACATGTATTTATCTTTCTCCTCAGAAAGATTCTTTTAAGTAACCTGTATAGAGTTGGTTTAGTGGTCCAGAATTCTCTAACCTATTTTACTCTGCTATTTTCATCTTTCTCATTAAATTATAATGGAAAAATTTGCAGCATATACTAGTATAGCTTGACAGGTGCCATTTATCAGAGCTTGAAATACATCATTCCATTCCCTTCTGGCTTTCTTCATTCCTGTTTCAAGGAATTTGATGTGATTCCCATGGCCTGGCCCTTAGGGGCAACTTGGTGATTCTGTCTTGCAACTTTCAATAGACTGTGTTAATTCTCTATACGTAGTTTTAAAAATATATATAGAGAGAAATTTTTCTCTATTCCAGTACACTTGTGGTTCTAAAGATCCTAATATCTACATTGGTACCTCTTTCCATGTATCTGGCAAATTTCATTACAGTTTTATTGAAAAATATTTTTCTCTGTCATCTTCACCTTTCACCTGTGTCTCATATATTTCTTTTATCATACCATTCTTTAGGCCTTTAATATCTCATTCATAATTTCTAATTAATTTCTTTGTCATTGTCTGAGTCTAATTTCTCCTCTTCTTTCACAGGTTAGCATTTTTTTCTACCATGATTCATTCAGTTGTTGAAACTTTTTATAGAGCTTTTTGTTTGGAATGCTGAAATTATCATTCCAGTGTTATAGTTTTTTTTCAATATTTCCATCTCTTCATTACATTACACTTTAATATACTGTATTTGAGTACTTATTTTATCCAGCCATTTGTGTTCTCTTGTAATTCACTCAGAATTTTATTGTATCAGTTTCATATCCCTGTCCATATTTTGTCCATACTTTTGAATTCTTTAGGATTTTATATAATTCACTTTACTTGAAGGATATTACTATGAGATTATTGATTTGTTATACCAATGTTTTTATATCCCTCATGCTTTTGCATTGAGATTTATGACTTTGAAATTGGCCTTGATTAGATTATGTTTTATCCACGCTTCTCTTTGTAGCAAAATTATTTCAGTGTTCAAGGGGGCTTCATTAACAGTAGGAATGATAAATATTTTTTTATATATTGGACTAGTGTTTAGGGTATTATTACTACCTGTATTATTCACTTAATATTCAAATAAGAAATATAATAATAAAGTAAGCATCAAATGATAATCAGATAAGAATATTCAAATAAGAAAAAATATCTAAATTTCAAAGGTTTTAATAACTAAAAGAACAAAAACTCTGATAATATGTGATGTAGTAAGATATTAGTTTCTTTTAGTATATGTTGGAAGAATAAAAAGGAGAACAAGACTCATCATTGAGATTGTGTTGATACTAAATTTCTACTGTTTGTTTACATAATCAGAAGAGCTTCATGATAGGGACAGAAGACACAAGTGTCTAATATTTTTTAGCTAAAAGGAGGGGCATAAAAATAGAGGTTAAAATGCAATTAGGTAAACTAAAGGGACTCTAAATCTTGAGAGTGTGATACTTGGTGACATAAAAAATTAGTCTAAGATCTTTGGGGGAACCCATCAATAGGGACATGGAAGAGAGATAATGTAGAAAATAAGAAAATAGAGTGATTGAGCATAGAAACAGCCTTGCAAGTAACATTCAGTATTAAATGTGAAGGAATCAAATATATGGCTATGGGGATATTGAATGTAGGTTAGCCCAATTCTCAGTTGCATCCTCAACTATAAATGTTCTTTCCTGAGATACCAGAGGGAAGTTACACATACAATTCCTTAATCTAGTAGCACACTATGGTCATACCTCTGTACTTTCTTTTACAAGCTGGTTTTTGATTCTGCTCTCACCTAGGCATTCTTTGTAGGTCAAGCCTATCAGCCATTGATGTTTGCTGTACCTCTGTGTAGACCTTCAACTCTGTATGAGTGATTCTTCTGCCTATGGATATCTTTGCATGATTGAAAATTCCTTAGAATATGCATTTAAGTTGTTCTATATACACTGTGTTCTAAAGGCATCTGGATATATTTTTTTCTTCACCACTATCTATAGATATTCTGTTGCCCAGGTTTGAGTATATACTCCCATAAAACTTGCTCAAAGATTGCCCAGAGGATGGAGAGTCAAAGAGGAAGTGTTATCAAGCTCTGGCTAAGCCATAATATTTGACAGCAGTTATTCAGTTTACCCTAGTATATTTTCATGATATGGTATCAGATCACACCTTTATTTTTCTTCCATTTTTAATAAGAACAAATTTAAAATATTTAAAATATTTGATGAGTGGGCTCAAGAATGCAGAATGTGATTAAATGTAAACATTTATCTTGGTAAGGGAAGTAAAAGAAAATATTACTTTGACTATGAAGTAGTTTACAAAAACTTAACTGCATAGACATTCTATACTTTAGTTTATAAAGTTTTCTACAGGGTTATTTGACTATTCAACAAGTATATCTGGAATTATAGTAAGCAAAGGGATGATAAATGGCAGGAGTCAGATTTCTTACATGCTCAGGCTTAAAGTTACAAAGAATTGAGAGAAAGTTATTAGAGTTATTTTCTAGTTTGTTCCTTGACTGTGATAAACATCCTCAAATAACTTGGGAGTAACCAGGTTCATTATGCTTTAACTTCCATGTCACAGTTGATCAGTAAGTGAGATCAGAGCACAAACTCAAGCAGGAGCTACAATAGATACCACAGAGGAAAAGCCTTTGCAGATTTACTGGCAACTTTACTCCAAACTTTATCTTACATAGACTTGTCTTTTCTATTTAGTGATAATATCCACAGTGAGCTGGGCTTTCCTATACTAATTACTAACCAAGGCAATGTATGTCCCACAAACATGTTCATAACATGTTCATAGTGCAATCTGATCTAGGCAACTCCTCAGTTGAGACTTCTCCTCTATGTTGTTTCAAGTAGATGATGAAGAAAAATCAGGACACACAAGTCACCAATATAAACTTTTGATAAATTTAATAAGTATTAATTAGTGGCAAAACTAATTATGTTATAACAAAACTAATTATTGTCTTAGCCTCTTTCCATTTCTGTGATAAAATACCCTGACAAAAGCCAGGTAAGGGGTGAACTTTTTATATAGCTTATGCTACATTTCCACTTTACACTCAAGCATGGCAGGGAAATCATAGCAGCAGGAGCTTTAAGGACCTGGTCATGTTGCCTCTGCAGTAAATAAATGAACAAATGAAAAGTTCTTGTGATAAGCTTCCCCCTTTCCTTTTCATTGAGACCACAGCCCTAACCTAATGCAAATAATCTGTCATGGAACTTTTTTTTCCAGGTGATTTCAGATACTGCCTCGCAGCCAACTCAAATTGCTTACCCATATACTTTCTCCTCTCTCTCTCTCTCTCTCTCTCTCTCTCTCTCTCTCTCTCTCTCTCTTTCTCTCTCTCTCTCTCTTTCTCTCTCTCTCTTTCTCTCTCTTTCTATCTCATAGGCACACATACACAGAGAGAGAGAGGGAAAGAGAGAGAAAGAGAAAGAGAGAGAGAGAGAGAGAGAGAGAGAGAGAGAGAATATCTTGCATTTTCAGCTGGAGATAGAAATACCAGTCTATTAACACCATTTGTATTCACTTATTAGTTTCTGAAGTCACACTACAATAAAATAAAGCAAAGGTTCATCAAAGAAATGGTCAGTTCTACAATGAGAGCAGAAAATATACAAATGGAGCCAGTGACATCTCTAGCATTAAAACAATATGGATATGATGAAAACTATAGCTTAGGGTACAACACCAAACACTTGCCAAGCAAGAAGCATGCACTGAGTCTGACTGAAGGTACTAGAGAGGGACATGTGAAAAGCAAAAAGAAATGTGGAATATTAAAAAAGAAACAATTATCAATAGACACTATGAGAATTCTCAACAGCATAATCTTTATACTGTTCATGAGCTCACCTTGATATCAGTAAATGATTAAATGAATTAATGTATGAATAGAGAAATTAAAATATTTCAGAATGAAATTTATGTTATTGTATAGAAATGTTATTTTAAAAATCTTTTATGATGCACTCCAAGAGGTTAAGAATAATTCCCCAGTTCTTACACATGAGATTTTGAATGTATATAGTCTGAAAGGGAGCATAGAAGAGGCTGACAAACAGTCCCTTGCATAGCAATAACTCTTGTCATAAATACATATTTTCAGTATATGATAGATTAAAGCATAACTGCATTTTTGATTTATGTATTTGTTATGTGAATGCTTGTTTTTGCCTGAATATATGTCTGCTCAGGTCATACATGAAGAGTCCTAAGAGGCCAGAAGAGGGGATCAGATTTTTTGATCTGGACTTGCAGAGGGTTGTGAGTTGCTCTGAAGGAATAAGCTGTGTCTCCATTCTCTAAGCATCATGCCTTGAAAAATAAAACTTTAACAGTTTGCTATGAAAAAGAATAAACATACCTTCAAATAATTGAAATCTGTCATATATTTCCTCAAAAGAAATCATGAAATCTGAGTATAATATAGAAGTTTATCTCAAATATTAAAAATAACTGCCATTTTAGATTTTTTTCCAAATGTTTGATTTTTTTACTTTTAGATTTTAACTTATTCACTTTACATCTCACTCACTGCCACCCTTCTGGGTCACCCACTCCCACAACACTTTCACTCCTCCCTCTTTCTCCTTCTCTTCTAAGTGGGTAGGAGCCCCAAGTGTGTACCACCCATCCTGGAACATCAAGTCTCTGTGAGGCTAGGTGCTTCCTCTTCTACTGAGGCCAGACAAGGCAGCCCAGCTAGAAGAATATATCCCACCTACAGGCAACCGCTTTTGGAATTGCCCTTGCTTCAGTTGTTTGGGACCCACATGAAGACCAAGCTGCGCATGCTACATATGTGCGGTGAGGCCTAGGTCCATAAGTGTATGTACTTTGGTAGGTGGTTTAGTCTCTGAGAGCACCAAGGGTCCAGGTTAGTTGACTCTGTCTTTCTGTGGAGTTCCTATCCCCTTCAGGGCTTGCCATCTTTATTCTGATGCTTCCATAAGAGTCCCCTAACTCCATACACAGTTTGGCTGTGGTTATCCCTATCTTTCTGAGTCAGCTGCCGAGTGGAGCCTCTCAGAGAATAGTCATTCTAGAGTCCTGTCTGCAAGCGTAACAGGGTATCATTAATAATGTCAGGGATTAGTGCTTGCCCATGGAATGGGTCTCAAGTTGGGCCAGTTATTAGTTGGCCATTTTTTGGGGCTCTGTTCCATCCCCAGTCCTTGCATTTCTTATAGAAATATTACATTTTGGATCAAAAGTTTTAAGGGTGGGTTGATGTTTCTATTGCTCCACTGGGGTTCATGTTTGACTATAGGATGTAACCTCTTCAAGTTCTGTATCTCCAATGCTGTGAGTCACAGCTAAGTTTTATCCCAACAATTCTTAGAGGTCTACCTTATCCCAGATCTCTGCATCATCCTTGAGATGTTTGTCACCTCCCCACCCCTGTCAGTTTCAGATTTTCATTCATTCTCATGTCTGTCTGGTCATCTCTCATGCCTCTCCCCACACCCGATCCTGAAGCACCTCGATTCCCCTCCCGGTTCCCACTCCAACCCAGTTCCCTCCCTCTATCTGCCCCTTATGACTATTTTATTCTCACTCCTAGGTCAGATTCTAGCATCCTTAGTCCTTTCTACTTTTTTTTAGCTTCTTTGAGTCTGTAGAGTACAGTATGGGTACCCTGTATTTTATGTCTAATATCTACTCTAAGTGAGTACATACAGTGCATGCCCTTTTGGGACTCGGTTACCAAACTCAGGATGATATTCTCAAGTTCCATCCATTTGCCTGCAAAATTCATAATGTCTATGTTTTAATAAATTAAATAGTATTTCATTGTGTAGATGTACCACATTTTCTTTATCCATTCTTCAGGTGAGGAACATATAGGTTGTTTTCGTTTTCTGGTTAACACAATTAAAGTTGCTATGACCATAGTTGAGTGAGTGTCTTTGTGGGATGGTGGAGCATCTTTTGGGGTGATATAGCTAGGTCTTGAGGTAGAACTATTCCCAGCTTTCTGAGATACTACCCAGTGTTTTTCCAAAGTGGTTGTGTAAGTTTATATTCCCAGCAGCAATGGAGGCATGTTCCCCTTTCTCCACATCCTTTCTAGCATGTGTTGTTTCTTGAGGTTTTGATTTTACCATTCTGATGGACATAAGATGGAACCTCAGCATTGTTTTGATTTGCATTTCTTTTATGACTAAGAACTTTGAACATTTCTTTAAGTGCTTCTTGGCCATTAGAGATTCCTCTGTTGAGAATTCTTTGTTAAACTGTGTACTCTATTTTTAAAAATTGGGTTATTTGGGTTATTGGTGCTTAACTTCTTGAGTTTTTAAAAATAAGTTATGGATAATAGCCCTCTGTCAGATGTTGCGTGGTGAAGATCTATAGGTTACTATTTTGTCCTATTGACAGGTTTTTATTTTTTTTCTTACCGAAGCTTTGCAGTTAAATGAGGTCCCATTTATCAATTGTTGATAGATCCTGAGCCATTGGTGTTCTGGTCAGGAAACTGTCTCCTGTAACAATGAGTTCAAGATTATTCCCACATTATCATTTTAGAATCATTTAATGTGCAGTAGTGGCACACATATCTTAATGATAACCAGTGACTCTTTAATTTGATTTAAGCTATTTTAAATTTATATTCAGAAGATTGTAGAACTATGATAAACGCAACTGAAGACAAACAAAATATCTAAAACCAAAGGAAAACCTGACTTTGTCACTTGTTCCATAAGGAAACATGGAGAGGCTAAAAAGAAAAGAATGTAAAACAAATGCTTTTACTGAGTTTTATCACTTTGTTATTGTTATTATAGACTTTCTGCATTCAGTGATGGTGTTGTCCATCTGTTCCTATTCCCTAATGATGCTCAATTACAATACCAGTAAGCTAGTCGTGTGAACAATGGGCTTAAGACAGTACTCTGTGTGTCAAGGTATAGACTATCGCTTCAAACTTTAACATATCTGCAGTGGCCAGTTCTTCTTGAAGAAGCTGGCAATATGGTAAATCAGTGCTTAGCAAGTCTTTTGATTCTCTACTCCTGACCCCAAGACCAATCCATGTGCTTTTCTCCATCTTCTGACCCCAAGACCAATCCATGGGCTTCTGTACCAGTTTTCGCTCACTCTGTTGCTTTGTATCTTTGATAACTTAATTGAGACATGAAACTGACCATCTAATTTTGAAAATGAATGTGCCCATGATATATACTTTTTCTACTAGGAATAATATATTTCCCTCCGGTCAGTTCTCTACCTCGACCACACACATATTACTTTCTCCTGGATATATAGTTTTACACTTCTTTTTTCTCTTCCTGAACTATTAAATATTATTGATTGTTACTACATTTGCCCCACTAAAGTTGCTCTTTCTATCAGTCAAGAGCTAAACCAGTGGGTTGAACTAAGAAGTGAGGACTAACTTTAAATGAAGTCAAATCTACTATGTTCTTTCTGTTCTTTAAAAAATATATATTTGTTTGTTTGTTGTGTACAATTATATGTACTAGAATGGCAATGATATTATTTCGGTGTGAGGACAATAAACCAACTTTTGAGAATTGGTTCTCTACTTCTATCATGTCTGGGGATCAACTCAGCTTGGCAGGCTTACAGGAAAGCGCTTAGCAACTGAACCAGCCCACCAGCCAACTTTGTTCTTTATCGCGAATTTTTTTTCCTCCCAAGAAAAGAATAGAGGAAGGAATGTAGGTAATGATAGAAGAAAGAAAAATAGAAGAAAATTGGAAAGGAGAGGAACAGAGAGGAGAGGGGAGTGGAGGTGATAAGAGGACAGGGGAGAAAAGGAGAGGAGAAGAGAGAATAGATAATATTTGTCAATGGAAACAGTGACTGATCATCCTATATCCACAAACAATAGTGTAATCATACAGAATTAAGAGATTAATGGAAGTTAGGATTTTATTTCAAGATGAATTTTAAAATTTCTAAGAAATAATGATCCTAAACAAGTGTCTGTCTAGGTAATGCAAGAAAGCAATTAACAGTAGTCATCTGTATCACAGAGGAACCTGTGAGACTGAGCAAATGGAATCCCAGTGTATGACAATTTGACTGATACTGAGGAAAATTTATTTTTTTTCTATTCTAAATTCAAAACCCGTGGGTATGCCATAACATCCAAAATAAAAAATAAGATAATACCATTTTAGTATTTTGTATAAATCAAAAAACCATTTGTAAAAGTAATTAAAAATAGTAAATTATAATTAGACCAAAAAGGACTTGCCTTGATTCAAGATATTATAAAATAAAACCTCTATCAAAATTAAGGCTATTTTAAGTCTAATTTGAAAGAAAAAAATCCTGATAAAGATGCATGACATGACAAATGAATTTCAAACATCACAGGTAAACATCTCTGCCTCATTAGCAATTAAAATTGCCCAGTGAAGTGGATCTATAATTAGGGCAAAGTCTATGAGTATATAATATTTAAGTATTTTATTTTGTTTCAGTTCAAATAAAGTCTGGCTGTTTAAATTGTTCTCAATCTTACCACTAATTGGGATGATTTTTATCTTAAACATATTACTTTTCATTGAGACAAAAAAAATATACATGAGCAGTGTTTGTAGCTGGCATGTGGTTAACCTCTCCAGCTTCTAAGAAGGCTGACTTGTCCCAGCATTTGCAGATCTCACTGGCATTTTCTCTCATCTATCAGTATTTTTCACTTTAGCATCTACTAAGAGAAAAGTAGGATTCATTTTTGGAATATGTGGAGTTTTTTTTTTTTTTTTTTTTTTTTTTTTCAGAAAAGTCTTACAATGTGGCTGGAAATTCAATTAAAATGATGCAATTGTATCTCAAATCTTCTTATGGTTATTGTACTAGCCATGGGGCTTCATTTTCTTTCATGACATGATATGTGACCAAGGCCTAAATGAATTCAGGTTATTTTTGGAGACTTTCAATATTAGATAGATAACTGAGAGTATACAGTGCAGATATTACTGAATCATTCATCTAATTTACTCCATTCCTTCAAAAAATGATTAAGTAAATTAAATTAAAATCGAAAAGACTTTATTTTTTATTTTAATTATAGTGAACTATTTTTTATATAAGAGAATTTTATTATAATATTATCAGTATCAGCTTATAGTCATTTAAACTCCAAGATAGTCTCCTTTTTATGGTGCTTATTTTACTATTGTATATAATTATATTGATCTAGAGAAATAAAATGTTCTCTTAGAACTGTTTTATTCAATGTTGTCCTTGTAAGTTTTCCTTTTCAAGCATCTTCTTGCAATCACATTCACACACCTGCACAATTCTGGAACTACCTTGATATCTATTCCAAACCTGAAGCTGAAGACAGTTTCAAAAAGTGTTGCATAAAATTTCTCCCAAATGAATATCAATGTTTACAGTAAGACATTAAAAGATGCTTCTGCAAATGAATGCTATTGATTCTCACTGAGTTTTTGTGTGCTTCCCACGTGTTCAGTCATTAACCAGAGTATGTGGATTATATACTTTTTATGATTCTCTGACAACATACAGTCTATTTCAATTTTAGCATTCTCACTGATTTCAAAAGTGTCACAGAGGGCAGAGGGATGAATGTGGTTGCAGAGTTCAACATATGGCAACCAATTAGAGACACCAGAAAATGTCAATACGGTCTCATTTGCTCTAATAAAAAAGGACAAAAATAAAACCCTCTAAACCTATTTATTTTTTAGGGGATAATATGTATAAAATTCCACCAAGAAAGTTTTGTGAAATGCTTGTTTATTATTGCATTGATCATACTAGATACAATTATATAGCATCTATTCCTGGTTATCAACTTGACTATACTTGGAATGGACTACAATCTAGAATTGTAGGGCACACCTGTGATCCAGATCTTGAGACTGGAAGACACAAGTTTCTGACCTGGATCTTGGCATAGAGATTTTGAGCCATAGTGGCCATGAAAAGTTTAGGCCCAAGCAAGATAGTGCATATCTTTAATCCCAGGAGACAGAAAAAAAGAGATCTCTGAATTTAAGGTCAGCCTAGGACAAAGAGAGTCCTAGATCCAGGAATGGTGGTACACACCTTTAATCTGGGCTACACCTTTTACTGGAGGCCTACATAAGACATGGGAAGAAGGAAGACTCACTCTTCTTTGACTGCTTGCACATTTGACTTACTTGCCAGTATATTTGTTGAAATCAACATCTACAGAAGACCAGCTCAAACAACTAGCCTCATAGGACTGAACCAATAATAAATTCTTAGACTTCCCTTCCATAGCTGCTCATTGTTTGGTTAGTGGTACTACAGACTGTAAGTCATCACAATAAATTCCCGTAATAAAGAGTCATTCCATAAGTTCTGTGACTTTATAGAACCCTGACTAATACAGATTGCTTATATAAAATTTCATAAATTAGACATTTGAAGTTATCAGTAACATCTTGAAAAGAATATTACAATGATAGTACACACACCATTAACCATAAATACCATAAATGTGGGTAATTTGCTTGGCCTTGTCAGACCCTGCTTTCTCATTTCTAAAATGAAAATGTTAAATTATCAAAATTTGAATTTATTGTTTAGGTCTGTCACAAGGAACTATTGATACAAAGCTGGTAGCTTAAATGTAGGGGTATTTATCTCAGAGTTCTGGAAGCTAAAAGAAATAAATCAAGTGGTTGACAGTGCAGATTTCTCTGAGCCCTGTAAGAATTTCTTCTCGCTGAACTTCAGCTGGTGATACTGCAAATTCTTTGCTTGAGACTGAATTTCTCTAGTTCTGCTCCCATGCTACCAAATTTTCTCTAACTTTTCTCTATTTCCCCCTCTCTTCTGAAAAAGACATTGGTTTTATTATGAGCTCATTCTTTTTTCAGTATGACCTCATTTTAACCAAGTGTACTTGAAGTAGCACTTTTATAAAACAAAAAACAGAACAGTATTAGAATCTGAGTGTTTCTCAGCATAACTCCTTTGGGGATTAAAAATTTATCCATAACAGTGTGGAAATAAGATGCCAAGGAAAATGTGGTAAATATCTCAATGTCTGGGAATAGAATAGCATCTGTAGATAACATAATTTAACAAAGTTTAAACTAAGTCATCTCTATGGCCAAGCAAGAGATGTGTAGTAACAATAACAAAGTGGTCAGATCATATGAAAAATGGTCACAGAAGTCAATAATACATGTTCTAGGTAGCATGTTCCTAGGTGAGCATTTCCAAAACACACATATTCTTATTGTGACTGTGTTTCACTTGTGCTTAGTATAGAACATGGTCTTTACATTTAAAGACATATTCTTCTAATACTTTAGTAAAGAAAATATGTGTAATTAGGTTATTTTACAAATAAAGTTCTGAAGTGACATAATTTATATGCAATATTATTTGTATATATTGCTCCTGTTTCAAAACTACCATGTCTATGAATCTTATACATTTTATGCTGTATTCAGTGGTAGCATAATTAGTTACATTGAGAGAATAAATATTCCTGTAAAACTCAGCCTTGTTTTTAGGACAAAATCGCAAACAGTAGAACAGGCCCATGATCCAAAATACCATTAGATAATAAACTCACAAAACTTAGAAAATCATTTTTCATTTTTTTCATAATTTTCTCCTATTATACTTCTTTTATATATTTAACTATATGACATCCAATTATAGATTAAAAAATCAGCATACAGCATTTTATATAAATAATATAATATAAAATATCAAATGATGGAGAATCTTAAATAGAACTTTATCAGTCTTGTTTCAAGATTGGGCACTATCCACATATAAGGACTAATTTACAGTCACAAAGAATTAGGGACACTGATGGCCAGGTTGAAGGGCTGACAGGAAACTGTAGTGAATTCCAATAAGGAAGAAGAGAAAAGGAAAGAGGCAAGGGAATGAATGCGAATGCACTTTAAGTGATTTGTGGCATGTTAGTACCTTATATCCCACATTATAAAATCTTACACTTCACCTACCCCTTTGCAAAGTCACAGATCACAGAAGAAGAAACAAGGATAAAGCGAGAAGAAGATTTGAGAAGTTAAGATAAAGGGAAAATAAAATAAAAAATGAAAAGAAGACACGATAGAGACCATAGTTATATTATATACTATTTTATAATCAATGGTATTAATTTATCTATCATTGGTGAATATTGTTTGGGCTTTAAAAATATCAGAAAGGTATATTTACTGACATGGAAAAGTACACATGTTCTATTGAATCACAAAGCTAATTTACACTCATTTCTATATTTTGTGTTATTTAAAGGATGTGTATAAATTCTATTAATTTGGTAATAGGCTGATAGTAAATATCATATATTTAAATATTTTTTCCACAGTGACAAATTATTGATTTAGTTATGGTTTATTCAATATTCCTGTTGAAATAAACATGTATAAACATTTATAATTGGAATATATAAAATAGTATAAAGTTAGTTTATCCTTATCAAATATATAGTTACATAATTCAAAAGCAAATTATTTTTATTTATATTCATAATTCTAAAATGTTTTATTTTTATCTAAGAGAAATGATGTGACACAATTCCCAACACCAGAATCTAAAATTATTTTGTGAGCAATGAAACCTTCTCTTTGGGCACCAAAGTTATTCAATTTATGTGGGCATGCATCTGTTTGGTAGCTCTACAAAGTGTTGTACAGACACACATCATAATCGCTTTTTTTCAACAAACAGCATTATCTAGTGGTAGCCTGGTGTGCAGTTATCTGTCAATGTGATCACACTGGCAATGTACTTTGATTTGTGTTGTACTGACTTGATAATGTGGCTGAAAATGTGTCAAAACAGAAATGCAGAGGTAGAGCAGTACCAACAGTCTGAGCCCTTCCATGTGCATTTTATTCATGATTTTATGACTGAAAGGGATAAGAATACCCATATCTATCAAACAAGAAAACTCACAAACACCCTTTGACCGTATCTTTTTTTCCATAAAAGGAAAATGCAGTTCACATAATAGAAATCAAAAATTAGAAACAGCCCATATCTCTATCTCTCTATATATCATATTGTTGTATAAATAAATATACATACATACATTTTATGAGGCCAAATTAAGTCAATGAATGCAAAGCAGTATTGAACTTAACACTGATCATATATCAGACATGATAGTTAATTGTATTTAGCGAAATGTTTGAAGGAATGCATAAGCAAAGTGGAAATTATTTACTTCTCTGCATAGTTGCTATCTATAGCTCTTAAAATAATTCTAGGATGCTAAGCAATAGATTGTATTCCACATTCATAAGTAAGTTATTCCATATAATCTTTCTGACATGTTACTTTTATGATAGGGTTGTAACCACAGCACAGTAGTTAAAGTTTTTCTCAACTCTGTACACTCACTTATGATTAACTTTTACTTTCTGCTTTTGTTTGTCTTCAGAGTCCCTTTATAATACAGCTTATTTGCATAAATAAATCAAGAAAAGATTTATTTGGAACACATTATTTAAATACAGAAATTTATTTAAATTTATAAAACAGAACAAAGCCTAGACATATTAATAAATACTTTATTCAGGTTTGACTAGACTTACTATTGCTTCCTAAATTTCTTGGATAATATTATTTTTATTATAGTTAAAAATGTGAACCAATAAACAGAAGCTAATTATCAGGTAGAGACCTTTTTTTTCTACCAAATCTTTAAGTTTCCTTTTGTTCTTCTTTTTCTTATTCTGTGGATACTAGAGATATTAATAAAATAGATAAATAAAATATGGATAGATAATATACAGATGATAGATAGACGATAGATAGATAGATAGATAGATAGATAGATAGATAGATAGATAGATAGATGAGCAGGCAAGCAGGCATAGAGACAGACAGACAGATGGTTATGTGTTTATATTTGTATATCAATTTATTAAGACACAGTACAAGTCACATGGTTCAGTTAAAGGGAAAGAAGATATGCATTTATTTTTGAAAGTTGTTAGCACTTTATACATTTCTAGTATTATTATAAGAACATGAACTCATTTGGATGACTTCTTCATTTATCACATAACACAAAATGTCAGATTATTAGGGGAAAGAAAAGGAATAATGATATTGGCAGATTTGATGTAAGCAGATGCAACAGCTTGTCCTATATTCAGCACCAACAGGTAAGACTACTATCATAGTGCTGCTGTCTTCTGTGCATTTGTGCATTTTCCTATCTTGCCTAGTTATTCAATACATCTGTATTACATAAACTGCTCTATAACCTAGTACAGGTGGAGGCTGAATTTGAATTATCTTTCTCTCAAAAGTAAAAGCAGAAGAGACTGACTAAGGACTAAAAGTGCCTGACTCAATTGTGATTTTCCTCAGTTATTGAATATAGGGTGAATGGTCTAAACATTTTCTGATATGTAAATTCTGTTTGTGCTATATTCTCTACTAAAAACATTAAGCAAACAACTACTCTCATGCAACAGATTATAAATAACTCCTGGAACAAATATGAAGCCAGAATCCCAGATTAAAGGTCTTTCTATGACTTTTTGTCTCATGTTCCAATTATTTGTTTTCTGTCATTGAAATGTTAGCACCAACAGGAAAGATTTCCAAATAAAATATTTTATTTACTATTATGTGCACAGTATCTTATACCTTGTAAATATTTTGAGTATTGAACTAATTATACTCAAGCTGTTATTTCCCTCAAAGAATAAAATTAATAGAATAAAAATATTCAAAAATTTGTCCAATTTTTTATGTGCAACCAACAACATTCATACTCCAATGTTTAATCCTAAAATGAATTTAAAAGTTAAGCCCTGTGGTATCTTAATAAAATTATTGACTCTGAGAGTTCATGAATTAATTTCAGCATACAGGGTAAATATCTATATAGAGCTGGAATTCACGTTCTGGATGAACAAACTGGAACACCTGTTTCCTTATTTGCGCAGATTTATTTTAACAATACCATTAAACTGTATGATAGGACAAGGAAAGGAAGGAAAATATTAAACACAATGTTGCTGAAATTTGCTTCTCTTTTCAGTAACAGTCTTAGTAGCAACCCTCTTTATGACAGATTTGTCTGTGTTAAGCCAGTATATAATTAGAAGAACTTATTATGTACAAATTTATTGAAAAACTGATTTAAAAAGTAGAAAGTGCTATTCTAAATCTAGTGTACAAGTTAATGTCTAGTAATATCTAGTTAGTTTTTTCTAATAATTATATTAATGTAACATATTTTTCTGTCCTGGTGATTATAAATTGACTATGAAAATGGAATGATACAAATATTATTTGGGGTTCATCATTCTTATTGTTGTTGTCTGAACTCAAAATCCTCATAGCTTTGGGTGAGATTTTTGCTGTTTTTTCCTAATATAACTCAACATTCAAGGCAGCAAAATGTATTACCAGAAACTTTAGTCTTACAACATTACTAACTTTTACATTATTCACCAAATCCACTGTGACAAATTATGATACAACCAAGAATTCCCGAGCAGTTTCTCAGTGGAGTTTATATGTAATCTTCACTAAAGAATACATAGCTTTATAATTTTACTTCTGAGTGCAGAAAAAAGTACTATTTGATTTTAAGTGTTGAAATCATTGACATGTATTAATGATCTACATTTATGGCCAGTGACACTGGCTGAGTATTCTGAGATTTTCTGGCTGCTGCACTATGACTTTAGTAAATAACATAACATGGAGCCTAAGGTGGACATTATGTATTCAACGACAATCTAATTTTTTAGGAAGAAAGCAGTGGGCAATTATGTTGTCAACTTACTAAAGGATCACACCTGGTTACACAGCACTATTTCTTTGTTTCTGAACCTTGGTGGCACTTTTAATATATGAATCCCTGAAATGTTATGAATGTTATTGCTAGTTATAGGAATGGAATTTCTGCATTGGAAATGAATGATTGCTACAATACACATTAGTCTTTAAATTTTGTGAATTATTTGTAAATCTCCATCAGTAAAGCAAGGTAATGGTTATTCCATGGAATTTGAAAATTCTAAATAAAATATATTAAGGACCTTGATTACTGGCTGACATTTACTTAAGTCAACAAAAGTACATATATGTATGTGATTTCCTTGTGCCTGACTCTGTGTGTTAATGAAAACCACCTTAGTAAAGTCAATGTGCCAAGTTAATTTTACATTTTTATCAGTACATATGAAAAATTTGTTTTATTCAATTTCCTGACATGCATATGATTTTTGTTATTTATTTAGTTAGTTAGCTATTTATTTATTATACTCCAGATTTTATTCCCCCTATGCCCTGTCCACCCTCTGACTGTTCCACATCCAATATTTCCTCCTTGTCCCCTGTCTCCACTAGGATGTACCCACCCCCGACCCCCCACCCAACTAGACCTCTAAACTCCCTGGGGCCTCCAGTCTCTTGAGGGTTAGATGCATCTTCTCTGACTGCACCAGAACCTGCCAGTCCTCTGCTGTATATGTGTTGGGGGCCTCATATCAGCTGGTGTATGATGCCTGGTTGGTGGTCCAATGTTTGAGAGATCTAGGAGTTTCAGGTTTTTACTATTGCTTGCTGGCAGAAATAATTACAATTTATAACTAGCTAGAATATTCTCCAATTTTACATGCTTTCAATTCTATTTTGACCAAAATTAATATAGGTGTATGAGGAATAAGTTCACTATTATCACAAACAAAAAAATTTAATACTTTTGGTACCAAAGTATTTTGAATCATGCTATGGAAGCAGAGACTGTGTGAGTAATGTCTTTATATTTGTAATTAGGTTAAATAATTGGCTAGTTTCACACATGGTGGCCAAAGTATCTCAAAGCTTATATTTTTAATTGTTGTGAAACAAAGAGGTTACATTGTTTGAACATCTAAAGTGACCCATTTCCAATAAAAATGTGGTACCTAGTCCAAAGAATTTAAGAAAAATTACAAGAAGACAAGTTAGAAGATGAATTTGGAACAGTCAGAGGGTGGACAGGGCGGTGGGGAAAATAATCTGTAGTGCAGATTATTTATTCTGGAAGTCAGTCTCGTGGTTACTCAGAAATTTAGACATAGCATTACCTGAGGACCCAGCTATACCATTCCTTGGCATATACCCAGAAGATGCTCCAACATATAACAAGGACATATGTTCCACTATGTTCATAGCAGCCTTATTTACAATAGCCAGAAGCTGGAAAGAACCCAGATGTCCTTCAACACAGAAATGGATACAAAAAAATGTGGTACATTTACACAATGGAGTATTACTCAGCTATTAAAAACAATGAATTCGAGGAATTTTTAGGCAAATGGATGGAACTAGAAAATATCATCCTCAGTGAGGTAATCGAATCACAAAAGAACACACATGGTATTCACTCACTGATAATTGGATATTAGCCCAGAGGCTCGCAATACCCAAGATTCAACTCACAGACCACATGAAGCTCATGAAGAAGGAAGACCAAGTGTGGGTGCTTCGGTCCTTTTCAGAAGGAGTTACAAAATATTCAAAGAAGCAAATATGGAGACAAAGTGTGGGACAGAAACTGAAGGAGGGGTTATCTAGAGACCATTCCACCTGTGTATCCATCCCATGTGCAGTCACCAAACATAGATACTGATGTGGATGCCAGGAAGTACATGCTGACAGCAGCCTGATATAGCTGTCTCCTTCGAGGTCTGCCAGAGTCTGACATATTCAGAGGTGGATGCTCACAGCTAACCATTGAACTGATCAAGGGGTTCCCAATAGAGGAGTTAGAGTGAAGGAGATGAAGGAGGTGAAAGGGTTGTATCCCCATGAGGAGAGCAACAATACCAACCAACCAAAGCTCCTAGTGTCTAAACCACTAGCCTGGGAGCACATAGGGAGGGACCCATGGCTCCACCTGTATATGTAGGGGAGAGTGGCCTTGTTGGGCATAGGTGAGAAAGAAGATCCTTGGTCCCATGAATGCTAAACACAGAGTGTGGGGGAATTCGAGGGTGAGGAGGTGGGAGTGGGGGTGGGACACATCCTCATAGAAGCAGGAGGAAGAAAGATGGGATAAGGGGTTCCTGGGCAGAAGGGAAATGGGTTAAGGGGATAACATCTAAAATGTAAATAAAATATCCAATGGAAAAAATCTTTTAAAAAAATGGATTCTTAGTTCAATGTGGAGTTGGTGAAAAAATTTTTTTAAGTTCTATTCAGTGTAGTGAATTTGGGGGCAGTAACCAAAATATATAATATATAAAGAAGTAAAAAAAAAAAAAAGAAAGAAAACTAGACATCACCCAAACAAATAATCCCTTCCCTGCCCCCTCTACTTGATCTCTGCTATTTGAATTTCCAACCACTGCCTGATCCTGAATGGCCTTGGTAGGGACAGAATGACAGTGGTCATGCCCCTAGGACAGGACCAGCAGGGATGAACTTCATTCAACAAGGGTTAATGGCTGCTGTGGGCCTAAGGCTTGTCTGTATAATAATGTAAATATTTTGCTGTTCCTGTTAACATGAATGACTCCATGATAATCACAGAGAGCATAAGTCCTAGAGGTGAAAGTGTGGCTAATTTATGTCTTAGCAAAATGGTAGATGCTAGGACCTTCAGGACAGCCATTAAAGCAGTGAAAAAAGGACTTTTAAAAACATGAGTTTGAAGATAAAAAATTTCTCAACTACGCAAGAATATAAAGATGCAATTAGGAGCTTCACACATCTAAAGAAACAGAGAAAGGCAGCTACATTATGAGCCAGCTTGTCAGAAAGATACAAAGACAGGCAGATCCAAATGCATGCAGATTCCTGAGTTCAAGGTCAGCCTAGCATAGTGCTAATTTAAGTTCAGGTGTGGTAGAAATGATAATTTCGGTATAGGGTCCCACTCAGCTAGTTTATCATTAGTGCTTAACAGAGACAGGCAAATCTCTGAATCCTTTTGCAATGTTAAAAAAATATGTGTGCTTGCTGTCTCCTAACAATTAAGGGGCTGAGGTCATAGGATGTTGATTCATAGGATAATCAAAAGGAAACCTGGAAGAAATGACTGGATTGATATATAAAATAAAAAGACTGGGTTTAGGATCTACAAGAGATGAGCTATCCAGAGAATTTTTTAGAATATCAAGAGAGAAATGCTTGGAAAACATTTTGTCTCAAGCAAAACAGGGAGGTGTGTGTGTGTGTGTGTGTGTGTGTGTGTGTGTGTGTGTTTGTGTTTGTGTGTGTGTGTGTGTGTGTGAGAGAGAGAGAGAGAGAGAGAGAGAGAGAGAGAGAGAGAGAGAGAGAGAGAGAGAGAGGCAGAACAGAGAGAAAGCAGGCTGGAAACTGTTTTGAGAAGGACACCGTCCATCAGCTTAAACCCTCCATTTGATTTTGAGTTCTTTGTTTTCATCACTCCTACAAACCCCTTCCTAGGAACCCGACTCCAAGTTGAGGCTGGTCCTTGTTAAGTCTACCCACAAATTCTCTGCTATTTTCCCTTCCCATGGAGATCCATGTATCACCCTTAGAGCCATCCAGACCATTTCTGAGTCTGTAAATGTAACCTGATTATTATTGACTTAACAGCTAATATCGACTTGTAAGTGAGTATATTATTTGCCCTTTTGGGTCTGGGTTACCTCACTCAAGATGATTTTCTCTAGTACTCTCCATTTTTCTGAAAATTCCATGATGGTTTTTATTTTAAAAGCTGAGTATTAAGCCATTGTATAGGCATACCACATCTTAATCTATTTTTCTGTTTAGGGACATTAGGTTTTTTACAGTTTCTGGCTATTATGGATAAAGCTGGGAACGAACACAGTTGAGTGCATGTCTTCCTGGTAGGCTGGAGCATAATTTGATTATATGCCCAGTAGTTGTATAACTGCATCTTGAGGCAAATTGATTCCTAGTTCTGAAGAACCAACCATATTGACTAGTGGTTGTTTGTATAAATTTACACTCCCACCAGCAATGGAGGAGTGTTCCATTTGTTCCACATCCTTGTCAGCATTAGCTGTCCCTTAAGCTTTTGATCTTAGCCATTCCAACAGATGTTAAGACAGAATAGCAGAGTAATTTTATTTGCATTTTTCTGATGGCTAAGTATGTGGAACATTTAATTGTTTCTTAGTTATCATGGTTTTCTGTAGTGAGAATTCCCTATTTAAATTTGTACGTCATTTTGAAGTGGGTTGTTTTCTTGATATCTACTTTGTTGGGTTATTTATATATTTTGAATATTAGTGCTCTCTCTGATATGAAGTTGCTGAAAATCTTTTTTTACTTTTATTCTGGCTTCCATTTTGTACTAATGATGATATTCTTTGTTTTAGTTCTCCTGTATTTTTTTGTTTTTATATGAAGTTGAGTACTATCCTTTTGGGTCTGCAGTAATTTTGCTGGAATTTTGATGAGAATTTAATTAAATTTGTAGATTGCTTTGTGTAAGATGGCCATTTTTACAATGTTGATCCTACCAATCCATGACTATGGGAGATCTTTCCAATCTGTATGTCACCACTTTCTTTAAAAGACTTAAATTTTTCATCATGTAAGGTTTTTTTTGTTGTTGTTGTTTTCTTTGATTTATTTGAGTTACTCCAAGATATTGTGAAGTGTCTTTTTCCCTGACTCCTTTCTCAGTCCAATTGTAATTTGCATATGGGAGGGCTACAGATTTTTTGAGTTAATCTTGTATCTACCCACTTTGCTAAAAATGTCTATTAGCTATAGAAATTTCTGCTAAAAAATTGAGGGTCTCTTATGCATAGTATATCTATCATCTGTGAAAAGAAATATTTTGACCTCTTCTTTTCTAATTTCAATCCACTTAATCTCATTTGGTTGTCTTATTGTTCTAGCTAGAACTTCAAATACTACATTGAATGCATAAAAGAGTCTGTTCCAAAACTCCAAATACATAAATAGCAGAAGGCTGCCTTGTCTGACCTTAGTGGGAGAGGGTGTGCCTAATCCTGTAGACTTAAAAATGAAAATGTGAGGTAGGGGCATACATGGGGCAGAAACACACTTTCAGAGGTGAGGGGGATAGGGATGGAGAAAAAAATTATGGGGAGAGCTAGGAGTGTGGCAGTATTTGGGATGTAAATAAATAAATTAATTAATTAGTAAAAGAAATAAAAAGAATAATCAATACTATGTGATTCTAGTTATTTGGTTATCTATAAAATTCAAGCTCACAGAACTGATAGATCTAATCTTAATCCTAGGGACTATAAGTGAGAATGCCTGTCTGTTGGAGAGATTTACATACCTATCAACACGTTGTAACCTGTTTGTCTTGATGTAATAGGTGTTCATTTTACACTAAACAAATCAACATTTTCCAGATTTATGGCTTGCATATGTAAGTTCATTTTCATTTTCAATTTGAACTATTTTAACTTTAATTTGAAGGTGGGCCATATCACTATGTAGACAGTTGACATAGCTAGAGTAAATCCATGTAAAGCTCTCTTTGCTTTGCATGTTTTAAAGTAAATATTCTTAATTTTGTGTCTAACAAGCTTTTCCAATTTGCTAGTGAGCACTGATCTTGTCAAAAAACAGTTTAATGCTGTTGATTTCTGTTTCTATGTGGGCTTTTGGCGCTGACTTGGCATTTTGTCAGTTGTGTGGTTGTTAAATGGAATTGCACTTTTATTCGACCTGTAATCAACTAAAAATTATGACCTCTGTAGAGATCTGTGAAAGTATTTCCAGAAAGAAAAAACAAACTGAAGTTAGAAGAATATTGCCCAGAGTCAGTAGTACCTTCTGTAGTGGTTCAGATATGAAATTGATTTTGCCTGAGTACCATTTCTTCTGTGTAGTAAATGAATCTATCTTGTTCTCTGCAATGCTGCCATACTCTGCTGACATTTTCTTACTTTCTGAGGGCCCCAATGTGAACTAAAGATGATCAGCTCCTCCAAACTCTCCAGGCCTTCAACCTCAGAATTTGTACTATGGAGGCATCCAATCTATCAATGGTCAGCTCCTCACTTTCTAGTCTTTCCTATGTGTAGGTGGCTATTGTTAGACAACTCAGCTGGTGGATGTGTGCAAATTTAATGAGTCACTTCTGTAATAAATATTTATTCTGTCAGCTCTATTCCTCTACAGAACACTGACTGATAAAATAGGTACAGTTTTCATGGTGTTTGTCAGCAATTAGCAACTTGTTACCCTCAATTAGGAAGTTGTGTAGAATTCTGTATTTTGTTTTTCAATCACTTGCTTCTTTCAGAGTCCTGTTAGGGCATTCAAGTTGAAACAAATCAAATAACTTGCATTGTACATCTTTTAAATTTTGTGGCATTTTGCAGTTAAAATGACGAAAATGTAGATTTTTATTAAGAAACATAAAATGTCAATTGAAATTCAGTCTTCCCTCCTTGCCTAATTAGTCTGTTGTCAACTAGAAATGACGTAGAGTCTTCTAGGAAGAGGAAATCTCACTTGAGAAAATACCTCTTTCAGATTCTATATCCTAGTACTTGCAACAATTTCTTTTTTTTAAATTGTGTATTTCAATTATTTACATTTCAGATGTCATCTGCTTTCCCATTATCCCCCTCCCCAGAAACCCCCTATCCCATCCCCTCACCTCCTTTTTGCTTTTATACCATTTTTATTACATGCAAGTATTAAGGTCAGTTCTAGGATGAGGAACTAGCAATACAATAGATACAAATAGTCAAGGAACAAGTAAGACAATAAGCACAAATAGTCAAAGAACAAGCAAGACAATAAACAAAGTTCCTTGATCACTCCCATGATAACCATTTCTAAGGGTTTATTAGGATGACCAAAATATCTGAGCCTACTTTCCTATCCTAGCCCAAAGTCATTTTCCGGTCTGAAGCCTACTTTTTTGATCTACCCTACGATTCCTGCCTAAAATTATTTCTTTGTTTTAGCTTTACCTGCCTGAAATTACTTCTTTGTTCTAGACTAATATCAGATTCCTGTCTGAAGCCCACTTCCCTGTCCTTGGCCAATAGCATATTCCTGCCAACCAGCCCATTTTCTTGTCCTTGGCAAATGTCAGATTCTTGCAAAGCAGCCCCTAAAGCTCTCAGCCTCTCCCCTTTTTTATTTCATAAACAAGACTGAGCCTGTCTTTGATCATTCTGAGAAGAATGCCTTCCTTATCCACTTCTGTCTTAAGTTTGGTAAGACTCTGTGCAGAATCTTACCTGTCCTGGCTTGCCAGCCTGTTAAATATATAACTCAGTCTAGGGATCTATTTTCAGGTTCAAACCATGTACTCTGGCTGCCAACATGTTGATGTTGTTAAAGACAAGCTTTAACATGATGGGCAGGAATACAAGTATTCCCAGGACAAAATGGGCTAGAGTGATCAAGCTATATATGCCATTCTTGAAACTTGACCAAAATGGAAATACTGACCTTGGGCCATGGGTAATTTTATCAGCAGTATCTGCTGCATCAGTGCACAGCAGAGCAGCATTGTTTAAATTCATAAGCTCATGATGCAAAGTTAAAACACCCAGAGAGGAGTTAGAATAATGCCAAATACACTGCAAGTGTCTTTAAACTTTTTTCTAATTATCATGATTATCATTGTAAATTTTAGAAGTAACACAAATCCAATGGTATTTGGCATGATACTTAAGATGGCTCCTTACTCTTAAACTCTGAACCTTTTTCCAATAATTTGAATAGTATAAAGAGCATCAATCCATTGTTCCAAACACCTATCCAAATCTTCTTGTATACTTAACACATTAGTAACATTTTTTGGTAAGTAATTAACATAAGTAGCTGTCTTAACTTCTTGTGTCAAAGCAATTGCAGAAGCAGTGGTGCTAGCAATTAATGTAATTAAAGGTATTATACCAGTAATAATCAAGCTCACTAACCTCTTACTATGCTTAAAGCCTGACTCACTTCTTCCAATACTTGCAAGATTTTTTTAGAATACCAAGGTTCTGTGATACTCAGGGTACTAAAATAAATGCTGGTTGATAGACCTTCATAACTGGCATGTCAGGTTTCAACACACGAGCACAATTATAAAGTATACAACCAATGCAACTTACATTAAATACTGTAGAAGAAACAAAAGTAATTTTAACTTGACAGTTAAAAGAGCCTTAACATATGTACTAATACTTGTTTGAAATACAGATCCTATCCCAAATTTATCTCTTACTAACATAACATTATAGAGAATGGCAGCTACCTTCCAAATATGCCTTTGAAAATGTCCAGAACCAGCCTTCCAAATGAAGACTGTTATTTCCAATATTGGGTTGATTTCTAGAACAGCCCATGATTGAGTCTGAATAGCTTGTCACATTTAAGGAAAATACAAGAGTCATTATAACTTCTCCTTTTGATTCTCTATTTCACAGGGTCTAAAATCTTAAGGCTAGACAGCCTGTCCCATCTGGGATATAGGCAAGCAAAGGTGGGTCAGGAACATATGTCCAATATAGCTTTCCAGTCACCATTGTCAGGGCACTCAGCAAGCTCACAGGTCACAATCATTCTTTGTCCTGGCATTAGCATGTTTCACCAGTCACTATGGAAGCTACCATGCTCCTTCAGCATTTGCAGAAGAAACAAAAAAAAATTGCCATCTTCCCAATATTAAACACCTGATCAGGATCATTCCATATGCCAGTATACATATGCATAAGTATACCTAGTTGTAGGGTGCCATATACACTCAGCAGAAAGTTCCTTGGCATCCAAATATTTTAAAATAATATAAAATAAAAAGAACATGATTTAAATAAATTTGTAGTGCACAGGGATATATCTCCCCCTTTTTTATTTTATGAAGATATTGTTTTAAAGTTCCATGGGCTCCTTCCTTAGTCTCTTGTCCTTGAGGGTTAAAAGGAACCCCAGTAATACAAATAATATTAAATTATTGACAAAGGCTCCAATGTTTGACTGCAATAGCCAGTTCAAATATCTGCTTTGGTTTTTTTTAATTAGATAATTTATGTATCTACATTTCAGATGTTAGCCCCTTTCCCCTTTATCCCCCCAGAAAACCCTTATTCCATCCTCCTCCACCCATACATTCCTGCCTCCCTGCCCCAAATTCCTCCACTTTGGGGCATCCAGCCTTCACAGGAACAAAGCCATCCTTTCCCATTGATGCTGAACAAGATTATCCTCCACTACATATACATCTGGAGCCATGGGTCCCTCCATGTATGTTCCCAGGTTGGCTGTTCAGACCCTGGGATCTCTAGTTAGTTGGTATTGTTGCTCTCCCCATGGGATCACAAGAACCTTCAACTACTTCAGTCTTCTCTCTAACTCCTTCATTGAGGACCCTGTGATAAGTTCAATGTTTAGCTTCAAGCATCTGGTTCTGTATATGTCAGGCTCTGGCAGTGACTCTCAGAAGACACCTATATCATGATTTTGTCAGTATGTACTTTATGGCATCCACAATAGTGTCTACATTTGGTGATTGCACATAGACTGGATCCATAAGTGGGTCACTCTCCAGAAGATCCCAACCTCCAGGCTCTGATCCATACTTTGTCTCTCTATTTGCTCCCAGGAGTATTTTGTTACTGCTTCTAAGAAGTACCTAAGTACCCAGAATTTGGTGTTTATTCTTCTTGAGCTTCATATGTTCTGTGAGTTGTACCTTGGCTATTGTGAGCTTTTGGACTAATATCCAAGTATCAGTGAGTGTATATTATTTGTGTCCTTTTGTGATTGGGCCACCTCACTCAGGATGATATTTTCTAGTTCCATCCATTTGCCAAAGAATTTCATGAATTCATTGTTTTTAATAGCTGAGTAGTACTCCATTGTAGAAATGTACCACATTTTCTGTTTCGATTCTTCTATTGAAGCAAATCTGGGTTCTTTCCAGCTTCTGGCTATTATAAATAAGGCTGCTATATGAACATAGTGTCACATATGACCTTGTTATATGTTGGAGCATCTTTTGAGTATATGCCCAGGAGTGGTATAGCTGGATCCTCAAGTAATACTATTTCCAATTTTCTGAGGAACCACCAGACTGCTTTCCAGAGTGGCTGAACCAGCTTCCAAAACCACAAACAATGGATGAGTGTTTCTCTTTCTCCACTACCTTGTCAGCATCTGCTGTTACCTGAGTTTTTGGTCTTAGTCATTCTTACAGGTGTGAGGTAGAATCTCAGAATTGTTTTGATTTGCATTTCCCTGATGAATAAAGATGTTGAACATTTCTTTAGTTGCTTCTGGGCCATTTGATATTCCTCAGTTGAAAATTCTTTGTTGAGCTCTGTACCTCATTTTAATAGGGTTTTTAGAGTGTCTGCAGTCTAATTTCCTGAGTTGTTTGTATATTTTAGATATTAAACCTCTATTGGTTGTAGGATTAGTAAAAAATTTTTCACAATCTGATGGTTGCCATTTGGTCCTATTGACAGTGTCCTTTTTCTTACAGCAGCTTTGAAATTTTTTGAGGTCCTATTTGTCAATTCTTGATCTTAAAGCATAAGCAATAGGTGTTCGGTTCAGGAACTTTCCCTGTACCCATGTGTTCAAGCTCTTCCTCACTTTCCCTTCTATTATTTTCAGTGTATCTGGTTTGATATGGAGGTCCTAGATCTATTGGGCTTGAGCTTTGTACAAGTAAATAACAATGGATCCATTTGCATTTTTCTATGTGGTGACTTCCAATTGAACCAATACCATTTGTTGAAAATGTCTTTTTTCACTGGACAGTTTTAGATCCTTTGTCAAAGATCAAGTGACATTAGGTGTTTTGGTTCATGTCTGGGTCTTCAACTCTATTCCATTGATCTACCTGCCTGTCTCTGTACTAATCTCATGCAGTAGTTCTTATATTGTTGAGAATAGTTTTCACTATCCTGGGTTTTTTGTTATTCCAAATGAATTTGGGAATTGCTCTTTCTAACTCTATGAAAAATTGAGTTGGAATTTTCATGGGAATTGCATTGAATCTGTAAGTTGTTTTTGGGAAGATGGCCATTTTTACTATATTAATTCTGCCAATCCATGATCATTGGAGATCTTTCCATCTTCTGAAATCTTCTTTGATTTCTTTCTTCAGAGACTTGAAGTTCTTGTCATACAGATCTTTTACTTGCTTGGTTAAATTCACACCAAAGTATTTTATGTTATTTGTGACTATTGTGAATGGTGTTGTTTCCCTTATTTCTTTCTCAGCCTGTTTATCCTCTGAGTAGAGGAAGACTACTGATTTATTTGAGTTAATTTTATATCCAGCCCCTTTGCTGAAGTTGTTTATCAAGTTTAGGAGTTCTCTGGTGGAAGTTTTAGGGTCACTAAAGTATACTATCATATCTGCAAATAGTGATATTTTGACTTCTTCCTTTCCTATTTGTATCCCTTTGACTTCCTTTTCTTGCCTTATTGATCTGGGTAAGACTTCAAGTACTATATTTAATAGGTAGTAATACAGTGGGCAGCTTTGTCTAGTCCCTGATTTTAGTAGGATTGCTTTAAGTTTCTCTCCATTTAGTTTGATGTTGGCTACTGGCTTACTGTATATTGCTTTTACTATATTTAGGTATGATCCTTGAATTCCTGATCTTTCCAAAACTTTTACCATAAAGGGGTGTTGAATCTTGTCAAATGCTTTTTCAATATCTAGTGAGTTGATCATGTGTGTGGTTTTTTTCCTTTGAGCTTGTTTATATAGTGGATTATATTGATGGATTTTTGTATATTGAAACATTCCTGCATTCCTGCATTCCTGCATTCCTGGAATAAAGCCTACTTTGTCACTATGGATGACTGTTTTGATATGTTCTTGGATTTGGTTTGCAAAAATTTTATTGAGTAATTTTGCATCGATATTAATAAGGGAGATTGGTGTGACATTCACTTTCTTTGATGGTCTTAGTGTGGTATGTGTCTAGAGAGTTGTCCATTTCATCCAGATCTTCCAGTTTAGTTGAGTGTATGCCTTTGTAGTAGGATCTGATGATTTTTTTAAAAAATTTCCTCAGTTTCTGTTGTTATGTCTCCCCTTTCAGTTCTGATTTTATTAATTTGGATACTGTTTCTGTGCCCTCTGGTTAGTCTGGCTAAGGGTTTATCTTGTTGATTTTCTCAAAGAACCCAGCTCCTGGTTTTGTTGATTCTTTGTATAGTTCTTTTTGTTTCTACTTGGTTAATTTCAGCCATAAGTTTTGAATATTTCCTGCCATCTACTCCTCTTGGGTGCATTTGCTTCTTTCTGTTCTAGAGCTTTCATGTGTGCTGTCAAGCTGCTAGTGTATGCTCTCTCCAGTTTCTTTTTGTAGACACTTAGAGCTATGAGTTTTCTTCTTAACACTGCTTTCATTGTGTCCCACAAGTTTTGGTATTATATACTTGCATTTTCATTAAATTCTAAAATGTTTTTAATTTCTTTCTTTATTTCTTCCTTGACCAAGTTATCATTGAGTAGAGAGTTTTTCAGTTTCCATGTATATGTGGCCTTTCCATTGGTTTTGTCATTATTGAATACCAGCCTTAGTCCATGATGATCTGATAGGATGCATGGGATTATTTCAGTTTTCTTATAACTGTTGAGGCCTGTTTTGTGACGAATTATATGGTCAATTTTGGAGAAAGTAACATGAGGTGCTGAGAAGAAGGTATATACTTTTGTTTTAGGATGTTCTATAGATATCTGTTAAATCCATTTGGTTAATAACTTCTGTTAGTTTCACTATGTCTCTGTGTAGTTTCTGTTTCCATGATCTGTCCATTTCTGAGAGTGGGGTGTTGAAGTCTCCCACTATTATTGTGTGAGTTGTAGTGTCTGCCTTGAGTTTTAGTAAATTTTCTTTTATGAATGTTGGTGCCCTTGCATTTTGGGCATACATGTTCAGAATTGAGATTTCAACTTAGTTTATTTTTCCTTTGACAAATATGAAGTGTCCTTCCTTATCTTTTTTGATAACTTTAGATTAAAAATCGATTTTATTCAATATTAGAATGGCTACTCTAGCTTGTTTCTTGGGAAATTTTTCTTGAAAAACTGTTTTCCAGCCTTTTATTCTGAGGTAGTGTCTGTTTTTGTCACTAAGGTGTATTTTCTGTATGCATCAAAATTCTGGGTCCTATTACTTATCCAGTCAATTAGTCTGTCTTTTTATTGGGGAATTGAGTCCATTGATCTTAAGAGATATTAAGAAAAAGTGACTGTTGCTTCCTGTTATTTTTTATATAACAGGTGGAGTTATGTTTGTGTGGCTATCTTCTTTTGGGTTTGTTGTAATAAGATTATTTTCTTGCTTTTTCTAGGGAAAAATTTTCCTCCTTGTGTTAGAGTTTTTCCTCTATTATTTTTTGTAGGGCTGGATTTGTGAAAAGTTACTGTGCAAATTTGGTTTTGTCATGAAATATCTTAGTTTCTTCATCCATGTTAATTGAGAGTTTTGCTGGGTATAGTAGCCTGGGCTAGCATTTGTGTTTTCCTAGGGTCTGTCTGACATCTGTTTAGGTTCTTCTGGATTTCATAGTCTCTAGTGAGAAGTCTCATGTAATTCTGATTGGTCTACCTTTATAAGTTATTTGACCTTTTTCTCTTACTGCTTTAATATTCTTTCTTTGTTTTGTGTATTTTGTGTTTTGACTATTGTGTGACAGGAGGATTTTCTTTTCTGATCTAGTCTATTTGGAGTTCTGTAGGTTTCTTGTATGTTCATGCGCATCTCTTTCTTTTAGTTAGGGAAGTTTACCTCTATAATTTTGTTGAAGATATTTACTAGCCTTTAAGTTGGAAATCTTAGCTCTCTTCCAAACTTATTATCTTTAAGTTTGGTCTTCTTATTGTGTCTTGGATTCCCTGGATGTTTTGGGTTAGGACCTTTTTGCATTTTGCATTTTCTTTGACACTTGTGTCAATATTTTCTATGGTATCTTCTGCACAGGAGATTCTCTCTTCTATCTCTTATATTCTGTTGGTGATTCTTGCATCTATGACTCCTGATTTCTTTCCTAGTTTTTCTATCTCCAGGGTAGTCTCCCTTTGTGGTTTCTTTATTGTTTTTACTTCCATTTTTATGTCCTGGATAGTTTTGTCAACACTTCACTTGTTTAGTTATATATTTTTTTAATTCTTTAAGAGATAGTTGTGTTTCCTCTCTAAGATTTTCTACTTATTTATCTGTGTTCTCATGTATTTTTTTTTCTTAATGGAGTTATTTATGTCCTTATTAAAGTCCCCTATCATCATCATGAGAAGTGATTTTAGATCTGAATCTTGCTATTCCAGTGTCATGGCGTATTCTGGACTTGATATGGTGGGAGTACTAGGTCTGATGATGCCAAGTACGTAACCATGGTTTCTATTGCTTATGTTCTTTTGCTTGCCTTTTGCCATCTGTTTATTTCGAGTGCTACTTGCACTCACTGTCTCTGACTGGAGCTTGTCTCTCCTGTTATCTTGGTTGTGGTGTTAGAACTCCTCAGAGTCTAGCTGTCTCTGTCATCTTGTAATCCTGAGATCCTGGGTTTAAGAGCTCCTGGGAGTCAGGTTGCTTCTGCAATCCTGAAATCCTGGTGTGACCTAAGTCCTGAGATCCTGTGATTCTATGATCCTATGTTCCTGAGTGTGTTATAACTCCTTGGATTCCAGCCTCCTCTGGGTATTCTGGGCTTAGTTGCAAAGCTGACACCCTAGGTCTGCTCAGGCCACCAGCTCATACTGGAAGGATTCCCCACCACTTGCTGGGAGAAAGTTCCTGGGTCTCTTCAGGTCCCGGTTACTTCCTGTTTGGGGGTTGGGGGGAGGTTTTCTGGCTTCCTCATCTAAGATCCTGGGCTTGTTAGCTCCTGGGAGTCCAGCCTCCTCTGGGGATTCTGGGATTGTGTGCAGGGCTGGCACCCTAGTTCTGCTCAGGGCACCCATGACATTTTCTTGAATAACTATTGCTATGGTGGGTGCTGGAGAGATGGCTCAGAGGTTAAGAGCACTGACTGCTCTTCCAAAGTTCCTGAGAACAATTCCCATTAACCACATAATGTCTCACAACCATCTGTAATGGAATCTGATGTCCTCTTCTGGTATGTCTGAAGAAGTGTACTCGCATATATAAAAGAAATAATTCTTTTAAAAAAACATAATACAAAAAACCAAACATAAACAACAGGAACAACAAAAAATACCACCACCAACAACAAAAAGCATTGCTATTGAAGAACCAAGCCCACTGTGGATAGTGACCCTCATGGAGAGGTGGTGATGGGTGATATAAGAAATAAGGATTCTCAAGCCAGGAAATAGCATTTCTACTTGTCTTCTGCTTCAGTTTCTGCCTGCAAGTTTCTGTTTGTGTTCTAGTCTTTCTTTCCTCCAATTTTGATTATAACCTATAAGGAAAATATATTCCTCTTGAAGATGCTTTGGGCCATGGTATTTGTTTCACCACAGCAATAGAAATTTAAGTAGAACCCATACTTTAATCAAAAATATAAATTTTGTATTCTATGTTTAATACTGAGACTCCCACAAATAATGAGACAATTGTAGACAAATATATGGGGTTCTCTGTGAGAGTTGTAGGCCAAGGAGCTTTTTTTTTTTCTATGAAGCTGCTAAAGTCTCCAAATCTCAGGGCCTAGATATCTCGAAAAGCTTCAAGCTTCCTTTCTTCTTTTAAATTTGTTATTCATCCTCATTACAGAAAATATAAATTTTATTACCATCATGAACTAAGATGTCTCCAGTTCACAAAATAGCTCAAATAGAAATTCTAATCATGTTCCTGTCTCTCCTTAAGACTTTATTTCATTTTAAGATGCATTATATTTTAATAGTATTTTGTACGTTATAATATAAATGTAACCCTTGGCAGAAGATCTTTGAAGTTCATGTTCACTCACTAACAGTCTGAACCCATTAGAACACATGAGACTTTATTGCCAATGTAGTTGATTGCTACCAGAATTTAAAGATGTGTCTGGTCTAAGGAAAAGGTATGTGAGATACAACTATCTATCTCCTGGAAGTGCTACATGATGCTATAATTCAACTGAAACATAAATGCTGACCCTTACTAAGCTAAGTTTTTGAAAGAAAACTATGTCATGTTGAAATTATTTTGAAACAAGAATCACATGAAAATCAAAGAAGCACCATGTCATGTTCCATGAAACAATCAGCACAAATGTTCACATATATGCCATAAGGTGACATTTTTAAATTGATACTAACTAATGTTTTCCAATTTTTAATAAAAATGCCTCAAGCATAAATTTAGATGTAACAAAGACAAAGGCAGATGCCTGCATATCCTGAGCTTGTGTTCTTTGTCTCTTAGGAGGATCATCTTGTAAGAGTAACACCAAATCACCCGAGAGGCTTAAATACAATTAACTTTTTTTCCTAAGGATGGCAGAAATGTTAATGCAGAGAGCTGAGCAGAATTCTTTATGAAATCTCTCACCTCAGCAGTTATGGCAGTACTTTCATGGGTTTTTTAAAATGCTGCAAATGATGTGTGCAGTGTAGTTCACTGTAGTGAGTATTAAAATATACAAATATAAAATAAAATAAAATATAAAATAGCCTATTTTATACAGATATAGAAAGACATTTGATGAACAGAAAATTTACCACTCATCTTTTGATGTCTTCCAATGCCAGTCACCTATGGGGTTGGCAGCCTGGAAGCTTGCATTTAAGAGAACTGATGACCATCCAAGTACCAGCTGCAGGTCAGCTCTTGTGGCTAACAACAAAGATAAAGTGTTAGCACATGACATTTTAACAAAATGGCATAAAATGACAAGCATTCAAATGCCTGCCAATGTTATATGTGCAGCAATAAATAATTAAATTTGACTTGATGCTTTAGTAACAGTCATGATTATATTTATCTTGAAATAATTATGTTCCAGTGATGAATGTCTCATTACCACTATTTTGCAGTACAAAGAGCCAATTGAAAACTTCAAATAAACTAGTCATTGTGTTCCATGCTTGTATTTGTAACACTTGGGAAGCTTAGGCTGGGGAATCATGAGTTTAAAACTAGTTTGGGTTGCAGATAAGATTTTGTACTAATACAAATGAATAAATAAATTAAAGATAATTTTAAAAACAACCACAACCACAACTAACATTGCCAAGAAGTAGGAAAAATAATCACATTAGATTGTATTTAAAAGTCTGATTTTTTAAAAGAAATTCAGCATTTATCCTATCTTATTTATCTAAAATCCCCTCTCCTGTTTTTCAGATATGATTTCTTAAAATTTTCTGTTTCATCACACTACAATTTCATGTGTGCTTCTCAGTTTTCAATCGCAATAACAAAGTTCTTGAGATCAAGAAATTACATTGAAAAAATGTTTGATTTGTCTCCTACTTTCAAGATCCGTGGGCACAGACATAGCACGATTTGTCCCCCATAAAGCAGAGTATCTTTGTGAAATAATTATATTGCAATCTTAAAAAATAAAGAAACAATTTTAAAGAAGAAGAGGAGGAGAAGGAGGAAGAGAAGGAGGAAGGGGATGAAGATGAGGAGGAGGAGGAAGAAAGAGACCAGAGGAGGAGGGACAGAACACAGTGAAACCTTCAATTCCCATCTCCTACTGATTCACCTGTTGTTTTCAGGGCCCACTTTCTAAAATTTCTATATCTTCAATAGCCTAATAAGTTATAAATCTGTGAATTTAACCATTCATCAAATCAGAATCCATATGATTCAGTTACTTCTTATTTAGACTATTTCTGAACATTAATATATTGACACCAAGCTATGAATGTAAACAAGATTCAACCATAATACTTTTTTTTCTACTTTGGGTGCCTTACCATCAAATGTGGAAAACTACTTTAGCTAGTGGATTCACGAGGAGACAACCTGCTAATATACAGATGCTAATGAACATGGAAGGAAGTTAAGGGGAAAAAAGGAATGTCACAGTTTTTTATCAATGTGGTATTGCTCAGACACAATCTGGAGACCACATAACACATGTGAGCTTGAAGTTGACTCAGAAGTCTGAAGGCAAAATAAAGTAGCTGAATGGGAGAGTTTTTTTGTTTTGCTTTGTTTTGACAGGTTTTGTTTTGCTTTTTTTTTTTTTTTGAACATATATTCTCTGCATCAGACATGAGAGGGATAAAGGACTAACCCCATGAGAAAAGAGGTACTGCAGAAACGATATGCCTATGTCAGCTTTTGCAACAGTGACCCATATATAATTCCCCAAATAAGCCACAACAAGAATATATGTACAGCTCTTCAATAAAGAAGAGAAATACAAGAAACACAAACAAAAATACAATTCATGCAAGTAAGCATACATGTGGCTAGGAAGAAGTACATAGCATTCAAATCTCAGGAAGATTCAAGACCATCAGTACTGATGCAAGGGATATCCTGGTCTAGATGGAGAAATAGCACTGATGGCAAAGCTAGGAAGCAAAAAATATGTTCCAGTTATCATGAGTATGTTTTGGACCACTGTTATAGATTAATTTATTCTATCTCATCTCTCATTACTTTATGATCTAAAATTGTGTGATCACATACCAGAAAAACACCTCTAACTCAAAACCACTCTGTCTATATATATATTGAGGTACTTAGTCCCTCTTTCTCTATTCTATCATTTCCCTGTGAATTATTTTTTAACCACAGGGGAAAAATAGTTTCTTTGTCAGATCAAGAGTCAGTTAGGCTACCAAAAGTACAATTTCTGATATTTGCCCTGTGAAATAAGATGGTGTTCTTTATATCAACATTTGTTGTCAGATACTCTCTAATAGTGGTAAAAAATTATATTGGTGCTATTAAAATTTCAGCAACCCTCAGGTGCTAGCCCTCTGTCCAATCTTTCCCTAGGAATTTGAATATACTTTGTAAACTTTTCCTTTAAAAGCTTGCCAAATTGTAATTTTGTCAGACCTCATGATATCTGCATATACTCTTGCCTTCAAAGGATCATTGCATTTCTTTACAGCACAACTTCATTGTTATAACTTAACACCAGTCTCTCATGTCCCTCACTGTCATGATTCTATCTTAAGGCCCTGGAGCTGCATCTGGGTTGGCAGGGTCATGTACTAAACCTTTCCTGGGTGAAGAAGCATCACTTCAGATACAAATATTACTTTCTTGCAGCTTCAATTTTCTCCTCAGCCAAATATCCCAGGCACAGACATATTGTATGAGCCTTTATATCTGTGTTGTGTATAACTGGAGTCAGAAGAGCTTATGACTACTCAGGAGAGCACTACATTACAGATAGCATTTGTTGTAAAGCCAGGATTACTCAGATACCTGTATTTGTAAACCCTGTACAACAAGTAAGATGTATTCCTTCAGAGGGCCCGTTCTTAATAGGATTTCAGGCAGCTTTGGGGAGCAGCTAAAATAAATTGCTTTTAAACATGTGTGCCATATCATATTAAATGGGGTTATGAATCAATATCCACTATGTGCTTCAATATGCACCTTTACCATATAATGGAATTAATCCTGGATTAAAAATGAAAAATCCTTTCCTGGTCTTTCCTCCAACCGACTTTCCCTTCAATTCTAGAAAATATGAGCTTTTCAGATGACATATGACTAGAAGAATCTATTATGAGCATCCACTATTTTGCCTGCTCTGAAGTAATTTGGTTCTGCATTAATAACCCTCACTTCACAATTTCTCATATGCTCAGTTTAAAAGCCTATGTTCTTAAATGAGATTGCTTATTTTATGAAGGAATGTTTGATGGCCCAAACTTTCTGTGTTCTGTCATCTGCAATAAAAGCTTGGCACAAGACAGAATTCCTCAGAGTTCTGGCTTGTTTATCCTCAATGGTTTATTTTGTTCCCTCAAATCTCCAACATTAGTAGTGAAGATGTCTTGGCACCATGAGTTCATGAACAGGTACCCATTGAAAAGCTGATGTACTCATAGCACAACAGAAAAGTCAGTAACTTCAATAAATAATTACGAGTTGCTGAAATGATTTCTATAGTATGGTAAAGTTATATATATATATATATATATATATATATATATATATATATATTTGTGTGTGTCTGTGTATACATATATATGTGTGTATAACAGAAAAGAGAAAAGAAATTTTAAACTATAAAAGATGATGCAGCTTTTGTGTTTTGAAAAATTACATTCCTGCTCTTGAACAATTGATGAAAGAATACTTTTTTAATCCTGGAAGAACACATCAGAAGCCCTAAATAATAATAATAAAATACTAGCCTTGTTAGAAGAAATATCCTCCCTATAAGGCCTTTTGAAATCTGTTGGGAAGACAAGTTGGCTCAGTGGATAAAGCCCCTTGCAAACAAGTCTAATATCCAGACTTCTACCCTGAGGACGGTCATAGTGGAATAAAAAAGAGGGGTTCTACAAGTATTTCTCAGATCTCCACACATGCACAGTGTCAAGCCACTCATCACTACCCTCATAAACAAAAAATGAATATATGGAAAACAGTTATTAAAAACTCTAAAACAGACTAGTTACATATAGAATACATAGACTGTAAAAATAATGCAAGAAAAATACAATTGCATATTTTATATGTATTATTATGTTTTATGAAGCAACGAGACTAATACACTCAACTGATATGAAGAAACATGATGCCCTAAACTCTCACTAGCCTATGAGATTGTAAAGAAGATACGAGTACAGTGATGGTTTAGACTATTATGTCTGTAAATGTGCTACAACCACATTAGAAGCAAGAAACAATATCAATTTGCATGCATGTTCATCTATTGTGTCATGTAAATGTCTCCCAGTATTTGTCAGTTCCAAGATTCCTGTTCTTTCTTCAATTATAGGAACTTGAAAGAGAATTACAGCCAGCAACCCTGATCTAGTCTCCTCCAGTTTCAGCACTGTACTAGTCATTGCTATGATACTAAAATCAGATATTAAGAGAATATAATGAGTGACAGAGGGACAAAGGTATCTGAAAATGAGCTTCCAGATGAGAGAATTGTAATGTCAATATTTTATGGATTATGTTTTATTCTCAAATGATATTGTTTTAACAAAATGCTAACTTAAAAATATTTTGAAGTAGACATATGTATTTCAAGTAATAACTCCCAAAAACAATTAGCTTAGCTTACAGCTAGATAAACAACATTAGAGAATTTGGTAAATGAGTTTAAATTAGTTGAATACTGATCCAGAGGGTAAATGAAGTGAGACACAGATCAGAAATTCATTGTAGACCATAATGCCCAAACTAGCCTGACCCTCTTTGCTAAAAATAATAAGTTAAAGCCTTTTTTTTTTTTTTTTTTTTTTTTACTTCAGGACTTTTCCATTAGCTAATTTACTTTCTGAAACTTTAAGATTAGAATAGGGTTTATTTATTTATTTATTTATTTTTTTATTTAGTTGAGTAGGTATTTCTACTTTGAAGAAATATTCTGGTGAAGACATTAGTCCATCTTACAAATAAATGAAGAACCTTTATCTTTTCTATTTTATATTCTTAAATTTTTATTTTCAAAACAAGGTCTGATTATATAGCATTAGTTCCCCTGGAATTTTCTATGAGGCTGGCCTCAAACTCACAGGGATCTGCCTCTCCCTCCAGGAGCTGGGGTTAAAGGCACACAGCACTATGCCCAGCAGTGGTTGATTTCCTTTTAAGATGAGAGCATTTCAAGGAGTTATTGTACATATGGAAATTGACTAATTGAGTTACTACATTTAAATCAATATCCTTAATGTTTGACTAATACCTTCTGTATTGAAACAATGCATGCACAGGAGATGACTAGCACAAGATTGAAAATAGAATGTCCATGGTGTATTATTTAAGATGAAAAACAATAGATTAAAAAAAAGGGGGTGGGGAGGAACAGAAGGTGTGGGAAGGGCATGGATTTTCTAAGGATTGCTACCTTGACATCAATGTCACAGAGCAGTCTTACATCGATTTTAATTTGAGTAAATTCAGTTTGTGGAGGTTAAACAGAACTTTTTGTCAATCAAGATTATCTGCATTTCTTATTGCACTCCCTTCATTTTTATTGGTTATTTTCTTTATTTGCATTATAAATGTTATTCCCTTTCCTGGTCCCCCCTCCAGGAAAACCTACCCCTGCTTCTATGAGGGATTTACCCCAACCACCCACCCACTCCCACCTTCCTGTCCTAGCATTACCCTATGCTAGGGTACTGAGCCATCACAGGACCAAGGGCCTCTCCTCCCATTGATGCCAACAAGGTCATTCTCTTCTATGTATGTGGCTAAAGCCATTGGTCCCTCCATGTGTACTCTTTGGTTGGTGGTTTAGCTCCTGGGAGCTCGGAAGAGTCTAGTTGTTTGGTATTGTTGTTCTTCCTGTGGGGTTGCAAACCCCTTCAGCTCCTTTAGTCATTTCCTTAACTCCTCTGTTGGGGACCCAGTGCTCAGTCCAGTGGTTGGTTGTGAGCATCCACATCTGTATTTGTCAGGCTCTGGCAGAGCCTCTCAGGAGACAGCTGTATCAGGCTCCTGTGAACAAGCAATTCTTGGCATTAGCAATAGTGTCTGGGTTTGGTGTCTGTGTATAAAAAGGATTCCAGGTGGGGCAGTCTCTGGATGGCCTTTCCTTTAGTCTCTGCTCCACACTTTGTCCCGTATTTTCTTTAGACAGGAGAAATTCTGGGTTAAATATTTGGCTTTTCAGGATGACCAAAATATCTGAACCAACTTCTCTGTCAAAGTGTTCATGGAATTTTGTTTATTGCCTTGCTTGTTCTTTGACTATTTGTGTTTAGTGTCTTGCTTGTTCCTTGACTATTTGCATCTACTGTATTGCTAGTCCCTCAACCAAGAACTGACCTTAATACTTGCATGTAAATAAATGGTATAAAATCAAAATAAGGAGGGGAGATTGGATGGGGGGTCTAGGGAGGGAAAATGGGGAAAGTGGGTGACATCTGAAATGTAAATAAATAACATAGCCAAAAAAAATGGAGATTAGTAGGTGGTTCCATCCCTCAACAGGGGGCCTTGCCTAACCTCTGGATCTGGTCTCTACAGGTTTTCCCTCCCCTTTGTTGGGAATTTCATCTAATGTCATCCCTGTTGGGTCCTGGGAGCCTCTTGCTTTCCTGACATCTGGGACTTTCTGGTCCCTAGCTCCCCATCACTCATAGAATGAAAATCTGTGTGCTGAAGGACATAAATTCCAATAAAAAGCCGTTTTACTTTTTAGTTAATGGATTATTTAACATTTCTTAGCCTCTGAAATTTAAGTCTGTTACTCTTAAATACATCTACCTATCCTGCTGACTATCTGGTTACTGACACACTGCCTGTCTATCATATATTTTTCCATATGTTTCTCTCAACCTGAATAGGTTAAATTTATATATTTACTTATCAAAATCTGCTGTGTTGTGTTTTTATTATTGTTGGTTGTTTCTTTGGCTGCTGTTACTTTTTTATTTACTTTATTCCATCTTAGACACTTGGTCATGGTCTAAATGATTTAGGTAGCTGAATATGTTCGGATTTAAACTTTTTTTCAAAAGTCTCTAAAAGAAATTTATGTTTTACCTATGTAAAACATTATAATTCTATGTGAACCTAATGATAAAAATTGTGTGAACCCCTATGAAATGGTCCTGTCTTGAGTGAATCAAGGTAAGACTAAGTAGAAACCTATTCTCAAAGACTTAGTTAGCTAGCAGTGCTCAAAAACAATTAGTGTCTCTGGCTGTGATAAATCTAAATGATATAAGATTGCATTTTGATATTAGTATCCAGTAGCTACATTATAATTGAAACTTAGTAGGACTTTTACCTTGTCATGCTTTAAAGTTAACTCACATAAGAAGAAATATTTTCTTCATCTATGTGAACTGCAGATTGTATAAATTCATGTCTTCATTTCTATTGCTGAGATAATTAAAATAATTGTTCTGTGGAGATTAGAGTACCTTTGTTTGATAATAAAGTACCGTGATATTAAATAAATAGGATCAAATTTATGATTTACAAGGAAAATGGTAGACTTAAGTGATTATATTTTGTACATTATTTCCTGCAAAAATAAAATATTTCACAAGTAGAGGGAAATGATGCTTATATAGTTTGTATTTTCATTTTCATCACAGACATATATGGCTTCTGTCCCTATGTTTCTTCATATAATTCATAATGGGATTTTTATAAATTCAGTAGATGATCTAAGCACTTACATACTCAAAAGAAACATTTGTGAATGATGTTTAAAAGCATGTTAAATAAATAATAAATATATGCAAAAAAATAAAACTATTAATCTTATTTGTTCTAAGTGATAGTATAAATGACATTAATGAGGTACATAAGTTGATATTTTTCAGTGAATTTACTGATTATTTTTTGTAGCAGATTTTAAAGGGTAAACTTTCTAAGAGTTGCTAAAAAATATTTTGACCTTTATACTGAGGTGGCTTGAAATACAAATACATCATATAACCTCACAAAAAATTTTACAGTCTACTCTATAAGAGTTTCCTAATTGTATTTACATGTGTTTTATATTTGATGACATGTATACATTAGTAGCGGTCCATATAATAATTATCCTTATTTATAACCTACATAACATGTCTGAATATCATGTCTTCAGGTTCACAATGCACAGGGAGTCATTGCCTCCTGCACAGACAATGCTTTGACAGGCCATGGGACTGTTTGAAAATTTTAACTACTTTCAGTCATAAATAATGTCTATGTATTTGTATTAATTTTTCAAGATTATAATTCAATTACAACTTTTCTCACTTTCCTTTCTCCTTTAAATATTCTCATTCATCCATCTCAACTTCCCTTCAAGTTTATATCCTCTTTTCACTCACATACATAAAGGTACAAGCATATACATATATACTCATAGTCATACAAGTATATGTATAATATATGTTCATGTAATATATTACTTATGTGTACATAACTATTTATTATATTTTTATAATATAATTAAATATTTATGATATATATTCAATATGATTATATATAATTTTGTATATATGGCTGAACATTTGGACCCAGACAAAGAATTGTTGTGCTGTGGTGCTCTTCCCTAGGCAAGACCATATTTCCCAGCTTCCCTCAGTTGCATACAGGTCTTTACATATGTTTGAGGCCCCATAGGCTTTTCTCCATCCACTTTAGAATGTACATTGGTGGTACTCTTTTCAGCTTACATTGGGCAGTCATGTTGAATAGAATTTACAGATATTGTCTCCAGTATTTCTAGGAGACCCAATCTACCAGCAAACTCCAAGATCCTCTGGCTTTTACAGTATATCTACCTCCTCTTTTGGAATGTTCTTTGAGTCATAGTTACCGGAGTATTTTGTTGATGTATCCATTAAGAGTGTCCTCTAAATCTTTGATTTCTTTCTAGAGAGACTTGAAGTTGTTTGGTTAGAATTACCCCAAGATATTTTATATTATTTGTGGCTATTGTGAAGGTAGTTGTTCCTCTAATTTCTTTCTCAGCCTGTTTATATTTGTATAAAAGAAGGCTAGTAATTTATTTGAGTTAATTTTATATCTGGCCACTTTACTGAAGTTGAAGCTGGAGAAGTTCTCTGGTAGAGTTTTTTGGGTCACTTATGTATACTATCAAATCATCTGTAAATAGTGATACCGTTATTTCTTCTTTGCCAATTTATATTGCTTTGATCTCTTCTTATCATCTTATTGTTCTAGCTAGCACTTCAATTACATTTAATAGATATGGGGAGAGTGGGCATCCTTGTCTTGTCCCCGATTTTAGTGGGATTGCTTTGAGTATGTCTTCATTTAATTTGATATTGGCTGTTGGTTTGCTGTACATTGCTTTTATTATGTTTAGGTATGGGCCTTAAATTTCTGAACTCTCTAATACTTTTAAAATAAAGGGGTATTATATTTTGTCAAATGCTTTTTCTGCACCTGAGGAGATGATCATGTGATTTTTTTCCCTTTTAGTTTGTTTATATAGTGGATTACATTAATGGATTTTCATATATTTCATTAATGTAAAATATTCCTTAGCTGCTTTGATTTTAGTGGTCTTAGGATGAGCACTCAATTTTATTTTGTAATGAATATTGATTCTTGAGTCATTTAAACTATCCACAGCCGGAATTAGACTAAATATCACAGCTGGGTTCAGCTTGTCTTTCAACATCACCAGTAAATTATTTTTCTGTGTCTAATTGCCATGCTGTTGAGAAAAAAAGTACTGCTGTGGCTCAGATTTAAACTAATCCAGGAGTGCTACAGAGATGTAAATCTTCCTGCCTTGTCCTTAATTCAAGAAGAGTCTCTTTGCTATCCTAAGGAATATCTGTAGTGAAATTTCTAACCTTTCACCAAGAGTAGATCATGGATTGCAGCTTCTATCTTTTCAGTTTGTTTTTTCATCTTAGAAACTGTGTACTCCCGGTAGGACAGAATTATGAGTACATTTGGTACTGTACTGTAAAGAACTTTAACTCAGCAACATAGCTGTTTTCATCACATTCAGAGACCTTCTAGGTGTGTGTGATGTGACTGGAATGTAGACATGCTTTTAGTATACATCTTTAATCCTAAGTAATGAAGGTGAAATTAGTTTGTAGAAGGAAGCAACCAAGTTTGAACATGATGTCTAATTGAGAGGCAAAATGATGAATCAGAAAGAGAGAGAGCTGACAGAATAAGATATGCCCAACTCTCACAAGAACAGAAAGAGAAAAGAGAGTCATCAGAAGAAGGAGCTGCTCAGAGGAAGAGAAGGAAGAAGCAATTTTCATGAGAGAGTTTTTCAGAGACAGGTTGAAGAGAACATAAACTAGACATGAGTGAAGAAAAAATGAGTTAAAGAATAAAAAAGAGCTAGACTATCAGAACAAATTGCTCAAGTTCATTTGAGGCCAAGCAGAGCAATTCAGTGAGAGGCCAAGAGAGAAGCCACATTGAATTAGTCAGTTTGGAGAGGCATTTGAACCAGTAAAGCTGAGTTGAACCAGCTATCTAAAATTCAGAAAAAGTCAGAAATTATGAGCTTATTCAGCAATGTTATAGAGGTTGAATATATTCTAGACCTAGACAAGAGTGTATGGAGGCTAGAAACTTCCAGGACTAGGCCTAGGCTGACAGACAGAGGCAGTAAACCTCTGAGATGACAATTATATCAGGCAAATAAAAACTATGTTTACACTCTACCCTATGAGGTTGAACAGGGTATTAATATTTTTTCTTTATTTCTTTTTATTGAAAATAGATTTTTTCTTACATAATATAGCCTAATTATGGTGTATTCTCTCTGTTCCTCCCAGTTTCTCCCCAGTTTCCCTTTCATCTTGACAAACTCACTTCCTATCTTTTATTAAAAAAACAAAAAGGGAGTATAACCAAAAGCCCTCAGCAGAATCCACTACAATGTGCAAGTATGTGATGGGGAAATGGTAGGGGGAAAAACAGTCTGGTTTGAGCACTATGAAGAGATGGGGTATTGGAGTCACAAGGATAGAGAGAAATAACCTATGGGAGTAACCTTCCCTGCTACCTGAGGCCATGGTAAAATCTCAGCCAGTTTTGCTGCTGAAGCTAAGGTCTAGATCATGGCCATGCAGGAGCAGGGATCTGTGTTGATGACTTTGGATCATACTATCGCTAAAGACTTGTGGGTATCTCTCTTCAGGCCTGCTGTTTGAGACTGTTTTGATATTCCTGGCCTGTATAGAGCTGCCTCCACTCCTCACTGGCTGCAGTTATGGGTAGGAAATCAGATGACCCTGGTGGCAAAGTTTTGCATGAGCAGGCCAAGAGCATGAGAGAAGGAGAGTTGCCCCTTGCTGGGTGTGGCATTGGGAGAGCTAGCCAGGGCAGTACTGGAGAGATTACCCTGGTAGTGTGGGTATAGAAGAGCTGGTAGGCTGACTAACTTAGCTACAACCCAGGCCTAGTTCTAGGGCTTTGAGTAATCTGTTAACCTAGATCTGTGAACTGCTAGATCATGTGAAAGGGCCAAGTCTACAGATCCAAAACTCAGGATCTCTATGACACAATGCAACAACAGGCTGTCTGAGAAATGTCCCAGTGAGGACCCAATATTGATAATGTAGAAGAAGCCAGAGGCCTTGAGATAGGCAAATGTCTCATTGCAATGAATATTTGCATGTAAATGTGTGTGAATAAAAGGCTATATAGTGGACACACTGACAAACTACAGCCTGCATGACCTTATTATTTTTAAGTTTTATTACATTTTTTACTTTTTATTTTAGCTTTCTATCTTCTTTTAGGTAGGAGATTGCAAAGGTGTAGGATGAATACAAAGGGACAGGAAGATGAGTAGAATTAAAATGCATAATGTGAAACTCACAAAAATAAAATTAATAAAGTTAACAAAAATAGATGGAATGCTATTGGGGAGAGGACACAGGAAAAAGGAAGGAGGAGAAAGCAAAGGAGAAGAACTAACAAAAAAGTTTTCTGGAAAATGTCTTGATAAAATCTAATTCTTTGTAAGCTAATTAAAAAATTAGTACAATCTAACTACTTTAAAAAGGTCTTATATGGGATAATAATATCATATGGTATAATATATATTACATGATACTGTACAATGTAAGAAAGCAAAACCTAGCACATTGGAACAGAATACAAAGAAAAAGTAAAAAAGAAAGAAAGAAAGAAAGAAAGAAAGAAAGAAAGAAAGAAAGAGAGAGAGAGAAAGAGAGAGAGAGAGAGAGAGAGAGAGAGAGAGAGAAAGAAAGAAAGAAAGAAAGAAAAAAAGAAAGAAAGAAAGAAAGAAAGAAAGAAAGAAAGAAAGGGAAAGAAAGAACCCTAAGACAAGAAAGAGTATACGAAACAGACATAAGATTCACACTTATTCACACTCTCAGAAATCCCATAAAAATACTAAAGTGGAAGACATATAAGATATATGCATTATACAGAAGACAAAATACATAGATAAAAATTTAAAAATTAAAAACAAAGAAAAGTTAAAGGATATACCCTGACATGACATTATGAAACAAGGAACCTCCAACGATTCTGTTGAGTTCTTTTCCTGTTGGCCATCTACTTCTGGACATTCAGTCTCCAATTAAGAGTAGACAGAACCTGTAGAGATTACCTCCAGTAGATAGCCATGGCCCCAAGTTGAGAAATGGCACCACCCACCCATCTCAAAAATTTTAACCAAGAATTGTTCCTGTCTAAAGGAAACATAGGGACTAAAGATGCAGAAACTAAAGGAAATACCATCCAGAGATGACCAAACCTTGGGATTCACCCCATCTGCAGACACCAAAACTTGACATTATTGGTGATGTCAAGAAGTGTTCCAGAAAAGAGCCTAGTATGGTTGTGAGAGGACTGGCCAGCATCTGACTAAAACAGATGAAGATATAGCCAAGCATCAGACTGAGCCCAGGGACCCCAAAATGTAAGAGTTAAGGCAAGGACTTAAGGAGCTGAAGGAAATTGCAACCCCATAGGAAGAGCAACAATATTAACTAACTGGATGCCCCAGAGCTCCCAGGGACTAAACCACCAACCAAGAAGTATACATGGACGGGTCCATGGCTCCAGCTACATATGTAGCAGAAGACTGTCATATCTGGCATCATTGGAATGAGAGGCCCTTGGTCCTATAAAGGCTTGTTTCCCAAGCTTAGGAGGATTCTAGAGGATCCAGGAGTGGGTAGGTGGGTGGGTGCCTCTTAGAGGCAAATGGGAGGGAAGATAGGATAGGGGTATCTGGAGAGGGGAGACCCAGAAGCGGAACAGCATTTGAAATGTAAATAAATAAAACAACCAAAAATCATAGCTTCCCTAGCAAAATTGCTTTGGAGAAAACCAAATTTTCATTTGTAAGTTGTTACCAATTGAAGATTGCTTAAAGATTGGAATGGAGGCATTGTCCTCTACTCTTTTCTGCTCAATGATGTTTTCTGGTGCAGACCCATGCAGATCCTGTGCATACTGCCTCAGTCTCTATGTATGAGTCATATTGATTTAGAGGGCCTTGATTTCTTGGTGTTCTCAACCTCCTCCTATATCCAATTTTACCTGAAGTCAAAGCCATGAGATGAAACTCATATCAGAACCTGTTTGGGATACTAATACTAATACTAATACTAATACTAATACTAATACTAATACTAATTCTGAGTCTAAGACTAGATAGTTCAGGGAAATAGGTTAAAACATGTTATTGGGTTTTTTTAAATGGAGTAAAATGACTCCTAATGACATTCTGATGTACTGACCAGTAAGTACCAGGTTCAGTCATTACCAAAGAAGTTTTCCTTTGCAAAGAAAAAAAAAAAGCTAAATACAGAGACCTACAGCCAGATATTATACAGAAAATGAGAATTGTAACATATATTCCTAAATAGGGCGCCTCTATCAAATTCCTCCTATGGTCCTGTGGGGCTCAGGGAATCCTACCCAAGAAGAGGTTGAAAGGACATTGATTTCTTCAAACATATCTATCCAAAATGGATTTCAGACCCCAGATCTGGGAGTGGGATTAGATAAGTATGGTCATATTTCTCACTTAGGGACCATGGCTCTATGTTTTTGAGTTTAGAAGAAAGGTAATATCCTTCTTCTTGGGTACAAACCTTTAGAGTATAGTTTTCATAATATCCAACTTAAGACAACATGGAGATTACTTGAATTAGATCCAAATTCCTGAAACATCTTCTATATTTACAGATATGTTTTATATATTCAAAAAGATATGCCTTTGGTTTCTTAAATGCCTACAGGTCAATTGCCACCAAGCTCAAATGGTTCTTTGCTAGCTACTTTTATGTTAATTGACACAAAATGGAGTTATCTGTAAGGAGAGAACCTTAACTGAGAAAATGCATTCATAATATATGGCTGCAGGGCATTTATTTGACTATAGATTGAAGGAGGAAAGCCTGTCCATTACGGTTGGTGCTTTTCCTGAGCTACTGGTCCTCTGGTCTATAACAAAGCTAATAGAATAAGCCATGATTAGAAAGCCAGGAAACATGTATCTCCATGGCATCTTCATCAACTACTGCCTCCAGGTTCCTGCCTCCTTTGATTAGCTATCCAATGCTGGACTAGAATATAGAAGTGTAAGCAAAATAAAACCTTTCCTCCTCAAGTTATTTTTCTTTATGGTAGTTTATCACAGTAATAGAAACACTGAGTTAAGTTGCATTTATAAATTTCAACAATTCAGTGATTGTTTTTCCAATCAAGACTAAATCTTCTAACTTTTCACAAAATCTAACTTATCAAGGCAAACTTCCTTCTCTAAATTTAGGTATCAAGATGAGACATTGAATATATAAATACCAAGAAAACATTCCTTGTTCCTGTATACCTCAAGCAAGATAATTTTATATACTTAGCTTTCAGAGGCCTGTCTTCCATCCACTCTTGAGTATTATTTTCCAGATCTCAGTCAATTTATCTGTCCATTACTATATTAAACAAATAGCTAGTGAATTCCATGATATCTCTGGCACAATTATTGGGGCAAAAGATAAAATGTTAAAGTAACTTCATAAAATCAAGGCATGAAAATTTTTGACAGATATTTTATTATGTAGGTGCATTTACATATTCAGAGACACTGAAATACTTCCTGAGAGATGAAATTTCTATATTTCCTATATATAACAAGTAATCTCATTCAAAAGTCTGATTTTATAAAATACTCAATGAAGTAAATAAAAACTACTATAGTCAAATTTTTTAACCAACCATTATTTTTAGCTTTCAAAACTACTATAACGTGGTATACTTGAGAGCAAAGTGTTTCAACTTTGGAAGTACAAATATAATAGTAATATTTTCATTTTATTTCATATTTTCAAATATTTCATTTTTATTGCAAATAAAAAATAAGATAACCCTGTAAATGGTACAGAGTTGATAATCCATGTGGTCATATAAATATTTTGTTTTCTATTACTAGAAAAATTGATTGATATAATTATGTTATATATACTTATTATTCATCATTATTTCATATAAAAATATACAGCAAGCTTAGATAAACTATTAAGTTGTTTAAACTGATAGATAAATTGTCTATGTGTAAGGTAACATTGAATAGAATGAAAATAATTTATACAATAAACTAGAAATTCATCTGGATTACAGGAAACGTAAAACCATCACAGCCAGTGATTTAGAACAAGATGTCTACAGGTCCAAGCTATGATGGAACTTAAAAGAATAAATGAATAGAGAACATCAAGAACTTTTTACTCTGGTTGCAGACCAGTAAATTGGCAGCAGAAGATATAACCAAACTGAATCTACAATGGAATATTCAAATGAAAAGTGCCATTCCTCTTCTAAGATAGTGATTCCTTAATTAGAAAGTTCAAAAGAAAACAGCACAGCATGGAGAGGAGACCTCACTTAACAGAGCTCTACAATCTACTAACACCTCTATGGGAAAAAAATCTCTAAGGACATTTTGAAATGCAAATGTTTGTTTGGGAAATTATCAACCATACATGGAAAGAAGGGTCAGCCTTGTCCAAGAGTTTCCATTACCATAGAACTGTTTGTCTTATCATAAGAGCCATCACATTAGTACAAAAAATTGTATCCTGAAGGACACTTTGTACCCATTTTCCCTTCTGATTATAATAGGAAGTTAAGCATCTAGGGACAACCTGATAAAAATGCACATGTGTGCCTTATGAGTGACCTAGCTTGTCAGCAATGTCTACAAACTCCTGTTTCGATTCTGCTGCCATCCTCTGTCATACTCCAGAAGTTCCAGCTGCCCCAGCTGAAGTGGGAAGAGGAAGCCTACACATTGAATTTTGATTCATATTTTTATAGCTACACGATAGATAAAATTGATGTAATCATCATTTCTATTTATCTAAATAGTAAAAGCAGCACATAAAGAGAAGTATTTACTTGGTTCAGAGGCATAGCATTCAGTAGAGCCAAATATTTTTATATCTAAGGCACATACATGATTTGTTCCTATTCCTAGTCAAAAAATATAACAGTTTAGCAGACACATTAATAAATGTTTGAGTTCTCCAACATTAGTATACTTCTACAATATTGGCATTAATTCTACTTTGTAACTTCTTGGTTTGCAGTACTATAATATCATTCAGAGTTACTGCAGTTTACAGCATTAATACAGAACACACACAATTTGGCTTATGTTTCTTCAAAATTTAAATATTTAACATAAAATCACATTTATATCATTGCTCCAGAATACTATAAAAATTTATGTTTGTAGAGAAAGGAAAGCATGCATGAAATAAAATGGTAGATGGGCCATCTTTTGATTATTTATACATGAACAAATGATAGTTTATATGTTTTAGTATGATCTCCTTCCCTTTTCAGACAACACAATCATTCTTCATTCCTTCACATGAGTACTAACCTCAAAAATGTAAAAAAAAAAAAAAATCTTGATTTTCCTCAAGAATAGCAAATGAAGGCACATGGGACTAAAGTGAAGTGTACTGAGCCAGGGTATAAAGCCACTCTTTGTTATTTAAGTGTAAACTATGTAAAGAGAATGACCAAATGTGAGACTGACAAAATAGTCAGATTCTGTGTTGATACATTTGACAAAAGGGGAGTTTGATCTGCTGAATAACATGGCTGTCTGGATTTGTCTTTCAATTTCCACTTTCTGGCTGAATAAAATCATGGGCTCCCAGGTCAAGAATAAACTCTGGCATGTGCTGGTTATAATTTGAATTCTAAGAAAGTGAAGGAGAGATGAAAAGAGGGTGAGTGGACAGTGCTGAAACAAACTAGAGAGCCAAGAAACTTCTTGGAGCAGGAGTGGGCAACAGCCAGAGATAGCATCAGGATAGTTTGTTTCAGATGGCTTTTATGTTACTTCTAAAGTCTTAAAAAATGTCATGCTCCTCTTGGGAATGTTCCATGGGATTGTCTAGCTCATTTGGATTAACTCTTAAGGTAATGAGAAAAGGTAAATCTTTGCTTTTTTTCAGAAAGTCAATGCCTGGATCTTATGAACGTCTAGGAAGTTCCAAATGCCACTTCTCCACCGTGAGTCAAAGATTAGACAAGAACCTATTCTTTAGAATCATAATTAGTTTTATAGTTTTACAACCAAAGGAAGGAGACATTGTAAATTATTTACATGCCTCTGATATACAACTAACTTGCCAACAGTGACGTTTACCAATAGTGTCTTCTATTCTAGATATTGTAGCAGAATAATTGCTGTTATTTATTCAGAAGCTTAGAGCAAGGGTAGAGATTCTAGCTCAAAAACGACAACAACAACAACAACAACAACAACAACAACAACAACATAATAATAATAATAATAATAATAATAATAATAATAATGATAACTATCTATCAACCTTGCAGTTTCGCTTCTGAAAAGCAGCTCTAAGTTAATTACTTCTGGTCCAGAATATAATCTTCACCTCCGTGGATGATTGCTGACTTTTGAAGTTTGAAGTTTGAAGATTGCTGTTCTTTGAAGCTTCAGTCTTCATAGAATGAAGGGTGAATACAGAGCTGAGATAATGGTTTATTTTTGTGCTTCAGTATTGAAGCGGAATGCAATAGGTTACTTGCAGTAAATCAGAAGTCAGATTCAACATAAAATACAGAAAGTAAAAGCAGAGATGAAAGACTGTTATCCCAATTGTAGTTTGTGCACCGAATGAAAATCCAAAGGCCAATTGCAAAAGGATGTTGTAAGAGACCAGATTTTTGGGATTCAGACTCCATCTCTGAGAACCTGACCTAAGGTTGAACTCAAGTTAACTAATAGGCTGGTACCTAGCACCAGCTTCCAGGTTATTCACCAACAAATTTACACCTCCAGATTACAAGCCTGCCCCTGACACTTCACCTCCTAACAACCACCAGTCAGGAGGAAAACATAAATTAAATTTATGATTTGACTCTCAGAACCAGCCAATTATGTTAAAAGATATAATGACTCCTCAATCAGATGCAGGCCAGGCTAGATACCCCCTTCTTGCCGGAAACTAGGCCCAGGGCTGCCCCTCCTGTACTGCTGCATCAGAGATGGTAGTGGGGCCCAAGTTTTAGCTTGAATACAGAGACTCTGGTGTGATTGCATCAGAATCAGCTCCTTGGTGGTCATTTAAGGTTTAGAAACACTTCCTGGCACAACAGTTGCAATCATCTATTTCAGTTGCTATTGTGCATCTTTGTAAAGCTGAAAATCCTCAATTGAATCATCTTAAAATTAGGACAACACATATATTATCCTAAATAAATGAATAAATAATAATATAATGATATATTGTATTATTACATGAGGTATAATAATAATAAATATATAATAAATGTTCTATTTATTAAGAAAATAAATAAATAAATAAAATAAGTAAATAAATAAAATAAAATATTCTGTTCTGTTCCTTTTGGTTTGCTTTTCCAGTATATTCATCTTAAAAGATATGTTTTTGAAATAGTATGGGATAATCTACATTCTAGCCATACAGATAAAATTAAAAACATATTTTACTACTAAAAAGTGTACGAGTCATGTGTTATATATTAGAATCGATTTTATTTTAGCCATTTTGTCAGAGATCTAATTCTAGGAGCATCTGTCAATGTTTCTGTTTGTTTTTTCATAGGACAAAGAATTTAATCGTGTATACAAGTAACAAAAAATTACTAATATTTTTATTAAAAATGAGAAAGTATTCTCAAATATGGGAGTTGTCTAGTGAGTTGGTGGGGAAGGCGGAGGGACACTCAATATGTTCAATGCATGAGTTATTGACTTAGCGCATACCTTCTTTTTTGTATCTCTATCTGTGGGATTGTAGTGTGTGTGGGCCCTGTGGGTTGAATTGTGGATTTCCCGTCTGCCCCTCCAAGGGGCTAGGGCCTGGGCTCAGAGGGATGGAGGCTCAGGAATTTCACTGTGTTCACTCCACGCTGCTGAGGGGTGGACACTGGGATGTGAGAAGCTGCAGGACTCTGCTTGTGGGTAGGGAATATAATCTGAAGTTCCCGAGGAGGGGGGAAAGCTCTGTTTGTGTCCTGTAGGGATGAGGATCTTGGTCACAGCAACTCACTTGGCTGAGTCTCTGTGGCTGAAATGTAGAGAGATCTTTGACAGGAGATTAGAAAGTGACTCGGTAGTTGAAAACCTTTTCCTATAGTGGGTCCCAAATTAGAAAAATGGGCTATGATGTTATGATATTTATTGTCATGGTAGAAAATGGATGAAACTATAGCCAGGTATTTTCAGGGCAGACCTGAGGTTTAATACCTGAGGTTTAATAGGTCTGCAAGGAAGAGGGTCTGGGAAGGAATGCTTAATTGGCTATGTCCTCTGGCCTTTGGTACCTCATTAATATGGGGATCTATCTTGAGGCTCTGTGGCCTGTAGTCACACCCTCTATCTGTGGAGGAGCTAGTAGGGGCATTGTCCTATGTGCCTTAAAGGCACAGATTGATGAAGGTCTTCCGCCTTGTGTCAGGCGCCTACAGTCTGGAAGCATAGTGAAATGTATGCCATTCCTTGCAGGGAAACCTTTGGAGTCTCTAACCTGCAGGGTCTCCAGCCATCTCTAGCCGGTGCTCAGCCAGAAATCATACTGTACTTTCATGGTCCTACATATATTTAGAACTTTTTCACCATTTTTGTTGCATGTAGACCAGGAAAAATTTGTTTCTAATTTTGTAGGTCAACTGGTTTCTTTCATGTTAATATTCATGCCATCTCTGTGTTGCTGCCACAATCAGAGTCTAGAATTAGGAGTGATACAACAAAATGGCTTGCTTTCTTGTCATCAACTAATAAAATATTTATGATTCATTAATAAAATATTTCATTATTAGCCAGGCACCATGTCAGGTACAAGGCACCTGCAATGAAAAATAAACAAAACCATCTGCTTTTTTTCAATAGCAATATATATTGGGAGGTAATTAAGAGAATGATTTGTTTACAACAGTAACATTCAGGCCAGTTATATTTATGAAACCTTAATGATATCACAGATTTAGGAATAAATTCTATATCTACAACACATGCATGTTTTCTAAGAATTTTCTGATTAAAACATAAAAGTAAAATGAAGAAAAAAGAGCTTTACTGTGCTAAGAGGAAAGGAGAGAGAATATTGACCCAAGCTGTGTCAGTTTCTGAAGATTTTATATGATTCTTATATAATTTGGAAATTTTTTTGTATTATTCCAAAACATTATCATGGTATTTTATCACAATAAATGTACATTTTCATGAAATATTATTAAACTTTCCTGAATTATTGTTTTGTAGGTTCATCATTTATTCCAGTACTTGGGCTCTGACACTGGTTCATTGTGCAGACCTCCTGAACCCTTGATATCCTCTCTTTGACAGAGTTATTTTGGATGTAATGAAGTGAGTCGTAGTATATTCTTAAGAGTCACCAAAACCACAAAAGCTAGCAAAACAGAATTGTTGTGTTGGAGTCATGGCTCATGTCCAGAAAGACCACACCAGGCCAATGCAGTTCCACACAAGAGACGTTTATTGTGGGGGCTGGTGCAAAGAAGGGGCTATAGAGGTGAAGGAAGAAAAGAGAGAGTGAAGCTCAAGAGGGTCTGTCTTTTATTTAGGCTGTGACATAACCACTGGCAGGTAAACGTGGGAGATAAACCAAATGGATGCTGGGAATGTATGGTGATTGTCATGGCAATAGATGTGCAGGTCCTTGTTGCCTATGGGTGACATCACCATCATCACTGGGCTCTGAGGCAATTTGCAATCATAAAGCCTGTTCCTGATACCAACAAGAATAAATCCAAAATTTCTTTCCCTGAAATAACATTCTTCACGATTTATATCTGAAGTTTTAAATAATACTAGCAACCTGATTTGTTTTCTCACTCATCAAATATTTAATGGGTATTTGCATGTCAGATATAAGAATTAGAGAGGATATTGTGGAGAACACTTTTTATCATTTGAGAATTAGGAGAGAACAAAATTTAAAACAAATACTAATCTTTATTTAGTTCCTGGGTTAAGAAAACATTAATCTGTGTGTGTAACATCCTGATCTGGAGGTATAGTTTATCTACTCAGAATCCTAGGCAGGAAGTTTGCAAGGTCAGTGACTGAAGTGTAGGTTCAAAACTACACTGTGCGTACCTTAATGAGACCATGTCACAAAATTCATCAAATAAATAAAAGTAAAAGGGACTCACGGATACAGCTCAGAGGTGAAATTTTTGCATTATAATGATAAGCCCTTGAGTTCATTCTTTAAAATCACAGAATAAGAGGAAGGGGAAGAAAAATATGAAGAAGAAGAGCAAGAAAACATGAAAGAAAGGAGAGTATTGGAAGTAGAGAAGATGGGCATGAGGGAGGAAACTACACACTGTGGAACTACTTGGACAGTATTAGCCAGGCACAGTAGTAAATAGACTGATATGCCTTTAATTGACTAAACCTTTATTAATTTTTATATATGATGAGTGAAATTTGGCATGTGTGGTGGTTTGAATATGCTTGGCCCAGGGAATGGCACTATTTGGAGGTGTGGCCTTGGAGGAAGCTTGTCACTGTGGGAGTGGTCTTTAAGACCATCCTTCTAGCTGCCTGGAAGCTAATCTTCTCCTGTTTGACTTCGGAACAAGATGTTGAACTCCTAGCTCCTCATGTGCCATGCCTGCCTGGGTGCTGCCATGCTCCTGCCTTGATGATAATGGACTGAACCTCTGAACCTATAAGCTAGCCCCAATTAAATGTTTGTCTTATAAGAAATGCCTTGGCCATGGTGTCTGCTCATAGCAGCAAACCCTAAGACACCATGTGATGGATGTGGTGTCTCAACTTACTCTTGGCATTCAAATCTTTTTTTTTTTTAATTTTTTTATGGGTATTATATTTACATTTCAGATTTTATCCCCTTACCCTACTTCCCCCCACCACCCAGAAACCTCCTATCCCATCCCCCCTCCTCATGCTTCTACGAGGCTGTGCCCCCACCTATTCCCCACCCCCATTCCCCCCTCCCCACCCTCACCTAAGCTAGACACTGATGTGGATGGCTGGGAGTACATGCTGACAAAAACATGATATAGCTGTCTCCTTGGAGGTCTTCCAGAAACTGACACTTTCAGAGGACTATGCTCACAGCTAACCACTGATATGATCAAAGGTTTCCCAGTGGAGAAGTTAGAGAGAAGACTGAAGGAACAGAAAGGGTTTGTGACCCCATGAAGAGAGCAACAATACCAATCAATCAGAGCTCCCGGGGTCTAAACCACCAGCCTGGGAGCACACAGGGAGGGACCCATGACTCCAGCTGTATATGTAGGGGAGGATGGCATTCAGATCTTAATGTACAATAAATGTTGCTTAGATGGTGCTTTATGTCATTTATTACTCTTTCCTCCCACTTAAGCCTCAGAAATCCACACCTCAATTGGCAGATTGTAATTATATGAGAAAGCTACATTTTATTCACCAGTCTTATCAATTTGGTATTATGAAATTGCCCAAAAATAAAAGTGAATTATATTTAATTATTTTACACTGACTTCATATACAAAAGACAGCCTCATTTATTTATTCTATTCAGTAGCTTTCTTGTATTTTACCCTGAGATGAGCTATGTTTATGAGTATACTTTCTCATTTATACAGAAATGCCTCTTCTCTTCCAGTATCACTCTGAAAATAATTCCTTTACCAATGTTCAAATGAAGAGGGGAAGTCCATTTAGTGTGCATTTTAAATGGCATCCTGCTTCTTCTCTTTAGATGAAGAAATATGTATCATTATCATTAATTGCTACAGCCAAGCAAAGAAAAGATGCAGTTAGAAATCACAGTTGCATATTTAACAGAAAGAATCCATGCAAATAAATAAGTAGATCAAAAATGAGAATGGGAGTCAGTACACTGTAACAGATACCGGACAAGATAAGGGACTTGAAAAAAATATTTTTATTTGCACCTTACTTTCTAAAAGTAATAGATGAGTTAGGTGAAATGCTTATCTTCCATAAAACAAGTAAGCCACCATTAATGATAATTTATCATCTATTAATATACTATACCTCTTTGGAGAAATTTATTTCCGTCTCGATATTTTTGTTGGTATGGAAATGTATTCACATTTATTTACAAAAATCTTTCATTTATCCTAAAATATATAACAGAAAAGTACTTTATCATACACTGCCAATTTACAAGGCATAGTTAGTCAGCAGTCTAGGAAAGTAACCTAAATGTATTTTAGCACACCTATAATAACTGGAGACATGCTAGAATAATGTGCATGTATGGTCAGAGCTATAGAAGTGACAGGTGGAGGCTGATTTTAGGATTAATTGGAACTCTTTAGTCAGTTTAAGAAGTTTATTTTCTAACATGAGCTTCACTGTGGTTACAGAGGGTAAACTCAGTAACAACCAATTTGAATTAACTATCCACTATTAAAATGAAATTTTGACAAACTGATATTAGACATGCAATTTCAATTCATGATATTTATTCTTAAACTACCTAAAAGCCTACAAAGCATTTGCTTCTCTCTTACACACCCCATCTGTCTATAGGAGCGCCTCTCTTGCCCCTATAATTGAAATTGAGTATGTAAATGAGACCATTCTTGTTATTCAATTAAAATAAAGAGAAGAGATGCCACAGGGGAAAATGTTCACATTGAAAAGAGTTGTTCTGAGAATAATTGCTTTTTGTGTGATTTGTTGTTGTTGTTGTTGTTTTGTTTTTAAAAGTAGCTTTACCACACAGCTAATAGGAAACTGGTGGTCCATAAAGGAAGGCTACCAGAGCTTACCATAGGTTCTCACAAGAAATGAATCAACTACTCCAGACCTAGGGAAGGATGGGCATCTCTTTTCTCTTCCCACAAATTCTTTAGCTTTGCCTCCTATGCATACCGGAGGCCACTGTAGTCTCCTTGTGTGACCTAGAAATAAAATCTAAAATTTGTTTTGCTAGAAATTAAAACCATACAGACTTGGAGATATGTGTTTTTGTTTTTATGTTTTTTTTTTAACATATAGGCATTTACGCATCTAACAAAGATTTATTGACATATAATAGAGATAACTGAGAAGACAAACTGCTACCCAAACCCAAAACAATTCAACAAGAATACATCTTATGTATGTATGTCTGTTTTTCGTGGCTCTCATTCAAAACTATGATGTTAACTAATTGTTATTTTATGTCAAACAGTTTGGTTTATTTTTCACACTTGTAATTTCACAAATTAACTTACACTAATTTGTGATGATTTATATTATTTATTTTTATCTTTTGTGTATTCCCCGGCATGTATGTATGTACATGATGTGTATGCCTGATATGCACAAATATGAGAAGAGGACAGCAGATTCCATGGAACTGCAGCTATTGATGACTGTAAACCCCATGTGGGTGCTAGAAACAAAACCTGGGTCCTCTGAATGAACAACAACTACTCTTAGGTGCTGAGCCATGCCTTGAGCCTCTAAATTTAAATTTTATAGTGACTTGCACAATATTATTTCTAAAATATTATCTTTTAATATTTAAAATGTCTGGATATTTCCTAACTAATATTAAAAAAGAAATTTCAGTGACAAACGTGGGTGTGTTAACTCAAGCCTATAGTCTCAATGCTTATGAGCAAACATTTAAGGACAACATTGGCTATATAGTAAGTTCTAGACCAGCCTGGACTACAGAACTAAACCGTTTAAAAAACAAAACAAAACAAATAAATAAAAGGAAATGCCAATGATAAAACAATAAAACCTAACCTCCTGAGTGAAGTTCTTCAAATATTTTTTTATTTTTAAATATTTCATTTTCTTTAATTCTAAATATATTCATACATGCATGCCTGTCTATATAAGCTTGTCTCACAAGTTCTTGTTAAGAAAACAGTTTCACTCCCTTTCTTCTTATTTGATTATATTTTTAGTCTGCAGAAGCAGAATTTTTCTATTTCGTAAGACCTACTTAACTGCCTGATATGATTCTGCCATTGCCACCAACTGAACAACCCACAGCTTTAAAAAGTAAATGGAGCCATTTTCTGTGGTTGTAAGTTATAATTTTATAGCAAATAAACCACAAGTGACTAATTCTTAAGCTACACAAGAAGGATTTTGCATGTACTTAGTGGGATTGAGTCTCCCAATTGGCCACTGAGAATAATATAAACTATCAGCTGTAATGTTTTTTAATGTAATATTGTATTAACATTATACTTTTGTCTAGAGAGACCTGGCAGATGGAAAATATTTTTTTAAAAAAATTGTAATTGCTCTTTAACAAGTACTTCTATTGTTTAAGAGGAAAAATATCTTTCAGATCACTGTGTTTCTATCAAAATGTACCTTTAAAATGTATTTTTGTTAGATAATGAATGCTAGCCTTCTGTGTATGCCTTACATACAATTTTACATGGTACAGTATAATTCTGCAGTTTTAGCCTTTTGGAAATATCCAAATATTGTCAGACTTTCTCAGTGTTGAAGGTGATGTTTCCTTTCTCATAGACAGACTTGAAACTTCTGAGGCATTATGTGTGACAGGAGCAGCTGCTTCTTTTTCCATAATTGTCATTTACTTAATGAAAAAATAATAATAGAATTTATTTGCAGTGTCTTGTCATGTAATAGTTTACATCCAGTAGTGAGTTCATTAAATACATGATGAAGATGAAATTTTGGTTACAATAAACTGTTCAATAGGCCATTGAGCTGTGGTGAGTCCCAGGTATGATTTTTATTGCATGAATGTCTTTTTACTTGTGATGTACCTTAAGAATTGTAACACTGTAATCTGTCCTCATTTTTAATATCTGAAAGTAAACAGCACATGTCCGAACTTCCAACCAGGTTACACAAATGCAAACCACCATGCTGTTTGTGTTCATACTAGTTTCTTAAAAAAGCTTCCCTTATAGAATTTAAACCATATGTCTAATTTAAATGAACACAATAGCAGTCTTATGGGAGGTTGAATGTGATGTTAAAATAGGTGGAAATCAGAAATAGAAAACAAAAAACAAAGTAGGCTCTCTAGATGTTAAATATGAAAGTTTGATGCCAAGCCCGATTTGACGAGTTCAGTCACCAGAACCTATGCTGATAGAGGAAAGAAGTGAATCCTAGAAGATATCTTCTGACCTCACATAGACCCTGTGGCACATGTTTTTGCACCAGCATGCATGCACTATAGTAAGCACATACACACAAATCAAATTTTCAAATAATAAAGTTTTGTAATTGTTTGAAAAACATATGAAGTTATCTCTCCCAACAAATGGGGAGGGCAATCACAAAACTGAACAGTAAGCCAGATTTAGAAGTATAACCCTGAGCTACGAAGAGATTTCCATAAAAATACCATCCAGCAAATAAAAAACTCAGATTAAAAAGTCTAGAACTATATGGACACATATGTGACCTGCCTGTTATATTTCATAAAGATTGAACACAGTTATATTCTCAAAACACCTCAGATACCCATAAAATACAGGAGGTACTTCATTTATTCATTTTTTGAAAAAAATGTATGTTTAGTTGTAGGCATATGTGTCTGGGCAAGGCTGGCTGTGAGTGCAGGTGCTTGGAGAGTCCAGAAGAGGTAGAGTTAAAGAAAGGTGAGGAGGTGCTTGACTTGGTTCTGAGAACTGAACTCTGCTCCTCTGCAAGAGCAGTGCTCACAAGAGCAGTGGGTAATCTTAACTTCGGGACCATTTCTAACCACTTGTTTATCTATTTCTTTCTTTTTTTTTTTTTAAATATCCTCTTATAACATTTTGAATTACTTTGTTTTCTGTCATAATATTTCCTGGTTCAATTCGGATTATGTTATTTCATATCCCTTCCTTTTTTCTTTTTTTTTTTTTAAATTGTTTACTAAAGGACAAATTCCAATCAAATATTTGGTGTGCTTGAGAGGTAACATGAAAGTATATTGGGGATTTTAAAACCTAGGGGATATGATAAATACTGCTTTTTGTATATTATTTCTGAGTTGTTTCAGACAAGAAAATGCTAGACACAAATTTCACAGTATTAAACAAATTAGAACTTTTCTTCTGGTACCATTGTTTTTCTAACTTAGTAGGTTAGCAGAAGGATAAACGGGAACTCTATTCCACAGTGCCTATAATGGCTAATCAAGAAAATGTATTTTATTCATGCCAATGTTGATTAGTGACAGTGGGATTTTAGCCAACTAGTAGAGTTTTTCCCCTTTGGTCAAAATTAAATGTGAACCAGTCTTGGGGATGATAAACAGTTATCTACGTATTTTGAACAAAAATGTATTTAGTGTTTTTAACACAGTGAAATATTTTACACAGTAGTTGCGAGGTGATTGAATTAGAGGAACCCAAAATTAACATGAGGTATATATTCAGATTGAAACAAAAAAAGTGAATGTATATTGGGTGTCTTAAAACCTAGGGAATATGATAAATACTGCTTTATGTATTTTATTGCTGAGTTATTTCAGACAAGAAAATTCTAGGCACAAATTTCACAAACAGCTGAAGGCAGATACTTTTCACTTTTCAATTGTAAAAACATAACAATATTCTTCATGCATTCTGAGTCCAATTTAGTGCCCTGGTTCTACTTTAAGTCAAAAAAGTTCTACTTATCTAAATTTCATACTTCAATACCATTAAAGTATTTTCTGGGCTGCTCTATGCCTTAATGGCAGTATATTTGACTGGCATGCACAAGGTACAAGGATCAACATCCAAGCACAGGAAAGAAAAAGTAAATATTTATTGAAAAGACAATAGAAAATTAAAAACATCATTGATATGACTATAGATATCCAAGTTGTTGAACTGATGTTTAATAGAAGTATTAATTAATATGCTATTGGTTGATTTTTTTTCTGGCTTGCATTGAGGATCTATCCCAATAAATTTATCATAAATTGAAAATTCCCTGGCATAAAAATGCATTTGATACTTTGAGCCTATCAAATATCTTGGTATTAATAATACAGAAGATGGTAGAACATAGTTACTTATCATTGTTCCAATTTGGCTGCCTGGGAGCCATGAGTCTGTCTCTTTTCAAGTTTGCAAAAGAGATGCCATATTTTAGAAAAGATAAAAATTCAAAAGTTAAAGTAAGGTTTTTAATTGACTACATATCATTCTGAGCCATCATAAGATGAGAAAACATCAACAATTTTGGGGACTTCTGTATTGTTTCTTTACTCAGCCTCCAGGACTTCATGCCCTTGGAAATAGTCTTTTTCCTTGATTATTGCTTCTTTTTTCTTGCACTCTTTTTTTTGTAGTTTTTTTTTTTTTAACATTGATGTTATTAAAGGATATGTGCTTGCTACTTTTCTTAATTCATATTCAAATTATGATCATTGAGGTTTACGAGCCTACATGTCATCTTTATATTAATATTCTCAGCTAATATATCCAAATGCAAAAGTTTTCTAAGAACTTTATATTCAGAAATATATAGTCACATACTTCTTTCTTAGTAACCCGTGTATGTCAATCAGTCATTCTGGAGTCAATATATCCACATTACAAATCTTCCTGTGCCCCTTTCCCTAGTCAGCACTAACAACCATATCCATCTGTTTCATGAGCCTTGCTTCATCCTGACAAAACTTCAACAAGTTTCCCAAACTAATAACCAACTCAATCTTGAGTCCCTTTTGTCTTTTAATATTTATATATAAGCCAGCAGTCAACTCTGTAAGTTTTACTTTCACAATATTCTTAAAATCCTGTTATTTCTCATAACTTTTGTATGAATCGTTTCAGAATGTTCATTATATTTTACTTTTGCTAGTGCAATTTTTATATCCCAAATGAAATATTTTCTTACACTCTTTGACCCAGAAATCAACCAGAAATGACCAGAAATAAAATTTCTTCAAAACAAAGTCTAATGCTACCCCCTAATGTGCAATTTTTAAGAGCATGTTAGCCATACAGTTCTGCTAATTAAACTCTTCAGTTGTTTCACATTTTGCTTAACCAAATGAAGTTTCACAGATTGTAGTAATCCTGGCCCATCGCTTCCTTCCTCCCTATCTCAGCTCCAGTCTTACTTATATTTCTTTTTTCCTGAAATTATTTACATGTTTCTATTGCAGGGACAAAATATTGATTGGTATACCTTATCAGACATCTTTCTCTTCATAGAATGGCTTAAATTGTATCCTAACTTTGCTAATGATCTTGCTCAAATTTTAGTTTCCCAGTAAAGCTTATTGAGCAACTGTAGCAAACTCAGCTGAATGAAACCATGGGGCAACGAAAGAAAACAAAACTAAGCTTCCAGGTAAACACCAACAAAGAGAGTATGTATCTGGATACTATAAAGTAAACAAGGTCATTTCCTTTATTATATTGCTAGTTCCTCCACCTAGAACTGACCTTAATACTTGCGTGTAATTAAAGTGTATAAAAGCAAAAAGGAGGAGGAGGGATGGGATGGGGGGCTTATGAGGGGGAATGGGCAAAGAGGATAACATCTAAAATATTCAATAAAAATAAAAATAAAAATAAATTAATTAATCTAATTTAGCATAGTAAACAACTTGGTATTTTTTTATCTCAGAATTTGTTCATCAGAATAATAATAGTTGATTCTTTTTTAGAGTTGATGACCCATCTAGAAATAAGTTTTTAGTTCTAGTAACAGAGCCAAGCATGCTTTTTCTTGTGGAGTGGGTTTTAAATCCAGTCCAAAATTATTGGTTTGTCCTCTAACTATTGATTTAATGAGTTTATCTTTCCAGGAGCAGGTAGTACTGAAATCTAGTTAAGATGGATGGTTATGTGCTTCTCAGCCACTTGGTATTCCTCAGTTGAGAATTTTTTGTTTAGCACTGTACCTCATTTTTAATAGGGTCATTTGATTCTCTGGAGTCTAACTTCTTGAGATATATATATATATATATATATATATATATATATATATATATATTGGATATTAGCCCGCTATTGGATGTAGGATTGCTAAAGATCTTTCCCCAATCTGTCGGTTGCCATTTTATACTACTGACAGTGTCCTTTGCCTTATTTTTTGCAATTCTATGAGGTCCCATTTGTCAATTCTTGATCTCAAAGCGTATGCCATTGGTGTTCTGTTCAAGGAAACTTTTCCCTGTGCTCATGTGTTCCAGGCTCTTCCCCATTTTGTCCTCTATTAGTTTCAGTGTATCTGGTTTTATATGAAGGTTCTCGATCCACTTGTACTTGAGCTTTGTACAAGGAGATAAAAATGGGCCGATTTGCATTCTTCTACATGCTGACCTCCAGTTGAACAGCAACACTTTTGAAAATGCTTTTCCACTGGATGGTTTTGGCTCCTTGTCAAATATCAAGTGACCATAGGTGTGTGGGTTCATTTCTGGGTCTTTAATTCTAGTCCACTGATCTACCTTCCTTTATCTGTACAAATTTCATGCAATATTTATCACTATTGCTCTGTAATAGAGCTTGAGGTCAGGAATGGTGAATGGTTGAGAAGCACCTAAAGAAATATTCAACATCCTTAGTTATCAGCAAAATACAAATCAGAACAACCCTGAGATTCCACCTCACACCAGTCAAAATGGCTAAATTTAAAAATTCAGGTGATAGCAGATGCTGGTGAGGATGTGGAGAAAGAGGAACACTCCTCCACTGTTCATGGCATTGCAAGCTGTTACACCTACTATGGAAATCAGTCTGGCAGGTCCTCAGAAAACTGGAGATAGTATTACCTGAGTATCCAGCTATACCATTCCTGGGTATAAACTCAACAGATTCTCTAACCTGTAACAAGGACATATGTTCCACTATGTTCATAGTTTTCTTATATATAATAGCCAGAAAATGGAAAAAACCTGCATGTCCCTCACCCACCAGAGGAATGGATTAAAAAAATGTGGTACCTTTATGCAATGGAGTACTACTCGGCTATTAAAGAAACAATGAATTCATGAAATTCTTCAGCAAATGGATGGAGCTAAAAAAAAAAAATCATCCTGAGTGAGGTAACCCAATCACAAAACAACACACATGGTATGCACTCACTGATAAGTGCAATATTAGCCCAAATGCTCAGAGGATACAATTCACAAACCACATGAAGCTCAAGAAGAAGGAAGACCAAAGTGTGGGTGCTTCAGTCCTTCTTAGAAAGAGGAACAAAATACTCATGGGATCAAATACAGAGACAAATTGTGTAGCAGAGACTGAAGGAAAGGCCATCCAAAGACTGCTCAACCTGAGGATCCATCTCATATACAGTCACTAAACCCAGACACTATTGTGGATGCCAAGAAGTGAATGATGACAGGAGCCTGATATAGCTGTCTCCTGAAAGGCTCTGCCAGAACCTGACAAACACAGATGTGGATCACAACCAACCATTGGACTAAGCACAGGGTCCCCAATGAAGTCTCCAATGGAAAAGTTAGAGAAAGAACTGAAGGAGCTGAAGGAGTTTGTAATCCCATAAGAAAAATAATAATAGCAACCAACCAGACCCCCCCAGAGCTCCCAGGAACTAAACCACCAACCAAGGAGTACACATGGAGGGACCCATGGCTCCAGCCACATATGTAGCAGTGGATGGCCTTGTTGGACATAAATAAAAGGAGAGTCCCTTGTTCTTGTGATGGCTCAATGCCCCAGAGTAGGGGAATGTCAGGAAGGGGAGATAGGAGTGTGTGGGTGAGTGGAGGAACACCCTCATAGAAGCAGGGGAGGGGAAATGGGATAGGGGTTTTCTGAGGTGGGGGAAAACAGGAGAGGGGATATTATTTAAAATGTAAATAAAGAAAATATCTAATAAAAAAGATTGATGGTTATGTTTCTCCTCTAGTGACATGCATAGTTTCTTCTATCATGAAAACTGAACTGAAAGGTAAGTTCTAGCTTGATATTTCCATTTTTCATGACTCAGGTCTTTACCCATAGTATTTTACCATCAAGTTCAGGAAGGTAACAAAGAAGAGCAATAGCAATAGCCTGCAATGTTTGGGCATGTCTATGTAGCTCCACTGGCCAACAACTCCAGAACATCTTCATACCTGGATCTTGGCTTTTATTTTATAGCTTATGATGTCAGTGAAAGACAGTGTCCTACACCCAACCAACCCCTTTTTAGGGTACTCCACTTAAACTTTTGGTGCATATTAATCTATAATTATTTGATATATGATGCATATGTGTATATGTATATATGTACATGATGCATATTAGAGGAAGAGCTATAGTAGGAGCTTTCACGTGTCTTTTGAAGAGAACTTTGCTCTAGGTTATATTAAACTCATTCTTTCTTTCAAGCGTTGAAAATTAAATTAATTTTAGACACTCATAAAATGATCATAAAAATGCCTGCTTTATAGTTCAGCATTGTTTAAAAACTTATTATGAAGACAACTACTCTGGTAAAATAATTAAAAATTAGATTTTATAAGAGAAAAAAAAGTCTTGAACCAAAAGAGATACCTTTAAAAATTAAATAAGTGTGCTATCCTTTGTAAACTAAGAATTTATAGACTTTTGAAGTGAAAATAATATGCTTTTGAAGATTAGTTTTCATTTAAAATACAGTATATTTTAATCAAATTGTCTCTCCTCCCTACAACTAGTCCCAGATCCACTCATGCCTATCTACACAACTTTGTGTTCTTTACCTATTTTTTCTAGACGAAGAAGAAGAAGAAGAAGAAGAAGAAGAAGAAGAAGAAGAAGAAGAAGAAGAAGAAGAAGAAGAAGAAGAAGAAGAGGGGGAGGGGGAGGGAGAGGGGCAGAGGGAGGGGGAGGGAGAGGGAGAGGGAGAGGGAGAGGGAGAGGGAGAGGGAGAGGGAGAGGGAGAGGGAGAGGGAGAGGGAGAGGGAGAGGGAGAGGGAGAGGGAGAGGGAGAGGGAGAGGGAGAGGGAGAGGGAGAGGGAGAGGGAGAGGGAGAGGGAGAGGGAGAGGGAGAGGGAGAGGGAGAGGGAGAGGGAAAAGAAAATGAAAGCGAACTCCATAAGAATATGATCAGGTATTGGGTAGAGGGAACAGGATGAGGACCATCAAAAAGAATGAAAGCAGGCAACCTCAGAGGGTAGGAGGTGGGGGGACCCTCTAGAATGTACCAGAGACCTGGGAGGTGAGAGAATCTCAGGACTCAAAGGGAGGGATGAAATGCCCTACATTAGGAAGAGAGAAATTGTAGAGTACACCTCCAGTAGAAAGACAAGACAACAAGTGGAAGGATTGAGTTGTCATTTTACAGTCAAAAACTCTGACCTAGAATTGTTCCTGTCTGACAAATCTGCAGAGACAAAAATGGAGAAAAGCCTGAGGAAAAGGAGATAAAGTGACACGCCCAGATTGGGATCCAGCTCAAGGGAAGACTCCAGGGCCTGACACTATTACTAATGCTATGGTGTGCTTACAAACAGGGACCTATCATGACTGCCCTCTGAAAGACCCAACAAGCAGTTGAAAGAGTCAGATACTTAGACCCAACCAATAGACCAAAGCTGGTGACACCTGTAGTTGAATTAGGAAAAAGCTGGAAGAAGCTGAGGAGGAGGACTATCCTATAGGAAGGCCAGCTGTCTCAACTAGCCTGGACCTCCAAGATCTCTCAGACACTAAGTTACCAAGCAGCCAGCATATACCAGCTGATATGAGTTCCCCAACACATATACAGCAGGGGACTGCCAGGTCTGGACTCAGTCAAAGAAGATGCACCTAACCCTCAAGAGACTGAAGGCCAGAGGGAGTGAGGAAGTCTGCTGGGGTGGGGTGGGGCATAGGGACATCCTCCTAGAGACAGAATTGGGGTCAGGAGGAGGAATGGGATGTGGAACAGTCAGAGAGTGGACTAGGAGGGAGATAAAACCTGGACTGTAAAAAAAAAAAAATTAAAAACTAAATAAAAAGATTTAAAAAAGACAAAATAGTTTTAAATTTTCATTAAGATGACATTATAAATTGATATACCAACAGAATATTATTTTCTGTATTCAAAGGTGGCATTTTTAAGCCATTATTTATATGGTCATGATTTTACTAGTGTATGATATGTACTTTAGAGTCAATATAATTAATCAGCATAGCTTCCTTATAGCTAAAGCTTGAGTTTAGATAAAAAAAACAGTCTCCAATTCTAATCCTTTTATTACCTGCTATTCTCTGTTCTCACTTCACTTTTGATAATGAATGTTATGTGTTCTGCGTGAACAGGTGCTTTACTGACCTGAAAAGTAATTCCTGAATGTACCTTATTTAAAAGTAATGCCATACCTCTGTTCAATATCCTGAACCATCAGGGAATGAAAACTGAAACTGCTTTGAGATTCCATCATACACCTGTCAGAACTGCTAGGATCAGAAACTCAAATGACAACTCATGATGGCAAGGATGTGGAACGCGGGGAACACTTCTTCATTACAGGTGGGAAGGCATAGTTGCATAGTTGCATAGTTACTATGAAAATCACTATGGTGGTTCCTCAGGAAATTGGAACTTGATCTACCTTAAGACCTGGACATATACTCAAAGGATGGTCCACCATATCACAAGGGCACCTATTCAGCTAATTCATATCAGCTTTAATCCTAATAGCCCAAACTGGAAATATCCTATCTGTCCCTCAACTGAAGACTGGATAAAGAAAATGTGGCATTCACAAAATGGGGTTATTACTTAGCTGTTAAAAAACAGTATTGGGACATTTTTAGGCAAATAGATGGAATTAGAAAAAAAATCATGCTGATTAAGGTAACCAAGACCCAGAAAGACAAAGTATGTTCCAACTTATAAGTAGATATTGGCTGTTAAGTAAAGGGTAACCATGCTATAATCCATAGATCTAGAGAAATAACAAGGAGAGCTCAAGGCAGTGGGGGCAAGTGGATTTCCCTGGGAAAGAAAATATAATAGATTTTTCAGGTAGACTGGGGATGGGAGGCTTTATAAGGGAGAGTACTAGGAGAGATGACTGGAACTGTGGAAGGCACATTTCAGGGAATTGGGGAAACCTAATGCAATCAGTACTTCCTGGAATTTATTAGGCTGAGCCTAGCAGAGACTCCTAAAAATAGGGGATATGGAGCCTGTACCAGCCATCTATGTTACCAGGCAAGGCTTCTAGTAGTGGGCTTAAAACATCAATGCAACCATAAAATCTTCAATGTAGAATCTGTCCTGTTTACAAAATATGCTGGAATAAATGGTGGTGCAGAACTCTCAATGAGCAGTCCAACTCGAGGCCCATGCTACAGAGGAAGCGCATGCCTGAAATGGCCTGCATGTCCAGAACCAGAGTCTGCATAGCCCAGAGACCTGAGATAGAACCAAATTCAATGAAATAATTCCTAATGATGTTTTTCCATACTAACACATAGGAGGCTATCTTAATCGTTATCAGAGAGGCTTCATCTAGCAACTGATGGGAACAGATGCTGAGACCCACAGCCGACCATTAGTGGAAGCTCATGGAATCTCGATGAAGAGGGAGAAGAAGGATTGTAGTAGCCGTAGGGCTCAAGGACACACGAAGAGCATAGATTAAAGAGTCTGTTAAGCAAAGCTCTTGGAGTTTAGAAGCAACAACCCCAGACTTGTATGAGTCTGAGCTACATTCTCTGTATATGTTATGGTTCTATAGCTTGATGTTCTTGTGGCACTTGTAACAGTGTGACTACGGGTGGTCTCTGGCTCTTGCCTAGTCTTGGGACCCTTTTCTCCAACTGGGTTGCCCCATCAAGCCTTAGTATGGGTATCTGTGGCAGAAATTTCCCTATATAATCTACTTACAGCAGGATGCCTATGATTGCATAGGAAAAGGGAGATGGAACTAAGAGTGTCAGAGACACTCAGAGAACACACAGAGAACCACAGGGGACAGTCGAGAGCTGAAGATGGAAGCTGAAGTACCAAGTGGCTTTAACCAGCCTTAGGCAGAGAAGATATGAAAAGGTTAGGATATTTGAGATACACTGTCTAATCTGTGTTGGCGTCTTACCATTATCTATTGGATTTGAAATTATTGTGTGGGCATCCTGGGATTTGAGTATTTGATGATATATAAATCTGTTTGGTTAACTACAAGCATCAAGAGTTTTGATTTTACCAGGTGATGGGAGTTGTGGTGGTGACCTTGGAGTGGACAGTCCTGGTGTGGGGCTATCATGGCCCTGCTGGAGAGTCTGCTGAGATGAGGACAGCCAATTGGGGGTCTGCCAGCGGTGCTGACATTAGTGCAGGAATATGGCAGCAGAGCAGGGAAGCCTGTTGGATGTCCCTTTTAATATCTCCCACTACAGGTATGCGCCTAGTTTTATTGTAACTTATTATGCCATATTTTCTGATATTCCTAGAAAGCCTGCTCTTTTCTGAAAGGAACCAGAGAAGGAATAAGTCTGAGCAAGAGGGGGTGGGGTAGGGTGAGGAGGAATTGGGAGAAGTGGAAGGAAGGAAAACTGCAGTAAGGTTGTAGTTTATGAATTTTAAAGTAATGTTACAAAGCTTTTCTATTCTTAATAGTATTGAAGCTTTGACTTTTATGTTAATCTCGAAACTTAAATTTTTCCTACTTTATAGACCAGTGAATGTATCAAATAAAAGCTTGTTCTCCCTAAAAGTAATGAATGTTTCCTTTTATTCTTTAAAATATCTGATTTAGCAGGATCTCACACAAGGTTTGAGGCTAGAAGGCTTGGATTACATGGTAGGAATTACATCAAGCCGTGAGAATCCAATCATTCAGATTTTTATTGCTCATTAAAGCTGCCTTAATTAAATTGATCGCACAAACTATTTAAGTGTTCAGTAACTACTAAGTATAACAAAAAATGGGACAGACTATAAAGAACATATTTAAAGCAATATAACCACCTGAGAACATGTTAACTACTTTCAAGTTAAGGGCCATCTGGCTGTGACAGCTGGTGACCTTGAATGTCAGAGTCCATTTACATGAGCTGGATTACTGGATGGGTGGAGAATAATTTTACTTCACTACATGAGGAATTTGCTTTGGAAAAGATCTACAACTAATATGTTTCTCTTCAGTAAAAGCTCATAATTTATTGCTACATTTCATTACTTTCTGTTTAATGTAGTGATCTGTCCTATTACTCAGATTATATATTGTGGTAAATACCCTCTTCTGCCTGCTAAAGTGAATTGACACGCAGCCATTAAACTCCTTATCCATAAAGTACTGGAGGAGCAGGGCTGAAGGCTCTTGGATAAATACTTAAAGTTCAAACATGAGGATACGAGTTTGGATCGTCAGTGCTTACACAAGATTTGAAACATGGTGATATGCATTTGTCACAGAAACTGTGATGAATCTCAGGTGGAGTTTACTCAATAGTCTAGCCATGACAATGAGATGTGTTTCAGTGAGAGACCTTGCCCAAAAAGGAAAGTATAGAATCAATTGAATACATATGAATGTCTACTTCTAGTCTCCTCACAGAATCACAGCAGTGAGCACACCTATACACAAATGCACATAAATACAATCACACAGTAACAAACCACTTGAATACAGGGTTTATAAATTTTACTGCGAAAGGGCATTTGCAGAAGCAAATGAGACAATGTCATATCCTTCGGTTAGGAGTAGGGTTGAGACAATGACAGTATAAGGCATGCAAAAACAAAACAAAACAAAACAAAATATCTTTGAGCCCAGGCAGCAATCTTCCAATTAACTTGCCAAAGTGACGAACACAAAGGGAAAGAGGAGAGGCACTCGGTATATGTTCTCCAGGTCTTTAAGGAAACATGGAGTTGTTCCTTTGGCCACATACAAGCAAATCTACAAGAAGGGTGATAGTGTAGACATCAAGAAAATGGGTACTGTTCAAAAAGGAATGCCCCATAAGTGTTACCACGACAAAACCGGAAGTCTACAGTGTCACCCAGCATGCCGTGGGCATCACTGTAAACAAGCAAGTTAAGGGCGAGATTCTGGCCAAGACCATCAGTGTGCAGACTGAGCACGCCAAGCACTCGAAGAGCAGAGACAGCTTCCTGAAGTGGGTGAAGGAGAATGATCAGAAGAAGAAGGAGGCCAAGGAGAAAGGCACCTGGGTTCAGCTGAAGTGTAAGCCTGCGCTTGCACCCAGAGAAGCACACTTTGTGATGACTAATGAGAAAGAGCCCAAGCTGCTGGAGCCCATTCCCCATTCAATACGAATTCATGGCCTAGTGTACAAAAGAGAAATAAAGGACCCGACTGCAGAGTTTTTTCTTAATATATATATATATATTCCATCAGGGTACTTTAAAATATTCATCAAGATTTTCTTATAGACAATAATAATTGTCCATTTTATAATTATGAAAGATTTTTTTGAAGATCATATAGATTAAAAGTTCAAAATCATAAAGGAAAGGCAATGTAAATGTAAAAGCATCAAACACATAAAATATAACAAAATAAGAAAACAACAACAAAAACCTTTATATGTAAATTGATCAGTTACAAACCTGACCAGTAAATGACTGATGAGGGAAGGAGCATGAGCAAGAGAGAGGGGAAGGGGGTGGGGAGGATAATATGCCAAGATGGAGCTCAGTGGCTGAGGGATTTTTTTTTTTTTTTTTTTTTTTTTTTTTTTTTTTTTTTTTTGGCATGCCTACTGCCCTGGATTTGATCCAAAAATCTAACAAAATAATAAAGAAAATGAAAACAGTTCTATCAGTAATTTATATACCGTGAGAATCAAGCATGACAACCAAAAAAAAGAAAAAAAAAAAAGTAACATAAGAAAACTATAGGACAGTACAGGAAATGAAGAAAAGGATAATTTGGTAGTTAAGAAATAATTTAAAATACTATTTTTCAAAAGGTTTAATAGCACCTGAGAGATAGATGAAGAAAAAAAAATCTTTTCATTTGACTGGGCAGATTGTTTCTTTTGTTTATTTGAGATAGGGTCTTATGATATAGTCCAAGTTGTTCTCAGTATCTTTTCCCCTTCTCAAATTGGACTGTGGGTATGTGCTGCTCTGTATAGTTTAGAATCTGGCATGATAATAAATTTTTGGAAAATCTAGGTAGCTGAATCAGTGAAATAAAATGATAGAAAATTAGAAGAGTAAATATCTTAGAATCAAGTTTTTAAAAAATGATGTACTTTTAAATCTCAAAAGCAAGTCCAGAAGAAGAAATATTTGCAGGGATGATCTACTTGGTAATTTCCTAGAAGTCTTCACTTTAAAAAATTGCTTTTATTTGATTTTTATCAGAAACTAAGGATCTTTCCCCACAAAACATTTTTAAAAATTATGAATGGAAAAATGTTTATGTCTTACTTTGCTGTGAAGGATAGTAATGTAACTTTAAGAAAGATTAATCAACAAGGTTAAAAACAAGCTAAAAATGAATTATCCATTGGGAAATTGAGAGACTCCACCATGGAACCATATATGCAAATGTGTCAGCTTGGAGATGTTTAGAAAATTTGTACAGAGGCTCTGAGTTACCAGTTTTGTTTTGATTTTTTTTCAAGACTTCAAACTCTACAAGGAGAAAGTAGAGACTAAGGTACATTTTAAAGAGCTTTGGTGAACACTAAGGTCATATTCAGCTAAACATACAGGGTTCCTTCAGTATTAGCTGAAAATTGTATTGAAAGAACCATTTAAGAAATTTGTTATTCATAATTATCTAAGCTAACATAAATAACTAAGATTAATTTATCATATTCTATGTGGCCAGTTGTTTACTGCTATAGCTGATGGTGGGACCTGGGAGATTACAGCCAATGAATGAAATTCACCAAGCTCTCAGCTAATAGCCAGTATACTTCAAAATATCATAGCATTTATACTCCTTAGGTTAAGAAGAGGTTAAGAAGGGCAAGTTGCTAGTGGTTGGCTAGCCACATGTAGATAAAACTTGTTTTTCCATAAGGCACATAAACAAGTAACAATGGCTAATTTAATAAATAATCAGAATTTTATCTACCACACCTTGGAGGAACATGGAAACACATACCAAGAACAAATACATGTTTTGTTTTGTTTTGTTTTTTAAATTGAGGTCACAAGACCTTTCTTGTTTCCTTGTACTTTTATCGAGAGCACTCAGAATTATCCGCATAGGGCTTCATTCTTGTACCATATTCTGACATCTTCCCCATTTTTATATTTAACTTCAGGACACCCAGAAAGATTTTAATTTGAGATGTTATAGATCTCATTGTCATTAGATAAATAAGTGTCATATAAGCAAAAAATTTATAAACATAATAAATATTATGTGTAATACTCAGCCACCAAAACAGGGGCCCAAATTATGTCCATTACTATTGGTTATTATTATATTGATTACAGAAATCTAGAGAATATCTTGATAAGACAACCATATTTTAGTAGTTCTGGTCTCATGTTAGAATGTTAAGCTCTTTCATATGGAGAGTAATGTTATGAAGTCTTATGCAAGTAGTAAGTAAAAATAGGGAATGTTCATGCATGCTTGTTTCTGTTTGAAAACCAGGGAAGGTACAGTATGTACAAGTATAAATATACGTATGCTGGAAATAAGACTACAACATAAACAGAATATGAAACAATAGTAAGGATTTATGAATTAACCATAATAGATGATTCTAAGCAGCCAATTCCACCTGTTGGGCTGAGGAAAATGAAGTTTTAATATGTTGATGAATATGTGAACCATGAATCTGTCCTATGCCCTTAGATGAGCCATCAATAAAATAAGTATATGCCTGTGAAATAGGAAAATGTTGGACCAATTCTGTAATCACAAATTCACTTCCTATGAGAAAATTGCACAGCTTGCCAACTGGATAATGATTTTCTATCCTTCTATAGTAATCTGCAAATAAAATGTAAAAATCCACAGAGTTGTGAAATGCTCTTAAAAACTGATTTTTTCCGTAAGAGTAATATAGTATAGTATAGTATATATATATATATATATATATATATATATATATATATATATATCTGCACTGCAATTTTGCTATTTCTTCTCTCCTATCCTCCTATCCCAATTAAAGTTTCCCCTATTTCTATTCCCTTTCTATTCTCCCTACCTCCTTTCTTCCCCAGATCCACTCTTTTTCTGTTTCTCTTCAGAAAATAAAATGGATCTTCTGGGGATAACAAGTGAACAAAGCATAAAATGTTACAATAAGAGTAGGAAGAAACCCTCTTATCAGGGATGGACAAGATTACCCAATTAGACAAAAGGTCCCAAGAGCAAGCAAGCAACTTCCAGCCTCAGGAACCCTCTACCTGCAATCTATCCTGCCTGACCTATACTGGTATAATGGAAACACAGAACTGGTAGGAGTGGCCAATGACTAGTCTAATTTGAGGTCCAAACTATGAGAGGGTGTTTGAACACTCTCCAATTGAACCCACATCCAATCCTAACTAGATAATCAGAAGCAGAAGAAGAATGGATATTCTAGAGACTCAATATAGAAAAAAAAATCATTCAATAAAACGATTCTTAACAATATTCTCCTATACTCATAGATGGACCAGTGCCTAACCCAATTGTCATCAGACAGGCTTCTTCAGGCAGCTGATGGGAGCAGATGCAGAGAGCAACAGCCAAATATTAGCCTAATCTTCTTAAATCCAGGACAACACATTCTCTGATAATCCAATGCCTGACTAAGATGATTACTCGAGAATGAGCACAGCACTTTTGGATTCCCTTTCTGAAGTCTCCTTAGTCAGGGAAAATAACTGAAAAAAAAATAAAGTCAATATCACACCATCTTGGGGGAGATTTTTCATTTAATTATCTGAAGATTGCTACTTGAAATATTTTAATTGCATCCAGACAGTCTTTGTGTACAGTGCAGCTCTCTTCTCACCCTTCCTATGTTTTACCCTGTCCATCCCAGAACTCAAAACTATGATTTCTTTTATACTCATTAATGAACCATAAAATTAATAACTTTCCACTATAATGCTTTACAATGTTTACCCATAGCATTCTTTCTTATGAAGAAGGAAATTGAATATCAATTATTCTATTTTAAAATATTTTATATTTTTGTGACTTTTATTTGTATACTTCTAAATTTATAAGACACAATCCTCTTAATCTGTCCATGGTCAGATAATTTTATATACTCAAACCTCTAAAATATTATAAAGTAAAAGAATTACTTGACTTTTTCTCATACGAAATATAAGAAGCTACTGATTCCAAGACAATGTACATAGACATACAGAAATACATTCACACTGCACATTAATATAGTAAGACTAAATACCTCTATAAAAATCTATGAAATATTTAAATATGAATTCATAAAAATCTCATAATTAATGGAAAAAAGCACTTGTTTCACTAAAACAGACTCAGATCTAGGGAAAAATATTGTAAGAAATTCATACACTGATAACCCTTATAGTACATATACAAATAGATTCAACCAAATATTATCAAATGCCAATATCATTATATTGGTTCACAAATAAGAATTTAATTTATTCTACAGAGAGAATACTGTTCTCATGTTAAAATATATCAGTGTAATACAATTAGTTCATGGAATACAAAGGACAAAGAACACATATATGTATCCCAATAGCTATGGAAAAAATCTGGCAAAAACTATTATTTTATAATTAAAACAATAGCAACAACAGTAAATCCCCTAAAATCTCTATAATCTGAGTGACTGGAATGTGAGCACTATGGAAATGTAATGGGCTAGTTTAGTTGGCACAGAATTGGAGAAAAATTCTCAGCTTCTCTCTTCCTTGCCTGCAGCAGTGTTGTAATTTATAGAAAAGATTAAACTCCAAGAAACATGCATATGTAGCTTTAGCTGTGTGGTAAGTTATTAGAACCGCAGTCAACATTTTCTTGGGAAATAGTTGTTCCTCTATTGTTCTGTATAAAGAAAACACAGGGACAAAAACAAAGAACAGAGACTGAAAAGTCATCCAGAGACCATCTCCAGCTAGGGATGCATCCCATTTGCAGACACCAAACCCTCACACTATTGCTGATGCCAAGAAACACTTGCTGACAGGAGCCTGGTATAGCTGTCCCCTGAAAGGTTTTGCTAGCACCTAACTAATACAGATGCAGATACTCAAAGCCAACTCTCAGACTGAGCACAGGATTCCATTGGCAGAGTTAGGAGAAGGACTGAAGGAGGTGAAGGGGATTGCAACCCCATAGGAAGAACAACAGTATCAACTAACCAGACCATCCAGAGATCCCAGAGACTAAACCACCAACCAAAGAGTATACATGGAGGGATCTATGGCTCCAGCTGCCTAAGTAACAGAGGATGGTCTTGTCAATGGGAGCAGAGTCTCTAGGTCCAGTGGAGGCTCGATGCCCCAGTGTAAGAGGATGCTAGAGAGGTATGGTTGGAGTTGGGGTGTGGGTAGAGGAGCACCATCTTAGAGGCAAAGGGGAGGCATGATGAGATGTGGGGTTTGCGGAGGGGAGAACTAGAAGGGGGAAAACAATTGAAACAATTGAATTGGGTATTGGGGGCTCATACTTTAACAAAAGAGATTTCCCTCTTTACATAGATAATAATTGACTATAGTTTTATTGTCTAGGGAAGCATCTTTGGGCTATTCCTTTCTATACATTGGCATGTCAACTGGTGTTGTTCTTACGTCAGTCGGGTTTAGACAATCATGTTGAAGTTTCATGGATGCAGCTCATCTGTCAAGTTCATAAGACTCTCTTTAGATTCAGGTATTTTGGACTCTAGGTCTTTCAATATTTCTACCATATCTCTCACAGTTTTCTGTGTTCTTAAGGAATAGGAGTTGTGTATAGATACAACAATGGGAGAAGGGTATTCCATTATCAGCATCTTGTAAAAATGCAATGATAAAATTGGTCATGAACTTGAAAGACATCAAGGAGTGGGGTTTATGAGATGGTTTGGATGGAGAAAATGATGTAATTATAATCTTAAAAGTAAATAGACTGAAGCCCTGAGGGCCAATAGAAAGAATGGAAATAGGCAACCTCGGAGGTAGGAGGTTGAGGGGACCTTCCAGAATGTACCAGAGACCTTGGAGGTGAGAGACTCTCAGGACTCAAAGAGAGGGACCCTAGATGAAATGCCCTACTATGGGGAGAGGGAACTTATAGAGCCAACCTCCAGCAAGAAGACGGCACCAAATGGGGGAGAGGGTTGCCATACCACAGTCAAAACTGACCCATAATTGTTCCTGTCTGAAAGAACTTCAGAAATGGAAATTGAGAGGAGCCTGAGGAAAAGAAGGTCCAGCAACAGGCCCAAAGTGCGATCCAGATCAGGGGGAGGGCTCAAGGCCTGACACTATTACTGAGGCTATGGAGTTCTCACAAAAAGGGACCTATCATGACTGCCCTCCAGAAGACCCAAAAAGCAGCTAAAAGATTCAAATGCAGATATGTGCACCCAACCAATGGACAGAAGAAGCGGCTAACTCCTGTGATTGAAATAGGGAAAGGCTGGAAGAAGCTGATGAGGAGGGCAACCCTGTAGGAAGACCAGCAGTCTCAAACACTAGACCACCAACCAGGCAGCATATACACATACAGTACATATACAACAGAGGACTGACAGGTCTGGGTTCAGTTAGAGAAGATGCACCTAACCTCAAGAGACTGGAGGCCCCAGGGAGTTTAGAGGTCTGGTTGGGCGGGAGGTGGGAGGTGGGGCGGGCGGGTTGGGAGGGTGGGGCAAATCCTTGTGGAGACAGAAGGGTGGGAAGGAGGTATATAGTGTGGAGCATGGAATAGTAAGAGGTTGGACCAGGATGGGGGTCGGGAATAAAATCTGGAGTGTAGAAAACTAACTAAATAAATAAAAGATAAAATAAAAAACATTAACAAATCAAAAACTTTTAAAAGGCAACAGACAATATAATAATACTGAACAACTTACCGCTTCTGTCTTAACAGTTGTAATAAAAGGATATTAAATCAGAAAAAGTAAGTTCAATTATTTATATCTAAGAAGAAATTTTTTTAAATTTATTTTTATTATTTTCAATGGTGTGTGCATTTGGATATGTGTATGTTTACATTGTATCAGGCACCTTGAAGCTGGAAGACAGAGGCTTTGTATCCTTGGAAATAGAATTATTGTGAGCCTTCTACCTAGGGTGTAGGGACCTGAACTGGGTCCTCTGGAAGAGTATCTGCCAAGCCACTACTAAGGCCAAAATGAATGATGACATGTACAAAAATTTACAAAGTAACACTAACACATACATACACACAAACACACACACACACTCACACACACGCTTACACAAAGAGAGATTAGACTTAATAAATGTCCCAAGAAAGTATGTAGAATAAAAGAACCATACGTTTACAAATATATATTTTATGCAATATCAGCAAAGAATCTGAAATAAATTAGGAGGATAATTTATTTCAATTTCAATGCAGCCTCAAAAGATGTAATATATCTAGGAAGATATTTAATCAAGCAAGTACAAGCTTGTATACTGGAAACTAAAAACCATTTATCAAAGATTTTGCAAAACACATAGCATTTATTTAAAAATTTTAGCCATACTTAGAATAGTCTCAACACAAAGCTTATGATTTTATAATGTATTTGAATCCAAATTTTGTTTTTGGCAGATGGAACATGGTATGAGCAATGATTTTATTAAAATTTTTGGGAGAGGTTATGAGATTTTAATGATTTTTTTAATTTGTCCAATTCCCCATTATCACTTTTATCTGCTAATGTATGATGCTCTAAATTTGCATTTTAAGGGAATAGACACCAGATTATAGATAAAAAACATGATAAAATTTGCATTTCAAAGACACAGTGTTTCAACTGTGAGCTTAAATACTTTTTTCTAAACAATGAAAGAAAATTGAAGTTAAAAGTCCTATTGAGAGAAGATGTCCCAAAAAATAAACTTCAATGAGATTTGAAATGATAATTTAAATGAATGCTTTTTCCATTCTTCAGTGAATTCATCTTTATGCCTTCCTAGATACAGCAGAAAAAAAAGTTACATTTAGAGATCACATACACATTTTAACATATCTGATACTTGAATGGTTTTTCAAACCACGTTTTTAAAATTGCTTTACAGTTTTATCTTCATTTATTGTGATTTAAAAAAAAAACATATTTTATTCATTGTTCTATTTTACATATTAAAAGTTTTGAAATTACACAAGATTAACAGACTTTGTGGGCATGTACTCTGATCGTGTTTTGGACAGATTTTGGTAACCTATTAACAGTGCTTAAATTTTACTATTTTTTATATTCATTTTCCTGTCACCATGAACTTACATCCAATGATTATAACAAATATCTAGGTCAAATGTAACAAGATGGCGTTTGAAAGGATAAGATACAGAATTACCTGTGGAATGAGCTTGATTAGGAGAGAATGCCTTCAGATCGTGGGTGGCTGTGCTTGGGTCTGAATTGGTACAGTATTTGGACATAGTGGCATACCACAGGCAATATGACAATGCCTTGCAGGAGAGATAAAATTTTTTCTCCAGTAACCTAGAGAAGAAGCTCATTACAAAAGATAGTTCGAAGTCCTTGACTAGGCATAAAATGTAAAGAGCCATGGAAGAAAGTCTCTGGATTCCCAAAACTAAGGCAATCTCTGGCCTTCAGAGACTTTTTTTTTAAGGGTCAATGGGAAGTTCCACAGCTCATGATTTAGTCTGGCATAGCCTATGTGACTCCTGACATGGAAGAAGCATATGCTGAATGAGAATATAAACCCACCTCATAGCTAGGAGGGAGAGGACTATTCTAGATCACAGTCACAAGTGAAAGGGATAGAATTCTTAGGAATGGGACAGAGTAGATACACAGAGTCCAATCTTAAATATGTTTTCAATTTTGAATGAATTTCTGTTTATGTATTCTTCATTGGTTATGTTTGTTAAGTAAGATAAGCCTTCATCAAGGTATCTTCATATGCTGTGAGGACAGTTTTGCCACTTGTTTGAGGGATGTTGATTAACTGGGATGGCGGAATCAGAAAGTTGAAGGTACTATGGCAATATCTGAAAATAACTATGATGTTACTAACGTTAATTAAATATTTTTAAGGAAGTATTTTCTGTGTCATTTGTTACTTTGCTGGCAGCATTAAATATTTGGTAAGATGTTGAAATTTGGAGTCAGTTAGGAAAAATTTTATTATGGCCTTATCAACTAAATTATCATTCTAGTTATGATCATAATACCATACACATATTTCATCTCAAGAATTTTTTTATCCATAAAAGCAGTTGATTGAAGTTTGTCCTAAGATTTCAGCAATTCAGACACATTGAGAAACTGTAATTTTATTTTTTTTTTATTTTGACCTCTCCATGAAGTTGGGATTTCATTCTTTTATCAAACTCACTAAAACGTTTTTATCACATAAGCAACCAAAGTATCTCATTTTTTATTATTTATTTATTTCTATGATATAGGAGAGTCACGTATTAAACTTGTGTACCTTCTCATGGTAAAAGACTTCTCCCTACCATCAGAACTTTAAGAATAAGAACCATTTAAAATATAGTTTTTTTAAAATTAAGTCAGTGTTTTATGATTTTGTAAACATTACAACAGACAGAAACCACCAAGAAAAAATGAGATATTAAATCATAATTAGAAAAGGCATATTAAATAGAGAAATTTCAAAAAAATGAAGGTTCTTCAAGATAAGAAAAGCTTTGTATGAAGAATTTATCATTAGAGAAAGCAGTTAAAAATTGAAAATAGAAAAGAACATAACCAGAAGGTTAAAGTATGTTACTTAAAGGGTTCTGAGTGTTGAAAATTAAAGATGAAAACAATATAAATGAGTTAATATAACTAAAGATTATAAAAATGCCTAAAATCACATTACAAGGGTCCTGGTCCTTAGACGGGAATCTACTACTGCCACATTGCTAAAGCAGCACAATTCCTCACTCTGCTCTAAGTCATATCATTATTACCACAAAGAAATGTAGCTCTCACCCCTCATCGAAGAAGCTCCGTCTTCCAGCAGATAGAGTGCAGCACATAGATAGCATGATTAGACGCAATTCACCAGATCATGAATAGCCCAGCCCGAAAGCACACATTTACATCACAGCTCCTGCATCTACAGGTCAGGGCACCTAGTAAAAGAGGGCGCAGAAGCATCATAAGACCTGAAGTACTAGGAAGTCTGCTGTGAAACAGTCTATCCTAGAAATAGCTACAGAAACCTGACCAGAACATTGACAATGTCAGTGAAAGTGTTAAAGTGAAAAGATTGTACAGGGGTCAGTCTAACTCTTACAAAAAACAAAACAAACAAACAAACAAAAAAAAAACAAAGCAAGAATTGTATGCAACTAATGATTGCTGGGAGAAGAGGAATCAGCTTCTCCCAGAGATGCATGCACTCACATATTGGTTATTATATACACACTGGTCAGTCGTCAGACCAAACACGCACGCACGCACACACGCACGCACGCACGCACGCATGCACGCTCACACACAGACAGACACACACTGCAATTAAAAAGATACTTTAAGCTTGAAGTGGGGTATATGCAAAGAGTTTAAGGGTAGTAGCATATTGGAGAGTCTGGTGATACAGAAGGGGAGAAGAAAATATTTAATTTTATTCGATTAAAAACAAATGCAAAAAAGGGATTAGTTTAACCCTGTAAGACATAAAATATGAAATTAAAAATAAATAAGTAAAATAATAAACCCAAGATCAAATATCCAATACTCTGAAATAAAACCTTAGTTTAAAAAAATTCTAAATTTTAAATTTTTTTAAAAAATAAATTTGCATAGTTTTATGATAAATTGTTTTATTGACAAATATTTTTTAAATCTTTTACCTCACTCATCCAGTCCCACTAATTTCCCAGTCTTCGAATATCTGCCCTCCACCCTGGTAACCTCCACAAAAAATAAAAAAAAAATAAAATAAAGTAAAATAAAAGTAAGGGGTGACCCCATAGAAAGACCAGCAGTCTTAACTAACCTGGAATCCCAAGGTCTATCAGAGACTGAGCCATCAACCAGGCAGCATACACCAGCTGTTATGAGACCCCCCCAACACATATACAACAGAGGGCTGCCGGGCCTGACCTCAGTGAGAAAAGCACCTGACTTGAGGCTACAGGGTTTGAGGATGCCTGGCGGGGTGTGTTGAGGTGGAGTGGAAGGAGCTGGCGGTTGGAAAGGGGGGACATCCTCTTGAAGACAGGTGGAGGGAGGAGGAATGGGATGAGGATTATTGGAGGGTGGAGCAGGAGGGGGATAAATACTGGACTGTAAAAAATTGATTAAAGATAAATACTAAAACAAACTAAACAAACAACAACAAAAAAACAATAGAAAAAATATAAAAAAAAAAAAAAGCTTGCCTACCGCCTACCCTCTAGGTAACCATCTGCTTTCCTATCAACCAGAGCCTGCTGCCAGTGTACCTACATCAGCTCTTCCGCATTTTCCACCTCTTCATCACATAATCTTTCGACCTAGAGGCATCAGAAATTGCAGTGTGTGTACATAGTATATCCTTTTAACCAATCAGCTTTACCTGCAATGTTCACTGCAATGAATCAGACTGGTCTGGTTCGAGGCCTCTGGCTTCTGCTATCCTATCAGTATTGGATCCTCACTGAGACTACTCTTGGACATCCTGTGCCTATGGATCCACAGGACTGACCTGTTCACATGCTCCATTAATTCACAGACAGAGTAGATGTCCCAGTTAGACAACATAAAGCCCTGGATCTGGTCCTGAGTCATAACTGAGTTGGCCAACCCATTAGCTCTCCTGGGCCATCCAGGCAAGGGGTTGGGGTAAGGTCTCCTGTGCTCATGCTATTGGGGCCAGCTGTCCCTATAAAGCCACTAGAGCCAGCTCTTCTGACTTCCTGGGGCAGGGCCAACTTTCCTAAGTCCTCATTCACTGCTAGCTGTGGCTAGTAAGGGGCGGAATCAGCTCAGTGTAGCCCTCAGAGATCAACACAGACCTCCCAGCTACTATATTAACAGTGACTCTGACATGGGCCAAGGCAGAGAAAAGCAGAAGCTCTGACATCACCATGACTTCAGGTAACAAACAACTCAGGCCTCTTACACCAGGCTGTTCCAGTTTTCCCTCACTTCCTAGCATACAGATTACTCCACTTTTTTCTCCCCATCTCTTCACCACATATTTGTTCCTTATCATACCACAGCCTGCCCAGCCAGGTGTCTCTGTGCTTCTGCCAATAAGTTGTTTTGAAAGAAATAAAATAAAATAAAATATCTGAATAACATTTTTTGCTTTATCTGTTTCCATCACTGACTACTACTTTTACCTTTTAAGGTCACATTGTGTTATACCATTACCTGTCATTTGTAAATGTAGCATCAGGGGACACAAAGAGAAAAACTGGACACCTTTCCCATGAACCAGGGATTTGCTTCTTAATGGCTTTTCCGGTTATTTCTCTCTCCTGAAGACTTCGTTTCTGCTCGGTCTCGTTTTTTATTATAGCCTGAAATTGAACCGTGATAGCATGTTATAAAATGCCGTTTAGCCTCCCTATTCATAAAATGTGACGTTTGGCCAAGGAGGATACTCTAAGGTCATGTTTTGAAAAAACAGCCTCACCTGTTTCCTGTTAAAGGGTGCTCATAACCTCAGGATTTCAGAGTTAGAATATTGCAAGTTCAGAGCCAAGTCATCTTGCTCTTCTTTAGCTCCTTTAAATTTGTCATTTGTTTCCTAACTCTGTATGCAACCTAACATCCTTGTGTCAGAAACCCATGAGTCAGAGACATTCTGCAGAATTTTCCTCTCAATACATACGGTGACCTAAACATAAAGTGAGGAGTGTCTGTGGTAGTCACAAATGCCTTCTGTTCAGAGCTATACATATTCACAGCACTCTGCCTTGCACTGGCTGTGTGACAGAGTTTGCTTATTCTTTTCATGACAGTATTTTTTTTTCCACATATGGATTTTCTGTCTGAGCTTTCCTTCACCTTTTGATGTCATAAATGCACACAATTATTCCTTTTTGATCTTTTATTTCATCCAATGTTAGAAGTGTATAATGTTCACAGCTTATATCTTAGCCAAACACACTGTTTCTCTTTTCCATCTCACTGCCATTACTGGCTGTGTCTGCACATTAGTGGAAAGTTGTCAGATGAAACCTAACATTTGTGTTTTAGAAATCCATGTGCCAGATGAATTCGGCGGCAATTCTACTTTACCACCAAGTGTGTTCTTCCCGAAGTCCACTCTTGATTTTGTGTCAAACTTTGTGGAATTGTCCATATGCACTGGGTTACTTTGCAATTACTACTCTGGCCTTTTAGCTTGCTGTTGCAATTTTATAAACTATATATATAGATTTGTAAATATGTTTTCCCTCTAATGGTTAATGTGCAGAATTATAGTTAGAAAAAGAACCTATGCTAACTTAGGGAAATTATCAAGGAACATTAGGTTGCCTTGGTGCATTTTGCCCAACAAAGCTAATATAGATTATAAAGTATTCCCTTTAAATATATGCTGATGTTTGGAAATAGATGCACATACTCGTCTGTGTTTATAAAACCAGCACACTAGTTTTATACAGTTCAGGACCTCAGCCCTGAAGATTATGTCATTCCCATTCATGCTAGGTCTCCCCTCATCAATTAAACAGCTCTGAAAATACCCTCACAAAACACCCAACTACATGTATCATTTATGCCCAGTGCATCAACTAATATAAGAAAATAACAATGGAATTTAACCCCTGGAATTATTATTATCTATACTAAGTGTCCTTAGTGGTCTTCTCTTATGCCTTTTGAAGATTTATTTTTTGTGTGTGTCATTTCAACTAAATGTGTGGAGGGTGCACATGGATGCCAGTACCGTTGTTACAGGGCCGTTGTGAGCCTGTAAGGGATATAAGGGATGGGAATCAAACTCAGGTCCTCTGAAAGAATAATGCATACATATTCTTAATCACCAATTATCCCCCACCCTCAATCTCTTATTCCTTTTGGAACATGAGCCCTCTTTTATTTTCGATGTTTTTTTTTAATATTTTATTTATGATATTCTCTTGACTTGGCAAATAGCCACAAGTTTAGAATGGCCTTACAGATCTTGAGCTCATCTTACATATTCATATCCCAACATCATTATATTTGAAGACAAAGGAAAGTAACCAAAGCCAGTTTAGATAAATCAGTAATGGAATAGTTTGGAGCCATCATTTTATAAATGACCAGAAATAGAAGAACTGAAAGATTAGGAAGGTGAAGGCTTTTAAAAAAAAAACCAAGGGTGATTGTAGAAAGAGAACATAAAAGATATGAGTAAATTTCTGTGACCCCTAAACTCATCTATATATTTAGAACTCCCAAATATTACCTGAAAAATAATAAGATTGAATCAGACCTGTTAATTCTACAATGAAGAAAAAATATTCAAGGGTTAGAAAGTCTCGTACAGCATATGGTTGGAATGGAATGGTATCTTTCACAAAAACTTGTGAAAAACCAACCTAGACTCAATACTAGGCTTCTGATTCTAGTTAGCAACTGGGAATCCAAGAACCTAACTCTTGAAGGAAATTACAAGTGCCACTATAGTGAACAAATAAATAATAAGAAAAGGTACCTTGGTTGTCGATGTAATAAAGGTTTTAATAAGCTTGATAGAAGAGTAAAACCCAAGCTTCATTCATGAAGAGTTCAAAATGGAAAACCCAGAATTAAAATTAGAGTTTGACAACAAGCCTGAATTTTTGAGATCTTAGGACAAACTTCATTAGATCAGGTATTTTTATGGATGAATAGAAATGTTTCTTGAGATGGAATACACTTAAGGTTTTATAATCATAACTAGAATGATAATTTAGGTGATAAATCCATAAGAAGGTTTTTCATAACCAACTCCAAGTGTGAATATCTTTCTGAATATTTAATACTATCTGTAAATATAACAAATATCAGAAGAAATTCTTCCCTAAAAATACTCAATCAATAACTCATTGTTCCTTTTTAGATATTGCTGTAGTCACTTTAATATTCTGATTCAGCCATCCCAAAAAATTTCCATACCTCAAACAAGTGACAAAGTTGCCCTCACAGCATACGAAAGTTACCTTAATGAAGGCTTATTTGACTTAACAATCATAATCAATAAAAGGATACATTGACTAATATTTATCAAAATTGAAAACATTTTTAAGATGCTGCTAAAATGAAATATTCAGTCACAAAACAGGATAAATATACCAAATTTATAATGTTTTAAATAAAATAATTTGGTAAACTATTCATCTATCATAAAAATTTTCCCATTAATATCATTCAATTCATTTTAATGCAGAACATCAGTAAGATGAAATCATTCTTGTTTTCAATTTAACAAATTGCATACAAATATAGGCAGTTTCCTACCTTCACACAATTCACTGTGATCATTTCTACCTACCTAAACATCCTCTTAACATCTTTTAACTCTTGTTGAACTATTTCTTTTTCAACTAAGCACAAGGTGTATGTTCATGTTTTATTTCACTATGCAGGTCATGTGGATATGTGCATACATGATTGCAACGGCCAAGTAACTTCTTCAAGACAGCATTTCATAGTCTTCCTCCTCATTTTCTAGCTTTTACCTTCATCTCTTCTCCTTTTCCATGGCATTTTCTGAGCCTTTGTTAGGGTGATATCGATGTCTTATTCATGGCAGAACACTGAACAGTCTATAATATGTAAAGCTCAAGGCAAACACAAAACATGAGCAGATTTTATTTTATAGGTCATTATTGAGGTGTGTTTTTTGGTGTTAGTGGTAAATAATGATCATTATTTGAAGAATTGCAAGGGAATCACAGTTTGTTTTCAATCAATATTCATGAATACTTAAATAGTATCTACCTCTGGATTTCATGACTGTCGTGAAGATACTACATGCCATGTGCTGGGTTTATGAAAAGTATTTTATTCAAACCAATGTTGAAATTAAAGAAATATGGCAAATGTTATGCTTGAGACAATAATTCTAATAATGGTCATTTATCAAGCAGTCTGCACTTTCTGAGTTTTTTGACAAGTATTTCAAGATCATTATCATACTTATTTCCTTCAACCCATAGAGTTCAAGAAAAATACTATTATTAATCTTCATTTTTCAATAAGGTAACTGAAGTATGAAGAAATTAAATAGGTTGTTCAGTGTCACAAAGAAGAGAGCAAAGAATTCCAAAAATAGACTGAAATCTAGGGCTCTAAAATGGTGGGTCATGTAAGACAGGAGTGAAAAGTTGACAGCAATTTTCTGCTTACATCAAGGTTGTCATTTTGTTTATCATATACATTAATGTCAACTTATAAAACGTCATGTTTTGATTATTGAGCTTTTTGACAGCTCCTTAAATTTTTGATTAAAAAGGTTAATAATATATAAAACTAAAATGTTATTAAAGGTAACATAAGATGTATTAGAATAAGGATGCTGCTATGTAAGAATAGAATAAGAATGCTGTTCAGTGAGTATGATAAACTTAGCTCAGAAAACCAGCAATCACATAAAAATTTAAGTGCGGTAATGTGAGCTGTTAACCCAAGTGCCATGTACAGATAAAGGCTTATCTCCAGAGCTTATTGTCATAAAAGCTATAGTTATTATTTTATTTTAGGTAGTTGAGTGGGAATCACCAAACCCAAATCTTAAAAAATAAAACATTGTCTAATTCTGATCTGCTCATTAGTTCTTCTTGACAGGAAATCTACCCACCTGTATAAAAACTGAATACTGTTCTTTCTGCAAATATAGATATCACCCTTTAGGGACAAAACATAAATCACATCATCTATTGTAGAACATCATGACCCTCAAAATGTGAGTCTAAATCATTTGCTATATGACCCAAGTGAGAATCGTACATGAATCTGGATGCTATAGCTAGTGATAACCTTAATAATAGGTGACAGAAAGGAGGGGACAGTAAATGCTTTGGATGAACTGTGCAATTCCTGTTAAGTGTTAAAGTATATCTGAACTATACCAAGGGAAACATAGAGTGCATAAGAAATAAAATAGAACTCCTTCAAGGCAGTAAAATAAAATCCTCTGTGACCATTTTTACTTTATGTGATGTCCTGAATGTTATGAGTAAATTTGACATTTCCTTGAAACGTTTCCCCATCTGGTGGCCGACCATACTGTCTTTGCCATTCACGGAGAGCACCACTGATGACTACTTTGAAAGCTCAAGGAAGGCTTATTCAGATAATCTGGGAAGAAAAAATTGTAGTTAAACAAATGGGAAGAGCTCTGCTAAATATACCCTCATTTCTTCATTGCTCCCTAATGAACTCAGAAATCAGAATAAAAATGAAGACTAGACATCATTAGGACTACCATCTGTGTATGTGATTGTACTGAGGATTATGATGGCTAGCTTGTGTATTTGATCATATTGGGGAAATGTTGATAATCATTCTCTAAAAAGGGAATATTAAGTCTTACTTCAGAAAGTCACCTCTATAATAGTACTGAAGTAAGAAGGACATTCAAACACACCAATAACTTTTCTCTACTTGACTCTTTATTAGTAACATAAAAGAAAATTGAGTCAAAAATTACATGATACATCTTCTGATGAAATGAAATATAAGTAAGACTTAGAATAGCATTGTTTGTAGAAAAGAGAATTGTAATGCAAGATGTAATGCTATTTCATGGTAATATTGTTTAGATTGTTTTGATACTTGATTTAAAATACCTAACTCTAAGTTGTTCATAAGTGCCCATGACATGACCATGCTCAGTTTGAATGATGCCACTGCACAACTACCAACTTAAAATAGTTCAGTATTTGGAAAACCAATGGGCAGAAAGACAATAAACTTATAATAAAACTGGATGAAATGAAGACAGTGAATTGTTATTATCCACTTCATGGGATTGTCATTGTTGTTAGATTTTTGTTTGTTTGTTTGTTTGTTTGTTTGTGGCCATGTCCACTCTAGTTTTAATAAGTGGGCTTGGGAATCGTACTTCATCAAAATTGCTTGACAGTTGTTTGATCCCAGGCACCTGTACTATATATGGAAATTTCAGAGAAATAGAAAGAGTACCAATATAGTCAATACACCAGCTCTTCAATACCTTGCAAAGCTTTGCTTTTGTAAGCCTTGGTATGTAAAATGAACATGATGTGATGTATATAATAATTTAGTGACTAATAATTTAAGTATCTTATAGTGTATCTCTTTCCTTCACCACATTGTGATACAGTTGTTTCATAGTAGAAATGTTAAACAAAATATGGTGTTCATTATTTGTTTCACTGACTTGAAAAATAAAAACAACATAACAGAGAATTAATTTGCTACAGGGCTTTCTAAGTTACTCTTCTGTTGCTAATGAAATACCTGACAAGATCAACTAAAAGGGATACTGTTTATGGTATGATATTGTTCAAGAATACAGTTCAGAAAGAGGTAGTTAGTTAAGTTGAATCTACTGTTAGAAAACATAAAATTATGAAGTGCTTTTTTTTTAAGCTCACCTTGTCCTTCTTATGGAGTTCTACATCCTATTCCAGGTTCTAAGTCCTTCCCACTAAGAATAGAAGGGTTTCATACCTCAACTCACCTAATCAAGATCATCTCTCACAGACATGTGCAGGAGCTCATCTTCTGGGGATTTTTGGATTGCATCAAGTAGAACATTAAAATTAACCATGACAATTGCATGGAATAGCTTGTGAAAAAAATCAAAGGCCTTTAGAGATTGAAAACCATGAAAGATACTCAATTAGAATCACACAATTACTCTAGAGAACCAACCATCATTATTATTGCAAACCCACAGAATTTTATAGCAGAAATTCTGGTATACATCTTCCCTAGAAAGAACAGTACCTTCAATAATGTACTTGAACTGTGAAAAACACTTCATCTTTCTCATGTCAATGGTCAACTTTTATCTTTAGTGGCTGTGGATGGAGAAAGTAAGCTGTCAGTCTGAATGCTTAGTTCAGGGTAAGGTCTTTGATGATGCAGAATATGTGGATAGTATCAGAAGAAAGAAATGTTTACATATAACTATAGTAGTTAAAGATGATGAAATATAAAACAACAACAACCATTACATTGGTAATTAATGCTGTTTAATGTTAAGATGTTGATACTTTAGACACTCTTGACTAGATCCCACAAGAGTAACCATTTCCTGTCTTAATTAGAAATTAACTGTAAAGCAACATCACTGAACTGAGATTCAGACTATCAGTATTTTCTCCCTACTACAAATCCACTATAGCTTCTGGAATCTTTTACTTTTCTATGTAATTAAAGACTATAATTATAGCATCTCTAAGATCTTTTGTGCCATAAATTCTGCCAGTATATACTTAGTGCTTATCCAATGGAGAAATCATCATGACCCTAATAAACAGATGATTTTTATACATGTTAATAGCTTAGGATTGCACTGTATCAATGAATATTCACTTCAATCCTGCCTAATCTAATATCTTACTTCTGTTATAATTTTGATAATAATACAAACGTATCCGTAGTTGGTGGTTAGACAGTAATAAGACAAAATATATATCACTTATGTTTCCCAAGAAATTCATATAGATTGATTGTGATTCACACTTTAAAATAATGTTTCTCTTTGATTCATGTGATTTTTTGAACTTTCCTCCTTCTCCCCATTTTCCTTCTTAGCAGCTGCAAATGCTTTGTATCACATGGCTGAGGACCAAAGCTCCTTCTTCTGTGCTTCACTGCTTTGAGGTTTACCCGTTGACTTATATAATGTTTCCTATAATGTCAAAGCGGCCATATGTGGAGAGGGTTCGTGACCTCATTGACAACACAAAATGACTGGATGTGTTTCCTGTAACCTCCAATGGGTAAGACAAAAAGAGGGCTACTACATAAAATGATCATATGAGCCCCTGTTGTTTTAAAGAAAAGGAAGAGTCAAGATTACCAAAAGACTTTGGATCATTATGGCATATGCATAATTATTTTAAAATACATGTTTGGTTTTATCATTGCTTTTCAATTATTTTAAAAGAAGGTCCTGCCATAGCATTAGTCATTAGAATAATTGTTGATTTTTTTTAAAATTTTACTTTTTACAGTTCAGCCATTGCTAGCCTCCTGGTCCACATCCCACTAGCCAGTGTCCATAGCCACAGTTCCTCATCCCACTCTTCCTCTCCCTGTCTTTATATTCAGGAACATGGTGAGAAATAGAGCCCTATATGAAATTTTGTGTGATAAAGTATATTAAATGGAAATTACTAAATAATTGATAATTCAATATTGGCAGAATACAATATCAAAGAAAATGACACTCTCTAATGAAATAATGATACCTAATGAGATTTTTTTTTTTTTTTTTGCTACCCATCTTCAAATTTTATATGAAATACATTTCTTTTTACTGTGGCTGCCATAATTTTCTACCAGATGATTTGTCATTATCTCCATGGCAATTTTCTCCCACTTCACATTAGTGAGTGACTACTGAAGTACAGATTAATATCTTGTGAACTTTTATTCTACAGTTGAATATCTTGCCTGTCAGTATCAGATCACACATTAGCTTGCCTTTGCAATGACCCATATCCTAAAGAATCAGGGTTTTATTTTATACTAAATTCTTCACGCTATTAGTACACTAAAGATACTTGCTAGAGTTTCATTAATTAAAATTAATTAAAGTTTCTACTGTTGTGATGAAACACTGTTACCAAAGGAAACTTTGTTAGATCAAGATTTATTTTGAAGACACTTCCATTTCACAATTCATCATCTCAGGTAGTCAGGTCGTACAGGCACTCATAAAGGGCAGGAACCTAGACACAGGAAATGATGCAAAGGTCATAGAAGAGTGCTGCTTACTGCTATGCCCAGACTTCATACTCATAGCACCTAGGACCATTAGCCTTAAGGTGACACCATTCATGTAGAGCTGAGCCTTACCCCATCAATAACTGATTAAGAAAATGTCCTACTGGTCGGCCTATCTTATGGAGGCATTTTCTATGAGGTTCTGTCCAGAACAATCCAGCAAAATTATAATCACATTTCTTTCATAAAATTGTTAATGCACAAGCAATTTAAAAGGATATATTTATGATATTTACTCAATTCTTATTTTTTACAATTAACTTGCTATCAAGTGTGATTAGGTAGAAAAGTATTTAAATCTCTTCTTTTCAAAAGTCTATTGATATTGAAATTTTACCTCCCAATTGTCTTTTAGATATATTTAAGCATTGAATTATCTTGCTAGATTTCTTTCATGGTGATTTCCTGTACTGTAAAGGTAAGCATTCATTCAACAAACACATATTATATCTGAGCTTAGTAAGCAAAATTATCATAGTTATATATTGGTGTGTTGAGGAGTGCACATTCTTCTATAGTAAAGTGGCTTAGAAGAGAAAGAGGGGTTAAGATTTCACTTGGCAAGGAGTGTACAGGGTAGAACTCATGGCTCCAGATACATATGTAGCAGAGATTACCCTTGTCTAACATCAATGGGAGTGGAAACCCTTAGCCCTGTGAAGATGTGATGCCCCAGCATAGGAGGATGCTAGAGTTGTGGGGCAAAAGAGGGCGAGTGAATGGAGAAACATACTTGTAGAGGCAAAGAGGAGGAAGAGAGGGCAGATATGTGTGTAATAAGGGTTTGTGGAGTGGTAACCAGGAAGTGTGATATCATTTGAGATGTAAACAAATGGAATGACTAATTTAAGAAATTTTAATTGGCATTTTAATACTTTCAGAGACTTCATAAGATTTATGCACCATATACTTAGTTTTATTTGGATTGTTTATATTTATATGAGAAATTTTACAAAAGACGTGGAAAAGCCTAAAGCATCTCAAGCTTCTTTCCAGCAAATTTCCTGGTTTGTCTGATGTCAATATATATGCTCATAGTTGGCTACTCTGTTTTGTTCTTTCATCTTAAAGATGCAGCTAATAAACATATATGTAAATGTTGTTGATACAAACATGAAAATTCTTTCTATAATGTATGAAGCTTTATTTTAGCTCTTCTGTATCTTGAATTTTATGTCTTTCAGAAGTAAGGAAAATATAAACAACTCTTTAAAAATAGAATAATGGCTTTTGTTGTCTTTTCTAAAAGAGCTTTGTTAATTAATGGAAAACTATAGAGGTTATATTTCTCTCCTCAAACACAGCAGCTACTCTATCACAATGAATTAAACTTTTTAAATATACTGTTTCTATGTTGCTAGCCTCTGTATGGTAAAGCATGTAATCTCCAGCAAGGTAATGTGAATAAATGAATAGATTAATAAGTAATAATATGGTGCCAGGAAAATGACTCTGAATCCTGGTTCAGTTCTCTATCATCACAATGGATGTGGGAGGTGGAATACAGAAGCAAAATCATGAAGGCTTACTGAAGGCCCATCAGGCCTTGATAGATACATGATAGATGATAGATGATGATGATGATGATGATGATGATGATAGATAGATAGATAGATAGATAGATAGATGATAAATAAAAGATGATAGATTAAAACAGGGAAGTTTATGTTTAGTGGGAAACCCTGTCCAAAAACAATAAGGTTAAGATTTATACCCTTGTATATACTCAGTATCTGCACATTCACCATAGTTATAGGCACCCACATACACACGTATTGCCCACACAAATTATAAAAACATATATAAATATTCTACCCTTCTAACAATTCAGGAAGTAATTTCTTGGACTCTGAACTTTTACTTATTGGGATACAGCTAAGAAAAACTAAGACTAAACTAAATTACTAAATCTAAAGAACAGGAGAAGAATATAGAGAAGTTTTGCAAGCAGTGAACAATCACTAAACACAAGTACCACTGATTTAACATCACCTTTACTTACAGAAGTGGAATATCATGCAATATGCTTGCCAAAACTCTGACTCATAGTAGAGGAAATTGAGTATTTCTAGCCCAATGTACAATGAAATACCATGACTTTTGACTACTTTGTGCTTGGATTAAATTACTAATTTGCAAAAGAAAGACACAGCACAAAGACAAAGAGTATCTGCATATTTCAAACTGGTAACTTTTTCTTGATTAATAAAGAAATGTATACTCATTCATTCAGATTTTAAACCAGATAAATACATTTTGTCATTTTCTTAATTTCAAAATATAATATTAATATGAAAAGTTTGATTTATGTGCAATATTTAAGGAATATTATGAACAAACTAAAATAAATACCAATTTCAGGCATTATAAATTTCTACATGTCAAATTTATATTAGCATGCGAATTAGAAAAAATATACTTATTGTTTTATATTTTCTGTGGATAGGGAATCAAGGTACACCATAGTACAGTCTACTACATCAGAGCTTTGCTTCAGGTTTCCCAGGGCTGTGAAATATTGATTGTGGCTATTGCCACAGAGGTTAACCTGGGCCATTGGCTCATGTCTGAGATCTACTGTAGAACAATATATATATATATATATATATATATATATATATATATATATATGTGTGTGTGTGTGTGTGTGTGTGTGTGTGTGTATAGAGTTTAATTTCTATTTTATTGAATGCCTGAGTGTCTCATTTTTAATGGCTGTTCAGTGGAAATTTTCACTACCTTTTTATGTAATTTCCCTAGGACAATTAAAAACAGAGAAACATACTCTATCAAATACAGCAATGAGATACAGATTACACCAAGATATTATATTCTTAAGAAACCACAGAGTGCTATTCCATTGCCTAAACAGTCTTTCATTGATTAGAAGAAAGGGTTGGCTATGTGAGGTATGATTATTGGGAAGATGATTAATTGTGGCTACCTAAGAGGCTATCTATTCATTGTAGTCAAATTCTAACCACTAATAATTCATGTAATTTGCTTTCACAAGTGACTTTATCTCTTCTCAAGGCCCATAATCATTCCATCTCATCACCTAAGGGTCAGAATCTCACCATCAAAAGCCAGTCTGAGTATGGACCAATCTCCTTTGTGTGGCTTCTTGTCTTTTTCATATCTAATTTCTAGCCTTTACTGTACTGATTTATAACCACAGTGTTAAAATAATGGATAATATATGAACTGCATCCTATGCCCAAGCTGCCTTCTTTGCAGCAGCAGAGATACTGACTGGAGACTCTGTGACCTGTGTGAACTCACAAAAACAAAAGCTTCTTTCCTATTTAGAACACAATAAGGGTTTGACACATAATCAGAAAGACCCTTGGAGAGCTTACCCATTTATATTAAAGATATTATATGGTGTATATGTTTTCACAAATAACTTCTCTAAGCCTACTTCCTCTCTTAGCAATAACTCCTTATGTATGATAAATATAAATGAGAGCCTTTACTAGACTGTATGTATTACCACATTATTTTAATACAGTATATCTTTTAGCAATAATATAAACAAGCTTGTTTGAGTTTGCTGAATATATTATCCAGTTCATTTATTGTTAATGTTAATATAACTTGAACCATGTGAATATCTCAGGAGTCAAAATCTACGAGCACATTTTAATAGATTGTACTGTATTACTCCATTAGTTTAAATTATTTTCACATTCTATAACTGATTTATTTGATTATTATGTAATGATACAATAAAACATTCATGGGACATTAGAGTTAAAATGCACATTTCCCTGATGTTTTAAATTAGTATGCTTTATTTTATTTACATAAGAGTTTATTTTCATTGTCAGCCGCCTGGATTTAGCATTTGCTTTGTTTTGCATTAGGAAAAGATTTTATAATTGAAATGGTGGAAATAAAATTCTTGCCTTGGCTTGTGCTATCCACTTACGTTTTTCATAATTTTTTGAATTTTTCTTTCATTCTGTTAGATGTATGACCCTAAAGTATCTCTCACAATGTCCTATGGGACAAATATAGAGAATAATATAATCTGACACTTAAATAACCATAAGTGACTAAATAACTGTCCAAGTCACTAGGGGATAGAGAAGGTCATAGAATCTGCATTTCAGCTTGCAGAGCAGGAATAAATTATGCCTGGGAGAATTCAGCAGTGTTTAAGGAGGCAGAGTATTACCCACATTAATATATTGACAGAGGACAAAGAAAGGTTTAATTAACTTAGTGGTTAACCTTAAAAGTTTAAAAAGAATCTAAAATCAAACCTATTATTTTTTCTATGTAAAAGCCATTAATTTGTACAGTCAATATAGAACATCCTCTATACTGACTGTAGCTTTCACAGGGTATTCAGTCAAATCACTGAAAATGAAATTAAATTCTTTTTTAAAAAAATCAATGGAATTATGAATGTGTATTTATGTAAAAGACTCAAAGTATTTGAGAAGGGACATGAATAAGACTTTAGAGGTCAGAAAAAAAAAAGAAATGAAATGACTTGTTCTGAAAGCTGATGACCATGGACAATTCCCCATTATCGAACAAAATGATGGGGAGGAAATTACCTGCCTAAATAATAGATCTATGCACATGGTAGTAAATTATCTCATGTGACCATGTTGTAGGAAAAGAAAACAGTTTAATGAAAAAAAATTTAACAAAATTTATGGAGACATAGGTTTAAATTAAGTCCGTCAGAAGACCAAAGTTTTAGAGATAGTAAAATAACTTGGACTCAAATTTAAACACAAGGTATGTTGATCCTTGAATTAAATAGCAACCAATTTTGAAATTTATTCATGAAACTAACTCACATATAAATATGCAAGTTATTTGAAAATATTCTACAGTTGGTAATTACTTAGGAGGTACTTTGATGTTAGATTGAAATCCTAAGCATGTAAGATATTGTAGGCCACATAAAAGATTTCCCTATATTAGAGAAGAAAAGTATAAGCAAATCAGTTTGCAGAATAAAAAAGACTGTGGCAGGTCTAGCTTACGGTTGCTTGTTCAGTAAGTTATTCAGAAGATATAGTACTATAATGGTAAGTTACATAATTTTTTGAGTTACATAGAGATAAATTTGGCACAAATTTAGAGGTGGTAGAAATGATAAGATTTTTGGCTTCTTATTTTGTTACTTTTTACTGAGTTCACTGAGCATGGAAAAATCAGGGATACTTTGGGGTAGGTTTGCTATTCTTATTCTTATTCTTCTTATTATTATTATTAATTTTATTACATTTGTACTTAACTTGAAGCAGCCTGAGAAGTTCAGATTGATTTATTTCAGGACTTAGACTCCAAAGTCTGGAGTCAAAGCAGAGCTCTGGTTTAGGGATCTTGTTCTAGGGTCATTGTTGTACTCTAAGCAATTAAACAGAAGACAAAGCCGACAAGAATTATGTTTTCTCTTCATCTTGTTGAAAAGGAGACTAAAAAGGATTATCTAGAGTTATGAATGGAATCTGCAATGTGTGGAAAAGAGCAGCCTAAAGCAAAATAAGGAATCCAAGCCCAGAGCTCAGTCTTTGTAGAGTCAAAACAACGTAAATAAGGTGAGCTCATAGATAACCAAGCAGATTTCTCGGGAACACAAATCAGTGTTTTCAAGTATCTAAGGGCTTTCTTTTGTGCTCTTTCATTCTTTCAAAGACTTGGGAGAAATAAGCTCTTTATAGCCTTTGTTCAACTGATAATTAATTATTGAATTGCCCATAATGAAACAAGAGAAAGTGAGATTAAAACAAAAACCAACCAACCAAATATAACAAGAGAGAAAGGGAGAGAGGGTAGGTTGTTGTTTATAAAGACTCCATAATCTTATATGATCTAGATTTAAAGTAAATTAAACAGTTGATAACATTATTTGCAGAGAATTAAAGGAATATAAAGAGAAACAAAATGACAGTTTTTATGGTAGAAAAAATGTACATTGCATGTGCTCACGGATCTTGCTTTTATTGTATGCTGGGTTTTGAAAAGGCTCTGGCTGAGTGGAAAGACTGAGACACAAAGCTATCTGCTTGGCAGGGGGAAAAGAAGACTAGTGAGCCTTGAAGTGGGAGATGGCTTGGTTTGCCTAAAAATTTACAAATGAGTCAACAAACCTAGAAAACAAGAGCCACTGGTGTGGAGAGCATGGCTGTATAAGCTTTATGTCACTCAGCAGTTGTCCACACAAAATTTGCTTTTCTAGCATGCCCATTCATTTATAAAACACCCTTCTAATATGCTAATATAACTGTTAAACAGACATTTTATCAAAAGGAGAACATTTCGTTCAGCAGAGATGTTGCTGCAGGATTCCACTGGGAAATGTGTCCTAGTAAGGAAGCTTCAGAAGTTTGCAAGCTTGAGCAACATCTTCTGTAAAGTCTTAGTGATTGTAATTTGAGGCACAGGTTTGTCAGAGAGTAACCTGGAAGCTAGTGCTAAGTGTTGGTTTGTTAGTTAACTTGAGTTCAACCTTAGGTCAGGTTCTCTAAGTTGGAGTCTGAACCCAAGACCAGGTCTCTCAGGAGCATTGAATTAAGTGTGTGAGCAATATATGTTGCATTTAAGAGAAAATGATTTAGGAGGAATATCGATATGGAGTAAAAAGATTATGAGCAAGAACATTGAACCTTTTACTAATATGACTGAGAATGCACTGGATATTTTCAAGAGATTTTATACTGCATGAATGCTTGCTCTCAAGGAGGGTTAGGGAACATAGTTAAGTAAACATCTCAGATCGTGATAAGTATTAAAAGGAAAGGCAAGGCTGAGAGTGGGACACAGGTACCCAGAGCACTGGCTGCTCTGTTTGAGTAGTCAAGGGTGCAGTCTCATAGCTGATGACTTCAAAGAAAAGACAAGGCAGCCTTGTCATGGGCTGACTAGCATCAAACTTCCTGTTAGCACTATCTATAAATTCTCCATTTTTATTATCCTTGAAATTATTAGTTATCCTGATAGTTCCTTTAAAACAATATATTACCATCTACTGAGAAAAGAATGGAATAAAAATTGAATCATTCATTTTCATGAATGCATGAGACACATCAGAAAAATGCAGTTTTATTTTTAGAAAGTCTTATATAATAAAATCTTAACATTTTAAAAAAATCCACAGGACTGAATATGTACATACAACTCCAACTTTACATGGTGTGATATAAAAAAGAAAATACACAAACATACAACCATTTAGACAACATAAGACATTATTGCTACATCTGTTGTGGTTATCAGAAAGACAGCATTTAATAAAAAAAATGAAGCAAATTAATGGCCACCACCAACAAAAATGATGTAATTATATTGTAATAAAATATTAATAAAACAGAAAAGTAAATCAGAGCAAAATTTTGCAAAAATTTCCATCATCTATTGTTTACATATATCAAATATTTTTATTTTTCTTTCACAACTACCTCACTTGCAGTGACTACCTTAACTATCCTTTCAGAAAGCATCTTGAATTTTTGGTAAACACATTACCTTTTATAGAGAAGTTCTCAAAATGAAATTTTGCTTACTTATGAAGGTGGTACATAATGTTTTTTTTAAAAAAAAATGAGTTATCTAGTCACTATAAAAAAAACTTTATGATGTAATTATTCTGATTATGTGACACTATTTTCAAAACACTGAAATATTCTGGCAAAGATCCTTCATAACTACAAAAATTGACCCTAGATTTTTGACATGAAATGTTAATATAAAATATTTTCATCATCTATTTTATAATAAATTATTCAAATAAAGAATGAACACTTTTTTTTAATTCTTAAAGCAGTACAGATTGACTTAGCATATGATACCACCTCTTGTCTATATGGTTTAGATAAGCAAAGAGGAGTAGGGAATTCAGGTAATATCAGGAAAACATTTTTACACAGTTTCTTTTCCTCTGGGAAGCTCTACTTATGTTGGCTAGATTCTCAAATATATGAGATAACTCATGAATCCAATTGTCTCATATGTACAAGCTAATTTCATTGGTTATCCTGGGCTTACTTTCATATCAAAAATCAAATTCTAAAAGAAAGTGAAATTTCAGTACACTTCCTTGAGGCTTAGGTTCACAAATACATTCTGTGACCTCTGCTGTATTCTATTGAAGGAAGAAATTTGCCAGCCAACTCAAATTTAGGAATTGACCAAATATATCCACTTAGAAGATAGCAAATTCCTCCACAAAAAAAGAAAATTGAAATCATTTATAAAGCCCAAATTGAAGTGCAAATGACATTAAAAAATGCTGGAAATTCTGTTCTTTGTCCTTATCATTAAATAACATATTTCAGAACAGGATGCATTCAATGCTTGTGGTAGATTGAATGAAAATGGTTCGCATAGTCTCAAAAATGTGCAAACTCAGTCTTCTGTTGATGAATTTTTGGAATGGATTAAGACATGTGGTCTTGCTTTAGGAGGTGTGTCACTATAACTGGATTTTGAGGTTTAAAAAGGAAATGCGAGTCCTAATGTCCTTCACTCTGTCTGTTGCCTGTGAATCAGGATGTAAGGTTCTCAGCTACTGCTCTTGCACCATCTATGAATAACAGACTTACTTTCTGGAACTCTTAAGCAAGTCCCCAATTAAGTGTTTCCTTTTTATGAAGTTCCTTGCTTGTGGTGTCTCATCATAGCAATAGAGCACTAAGACAATGCTGTTCAAGCAATTAATCATGGGTATGTGGAGTTTAATTTAGTATTTAAAGGCTTAACCTGTAGCTGACTCAGCCCAGTAACCAAAATACCTGCATATGACTTCTATGTGGTATTCAAATCATTCATAACTTTTTAAAAAGTTTATCATAGACATATTTTACAATGTAGATTAAAGCATCGGTAATTGAGTATCAAAAACAACAGGCAATGTAACATGAGAACAGAAAATGCAAGATCACTCAAGATAAGGTAAATGATTTTTGATAAGATTATGATTTCTTTATAAATTAATGTTTGCTTGTTGATCAGTTACCAGCCTCTTCAATGTCTGGCAATTCTTTTATTCGTAAAGAATCATTTTTTTAAACTGGATATTTTCTTAATATACATTTCAAATGTTATCCCCATTCCTGGTTTCCCCCCAATAAACTCTCTATTTCATCCCCCCATCCCCCTGCTTATATAATCCTGTAATCCCCCCACCCACACACTCCCACCTCCCCACCCTCACATTCCACTACGATGGGGCATCAAGCCTTCATAGGACCAAGAGCCTCTTTTTCCCATTGATGCCTGACAAGGCCAACCTCTGCTACAAATGCCATTGGGGTCATGGGTTGCTCCATGTGTCCTCTTTAGTTGGTAGTTTAGTCCCTGGGAGCTCCAAGTAGGGGGGGGGTAGGTCTTGTTGTTTTATAATGTTGTTCTTCCTATGGCATTGCAAACCTCTTCAGCTCCTTCAGTCCTTTCTCTAACTCCTCCATTGGGGACCCTGTGCTCAGTCCAATAGTTGGCAATGAGCATTTGTTTCTGTATTTGTCAGGCTCTGGCAGAGCCTCTCAGAAGACAGCTGCATTAGGCTCCTTTCAGCATGCATTTCTTGGCAACTACAATAGTGTCTGGGTTTGGTGACTGCATATGGGATGGATCCCCATGTGGAACAGTCTCTGGATGGCCTTTCCTTCAATCTCTGCTCCACACTTTGTCTCCATATTTGCTCCTGTGGGTATTTTGTTGCCCCTTCTAAGAAGGACCAAAGCACCCACACTTTGGTCTTGAGCTTCATGTGGTCTGTGAATTGTATCTTAAGTATTCTGAGCTTTGGAGCTAATATCTACCTATCAGTAAGTGCATACCCTGCATACCATGCGTGTTCTTTTGTGACTGAGTTACCTCACTCCGGATGATACTTTGTAGTTCCATCCATTTGCCTAAGAATTTCATGAATTCATTGTTTTTAATAGCCAAGTAGTACTCCATTGTGTAAATGTACCACATTTTCTGTATCCACTCCCCTTCATAGGATATCCCCTTCATAGGATATGAGGGATATCGGGGTTGTTTCCAGTTTCTGGCTATTATAAATAAGGCTGCTATGAACATAGTGGAGCATGTGTCCTTATTTTCTTAAAGAATTCTTATTTGGGCATTAAATAATTAGAATCAATCAGTTTTTCATCAGTACTTGGAAAATAGCAATCTGTGATAATTGGATACAAAGTCAAAACACTTTCACGTTAATTTGTAAATATCTAAAACTGTTTTAACTGTTTCCTTAAGAACTTAAGAAATTTGAGGGGGATGGAAAAGTGGCTCAGCACTTTACAGTGTATAGTATTTTTGAAGGGGTCCTCTGCCGTCTCAGAAGAGAAGGGAATGGGGAATGGAGAAAGAGACTGTGTGAGGGGGGTCAGGATGGGAGGGGAGAAAGATTGCAATGTGAAATGAATAAATTAATTAGTGGGAAAAGTAGAAGGGACAATTGTGTAAGCAATTGCAAAATAAACCTATTTCTTTAAATTTAAAAAGAATGGTACTGAAAGTGAAACCTTTAGTTATAATGTAGGCTCTGAGATATTTAACTGTATTTTATATAATGAAATAAATGGAGAAGTCACGATAAGAGGTATAAAGCTATTATTTAAATTGAAGTGTTTTTAGGTAAAGTTGTTAAGGGCTGGAGTTGTGATGATTGTTTCTAATTCTCAACACGAACAACTTAGACTAATTTGGGAAGAGTATCTAAGTGAAAGATTGTCTGATTCAAGATTACCTGTGGCCATGGCTGTGGGATATTGTCATGATTGTCTGAATTGATATGAAGAGCCAATCCTGCTTTTTGCTGGAGTGGCCTTCACTGTCAAACTCATCTTTATTTCTGCCACTTGTGGTTTCTTTTGTAATACTAAAATCAGGTTTCTCATGCTTCCTTTCTTGACTGAGTCCCTATGATTGTTCAGGAATCATTCAGTCTTTCAGCAGTAGATTGGACTCTGGAGCTACCTAGCTTTGTGGGAGGAGTAAAGAACTACAGGGTTCCTTGTTGCACTACTGTTAGACAGACATTGTTGGACTATTCTGACCATTTAAGCAATCAAATCTGTTAATTGCCTCTTTAATATACATTGATCCTATCAATTCTGTTTCTTTAAAATAAAAAAAAAGCAAACAAAAGCTTTGACCACTAGCACCCAGGAATAAAGAGTAGTGGGTCAGTGTTGTATTTCATTATGAGCCTATTTTTCCCTTGGCTATATTATTATTCTTCATAATTGAGCTTCATGGTATTTATGAAATAACTGCTGCATCCCAAAACATATTGCTTATGTTAGAAATTTCTATTTTTATACCCTGATGTGAAAACTGAGTAATAGAGGCCAGGGTCACTCAAATGATGAAATTAGCATGACTATGTAATTAATTATTGGAATAAATGCCCCCATTTACTTAATATTTGAACCTTTACTTTTGCTTTCAAATTTAACCCCTAAATATATACCAGAAAGAAGAAAATACAAACACATTATTGAGTAAATTATCTTTTACATTCTGATTTTCAAATTACAAAGATCCCTGTTTTTTTAACAAGTCAGTTTATTTAAAATGAATTATTAAGTACTATAATTGTCTATAGTTTCTGGAGGTAAATGGAATACAGCAAGCTTTCCGCTTGCATGTATGGAACCACATAAACACAGAATTAAATAGAGATTAGATTTGTCAATTATTTTATGTACATATACATTATGGTGTTCATGTGTGGAATAAATTATGAAGAAAATCTACAGATTAACTATATTTGTATTTGTGAATTATTTTATCAACTGATATTTTTATTTAAAATATGAAAATTTACATACTTAATCTGTATTAAAACTTGGACAAATTTTACTATTAACTAAAAATAAAACCATGTAACACTCAGTTTTTCTAATCTAAGTTTTAGAAATAGATTTGATTGTACATTCTTATATTTCTTTCTCAAACTCTTATATAATATAAAGGTGTTACTTTGATTTTAACTCATGTAGAGACACTTGCAAAACTATGTGAATTCTCCAGTTTTACTTTTCTAGCTAAAATAAAGGATGTTTTCAAATGTTTAATAAAGCTTTTTAAATGTGTAGTCACAGATGGTGTTTCAGGATTTAATTTCTTTCTGAGTTGAAGACTTGTGTTTTTTATGCAAAGGCACATCAGAGAAGAAACTATGCAAATATAAGACAAAAATCAAAGATTACTGTGAATGTGTATTACAGAAAAAAAAATGTGGTTTGTAGTAATATAAGTAAATTGACCTTTGCTAAAAAAAGAAAATTTTGCATACCAATGCAAAACAGGTACAAACATAGTGAACTGGATATAAGCTCCATTCTATAATCAGTTTTGACTTTGGTTTTCTCACATAAAAGGGCACACAAAACATAAATTTTGATGCCTTTGTACATGTGTATAATTGGCCATGAAATTGCCTGTAACTTCTCTAAATAAATTTAAGCACTCTTGGCCTACTTGGTCACTGGTTACCTGTAGTTTCTTGTGTAGAATTGAGTTCCTGAAACACACACACACACACACACACACACACACACAGAGAGAGAGAGAGAGAGAGAGAGAGAGAGAGAGAGAGAGAGAGAGAGAGAGCCCCATATTTCTAGTATCTAGTTTAGAATATGCAGTCATTGCTGAGAGAGCTTGTTTCATACAAGACTTCCTAGTATTTCGGCTATTACTATCTTTCTTCCCCTTCCATATTGGTGGTCCCTGAGACATAAGTTCAGGAGCTGCAGTGTAGATATAGCCACTGTATTCATATGTTGTTGTATGTGATCTAGTCCAAAAATATCTGAAATATACCTAAGAGCAAACATTTGGGATATAATTACAAAAAAAAATATAGAAAACATGTGAACTATTTTTTTCTGTAATAAAATGACTGTAAACTAAAGGCACAAATATAAATTATACATTATAAAGCCTCATCAAAAGATCTTTTAGGAAATGTGAGTTGCAGATAAAGGCAGTTTCCACTATAAGTAAAATGTAAAGCTTTTTAAAATTTACAAACGACACAAGAATAGTCTGTCTAAAGCTTTAGTGTACTTACACAGTGTAAAATTGTAAATGCTAAAGTTTAATTTTTCAAATAACTTTTTTCCTTTGTGTAGAAAACTTTTAACTCAGCAACATGGCTGCTTTGAAAAGGGATTACATTCAAAGTTACAATCTGGCCAGAAAGAAGACACGTCCTGAATTACGGAATTTTATGGTTGAATACAGACAAGCACTTAATCCCTAACAATTAAGATATAGCTAGTTTGTAGAAGGAAGCAGCCTAGTTTGAAACTGATGTCTAATCGAGGGGCAATGTGACCAATCAGAGAAAAACAATGAAAGAATGAGTCAGAGATAAGATACACCCAACTCATACAATAACAGCACAGGAAAGAAAGACCACTTAAGAGCAGCAAGAAAGAAAAAAGGAGTTGTGGTGTGTGTATGACAGTTCTACTGGGACAGTTTTACAAAGACAGGTGGCAACACAGGTGAAGACAGAATGAGCTAAGAAAAGGCAAAGGAGCCAGAAGATTAGAACATATTGCCAAAATGTATGTGAGGCAAGGCAGAGCAACTCAGTCAGAAGCTAAGAGAGGCTGCATTGAATTGAATCAGCCAATTTGGAATATTAGGGTCTGAGGGGACTAGAAGCTTCCTAGGTCTAGGGATAATTAGAACAGAGAAAGGAATGCTCTGGACTCAGCCCAAGTCATGTGTTGCACAGTTTGGGTATGGCTCTCAGCTCATCACTTCATAGGAGGAAATAAAAGTTTCATATAAACATAAAACTGAAATTAGTATGACGACTATAAGAGGAGAATTATTTGAAATGATTGAATCAGAAATGGGCTTATATTTGGTGTAATTTCCTGTCCCTGTTTTATTTTTCTGATGATAATATCCCTGTGATAATTGATAAATGCAGTGATGAAATGCATCCAAGGAGAGGCAAAGAACTGTAGTATTCAATTTTATACAGCAAAAATACCTTTAGCTTTTGACCAACTTTAATAATATGTTAAATTATGCATATACTCTTAACTTCATTCATATACCTGCATCTATATTGCTAGACATTTATTGCATTATATTTATCCACGAGGTCAAAAATATAAACTTAAACTATTATCACTATAAAACCTGAAGTGAAGACACATTTGTAAATAGCTGTTGCATAATCTTTAATTTTGGAAAGTTTTTGATTTAGTTAGGTTTCTGTTCTTCATCAAGAACTGAAAATAATGTCATCTCCCATTCAGGAATAGTATGGTGGCTAAGTGAGATAATATACATGCATTTAGGACATAAACAGACGTTGTCACATAGTAAGTAACCCACATTTTTAGTTCTTATTCTTATCAAAAATCAAAAAGTAGTTCAAGGAGTATCCAACTTCCAAATATCTATTACCTATCTGAGAATATTTTCATTTTCACTTAAAAATATCATCATAGTTCTTCATTTTGATTTTATAGACTTGAAATCTGGCTAATAAAAATGTGATTTTATTTGTGATTCAATGTTAAGATTACCTATAGAGGACCATGCTACATATCTCTGGCTGGGTTAGAATGGGAAAGAGACAACGTGTATAACAAATGTCTATTAAAGGCTTACTTTTTAATTTGATTGATGTTTCTGATAATAGCAAGGCAAAGAGTTTGGCTTAATAAATAATAAAAAAAAAAGCAGAGTCAGGATTAGATGTCTTTATTGAAATTAGTGGATATTTCATGGTCAGGACATTCATTCAGAAGGGATTCCATGAATATCAGACTGCTTCTCTGCTTAAGAAAGGATATTTTGCTTTTCATAAGCTTGCCCAGATATAAGACACAGAGGAGTTAAAAGTAAGTTTTAAAAGCTGTCTCTAGCCATATATCTCAGAAATGGAGTCAGCTTCTTACTACACGATAAAAATGAGTGTGGCTTCCAATGCTATACATTATGGCAATAGAAAGTGGCTCCCAAATAGTGGTGAAATGTCATAAAATATATATTGATAAAATTCAAAAATATTCTTTGAAATCAAGTGAGATTTGGGGACTCTTTAGTCATTGGTGATTTGCTTTCATTTCTACTTTCCTTCCTTCTTTCTCTCACTCTGATTTTCTTCACTCTTTTGATAATTTTCCCTCTTCTTTTTTTCTCTAATTTTTTTCTAGTTATCTTCATTGTTTTCCTAGTGTCACTGTAGAAATGACAAGAAGATTTTTTTTTACTTTGTAAATCTGGCAGTTTATATTAAACCTGAAGGATAGGTTGGAGTGACATTGAGGCTATCTTTGTGCCTTTCTTGTTGCCCGTGTCTTCTCATCTAATTAATACTTATTCTGCTCATTGAAGAAATTATAGACTATTACATTGATGTAATGACAACCAGCATTCTACAAAATTTGGTTGGGGACTCATAGGACTAACCTTTACTAATAGCCAAGTCATCCCATATTGTTTGCATTTTTGAAAAGCAGGGTATGATAGTTATTACATTAGTTTGGTTATCATTTTTGGTTCAATACCATAAGGATACTCTAGACCTCTATTTTAATTTTTAATACATAAAAAGTTCTTAGGGATATTTTATAAGACTCTTTCCCTCTTACTACTAAAATATCATATATTATCCAAAGTAATCAATATTCTATCAGTTCAATAAAACAGGCCATTTTTGAATGCATATTTTTGGATCACTGTAGTTTCTTAAAAGTGAAGAGAGCAGAGGTAATAGAAAAGGAAGCAAAGAGGTATTTCTTACTCTAAATAATTGCTTATTTTAGTCATTAATTTATTAAAACCTTTGAGATTCATGTAGATAAAATTTAGAAAAGAAATACAGTAAAAAAAAACAGAAATTAAAATTATAATTAGCCAAAGCAAATGAATGACTATAGTGATTCAAAAATGTGCATAAAGATACATTACAGAGAATATTTTCAACATTTATTGCATAAATGAAGCTTAGCTGTTTCGTGTATCAGTTAGTGAATAATAAAGATGGTGATTACAAACAATCAGAGAAGGCACAGATTTTGCTGATAATGGCCAGACAAAGCACCTAAAACTTAATTGAGATGGTGTAGAGGAATGTTAATTCAGCAACTTAATCCTTGGCTGCTTTTGCAAGGGATCACATTTATAAAGCTTCTAGGTCGATATGATCTGTCTAGAATGAAGACATGCCCTGAATTACAGCCTGATCTGGATGAAATACAGAAATGTCCTTAGTCCACAACTTTAATTTAATACCTAACAATGAAGGTAATGCTAGTTTGGAGAAGGAAGCAGCCAGGTTTGAAAGCAACATCTAATTTATGGCAGACCAAGTGATAAATCAGGGAAAGATTTGAGAAAATGAGTGAGAAGTTATGAACACGAAGAAGAGGAGTGCAGAGAGAGAAAGGTGATGTGTATGACAGTTTTACAAATTTTACAAAGACAGGTGACAGAGAGAACAAACTAGACACAATGTGAAGACAGAATGAGCCAGAGAGTGAGAAGGAGCTAGAAGATTAGAACATATTGCCAAAGTCAGTATGAGACCAAGCAGAGCAATTAAGTCAGAAGCCAACAGAAGCAGATTGAATCAGTCAGCTAGAAAGATTAGACTGTAAGAATAGAAGCTTCCAGGCAAAGGCCTTGGAATAATTAGAATAGAGAAAGAAATGCTCTGAGCTTTGCTCAATCTGTGTGAATACACTCATTCCCTAGCTCCATTGAGGAAAGAAAAGTGAAATTTACAAAATGGATTTTATGTGATGGACAAGATTTGGAGTGTTATCTGTTTAAGTATAAGGTCCTCATCATAGCAGAATTATAACATTTGTCCATCAACTATTTTACTCATTAATGTGGTAAGCTATCTGATAAAAGGTAACTTAAGTAAGGATTTCTTTTGATTCATTATTGAAGAATTGCAACCATGTGTCAAGGGCATGAGTCAGCTGGTCAAATGCCTGCCTTCAAGACAAAGAAAGATGAATGCTGATGGTCATCTCCTTCTCCTTTTGTGTTTCATCCAGAGAGCTAATATACAGAATACAAAGATTCTAAAAATAACCACCACAATCTTTAAGGTGGATAATAATGGTACATAAGAAAGAGATGTTAATTATTATAGAAAAAATAAGAGCAGGACACATTGGTTTAGAGTAATGTGCTTTACAGTTAGCTTTACAAGCTGACGGTAGATTATGAGAACTTATATTTCAGGTAAATATCCTGAATATGTCTTACACACAGGAAGAGGCTAGTTTAAATAACTAAACAGAGTTCTATGAAACTTTCATCACCGGTACAAATACATGTGATAAACTAAAAGAATAGATGTAGTATTTTAGCTCAATGATTCAGAGTTTAGTACTTTATAATGGGAAGAGCATGACACCACATGGTAGTCAGGAAACAATGATAATGTTTCAACTACTCAGCTTTTTTTTTTTTTTTTTTTTTTTTTTTTTTTTTTTTTTTTTTTTTTTTTTTTGGATTTCACCCATATGTACAGCCAATGAGATAAAGTTTTCATCACTTGGGCCAGGTTCCTTTACCCTTAGTCAGTCCTCACAGGCATACCCAGAAGCACACTTTATGATTTTGAATCTGGGAGCTTTTTTAGTACAATACAGTTGACAATAAAAAAAATAACTGCTACAAAGAGAAAAAGTTAAAGCAAACATGTATTCTTGTGCCTGTCCTTATTGTTGTCATTTACATGAGCAGGAATTGTGAACAATTTAGCAATGATAATTGCTAAATGATAAATGCTGGAATGTAGCCTTAGAAATGGCAATTAGCAGGCAGACAATTCATAAAGAGCACTCTAGAAATCTCATTTATTTTGCAAGACAGAAATACTGGTAGTGCTACCATAACAGGATCTTACCTGGTTTGAGAGTTGACATTAGCCTAAGCTTTCAAATCTGTCCCGTTATGATTACATAAAAGGAGGGAACTGAACTATTTTGTGTGGATTCATCATTGTTGAAATTAAGACCTAGAGAGATAGTCTGGAGTTGTGTCAAATGGATCTATAAATCTGAGAACAATTTACAGAAAAAGCAGGGATCAGATAATCAGCTGCCAAAGGGTTCCTTAGCTCCAAAAGTAAGTCTTCATGATGTGGAATAGAACTGTCCCCTTACCCATCAAATGACCAATGTGACTCACCATTGTTCCTTGATGTAAAAAAAATCTATAAACTGAAATTTTTATTTTTTAAATGTACTGATTACAAATATGGAGATTAAAAATTCCAAGAGCAATTTTTCACAAAATTCCACATCTTGAACTTCAAAGTTCTACTTCATTAAAAATTTATGGCTGTTTAAAATGGCCATGGAAGCCTCTTTTACTCAGATTCTATACAGAGAGATTAATAATAAAAGTCCAGTTCCCACTATGATGTTTTCATTAAAACTATAAAATATTGTCATTTTTTTGTTATTTGTTCTAGACCCTTCTCTATTTAGAACTTTTGGTTTTTTTTTTTTTTTTTTTTTTTTTTTTTTTTTTTAGGTAATTTTCCTGATAACACAATTTGGGTAACTGCTACTGAGTTTGTGAATTCTCATAACTGTCCTTAACTAAATTAGCAAGGGTTTATCAAAATTTTCTCATCATAATACAATCTACAAAATACATTCCACTCACTAGCCCATTGTATAATTTTACATGACTAATAGGACTTATCATTGTCCTATACCCTAAAAAGTTATGTAGATTAGAAACTTTTAATGTATTGATTAGAGTTATAGAGTATGAGGAGTCCAAAATCAATTTGCCTGAAGAGTTTATGTCTTATAATGGGTTGATTATGGCTTTAAAGATAGGACTTAGACATTGTATCAATAGAGCAAAGGGGCTAAAAATCATTTTTCTTTTGTTTCACAAGGCCATTAATTTCTTCCTGAGGAAGGACTATTTCAAACCTACTAATTTTTCAAGATATTTTATTTATAATATGATTACATTCAATGTTAGGGTCCTATACATGAATATTCAAGACATATGGTACACTATCCAGGCAAAAATTACCTACCAGGCCTTAATATGTTACCTAGGCCTTAATATTTTACTTAAGCTTTAACATTTCATCTAAGCCTTAACATTTTATCTAGGCCTTTAAATTTTATCTACATCCTAAAAAAAGAATTCTCCATTACCTTAAGAGTAACAAAATTTATTTCAGAAAACTTTTAGATATAAATATTCTATTTGTTCCCTTGAAATACATGCAAATCTTCTCCCAAATCCAAGCTAGTTCTCCAATCCTGATAATGTTTTTTTTTTTTTTTTTTTTTCCAAAGGGCCATGGACTCTTCTGTGAATTATAAATATATCCACAGCTAGCATTTGTATCCCTTTTCTAAAACAGAAACTATGTGCATTCTTTTAATAAATGAAAATGGCTAAATGTAGGTAGTATAATCACAGAAAAACAATGAATACTAGCAATAAATCAGCTTGACATCTCAAATTCATCTAACTTCACCACAAGATTGTACTGTTAAAAGTTATTATGAATGCAAAAATATTCTTAAGTTCTTAAGTTCTGGGAATTGAAGTGACTGCATATTATTGTTCTTTGTCAATGATAGTATAATGTTTATGTTTTACATTCTATTTTTACTGCATTTATAATATAATTGGACCACCTGGAGCTCCAAGGGACTAAATCACCAACCCAAGAGTATACACAGAGGGATCTTTTGCTCCAGCTAAAAATATAGCAGGGGATGGCTTTATCTGGCATCACTGGGAGAAGAGAACCTTGGTCCTGTGGAGGCTTGATGCCCCAGCATAGGAAGTCGCTAGAGGGGTGAGGGAGAAGTGGGTGAGTGGGTGGAGGAGCACCTTCATTGTGGTAAAAGGGGGGGTGTGATAGGGAATTTGCTCAGAAAAAAACTGGGAAGGGGAATATCATTTGAAATTTGAAAAAATAAAAGTAGTATTAATTAAAAAGTTTTTGAAATTATTACAAACTTTTAAACTTGAAAATAAAACAGAAATTTTTATAAATTATTTAAAAGAACATTAGAAACTTGGTTAAATTTGGGAGACAGTGTAAGATAAAAAAAATCTATGCATGGTGTACAACACAGTTCACATTATAATTGGCCTTTTCGTGAACTGCAATTCTAATGATCCTTAACAGAATTTGATAAAGAAAATTAAGAACATTTTCAAAAGGGTGTAAATCACAACTTCCCTATAACTCTCATTATTTTTATTTCCAGATATATCAGTATATTAAATCAGAAATTTTTTTTGTAAAATTGAAGACTCAGTGAACATTTTTTGAAATAGAATATAAAATGTAAAGACTTGAGTAAAAATTAGAGAATTTGAAACTTTTCTGTCACATAGATGTGTTGAGAATTATTACTATCAGCAGTCAGTGTCCCAAGATGATCTCCATTTTACAAAGGCCTCTCTAGTCAGATGCACAGTCGTATCTCATTGTATTATCTCTACAAAGAGCCACAGTTAGTGGCTATTACAGTGAAAAGCTACCAACTGAAGAACTGAATAAATACTTCAGGTAAGGCAGGGACAACTTGTATCATTTAACAAAATAAAAATAACCTTAAAACAATATTTCCTCTCAAACTCATTTCTGAAGAGCTTAAAATACTATTAACTTGAAGTGACATTATGAAACAGAGATAACAGTATATGCACCATGAACACATGTATAAATTGATAGCAAAAGTTTTCAGTTGTCAAGTTATTTCTAGGTTTACTGAATGACAGGAATTTTAAGGACTACTAAACTCATATGAAAAAAGGGAACACCTTGCGTGATTTCCAACAGTATTAGACTCCCTGTAATGTAATTTACTATAACCTGAACTAAGCAGAAGTGAAGCTTAGCCTTGGGGTAGTGAAAAAGTAATCACTTGCTGCTAGGATTTTTCTTGTTTAAAATATTTTGGTCAGGTCACCTCCACATTCTCATCCCTCCATCTACTCTTTGCCTTGTCAAGTTTGCTCTACCCTATAGGAAAGCCTCACTTTGTTTAGTGTACTAGCTCTGCAAGTTTGATTGATGACTTCTGAGATTTTGACAAAAAAGAAATTTTCAGACTTGGTAGTGAATGTGTCAGCATGCCAGTTACTTAGAAAGGTCTCGGTGCACAGATACAGGATGACATTATATGGTGTAGTGTAAGCACACTATCAGAAGCCATGTAAGCCAGAAGCCCCCAGACCATCTGGCAGCTGTATTGCAGCTGTAAATTAGCATCTTTCTTTGATTACTATAGTGATAGATTTAAAAGTTTATATCAAGAAGAGTAATGAAAGTAAGTACATATTTGCATTCAAAATGTTTTCTCCTTTTATCAAGGCTGTCTGTATACTCAACTTCATGAACGGTCAAGCCAACCTATTACTTCCTGAGGTCAGTGTACTGACATGATATCTGAGAAGCCCCAAAGACCCAAAATATACCACATTGATTGTAGTATACCCTAATCCAGGAGAGAGGATAATGAGCATCTTAAACTGATGAATATAGAATTTATAAAATACAGTTTTCCCTATGTGCTCCCAGGCTGGTGGTTTAGAACCTGGGGAGCTCTGGTTGGTTGGTATTGCTGAAGGGGAGGATGGCCTTGTTGGGCATAGGTGGGAGAGGAGATTCTTGGTCCCATGAAGGATGAACACCAAGTGGGGGGTAATTCGAGGATGGGGAGGTGGGAGGGGGTCATAGGTAAGGGCACATCCTCATAGGAGCATGAGGAGGGGGAATGTGATAGGAGGTTCCTGGGTGTTGGGGGTAAGGGGGATAAGGGGATAAAATCTGAAATGTAAATATAATATCCAAAAAATGCCTGCATAAAAAAAATAAAGTTTTCTACTACAGTAATTCTTGCAGTATCGTCATGTGGTAACATATAGGGGTGTATGTGGAATATATTCCAGAAGTATCAAAGCTACTTAAAAACAGATCTTTAAACATCTTTGGATAATCTTTGTTCTTTGACTATCTGGGTTTATTGTCTTGCTTGTTCCTTGACTATTTGCATCTATTGTATTGCTAGTTCCTCAACCTAGAACTGACCTTAATACCTGCATGTAATTTAAATGGTATAAAAGCAAAAAACAAGGAGGAAGGATGGGATAGGGGATTAATTGGGGGGATGGGGAAAGGGGTTAACATCTGAAATGTAAATAAATAAAATATTAAATAAAAATGTTTAGTTATCCCTTCTAAGTGGGAAGCATCCTCACTTGGGACTTCCTTCTTATTAAACTTTTTACAATCTGTGTTGTATCCTGGGTATTCTGTACTTTTTGGCTAGTATCCACATATAAGTGAGTGTATACCATGCATGTCCTTTTTGGGTCTGATGTATCTCACTCAGGATAATATTTTCTAATCAAGAACCTATATGTTGCCTTACTTATTCTTAACATTTAAAGTATATTAATTTTCACACTTCTGTGAAATTTGGGTTCTTGTTAAAGAAGATAAAGATTCTTAATAAAGATATTAAGAATTAATATATTTATATAATTAAGATACTACCTTTTATTGTTAAAGGAAACAGTGCCTGTTAGTTGTTATTAGATGTCTCACTGCAGCAAACAGACCACTCCAGACCACACGGTTCCAAGGGGGTGGGGAGGTTTATTCAGGAGATAGGGCAAAGGTGGGGGAAAGAAGATGGAAGAAGAAGAGAGGAAGAAGAGAAGTAGAGGCCGCCCATGACCATGTGGAGAGAGAGGAAGAGAAGGGGGGAGAGGACAGAGAGGCAGGAGGGTAAGAGATTAAGAGTAATAAAGTAAGAAAGTGAGGATGGGGCAATTAGCCCCTTTTATAGTGGACCAGGTCTACCTGGCTGTTGCCAGGTAACTGTGGAGGTAGAGTTTAGACAGAATACTAACAGTGTCATTATATAGTCATTTGACAAAGATGCTTCAATCAAGAAATTATTAGCAAAAATATTGAATATATAGTATGTATTTTTAAAATGAAAGTCATATATTATGGTAAGATTTGAGGGTATTCAAAAAATTTGAATACAGAATATGCAATCTGAAATTGTGGATAAAAATATATTTGAATATTTCAAGTATTAGAAAGCTTCATCTGAAAGCATTTTTAAGTTAAAGACTGAAAGTTTTGGTAAGGTTTACGAGCTAGGAGAATATTAAAAGTGGCATGATAAAGGAAGGATTTCCAAAAAATTTTTTAAAATCTATCTATTCATAGATTCAGTTTTGTCTCATCTCAAAAAAAAAAAAAAAAAAAAGATAAAATAATCTTTGTAGGTCCAGCTAAGTAGTAGGTGAATTGTTCACCCAGAATTCATAATACACTTTGTGTAATCTCTAACACTGTTAAAAATAACAGAGGATTACAATCTTAAATAGAATAGATTGTTAACAATGTGATACACCGAGAAATATCACTGTGTGTTTACTTTCTTGACTTATGTTAATATAGAGAGCAATTGATTTTGACAAACATAATTGAAATAAAAGTTAGTAAGAAGACATGGACTCCAGGCTTACCAGATGGTTGGAAACAGAATGACCTTGCATCTGGAATAAAACTTAGTCAATGCTGGTTGAAAGTTGTGAAGGCTTGCCTAGGGTAGTGACACTATTAACAAAAGAAATGTAAGTGAAGAAAGGAGGATAGATTTTATTCACTTATAAAAGAAGAAATGTTTTGTCTAACTTAGAAATATGTTAGGCAGAGATATAAATTTTTAGCTCAAGGAAGAGGTCCTGATTAAACAAAGTTGGGAACTCTTCAACTAACACATGCTGATACTACATTACATGGAATTTTTACAGATTCTGACTGTATGAATTTTCTTCTGACACAGTAATTCCTTGTCATTGGCTTAAGGTAATTAGCATGTTATTCATGGAACTGGGGATTGACTTTGTGTAACTTAGTACTGGTGGCACTCAATTATATAACTGATTTCTGCTATAAAGTATGCTATGATGCCCTTTCATAGTTGATATTCAACTGAACTGATTTAGAACTGAACTTTATCTGAACTAACTTGAAAATACAGTTTTACTTTAGCTATTTATTTACAGCTGCCTACCTGAGGCAAGTTTATATACTAGTCCTCTATCATATAGAAGCAATCATATCAAAATTTATACAGCTTTATGAAGCCTGGACATGGTCTATCTATGGTCATTAATCACCAACATCATTAAAGGTCAATGCAAAACAAAGTAGAGATAAATATACCTTGTCTTACTAATAAGGAGAATTAAAGTTAACATGTAAGGGTATAGCTTGAAGCATAAAGAAACAAGGTTGATATTGAAATTAACACTCCACAGGTATAATATAAATTAACATTTATTGCAAATGTTCTGAGTATTTATTATAGGCAAAAAGAAAAAACTCTGCACAGTTAATATTACACATTGAGATCAAGGTCAAGTCAAATAACCTATGAATATTAATTAGTGATAAATACTATAAATAGAGTGATTTCAAATTCTGGATGGTTTTCTGTGCAAATGATTACAGACTTTGATAAGAATAAAACTAAAAGATCCTCATTAGTCAAAATACCCAAGAAAGGAGAACTAGAACCTTTAGAGACCACATCCAGTGGATAGGTATGGCCCCTGGTTGAGGGATGGAGCCACCCACCCATCTTAAAATTATTAAACCAGAATAGTTCCTGTCAAAGAAAATGGAGGGACAAAGAATGGAGCAGAGACAGAAGAAAAGGCCATCCAGAGACTGCCCCACCTAGGGATCCATTCCATCTGCAGACAAACCCAGACACTACTGAGAATGCCAAGAAGAACTTGCTGACAGGAGTATGGTATAGCTATACCCTGAGAGGCTCATTCCAAGAGGTTGTAAAACAATTAACCAAAGGTCTCTAATAGGGTACTAATGATTTATTATAAGTACTGGGACAGAAGATAAAATATTGCTTGGGTTTATCTATACAAAACTTCACTAATTTTTTAATTATAGTTTTAAACTTTCAGTGAACCTGTGGAACTAGAAAGGTGATGGATGTTTAGCCAGACAATTACTCCTGATGGATATGCATGTAAACATTCTCTGTTGTAAACTTCTATTATTTCAATTTATGATTTGATTCTTGGTGAGAATTTGTGATGAACTTTGTAACATGTGATCATGTACTCTGAAATATATATAAGTGCTGAGGACAAAGAGATGAGAGGGAAATAGAATAGGATTTTTTTTTAACCTTTCCCATTTAGAGTAGTATATAGAATAGAAATTTTCCCTTTTCCAGATAGAAGTTTTCCTTTTCCTCACATAGGACCTTTCTGCTTTTCCCCTTAGATAGCTTTCATAGGAAACTTTTAACAACTTAGTAATGAATGCTATAACCACATCTCTAAGTGTCTTTTCTTCCTGTGACCTCAGACTAGCAGGCATAAGTTAGGGTCTAACAGTTCCTGCTGAGATAGTACAAAGGCTATTTACTTAATCCTTTGCTGTTTTGGGGCTGAGGTGGTAAGTACCAGAAACTGCAGTTTCTGGCCTCAGGATCACAGAAGATAGGTCAGCTATAGTAGCAAGGTATAGTAAGGTAGATAAGTAAACTTTTATTATACAGTAACCCTAAATATCTCCTAAAACCAAGTCTTACACCCCGCAGATGTTGTTCCCCCTCCACTGCCTCAAGAAGAAGAGAGAAGAAGAAGAGTTTTTTCACCAAGCCAGGGCAGGCCCCCAGCAAATAATGAATAAAATAAAACGATCCTATGAAGGTAAGATTGCAAGGGACCAATACAATGGCTAAAACAAGCAAAAGACTTTATTGCATTAAAAATTAAAAACTAATCGTATTATAATAAAAATAGTAGGTGGTAAGAAAAGATTGTACTGCTCAGTAACAATTAGAAAAGTTTCCTCCTGTAATAGATGGAAACTAATATCCAGCTAACTGCTAGACAGTGTGCTGAAGGTGAGTTATCTTGTAATTTTCTGCCCTAAATTGATGTCTCCATCAATTTCCTTCCCTCAAAGCTCAGGGAATCCTGTAAAACAGAAGGCAGAAAGATCCTAAGAGTCAGCCAAATGGAAAGCTCCAAGGCATGAGGTCTTCTAAACACAGCAAGACCTAGTGCACTTATGAACTGAGACACTGTAGCAGAGTGTACAGGGCTTATGCACAACTGGGCTAGATGAATGCTGAGAGTGCAAATGGACACAAGCCTACAACCCTTAATCCAGAAGTTATCACCAAGTATAACCACTTACAAATGAAACATTAATTTGTTCCAATGCAATCCAGTGAGTAGTCAAACAATTCATAAGGGTAGGCACCAAGCCTAGCAATAGAGGGTCAAGAAGAAATAATGTCAATAATGTTTCTGGAGAGATGTTTCTGTTCTTTCATTCTTTTTTTCTTTTCTTTCATTTCTTCTTCTTTTTGTTGTTTTCGTTTGTTTGTTTTCTTGCTTGGGTTTTGTCTCAGAATATTTGATCTAGGCATTTTCTTGTATTTTCTCTCTTATCCTAAAGGCCCTTTTGCTTATATACTAAGGTTTCTGATTTTGCATTTTCATGAAATTTCTATATTTGCCTATATGTGTGTATCTGTGGCTATATATGTGTCATGTGCTTTTCCTTTGGCTGTTTTTCTGTTTGTTTCTTTGTTTTGTTCTATTCATGTTTGCTGGTCTCCTTTTTCTTTCTTTTTTTCCTTTACTCTTCGATGTCTGGTTGTTTTCTTATAAAAGATAACAAGAAAGAATATGGATTTGGTTTGCATGAGTAAGGAGACAGGAAGGATATGTGAGAAGTTGGAGGAGAAGAAACAATAATCAGATTATATTGTATGAAATACCTATTTTCAATAAAAGGAAAAGATTATGTATACACAAACTGGAAAACAGTGTGAAAACTCTGGATGTTTATACTAAGTGTTTCAGGTTTTATTTAAATAAAATGAGAAAACATAAAGAATTAAATTTTGGTATCCCATTGAATCATATCCAGATGTTATGCAGGAAGTAGATGTAAAGCAAGAATCCAAGAACATTATCTTTAAAGTTGTAGGCCAGAATTAGATAAGTACAAATAAGTAACTACCTAAATATTTGTTCAATTGAAGTAATTATAAAACCACCATAGGAGCAGGATAGTGATTTTGAAGAACAGGAGAATTTATTCTAATAAGAACTTTACAGACCTATTAGAACACCACCTATAAACTGAATTATGAACAGGAATCAATATAATAAAAACATATAAAAGTCATTTAAGCAACTAGGAAAGATTAGCAGTAATGAACTTGTGTTAAGGTAAATTTGGGTTTGTTTTCAGTTTTAATTTAGGAACAAAATAACTATTTTAAACATTTGCAAGCTATTTTGTGATATAATGCAAATGTGCAAAATACTGTGTTAATGATTTACTCTTGATTTTTTGGTAAGCTTTATACTATTTTTTAAAGGGTTATGATTTGCCTTTGTAGCTATATTTTTATAATCTTTCAACAAAACATTCTTGGAAATGTTAATTAATTATAATTACTAATCCACAGGTAGCTACAATATTTCAATCTTAAAATTCTGTAAAATAAGCAAATATTTTACAAATATTTAAATATTCTGTAAAATAAGCAAAAACTTAGACTTTAGGTCTGGTTCTTCTTCTCAGCCCCATGATCCCAGACATAAGATTCAAACTGAGACCATTGTCTAGCTCTGGCCTTGCCTCTCAGTCCAAAGGAGATTTACAGTAACCCAAGAGTATCCTACGTCCTGTGGGAATCTTTGGGGGCCTCAGAACTAACCAGCTCAGAACCCTGCCCAACCATCCATCCTATTTGGATATGCCAGACACTCCAGATGAGTCTGCATGAGGCACAGCCAACATAGTAGCATATCCTGATGTCTATGTCTGGATCACAACTTCCCCCACATTCTTGAGAAGTCTTGCTAATATCAGGATCATCCAGCCAACTCCAGGAAAAAACACAGATGCCTAAAGGACAGGATAAAAACATAATCAACAAGTCCCAGGGCAATATGGCACCATCAGAGCTCAGCTATCCTGCTATAACAAACCCTGGATATTCTAATGAAAGTGAAGCAAAAGAAGAGGATCTCACATCCAGTCTTATAAAGAGGATGTAGATAAATCTCTTAAGGAAATACAGAAAAAGGCATTAAACCAATAGAGGCATTAAAGGAAGAAGCAAATAAATATGGAAAACCAAAACGGTGAAAGATATGCATACAATTTTCCAAAACTTGAAAAGGGAAATGGGAAATAAAAAATATGGGAAACCAAATGGGTGAAGGATATGCATACAACTGTCCAAAACTTGAAAAGGGAAATGGAAACAATAGAGAAAACACAAATTGTGACAATTCTGGAAGTGAAAAACCTAGAAAAAATATCAGGAACTGCAGACATAAGCATAAGAAACAGAATATAAGTGATGGAAAAGAGAATCTCAGATGTAGAAGATACAAATGAAGAAATTAATATATCTGTCATAAAATATGCAAAATCTAAAAAGTTAATAACATAAACATTCAGGAAATTGGGACATCAAGAAAAGATCAAACTTAAGAATAATAGAATATTGTGCAAGGAAATAAAAGAAGTTATTAATAACTTCCAAACAACAACAACAAAAAGCCCAGGGACAGATTGCTTTAGTACAAAATTCTACCAGACCTTCACAGACCTTATACCAATATTCCTTAAATTATTCAATAAATAGAAACAAAAATAACACTACCTAACTAGCTCTATGATGCCACAATTACTCTGACACCTAAACCATACAAGGACCCAACCAAAAAAGAGAAATTCAGACTAATCTTGCTTATAAATATCAATGCAAAAGCATTCACTAAAATTCTTACAAACTGAATCAAAGAACACATCAAAACCATCATTCAACCCAATCAAGAAGGCTTCATCCCAGAGATGCAAGGTTGGTTCACTATATGAAAATCCATTAATGTAATCCAGTGTATAAAAAAACTCAAAAAAAGTTATAAGTTCCTCTCTTTAGATGCTGCAAAAGCATTTGAAAAAATACAATACTCATTCATGTTAAAAGTACTGGAGAGAACAGGAATTTAAGGCCTATACCTAAACATAATAAAAGCAATTTACTGCAAACCAACAGGCAGTATCAAATTAAATGAAGACATACTTGAATAATCCCACAAAAATTGGGGACAAGGATGCCCACTCTCTCCATATCTATTCAATATAGTACTCAAAGTCCTAACTAGAACAATACATCAAGGGAATACAAATTAGCAAAGAAGAAATAAAGGTATCACTATTTGCAGATGATATTATTGTATATATAAGTGACCCTAAAAATTCTACCAGAGAACTTCTCCAGTTGATATTTTCAGTGAAGTGGCTGTATATAAAATTAACTCAAATAAATCAGGAGCCTTCCTTTATACAAATGCTAAACAGGCTGAGAAAGAAATTAGGAAAATAACACACTTCACAATTTTCACAAATAATATAAAATATCTTGGGATAACTCTAAGCAAAGGTCCACTTGTTATACAAGACCTGTATGACAATAATTTCAAGTCTCTCAAGAAATAAATCAAAGAAGATCTCAGAAAATGGAGAGATCTCCCATGCTCATGGATTGGCAAAATTAATAAAGTAAAAAATGGCCATCCTACCAAAGGCAATCTACAGATTCAATGCAATCCCCATCAAAGTACCAACTTAATTCTTCCAAGACATGGAAATAGCAATTCTTAAATTCATTTAAAAAGGCAAAAACCCAGAATAGCAAAAACAATTCTTAACAATAAATGAACAGCTGGGGGAATTATTATCCCTAACCTCAAGCTTTACTACAGAGCAATAGTGATAAAAACTGCATGGTATTAGTACAGAGACAGATATGTTGATCAATGGAACAGAATTGAAAACACAGAAATAAAACTATACACTTACGGACACTTGATCTGAGACAAAGATGCCAAGAATATACAATGGAGAAAAGAAAGCACCTTCAATAAATGGTGCTGGTCTCACTGGATGTCTGTATGTAGAAAAATGAAAATAGAACCATATTTGTCACCATACACAAAGCTCAGGTCCAAGTGGCTTAAAAACCTCAACATAAAACCATATACACTGAGTCAAGTAGAAAAGAAAGTGGGAAAGAGCCTTGAACTCATTTGCACAGGGGAGAATTTCCTAATCAGAACTTCAGTTGCTCATGCTCAAAGATCAAGAATTGATAAATGGGACCTCATGAAATTGGAAAGCTTCTGTTAGGCAGAAGACATAGTCAATAAGACAAATCGGCAAACTACAGATTGGGAAAAAAATTTTTTTCACTAACCCCACATCCAACAGATGGCTAATAGCCAAAATACATAAATAACTCAAGAAGCTAACCACCAAAATACCACACAACCAAATCAAAAAATGGGGTATAGAACTAAAGCGAGCCGGGTGGTGGTGGTGCAGGCCTTTAATCCCAGCACTTGGGAGACAGAGACAGGCGGATTTCTGAGGAATCTCAAATGACTGAGAAGCACCTAAAGAAATGTTCAAAGTTCTTATTGATCAGAGAAATGCAAATCAAAACGAACCTGAGATTCCACCTTACACCAATTAAAATGGCTAAGATCAAAACCTCAGTTGACAATCCATGTTGGCGAGGACATGGAGAAAGGGGAACACTCCTCTATTGCTGGTGGGAGTGCAAACAGGTACAACCACTCTGGAAATCACTCTATAATTTCCTCAGAAAATTGGAAATAGATCTACCTGAAGACCCAGCAACACCACTCTTGAGAATATACCCAAAAGATGCCCGACCATGCCACAGGGGCACAAAAAGGGCCCTATCATGACTGCCCCCTAAAAGACCCAACGAGCAGCTGAAAGAGTCAGATGCACATATTTACACACAATCAATGGACAGATGCTGGTGACCTCTGTGGTTGAATTAGTGAAAAGTTGCTAGAAACTAAGGAGGAGGGCAATCCTGTAGGAGGACCAGCAGTCTCAATTATCCTGGATCCCTGAGATCTCTCAAAACACTGGACCACCAACCAAGAAGCATACACCAGCTAATATGAGACACATATACAGCAAAGAACTGCTGGGTCTGTGTTCAATCAGAGATGATGCACCTAACCGTCAAGAGACTTGAGGCCCCAGGGAGTTTAGAGTCAGTTGGGGTGGGAACAGCCTAGTGGAGACAGGGGGTGGGTTGGAGGTATGGGATGTAGAACAATTGGACGGTGGATGGGGGGAATAAATCTGGAGTGTAAAAAAATAAATTGATTGATTAATATTTTTTAAAAAGAATATAATAGAAATAGAACAATAAAATATTCCCAGCTGAAAGAGCCAGAAAACACCTTTAAAAATTCACAGACAAACATTTTCCTGAGCTAAAGAAAAAGATGCCTATAAAGATACAAGAAGTTTACAGAACACCAAACATATTGGACCAGAAAAAAATTATCCTGTCATATAATATTCAAAACACCAAATATACAGAACAATGAAAAAATGTAAAAGCAGCAAGGGAAAAAGGCCAAGTAACATACGAAGGCAGATCTTTCTGAATTACATCCAATTTCTCATCTGTACTCTAAAAGCAAGAGGGGTCTGGGAAGAGGTCTTACAGACCCTAAGAGATCACAAATATTAGGCCAGACTACTATTCCCAGCAAAATTTCACCATAGATGAAGAAACTAACATATTCCATGACAAATCCAAATTCAAACAATACCTCTCCACTAACCCAGATACTAGAAGGAAAACTCTAACCCAATGATGCTAAACATACTCAAGAAAACACAAGAAATTAATTTCACACCATTAAAACCAATAGAAGGGAAACACCCCTCCCTCCCATGAACTCTCTCACCACCAACATCAAAATGACAGAAAGAAACAATCATTGGTCATTAATATGTCTCAGTATCAATGACTCATTCCACAGTAAAAAGACAAAGGCTAACAAAATGGATGCATAAACAGAATCTGTCATTCAGCTCTATACAAGAAACATATCTTAGCCACCAAGATAATCATTATCACAGTATAAAGGGAAGGACAACGATTTTTCCAAGCAAATAGATCCAAGAAACTACATGAAGTATTCATTCAAATATCTAATAAAATAGACTCTCATTCAAAATTAATCAGAAGACTCCAGAAAAAAACAGTTAATTCTTAGCAAAAAAAAAAAAAAAAAAAAAAAAAAAAAAAAAAAAAAAAAAAAAAAAAAAAAGGACCACCAAGATGAATGATCTCAGTCTTATCAAATCACTGTGGATTAATGCTTGCTAGAATTCAGTAAAAATTAGGACACAATTTACCCGAACTTATGGTACGCTATGAAAGCAATGCTAAGAGGAAATTCCATAACACTAGATCCCTCAAAAAGAAATTGGAGAGTTCTCATACTAAGGAATTAAAAGTACATTAAAGGCTTTAGAAGAAAACAAGGTAAACACACCTAGGAGGGGTTGATGGCAAGAACTAACCAAACTCAGAGCTGAAATCAATCAACTAGAAACAAAGAGAACAATACAAATAATCAACAAAACCAAGAGTGGTTCTTTGAGAAAATAAACAAGATAGGTAAACCCCTATCCAAGCTAACTAAAAGGGAGAGAGAAAATGTCCAAATTAACAAAAGCAGTAATGAAAAGGAGATCAAAACAATGGACAATGAGGAAATTCAAATAATCTTTAGATCTTATTTCAAAGCATTTACTCCACAAAATAGGAAAATCTAAATTAAATGCATGATTTTCTAGACAAATAACAATTACACAAGGAAAATCATGATCAGGTAAACTATCTGAATAGTCCTATAAAACTCAAGGAAATAGAAGCAGTCAGTAAAATTCTCTCAAACAAAAAAGGGCCAGGTAGTTTTAGTGAAGAATTCTACCAGACTTTCAAGTAAGAGCTAATACCAATAATCCTCATTTCATCCCACAATATTGAAACAGAAGGAACATTGAAAAATTCATGTTATGAGGCTACAGTGACATTAATATCCAAATGACAAAAAGATATTGTATGTACTCATTAATAAGTGGATATTAACCAAAAAAAAGTACAGAATACCCAGGAAGCAATCAAAACTCAAGAAGGCTAACAAGCTGAAGGGCCCAAGTGAGGATGCTTCAATCCCACTTGGGAGGGAGGAGAAATCTACCACAGTGGGGCAGAGAGAGGGAGGGACTTGGGTGGGAGATGGGACACGGATGGGTAAAAGGGAACATGATCAGGTATTGAGGAGAACAAGACTGAAGCCCTGAGGGCCAGAATAAATAAATTGAAACAGCTAACCTTTAGAGGTAGGAGGTGGTGGTGGGGAATCATCTACAATGTATCAGAGACCTGGGAGGTAAGGCAATCTCAGGACTCAAAGGGAGGATCTTAGATGAAATGCCCTACAGTGTGGAGTTCACCTCCAGTACAAAAATGGAGCACCAAGTAGAGAGATGGGTTTGCCATCCCACAGTCAAAAACTCTGACCCAAAATTGCTCCTGTCTAAAAGAACTGCAGGGACAAAAAATGGAGAAAAGCCTGAGGGGAAGGAAGCCCAGTGATTGGCCCAAATTGGGATCCAGTTTAAGGGGAGCCCTAAGGCCTGACACTATTACTGATGCTATGGCATGCTTACAGACAGGAGCCTATCATGGCTGCCCTCAAAGGCCGAACCAGCAGCTGAAATAGTCAGATACTTAAACACAATCAATGGATAGAAGCCAGGGACCACTTCAGTTGAATTAGGGAAAAGCTGGAAGAAACAGAGGAGGAAGGTGACCCCATAGGAAGACCAGCAGTCTCCACTAACTTGGTCTTCTGAGATATGTCAAACACTGAGCCACCAACCAGGCAGCATAAACAAGCTGATATGACCCCCCCCCCAAAAAAAAAAAAAAACATATACAGCAAATGATTGCCTGGTCTGGCCTCAGTGAGAGAAGATACACCTAAACCCCAAGAGACTTGAGACACCAGGGAGTAAGTCTAGTGGGGTGGGGTGGGGGGCGCACATCCTTGGTAGATGCTAAAAAGCATTTGACAAAATTCAACACCCCATTCATCATAAACGTCTTGGTGAGAGTAGGGATATAAGGGGTATACCTTAACACAATAAAGGTAATATAAAGCAGATAGTCAACATCAAATAAATTGGGAGAAATTTAAAACAATTCCACTAAAATCAGGGACAAGACAAGACTTTCCACTCTCTCACTATTTCTTCAATAAAGTCCTTGAAATTCAAGCTAGAACTATAAGACCACTAAGGGAGATGAAAGGGATAGAAATGGGAAAAGAAGAAATAAAATATCCCTATTTTCAGATGATATGATAGTATGCATAAGTGACCCCAAAAATTCTACCAGTAAACTTCTACAGCTGATAAACACCTTCAGCAAAGTGGCTGGATACAAAACTAACTCAAAGAAATCAGTAGCCCTCCTCTACAAGTGATAAATGGGTTAGGCAAGAAGTTGGAAAAACAGTACCTATTTCAATAACAAATAACATAAAATTCCTTGGTGTATCTCTAACTAAGCAAGCAAAAGACTTGCATGACAAGCACTTCAACCCTCTGAATACAAAAAATTGAGGAAAATATAAGAAGGTGGAAAGATTGTTCTCACTCATGGATCTGTAGAATTAACCTAGTGAGAATAGCCATCTTACCAAAAGCAATCTACAGATTAAATGTAATTCACATCAAAATCACATCACAATTCTTCATAGCTCTTGAAAAAAAATTCAACTTCATGTGGCGAAAACAAAAAACCCAGGATTGCTAAACTTATCCTGAACAATGAAAGATATTCTGGAGATATCACTGTTTCTGACTTCAAGCTGTACAATAAAATCTACATGGTTTTTATATAGAAACAGACAGGTGGATCAATGGAATAAAGTCAAAGACTGATAAATAAACACACACTGGCATACACACTTGATATTTTACAAAGAAGCCAAAATCATACAATGTAAAAGGGAGAGCATCTTCAAAAAGTGGTGCTGGTCTAAGTGGATGTCTGCATGTAGAAGAATACAAATAGATTCATATTTATCACCCTGCAAAAATCCTCCACTCCAAATGGCTCAAATACCTCTCAACCAATGACAGGCATACTTAATCTAATAGAAGAGAAAATGGTGACTAGCCTTGAACTCATCAGTACAGGAGATAAGTTCCTAAACAGAATTCTCATGGCTCAGGAACTAAGTTCAAAAATTAATACATAGGGCCTCATAAAAATCTTCTGTACCTCAATGGATGCTGTCATTAGGACAAAATGACAGCCTACAGATTGGAAAAGGATCTTTACTATCCCTTCATCTGACAGAGGGCCAATATCCAAAATATATACAGAAGTTAAGAAGCTAAATACCAACAATCCAAATAACCCAGTTAAAAAGTGGAGCACAGAGCTAAATTGAAAATTCTCAACAGAGGAATATCAAATGGCAGAGAAGCACCTAAAGAAATGTCCTTAGTCATCTGGAAAATCCGAATCAAAATGACTCTAAGATTCCTCCTTATACCCATCAAAATGACTAAGTTTAAAACCTCAAAGAAGAGTGCACGCTGGCAAGGTTATGGAACAAGAACACTACTGCTGGTGGGAGTGCAAACTTGTACAATCACTCTTGAAATCAATTTCAGTTTCTCATAAATTTGGAAATAGTTCTACCTCAAGATGCCGCTATACCACACCTGAGCATATACACAAAAGATGCTCCTGCATCCCACAAGAACACTTGCTCAACTGTGTTCATAGCAGCTTTATTCATAATAGCCAGAAACTTGAAACAACCTAGGTGTCTCTCAGCTGAAGAATGGATACAGAAATGTGGTATGTCTATACAATAGAATACTACTCAGACATAAAAATGAGGGCATCACTAATTTTTTTCAGGCAAATGAATGGAACTAGAAAATATCACCCTGAGTGAGGTACTCCAGACCTGAAAGAACATGCATGGTATGTGCTAATTTATAAGTGGTTATTAGCCATAAAGTATAGGATAACTATGTTATAATCAACAGACCCAAAGAAGCCAAACAACAAAGAGGCACAAGGGAGGATGTTGGAATCTTTCTCAGAATGGGAAACAAAATGGATATTGGAGATCAATGGAAGGAGGAACCTGGGTGGAAGAGGGAATGGTGAGGGGATCAGGGCAGTGAGGATCATATGTAGGGAGAGCAGGGAAAAAAGAAAGGCAATTGTCTGGGTGGCAACAATCTCTAGGATGTGCCAGAGTCCTGATATGGGGAAATTCTGCAGAAGGTCTGTGATGATTTGTATGTGCTTATCCCAGGGAGTGGCACTATTAGAAGGTGTGACTACATTAAAATAGGTGTGTCACTGTGGGTCTGGGCAAAAATACCCTCACCCATGCTGCTTGGAAATCAGTTTTCCAGCAGCAGCCTTCAGATGAAGATGTAGAACTCTCAGCTCTACCTGCACCATGCCTGCCTGGTTGCTGCCATGTTCCTCCTGGATAATTATGGACTGAACCTGTAAGCCAGCCTTAATTAAATATTGACCATATAAAAGGTTTTTTTGGTCATGGTATCTGCTCACAGCAGTAAGCCCCTAAGTAAGACAGGATCTAAGGGGGTGACTATAGATGAGGTTCCTAGAAGTGGAGGATATAGATCCTAAAATGGCATCTTTCTAAAGCCAGGGAGGACTACCAGTGGAAGACTAATGACAGCAAGCTACTTATAAATCCTTCAACCCAAAATCTGACCTGCCAACAAGATGTACAGGGACAGAGAGCAGAGACTAAGGGCATGGCCAAACAATGAATGCCCCAAATTGAGACCCATCCCATGGGCAAGAACCAATCCCTGGCACTACTAATGATATCCATTAGGCTTGCAGACAGGAACCTAGCATAATTGTACTCTGAGAGGCTCCACTGATCAGCCAATGGATTTGATGCAAAGATGCAGAGACTCACACTCAAACACTAGATGGGGTTCAGGAATTCTTACTGATGAGTTGCAAGAAAGATTGAGAGACACAAAGAAGACAGGGACTCCATAAGAAGAGCAACCAATAACCTGAATCCTTGTAGAGTCCTTTAGACTTAATCACCAATCAAAGGGTGAGCAAAGACTAGGCCCCCTGCACATATGTAGTAGATGAAAAGCTTGGTCTTCATGTGGGTCCCCCAAACAACTGGAGCAGGACTGTTGCTATGCCTGTTGTTTGCCTGCCTGACTGTGTATTCTGAGCCCCTAAATGACTGAGGCCTTGTCTGGCCTCAGTGAGAGAGGATCTGTCTAGTCCCAAAGCAACTTGATGTGAAACAGGCTGTTGACAAACAGAGAGGGGCTTTCCTTTTACAAAAGAGAAAGAGAAGTGAAAATGGGTTGGGGACTTGCATTATGGAGTACTGGAAGGAGAGGAAGAGTTGCTAATGGGTTGTAAAGGGAATAAATAAATAAATTTAATTTAAAAATGAAAGAACAGGGTGTAAATTAAGAATTTTATAATTCTTCATTATCTAAAATAGAACTAAATTTGAAACTAAATACCTGCGTCCTGGGTTTGGTATATATATATATATATATATATATATATATATATATATATATATATATATATATGATACCAGCACTCTTTCATTTAAACAAAATGTCATAAGAAATCAAATATCATTTGTGAACAATATTATTTCTGTAGCTATATTTATATTTTGAGTCAGGCTTTTCATCATAACAAATTGTACAAAAATACAATACCTCTGGGGAAAAATACTCAAACCCAAAATATATTTGTAAATACCTTATACCTTACCCACATAACTAGGCTTTTCTCTGATGAGGTCATAACTGAATACAACCAACTTATTCTGATCTACATTCAGTCATGTGGCTTGTTGCCTGTGCTCAGGTACCATGAATCTATCTCCTCACATTTTCCCAGGCTAAATTCTCATGCTTGGTTCTATCCCAGAATTTTTTCTGCTGCCCAGATGTCCCACCATCTATTCTACCCTTTCTAATAGGCCTTATGTTTATTAATTGATAGGTGATATATCCATATGATAGATAATAAGCTATTTTCTCTTCACACAAATATGACATAGGTAAAATATTCAAATATGAAAAAATTATTTATGAAGTTATTGATCATCTTAGAAAAATGGTTGGACTTATAAACGATTTCAAAGTATATTTCGAGTCTTCAGAAGAACACTGTTGAACATTAGGATTTTCTAAAAGTGAAGTGTTCAATTTTTTCAATTGTTATTTTCCATTTTAATTTTTAATTATTTTCTTCCCATGTTACTTTTTTCTCTAACTTCCTTCTCTTCTCTTCCATTAATTTCTTCCTTTCAATTTATTTTTTCTTCTCTTTGCTGAGCTTCTGTTTGTTCCTGTCTCATCTTCAGCCCTCTCATTTTTTGTCTTTTATTTATTTATTTATTCATTTATTTATTTTTTTTTACACTCTAGATTTTACTCCTCCTCTCCAGTTCACCCTCCAACTGTTCCACATCCCATATGTTCTCCAAATGCCGTGTCTCCACAAGGATGTCCGCACTACCCTCCAATCACCCAACCAGACCTCTAAACTCCCTGGGGCCCTCAGTCTCTTGAGGGTTATGTGTATATTCTCTGATTGAACCCAGACCCTGTAGTCCTCTGCTGTATATGTGTTTGGGGACTCCCTTGAGTCCCTAGTCTCTAGAGGGTTAGGTCCATCTTCTCTGACTGAACCCAGACCCTGAAATCCTCTCCTGTATATTTGTTTGGAGACTCATATCAGCTAGTGTATGCTGCCTGGTAGTCCAGTGTTTGAGAGATCTATGGGATCCAGGTTAATTGAGATTGCTGGTTCTCCTACAGTATCACCCTCTTCCTCAGCTTCTTCCACTCTTTCCCTAATTCAATCACAGGAGTGAGGAGCTTCTATCCATTGGTTGGGTGCAAATATCTGCATCTGACTCTTTCAGCTGTTTGTTGGGTCTTGAGGAGTGAGGTCATGATAGGTCCCTTTAGTACTGTATGGTTTTTTTTCCTACTGCCCTACTACCTTCTCCTCCATTGCTATATCCTACTTTTACTTCTGTTATTCAGAATTGGTTTAATAAATTTACCTGTAGACAAGTAATTTTAGATACTTACTCAAGGACATTCTATTTCTTTCTTTCTTATCCTTAATTTTATGAACACCTTTACTGTTCTTATTTCTCTCACCCTCTCTTTATCTCTATCTCTCTAATATATATAGTAGCATAGTTTTTATAAATTACCTTACTAGTTATGAAGGTTAATATTAATTCAGCAAACAATCTTAATTTTAAAACTCAAAGAACACATTTCGATGACAATATGAATGTAATTACATCTAACTTTTTATCTATGTTTTCTAAGTTGTTACATGTTGCTATATGTTTCCCTGTTATATTGTATATTGTTTAACTACATGAAAGCACTTGATATTTGTATCCATTTCAGAGTTTATGGCTTGGAATTCTCATTGTTGTGTTATTCAGTTTGGTACATGTACCTTTAAAATTAGAGATGATATACAAATATTCATATATGTCTTTGACAGTTTCAAGTGATCAATTGTTTGAAACTATATGTTGAGTTTCAGCTGATGATGCCTGTCATAGTTAGGTCTTTTGTTTGTTTGCTCTGTTTTTGATTTTTTTCTGTGAAGAAATACCATAACCAAAGAAACTCTTCTCAAAAAAAAAAAAACAGTTTTAACAGGGGCTCACTTACAGTTTCAGAGGTTCAATTCATTATCACCATGGTTGGAAGTTTGACAGCATGCAGACAGACAAGTTGCTAGAGAAGAAACTGGGAGTTCTACATCTTATCTCTCAGGCAGCATAAGGGGACTGTGTGTCACACTGGGTACATGTTGAGCATAGGAGACCTCAGAAACCACCCCCACAGTGACAAACTTCCTCCATCAAGGCCACACCAACACCAACAAAGCCACACTTCCTAATAGTGGCACTTACTGTCAGCCAAGCATTTAAACATGAATCTACTAGGGCTACACTTATTCAAACCAGTACAATACCAAACATGTTATTAGAGTTATTCTTCTGATTTATATTTCAAATATGATTCACAGCTTATAATGATTTGGTTTATGTGTCTTTATTAGTTTTTTTTTTAAAATGGTTGCTTTCGTGACCATGTATAAGAGGGCATTAACAATACCAGTGAAGAAAATCACATTCTTCCTTCACCTACCATTAAATGTCAATTCTCCCACTGAGAAGAGTAGAGCCTTATAATCCCTTCCACTTCCCAAGGTAAAATATTGATGAGAAAATATTGTGAAAGTCTTTGGTGGGTAGTAATATTTGCCAAGAGTCCATGGGTACATCATCCAGATTATGTCTAGAAGACAACAAATTATAACACATTTCTATTCTTTCATGTTCCAACTCTTCCAAGATTTTGTACACTCTATTCTGTAATGTTTCCTAAACTTGCCAGAATAATGATTGGAGCCCAATTAGAGCCAAGCATTCTACTTGTGCAACTTGGAAGACTTTGGGGATTTAATTTGAATAGTGTAGTGAAGAAAGAAGTGATGACAAACACATTGATGTACAGAAAAACTAGCTCAGATAGCCTGAGCTTTAGGATAGAAAGCCTCAAGAGACCTTTTCATCATGTACTGTCAACATTTCCACTGGAATGCTTGAAGAAAGCTTTGCTATCCCTCTGACACTTACTAGACAATGGCTTTGCCCCTCCACAGGCACTGGAGGCCTCGATACAGTCACATCCCTGTAAACAACATACATTCATTCAGGAATTCACTCAGGGAATTTCCTGCTTCTTACATTCCACTACCATTTATTCTCAGCCCTTTGATCTGAATACAGGCACATGCATACCCACACACACACATCACATCATGGAAAGCATGCACTCACACATGCACGCACGTACACCAACACACACACATACACACACAGTATACAAATTCAAAGATGAACTTAAAAAAGAGTTTCAGTGACATTAGAGGTATTAATAGTGAAATTCTGTCTTTTTTTTTAGTCTGTTATATATCTCTGCATTAACCCATTAATAACTACCATTAGAAGCTCTCATAATAAAGGATAATGGAAGCACTAATCTATAGATGTAAACTCAAGTACTTAGAAGGCTATTTGTCCGTATTACCACTTAGAAAAATGATAGGTCCCATATATGGCATACAATCTCCTCATACACAAATACTTGACTCTAGTTTTAATATCATGTCTGAATTCTTTTTTGTTACATGTCTGAAATGTAATTAGAAAAATGTTGGATAACCCATAACATCCATAGGACTGTTGTATCAATGGGTGTTTTTTTTTGACAAGTCCATCATTATTGTCATTCATAGAATTCATAGTTGGTAAACTTTCTTGATAAGTACAATTTCAAATGTGCTATGAACAATGTGCATGATGTTATCATGAGTAAGATATTCCAATTAAGTTATGATATGTGACTAAGAGGAATAGCATGGTTTGTATCATTTGGTGGAGTTCTCAGGTGTCTCTTTGACTAACAACTCATAACAAGGTACCCCCACCATTGAAACTGGAATTTCTTTAAACTCAATATATTATGCTTATGAGAGCTGCTACAGCTTCCTGTGTAGAATGCCTCCATTGAAACTCTTTTTAAAAATATGTATTCTTTGGATCTCCAGACAAGGTAGATTGTCATGTGGTTTTGAAAAGGTTTTTTGAGTATCTTGATTGTCAGCACTACCATGATTTCTTACTCAATCTCCTTTCCACACTACTGGTAATGATTTTATTTATCCCTAATGTATTTATATAAATGTAACAAAATTAGGGACAGAGACTGAACTGACTTATTTTTAAAAACTGTATAAACTTACATAGAAGAAAACTTAATCTTTAAAAATGCAAACAACAGAGAAACTGTCTTAACAATCTTAGCTCAAAACTATTTGGAATCAAAGAATGTAAGAGTTACTATCAATTTTGGGAGAAACACTCATGGTTTTTCTCCTGGAAATAGAATAAAACTGACCAGTTCTAGAAAGATGAATATGTTGGACTTCGTGGAGCCAGAATAGGAAGAAAACGGTACACTGGCTAAGCACAGAATTTAAAGCAGACTGGATATGCTTAAGAGGGTTTCACTCAGCTGCATCAAGTGCAATCAATCGTAAGCACTCCCTTCTGAAAGCATCACAAGTTACCTTAGTTTTTATATTCACCAGTTTAGGGTATGTAAAATACCATTATGATTCTGATACAAGAAAGAAAAATTTGCTTTCTACTTGAAGAGTCATATGTTTCAGACTGTTTTCGAAAAGAAGATCACTGACATTTCTTTTCATTGCTTATTCAGTGAAATTCATTGCTTACAATTTTTAGGAAACAGATGGAAGAATATTAAAATCATAGCAAGTGTTTTGAACTAATTGTTAAAAGTCTTGATAGTTCATGGTCATGTTCAAATTACTTTTGAATTTAATTGATGATAAATTTTGCTATTATGTTCAAAGCATTAGGGTTGGGAAAGCTAGATTTAAGTTATAAATAAGAAATCTATGGCACAACACATTCAGTATCTACTTACGATGAATTATGTTATTTTTAAATTCCTCAAAATCAAGTATCTTGTGTACTCTGCCAAAGAGAATATATAATTATAACCATCACATCACAAAGAATAGCTCATTGGTTTCTGCCACGGTAGAATTCGGGACTTAAAGGTTCCGATTCTCTTTGAACCTTCAGTGTTACTGAAGAAATAAAACAACTTCTTGCTTCTTTCTTTTATCCTGACTACAATTATGTCATCACACATTTCACTTTAGATTTGAGCAATAGATATTGTCACGTTCAGTAGAGTTTTTAGAATTCTTTACTTTTTTTGGTGTTTCTAGAAAAATTATTTAAACACACTTGCCTTCAGCAATGATATTTTTTCTTCCTTTTCTTTTGCAAAACAGCTTGTGCTTCTGTGATGCATTCAAGGTCACAGTCCCTACCCTTGCCTGCTGTACATAGGCAGAGCAATAAAGCAGGTAATACTCTCACTCAATTGAGGTGCAGATCTCATTTCTTTCAAACATCTGTGCAGTATGACTCTCCATATTATACCCTAAACACCAATTTTTTTGGTAATATTATCAACTTTACCTCTTTGCATTTTTATTTACATTGAAATGACTCAATCGGGATATGCTGTTGTTCAGGCATCTATAATTTTTAACAACATGAAAAGTAAAAATAAAATATCAGTATTGGAAGAATATGGGTGTGAAGCAATATTATATCTTAAAAAAGAGAACATGGAATGATATTAAATATTAGCGAATAAGCCACTGACATTTAGGAAATCATACTTACAGGAAGAATTGAGCATTATCTCATAATAAGAAAAGATAATGTCAGCGGGGCGGTGGTGGCGCACGCCTTTAATCCCAGTACTTGGGAGGCAGAGGCAGGCGGATTTCTGAGTTCGAGGCCAGCCTGGTCTACCGAGTGAGTTCCAGGACAGCCAAGGCTACACAGAGAAACCCTGTCTCGAAAAACCAAAAAAAAAAAAAAAAAAAAAAAAGAAAGAAAGAAAAGATAATGTCCACTGATCATGCTAGAATTATGTCTTATTTTTCAGCTTTTTCACTGTCTCACCTAAATATTTCATTGCACCAAATTGTTGATTTATAAAAGAGATAATATAGACATATATGAATCAGGAAATTACCATCAAGGGATACAAAAGATATCAAACTAAACTATATACATGTTATAATTTTCAGGCTAATGAATATTTAAAGGACAATTAATTTATTAAGTAATTTTATTCAGACACAGAATTTGGCATTTCAAGAATGAAGAACCCTAAGTTATTTATGTTTTCTACTTAGGTTCTTGAGTAAAGACATTCCTAATGGGGTCAATGACAAGTGAGTGAAATAGTGTCTGTTTGAAAGTCTCTGAACACTGGGTAATTGTTGGGTAATTGCTAAATCTTGTTGTCCATTTCCTACTAAAGCAACTAAATTCTTGGTTATTTGTTTATAATATACACCACCGTAAAAACATTTTTCAGTCTAAATAATTCTTATAGCACTATCTATAGAAAAAATTATTTATAATTCCAAAAGAAAATTATAATTTAACTTGACTATCTGTCCAATTTTATAATTTCCTGTTTACATTATTTAGATATATGCACACCTATGCATACATTCATAGTAAATGTGCTTGTGTTTGAGAATTGTATGCAAAAAAATAAAGTTATCCTTTACATTGTCTAATGACTCTTTCATTTAGGTAACTCTGTTTATTTCATCTGTCTTTTGCACACTGTAGATAAGGCACAAATATTTCTTATGAAAAAAAGATAAATTAACATTTTTAATGAAAACTTGGCCAAAACTCTTAGGAAATGACCTGATCTTTCTAAACTACCATCCTTTGCCTTGCTTTGCAGCCAAGCACTATGAAGAATAAGATGATCTATGTTGTTCATCATAATGACCTGTGAAGACTGTTACTCCAAAACTTAGTTTGTGCCTCTTCATTGGTAGTTACAGCTTATCTGAATAAAAATAATCACATATTACTTCCTGCAAAGACACTGAACAACATAGTTAATAGGCTCCTTATTCATCTGTTAGCTTTACTCCTGTGAGTGTAAATTGGATAAATAAATAAATCTCCCAATAGTAAAAACAATAAAATAAACCAAACAAACTATATGCTATACAAACATAGATTATTAAAACTAAGGATTACAAAAATAGTCTCTGTATATTTTATTTCCCTATACAAATAAACAGTCAAATTCATCTGTGGCCACTGACATTTTTCAATGTTGTAGGCTATTTGTTCACACTAAAACACGGCTTGGCATTTTTTGAGTAGAGATGTTTGCAAATTTCAGAGAATAATAAAATATTCAATGAATATATTATAAAAGACTTAACAAGGTTTTAGGGGCACATAAACACCAAGAGATGCAGTCCATTTGGGTATAGGATATAGGCATTATCACACATGTAAACACACATGTATACTCACAATCAATGTCTAGACATACCATGGGTTTGTTAGTCATTTTACAAATGTTCCAAGAGAGAGAGAGGACAGATCAGGAAAGTATATTTATTTAGGATCTTTCAGGAGTAAAAAATCAACATAATTTTAGTAAACATTTAAACTACCAGTTTCTCAGAAAACTATACTGTGGCACAAATAAAAAATAATTGAGAACTATTTTAATGTCACAACCCATTGAAAAAATTCCTCCTCATGCAATCTTTTGGGTCAATTCTATTGAATTTATTTATATTTTCTATTCAGTTTCTCTTTTCATTGAGTTTTTACACCATTTAGCAGAAAAGACAAATATTTTGAATGGTAATTACTTATATTTTTATGTAAAAATCAAAATATTAATACATAGAAATTGCTAACATATTCATGTAATATAAGAAATAAATTTTTAAGATGAAAATATAAAAATGAAAAACACCCATGGAGCAAGATATTGGAAGGCATTTGGCAGAGTGCACTGTCAGAGGGTGGCAGGCAGGTCCTTTGAAGCTAATGTACTCAAATTTCCTGGGGCTGCTGCCATCTTCCACAGGAGCAGCCTCTGAATGAGAAATATTTCTGTCTAATCCTGTTGAAGACAGATAAGTCTGCCAATTGAAACTGTAAAGTCCTGACAGCCAACGGCATCGGTTTTGTAATAGCAAAAGACTGATGCTGAAATATCAGGAACAGAACAGCATTCTCTGACAGCAAGAAACTAACGTGTTTGACAAGAAATTGGGTCCATGATCATTGCAAGTCAAACAAGATGTCTGTTCATTCAACACCTCAAAATTACCTTCCTTTTCTAAATTCAAGATTCATTTCATTACTGACATGTTCTTTTCTTTCTCCCTCATCAAATAAAAAAAATAATACAGAAATGCACAAGTTTCCTGCATTTCACCAGGTAACAGCCTTTATGATTCCCTTTTAATAAGGACCATAATCAAAAAATAATACAAGGCTTCTTGCCCTGTACTCAATCCCATTGCCAGGCTCATTTATAAAATCTGTTCTGTTTAGCCATTGAATCATTGGACCTTTCAGGTTCTAAAGGAGTCTGTATTCAAACATCCATCAAATCTGAACTCCTTTCAGGCCCCCTTTAGTGCATTCTATCTTATAACCCACAGTGTTGTTCACCATTCATCTTAAGCTGTGTTAACTGGTTTGATAAAAGAAGCACAAACCGTATCCATTTCAATATTCAGTAAAGAAAATTACCCAAATTTTTGGAATAAAGAAAGTGAAACTTCACTATTTTCTGAATATTATATGTAGGTAATATTTAATTTTCCAGTTTTAGATGATCATTATGGATATTTTTGACAGGTTTTAAGACTGTGTGGTTGTTTATCAATACAAAAGTAACACTTTCAGATAGAATCTATTACATGGAAAAGACTTAGAGAATATTCCTAGGTATTTTAGAAATAATGATTATAGAAATGTCCTCCAAGAAACTGATAATCTGACAAAAAGCTTTTAAAATATGGCATATGTTAATTTTAATATTGCTTTAAGGAATGTCAAATATTCAATTTTAATTTTAGCCAAACATTTTAAATACAAATCATGTGAAATACCCACTATTATGCTTTTAAAATGAGTGAAATTCTTTACATGTGACAAACAAATTTACTGTACTTCAGTATATTTTGAGATTCGTAACATGAATGTGGCTTTAGTGTGTATAAATACCTTGTTTAGTGTTTTTTGAAGTCCTGTAATATTATTCAAGCAATTGGAAAATAAGCCAGTAATATGAAATTCTGTTCCTTTTCCATTATAAATGTCTAATTATTTTCCATAACCATATTTTATAAACAAATGCCATTTCATAAGTGCAGCATTTCTAAAATGGTTAGTCATCACAGAACTGCTCATTTGAATTTTGTTTATATTATTAAATGTTTAATTGTACTGTTAATCCTGTAGCGTCCATCACTAGACATTAGCTTGGAATAAACCAGCAAATACTACATTATTTATACTACATTGCCCTTGCTTATAGAACTGAAGAAGTGTTACTTTTATTTGGGCTCATTTAAGTCATTAAAATATGCTCAGTTGTTCACACCAAGGATACTGTATTACATTTGTGTGAACTGTCCTCTCAATTGTGAAACACTTGGGTCCTGACTCTAACCACAAGACTACACTCAAATGCTCCTTCTTTACCCATTTGCCTACTCATATCTTTACAAAGACTTTGTCATCCCTTAAATGACTTAGCTATTGGCTTCATGCTCATCCCTAACATCTTTCTCTCATGTAACACCTTGTTGTGATGTCCATATAAACCATGTTCATTATAACATGTTCCAACAATTCTCAGCCTTATTTCCAAATATCTACTTTACTGGTGTTATATAGCTCTATTCTATGGATAATAATTTTAATATTTATGGCCACTTCACCTTTTACTGTGACCATATTTTCATAAATCTGTATTCAAGCATTTAATTTCTTCTACACTAAAGAAAACCAACTCCTCTGTGAAGCACATCAATTATTCAGTTTCCTGTGCAAAGACATGCTCCCTCCTACTCTGTTTTTGAAGTTACATTAATCAAATACTTTATATTATACTACTCATGTTAAACTCATCAATAATCTCCATGCTTTTCCATCTCCTGTTCAGTTTTACATCATTTGGTAACTGAACCAAATTAGCCATCCCTTATTTTGAAGCAATTGTATAGCATTATGAATTATACATTTTCTTTTGTTGTTGTGTTCAATATTTCAGTTGTTTACTGATCCTGCTTCACCTCATTGTTGCATTCATCAGATAGTTTTGTTTCATTTTGGACCACTTTTGATGAGTTTATTATATTCTATAGCTATGTCACTCACCAGTGTGCCATGAACTCTCAAGTCTTATGGGCAACCAAGATTTCACAGTGTCAGTTCATTTTATTTTATTACCTTTTTTTTTTTTTTTTTTTTTTAACAATCCAGTCAGTATCCCTGAGTCTGCCTTTCCAGTTACTCATCTCATTCCTCCTGCCACCTGTCTCCAAGAGGATGTTCCCACCCACCCTATCCCCTTCAGGACTCCCCACTCCTTGGGACCTCAAGTCTCTCAGGGGTTAGGTGCATCTTCTGTTACTGAGGCCAGACCAGGCAGTCATCTGCTGTATATGTGTCAGGAGCCTTGGGCCAGCTCTTGCATGCTGCCTGGTTGGTGGCTCAGTGTTCGAGAGATCTCAGGGCTCTGGGTTAGTTCAGACTCCTGGTCTTCCTGTGGCATAGCTCTCCTTCTCAGCTTCTTCCAGTCTTTCCCTAATTCAGCCACATGGTTCTCTGACTTCAGTCCATTGGTTGTGTATAATTTTCCACATCTGTCTAGGTCAGCTGCTTGTTTGGCCTCTCAGAGGGCAGCCATGCTAGTCCCCTGTTTGTAAGCATCTGTAATTGTGTCAGGCCTTAAAGCCTCCCATTGAGATGAATCCTCCCATTGAGATAGATCCCATTTGGGTTGGTCGCTGGACCTCCTTTCCCTCAGACTCTTTTCCATTTTTGTTCCTGCAGTTCTTTTACACAAGATTTCACAGTGTCATTTCATTTTATTTTCAACAATTCAACAATTTTGAGTCAGAGTTTTTTACTCTGGGATGGCAACTCATCTTTCCACTTGATGCCCTGTCTTTCTCCTGGGGGTTGACTCTACAAGTTCCTTCTCCCCATTGTTGAGCATTTCATCTAAGGTCCCTCCCTTTAAGTCCTGAGAGTCTCTCACCTACCAGATCTCTGGTATAATCTAGAGGGTTACCCTACTTCTTAACCACCCCCCCCCAAGATTGCATACTTCTAGTCATTCTTCAGGACCTCAGGGTGTCATTTTAAATCATATTTTTCATTTGCCTGTCCAAGATATGTTTCAGCTATAACATATCTCCTGTGCTACACTTTCCTTCAAGTAACACTTGGGGCTCCAAAGTTTAACTCATTTTATTTTCCTCATGCACAACTCACTAATACATCTTTGGCTTAATTGTGCCACACCCTATGGCCTTCATAGTGGTTTTTTTTTTTTTAACTTCCTCATCCAAAATTTTCACTACAAATGATAGTGAGCCCCCCCCTTCTTTTTTAAAAAGAAAAAAGGAGGAGTTGTAAAGTTGTGGGGCAGTGGGCTGTGAGAAGCAGCTAGGTTCTTGGTCAAGCATGAGCTTGGTACCCCAGAACCGTATTGGACAGCAGGAGTTCAGCTCTGATCCCAGGTCCTGGTTCTTTTCATTTAGCTTCAGCCCTCCAACAAACACTCCAGAGAGAGGTCTGTGGTCAACAGTCAGGAGGAACAGGCCTCAGGCCATAGAGAGATTTACATAATATTGAGGTACCTGAAGGCCAGAGGATGGAGCCAATTAAACATTCTTCCCCAGAATGGTGCATCCAGAACCATCCACCATCCGCCATGACATGTAAAGCCTGTAAAAACCCATGGACTTTCTCTTGTCATTGGGGCCATGCTATGAGGAGCCACGGAGAGGCCTTTAGTGAGCCACAGCTGCTGTGCCTAACTCCCAAACTGGAGGAACCTCCAGCATTCTCAGCCACAATTACCCGCAGTAAGTATTCAGTATTGCTATGGCTATCCTTGGTCTTTTGTCCCTCCATATAAATGTCAAGATAATTTTCTCTATGTTTGTGAAGAAAGGCTCAAGTATTTTAATTTAGATTACACTGAACTTGTAGCATACTTTTGGGAGAATGAACATTTTTACATTATTGATTCTTGCAATCTATGAGCAAGGAAGATATTTCCATCTTCTGGTGTCATCCTCTGTTGCTTGAAAAATAAACAAAAACAAAAAAAACAAAAACAAACAAACAAACAAACAAACAAAATATCCTGCACTCTCTTTGGCTAGGCACAATCAGGCCACCTCGGTCTGTTTCCAGGCCAACAGACAGACTGAGACCACATTATTCCTTTTAGCCTGGTTCTGTCTCACCCATACTGGCTCTGCCTCTCCTGAGCTTTGAATTCATAATTCTTATCTCAGTGCTCTTAACTCACTCTGCCCTTAGTTATCTGTTCTCTACCATTTATAACAAGTATGTCCTATCCATACTTGTTACAGTTATTACTAGTTTTTCAAGATTAGAAAATCAAATAGGTTTATTTAGCTCTTCCCACCCAGCTAGCTAAGTTCCAAGGCTGGCTGTTGCCACACCCGACCCACACTCCAATTACCTTTCTCTCAAGAACCCAATTGATTCGACATGTGAAGGAAAATACCACACAATCTTAGTTTAAAATCAACAGGTAAAACAATTGCTGGGCGCAGAACCTAGCATCCTAATTTTGTAAACTAATTTATGTTATAAATCCTGGTGGATCCGCCACTCAAACGACAGCCTCTGGCTTCCTATATTCTATCTGCCTTTCTTGCTCCCGCTGTCCAAAAAGAAGTTCCTTTCTCCAACATTCTGTCTTCCTCTCTCCGACCCAGAAGTCTCTCCTCCTTCTAGCCCAAGTGATTGGTTTCTTGTAATACTTATTTATCAGAGGAAAATTCTACCACAATCTCCCACTCTTTCACAGAATTTCTTGAAGAGTTCATGCTAGAGGGCCTTCTTTTCCTTGAATAGATTTATTCACAAGTATTTATTTATATTTTGTGCCTAATATGAATGAGAATTTTTTTCTCTAAATTCTTTTGTAGTATGGTTGTTATTGATACATAAAAAAGCTACTGGATTTTTGTGTGTTGATTTTATTTCTATCTTGTTGAAAGTGTTTATTAGCTATAAAAAAAAGATTTTCGGTGGGATTTTTAGGTCTTCGTTCTATATATTCCTATAAACTGAAATAATACTGTGATGGTTTGAATAGCTATGGCAATGATAAACTCATGTATTTAAATGTTTTCTCCATAGGGAGTGACACTGTTATAAAGTATGCCCTTGTTGAAGTAGGTGTGGCATTTTTGGAGGAAGCGTGTCACTGTGGGAGCAGGCTTTGCCATCTCCAATGCTAAAGATACACAGGCATATCAAAACCCTTTGTATATTGTATTATAATTGTTTGACACACAGTCTCTTTCTGATATCTGCAGATTAAGATATAGAACTTTAGACTATATGTATTGCCCTTTAAGATTGTTATTATATACCAGAGTATTGTGTGTTTTATTTTTACTTCCATTCAATTCTAGGAATATATTTAGTTGTTGATTTGTTGTTGTTGTTGTTTTTAGTAGACCAGTAATCACTAAATAGTGTGTTCTTTCAGGTCCATAAATTGTTGTGATTTCCGTAGTTTTTATTTCTGTTGATATGTATCTCTCTTACAGAATGGTCAGACCAAATACAGGGCATTATTTAAGTTTGCCTATTTCATTGAGACTTGCTTTGTATTGTAATATGTGATTCATTTTCATGAGTATCCTATGGGCTTAGAAGAATATTTATTCTCTACTATTTGAGTGGAATATATTGTAGATATCTATTAGGGCCATTCAATTTTGATATTATTTAACTCCACTTACCCATTTTTTGTATTGTTGGGATAATCTGAATTTGGTGAAAGTGAGGTTTTGCTGTCATCTTTTATAGTATTGTTGAGCTCTTATGTATTTTTAGATTTAGTAGTTCTGCTTTAGTAGTCACTACAGTTTGTCCTCCATCCTCTCCTTGCAGTCCCTTCCCCCTACCTTTTCTCTGCTGAAGATCCACTCCTCTTCAGTTTCTCTTCAGAAAAGAGCAGGCCTCCCAGGGATATCAACCAAACTTTGCATAACAAGTTAAGCAATCGAGAACACTGATATTGGAGTTATTATTGAAAGACGTATGTTCGTTCCTGTCATTTTGCTAGTTTATAGCTGTTTTAAACCACTGTCTTAGTACTTTGTAGTTATTTGCTGTGACCACTTTTGTGTGTTTATCTTTCTCAATGAATTAAAGTATTTCCTCAAGTGTCCTACATAGAGATGATTCAATTATCAAAACAAATATTTTCAGTCATAAAATGTTTTCATTTTTTATATTTTACATGATGTTTTATTTCTTTATTTTTATTATTATATTTTTTTACTTTCTATTCCTATCTCAACTTCATTTCCTTCCTTTTCTCCCAGTCTCTCCTTCTCACCTCCCCTCCTCCATTCTCCCTTCTTTTCCTTCTCTGAGAAGGAGAGGCTTCCTATGGATATCAGCTAGTGTTGGCATGTCAAGTTGCAGTAGGACTAGGTACATATTCTTCTATTGAGGTTATAGAAGGCAGCCCAATTATGGGAAAGAGATAAAAAGGTAAGAAACAGAGTTAGAAAAAGCCCTTGCTCCTAGTGTTAGGACCCACATAAATACAAAGGTACATATCTGTTACATAAGTGTAGAGGGCCTACGTCTGTCCTATGCTTGCTTTCTGTTGGTAGTCTAGTCACTGTGAGCTTCTAGGGGTCCAGGTTAGCTGATTCAATGTTTTTCTGTAGTTTTTCTGTAGATTTCCTGCCCTTTCTGGCTCTTTCAATCCTTCTTTCCCCTCTTCCACAAGATTTCTGGAGCTCTGGATAATGTTAGGATGTGAGTCTGTGCATGAGTTTTGATCAGCTGCTGAGTGAAGCCGAGAGACCCAACAGCAGCTGAAAGAGTCAGATGCAGATATTAGCGCCCAACCCAAGGACAGAAGCCAGGGATGACCCTGTGGTTGAATTGGGGAAACAATGGAAGAAGCTGAGGACGAGAGTGGCCCCATGGGAAGACCAGCAGTCTTAACTGACCTTGACCACTGAGATCTCTCAGACATTGAGCCATCAACCAGGCATCATATACCAACTAGTATAAGGCCCCCAACACATATACAGCAGAGAACTGCCTGGTCTGGTCTCAGTGAGAGAAGATGCCTCAAGAGACTTGAGACCCCAGGGACTGGGAAGGCCTGTTAGGGTAGGAGTATGGATGGGGTTAGGTGGGGACTTTCTCTTGGAGAAAAGTAGGGGAGGAAGTATGGAATGTAGAGCAGTCAGGGGACAGACAGGGAGGGTGATGAAATCTGCATGTAAAAAAGGAATAAAGAATAAAAATAAATTTTAAAAAAGGACAATCTCATCTTCATATGGGTAAAACAACAAAAACAAACAAACAAAAAACAGGTTAGATAAAACAATTCTGTAAAATAAAAGAACTTCTGGAGTAATCATTATCCCTGATCTCAAGCTATAATACAGAACAATAGTAATAAAAACCAAGTGGTATTAGCATAAAAACAGATAAGTTAATCAATTGAATCCACTTGAAAATTCAGAAGTCAAACCACACACCTATAAACACTTGTTTCGACATAGAAGTCAAAACTATACAATAGAAAACAGAGAGCATCTTCAGTAAATGGTGCTCAACTAACTGCATGTCTCCAGCAGAAGAATGCAAATATATTTATATCCATCACACTGCACAAAACTCAAGTCCAAGAGGATCAAATACCTCAACATAAAACCGGATCCACTAAATCTGATAGAAGAGAAAGTGGGGAGTGGCCTTGAATGTATCAGCAGAGGGGACAGCTTCCTGAACAAGACAGCAGCACATCAGGCAAGAAACAATTAAACCTCATAAAACTGAAAGCTTTTCTAAGGCAAAGGACAATATCAATTGGACAAAATTCTATTGGGCATAAGATAATGTTTTTCTTCTTTGTTCTGGTGTTGAGCACTTTGAGCTATAAACTAGGTCATCCTCTGCATGTCATCCAAAGTGCAATGTCTGGGAGTATCTGGTCCAGGTGCCTGGAGTGAGCTTACCCTGCAGTGTAGGTTTACAGGATACTGACATTATTCCTAAATCTTACAGTCTCCAAATATCAGGACTCTGAAAGTTATAACTTTTATGTACTGAAATTAGGCACAGAGTTTCTGAAATACTTTTAGAGATGATTCAACCAGGTTTTCTTAATATGCATTTGACTATGATTGCTATTAATTTCAAACAAAGACTGCTAAGCACAATATCTAACTATGAGGACATTTCATTTGTAATTAGCCTCAGGAAACTTTCATTACTCATACTTTTAAATTCTCTGCCTATTACACTACTGTTTTCTAAAAGTCAGTTTATTAACACATGAATTTAGAGATCATTGGCTGAATTTCAACTCTGTTCTTGCTATCATTTCAGCTGTATCTCACAAAATGTTTACAGTTATAGTCTATGCATTTTAATAAGAATAAGTACTTTTCAAATAAATATTTTAAACATAAGAAAACATTTCAGAAATAAATGTTCATAACACGATTATATTTCCACACACAGTGATGGTTGTGTGGCATTTTAATTGACAGATATCTTTTTAAAATAAAACCTTTAGTTTTCCACATTGCTCAATCTATTTTCTCCTCCTATATATCCGTCTGTGTTTCAAATGCTTTCTTCATTTTTATATTTAGTGGTAAATTACTAATATCTCATACACTGCCTATATATGGCATGACTGAAGTAATTGCATGTACAAAAAAAAGGATGTTTTATATCCCAAATCAAATTTTACCCAGAAATAAGAAACAGTACCAGAGATCACAATGGACTTGCAATACTAATATGAACTTCAAAACCAATGCAAATCCTGACATTTCACCTAGCTAAGAATTAGTTCTACAGATTTGGGTGTATGTCTCACAGTACTGGAGTTCCTGTGTCCAGTAAGTATTTCCAATGCAGATGTAGTAGCCTCATCACTTCCCTGTAGTCAACTTATAACTCTTGACTTGAATCAGTCACAATCCAGGCTTGTCTTGGCTAGGCTCAGGTAAAAAGATTACTAAAACATCCAGTTATATAATCTGGATGTGGGAAAATTCTATTGTTTCATCTCAGTAGGCAGGTATTCATAACATCAAGATGCATCCAGATAAAATGAAGAATTTCAGACTCCTTAACTATTCCCACTTACAATTAAAAAAAAATCGCTGCCCACATTTTGTTCTCCTCCAAAACCACACACGGCTTTGACTTAAATGTGAAATTTTATTCTCACATACTACTCTGTGTCTACATTTCTTGCGCAATCTAACATCTGTCAGTACCTACACATGTACCTGCTCCCAGTCTGTCTATATGCTTAGAAATGTGAACAGGAAGATGGAAAACAATTGAAATAGGGCATTGAGATCAATTGCACTGGAATGTTTTTAATATACTGAAACTTAAGGAATGAAATATCTAGCACCTAATATAGAATATAGAACATAGAACATAGAACATAGAACATAGAACATAGAACATAGAACATAGAACATAGAACATAGAATATAGAATATCTAGGATATGGTTGAGCGGATCCTTCAAACATGAAAATACATTATTCAAGGAAAAATGAGGTTTCCAGATTTTAGAATGATACTATGTAAGTCTGTTGTTGAGACTATCTATTATTAACAGAAATATGATAACAAAAATAAAAGTAAATTAAATTATAAACTCTGAATTATAACCATTTATACATTATATTATTATTCTATTGACTATATCATTTTACTACTCTATCTTCACTACTATTATTACTAGTTAGTAAAGTGTATTGGAATTATTACTTCTTACAGTATTATGTTGGTCATTAAATAGTGAAACTTTTTATTCATTTTAAATGTATGCATTTATTTTAATGTTTCCTCACGCATGTGCTTATGAGTGTCTGCACAGATACTAGGTTTAGGCATATGAAGATCAAGGTTAATTTGAAGCAGTGTTTTCTCTTTACACTATGTGTGTTATAGGGATTCAATGCAGGACATAACTTAGCTTCAAACATCCTTACCTGCTAAAAATTCTCTTCAGGCTAGCACTGGTGTATATTGTCCTCATATGTATAAAATTTAATGTACATATTACATATAAAATTAATAAATAAAGGTCTTGGAGTATGATTCAGTGGATAATGTAATTTATACACAACCATGAATATCAAAGCTTAGACTTACAGCACTCACACAGAATCTACTCATGTGTAATGTCCCATCTGTCATCCCAGTGCATAAGAGGAACAAATAGGGCTTCCCCAGGGCAAATTGGCTAGCCAGACTATCACAGTTGTAAAGCTCTAAATTTTGTGAGACACTCTGCCTCAATAAGTAAAATAGGGAGTGACTGAGGTGTCCACAAATTTGTCTATATGTGCATATGAATATGTAAATGTGCAGAGGACAGAAATAAGTACATAAGCATTCATACATATCTACATTTGTATAAATTCATCCACAATAAATGGATCCATATAAAATATAAATTAAAGATTAATATATTACATATTATATAAGACAAATAAGTTGTAGCTATAGACTATTCACTATTTAACCATTTACTTAAAAGTCAAACATTTTTCTACAAATGTATAAATGATACAGGGTGAATGTTATATGTAGGTTACATTTATCTGTATTCTAAAGCATACTAATTTAATTCACAAATTTTTTCCAGGATCAGTACCTACAGGTTTTGTTTTGTAGGCTGAGCTTACTTGATAATTCTGCATCATAGAAATTCAAGGAATATTGTAGGCAGAAAAAAGGAATTGGTTTCATTTGATCTCAGAGACTGTGTTTTGTTTCCAAAGGAACAGCTCTAAGAGAAAGGTGAACAAAATAGTATTTAGATTATGCAACTCCAAAGATAGACCATGTAATCTAAAGTAGATTTGATTTCACTGAGATTCATTGGGCACTCATATTGTTTTGAGAAAAGTTACATATTGCCATCTGACATCATCACTATGTAGCCGAGAAAGAATCTTGAGCTTGCCTACTGTTTCCACCTCCCAATTGCTCTGACCACAGTCATAGGATACCACTCAGGTTTATGTGGTTTTTGTTATTGAACATTTGTTTAATGGATTTGTGCATGCTAGGCAAATTTTCTACATGTACAAATATTATACATGCCAGATTCCATTTTAAATGATGGTGTAATATTTTTTAATTCAACACAATTAACTGGAAATACTATAAATAATTGACTCAAGAACTGATGTCTCTGTTCTAACTTTTATGTATCATTACCTTGCATGCTTACCTTATCATTAAGTCTTCCATTTAGTCATTGTGAGAAGATTCTCTAAATATGTAGATATTAAGGCACAAAAAAAAGGGACCTTTTTCTGTTAGTTTAATATTACAGGAAACCTGGAAAATCTCAAATTGTGTTATAAAATAGGAAGAGTTTAGTTTTAAAATGGAAAGAGATGAGTTTGTATTCATTCGTATTAAATGTTTTATTTTTTATGATCAGGAAGATATATTTTGGTTGCCTTCAGTGTTTGAAATTCAGATTGAAAATTGATGTCTATGTAGCAAGTATATTTTGTGTATAACTAAGATAGAATATTGTATTTTAATTCTTTTGTTGTAGTTTAACAGGATAAATCAATAAAAAAGAAATCAGGTGTGCTAAGTAACGAATGGATAGAGACAAACTGTTCTAAGACTCTGTTTAAAATACCAAAATTCTATGTCTTAAATCTTTGGCTCTGCTTAATATTTGATCTAAATAAATGGAGAGATTTACTATGAGGAACACAAGCTTGGACCCAGATTCTACTCTTAATACAGGATCTTACACTATGGTTCATTGAAGTAACAATATGGAGATAACATTATAAAGTAGAAATGATGATTACAAAATATACATATATATATATATATATATATATATATATATATATATATAATATAATCAAAAGGCAGGTGGGCAACAAGAGAGAATGAAGTGAAAGAGCACTGAAAGAGCAGTCAGGTTAGTAAGTGAATAATCCATCATAGAGAGATATACACTTTTACTTGCAGTTTAGAAATACCCAATGAACTCTTTAAAATTCCAAGCTCTGGTTGCAAGCAAATCAATTTTATTTGCTTTTTCTTAGTGAGGCCATGAAATTGTACTTATGTTTAAAAATTCCCTGCAGCCAGTGTTTAACAACATAGTAAATTGTACCCAAAATTGAAAGATATGGATCTGCCCCTCTGAAAGGTGAAAAAATATTCAACTAAATAAATAGTGTAGATAATAGTGTGATATAAGTAGACAATGGATTATTATATACCCATTAGCTTCTAAGAAAGAGGGATAATAAACATGATTCACGAAATGTTTTATATATTTGTTACCATTTATCTGTAAATACATACTGATTTTTGTATAAATGTATATTAAATTTAGCATGTTAAATTTGAAATATTTTTGTAAGTATAATGGATAAATTTTTAAAATGCTATCTTTCTTCTATCAATGTAATCTGTGGTGGTTTAATAAATAGATCTTTTAAAATAACATGTAATGTATTACTTTTAAAATATAAAAATCATCTTTACAAGTATGAGACATATGTGAATTTACCTTTTGCTCATAACCTTAGTCCCTGTAGGAATTTTTTTTTCTCATGAAAAGGACAGTAGATTTCCTTTGCTTCTCTTTAAGAACTGCTGGTGTCATGCTCACATCTGCTCATTAAGGTGCCTGCCTTCCAGTTTTTCTCCTCTCCATACTTAAGCCTTTTGATAGGCAGGGTTGAATTTAATGAGCAAATGTTTATTTAACTTCAGCTTCACTGTATTCAGGACAATTGTTAAGATGTCAGGGAAGTAGAGACAGAAAGCAGCATCAAAAAGTTACAATGCCTTGGAATTTGGACTCATATGAACCTAGGTTCAAGTGTTTCCTCCACCAAAATTTGCACCAACACCCACAGTGTCCCCACTCCTTGTCCAGAGTTCTCAATTAATTTGATTCAGGTGTGTTTGCAAGTCACTGAAATGTGGGCTCCATAGCAACAAGAGCTTTTTTCTCTTTTGTTCAGTGCTCCATATATAACATTTAAACCATTTCACTGAAATCGGCTCAAAGAAAATACTCAAAGGTATTTATTAATGTGGGAATTCAAAGAGGGTATGCTAGTGGTTCTTGACTTCTTGCTCAATTATTGCATCTGAAATTTGGTTAAGGTCAGTAAATAGGAGTCAAAGAATAGGTCTGTGTAACTTGAATTGATATGCTGGCTTTATTTCATTTTAAATCTGCAGAGGGGTGATCTATGTCAAGGCTTTTGTACTTATTATATGCTCAGCCAGAAATACTTCTCTTGCTGATAACAGGACGGCTGTTCCCCTGAGCTCCTCATGTGTAATATAATGACTAGTATGCCAGGGGAGTATGTACCTGGATTGGTTTTTCTCTAAGTGAGATGGAAAGACTTTAGCAGTGTAGAACAAATCACTGCTGCCTGTTAACAGGATGCCTCTGATTAAACCATGGAAACCAGTTCCCAAAAATAGAAAATAGCAGAAGCCATGTTAGCCTCAATTAATCCATGGTAAAGAAAAGAAAAATACTGCCTCAGACAAGGTTCTTAAATTAATGTGAAGTGACTGGAGATGGACTTCATGTTGACTCATGAGCTAGTGAAATTTTATGTAGGAGTGCATATCATGTACACTTAGGAGAAGCATTGTGATATGCTTAGCCTTTTGACCTAAGGAAGAAGAATATGTTTGTCTCTTATTCGATGCCATAGAAATACTTCATAAGTGACTCACATTTGGAGCAAGTGATTCAAGATCTGGAACCTAGACCAGTAGTTCTCAACCTTCCTAAGTCTGAGACCCTTTGATATAGTTCCTTGTGCTCTGGTGACCCCTAACCATAAAATTATTTCTTTTCTGCTCCATAACTACCTTTTTGATATTGTTATGGACCATAATATAAATATCTCATTTGCAGAGTATTTACTATGTGGCTCTTGGTCATGACCCACAGGTTGAGAACCACTGACCTAGACACTCTTTGATAGATATTAGTTGATTGTGCCAGTGCCTTTCACCTGTAAGCTGGAAGAGGAGTTAAGTGTTAAGTTCAGAAATGGTATTAATTTTTTCAAGTTTTTCAAATACAGACTGTATTTCATGCAACTAAATGAGATTGTCAAAAAATAGAAGACTGGGAAGAAGAGTAAGGACCCCAGGGGAAGCATGGATAAAACATTGCAGAGATGAGGATGTACCAGTGGGGCAGTCCAGAAACAAGCCTGAAGTGAGATGCTTTAGCATCCAAGAGTCAAGCATGATGGAGTGACAAATGGCTCATTGCTACAAAGTAAAGAAAGTAGGAATCAAGAGCAATGGTATAGATGTTTTCCCAATCTGTATTCTGCTGCTTTGTTCTACTGCTAGTGCCCTTAGTCTTACAGTGACTTTTCCGCTTCATGAGATCTCATTTATTAATTGTTGGTCTTAGTACCTGAGATATTGGTGTTCGGTTCAAGAAGTCTCAGGCACCAATATGTTCAAGGCTATTCTCCACTTTCTCTTCTATGAAATTTAGTGTACCTGGCTTCATGTTGAGGTCTTTGATTCATTTGGACAGAGACTGGGGATGAGGTTACTCTGTTATACTTGCAGACAGGTGCCTAGCATTATTGTCCTCTGAGAGGATCTACCCAGCAGCTGACAGAAACAGATGCAGAGAACCACAGCCAAACATTAGATGGAGCTCAAGGAGCCTTGTGGAAGAGTTTGGGGAAGGATTGATTGAGGAAACCAAAGAGGATAGGTACTCAACAGGAAGACCAACAGGGTCAACTAACCTGGACCCTTGGGAGATCCCAGCGACTGAATCACCAACCAATGAACAAGCGTGGGCTGGACCTAGCATGTCCCCCACCATATATGTAACAGGTTAGTCTTCATACAGGTTCCCCAACAATTGGAGCCAGGACTGTGCTTGGAACTATTGCTTAAGTATGCTGTTCCCCTAACTGTGCTGCCTTGTCTGGTCTCAGTCAGGGTGGATGTGCCTAATAGTGCATCTTGATGTACCAGGGTGGGTTGTTAACCAGGGACAGCCTCACAGTTCTTTTTTGTAATTGGATATTTTATTTATTTACATTTCAAATGTTATCCCTTTCTCCAATTTCCCTCCATCCCAGAAACCCCCTATCTCATCCCCCTTTCTCCTGCTTCTATAAGGATGTGTTCCCACCAATCCACCCACTCCCACCTCCTGGGCCTTGATTTCCCCTACACTGGGCATCCAGCCTTCACAGGTCCAAGGATCTCCTCTCCCACAAATGCCCAACAAGACCATCCTCCACTACATATACAGTTGGAGCCATGGGTCCCTCCATGTGTGTTCCCAGGCTGGTGGTTTAAACCCTGGGAGCTCTAGTTGGTTGCTATTGTTGCTCTCCCCATGGTGCTGCAAGCCCCTTCAGCTCCTTCAGTCTTCTCTCTAACTCCTCCCTTTTTAAAGGAGAAGGGGATGGGAATTTTGGGAAGGGCACTATGAAATGGGGATTGGGAGGATGGGGCTTTGAAATCAGAATGTAAAGGGAATAAATAAATTATTTAAAAGAAAAAGAAACCAAACAATGGGAAACATATTGTACCTCTTAGCAGGTGATTTAGTTTTCTCATACTGGCATCATTTACATACCAGGATATTAGCCATGAGAGTATTTACTACTTCATAATTTTCTAATTATGAAGACTCTAAAAAGTTGCTAGGGTTTCAGTTAAAATTTCTTGAGGAATGGGGTTACTTATGGTTTCAATAAAATTAACATACTACTTTAAGACTTAGATGCATACATGTTCTGGAAGAGATAGCTACCTAGATTATGACAATATCTAAACAATACAATACAATACAATACAAAATAACATTTTCCCCAGAAAACCAGTGCTCTCATTTATAAGTTGAGAATATGATTAACTATACTGTCCTAATTAAATTGTTTGTGTATTAAATAAAGTTCAAATGGGGTACCAGAATGAATATTGATGGGCATTTTTTTTTTTGTAAGAAAACACACACTTTATGCATGAGTAATAGAAATCAAGGTGTGAGAGGCATGATCAGGGCCCATTGCTGACTAAAGAGGCTTGGTTGATGACCATAAAAGACAGAATTTAGAAGACTTTATAATAAAGTCCCTATAGAATTTGAGCTGTCATCTAAATGTCCTGAGCAAACGCCAATGCATGGGCATTATAGGGAGAATGATTTCTAATTATTTGGATTTTCAGTTCAGTGTTACTTTTTGGTCTAAAGAAATTGTCCCCAGGGCCACTAAACAAAGAATATAACCCCTCTCTTTACTAAAAGCACTAACAAGAAAAATATGCATAAGTCTTGAGCTGCAGAACTCATAATGCTAGTATGTAAATAGAGTATAGCTGACTGAATATATTAGGCTGAGGAACTTTTAGATTGTCCAGAGATACACATCACTTGGCCTGTGTACTACAATGGTGAACAGTGCCTTTGTACTAGTTTTCTGCTGAGTCCTGAAGGTTCACACCTTTGGAATGTTGCAGATATTCCCCCATTCCATTTCAGCTTCCACGTAAAACAGCTCAACTCTGTGTATTAATTTTCTCTAGGAATGACAGCTTCAACTGAAAGGAAAGTAGAATATCTGATATCATCAATTAAAGGTTGTGTATTAAAGCAGGAAATTTTAATGAGATTTTTGCTTTGGAAATTATTGAACTGTTTCTGATTTGGAAGAGTTTCTTTCTAGAGCATCCATCAAGTTTAGTACTTATGCTGATGAAAATGAATTATAGCAGAAGCTTCAAACACTAAGGAATACAGGCCTGATATGCAAAGAGACAGCATTTTCAATTGAGTTAGTTATATCAATGGTATATAGTTATTTTCAGAAGGTTTTCCTAATATGAAGAAAATGAAGCTCAAAATTTACGAAAATATATTACCAAAAGTAATGAGAATTATGAAGTAATTTAATTTCAAGCATATTAATTATTAATGTATTTGCTTTATACAAATAATTCTGAATATCAGTGAAATTATTAAAGTAGAATTAATCAAATAAAATTACTTCAGCAAATCGCATGATTTTAAGAAGGATCAGTTCAGCAACACTGCATATCTGAATAATAATTTTTTAATCCATATACAAGCTAGTTTAATTGAGAACCAAGAAAATACAAGTGTGCACAAACTGTTTGAATACAAACACACTGTAAATTCTGTAACGAATGAGTCCTGCTGGGAAATTGATGGGTGAGGAACAGCACAAGGCAGGATACCATAGAAGTGGACAGCCCAGATCTACATGTAATAATTACAAAATTTTAAGGATTTCTGAACTACTAGCCAAACACCTTAGAGACTGGTAGAAAAAAGAAAGCAACTAGAAGACAAAAATTTCACTGATACGTTCTCCACCAGATTCAAAGTTTGAAATTTGAGATCTGCTTCAGAACAATTGTTTATCCCAGGGGGTGTTTTATTTTTCCTTACTGAAAATAGCCTAGATTATAAACATTTATTCATGCATGTCAAGGTTTCAGCTATAAATGTATATCATAAACATTCACAATCATTGTAAATTATGTATGATTTTATGAAGATCACAAACTTTATAATCCAGAAATTATTCTGGACACCTTGTATATCTTTTAATATACAGACAAGCACTCATGTGCAGGGAATTATGGAGTTTGCCTGGTCTAACTGCCTTGAGATGCATTAATCATGAAATTCTAAGGTTTGAGTCCAAGGTTCCTGGGTCACTGTGTGATTTTCAGTTTTTTGAGAAACCAAGAGACTCCCTCATGCTGTGAAGCACTGGGGCCACCTGTGTTTCTCTGTTTCCTTCATTGAGGATGGATTATCTTGCACTTTGTAAAAGATAGTCTCTATCCAAAAGATGACTGTATTGACTCTTCCTAACCTTCTTCTGTAAATCCAACATAATTTAAGACCTTGAAAATTTCCATTTGTTTCTTAGATCAAATGCAGACTGTCTATGAAAGCCTCAATTCCAAGTAAGTAGACAATACAAACATTCTCCAAGCTATGCATCTCCATGCAGTCAGTGCAAGCATAGAGAATCAGAGAAAGCGAAAACTGCTTCTCTGACTTCCAAATCTAGTAAATTGCCCAATAGTGCTATTTTAAAGTTTTCAGTTCTACTGACATTGAGGTCACTGAGCAGACTTCTGGGCAGCCTGTACTCTAACTGAGAATTTTTAATCTTAGCATTTTATTACAAGGTGAAATAAAAAACAAGTGCAGGAAATACTTTAGGCAGAATTTGGACATACATATATTTTAAAGCATTTATCCAGAGCTTGTTGCTTTGATTAATATCCATTGGTAAGCTCAGATGTTTGCAGTAGTTGAATATAAAGAAAAACACATATTTGGTTTCCTCATATCACAGTTCCTAATGAATATAATAACTTTGACTGACATGTGTGAATTCAAGTGGTGTTGCTGGTCTCAAACGTCTAAAGCAATCATTGTGCTCTGATGAGAGCATAGACCTCTGGAATATGCTTTTGTCCTCTGAATATATCCCACATACTGTGTCATGGGAGCCTCAAGTGCACAGATGTTGAACCATTTAAGCTGCTCTGAGCCTATCCTACCTAATCCTGCAATTGATATAATCATCTGCGGGCACTCACAGGTCTCCAGACGACAAAACTAAGAAAGATAAAAAGACAAGGTGAACTTATGTCTGCCCTCTCATTAAATTTCACAAGCAGCTATGTTTAAGCTTCTATTTTATGGACCACTTAGGCAACTATTAACCTTTAAAAGTGCATTAACATTTTTGTTTCAGACTTTAGAGAAGATATAGACTAAAAATAGAAATAAGTGATGGTTTGAAGTTCTGACTTGCAAATTGAGATTCTAATATTCAAAACATGTTATTTCTACTATCCTATTAATGGAATATTCTAAAATAATCTAGCTATTTGAATTTTCTTCTAAAACTAGATTTGTCGTGAGCTGGTACAAATTCTAGTATAAGGGTCATAAGCATGCTCAAGAGTGCTGAAATACATTGAAGGGGAAGTTACTGACAGTCTATTGCTTTTACATTGAACCATGGTGACGAATTAAATGAATAGACAAGAGATTCATTTAAGAGCAGTATAATTGAATCTATTTGCCTTATAAGATCATAATTAAATGCATTTTATAAGAGCCTTAAAATTTTCATGTTCTAATTTTCATTGCCTGAAAATTATATTCACTATCTTTGATTCCTTTTGTAGATAAACATTTAAAAGTATAAAATACTATATTTCATTTTAATGTCATTTAACAAGTTGCCAAATATTCGTGCTTTGATTATAACTCAGAAAATATAGTTCACTTAACATTAATTTGAGACACTATTAGAAAACATTTTATAAAGTACATATATTATTCTTAAAGATATAATTTGACTTCATGAATATATTTTTTCATGGTATATCAGTTTCCTAGACTTTGGAAACTAAAAATATTATTCATGGAATTCAGAACACTCTTGCAGATTTGTGAAGTCCAGCATTTAAAATCTACAACATAGCAGGATAATTATACATTCAACAGTTGTATTCAGTATTCCCTCCACACAGTGTGTAGTGAATATTGAAACTGTCTTTAAATCAAAATATAAAATTCACAACCTACCTGGTCACTTGAAATTAACACAATTTGTTCAATGATCTTTGCATATAATGGTCACTGCAATATAGTCCTAATAGGCTGGAATGTCTCTAAAAGTGATGAAAATTGACAAGACGTACTCCCATGTACCTCTGTTAATACCAGGTACATAAGGTGAGTAATGAAGACAAAGAAAGATAGGCTAAGAAAAACATGTGGTGATAGATAATTATGTGTTTTCTTAAGCAAAATATAAGACAGCCAAAGCCCAGAACACCTACTTTTTATGTATATTTTCCTTTAAGAATAGGATGTTCCAATTCAGAGTTAGTACCAGTTATAGTTTCCTATACTTGGCTTGTCCTTACCACAGGATTAAAGACTGAGAGCCACAATCAGTGCTAATTTTATATATATATATACATATACATATATATATATATGTATATATGTGTGTATGTACATATATATGTATGTACATATATGTATGTATATATACATATATATACATATGTATATGTATATATATGTATATATATTAAATGTATATATAAATAAATGTATATAAATATATAAAAACAAATATATTTATGTATATGTGTATATACATATATATTAAAATTAAACAGACTTAGGATTCCAAACTGTTGTTTTAAATATTTAAGGCCAAGTCAGGTTGAGGTTGAACATGTAAATGTACTTACTGTAAAACCTGATGAAGTGAGTTTGATCCCCAATAACACATGTAAAGATATAAGAGAATTGATTTTAGCCTTGGATATTGAAGTCCACACATAAGATATTACACATGTGAACCTACACACAAAACTTACTACTGCTACTATTACTACTACTACATTTAAATATATTTTTGCAGCAACATACACTGTGGAATTCATTTATATTCTATAAGTTTGCTACATTTATAATTTCTGCTGTTTCTTTTCTTTTTAGATCAGGAAAATGCTCAATTCTGTATGCTCACTTTGCTAACTTATGGATCCTATAATTATTGAACTGTGTGAATTATAGTGATCATGGTCTTGGTGCTCATAATTCTCATTCTTAATTAATTGGTGGGGCTCATAAATTTGCAGGCATGAATTGTCTAGAAAGCCAGGGTTTAAAATGATAGTTAAGTAATCAGACCCCATACTTTTTAATTTTTAAAAGAAAGTGGAGCTACTATGTAACTTCCCATGTGATGGCTGCAAAGTGAATGTTAGATAGCCTGTTTTTGTTTTGGTAAGCACTAATATTTTGAAAGACAAATAGTACTTGAAGCTTCATTTCATTTGACTAATTTTCAACTCAAGATACTTTGTAAAATTTATTGTGCTATAAAGTTTGAGTTAGCTACAGCTTTTCTGCCCTAGTCCAAATAAGCAACAGTCATCAAAACATCAGTAATTCACAAGCACTGTGTCATGATTATAGCAACAAAACCATTTCCAAATGAAACTAGCATTGATTATCCCCAGGGCTTCTGAGATCAAGTATTCTGAGAATAGTTAATTATGCCCTCAGCTCTGCAGAGTTTTTGCAGTGGCAGGTTCAATTTACTTAGTAAAAATATTGCTTTGCAAGATTTGCAGATGAGTCAATTAGACACTCATTAATTGGGAAGACATTGGAAATGTGGCACTGCCCAGTTGGGAAATCGTCCAGTCCAATGACTAATGTATATTAATGCCAGCATTAATCACCTCTGAGTCCTTCCCCATGCATCTGAGGGGAAAACAAATTATAGAACTATTCAAGAAAATAAAAAGGTTTTGATGAACTTGTAGGGTTTGCCAAAAAAGAAGTTTGAAGAAACCCTCTGAATTATTAAATTTCAAATTGGATAATAAGAGTAATGTGCATACTTAATTAAAATTAGGAGCTTGATATTAACAATGAATATTTATATTGTCATATTGTAAAAATTTTAGAGAATTAAAGGATTTAACATACTTTATAGAGTATAATTTCATCCTTCAAATTTGTTGAAAGGGTGATTGAATTTTCTTTTTTTTATACTTTTATGTAAATAGTATTAAGAAGTTTTTGAAAAATAAACTTCTTTTGCTTTATTCTGTCTGTATCTTTTATCCTTTTATCTGTAATTATCAAACATTATGACTTTTATATACCAGGGAAGTTCACTGTCATATTTCAATATCGCCTATAATTAAAAAAAAAAAAAACAACATAAGAAATAATAACAACCTGAGACTGTTAAGGAACTACAAAGGGAAATAAAGGTTCTGCATGTTTGAGGAAGAGGAAATAGGCAGAGAAAGACAAATAAGAAAACATGGCAGAAGGGGGAGTAGATAATATCATAATTCAAATTTAAAATGTCTAGTTTCTAAAGTTCTAATGAAAAATTAAAAACATATTCAGTTTTCTTTCTAAACACATGCTACTTTAACAGAAGTTTATCTGAAAGTAAAATTGTTCCTTTTACTAGATTGAACAATATTTATTTATAATAAAACTACTTAATTATTAATGTTCCACAACTTTGAACAAATATGTGATTGATTTAGTCATATTCAAGAGAACCATGTAATAAAAGAATGGTTAGCAGAAGAGAATAGATATAGTAGAAGACTGCAGGTATAAAATATATATATATATAAACACTTTGGTTTTCAAAGTGCCATAATTTGTGTCTTGGACTTGTTTCTTGGCTCTTTATTGGGTAGTGGGTAAAAGAGAATTTTCAAATATCTCATCCAGCCATCTACTACAAATGTGTTGTAAATCACATGCATTAAGAAAGCATGGAACATTACACATTACTAAGTAAATATTTATAATATTCAAAACACTAAGTCACATAGAATTTAGACACAGCCTTCAGAACAAAGTCATATAGAAATGGTCTGAAAGATTATTGTAGCCAGGCAGTGGTGGTGCATGCCTTTAATCCCAGCACTTGGGAGGCAGAGGCAGGCAGATTTCTGAGTTCAAGGCCAGCCTGGTCTACAGAGTGAGTTTCAGGACAGCCAGGGCTACACAGAGAAACCCTGTCTCAAAAAACAAAACAAACAAAGAAGCAAACAACAAACAAACAAAAAAGATTATTGTAACTACATTCAAAATTTCTCTGAGTAAGGACAAATTTTGGGTTGAAAATTCTGTGGGTGAGCTGATTTTATTATTTTTCTACCGAGGTCCAAATTGGCTACAAAAGGTGGCCTCTTCAGGTTCCATGTCCACACTGTTAGGCATCTAGGTTAAGGTCACTCTCATTGACACTTGGGAGCCTCCCCTCTAGGTAGTCTCATGGAGACTACACCCCCAAACACACAACTCTGGCATCTGTAGATTTCCATTTATTCTTGTTCTCTGAGCCTCTCTCCTGTGTCTTCTCACACCTGAATCTGAGCTCTTATTCTCCTCCCCCAATTCCACTCAGGTCCCTTCCTCCCATGACTATTTTATTCTCCCTTCTTTTTGGGGGTGTGGTGTGGGGCATATCAGACCATTTTATTTTAAGTCTTGAGCACTAACAGTAGAGTAGTGATATGATGTACATATTAGGTAATATAATAACAACCTTTCATTGAACAGTTCATATAATTTATAGGTTTTGGATAATATTCCCAAATATGTGAATATCTTACTTGTAATAAGCCTGTTAAGAAATAATACATGCTTTGGCTTTCTATGAAGATGTCAAAAGATTTATCATAATTTTTTCTATGCCAAGTCTTGTGTATGAAATAAAAATGGGGAGATGTGGAGAGTTTTGGGGACTGCTTGGCAGGAATCTGGCATTGACCAAAGACAAGGAAATGGGCTTCAGGCAGGAATCTGACATTAGACTAGAAGAAAGAAGTAATTTCTGACAGGACCTAAATTTTAGGCTAGAACAAATAAGTAGGCATCAAGCATGAAAATGACTTTGGGCTAGGACAGGGAAGTAGGCTCAGATATTTTGGTCATCCTGATAAGCCCTTAGAAACAGTGATCATGGGCGTGTTCACATAATTGGGTTTATTACCTTAGTTGTTCTTTGACTAATTGTGTTTATTGTCTTGTTTGTTCCTTGACTATTTGTATTTATTTTATTGCTAGTTCCTCAACCTAGAACTGAACTTAATACTTACTTGTAATTAAAATGATATAAAAGCATATTGGGAAAAATAAAAAATAAAAAATAAATTTTAAAAAACAGTAAAGAAAGTATATGTATTACACACATATTTTATTTATACTGATGAACAAAATGTTTATTTGTATTTTTTAAGTTAAAGTATTTATTTATTTTATTAATCATTTCATTCATTTACATCTCAAATGATATCCCATTTCCAAGTTACCCTTCCACCAACCCCCTATCTCACATCTGCCCTCCCCCTACCTTTTGCCTGTATGAGAGCGCTCCCCCATCCACCCACACTCTCCCCACTCCAGCATCCCCCTACTCTGGGGCCTTCCTCAGACCAAGAGCCTCCCCTCCCATTGCTGTCAGGCCAGGCTATTCTCTGCTACATATGTATCTGTAGCCATGGATCCCTCTATGTACCCTCCTTGGTTGGTGGTCTGGACTTTAAGAGATCTGAGTAGTCAGGCCAGCCTATGTTGTTCTTCCAATGTAGTTGCAATTCCCCTCCACTCTTCCAGTCTTTTTAGCTCCCCCACCAGGTTCCCTGCGTTCAGCCTGATGGTTGGCTCCAAGCATTCACATCTGCATTGGTCAGTTGCTGGCCAGACCTCCTCAGAAACTGCCACACTTGTTGAGCTTGGTGTTGAAAACATGATGTATCCCCAGGTGGGGCAGTTGGCCCTCCTTCAGTCTCTGTTCCATATTGTGTACCTGATCTTCCTTTGAACAGAAACATTTCTGGGTTAAAAAAGCTTTGAGATGAGTTGGTGGCCCCATTCCTCGACCAGGGTTTGTACCTATCTAGTGGAGGTGATCTCCACAGTTTCTATATCCCCCTTCTCTGTGCATTACAGCTGAAGTCAATCCCTTTGGGTCACAACTTTTCTCTGGTATCTGGAAACCTCCAGTGGCTATCCCCAGGTCCTCATCCCACCCCCTGCTACCTATTTTGATTCAATTTCCTGACCCTCTGTATCTCTTTCAAGTCTCCTACAGTTTCTGGTACTGCCACTCTTATTTCCTCCTCCTCCTCCTCCTCCTCCTCCTCCTCCTCCTCCTCCTCTTCCTTCTCCTCCTCTTCTTCTTCTTTTCTTCTCCTTGTTATCTCTCCTTCCACCTCCTATAATCATCCTATTTCACCCTCAATGCAGAACTGAAGCATTCACCCTCTGATCTTACTTCCTTCTATGCTCCATATGGTTTGTAGGTTGTATCATAAGCGTTGTGAGCTTTTGGGCTAGTATCTACTTAGTGAGTACATACCATGTGTGTTCTTTTGTGTCTGGGTTACCTCATTCAGGATGATATTTTCTAGTTCCATTCATTTGCCTGAGAATTTCATGAAGTCATTGTTTTTGATTGTTATGTAGTACTCTATGGTGTATATATAAAACATTTTCTGTATCCATTCTTCTGCTGAGGGACATCTGGGTAGTTTCCACCTTCTGGCTATTATAAATAAGGCTGCTGTGAACATAGTGGAGCATGTGTCCTTGTTATATGATGGAGCATCATTTGGGTATATGCCCAGGAGAGGTATAACTGGGTCTTCTGGTAGAACTGTTTACAGTTTTCTCAGGAACCACAAGACTGATTTCCAAAGTGGTTTTACTAGCTTGCAGTCCTACCAGCAATGGAGGAGTGTTCCTCTTTCTCCACATTCTTGCCAACATCTGCTGTTGTTCCCCATTCTATGTATATTTCAAGCTTCCTCACTTGGGCCTTCCTCCTATTTAACTTCTTTGTTTCTGCTGAGTGTATCATGGGTATTCTATACTTTAAGGGGTAATATCCACTTATCTCTGAGAATCTCCTTCCTCCATTGCAGATGTCATTGTTTGATGCAGATTTGCAACAGCTTTGATAAAATTTTTGTGAGTTTCCAATGATGAATTAATTGTATTGAATACTACTTTCAGTGATAGTAAATGAAGGGTGAAAATGCTGTGTCAAATAAAATCTAGAAAAAAATCTTGCTTTAATGGATGGGGAGTTGGGTTACTGTGCAAAACACTTCTCATAAATGTATAAAAACCACAGTTTGGATCCACAGCATCTACATGAACGCTGAGAAGACATGACTGTCTATCTATAATCCCAGAAGAATATCAAGAGTAGTCATCCCTAGAGCAAGCTGATTATCTAGAACAGCAACTTGGTAAACTCTGGGGATTAAAGTCAAAAGGTCTGCCTCAATTTATAAAGTAAGTAGCATTCAAGGAAAATACCCAATATCAGACTCTGGCCTCCATGATACATGCCTACATAGCACCCCCAAGCTCTCAAATATGCAAATATAGATATAGAGAAATCACAAATACATATATGCACAAACACAAATAGTGAGTTGAATAAATTGAACAAATATATGTATTGTATAGTTTACTCAGACAAATCTATGTATATATTTAGAATAGACTGTACTCAAACTCACAGATATCCATCAGTCTCTGATTGCTGGGTTAGAGGTGTGAAACATCACTTTTGGTAATACTGGAAAATTTTAACAGGGAGATATGCTGAACAGTCTATCAAAAATTATGTCTAGTAAACATTTGTGTTTATTCAAGTACATTTCTTTAATCATTGTATAGTTTTTTCTGAAACACTATTTCATATTAATTTTGAAATATTCTTTCTTTTAAAAGTGCATGTATGTATGCATGCATGCATACATGTATTTGCTTAAAGTTTGTGCACATGTGCTTACAACATGGCTTGGTAGAAAGTATTTTAACTCCTGGACCACATCACCAATCATTGAAGGCTACTTATAATTGAAAGTATAGGTGTCAGAATTTATTATATGAGAAGATAATCTATTCAAGAAAAGGAAAAATAAATTATAAACACTTAAACACTAATTTTAACACTGGATTGTTTCTAAAATTTACAATTTTATATTTATTTATTTATTTATTTATTTATTTATTTATATAACTTGTAATTATTTTGAGACAAGTACTTACTATGTAGCTCAGACTGGCCTTTAATTTGATTCTGCTGTCTTGGTGTGCATATATGACACTCCTACACACACACAATTCTCTCTCTCTCTCTCTCTCTCTCTCTCTCTCTCTCTCTCTCTCTGTATGTGTGTGTCTCTCTCTCTGCCAGTTCTACACTTACAGAACTGTTAGTAGAACCATTCAATATTTAAATATAGATGTGATCTATACTATTTTTGTCATTCTAAATATTAAAATTAAAGTATAAACTGAGTTTTTAAACATAATAATAAAGTAAATTTTATGGGTATATCTAACCAGAATTGAAGTGAAAATATTGTCAATTGATCCACCTCAAGACATAGCTATACCACCGCTGAAGATATACCCAGAATGCTTCACCATAACAAAAGGACACTTGCTTAATTATGTTTGTATCAGCTTTATTTGTAATAACCCTAACTGGAAACAACCTAGATGTCTCTCAACTCAAGAATGGATAAAGAATATGTGGTACATTTACACAATTAAGTATTACTCAGCTGGTAAAAACAGAAACATTATAAAATTTGTAGGCAAATGAATAGAACTAAATAAGATCATCCTGAGTGAGGTAATCCAGACCTAGAACAACAAATATAGATTATACTCATTGTAAGTGGATATTAGCTGTAAGGTAAATGAAAATCATTCTACAATTCACAGACCCAGAGAATCTAAGTAACAAAGGGTTACAGGAGAATACATGAATGCCACTCTTAAGGGGAAATAGAATAAATGTTGAGGGTGGATGGAGAAGGTCTAGTGTAAGCTGGGATTTGGGAACAGGAAGGATCATTGTGGGGAGAACAAAGGGAGAGAGTTTTGGGAGAGAGGACTGGAATCTGGTTAGGGGCACCTTTGGTCAAACTAGAAACCTACTGAAATGGAAACTCCCAGGAATCTATAAGGGCAAAGCTAGCTAAGATTCCTAGCAAAGATGGATACTGAGTCTGAGCTGGCAATCTCCTGCAACCAGGAAAGACTTTCAGTGGAGGAAACAAACACAGCCATAAAAACATTGCAATTCTTTAACAGCAACCAACAGATTGGGAAAAGATCATTACCAATCCTAGATCCAATAGAGGGCTAATATCCAAGATATACAAAGAACTCAAGAAATTAGACTCCAGACAACCAAATAACCCTATTAAAAATGGGGTACAGAGCTAAACAAAGAATTTTCAACTGAGGAAACTTGAATGGCTGAGAAGCATCTTAAGAAATGCTCAACATTCTCAGTCATCAGGGAAATGCAAATCAAAACAACCCTGAGATATCACCTCACACCACTCAGAATGGCTAAGATCAAAAACTCAGTTGATAGTAGATGCTGGCGAGGATGTGGAGAAAACACTCTTCCATTGTTGGTGGCATTGCAAGCTAGTACAACCACTCTGGAAATCATTCTGGCAGTTCCTCAGAAAAATAGACATAGCATTACCTGAGGATCCAGCTATACCACTCCTTGGCATATACCCAGAAGATGCTCCAACATATAACAAGGACATATGCTCCACTATGTTTATAATAGGACATATGCTCCACTTATTTATAATAGCCAGAAGCTGGAAAGAACCCAGATGTCCTTCAACAGAGGAATGGATACAAAAAAATGTGGTACATCTACACACTGGAGTATTAGTCAGTGGAGTATTACTCAGCTATTAAAAATAATGAATTCAAGAAATTCTTAGGTAAATAAATGGAACTAGAAAATATCATCCTGAGTGAGTTAACCCAATCACAAAAGAACGCACATGGTATTTACTCACTGATAAGTAGATATTAGCCTAAAAACTTGGAATAGCCAAGACTCAACTCACAGACCACATGAAGATCATGAAGAAGAAAGACCAAGTGTGGATGCCTCGGTCCTACTTAGCAGGAGTAACAAAATACTCAAGGGTGCAAATATGAAGACAAAATGTGGGACAGAAACTAGAGGAGGGGTCGTCTGGAAACCATTCCTGGGTCTTCTTCATCCCAGGTACAGTCACCAAAGGTAGACACTGATGTGGATGGCAGAAAGTGCATGCTGACAAGAGCCTGATATAGCTGTCTCCTTAGAGGTCTTCCAGAGTCTGACACATTCAGAGGCAGATGCTCACAGCTAACCACTGATCTGATCAAGGGTTTCTCAATGGAGAAGTTATAGAAGACCGAAGGAGCTGAAAGGGTTTGTGGCCCCATGAGGAGAGCAACATTACCAACCAATCAGAGCTCCCCAAGGTCTAAACCACCAGCCTGGGAGCACATAGGGAGGGGCCCATGACCCCATCTGTACATGTAGGGGAGGATGGCCTTGTCGGGCATAGATGGGAGAGGAGATTCATGGTCCCATGAAGGATAAACACCGAGTGGGTGGAAATCGAGGGTGGGGAGGTGGGAGTGGGGGGTAGGTGGGGGCACATCTTCATAGAAGCATGAGGAGGGGGAATGGGATAGTAGGTTCCTGGGTGGTGAAGGGAATGTGCTAAGAGGATAAAATCTGAAATGTAAAAATAATATCCAATAAATAAATAAATTTTAAAAAATTGATGTACAATTTGTCCTACCTATGACATGGTATTCTGTGATAAAGATGGTGCTGAAATTGTGTCAATCAATTCCAGCTTGAGACCCATGCCATGAGAAGAGCCTACCCCTAACATTGCCTGAAGCACCAGGAACTAGAGGTTGTATAGACCAAAGTTATAAGAGAGAAGGAGACATGAGTGGAATAATAATAATAATAATAATAATAATAATAATAATAATAATAATAATAATTAATAAATTCTACATCCCTTTAAAATAAAATACTGTCTTTGTGGATTATTTCAACCTGACACTCTATTTTGTAATACATGCTAGTGAAACTTTTGAAATCTTTGTTGTTTTTACAGGTGTGAACCAGAACTCTTGTCTTAAGAGTCCTTCCTTCTGGTTGTGATCAAATACTTTTTAAAAAATGCCATATCTCCAGAGAGATATAGTTGCTTCAGTTAATAATCATTGCTTAAGCTGTAAATGCTTTATCAAAGCTATGGTGAAAAAATTATTGAACTGATAATTAAATGAGCTACTAATGGGTAACTACAAAAAATATATTTTCAAGCTTCTATTAGTAGGTAAAAAGAGACATATTAAAGTTAATGAGTGAATTAATTAATCTATATTAAGTAAGGTAGAAGGGGAGGGAGGCTAGAAGTCAAAAAATGAATAAAAACAAAAAATGCAAAATAGTAGTTCATGCAATGAAGTTAAGAGCATCTTTTACTAACAGTGTGGGACGTTAATAGAACTATTTTTATACTAATTAGAGATCATTATTTCCATTTTGACAATAGTTATAAAATGAATATATATATTCATTATATATATTATATAATATATATATTAAATATATAATAAAATAATATATATTTGTCATATATATCATATATATCATATATATATGACAAATAGATATTAAATGTAGTATTTATACACAGATTGATATTATTCAACATAAAAAAACCAAAACAATAACATTCATAGGTAAATTCATGAAAATGTAAAAAAATTATAGAGTGATGTCAGCCAGACCAAGAAAGATAAAGGCTGAATTTTCTTGCTCAGTATTCAACATGTTTTGTGGTTGGGTTTGAAGCCAACTCCACAAAAAGAAATTCAAAGACATATTTTAAACCTGACATAAAATATGACTACAGGAGCCATAGTTCTTAGGAAAGAATCTATTAGTTCTCTTGCTAAATGGTCATATTATCAAACTACTTTCTAAATATTTATGTTTATTGATTTTTGCTGCTCTTGACCATAGTCAGTAAAGTGTCTTACTGAAGAGAAAATAGTTAATGCAGAGACATATACCATTTTAAGATGTTAAGCATAAGCAACAGTATCTGCTCTGCTATAAATGAAACACCTATACCAAGAATCAGAAAAGACTATTGATTGGAAGACTTGGATAATATAAAAGATAGAAGGGAGGAGGAAAGGCTATGGAATGCTGACCTCTGGCTAGGACATGGCTGGTCCACATATGCATTCATAGCAACTGTGGTTATCTGCAAAAGATCAAGACAATTAAAAATTCCAGTGTGGGAGCTGGGCAGTGGTGGCACATGCCTTTAATCTTAGCATGTAGGAGGAAGAGGCAGGCAGTTCTCTCAGGGCAAGCTGGTCTGCAGATCAAGTTCCAGGACAGTCAGGACTATATATAGAAATCCTCTCTGAAAAAACAATCTACTAAAAACAAACAAAAATTCCACAGTGGAGGAAGAAAGAATACCCTTTGCCCCACTTCTAGCTGCAAATACATTATTATTAATAGGTTGTTAAGAGAAGACAAGTCAGTGACTTTTAGACTGCCCATGCCTAAGTCGAAGGTACCATATCCATGTCCATTTGGTTTTCTTCTTTGGACTAAAGTGTTGCAGCTAGGGGGCCTTGAACCATAGCTTCTAAAACCTAGAGCCAAAATAATCCTTTTTCCCTAATGTGTTTTCCTTGTGTAATTTTTTTCTCAGAGAAAAAAAAAAGCAACAATCAAAAAATTACAGTAATATATGGCAAAGATATATGTCTTAGTTAGGGTTTCACTGATGTGAACAGCCATCAAAACTGAGACAACTCTTACAGGTACAACATTTAATTGGGTTGGCTGGAGTCATAATAGCATCCAGGCAACATGGTAAGGGAGGAGCTGAGAGTTCTACTTCATCTGAAGGCCATGAGGATATGTGATTGGAAGGATGATCACTTTACCCACCTCCAGTGACGTACTTTCTCCAAAAAGACCACACTTCCCAATAGTGCTACTTCATGACCTAAGTATATTCAAACCACCACAATATACTTATCATATACGTTAACAATGTTCTTATGGTATCATCTACATAAATAAAATATTATTAGTTTTATTACTAGTCCTTCTTTCTTTCCTACAATCCCCTTCCACATTTACGACTTTTGGTTTCCTTTTTTGTTACATTGGCTCCACCTTGAGCTGTTTGTGAAACCTTAGTTTGGAACAATCCATTTGGGAACTTTGTCTGCTTTTGGAGATCAATAGCCTAACTATTCTGTGTAGTTGGTCTTCACTCTAATGTTTGTTGACATTTGTTACTGCAATAGTTCTAGGTTATTTTGCTACATCACTTTAACAAGTCTTTTCATACACCTTATTTACAGAATTACTTTAGCCATGAACCATTTGAGTCAGACTCTTCCGTGGTCATCATCTAGACATTGCATGCCCCATTAATCTCCACTTAACATTTTTATTTTCATACTCTCCAGCCTCTGACAACCGCCTATAATCTCTCTCCTACTCCTGTAATCTCAACTTCCACAATCTATTGACATGAAAGATATTTGCCATAAATTATTGTCACTCTTCCAATATGGTGGGGCTGTGGCTTACACTTGAATGTGGGTTCTGTTGGGCTGAGTTGAGTGGCTGCATGTCTGCCTTTCAGGCAGCTGGAGCCACACTCAGAAGGCAAAAGCGCAGGAATTCAACAGAGTTCACTCCATACAGCACTGTGCTGAATTCAAAGGAGTTCACTCTATACAGCACTGGGCTGACACCGGGCTATGGGAAGCCACAGAGCTCTACTCCAGGCATGGGGAGATCCCGGTGTGAGGTCCCACAGGGTGCTAGAGCTCTTGGGTTGGAGCCACTGGGCAAAAAGATGAGCAGAGATCAACTGGTCTCAGACCCTTGGGCTCCAAGGTACAGCTGAGAGGCTGCAGAAGAGTTGAGACAGTGGGGCAGGTGGGGGTGGTGGTGCATAAAGCCTGGACAGGACTGCAGCCAAAAGGGGGAAGGGGGAGAAGCTCCAGTGTCACCCTGCAGGGTGAATGAGATTCTTGGTCTAGGTAACTTGCTTGGCTGGGTCGTGGCTGTCTCAGCTAGCTCTACTTGGGTTGGCAGCCTCTCCATGGCTAGAATGTAGAGAAGTCCACCAGTGGGGGATTAGACTGTAGCTCATGAATTGAAGGCTGAAGGCCCCCTCTATGGTTATCCACCACGGTGGGCCCCAAAGACTAGAGGTAGTCCATGATTCTAAAACATTTATTGTCATGGTAAAAATTAATGAAGCTGTACCCTGTGTTCTCAGGGAGGGCCTGAGGTTAAATACCTTTTGCAAGTAGGAAGAGGGTCTTGTAAAGAATGCTTAATTGGCTATGCCCTCTGGCCTTTAGGTATTTCATAATAAGGAGATCTCTTGAGGCTATACAGCCTGTAGTCTTGCTCTCTACCTGTGCTATGTGACTGAAGGCCACAAACCTTTCTTTGGGTGGAGCTGTGGATGGTTGATGCTAAGTGAAAGGAGCCAGGGCTGAGGAGCAATGCTGAACCCTTTAGGGTCTCTGGGGTTTGAGGCCTGTGCTCGACCAGGTACCCAGCTGCCTCACACAGCCCACCCCCCACACACAATCCCTCTGTTCCTTTCTGGATTCTCCCTGCCTTTCCCTTCACTTTGAGAATCAGGAGACTCCTTCACTCTGTTTCCAGTTGTTTTACCCTAATTCCCATTTTCACTTTCCATCAGATGAATTGCCTATGTTATAAAGTATCAATGATCATATTCTTGGATATGTATTGGATTCCATAATGCCTTCTCTATTTATGAATATAATGGTAGAATTCTGTCACCACAGTATGTCTATAGCATTTGGACTTCTTGCCCCACCTTCTTGCTTATTCTCATCAGCATTCAAGCAACATATTCCTCATCTTAAAGGTGTCTGGATGAATCATATCATCAGCAACTGATGGAGAAATTAATATTCCTTTTGCTGCCTTTCCATTTCTATCCAAGTGCACTGACTTCCTGCTCATATTGGTCTCCTATAATTCTGAGAGACTACATCCATCAATGCTGAAGCAACATAGGCATTACAGTTATACTCTTTCTCTGACATCAAAGGTAATAGTTAACTTGTTACTGATGATATTCTTTCTGGCCTAGCTAAGTACCACTGACTGCCTACTGCCATTTCTGCAGAGACGTGACTGGTGGTCCCTCTTTGCCCCTTTGACTTGCTAAGGAGCTACATTTCTTATAGTTCCTAATTCTTTCTCTAAGAACAACTTTAATTGGTAATAAAAAAGCTGAGTTAAGAAGTCAAAGAAGAAAATCAGTTAATTTCCTCCTCCTTGACATTTTTATTTTGTTTTACTGAACTATGAAAATAGGAATAGGAGAAAATGTAGATAGGCAAGGCAAATAGAAAATTCTACTTAGGCTTCTGAGTTATGGCATTTTTCTTTAGAGACCCAGAAACATGAGCTTTCCAAATGCAGTTTTTTGAAAGTTGGATGATGTGTGTGCCATCTATGAGGGATGGAGAAATAGCTTTAAGTAAATCTTCCAAAGAAGCACTGGTTTTACACCTCAGTTCTCACAGTGCTTGGCCTGGTAGTTTATTTTTTATGGCAGTGTGCTTACTGTGCACCAGCGTAAAATATCCACACTTATCTTTCATCCTAGAAAGATGTACACCAAAGACACTTAAATGCAACGCTTAATTTTGAAATCATTTCTGCATTTTCTCTCAGATGTATACAATATCTGACCCTGTAAGTATTTTTATTGAATGGATTTTATTCAAGTTTGTAATATAAACTGTATTATGATAAATAGCTCAGCTAAATAGCTTGACAAAATATACTTATTTGTAATACTGAAGTTTTTCACAGTAATACCTTTGCCTTTCAATTTTATTTTGCAGCTACATGTGCATGACCCAATACATAAATACACACAGGCACACACACACACACACACACACACACTGACATTCACACATGCTGACAAAAAGTTTTACATAGTATTCATACCAGACCTGTGCTAGTTTCTGTCAGACAGATTTAGTTTCTCCTATGAGAGGTCACAATGCAATTTACAAGTAATTAAAAGGTAATGAATGTGCTGAACTGAAACTACTGCCTAGAAGGCTTTTTGTGTGTTCATGGCAGGAACAGATAGACTGTGTCTCTGTTGTCCCTGGTAGTAATTTCTTCAGGCAAAATGGCAATGTCAATGGCTGCCTAAAACAGCTCAAACGCAATCTATGTTCTTTTCTGCAATGTTTACACAGAGAGTTATGTGTATGTCACTGGAGCAACTGCATGAATCATCCTCCAATTAGTTTACTCAGCATGGGCTGTTTTAAGAGCCAATATTGCCTCTGTGAATTTTCCAACGCACACAAACAACAATACATGTTTTGTAATATTGAATAATGACAGTTGTTAGCAGTCTGTGAATTAGTACACTGCCACATCCTTGCAGGTTGAATGCCAGTCCTCTGTACACTGATCCTATCTGGCACAGTGGATGATGGATATTCTATGTGATTAATGTGGACAGTCACAATCAATATATTAAATGTGATTCTAGACATGGGAACATTAATTTATTCATATGATACGGGTTCTTTAATATGTTAAAATTCATAGTATTTTAATAAAATGATAACTTTTGTATCGCTCATTTTCTGATTTATCCTATCTTCATGTGGACATATACTTCTCAGTGTAGTCTGGAGCCTATTGATCATTCTATAATAAAAAGTGATTTTTAAATATATTTAAAATAACAATTATAGCTCACATTTTAAAACTGTCAACACTGTGTGTTTTCTTAATTTTCCTTATAATTACATTATTTCCCCATTGCTTTAATATTAGTTTTGAATAAAATTCTAGCTCAAAAATCTAGATTCTTTTTTAAATCATTTTAGGCTGATACTGGTAAATTGTTTAAAACTTACCATACGAAAATGAGACAAAACAGTCATTTAAAGGAATCCAGCAAAAGCTTGTTTGGTCTTCAGGTTTGTTGGTGACATAATGATACCGTTGAGTAATATAACTCTCTACTTGAATTTCTTTTCCATACTGCAGATTAGTTATAATTCTTAAAGTCATATTTATTCCACAGTAAATTGAGTTATAGATTTCTCATAAGCCTAGGGGTTGTCATAGAAGGTAAAAGGAATTTAAATTTTGTGTTGTCATATTATTGTCATATTACGTCTTATGCATAATCATGTACAATTTTAATAATGTTATTTAAATATCCCATCAAATAATGTAGTTCAACTTTCTAATGCTATGAAAAATACCCAAGGCAACAAAACTAAAATGGGATGAGGCTTATTTAGGCCTTACAATTTAGAAGGCTTGATCCAATGTTGATTTGGCTATAACACTCTGTGACCAGTGACATGAAAGAACTTTCTGGTAGTAAGTACATGTTAGTGTATGCAGCTGTTCCTCTCCTCATGACTGGAAAGCAAAACAGCTATCAGGAGAGGTCTCTCCAGAGCATACTCTCAACACCTGAAGCACACTCTCAGAATTTATCTCCAATGACCTAACTTCCTTTTCAAAAGCTCCATCTACTAAAACTTCTACTCTTTCTCAATATTGTCAGAGGCTACTGCTAAATGTAGAGAAACTTAAATCTAGCAACAAGGCTGCTTTGGCAAGGGATCACTTCCAAATAGCTCCTAGGTCTGTGTGATCTGACTGGAATGACATACCTTTAATTCCTCAGGGTAAAGTACAGACTCACCCTGCCCTTCCTTGGTCCCACCTCCCACAGTTCCTCATCCCATTCCTCCTCCCTGTTGCCTCGAAGTGGTTGTTTGCTCCTCCAGCAGACCTCCCTCTTCCTGGGGGCGTCAAGTCTTTAGGATTAAGCACATGTTCTCCCACTGAGGCCAGACCAGGCAGACCTCTGCTATATATATCCTACGGGCCTCAGTCCAGCCAGTGTATGCTCCTGGTTGGTGGCTGAGTCTTTGGAAGCTCCCTCGGGTCTGGGTTAGTTGAGACTGTTGGTCTTCCTACGGGGTCACTCTCCCTTTCAACTGTCTCTAACTCATTCTGTCAAAAATTTCTAACTCAACATTTTGTCTGCCACTCAATTAGATGTCACTTTCACACTTGGCTGGTTTTTTTCTGAGAGGAAGAAACTGTGAATACACACCTTTAAACCCCCCAAAATAAGGGCAATATTGATTTGGAGAAGAAAATAGCCAAGTTTGAAAGTGACAACTAATTGAGGGGCAGACAAAATGTGGAATGAGAAAGATATGACAGACTGAATCAGAGACAGGATATGCCCAACTCACAGGAGAACAGCATAGGAGAAACAGGCTACTTCAGAAAATAGCACAGAAAAGAGAGCTAAAATAAAAGAGAGAGAGAGAGAGAGAGAGAGAGAGAGAGAGAGAGAGAGAGAGAGAGACAGAGAGACAGAGAGACAGAGAGAGACAGAGACAGAGACAGAGACAGAGACAGAGACAGAGACAGAGACAGACAGAGAGACACAGACACAGAGACAGAAACAGAGACAGACAGAGACAGACAGAGACAGAAAGAAACAAAGAGCAGGAGAGAGGGAAAGAGAGGGAAGAAGAGAGAGAGACTGAGAGAGAGAGACACACACATAAACAGAGACTCAGAGAGAATGAGAGAGGAGGAAGTTTTACAGAAACAAGTTGTAAGACAAAACAAGTCACATAATGAGAATGAGCCATTAGAGTAAAACAGATTTTCAGAATTAGTTTGAGGTTAAGCAGAACAACTGAGTGAGAAACTGAGAGAAGCTGTTTTGCCCATTTAGGATAGCGAACCCTAAAGACCACCAAGATGTCAACTCCAATGAGGGATAGGTAAGAAATTTCAAGTTTCTGGCTATTAAAAATAAGATTGCTATGAACACAGTGTGGCACAGGTCCTTGTAGTATGGTGGAGCATCTTTTGGGTATATGCCCAGGAGCAGTATAATTAGCTGGGTCTTCAGGTAGATCTGTTTCTAATTTTCTGAGGAAACTCCAGATTGATTTCCAGAGTGGTTGTACCAGTTTGCAATCCCACCAGCAGTGGAAGAGTGTTCCTTTTTCTCCACATCCTTGCCAACACGTGCTCTCACTTGAGTTTTTGATCCTATCAATTTTGATTGGTATGACATAGAATCTTAGGGTCATTTTCATTTGCATTTCCTTGATGACTAAAGATGCCATTTTTTCAAAGACAGTTGTCAGTATTAATAAAGAAAAGAATATCATTTTCTTTGTATCTGAGAAACAGGATTTTAGTCAATATGTGATAACAGACATTACAATTTGTACTTGATTGTAGAAACAGGAATCAGATCCTAAATGTTTATTTCAGTTTTGCTAAAAGTCTAAGGTACAAAAATGTACAAATGTAACATATATTGTAACATCTGTCTCTCTTGAATATCTTGTAACTATTTAGTGCCTTTATTGAAACACCTAGGGGGAGAAGAGAAAGGAAGATGTGATTGTTTCACATTGATAATGCTTTTTCATCAAAACTTAATTTCTGGTTATCCCACTCAAAAACATCAGCAACAAACACCCTGAGCTGATTAGATTTCTTCCCCTTTGATCTTGCAAATATTTCCACTGTTTTGGTCATTTAAGTAGTAAGAAAAAAACCTCATTGTCATATGTAAGCCCTTGATTCATCTCTTTCCCCTCACATCATCAAGGGGGAAATCTTGTTGGCTCAACTCTGAGAAGGAAATTGGAGTGATGGTTTTCCTGCCACTGTGGGAATAATGCTCTGCAGCTAGCCTGCCGTCACTTCCCCTTTGAACAATAACCATCTCTCAACACATCAACTTTAACACCACTATTCTGAAATATGTAGATTTATTAGTCAGTTTACTCCTACAAGATCAACTGGGTATTATTTGGTCTTTAAAGTAGTAGTAGTGGCCTCCATAATATGATTGCTCTACTCTTTTCTAACCCCTACTGCTATCCCAGACTAGGCACATCATTTTTCACAACACAGAACGCTCCTCTGTCCATCATTCTGGCTCCCCAAAGCACTCAATCTCTTGCCTTCAAGTCTTGGCTTATGAGTTATATCATCAAATTTTAACTTCCCTGATTATTAAAAAAATATGTACACACAATTTACCAAGTGGAATTCTTCATTGTAGAGCCTGCTAATCTTGCTGCACAACTAGTCCTTTTGCAGTACTTTAATATAACTTATATTCATTTTCTCTTGTTATTTAATTTTACATGTCTGTTATCCCTTTAAAGGTTCATCCATCCAAAAAAAAGGCTTCATAAGGACAGGCATATTTGTTTCATTTATTTTGCCTAATGTATACCTAGTACATAGCTTACTCTCAATACTAATTTGAACAATTTACTGAAATCTGTCTACAAGCATGTAAATGTAAAAATATTACAAGGATTACCATATTTTCATAAAGCTTTTGATTAATTAGAAGGGGATTGTAAACCAACACTCTAATAGGACAGCACCTCATTTTAAACACAATTGTTTATATTCTCATCACTGTAGGTAATCAATCAAAATAGCTTAATCTGAGCATTTAATGTCCTCGTGGTTTCCAGCATTTTGTAAAGAAGCAATAAAGACATTAACCTTAATCAAATGTTCTAAATTAACTTCAAATGAATGTTAAGCATACACACTGTGATTTTTTCTTCTTAAAATTTTTTTAATGTAGAATTTTCCTGCGATTTCCATTTTTGAATGTAATTTATCCAAGGACACATAAATGAAAACTTCATGAGAATTCATTGTTTTTAAAAACAAAACAAGTAGAGTCTCAGATAAAATAAAGTTAGCAGATTTCATAGCATAAAATGTACTGATATTAAAAATTTGAAATATGAGAATGATAACAAAATAAAAATATTATAAGTATATGAAAATACTTGTGATTATTCAAAAAAGAAGAAACTTTACATAGTGTTTTAGGAACAAGTTAGTTAAAATGGTCAGGTAGTATTCTCATTTCTCTTTGCAGATTCTAGCCTCACCAGGATACCCTGCACAACAGAGCAGGCTTTGAAGTTCACAAAATTTGATTCGACATTGGCAAATCAACCGACTTCAAAGAGATTTCCACTGCTGAAGAGTTTTCCTGAGTTCAAGAAAGAATGAAGAATACCAACTTCCTGTGAAATCTAACTTCAGAATACCTCATACCTTCAACAAAATAGAGATTTGAAAGTACAGTTCTACCCAGATATATTTGTTTCCTTTTAATTTGCTGTTTATTGAAAATTGTGATGCAATAATACAGAAACTAGAGGCTGAAAGCAGAATATCTTGGATAGGAAGTTGTGATGGAGGATTATTTAATTTTAGAGAAGACACAACATTGACATTAACTTGTCATCTCTGCAGCCATGTTTATATCTAACTCATTTCTACTTTCTTCACAGTTTTCTCAATACTACATTCATTTTCAATATCATGTGTTTTGAAGTTTGGTTTTGCTTAATAATGGTTTTATTCACATTTTTCTGTTAGTTTCACACAGGACTCAAGGCTGAAAATTGCTCATAGGTTTTCATAGATGTGTCTTTTCCCTTTGTCATTTTTTTTTGTGGTCCAGCATTCTCACCTATCCTTACTATTATTCCTCATCCAAATCTAGTGTGGTACATTTAAATGAATAGCCATATAATTGTTTGTTTCATTGTGAGGTCTTTTTAGACCCTCCATCTTTCTGCAGTGTCTCTTTTTTATGAGAGAGTATGTCATATTATGTTCATATTCGTTTTTATACATACATGATTACAATTCATGTAGAGTTATCAAATGAATCACTTTCACTGAGTTAAAAAATGAGAATACTTGTTTTGAGTCAAATTGCTACATTAGATTATCACAAAGTCATTCTTGTGAGATAAAACATGAGTTCAGGGTAATCATGAAGTGATATGATAGAACTTATCAGTTGTTTAAAGCCTGTTGATTGAAGGACTTGATAGTCTCCAGCTCATCACAGCTATATACTTTCTGAGATACAAAATCACTGTGTAGGTATTATCTCTACTAACTCTCCTAGAAGTCATATTGATTTTCAAAAGTAAACTATTTGAAAAGCATTATTTTTGAAGAGGCTCAATAGACTGATATCTAATAACTAAACTTTCAATAACGTGCTGTGTTTCCACCTAGTTTTGTAGGTGTAGCCCAACCACTAAAGATGTTATTGATTTCCCCATTTTGCTCATTAGAACACTAACATTTAGAAATACAAATAACTGCCTGATATACACTCTGATTCATACCCAAGTGCAAGCTTTGCACTTATTAGAAGGCAGAACCAAAAAGCACCCAGAAATCATTGTGTCCAGACATTCATCTTATACATAAGGAAACTGAGGCAAAAATGGTTTTATGATCAAAAACACACACCTCTGAAAAGTAATACCCCACTACCGTCTGCCCTCCACACTTGCTGTTCAGTCTGTGAGTCGGCTGCTTATCTCCAATCCATCCACCTCATAAGATCCACAGCTTGCACCTTCCTCTAATGGTCAATTCCTTCATCAGATGTATTTCTGCCAGCTGAAATTCATTTTTTTATTCAGAGTGGAACTTCACATCCCATTTTGAACTTAGAAAATTTAGGAAAATGGAAATTTTAAATACACTCTTTAAATCTCTATTGTTTTTAACAAAAATGTATTGAGTATTTTCACCATTTACCATTGTTAGTGAAGTTTAATCTTTTCTGTCAAAGGGCTGGAGAGATACCACAGAAGATAAGGGTGCATACTGTTATTGCAAAGGCCTCAGTTTGGTTTCCAACACCAAAGTCAGGCAACTTTGCAATGCAATGCTAAGGCCAGATGCAATGCAAGGTATCTGGTGGCCCTTTGTGTTCTCTGTGGTATCTGCATTATTCCCTCCCTGTCTGTTTCTGTGTCTCTGTCTCTGTCTCTCTTTCTCTTTCTCTCTCTCTCTCTCTTTGTGTGACTCTTTCTCTGTATTTCTCTCTGTGTGTCTTTGTCTCTCTTTCTTTATATACTCCCTCACACACAATTGAGAAAAAAATGTCTTAAAATTTTTCAGAGAAATGCTTTTCTTCTAAGCTAACTGGACCCCATACCACAGATCCTATGAGATATTCAGGCAATTCTGTTATTTCTGGTGCTGTCTTCAAACTTACATGGGAAAAACACAAACAATCAAACTCCCTATGGGTTATGGCACTTTGACTTCGATAGTTGCTATTGAGACCATTTCTGATGTTCTTCAATTCAATAAGAAAGCATGTTTGATAGTTATTGTAACTTCTGTTCTTTTCTTGTGGTAAAACACTCATAGGAAAGAACTTAAAGATGGACATTTCTCTAGCTTATGGCTTACAGTACATCATTTAGGGAAATCAGAGAAAGAATGATACAAAGAAACCATGGAGGAACAATGATTTCTGGCTCACTCACAGACTTCTAAGAATTTAGCTACACTTCCTATATAGCTCAGGATGAAGTTTCCAAAGAATGGTGCTTCCCACAGTGCACATGGCTTTCCTACCTCAATGAGCAGTAAAGATACTCCCTCAAAGTCATACCCACAACCAACCCAATGACACAATAACTCAACTGAAGCACTTCTCCCCCACTCCAAAAAGATATTCTAGACTGTAAAAATGAATTATTGCTAACTGGGACAATAGCATAAGCATCCTGAATCTGTTTAATAAAAGTTAGAGCAAGGAAGATTTAAACATTTAGTTCATTTTAGAAAGTCATCAAATTTTATCAGAATTAAAAATGAATTTTTTGAAGGATTATCAAAGAAAAGCCAAGAAATGTTTTAAAAGGCATGGGAAAATAGTATTTTATAAGTTTGCTTCAAATTACCTATATAATACCCACAGAGTATAGATAATAGATGGGTAGATAGATAAATAGATACATGCATACATACATATACAGATAGATATATAGATGATACATACGTATATAATATACACATGCATAGTTTATATTTAATTGTGTTACATAGAAAGATACTATATAAATCTATATATTTATAGACTACCTAACACAATCCTCATTACTGGGCATAGGAAACTTCTCTCAGAGTTGATTAGGAGAATGTAACAGATTCTCAAACATGTACACTTTTGACATGGCCCTTAGTTGGCTCTGAAATCTTGAATGTAATACATCACACACTTTGCACACGGGTCTTGGAATAATTAAGCTCAAACTTACATAGTTGTTACACTTTGAATTCCTTTCTGAGGAAAAATTCTCATAATATCAGAAGTTATACTAATTTCAAAGTGGAAGAACAATTAGTAGTCCTACACAGCAGTAAAACCTATGGATAACAACAATGACTGGCCTAGGAAGATATACCAAAGGGTGCAGTTTTTATCCTGAGGGTAACCCACAGCTGTTAACCAGCAGTTTAGGCCAGCTCAGAGAGGATATTTCTGATTGCTACTGTAAACATAACCAACTCTTATGGCTAGAGAGTTCATAGACCATAGAAGAAAGCTTACTATTGCCAGTTTTCTAAACCAAAATAATTTGCAATTGTTTTCTAAATGCTTGTCCTTTTCCCACAGATATGTGTAGTTCTAACTATTCTTCAACCAAACTTTTTTCCCTCAACATATGGAAAGCATTATAGAGACCTAAAAAAAAAAGTAAGTTTCAAAGAGGCAAAACAATCCAGCTCAGGATGGCTTAAGCTTCACCGAGAGATATGAATGCATAAATTGAATGTTTCAGTGTGGTATGTTGGCACAATAGCTTATGTTCCTTCAAAAATAGAAATAGAAATAGAAATAAAATGCAAAGTAACTCAAGTATAATGCTTTAGTTTAAACAAAATTAGGACAAAAAGACATAAAGAAAACTATTAAAAGAAAAACAAACATTCATTAAAATAATTTAGTTATGTTGTTAGTAAAACACAAACACACTAGAGCAGATTAAGATGCTTACTTTAGATATTTGGGGCTATAAAACTTTTACATAGAAGTGTTTTAGTACAAAACATTCACCATTAAGCAGATTTCCTTTCCTACTAGGAATACAGCCAAACTAAAATTTGTTTTCCTCCTTCCTTTCTTCATTCACTCCAGTAGTAACATTCAAAGGAATATGAATGAAAATAATAAATATGATTCAACATGTAAATATACAGATCTCATTGGACTCAGAAAAGGCCATGATGCACTCCTTTTATGAGTCCTGTAAGCTCCCCCCCCCATTCTGTTTTTGTACTAATAAACATAGCCAGGTCAAACACAAACAAGCTATTGATGAGAAAAGCGAGATTGCTAAGCTATTACCTATTAGACAATACCGTAGCCATGAAGCATGTCCTTTATGGCTATAGGATCATTTTATTCTTCAAGTAATCTTGTTCTAATATGATACATTTTCGTTTTCAAACAAAAATGTAACCCTTTCTTGGTAGATAAACGGTAGTTGTACATGATTTGTTAAATCACCAGATGCTAGTGCATTGATTACAGAGATTGTTATTCACAAAATATTAAAATCTAGATCAGTTTATAAAATGAACAGATTTCAATTACAAACAGAAATTTCAACCTTTCACTTTGTTCTCTTGGCTTTAAAATTGATAGTCTGCCATCTTTCTTTTAATTTATTTTTAATTAACACTATTAACCAATTTTATTTAAAATATTATTGTTTTATTTTTTGTTTATTTAATTTAGTGTATGTATCAGAGCTCTACTACGTGTACACATACATGCAAGAAAAGCACATCAGATCCCTTTACAGATGGTTGTGAATCACCATGTGTATATTCGAATTAAACTCAGGACCTGTAGAGGAATAGCCAGTGCTCTTAACCACTTAGCCATCTCTCCATCCCTAACCACTTTTATCTACAATTATTCATGTTAAATTTTCATTACTCAACCCATCAGTTTGTTCTCTTTCTGTGTGACAATTCTACTGTGGATGTGTACAAGTGATTAGGCAAAGATATAAAGCAAATTATGACTCATCTTGGTGGTCTCTCCTGAAAATAGTTGAGGAAGAGAGAGCATACATTTCTTTTCAATCAATGTCATGGATGAGGTTATCTACTGGGGTTTAAATTAGAATGTCTGTAAAGTCCTGATTTTTAAATTAGGTTTTAAGTCCAGAGGTCTGTGTGCACTGTAGCACAATCAGTTCATGGTTTAGTTGAACATAATAATTTTTTAAAAACTATAGTTTATAAAAATGAAAATATTATGTCCTTTTATTTTATTTTGTTCCTCTTAGCAATTGTTTAATGTTTTTAGACAGAAACTGCATGTGGTAATGTATGCTGGTAATGCTAGTATCTGTGGGAATGAGAATGAAGGATTGTGAGTTCTAAGCCAGCCTCAACTCACAGAAAATTCTTGAAAAAAAAAAAAAGAAATAATATAGTCTAAGAAATTTTCTGTTTGTTGTTTGGGAACAGGGCTTCTCTGTTGTAGTCTTGGCATCCTGGAAATCACTCTGTAGACCAGGCTGACCTCAAATTCAGATTGTGTCTCTGCCTCTGCCTCTTTCTCCAAAGAGCTGGTATTAAAGTTGTAAGCCACCACCACCCACCTTCCAAGCTATTTGTAAAGGATGTCTCTATACACTAAACTTTAATTTCTCATTTTATATTGCCAATATAGTATTGATACTTTTACAGACTAATATTTTCTTTTTTTACTTTTTTTCTTTTTTTATTGGATATTATATTTACACTTCAGATGCCATCCCCTTTCCCCATCCCCCCCCCCCTTAGAAAGCCCCTATCCCCTGCCCCTTTTCCTTTTTTGCATTTATACACTTTTTAAAAAAATGTTAATCAAAGACTTTATAAGTTTGGTAATGCTCAATTAGAGGTGTAACCCACTACCCAACCTAGGTATATCTTTGACTGGTGGAGACACGTGAACATCTGCTTCCCTGTCTCCCCCCTCTTTCTCTCTCTCATCACCTAGCTTCTCCTCTCCTTCTTCTCCTCCTCTCCTTATTCCTTCTCTTCCTCTCAGTACTCTTCCCACCTTAGCTCCTCCTATGTATCTCCCTTCTTGTTAAAATAAAACTTTTCTCTCAAAATACAATTAGAGCATAATTATGCCAATTTGTTTAATATTTTCTTAAAATGAAAATCAATTAAACCTAACTGTATCTCTTGTTTAAACCTTGAGATTCTTAATTCTATTTACACAGTGACTCAAAAATTGAATATTTATTGTATTTTCAAATAAATTCAGGCACTCTACATTATTATAAGATATACCTTCTAGACTTATTCATCTCAGTATGGTTTTTCTCCCTTAAAAAATGTTTTATCTGCACACTCACTGTACCAGTGACCTCCACTATTCTCAGACTGTGTTAAATGCACAACCCATACTCAGTATCTCTATTTTAAATATTTACTTCTATTTTTATGTGAATGAGTATTTTTTTCCTGCAAATATGCATGTGCCAAAGCCTTTAAAGCCCCCCAAAATGGTGTATGGTTCTTTGAAACTGGAATTACAGATGCTGATGAGCTGCCATTTGGGTTCTCAGAACTGAATTTGGAATCTCTGGAGGATCAGCAAGTGCTCCTAACAATGGAGCCTACTCTACAGCTCCCCATCTTTGAGATCTATTGAGTTTATCTATTTATTTTCTTATAGGTGTGTGTATGACCAGTTCATAGTCTCAAACATTTTTCTTTAGCTGTAGAAAATTGAAAACATTTCACAATTTAAATCAGAATATGTCTTTGTTATAGTCTCTTGAGGATTTTATTTTATAACTGTTTTGTTTTCAAGAGCCTTATTCTGTATAGCCATACCGCTACATTCATTCATAAGGGTATTTCTTAAGCCTGAAAGCTAGAAAGATTGTCTCCTAGAGTTTTTCTTCTCTGTAGCCGTTTTGCACTATCACACTGAATGAAGCTGATCACCAGAAAGTTAAGACAAAGTTCAACAAGTACAGATAGAAGATAGAGTCATCCTCTACAACACAACAAACTTTGTGATATAGTCTCTGTACCACTAAAGGAATATATCAGTTGATAGTTCCACTTCAAGTGAGCTGTCTGTTGATACAATTAAAATGAATTAAAGTTTAAGTCTTATTAAAAACTGAGGTTTTTTTCATTTCTTTTTCTCTTTCTTTCATTTGTGTGTGTGTGTGTGTGTGTGTGTGTGTGTGTGTATAAAATAAAAACAAAAGCAAAAACCTCAAAGAGAATCAAAGCACAAGCAAGGTTCAATGAGATTCTTCTGCTTTGAGAATGTAAAGAAAGCCACATGACATGAAGTGACAGATAAGTACTATTTTAAGGGCCTAGGAGCCCATGTAAGTTACCTGGGAGGAAAACCAGAAAAGAGGGATTCAGTTCTGTGATCACAAATGAGTTAATAGCTAATAGTCTAAAGAAGGTGAGAAATGAGCTCCTCACCTCCTCACTCAGATTCCACCAGTGAACACTTGTGTTTTGTCTCCTAACACTTGGAGTGGAGAATCCATGCAAGCCCATCTTGATTTCTGGTCAAAAGATCTGAGTGATAATAACTTGATATAATTTTAAGTATTTATAGTCTAGTAACATGAATATGCACATTTCAGTTAAGACTATAACAATACAATTCAATATTTCTACCCCCAAATTCAAGATCCATTGTTATAAAAGAAATAGAAAATGACACTTTTTCCTTACTTGTTGAATCTGGCTGAAATTAAATTTTGGATAAAAGAATCATTAATTTTGGAAAATTAGGGTTTTAACTGCAATAGTTATATCTTCCTTGAATATATTATTGTCAATTTGAAAAATCACTTCTATGATTGATAATTCTTTTTATGTTAAGCTTCCCAAATTTTCTTCAAACATATTGTAGAATATTAGAAATATATGTTACTAATACAACTCAGAGGAATCTCATGGGCATAATGGTGGATGGCAGAAACTGTAGAGCATGGTAATCCAATGACATAATTCTCTTGAAATAAAATTACATAATAGGGGAAAATGCTTAGTGACTAGCAGGAATTATGGACAAGAAAAGAGAATAGGACATTATTGAGATCAAGCTGTGCTGTGCTTTAAGCTATAGTTCCCAAATACACAGCTGTTTTTTTCATTTGTTTGTTTGTTTATCAAACTGTGACTTTCCTTGGGAAACATCACTTAAAAGAAGAATGACTGTGAACATGATGGGTATAGAAAAGCACCATCTCTCTGCTGCCACACATGCATCACAGACTTATTCTAAGAGGTAGAAAGAGTGACATATTATAAATTTATCATGATTAACCAAGCTTGTAAGAGTACAAGGATGAATGTACTCTTCAAAGAAAAAAGGGAAACCAGGCTCAAGAACACATCAGATAAACCAGATCAAGAAAAGGGGAACCATCACCCAACTGGGCACTATGATGATAACTCTCCTCTTGTCACCTGGCCATCTGGTGTACATCAATTAAAACACATAGAGGCCTTCTAATAGTCCCCTGGCCTTCAGCTTTGTTATGTCCATATTTTTCTCATGGCCTGCTTACATATGTCTGCTAGGCTTCTAGACCTATATGTGTTCCTCCATTTGAATTCAAGTCTGCATTTCCCCTCTGCAGCTGGGCACTTTCTACAACTGAGTCTCATATTAGTGACAATAATAGATGCTGCTGCTTCCTCAGATTCTTCTCTTCAGTTTGGCTGGGTTCTTTGCTTTCTCAATAAAAAGGAATTGTATATCTATCAGCCTTTTATGAAGCCTCTGGCTTTAGCCCTTTCAGTTGGCTTGTAAACAACACATATATAGATATATTTGTGTGATATTAGCATTTGTAATTGGAGAATGAAACAAAACCACATTTATTTGCCTAGGCAAGAGAGCAATGAAAACAAGAATACATGGCAAATCTCTGAATTAAAATGGCCATATTGTGTACATTTGTTTTTATAAAATAAATCCTGACATTGTGGAAAGACACAGCATGAGCATCTATGATTTTGAAATAGTGCATTCTCAAAAGGTAAGAATGACATTCGTGTGATATTTGAGAGAAATAATAATCCCAATCCTTAAAATTGGCATTTGATCTCAGTCATTAATATAAAAATTTATACACATAATAAAATTTAACAGAATGAAGAAAAAGACACACATACAATAATTGTCAAATATATATATTCAGGAAATGTTGTGCTAAAACATTCACAAACTCCAAAAGACTACCAAGGAGTGGAAACCAATCAATCACACTAGGGTATTAATTTAAACTCCAGCTTGGGCTTAACTCACCACCAACTCATAGGACAGTTCTGGTAGAAAAAAACCCTAGACATTCATCATAGAGATGAGGGTTTATACAAAATAACAAATGAGGGGCAAGTGTTTCTATCCTGTCAACCATCTAATTGGAGTGCTACTGTGGTGTTTAGCATAATTGGCTGCTGCTGGGAGCCAATCCATACCCTTAAGTTCTGCTTTCCTCTTAATTAGGCAGGAGCAGGCTTGTAACCTGGAGCTACAGATTTGCTGGGGATTAACCTGGAAACTTGTGCTAAAAGCTAGATTTGGGGGGTGGGACAGAGAATTACCTGGAGACAGAGACACTGGTCTTGGAAGGTAGCCTGTAGACTGGAGCTAGGCACAGATTTGGTTGGGGGATAACTTGGAAATTACAGCTAGGTATCTATCTGTTACTTTAGTTTAAACTTAGGTCAGGTTTTCTAAGATGGAGTATGAACCCCAAAAATTTGGTCTCTCAGAAACAATCTTTCAATCTTGAAAATGTGTTCTCAATACAATATAACCAATGAAGTAATTAAACAAAAAAAAATTTTAAAAAACCTGCAACGAGAATGACATCTGAAGACCCTATGTAGAACAGTAAGTCTATTTAATATATTGAGCTTTAAAAATGTTACACTATATTCAAGTACATAACAAAACTTGCAAATGTTTGTCTTTAAATAAGATGTTATAATTATACACAGAAAAGTTAAAATAAAACAGATTAATGAGTAGAGGTATAAACTCATCAACAATGATCTCCTTACTCAGACATCTTCTACATCAATGAAAGCAAAGAAAATGGCAAAGTCAAAATCACTCTTAGATACTAGGTTTTCACAAAAGAGCTAACACTAAAGTCACAGACATTGAAGATACTTCAGAGAGTAACATCCAATGGGAGTATATATTTGTAATTATTGCTCTAAAGAAACAGAAGCTACAGTTGTTTTTAAATAAAGATAAAAAATGAAAATTCATTTTATATTAATAGCGGGAACTGAAGAGATGAGCAAGAGAATTGAAGTAGGGACAAGCATTAAACCATAGGAAATAGGTTATATTAAAAAATACAAAAGATATTGAAAGAAAGTAAGAAAAGACAGTCAAAGTGATGAAATAAAGGGATGTAATGTCAAGCAAAAGAGATCATTAAAAGATAATCAAAAGTGTCAGAAACAGGAAGGGCTCAGAAAGCCTCATGAAACAACAAAACACCAGCACTAACAACAACAACAAAAATGCATAACTAAGCAAGTCAAAACTCCACAGTAATTAATCAACACATTACTTCTAACTAGAGTTAAAAGACTGTCAGTTTGGTGGTGAGGATTGAAGATAGGAATGGGTGGGATACACAAGCAGTTGATCCTTATCTGTTAAAGATGGAGTGGTTTTAGGATGTGGTAACAGGAAATGGAAGTTATATTTGAGATTATGTCTGTGAAAGGACTGGGAAGGGAGCATGCACAATGCAAGAAAACATGTAGTAATATGTCTATATACATTTACATACAAGAAAATATTGACAGGAAAGCCAGAAAGGCAAATGAAACAGAAAAAAATAATCTGAAAGTGACAGAAATAGCAATTGAGGCTATATAACGTGATAGCAGAGAGGTAGAGGAAGGAAAAGAGAAAGAGAAAGCAATACTGACTTATTAAGATTTACTAACAGAAGTTTATAGGTTGTCTGATTATAGAAAAGTGAACAGATTTATATCCTTATGTATGTTTAAACTTCTGGAAAAGTGATTAGAGAGCATTGTATTGATTGTATTTTAATTTTCTAATTTCCCATTATTCATTTGTGTCTTCAAAATCCAAGCACAGTTCAAATAAAATAATTCAGTATATTCAGGCAACTGATGCAATTGTCAGACACTAGACTGTAGCACTGAGTAATTTATCTAGCTGAAACACTTAGACCTTCTTGTCAGATCAATAAGGCAGCATGCGCTTATGTTTTCCAAGTACAATCTAATGGAGGCATTTCCCATCAAAATCCACATCACTTGTATGACATTCTGGGTTCAGGAATGTGTTATCTGCATTAATTCACACACAGGTGCATGAGTGCTGACATCTCAATGTAAATGGCTGTTGTACATTTCATGCTCTGTCATATCCGATTGTGTTAAAAAGCCAAGCATGCAATGAGGTTCATAACCTCAAACTGTTTTGCACATTTTTCTTGCAATTCTCATGAATGGAGTCGAAGTAGTCATGAACTTTATTAAGCTACCTTGTTTCAAACAGCTTATGTTTCCAGAAGTTGTGTGTGTTTGTGTGTGTTTGTGTGTGTGTGTGTGTGTGTGTGCCATATTGTAGTTTGGGATGCCTTACTTTGGTAAGTAGGACCAGTACTAGATTATTAGCATCAAAGAAAGTTGCTGAAATAAGAAAGTAAGGAGAAGAGAAATGAACTGTGATCTGCAAGTAGAATCAGTAAAAGAGCTTGCTGCACAAGCCTACCAATCTGAGTTCTGTCCCTGAGACCCCTATCATAGGGAAGGAGAACAGGGTTGCCATCTGAATTCTACACATATCCCATAGCATGTGTAACACCCCTGTTTACACACACAAACACACACAAATGTGCACTCACATACACACACACAAATAATAATAGTAACACTAATATTTTTAAATTAAAATGTATCTCTAGAATGAAAATCATGAATAGTAAAAAAACACAAAAAAGAAAAGCAATAAAATAAGAGAATAGAAAAAAGATAAGAATAATAGAAATGACAGAATAAACCATTTAATACCATTTGGGAAAAATTAGAAGATGTTCCATGGTGAAATATTTGAAACACAACGCATGATCATAAAGCCGCAGAAAGCAAGTATATCCAGTAAGGCTGCAAGTTACAGCAGAGAATTCTTAGCAGCAAAGGGAAGAAATTAATAGGGAGAACCTCTTGCTGAAAGGAGCAGAAGCAAATGGACTGAAGGTGAGGGAACCACAGAGCAAACAACAGGAAGTAGAAGTGAACCCAGTATGCTATGCATTGAACACAATGCGTGCTCACTAAATCCCACCACCAACACAGACACAACACAGCATCAGAGACTTAAAAAACAGCCTGGATGAGGTTGACAGCACATATGACTTGGAAACAGTGGAAATGAAAGGATGAAATTAATAGATGAACTGATAGATAACACGGATATGCAAACGGAAGACAAGCAAAAGAAGTCATATTAATATCTGACAAGACAGACTTTAAGATTAAAAGCAATAAGCAGGACGAAAGAGGACCCTGGCTAATAAAACAACATATTTAGAGAAGGGATGTGAGCCACAATTATATACACATCAAGTAAAAATGTAGATGCAAGGAAGCTCAAAGTCACATCTGGACCTGAAAAAAACTGATAGGAAGACAATGATATTTGTAAATCCTGTGACTCTCAAAATTGGGCAGATGCAAATAAGTGCCCAAGGGTTATAAGTTAGCCCCAGAGTTTAGTGGCTCTTCATCCTTAGACAGGTAAGCTCTGCCACTGCCACCGACTGGTGGTGTCACCACAGAAGGCCAGACAACTCTTCAAATCTTGAGTTTTTGGCCTACAGAGAAAGGAATCATGCTTGCTTCATCCCTGTCATTGTATAGTGGTTATTTCTACTGAGTGAAAACTGTGTCTGGCACAGTGACACCCCCCCACACACACACACACTTCCTCTAGCCTTTACTCACCAGCCCAAATGAAACAAAGTACCTATATTTCAATCATTTTTTTATTGCTGCCATAAACAATGGTATGTGTGCATCCCCAAAGACCATCTTGGAAGCCTCTACAATGCAGGGAAGAGCAATTTTTTAGTTTGTTATGCTCCAAAGTTACCGTCCATTCTGTGACCATTAAGCATGAAGGATTCAAAACCACTGCTGACCTTAGATCAGGGGAAAATTTTGACCCTCCCAGGTAGACTAAGAGAGTGTGAAGTAACTCCCCCCCCCAGACTTGATACCAAACTCCAAGATCTAGAATAAAAATTGATCACTCTCGTTTAAAAGTAAAGTTAGGGAATATTTGTTTCAGAAATAATCACATTTGCTAGTTAGATGTCTCACCTATAAACCATGAACCAGGAAAAAAGAAGTAAATCCTAAAATCCCCCATTTCAGCTGCACATCTATGTTCCTGTCGCTGGCTCCCTGTGAGTGAAGCACAGTATATGCACCCTGCTTTGCAGTCGCATTCTTTAAAGAAGGAAACCCAGAGAAGAGAGTTGGAAAGTTGTTTACTCTCTTTTGACTTTGCCTTTAGTTTGTAGGGGAAATATTCCCCCCGTCGAGAGAAAACTTGCAAACGCTCCCGTGTTTTGATGTATGGTATCTGAACTCCAAAGAGAATGTAATCTTTGTGGAAAGCGATCTAACAGAAGTCCTCCTGGAATTTGAGCAAGCCCAGAAAAAGATAGCCACCGCAGGAGGGAGGGAGGGTGCTTCTTTAGAAATGAAAAGCTTCTCAGAACAAACAGGAAAACGTGCAGTGCTGGTTTATTCAGGTTCTGTGTCGACAGAGGACTACTAATTTCTATGTTTCTAATAGTCTCAAGATGATCAAACTGCCTGCCCCTTGAAATATGAAAACACATAATTAAGTGTTTAACTCTGGCTACTGGAATCAAATTACGTTTTTAACCTGTGTTATTGTATGAGATGTGACTCAAAGGGATTTCAATTATTAGAAACAGTAAACAAACGTCAAACTTCGAATGTTTAAAACCTAACTCTAGTATAGGAATTGACACACAATATATGTAAGATCAGTTATAATACTATCAATCTCCATATCATTAGCTTAACATTCTATTGCAATTTTTATGATAATATTTATTAAAGTTATAAATAGTAATTGAGCAGTTATTTTAGAAACATATATTAAATATAATGAGCTCTTTACATTGAAAGCTATATTTATTTACATGTTTATTGACTATAAATTAATTGCTTAATTAACTTACTAAAATTTATATGACTTTATACTATGTAATGAAAATAGCATTGATCAAGAAAATACTTTTCCATAAAAGAGCTTTTATAAAAAATAGTCTCAGCAGAATTATCCATAAACCCCAAGTCTGAAACAAATTAATGACCACTTACTGGTGATTAGATATTATTCAAGATTGTCCTTACAGTGAAATATTACTCGGTGGGAAACTAAGGAACACAAACAGATTGAAGGGGGCCAGAAAAAAAAAAAATGTGCCACTTGCTTCATGATTTGAAATTGTAGGACTTTCAATTTGTAGGAAATTCTAAGGAATGCATTGTAGACCAAACAATGAATGTAGAACAGCAAGAGATATTTAGGAACTTGAATGGGATAAGAAAAATATTCTAAAACCAATTTTTGTGCTATTTTCACAATTTGTAAATTCACCTAAAAATTATTGACTATATACACAAATGATACATGTAAAAAAGCTTCAGTAGCATTAGAAAGATATTCCATTTTAATTGAAATCCTAAAGTTCCAAAGAATTTTTTCTAACAAAATATACGCAGTTTGATAATAAGGAAACACACATTTGAACAAAAATCAAATAAATTAATAATGGAACATGTAAATTAAAATTACTTGAAGAAGATTCACTCTCAAGCCTCTGGAGACCTTGTTAGGAAAGGGAAAGATTCCAGTCAAAAGGAAACTTTGAGTAGTTTCATTTCCCCCTCAGAGGAAAGAAGCTTTTCATTACCCCAGGCAAGATACAGAGTTGAGAAGGAATCAGGCTGTCCTCTCTTGGCCAGAGGAGGAACAACATTGCTCTGTGTAGACTGCAAAGTTTAATAGCCTGCGACGCCAGATCTGGCCCTGCAGGTCCTTCTGAGAGCAGGCTGAGAGTGTATGTGCTGTGTTGGGACCAGCCAGTCCAGCGTGGCCAGTAGAAGCTGCCATGCAGGCACTGGTCAGGAGTGTTGACAGCCAACCTGCTGCGTCAGTTCACTGGTGACAGATATGCTGAAATAAACAGCAATTGAAAGCTCCTGACATGTCCCCATATTAGGCAGCACAGGCGCATTATTTCAGGAGTTAATTCAGAGGTAGTTAACATAATCAGTTTTTTTATTTAAAGCAAAGAGGCTTAAGTTACACCAGAGGAATCTCTCTTGGAGAAACAAAGACATTGTCTCCCCAATTCCTTCATGTATGAACCCCCAGGAGAAATACTATCTTAAATAATGAAAAGACATGGTGATCAGGAGAGTCTTTTAGAACTTTAAACAAATGTGCTGCTTGGATCACTGTTTCCTTCACTAAGCTTTCTAGCACTACTTTTGAGGATAACTATTCTTTTTTATTTTTGTTTTACCAGTTTTCCTGTAACAACATGTACTATGATGTAATAGGTAATCAATAAACACTGAATATATTAATCTTGATCTTGGAGATAAAGCATCCAATTATATTGGGATTGCTCATCTTGGTGTTAGGATAAACATATTGAGCGTTTACATATATTTATATGTGCATATAGTCTGTCTTGGTGTCAATTCATTTAGTCTATGCATATCAGTGCAGTACCTGCAAACGCCAGAAGAGGGTGGCAGCTATGCTGGTCTGGAGTTAGCTGTGACCGACTAGATGTGGTAGCTGAGAACTGGTTCCATTTTATGTTTCCTTTCCTTGCGATTAATATAACCTCAGCCAGCCAGCCAGCTACCAGCCAAAAGCCTTGAGGGCTAAGTTGTTAGAGCCCGCACTGCCCCAGGCTACTCTGGGCTGCGGTAGGGGTTCAGCAAGAGCGAGAGTGAGGATGGATGGCCATGAGGAATGGAGACCAGACAGAGTGTGATTCAATCCCATTTATTCTTCAGCCTCTCTTCTTCTCTCCAAGTCCCAAGTCTTGAGTTCTTAGTCCCTAGTTCCTAGTCCCTAGTGCCTACTGCCTCCAAGTTCCAAGCTTCTTTCCAAGCTCCGTTCCAAGCTCCTAATACCTAATAATAATTTGTTCTCTTCCGACTGCCTAATTCCTACTCCAAGTTGTACTGAACTCCTCTGTCTGCCTCTTGCCTTTTATATGTCTCACTTTTAAGTCACACCCTTAAGTCACACCCTTAGGCCTTGTCTCTAAATCTGACCTCTACATCACGCCCTTAAGTCTTGGCTCTAAATCACAGCTTTAAGTCTCACAAACCCAAGGGAAGATCCTGGGTATCTAAAGGAAGATGTTATCAGAGTGTGCTCAGCTGTTGTAGGCTAATGTAATCAAATCTCTTGTCAGGGTATATGGCTCAAGATGGCTGCAAGGATAATAGCCGCCTTCTGTTTGCTCCCCACACCAGATAAAACGAGCCACAGTAACACTGTTTAGTTTCATACAAACATCTGGATTGTTGCATTTGTGAATCAGAATATATTTAGCATTCAGCAAAATGTGATCAACTATTTAAATAAGGAAATATGAATGTACCTAACATTTATCAAATATTTATATTTTGAGTACTTTCAAATTTTTATGCATTCAACCTTATTATTGTTTTCTGATGGTAAGATCATGTTTGGTATCTGAGATTTGTGAAAATTTGTAATTTTAACCTTTTAAACACCTTTTCTAGAATTTCCCAAATTGATTTGTTTTGTTGCTGCTGATTGAACCTGGGTTCTCACAATGACTAAGTTTTACATGGAACTATAAGCTGTTAACTGACCTTTTAAAAAACATTTGAAAGCATGTAAGTTAACTTTATCAATAACAGTTTTATTAGTCTATAATTTAATTGGGATATAAATGAATGATATGTAACCAAATTTATTGTAAAAATTTTACTATTGCAATTATATGCAAAAATGTAATCTAACACAATATTCTAAAGAATGAACAGCTTGGAATTAGCTAAAATCATGATCATCTTAGCATTACATAATATGTAATACAATATACAAGTTTCATCCACTTGTGGTATGTAATTAAAAATTTTAACATCCCTCCAAATTTATGGAAAACAATTAATTTTAATATGTGATGCATTTTCCTTGATTTTTTTCAGAGAATATCATAAATATTATGTTAGCATAAATAATGTTTTCTGATTTACTTACTATTTAAAATATAGTAATAATGCTAAATATTGGACAAAAAAACAGGGCATGTTGACTTAACCTTGAATAATTGTTTAATAATAGTTATTAAATAGTTTAATAATAGTTATTAAAGTTAAAAAATATACATTTCAGGTAGATGTGGAGATTGTTCACTGGATAAGAGCACTGGCAGCTTTCCCAGAGAACAGTAGTTTAATTCCCAGTACCTATACAAAGGCTCACAACTCTATGTAACTCCAGTTCCAGGAGCTCTGACAGTCACACAGGTTCTATAAAAATCAGGCCAGAGCACATATAAATAAACAAAATTCTAAAAGGAAAAGGAAAAAAAGAAAAGAAAAATCCTCCATAAGATTCTGCTGTAGGCAAACTGTAGGACATTTTCTTAAATAGGATCAACGGGGGATGGATGGTAACCTATTGTGGGTAGTGTCATCCCAGGACATATGGTCCTATAAAAAATGCAGTCTGAGCAAGACATAAAAGCAAAGCCAGTGACAGCAGACATATACTCCTACCTCAATGGCCTCTGCATCAGCTCCTGGCCACAGGTTCCTGCCCTGTTTCATTGCCTGTCCTGACTTCTTTCAATGATGAATTTTGATGTAGAAGTGTAAGCCAAATGCATCGTTTTCTCCCCAAGTTGCTTTTGGTCAGAGTGTTTCATCATAGCAACAGTAACTTCATCTATGACACAAACTGGCCCACTTTTAAAATGTACTTCACCAAATTCAGCAAAAGATGTTTTTTTCATTCATCTTTAGTCTTTCTTTGCCTCTATCATGAATATAATAGGAAAATAGGAAGTGATATCTTTGTTTCTAAAATAAGAAAGTTAAGACCTATAAGTGTTTACCTGTTATCTTTAAATATACTCCAATCGTTAAAAATTAAAATTAACACCCAGCCAAAGAAGAAGTAAGAATAGCTTCAAAATGACATACACAATTAGTGTCATCAGAAAAATTTATTATTCTCTACCTGAACTTTAAAATTAAGCTCCATTCTAATGAGCAGGAATAATTTGTATGTTTTATAGCTCATGAATAAACAACATTTCTCCTTGGGGGAATTACTCATTTCATCAATTAGTGCTTAACATTTTATCTAATATTTTCCTAAAATATTGTAAAATTGAGAAGTGTTAATTAGTAACTACTTCAGTTTCCTTTAATAAAATAAAACACAACTTACATGTAATAATTTGTTTGTAAAACAAATCCTCATGTTATTAAACTTTAAATATTTAAGAAATGCACTCATATATATATACTTACTTACTATTACTTATATATTATTGCATATATACTTATTTAATCATTTTTATAATTTCAATAGTATTTGATCTGAGATTACAATCATTCAATATATTTTATAAATAGCAAGTAAACTAGCAAAGATGCACAAGCCAGATGTAACAGAGATCCAAAGCAAGGGCTAACTACCTAACGTTGATGAAAGAAAATATTAGTACCCTGGATCCTGAAAAAAAGGAATAGGTGTTTGTGTAGTCAGGTGACAGGGAAGTTGGTCAGGAAGCTAAGACAAGCTGACAGGGGAATCTAGAGGAAAACAGAAAGATTTGATGATTAGACCTTGAATCATTCAGTACCAAGAATATTTCTCTTTAGCCAGAATTTAACAATTTTCCATTGCCCTCCAACAAATGAAGAAGGTAAGTTGCACAAATCAAACTAATAGTAACATTACTAATTGTATTTGTACAATTACACATGGTATAAATTTGTACAATTAATTTCACAGACTGATTAATCGATGAGTGTAAGTGAGACCGACTCTTGCTATGCAGCCCAAGGTGGTATTGAACTCTGAATAACAACCCCAATGGACACCCAGTTGAAAGATAAAAATTCCAAAACCATCTACAATTAATACTGGGTTTTCTGTCAAAAATACTCTTTAACTCATTACTGGTATTGCATTCTAATTTGTTAATTGCAAACAAACTGAACATCTTCACTTCTCTGCTCCTCCATATCCAAGTCCTCTTTTGCAAAGCCAGCTCTGTAGCAAAGTACTTGCTGCAACCTCACCTCCTTCCTTTCTCTGACCTCCTGTAACACAAGCAAATTCTTCCTTTCAACCTTTCTTCTCCACACCCATCGTTCTATCCCAAGTTACCCACTTCAGTAGGTAGTCCCAGGGAATCTGCTGGTCACTCTGGCAAGGGAAGTAAGTAGCCTAACTTCAGAAGAGTGTGTAAATCTCTCTCTCTGTCTCTCTGTCTCTGTCTGTCTCTGTCTGTCTCTATCTGACTGTTCCCCCCCTTTCTCTCCCTTCTGTTGTTTTGTCCAATTCTGGTGTGTTGGTTTTTGCTTTATCATACTATATTTAATTTATTTTAATATTATACCATACACTCATGTTTTCTAATGAAAGATAGAAAGCAGGTAAATCTGAATAGAATGGGATGTAGGGAGAAGCTGGAAAGAGGAGAAAAAGGGAAATTGTAATCAGGATCCATTATGTGACAATAAATTCCTTTCAATAACTTGAAAAAATTAAAATTTATCACTTATTTTAAATTCTCTTTCCCGTTGTTCTTTGACAGTGCTTGCAAAGTTTGTTTAGGTTACCATTCTAACTGGTTAACTAGCCCCATAGCCTCCAGAATAGTTCCTTTATTCCTGTCTCCACATTGACAGCAGAATTTACCAAGTCAATTCATACCCTCAGAGACTTCTTCTCTGTCCTTGAATAATCCAGTCTTTACCTTTTCCAATAGTAATAGTAATGCATTCTTGCCAATTAGAAATTGCTTGACTGTGCCAACATCTTCTCCATTTGATACTGGCAAAAGATGAACATTGAATTTTTTATTAAACTAAGATTTCTCACTGATTTCTGGAAAATAAACATAACTGCAGAACTTTAAATGCTTAGATCTCTGGCACTGATAGTGTCAGCATGCAGCTTAAAGTATCTTCTCATAACATTAAATAATTTTTAAAAACGTGTTAACAAAAATAAAAACTGATTATTTAGTAACATGAGTTGTTTGTACAAGAGGCCACACATGGTGGAATTTTGAGTAACAGAAAGAAAGAACTGAGTAAGTTCTTTGCGTAAGTAAGAAAGATAAATGAATTTGCTTAGACCAAAGTAAATTAAAGATGTTCAATTAAAAAGAAAGGTTTTGATACTTCCCAGATGGCTGGTGAAGAATTGCAAACCAATGGTTACAACTGGATTACCTGAGTCTCCCTGGAAGTGTGCATCAGAGAAAACAATGAGGGTCCTCAATACTCCGTTTTTAGAATATTGTAGAAGAATCTGGACCAACAGGATATGCTGCTGTAAGTATGATGCTGTGGGGCTTTAATTTCAAGGGCTGATGCCAAACACCATGTTTCCTTCTATAAGGACATCCTTATAAATGGAGACATGTTTTCATGTTGCTGGCATTCAGTATGATTTTTAAAATGTTTACACACAATCCTGACATTTTACCAATTATTTAAACTGGTGGCCTGACTGAGTGTAAAGTCGTAACTATGTTTCCTCATACACATATTGAATTAAACCTCTACCAAATGGGTTATATTCTGAGATATTTGATTGGAGAGGTTTTTTTTATTAGAAGTCTGCTAATAAGAAGCAGTTATGTAGAGGAGACTTTGTTCTATCCTAAATGAATTCAAGCTTTTTGTTTGTCTGTAGACCTTTGAATAATTTTTGATAACTAATACTAGGTTCTCAACTTTACTCTGAAATCTACTAAGTTATAAGATGTGGGACACAACTGTTATGGATTTTCTTTACTTTGTTATTTGAAATAGGAAAAAATGCTTTAAATATAGGTGATACTCTCTGGAGAACGTAGTTTAAAGTATCTTCACGATGCTAGATAGATCCTTCAGAATCTACATAATGGATTCAGTATTTTTAATGCAAAATATTTGTCTTTGTGTCTCACTGGTATGTGTCATGAAGTCCTCTTGTTATCATTGTTGTTGTTGTTGTTGTTGTTGTTGTTGTTGTTGTTGTTGTTACTGCTGCTGCTGCTGCTGCTTTCACAGATAGTGTTGCTAAAGTCTTGGGCTATTTTCAGAATCGAGTTTTTCCTGGCCTTCTTTGTTCACTGTAGAGCAGAACTGTACAGGAATCCTCTAGTCCTTAAATAATTGACTGTGTTTGCTGAGACATCAGCATCATAGACTAATCAACTTTAGGGGTCTCAATTCCCAATTGTAAAAATATCTACTGCCAGATTATTCAGACTGTTTGGGTAAGCCAGTCTGATAAATACCCTTGCTAATGTTCCAACTTATGTTCTACTTCTGTAGAAACCAGCTCATCACCATCATATGATTTGTTATGCCATTGATCTTCCTTTTATCAAGATATGGATGAATTTTATATATATAAAAAAAGCAAGCCCTAGAAAACACAAGCACATGCCCTAATCTGTGCTGTATACTTATCTCTGGATCTCATTAATCTTGGTTTAATTCTTATTACACAGGACACCACATTATTCAAACATTTATGTTATTTCACATATTGTTCTAATCTTGTAAGGGTAGAAACTCAATGAAGTAAATTTATGAAAGCCCATGGATGTCAGAGCACTTTGCCTGTGACTGACATTCTTTAAAAACCTTCAGTGAAGGAAGACATTGAAATTATACAACTGTCTGTCACAAATCATTGTCCTAAGTGAGTTACTAGAGTTACATACTTACACATATTGAAAAGCCCATGTAGAGCAGCTAGCTGAAACTTTGTGAACAGGTCCCAAGGAGAAATTATACACATAGTAATGCTTTTCAAGTTCGGTGTTGCTTTGCTGTCATTTTTAAAGTATATAAAGAAATGGCATAGGAGAACTATAAATCAATTCTTTGCAAGAGAGTCCAGGTGTTTGTGTTTGGTAAATGCTCAGCAGATGCTAGGTTTGACTTCAGAATTAAGACTGGTATGATTAAAATAAAAATTCTAGTAAAAATATCTAGACTGAAAATAAGAATGCAGAGCAAGCAAGTGAATACAACAGGAATAGAAGAGAAAGGAAAGGAAAAAGAAATGAAGAAAGAAAATAAATAGGAAAGAATGGAGGAAGAAAAAATGGAGAAACGGGACACAAAGAAGGAAGGAGGGAGAGTGAGACAGATGACAGACAGACAGAGAGCAATGTGCTTTGAGGTTATTAGAAGTGTAATTAAATCTGCTTACATGGTAGGCTGCCAAGAGAATGAAATTACAAAGAACATAATAAGTACAGAAGATAATATTTTCCTTTAATCTATTAGAATTACTAGCTACAATGTATACCCAAGAAGTTGAATTTGTTTGTTTCCTTTATTAAAGACATACTCCTTCATTTTTCTTAATATTGTATTATAAATATGTATTATATAAATGTAATGCCATGATATAATCCTAAAACCTAAGTCCTAATACTCAATATAATAATGAATAACCCTGTATGTAATCAGAAAATAATCTGCAAACAGGTATAAATCTGCAGCATAACAGAGAAAATAATTACTCCATCTTTTATTATACTGCTGGGGAAAGCTAAGGTAATTTTCATGTACTTTCATTGGAAAGAAATTGTATGCGACTTAATTCTGCCATTACCTAAATAGCAAATACTAGGATTTTTCCATCAGACTATCCTGCCACTATTACTGACTCAAATGTGTAATAATGCAGATCAAAAAATGTGCTGAATTGTCCACTTCTCTTAACTTATAAAATAATTTCTAAATAAGCGGATGTTTTCTTTGAGATAATTTATCACTGGTAACAAATAACTACTATCAAATCCCAATAAAAATTCATCCAAATAAACATAGGGACCAATTTTTAAGCTATAATATGCAAAGTCTAGTCACTTACTTAACACACACAAACACATATACATAATTCACTATTACATATATTATAATATATAATATAAATAAATTTAAAAGTTGTTTTCAAGTAATAAATAATATGAGGAAAATAAGACAAAAATATTTTTTAAAAGTCTAGAAAAGCTTGATGTGTCCCTATGCCTGTAACACTATCCCTATATGCCTGTAACACTATCCCTTGAAACACAGGACAGAGACAGGCAGAGTGCTTGAGCTCACTAGCCAGCCAGAGCTCACCCAAAAAGATGAGCTCCAAGTGCAATGAGAGACCTTCTTCAAGCAATAAGTTGAAGAATGTGAGAATAGGACAGTTGATGCCTTTCTCAGTCTCTGTTTAAGACTTTCACATCACCACTGCCCCCCCCCCATCTCTCTTTTGTAACACCATGTATATACACCAGTCTTACCCTACTCTATTTTGGAATGGAGATCCTTGCTATATTCTTTCCATCCCTCTATTTCTTTTTTTTAATGGAATATTCCATGGAATATTTCAGTATGTAGATTTAAAATGAAGTCTTACAGTATGATTAGAGACAGTGTGGCTGACCCATTATTCTGTGTTCAGTTACCATGACATCTTTCCCATCAATGGAATTCATTATTCCATTCTCCTAACTCACCTTTTGCAATGGCTAACTAGTTTCTACACCTAACTTAATATTTACTTTTTAACTCTTCTCTAATAAATCACTGTCTTTCATATCTCTAAAAAGTATAATGTCATATTTTGTGTGAAAATAACTATTACCTTCTTCTATAGGTTAAGTTCTTGAACTTTCCTTTGGTTCAATATCAACAATTCATTCTCACTTCTATAGGTATACAAAATAATAATAACAAAGATTTCTAACCTCTTCCCACTACTTCCAGATCTTCAATAGTATGAGCCTATCCAACGTTACCCTTCTTCTATACTTCATAATTAGATTGGAAGAGTATAATGTTTATTCCATTAGCAAACTAAGTATTGTATCTAATCTCATCATACAAGTTCCAAAATATTGCTATTCCATGGCATGTCTTGCATTGTTTCCTTATTATCTCCATATTCAGTCAATCATTGTAAAAAATGCTTCTTATAAAAACCATGTTCAAACCTTCTCATATATATTATTATCTAAATTCTTTATACTTCTCCATAATACACTGATTGATTTACACTCACTCTCTGTATGCTTTAGATCTTGCTATGCTTCCTTGTTCACGATTTCAACCCCGTTTATTCTTCAGTCTCTCTTCCTAGTCCAAGTCCCAAGTCTCGAGTTCCTAGTCCCTAGTGCCTCCAAGTCTCAAGTCTCAAGTACTCTTCCAAGTACAAGTGTCTAATTCCTAGTTGCTTTCTTCTGAGTTCTCTACTCCAAGTGTAAGTGTTTAATAATTTCTTCTGCCTGCCTCACCCCTTTTATATGTCTCACTTCTAAGCCATACCTGCCTTTAAGCCACACCTTTAAGTCACACCTTTAAGTCTCACACACCCAAGGGAAGATCCTGGGTGTCTATCAAAGTGTACTCAGCTGTTGTAGGCTATTGTAAACAAGTCTCTTGTTAGGGTATATGGCTCAAGATGGCTGCAAGGATGATAGCCACTTTCTGTCGGCTCCCCACAGCTAGCCTCTGAAATGACTCTCACCAATTGCCTGCTTCTTGGTAGTTGTACCATTGTGCATGCCTCTCAGACAGTACTTTATTACTGGTTTGGAGAACCAACAAAATATGACACAAATGAAAAGAATATGACTTATGAAGCTTATTTATAGTAGACACTGTAGTTTCCTTCTTCTTTTGTTTATTGATCACTCATTTTTCAGGATCTATGTGCTGTATCATGAACAGTGATACATAACAGTAAGTAACATGAAGAGGCTGGCATAGCAGTGACTGATGCTCATAGTCACATGAGTGGAGCATTTTGAAAGCAGATTCTCCAACCACCATCAATAGAGTACATGTCAAAAGTCCTACAAATTCTGTTATAAATGACCTTCCACTGAAATCACTCAGCTAAGCGGAGGACAAATTTCTGACCCAGAAAATTTACAGTAAACTCAACATTTATTAATTTGTTTATTCATTCTTGGGATTAAATTGTTCATTAATAAGTCACTCTTCGAAATAAGTGTGTTATGTGCTGTATTTGTGTTCCTATGATGACCTTCAAAAATGAAATTTTATTATGTGTCAGATGTTTATTTTTGCTAATGCCAAAAATGGTGGGTGCTAATTTTTTCAACAATTTCTAACATCCAATGCTACAAAAAAATGCAGCAACTTCAGACATCCCTGGTTTTTCAAGTTCAGCAGAACCAGCTGCATTTTTCATATTTATATAGATGACAATCCATGTTATAGTTTAAATGTTAGCTTGTGAAAGAGGATTGTGATTTTGTGACTAACTTATTTATGTTATTTAGCTGTCATTTTGACCTCTACTTTTCCATTGCTTCTGCAAGTTTTCTACTCTATGAACAGAATTCTAGAAATTTTGTAGATACAACAGTTAGTGCAACTGTAGTTACAGTAATAAATCAATCAAATGTTCCATGGTTTAAAACATATAAATGTTTGTTTCTTCTCAACTCAAACCCTTTACAAAAGGTTTCAGTCAGAGTCAATAGTTGTTCAGACTGTTTTCTACCTAAAATCTATACTATCCTCTAAGATCTATCAGCACCTGCAGTTAGAACAAATAAAAAAGTAAATAGAGAAGTTGCATAATTTTGAAAACCATTTCAATTGACACACATAGCTCTTACTGTCATTACTTAATGAGACCCAGACTCCTGATTTACAAGGATTCATGCAGGAAAGAAGATATAAAGCATAAATCACAGTTGTTGATCAGCAAAAACTGTATTCAATAGAGTAAGATTAAAAAATATTTTCTATATGTGTCTATCTCTATCACAATGAGCTATGACTATATTTAAACAAACTTATTCAAGTCTTCAAGACACTAGTCTTCAGAGAGAGTTGCCTCAAATGTGAGACTTTCATATTCTGCATTCTCTATCCAATTCAATATATAATTTGAACAGTTAGTGTAAATAATGTGATGTTAACTTTTTTTACATTATTTATTTTATTCTATACATGACAAATAGTCTGTTTATCAATAACTTCTGGGAGAATCACCATCCCTGACTTCAAGCTGTACTACAGAGAAATAGTGATAAAAACTGCATGGTATTGGAACAGACATAGGCAGGAAGATCAATGAAATAGAATTAAAGACCCAGAAATGAATCCACACACCTATGGTCACTTGATCTTTGACAAAGGAGCTAAAACCATCCAGTGGAAAAAGGACAGCATTTTCAACAAATGGTGCTGGTTCAACTAGAGAACAACATGTAGAAGAATGCAAATCGATACATTCTTGTCTCCTTGTACAAAGCTCAAGTCCAAGAGGATAAAGGACCTTCACATAAAACCCAATAACATTGAAACTAATAGAAGAGAAGGTGGGGAAGAACCCTCAATACTTGGGTACACGGAAAAAGTTTATGAACAGAACTCCAATAGCTTATGCTCTAAGATTAAGCATTGACAAATGGGACCTCATAAAATTGCAAAGATTTTGTAAGGCAAAGGACATGTCAAAAGAATAAAATAGCAACCAACAGATTGGGAAACGATCTTTACCATTCTTACATCCCATAGAGGGCTAATATCCAATATATACAAAGAACTCAAGAAGTTAGACTCCAGACAACCAAATAACCCTATTAAGAATGGGGCACAGAACTAAACAAAGAAGTCTCAACTGAGAAAATTCAAATGGCTAGAAGCATTAAAGAAATGTTCAGCATCCTTAGTTATTAGAGAAATGCAAATCAAAACAACCCTGAGATACCACCTCACACGAGTCAGAATGGCTAAGATCGAAAACTCAGGTGATAGCAGATGCTGGTGAGGATGTGGAGAAAGATGAACACTCCTCCATTGTTGGTGGGATTGCATCCTGGTGCAACCCCTCTGGAAATCAGTCTGGTGGTTCCTTAGAAAATTGGACATAGCATTACCTGAGGACCCAGCTATGCCATTTCTGGGCATATACCCAGAAGATGTTCCAATATATAACAAGGGCATATGTACCACTATGTTCATAGCAGTCTTATTTATAATAGCCAGAAGCTAGAAAGAACTCAAATGTCCTTCAACAGAGGAATGGATACAAAAAAATGTGGTACATTTACACAATGAAATATTATTCGGCTATTAAAAACAATGAATTCAAGAAATTCTTACATAAATGGAAGAAACTAGAAAATATCCTGAGTGAAGTAACCCAATCACAAAAGAACACACATGGTATTCATTCACTGATAAATGAATATTAGCCCGGAAGGGAGCAAATATGGAGACAAAGTGTGGAACAAAAATGTAAGTATGGGCCACATAGAGACCATTCCACCTGAGTATCCATCCCATGTGCAGTCACCAAATGTAGATGCTGATATGGATGCCAGAAAGTGCCTGCTGACAGGAGCCTTATATAGCTGTCTCCGTAGAAGTCTGCCAGAGTCTGACATATTCAGAGGTGGATGTTCACAGCTAAACATTGAATTGATCATGGCGTTCCCAATAGAGGAATGAAAGAGAAGACTGAAGGAGCTGAAGGGGTTTGTGGTCCCATGGAAAGAGCAACAATACCAACCAACCAGAGCTCCTAGGGTCTAAACCATTAGCCTGGGAGCATATAGGAAGATATATATATATATATTCCTGTTGGGTGGGCATAGGTGGGAGGAGAGATCCTTGGTCCCATGAAGGCTGGATGCTGGATGCCCCGTGTGGGGAAATTCAAGAGTGGGGAGGTGGAAGTGTGAGGGGGCGGTTGGGTACATCCTCATAGAAGCAAGAGGAGATGGACTAGGATGGGGGTTCCTGGGTGGGAAGAAAATGAGGAAAGAGGATAACATCTGAAACTTAAATAAAATATCCAATAAAAAATAAAATAAGTGAATAGATAAATAAATAACTGGAATTTAAGCCTCGGTCTCCACGTGAACATGCACTCATGTGTACACACCCACATATGTAGACACATACACACAAATAAAACAAAAAATCTTGTAAAACATGATACATTAACAACAGATTATTATTAAAAATGAAAGTTATTAAATAAAAAATTAGTGAATAAATGTTAATAATTGTTAATGGTTTATAATGCTCTGTATATCTCCATAGCAAGAAGTATATCCCTTTAATATATCTCAACAATCGTTACAATGTTGTATTAGAATCAAGTAAAAATTATAAATTTTCAATCTAAATTATGATGTATCAAGAAATGTTAGAACAACAATTACTTATTAGTAAATATTTTTGAATCACTGTATTATTTCCTTTTCTTCTGATCAGATACCTGAGATGAAACAAAGTTTATTTTGGCTTATAGTACAATGAGATATAGTCTATTAGAGTTCATGAAATTGTTGGTCACATTTCATCTGTCAGAGAGCAAGTACAAGAAAGAAAGTAGATTAAGGCTATTCATTCCTCATGGTGTGTCCCCAATGACTGACCACCTCCAGTGGCTTCACAACTTTCATGACTTTTAAACAATGCCAATTATATATGTGCATGAATCTATGTGAACTATTTCACAATTCACAATATGGCCACTAATATGTATGATTTCTTTTAGTGACAACTATAAAGCCAATAATAATCGAATATAAATATGATCCTGTCACTGTAAATTTAGAAATCTGATTCATAGCATGGAAACTTTACCTTTCATATTATTCAAAGAACTATATTTATTAGGAATAAATGATAATAAATAATAAAATATGTAATATGAAGTCCAGATATCACACACACATATATATACTATATATGTACCCACACATATATAATACATTAATGATAATATATTATCTATATGTATATCTATTATATCTATTATATCTTATATTTAAAATAAATATATGCTAGGTAAAACTTATTTCTGTCATTTTCCTTTATAATAAATAGAACTTTATAAACATTTTATTTTCTTTTCTTGTCCTTTATAAATAACCTTTGTTATTGTAAGATATATTTCATAGCTACACATCATAAATACATATAATGCAATTGCTTCAATGGAAGGTTAATGGAACAAAAAAGAAAGAATTTATCTACAAAGAACAATCATCTGAACAGTAGAAAGCCTATTTACCTTTTCATTGACATGTCCCAAACTTTGGCTTTTTTATGACCATTAAACTGAAAGATAACTAAGAAGAACAGTATGAGTAAAAAGGAGATGCATGTTATGTGGTAATTTATGGTGCACATGACTGAGAGAAAAACTTTAGATCAGACTTTCTTTAATAATGCATTTAGATATAATGTTCAGGTCTGCCAAAAGCAAACATTTCTGTCTTCTTTGTTAGATCAAAAAACCTAGAATTCCAAAACCAACACAGGAGAGGTTTATAAGTCCTACCCCTGAGAATGTACTGACAATTGATGGCTGCCTGAAATGGAAAAGTATGTTTCCTTCAAAGACATGACACCTGAAAGACTATCCATGCTGCCATAGATGGTCTTAGGTGGTTGTATGACAAAAGGTACACAAAGGCAGGTGAAGGAACTGAGGGAGGAAAGAAGAGGGAGAGAGAGAGAGAGAGAGAGAGAGAGAGAGAGAGAGAGAGAGAGAGAGAGAGAGAGAGAGAGAGAAAGGGAGAGAGAGAGAAACATGATGTGAAGTTGGGGAAAAATGAAGAAGTGAATAGTGGAAAATTATATGAAAAGGAAGGGAGGGCTGATTTGGATCAAAGTATATTATATGCACTTAATAGAATGAATTAAAAATATCATTAATTGTTGAAGTAATTATTTAAAACCAGTATGGCTGACTATCTAAGCTGTGTCAGCTCTGACTAGCTCAGCCACCACGTTCTGTTGCCACAGGCCACATGCACGCTGGAGCTGGAAACGACCAGCCAGAAACACCAGCCGTGACACCCACGAGAGGACAACATGGGACATGGCTCTGCCAATCTTCCACACTGCCTCCACAAGTCTGGGCATTGCCCAGACTATCCAGCCATCCATGTGGGCCAAGTAAGAAAATGAGACTCTAATGATTAAATATTAATCAAAGGCTTTATATATTTAGTAATAATCAATAACAATATGCCCATACAAAGAGAGTTATTTCCCAATTAGCTAACCTAAATAAAAGTTGTTACCCATGACTGCTCTCCATACCTGCATGGCCCTCCATCGCTCCTACATCTCTGCTCTCCCTAGCTCCTCCTCTTCCTTTTCCTCTCCTTACTCCTCTTCTTCCTCTCCTTACTCCTCCCACCTTAGCTCCTCCTACATATCACCCTTCCTGTTAAAGTAAAAAAATACTTTCGCTCAAAATATAATTAGACCACAACTATACCAATTTGTATCAGTAAAGTATAAGATAGACCTAATACCCAGTCCATTATTTTGTTGACTAAACAGAACGTCCATCATCTCTCCTAACTAAAAGACTTAGTTCTGAACCTGGCCTTTTTCTTGGCTTTAGAATGAATGTCAGCTGAAAACTATCCTAGCTCCTCCTACAATTAATAAATGAGCAATGTAACATTGTTTAAATGATTTACTATTATTCTCCTAGAGGAATATAGCAATCAAATGACTATTAATGACATTTTGCTGTGTCCATAGCTCAGTGTCTTATTCAGCCATCATCAGAGAAGCTTTCTCTTTAAGTAGATGGAAATTAATAATGATGCAACTCAGTCATGTACAGAGAGTGACTGCTCAACATCTGTTATATGTGGAATGTGGTCATCAAACCCCTCCACCCAAGGCTCAAGAAAACTGCAAAAGAGGAGGCAGAAAGATTGTCAAGAGCGGAGGAAATGGATGACATGAAGGGAACAGTGTCTTCCAGAAAATACAGGACTCATGCACATATGAACTCTCAGGTATCATGCAGCTTTTATAGGTCTTATAGACATTCGAATTAGATAGTGCACAAGCTCTGAGAAGAGAAGTGGACAAGAATCATCATTCCTAACCAAGATACTATTGGTAATGACAAGAGCTTGAGAAGAAAATTTGCATTTGTTTCAGTAGAGTCTTACTAAGTATAAAAACCACACTTAAATTCAGGCCTCATGCCCATCAGTACATGGTCAACACAAAACAAATTCAGAAGTATTTTGCACCGATTTTTGTGTTTGCTTCCTATTGCTTTGTGTGGACATTTTGTGTTTTAATTTACGAGTCTATTGCTTGCATATTATGGTTTCCAAATTTGTGTTCTTGTGTGTGTGTATGTGTGTGTGTGTGCGTGTGTGTGTGTGTGTATGTTCTCTGTGCTATTTATTTTTCTTTTTTGATGGTTTATTTTCTAAAGATGGGGAAAAAAACAGAATTCAATGAATGGAAATGTTCTGAGGTTCTTGGAGCAAATGACGAAGAGATAAGTGTGATCACTATAGACTATATAAAAGAAATTTGTTTTCTGAAATAGATTTTTAAAGATAATATATATATACATATATATACATATATATTACATATATAAAATGCATATATCACATGTTTGCACACATGTACACATATGTACAAATCTACACACATTCATGTTTATGACATAGATCAATATTCAATCCTACTGTTTTTTTTTTTTAGCATGGGATACCTTCAAAGAACATAGATGACCAAGAACCTTAAATACCTCAAACAACAATATAGGAGCCTAATTTGTACACAGAGATTTATAACGAGAATATAGTGTTCTTTTCAAAACATTAAATTTTCTAGGAAATCAAATCTTTTCTAGCCATTCCATGTATCCTCAGATAGTATAAGGATGCTACACAACTTTGTTTATAAACTTATCAGAGGGGGATGCTAGCAGTAGAAATTTGCAGATCACTATAAAACATCCAGATAACAAAAAATTGATCTCAGTGTCATAAGATATCAAACCTGTTCCTTCGAAACAGCTCAATCACTTGCAAATATCACAATATGACAAGAATTATCTGGAAGACCAAGAAAAACTTGAGGATATTCTTAAATGTTTTTATGTTCTTGTAGCATGAAAAATTAATTTTTTCCAGAATCTATTTTTGTTTTAAATTTTTAATCATGGTTAGAAAATGTCTCCATCTTAGAGAGTTACCCTGAATTCAAAGGAGCTGAAAAGATGTAAAAATTAAGAGCTTAAATAACATCCTGAAACAATTCGTGGTGTTCACATAATGGCTATGATTTTTAAGGCTATTGTATCATTATCATTTTTGTGATTTAGATTTTATTGTAGTTGTTTTAGAAATTATGTTGGAAAAGTAGTTTCAGACATGTAAAAACTTCCTAGTCAATTGGGCAACATTTTATAATTTATAATTTTGAATTTGTTTTAAACTAATTTTTTTAAAAAAAAACCATATCACAGAAATATAATAAATACTGTTGACAAACTGGTATAATGCGGGGGGGGGGGGGGGGGGGGAACTGAGGGCCAGCGTGCTGCTCACAGGTGCATAGCATGGATCTCTATAGTGTTGGGCAGTGCTGTTCCTGAGTATCTGCCAAGGCTCAGTAGGCTGGACCTGAAGTTTAGCATGGCAGAAGCAGAAGCGTGCAGGAAGTTTGACTAGTCCCTTTCCATGCTGCACTGGGCTGGCACTGGGCTGTGAGAAGCTGCTGGGGGCGCCCCAGGGTGGGGAGAGAACTCAGTCTGGGGTTCTGTGAGATGGTGAAGGGCTCTCGAGTGGACCCAGAGGTCTGCTTCTCCATTCGGTGCCCCCAGACGCCAGTTGGTGGGGTGGGGGGCGGGGGGGGGGTGTAACACAGCAGAATGGAGAGGAGAAAGTGCACTGAGAGAAACAATGGGGAAAGAGCTCTGGTGCTGCATCTTGCAGGAAGGACTCACTTGTTCTACTCATTTGTCTTGAACATTTGGCTGCCCGTGGCTGGGCAGAGAAGTCCTCCACAATGGCAGCATGATTGCAGGCCCCAATGACATGAGAAAGTCTGGGGTTCAAGAGTTTTTTTGACATGACAGATGATAGATGGTCTGGATGTGCACTCCCACTAAAGCCAGGGCTGGCCTGACTTAAACAGGGAGGGAGAGGGGGAGGAGCATCACTTAATTAGTTACTCCCTCTGGTCTTTAGGTAACTCATTAGTATGTAAATCTCTTGAGGCTGAAGCCTGTAGTCATGCCCTCTACCTGTGTAGGGTGACATAAACCTCTTAGGGAGGGGCTGCATCCTTATGTGACTGAACGGAGCAAATTAAATGGTGGTCCACACCACGTGTTAGGAGCCTGAATTCTGGGAGCACAGAGGAATAGATGCCCATCCCTTGCAGGGTCTCCAGGCTACTTCCAGCCAGTGCTTCTACCAAGAACCAAGACCCCTTTTACTGCCCCACAGTATAATAATTATTTTTCTTTTCCTGTTAGTATATCATGTAATTATGCAATGGTTCACTTATTCATATATCTCTAAGTGGTACATTTTGAATATTAGGTAGGGATGAAGCTTTTCTGAACAAGACACTATTTTTCAAGCACAGCCACTGTGTTAAATATTTTATTTGTTTCTCTGGTTGGTTGTTTTTGTTTTGTTTATCATAGACCCATAACTTTCTATTCTCTGGGTTTATTAACTTATTAAAACATACTAACTTCTAACTTCAGGTCTGAAATTTTCTGAATGTGTTACATAGTTTTCTAAGGTTTTATTGAGTATATCATAAAATTCTAGAATCTCTAGGTCAATGACATTAAATTATCATCATGAACTACTTTGGAAATTTTTGGATAAAAGATAGTAGAGTAGATCTGTCCAACTGGACTTAAAAACCATAAACAACGACCAGAGTGTTTTTGTTTTTTAATAATATATGCTGATACTCACCATGTTGTTTGAGATGAGCAGATTAAAGGTACATAGACTATCAAGAGTGTGAAATTCTTCACTTTTAACTTTTGAGAGATGATGAACAAAGCTGAAGGCTATGTATATATAATCACTATTTTATTTCCATGAATTAAGGAAAAATTGTATTTTTTATACAAATAGTATAAATCATGAAAGTCCCCACTGTAGACAACGTTTCTCCCAACAGAGGGCAGCCCAACCAAACAAGGAATATTCAAATCAGTTACATATTTTAACTTTTAATAATTGCCTGGTCTTACATCATTAATTTGTTAGTTATACCCAATGGCCATGATGAAAAGTCATACTGATGCTACCTTTTAGCAATATGTCAGAATATTCTTTGCAACTAATATTCTGAGTTAGTTCACAAAATTTGAAAGAGTATTTCACATAACTCTATATAGGGCCATGAAAGGGGTTTTAGTTTTGGTTGAAGCACTGGTTGGAAAGCCTGGAGACCCAACAGGTGTCCATTGCCTGTAAGAGAGGGGCATCTATTCTGCCATGCTCCCAGAATCCAGGCTCCTAACATGTGGCATGGAACTCCATTGACCTGCAATGTTCAGTCACCTTCAGGGCAATGCAGCCCCGCCCAAAGAGCACATGTAGAGGGCAGGGCATGACTACAGGCCTCAGGCCCAAGAGAGTTTTACATACTAATGAGATGCCTGAAGGCCAGAGAGGGAAGCCAGTAAGCATTCTTCCCTAACACTTTCCTCCTCGCTCTCCCTCCCTATTTAACTTAGTTCTTCCCTGAGTTTCTCTTGGGTGCACATCCAGATTCAACCGTCATGCCAATAAAGCCATTTTGGAAACACAAGGCCTTTCTCTTGTCATTGGGGCCCACACCATGAGGAGTGTGGAGAAAGCCTTTAATGAGCCTCTGTAGCTGCAGCTGCTACACCTAACTTCCCTCCTGGAGGAATTTTCAGCTTCCCAGCCACCCTACCCACAACTTTGAAGCTGGGCCTAAAGAAGTTTGTCATTTGTACCTTAGGGCACTTCATTGTGAAACCATTGTTATAAAAATTAAACATATGGTAAGAAGTCTAAGAAGCCAGACATGAGAATTCTAACACTTTTGCTAAAGCCGTTCTAACTACAGTACAACCTGGAAGAAGACCATCTTGGATGTCTTAGCAAGATCAAGCTTCTGTGTGAGAACGGTTTGCAAATTTAATTTCTTTTGAGATGTATATACTGATTCATTTAGTAAAGAGTATTTTTCACCTGGAAAAATTATCCTCTATTACTTTGTTACAAAACAAAATGAACATTAGTGGCACACTGAAGCACCATATAGATATTCATCAGCCAAGCGTGTCCGCCTGCAAATAGAGGCTAAGAAGAGCTTCAGACAAGTTGCCCTACTGTACATTTAGTTGTGCCATTACTGTCCCTTTCATTCTTGGTAAAGAGCAGTAACTGCTCTAGAAAATACTACCATTATATAGATAGGTGAATTGTTTATTTTTCTATGATGATATGAAGTACAGAAAATAAACTTCATTTAAGTAAATGAAATCATTACCTGATCAGAGCTTCGATAGCCAAATAAATGAAATATATATTTTATATGAGAAATTTAATAAGCCTTCAGCAATTTTAAAATTATTTTGACCTCATTATCTGTCAACTGTGCAGGTGTTTTATTTTGATAATAAGAACATTATACTCATCTTTTAATTTGTCGTTTATTGAATTTTTCAGAAATGAGTCATTTCTCATGTTCTTGAATGTGTAGGCACTCGGACACAAAGCTAAATTACCACGGTTTACATGTATATGTATATTATGCATTTCCTGAAGTACAGCACCATCTAACAATAAAGCAGCATTTCTGTATGTTCTTTTTCAAATACTATTTAAGGTTCATTTTCTTTTTATTTATATATATTGGAGAGGGCTGTGTGGTACATGTAATAAAATAAATAAATAAAAGGTGCTCACTGAGGCCAGAGGTATCAAACCCCCAAAACTGGATTTATTGGTATTTGCCTTATGACATAGGTGACTGAAATGGGTCTCAGATTCTCTGCAAAACTAAAATATAGTCTTGAGTGCTGAGCCGTGTACCCAGACCCATGCTTCACTCTCTGATTCCAAATGCTTTCGCAGCACTTCTTAAGTAGTTTGAACCTTCTAAAAATATATTTATTATAGCTCATGTTTATTGATTACTTTGTACACATTTATTCTGTAATTCAACATGAATTTGGCATGCATTTCTTTGCCATAAGAACTTTTAAGTATTGAAGAACCAAAAACAAATAAGTTCTTATGCTTGCAGAGTTATGATCTAGTGAAAAATGCAGCCATGCGAATCATTATACAAAGTGGAATTTCAACCAGCAGTGATACAATGCTTTAGCTAGGGAGGTTTTGCAATCTCATGGGCAATCATATAACTCTTTCACAGAAATCTGTAATGCATCCTATAAAGGATGCTGATCACATACTCAGCAGAGACAACCATGACAGGTATTACAAAACAAAAATATGTTACCATTAAGATAATCAGGATTGCTTTTACAATAGCTGACAAATTTAAATGTTATTGATAATGTACTTCTGAAATATGTCTTGGATATATCCTGATAATTTTGTTCCTGTAGTACTTGACTTCCATGATTCTTATTTTTCATGTACATCTTTTATATATAATGCTTTTATATCCATAAACTAGTGTTAAGTACATCAGTGCTCCAAACGTACTTGTTTATTCCATTTATACATATGTATATATTTTGGGCTGATAATAGGTAATGCACACACACACACACACACACACACACACACACATATATATATAATATTTCTTATATAATATATAATTATGATAAGTGATATGTAATAATGTAATATTGATATGCCCTATATGTTATATGGTATGTAGTACATGGTATATGACATACAATATATAATATACAATGTATGATATATGATACAATATATGTGGTGTGTGATATATGTGATATATGACATGTGGCATAAGACTTAAAATATATAACATATAAAACATATAACATATAACTTAACATATAACATATTCAGACATAAAATAACATAACACATAATATATAACACATAGCATATACATATAACTATAACATATAACATATAGATATAAAATATATCATAACATATATTTATTTCTTATATAATATTACTAAATCCCCAATAACTATGTATATTTACAATAAAATTATTTTCTTGTATGTAATATGTGTAATTCACTATGACCAAAGAAACTGCATACATACTCCATGAGAGATTTTTCTTGATTGAATTATTTGAAGTAGAAAAACCCATGATAAATTCCTATATCTGGATCTTTTGAGTTGGGATGATCCTCCCTAAATCTTGGCTCCAGGATCTGGTAGCACTCTATGTAAAGGACGTGGAAAGACATTCTTGCTTTTTGCCTTTCTTCTCTTGCTCTCTATGCATAGTTCTTTTCTTCACTGGTATTAGAGCCTTCTCTAGTATTTCTTCATATACTAAAGACAAGCTGAGAGACATCCTTGTGTGAAAAACAAAAAAAAAAAAAAAAACCCTACTGGATTCATGGATTAAGTAGCCCACAACCTGTAAGTTACTGTAATGTATTACAACCCCAATCTAATAAATATGTTTATTATAACTGTACATTACTATCGTACTTACTCATTTGTTTATTTATTTGCAACAACCTTCATCTTTAGTCCTAAGTAATTTTGTTATAAATATACAAAGTCATGGGGGATTTGTGGCTGATAAGAAAATAGTAGTAATTGATTATAATTCTTGGGAGAAATTTTTATATGCTATAATTCTTCTAAGATGCTCCAATTTTGTATTTTCTATAAAATAATCTTCTATTGCAGAACACTCCACTTACTGTATCTATTTTATATACAAAATTATCTGTTGAGCACATAAACCTGAGCACTCTCTTAGATTTTCTGTGTTCTTGTATGTTTGCTTACTTTAGTTTATTGGTTGCATTTTCTTTTGTTTTTCTGACACTGGGTAATGTGTAGGGTAGACTAGCTTACCAAATTCTATTTGGTTATGAAAGAACTTGAGTTTTTGATTCTCCTTACTCTGCTCCTAAGTGTCAAAGTTGTAGCTGTGCTTGCAGCTGTGTACTACCTCACCCAAAACACTGATATGTCTGATTTTATTATCACAGACTATTTCTTAATTTTACACACTGTCCTTGTACAATTTTGTCAAACCTAATAATAATGTCATTCTTACTTTACTATATAAGTCTGCAACTATACTTGGTTTCTGTAGGAGGAGCTAAGGTGGGAGGAATAAGGAGAGGGAGAGGAAAAGGAAGAGGAGGAGCTAGAGACAGCAGAGATGTAGAAGGATGGAGAGCCACTCAGGTATGGAAAGCAGTCCTGGGTGACTGTGGGGCCTAACAGGAGGTCTAATCTCCATTCCATCTTCACCCACACAGGTGGAGGTCATGATACAGGCCCCAGGCCCTAGAGAGATTTACATACTAATAAGGTACCTGAGGGCCAGAGGGTAGAGCCAATTAAGCATTCCTCCCCAGCCCCTCTCCCTTCTTCCCCTCCCTATTTAACTCAGGTCTGTCCTGGGTTTTAGGGGTTGTGCATCCAGATGCATCTACCATCCGTCATGCCAATAAACCAGTTTTGGAAACCCAAGGACTTTCTCGTGTGTTGGGGCCACACCGTGAGGAACCGAGGAACCATGGAGAGGCCTTGAGTGAGCAGCTGGGCCTAACTTCCAGTTGGAAGAACCCAGCCAACTACACACAGCGTGTCCTAGAGGAACTCCCTGTGTTCCCCAGCCATTTTCTTTCCCACAGGCGACAATTTATATTTAAGTTAGCTAATTGGCAAACACCTCTAATTGTATGGGCACATTGTTATTCAGCATTACTAAACCTATAAAGCCTTTGATTAATGTTTAAGCATTAGAGTCACATTTTCCTACAGGGATGGCCAGATGGTCTGGGCAATGCCTAGCCCTGTGGAAACAGTGTGGAAGATTGGCAGAGCCATCTCTCACGCTGGTATCTCGTGGGTGGCAGGGCTGGTGTCTCTGGTTGCTTGAGTGGACTGCACTAGCTGAGCAATGGTGGCTCCTGGCCGAAGGCCTAAGCTAGTTGGGAACATGGTGGCTGATTAAGAACAAGCAAGATTGGGAGCTGCCGTTTTTTAAATTATTACTGCAACAGGTTTCCATCCTTTCCTCCTTTAGAAACAAGTTCTGCCTTTAGTGAAGAATGTATCCTATTCTCCTGCCTTTTGTTTAAGGAATGCTAATTGTAGAATTCACTCTCTAGTTTTATTACATTGTCCAGGAGGGTGGGAAATGAAAACCATGGAAAGGAATTATATTCGCCCATCTGTTGTTACAGGTCAATAAAGACATTCAGATGTCTTGTGATGATTAACATACACCTCATGCATATGTAAATTTCTGGAACCAAAGTTCACCAAAGGAACAGGTAAGAAACTTCCACCCATACACAAGCCGTCAGCATTGATTAGAGGAGGATGAGTTAAACCTACACACATCTAATTACATTTCTCTCTAGTATCCTTACTTCAGACATACAGCTATATGAGCTTTTAAGTTAAAACACTTCATTAGTAACTTATTTATTTACTGCCTTACGTTATTCGCCTCTTTTTGTCATCAATTTTCAACTGCAAAATCATTTCAACAAACCAAAATCATCTTTTATGAATCTCTCGTGATGAAATATCTGACAGGCATTTGAGTGTCTACAACACTAAATGTATAGCACACAAAAGGTCTATAAGAAAAATATCTAATAATCATAAGCGAGAATCTAAAAAGATTCATTTTTAAAACAAGTTGAGCAATACTACTTAGATTAACATGCAGCACTTAGAGCCTTTTTCTTTTCTTTTTTTTTAAATTGGATATTTTATTTACATTTCAGATGCCATCCTCTTTCCCCAATTCCCCTCCCTAGAAAACCCTATCCCATGGCCCCTTTTCCTTTTTGCTCTTATACAATTTTAATCAAAGGCTTTATAAGTTTGGTAATGCTCAATCAGAAGTGTAACCCAATACCCAACCTAGATATATCAACTATCTTTGACTGGTGGAAACAAGTGAACATCTACCTCCATGTCCCCTTCTCTCTTTCTCTCTCTCATCACCTAGCTCCTCTTCTCCTCCTTCTCTCCTTACTCCTTCTCTTCCTCTCAGTACTCCTCCCACCTTAGCTCCTCCTACATATCACCCTTCCTGTTAAAATAAATTTTTCTCTCAAAATATATTTAGAGCATAATTATACCAATTTGTACCAGTGAGGTACAAGATAGTCCTAATACCCAGTCCATCATTTTGTTGACTAAGCAGAACCTCTGCCATCTCTCCTAACTAAAAAACACTTAGTTCTGAACCTGGCTTTTTTTTTTTTTTTTTTTTTTCTTGGCTTTAGAATGAATGTCAGCTGAAAACCATCCACTCTAATCTATTCACTTAGAGCCTTTTTTCAAATGTTTTTTTCTGTCATTTATTTTTAGTTTATTCATACTGTGACTTGAAAGGGTATTTTACATTATTTCTATTATTTTAAGTTAATGGAAGTATGACCAATGTCTGAATAAATACTTCTAGGGAATGTTACATATGACCATCTAAAGCATTAATGTTCTGCAATTGTCTTATAAAATTAGCTCAAAGCCAATATTGTCAAATTAATGAATGGTATTCTTGAGTTTGGTTTTCTCTCTGCATATGTCTACACCTAGCCCTGACAAGCATAAATAGATGGATTTTCAAACTCCAAATTAAACAGTAGGCTCATCTGTTTTTATTGCTCTCCCATTTTCTTGCCTCATATATTTTATGATTAGTTATTAAGAAAATGCCCATTAAGAAGTGTGCTCTCTTGGGAAATTAACAGCTGCATTGCTATTATTATTTTTGTAGAATTAATTAATTAATTTTAATTTGTGTAAAAATCTTATCATAAAACTAAAGAAAAAGTATTAGAATTTCATGAATATATGTTGCATGTTTCAGAAATCTACACCTTAGTCTCTTCTGTTCAAATATTCCCTTACTTTTGCAGTTACTTTTACCTACCAACTTTATGTGTTTTTTTAAATTTGTTATTTTATTGATTTACATTTCAAATATTGTCCCTCTTCCCAGTCTCCCCAAATCCTCCATCCCTTCCCCTCTTCCCTTTGCCTCTAAGAGGCTCACTCCTGCCTCACTGCTATTGTATCCCCAACACTCAGGCATCAAGGTTTCACAGAACCAAGGACTTCCCTTCCCATTAAAGCCAGATACGCCAATTCTCTGCTACATATGTAGCTGGAGCCATGGACCCAACTACATATACTCTTTGGTTGGTGGTTTAGTCCCTGAGAACTCTGGGGTTCTAGCAAATTGATATTGTTGTTCTTCCTATGGGGGTTGTAATCCACTTCGGCTCCTTCAGACCCACCCTGAATTCTTTCATTAGGGTCCACTTGTTCAATCCTATGGTTAACTGTAAGTATCTGCATCTATTTTAGGTGCTGGCAGAGCCTCCCAAAGGACAGCTATATCAGATTCAGTCAGAGAGCACTTCTTGGCATCAGCAATGGTGTCTGGTTTTGGTGTCTGAAGATAGGATGGATCCCATGTTAGGGTGGTCTCTGAATGGCCTTTCCTTCACACTGTGCTCCATTTTTGGCCCTGTATTTCCTTTAGACAAGGACAATTCCGGGTTAAAAATTTTGAGATGTGTGGGTGGCCCCATCTCTCAACTGGGGACCATGTCTATCTATCTATTGGAGGTGGTCTTTACAAGTTCTATGTCCCCTCTCTTGAGTACTTTAGATAATTTCATTTCCATTAATCCTGGAGACTTCTTTCCCTGGAATCTGGGACTTTCTAGTGGTTCCCTACCACATCCCTATTTCTCACCCCTCACTGTTACCTATTTCTATTTATTTCCCTGACCCACTGGACTTTCTCCTCTTTTCCTATACCTGATCCTGTGCCTCCCCATTTTTCTTTACCCCTCCTCTCTCTTTCTCCCAGGTCACTCCCTCCCTCTATCTTCAATGATTATTTTGTTCTTCAATCTAAGTAGGATTGAAGCATACACATACATTGGTCTTCCTTCTTGTTAAGTTTCATGTGGTCTGTAAGTTGTATTGTGGGTGTTATGAGCTTTTGGGTTAATATCCACTTATCAGTGAGTACATACCATGTGTGTCCTTTTATGTCTGGGTTACATCACTCGGGATATTTTCTAGTTTTTCTTTTAATCTACCTCATTCACTAGACACATAGAGCATACATCTTGTACCCACACAACTCAGTTCTAAACTAAAATCTAAGATCTAAATTAACAAGCTCTTAGTGTATAAGCTTTTTAAGGGTTTTAAAATCATTAATTATAATTTATCAATTTATAGTTTAGTCCAAAGGAAAACATGTGGTGTCATCATATGGATAAAAAGTGAAAAATCATTTGGTAAAATTCCATACTCACTCAAACATAACCTATTAAAACCTAATACCATAGTAATCATGGCTGATTTACTCTTTCTGATGAAGGAGTTGCCCAGGATAACAGCATTGCACAAAATGTACAACACATATGTTTGCAAGAAAGGTGTGCAAATATGCAGCAATCATGTCTTCTCTTGCTATTCTTCTGTAATCACACTGGAAAGTATTAAGCTTATTATAAGATAAATAAGGTAAATAAAAGCAAAGGGATTTGTAAGAAGGAAACATCGTTGTCATATTCATGTCATATTTCTAGCTCTTCTCTGGTTTTTAATTATTCCTTCACTTGGGTTATTTTAAAAACTTTAGTGTTCCAGAGTTTGATTATGAACATTTTTTCTTATTATTCTACATATTCCTATTGGGAAGAAACAAGCTGGAGTAGCCATTTTAATATTGAATAAAAGCAACATTCAACCAAAAGTTATCAACAAAGATAAGGAAGGACACTTTATACTCATCAAAGGAAAAATCCATCAAGATGAACTCTCAATTCTGAAGATCTACATCCCAAATGCAAGGGCACCCACATTAGTAAAAGAAACTTTACTAATGTGCACTCAAAGCACACATTGAACCTTACACAGTAATAAGGGGAGACTGCAACACCCAACTCTTAGCAATGGACAGGTCACAGAAATAGAAACTAAACAGAGACACGGTGAAACTAACAGAAGTTATGAACCAAATAGATTTAACAGATATCTATAGAATATTTCACCCTAAACCAAAAGAATATACCTTCTTCTCAGCACCTCATACTACCTTCTCCAAAACTGACTGTATAATCTGTCAAAAAACAGGCCTCAACAGATACAAGAAGATAGAACTAATCCCATGCATTCTATCAGATCACAATGGACTAAGCTGGTCTTCAATAACAAAAAGATGACAGAAAGGCCATATACACATGGAAGCTGAACAACTCTCTACACAGTGATAACTTGGTCAGGAAAGAAACATAGAACCCTTCCTCTACTCAAAGGATAAACAGGCTGAGAAAGAAATTAGGGAAATGACACCCTTTACAATTTTCACAAATAATATAAAATATCTTTGTGGGAATCTAACCAAGCAAATGAAATATCTGTACGACAAAAACTTCAAGTCTCCAAAGAAATTAAAGAAGATCTCAGAAGGTTGTTGTCAATTTATAATACTTTTGATAAGTTCTATGTTTTGAGGGTTTTGTAACTTCTTCACACTTTGATATGTATTTTCATCTACATGCAGAGTGTTATTATTCTAACCACCTAGACACTGTATATTCTTAACACATCTACTTTTCTTTTTCAAGTCCTAAGTCTTCTTATTTTCCTTTAATCTAACCTAACTTTACAATTATCTTCAAAATAATTAGCTCTGCTTTCTTGCTTTCTTCTTTAATTCACAGCTTATTACTTCATGCTTTTTTTTTAAAAATGCTTCAAAGCATTATTATTAAATTCAGCCCAAACATTTCTTTTAATTGAGCTATTTTTAATTGCATGCTTCTATGTGGCTTCTCAACATAGTATTTGTACAACATTTCAATTAAATCTTTCCAAGACATCATCATATGGTCAAATAAATTATATAGCTTAGTATAGGTTTTATCTTCTTTGAAGTTATTGATTATTCCACTATATTGTCTGTAGCCATGACTGTCAATTAATTTTTAATTATTGCTTGACAATTGTTATTGATCATGTGCCCCACAATAAATTCTGCATATAAAAAGGGTTCATCTTGTCATAACAATGATTGCTAAACAATGGTAGCATCACTTTGTATTCTAAATATTTCTGTATACAATGACTTGCGACTCCTCTGAAGAGCCTCAGAACCCAGTATGAAGGAACAGAACATGTTCCAACCATTGTTTCCAACATGTTACAGAGAATACTCCAATTTCAACATTTCAGCTTGTAGCCGAAAACACTTCACAAATTGATTTTAACTGTCCACTCTTTTGGGCAAGTCCTACACATTTGACATCATAACAAATTTAAAGATCATTGTGTATAGTGTGTATTTCCATACCATTTTATTATATTCTCTTTTTGCTTTTATTTAGGATTTTGGAAGTGTTTGTTCTATGCTGTTTTAAAAAATTTCAAATGTTCCTTTCATTATGATGGCTAACTTTAAGACAATGCTAATTTTTCTTCTGTGTTGTAACTGCTTATAGCACTTCATATGAATGCATCCCATATTAATGCTTTTGTGGCATCATGTATCTATGTACATATCACTACAGGGGTGTGTAAAAACAGAGATTTCTTGTTCCATTAGATGCCCACACACAAAACTCAGAAATTGTTTATTAATATGTGCATGCCAATTATATAAAACAAATAAAGTAAATACTAGTACTGATCCATGGCATATTAAACTTTTACATAAAATTTAATTTTCCACCTAGTTCCACTCAAACTCCTGTCCAGTTTCCATAATCCTAGTCACACCTCCCAAATATCTTTCACATGTCTTCTTAAGTTAAGTGTATTTTTCTAGTGAAGCCAACAATGGTATTCTATATCACATAGGTTCTTATAAATTAAAAGTCAACAGATAATAGCCTACACATCAAATCGGGAGAGAATCTTATTGTCTCTTTTTTCCTATTAATTCCTTCCCAGAGCACTATATTCTGGCTATAAAATAATAAAAGGAGATAGGGTACAATTTCATGCAAAACAGTCTAAATTATTTATCATTTGGACTTTCATTTTAAAAATTAACCATTTTCTATTAAGTTATCTATAACCAATAGATGACTTTGACTCCCTCTCAACTATACCATTGGTCAAGAAAGAGCACGTCATCTTAAGAATGCTCATTTTGAGTACCAAAGTGCCGTGTTGCACAATAACAAGATTATACAATCTAGACAAGTATGTCCTCTAAGAGATTTTTAGATTCTCTACTTAAACATGTAATTAAGTAGTGACTGTCTCACTACTACTGCTCAGCTACAATGTTGCCTCTGTGATGTCTTAATTGTCCAATTTTTTAAAGAATGTAGTTCTAATGCTAGAAGCCAAAACGAAAAAAGACACTCTGTGTGGCTCCATTTCTTTAAAGGTCTTGGCAAATCAAAATAACTTTTGCTGTAGTGTGTCAAAGACATGGTTGCCTTGGTGCTCTCACAGCTATAAAAAAGGAATTTTCTGGCAATAACATTGAAGTGAAGGATGCTTACTTAGTTATGTACTTGTGTAAATCTACTGGCTTGCAGGCTGTTCAGTGATGTACTTCACCTTTCGAATAGTCTGTGATTTAGGAATCATATATTTGTTTAACTATATTCATGTCAAATGAAAGATTTCCATTCAACAAGAAAGAATACAACAGGCTTGCGAGTTGGCTCAAAGGCTAAGAACTTTGGCTGCTTTTCCAGCTGACCTGGGTTTGATTCCTAGCACCTACATGGTAGCTCACAACCACCTGGCACTCTGGTTCTAAAGATTCTAACACCTTCTTCTGTATTTCTTTGGCACTCACTCATGTGATACACAAATACACATGCAGGAGAAACACCCATAGCCATAAAATAAAAATTAAAAGACAAAGATGAAAGCATACAATTTTAATCACATTCATCACAATTTTATACAGATGAAAAACCTGCAATCTCAATATGTTAAGTACTGTACACAAAGTCATGGGGTATTTTATTATGCAATTCAGGTGTTTTATGATGCTTCAGTATATATGGTCAGTAAAATTCCTTCACTTGGCTGGGGATACAACTGAGCAGTGAAGTGGCATAAACTTTCTAGGCAATGGCTTCCCTGGATCCAGTCTCCAAGACCATAGATTATATATGCCTCTTGTTCTTGAATAAAAAGCACTAAGAAAATAACCTATACTTAGGAATTCTGATTTATCTATCACAGTATTTGAAATAGAAGCACACTTATAAGTCACATACATGGTTCTAATTCTTGTAAAACTGCACCTTCTAAATTCACTGCGCACTTAGCATGTTTCTATTTGCTTTGTTTTCCAAAGGCCCTCCTGATCCTAGGACCTGTGCCGCTCTGAATGGAGGAGTACCAGTCTCTCTGCTCAACAGTTAGTCTCCTGGTTATTATTTTTTTACTAAATACACATCAAAGCTAAGAACTCAGCATGTTCTGTTTTGGCAGGCACCAAGCCTTCATTAATTTTTGTATTTTCTCCCTAGCATATAAACTAGAACTTCATCAAACTGATCAAATTGTATCCCAGTGGGTGCAAGGAATTTTCCTAAACTCTAGAGCCAAGTATCTTGCAATGGCTCTCTTTTTTTAGGTCATTTTACAAGCTATTCTTTACAATGTCTGGAAATAATCAGCCAGCTTTTCTGAAGACTATACATCAGAACAGCCCTGGTGTGCTTTGCTCTGTGGTTGTCTGCTAGCCACTCAGCATTCCTTTTGACCAGGTACCATTCTTTTTCATCAATAGACTAACATTTTAGAACATTTCCATATTAAAAAGTAGCAGCTTATTTTTCTACCTTTGTGATTTTGATCTGCCTTAAAATAATGTATCCAGTTTTTCATTTAATTTTTATGTGGGAAATAGGGTGTGGATCAGGTGGATAAGCTGCTTGCTGTATAAGAAGACCTGGGTTTGTTTCACAAGCACCCACTTACAATCCAGATGTGAAGAAGTGCACCTGTAACTTTAGTACTGAAGCTTAGAGACAGACAGGTCTCAGAAGCTAACTGCCAGCAATAATTGGAAACAGTAATAATTAATTAAGTAAGTAAGTAAGTAATTAAAATAACTGAGACATCCTTTCTCAATTAACAAATCACTCATTTGATCACTCAATCAATCAATAAAAGAAAAAGCAATAGAGGAGGGAACCTGATATCTAAGTCTGACTTTCACATGCATACATATGTGTGTCTGCACACACACGGACAAACACTTGAACATCATATAAGCACAGATACATATCATCATGAATAACTGGAATAAATAGTCATTGTCCAGAGGTAAATAGCAAAACAGATGTCATAGTTGCTACATTTGTTTATAACTTGTATGAAGTAGAAAAGAGCCTCACTTACATATCAATAACTACACAATTGAAACTGTTTGCTATGGAGATTTTAAAAAAAGAACAAAACTATGTGATTAAAACAATAAAACTGAGGGAAAGAAGTGAAGTTGCTTCCTTCAAAACCACCTGACTAATCATTGACTGAACAGGAAACGAAATCTATATCATTTGACTAGAAAATATAAAATCTTTCTCAAATCCACTCTCTAAAAATAACCATAGTTTCATTTTTGTGGTTTTCATGTATGTAATAATTACATACAGCTCAATAACATGTATATATAATTAGAATCATTCTGTATTAAAAAATTAAGTCTTGTTGTTATCAGTTAGAATTATAGCAACTTTATTTTTTCAGCATTTAAAATATTTTTAATCTCTTATTTGTTTCAAAATCATTAGTAGTCATTTAAAATTCACAATAGTTAATAGTACATATATACATACATATATCATATATAAGATTTTATCCTATCATATTGTCATTTGATATTATATGATATTATAATATATTATCATGCTAACAGTGGCTTTGTTGGTCTGAACTTGCATGGCCTACATTTGACCTCATTTTTTTCTCAATTCAGAATCTGGTATGGATGAAGTGGAATGAGGGAGTCATTGAACACTCAGACATCTAGTTTTAATTAAACATCATATTCAGTCATGTCAAAATTAACAAATGTTCATTTCAAATTGGCAAATATATTCCCTAAACTAACCCAAAACAGTTGTGAAAGGAGTATAACATGTCCATGAAGAAATTGAATCATTTCAACTTCTAATAAGCCACAACCATAATTATCTTCATGCCACAGAGAATGTCCACATTTGCTCCCTCTCTAGCCCTTAAGTATCTTATTTAAAATGTATGTCAAAACATGGTGACATCTGGTCCCAGTCATATGTTGTTAGAATTCCTCTTAGACTGAAGAATCTCCTATGTAGAAGGCAAAGCTTGTTTCTCCCATAAATATATGGTGGATGGAGCTTGGGTACTCATATGGAAGAATAGGAGGGAGGATTGTAGCCTCTAAGGGATAGGAACTCCATGGGAAGACCAACAGAATCAACTAACCTGTACCCTTGGGTATCTCAGAGACTGAACCACTAACCAAAGAACAAACAAGGTCTGGACCTAGGCATCTTCACACATATGTAGCAGATGTGCAGCTTGGTCTTCACAGTGTTAGCTCCCTAACAACTGGAGTGAAGACTATTCCAAAAGCTGTTTCCTGTATGTGAGCTATGTTCTTCTAGCTGGGTTGCTTTGCCTGGCCTCAGTGGATGAGGAAGCACCTAGCCTTACAGAGACTTGATGTGCCAGGGTAGGGGCATGCCCAGCTGGGCCTCCACCCACTCAGAGGAGAAGGAAAGGGGGTAGAGGTAGAGTTTGTTGGAGTTAGTGACAAGGAGGGAGCCAATAAGTAAAACAAAAAAAGTGAATAAGTAAAACAAAAATTATTTTTTTAAAAAATGGCTAAGATAAAGAACTCAAGTGACAGCACATGCTGGTAAGGATGTGGAGAAAGTGGAACACTCCACCACTGCTGGTCGGATTGCAAAGTGGTACAACTACTCTGGAAATCAATCTGGCAGTTCCTCAGAAAGTTGGAAATAATTCTACCTGAAGACCCAGCTCCTGGGCATAAGCCCCCCCAAAATGCCCTACCATACCATAAGGACATACATGGTATGTATTCACTGATAAGTGGATATTAGCTACTCATGATACAACCTACAGACCATAAGAAGTTTAACATGAAGGAAGGCCCGAGTGAGGATGCTTCAATCCCACCTAGAAGGAAAAGAGGAGACAGAGTGAGGGAAGGACTTGGGTAGGAGAGGGGAGAGAGAGGGAAAGGGGGGCACAATCAGCATCACATACAGGGGGAGAAAGGAAAGAAGGCCAGAGGAGTCAGGAGAATGAATGGAAATATGTAGCTGCTGAGGGCCGGAGTAGAGGGTAGGACTCTAGAAAGTCTTAGAGAACTGGAATATGAGAGGCTCCCAGGACTGAAGGATTGAAGGAGCTGAAAGGGATGTCAACCCAATAGGAAGACCAGCATTAGCAACTAACCTGGACCTCTGGGAGCTCCTAGAGACTTAAACCACCAACCACAGATCCTACATGCGTTGGCCCATGGTCCCCAGCACATATGTAGCAGAAGCCTGCCTTATTTGGCCTTACTGGGAAAGGATGTGCCTAATCCTGTGGAGACTTTTGCCTTAGTGGGAGAGGATGTGCCTAATCCTGTGGAGACTTGATGACCCAGAAAAGGATACAGGGGGTTGGGAGCTGTGGGTGGTTTCGTAGATAAGGTGTAGGCTAGGGAGCTCCCTTTCAGAGGTAAAGGAAATGGGGGATGGGCTGAAGAACTCTTGGAGTGGGGATGGGAAGGGGGATATTTGGAATGTAAATGGAACAAAGCAAAAATTAAATATAAATAAATAACACTGAGGAAACAAAGATAGTTCAAATGCAATGAGTACTTAAATAGCAATAAATTTAAATATTCATAAAAAGCACATTGAAAATGTGAAGATGCCCTAATATAGGTAATATATGTTGCTTTATCCTTTTTTGTATATAATAAAGAAATATTTCTACTATTATACAGGGTTTTGGTTTCCCTACAGACTCTTTGTACATAGCTGTGAAGATATGCCAAACTTGTTCCTGAACAACAAGCTTTGTAGTTGTTCATATACTTGTAGAAAATTTGTATTAAAAGTGACATTCTATACTTAAAGCATTTACAGTCATATTAAATTTAAAAAAAACCAATATTTTTCTTGAAATTTAACCTCTTCTCATTTTTTTTTAGGTCTTGATCTTGATAGGTCTTTTAGTTTAGGAGGTTCTCTGAGTTAAATTGTATCCCTGACTATAGTTATAGTTTGGAGATGGGATTTGAGGGTAGGAATAATGGGGTTAGATGAGATCAACAAGAAATGACTCCTGTGTTGACAACAGTAACTACAAGACAGGAATCTTCTGAGAACTGTTCTAAGTGGCTTCCCATCCAACAATGGGCCAGCCATCTGTGAGGCAGAAACAACCTTATTTCAGAATCTGATGATACTGTGTCTCCTTAAATAGAGACAAGAGATTGCTGCAGGTAGGTTGGTTCAGCAAAAGAGCTGACATAAAATTGCCCTTAATTTATCTGGAGAAAGGATTTGCAGACAATGGGGCCATGATCAAGCCTTGAAGAGGAACAGAATTAAAAGGGAATAGCACATTATATCAGACACAAAAAGAGGGGCTTAAAAGGAGGGAAGAACTTTCCTTTAAAACACAGAAAGGAAATCCATTAAGAAAGATAGGTTAAAGTAAAATAAAGGAGAGAACTTTCATGAACAAGGTTGTAGGGCAGTTACTGGGTAGGATCATGAATTAGAGACTTTGAAGCTACATCATGGAATAACTTTGAGACTTACATTTTTATTTAGACTTTGTCTCCGATTTAGATAATGCACATTCCTGACTACTTTTACCACTAGGTTTTCTATTGATTTAAGAATCTTTTACTAATTCATCTGAAATACACACACACATACACACACACAGTCTGAACCCTGTATAAGTATATAGTTACTGTGTTTTTCATTTTATTCTCCTCTTGGAAACTAGTTACCATTCTCTGTTCTTAATTGAGATTGCTTTTAAAATGTAATAGGTTATATTTAAAATAGTCTACCAACATTTGTCAAAAACTTTTATCTATAGCTCAATTTTTGTTAAGTATACATCCTTACCTCCAAATGATCAGCTTATAAAGTATTCATCAACCTGTGATTTTTTTTCCTGGATATTACTGTCTTTAGTGTCCACTTCTATTGTTAATTTCATATAAATCCATAGGCTGTTTGTTGCTACTATGCCGTAACTAGATAGCACAGCCAATATTACCTCTTCTCTAAGTTAAAATGAGACAAAGAAAGTCTCAGGTATCTGGGCTTTAAATGATAAGTAATTATGTCTTTGTAACATCACTGGTTGTTGCTAGGAGACTGAAGCTGACACAGAGGGAGGGAGAATAGGCTCTTCAAGCTGTGCCTTAAAAGTCCCACTCCCTAGACTGCCAGCCTGTGAACTGACAAGGGCTTTGATACCTTCAGTAAGTTTGGACAGTGTTTTCTGTCTCTTACTCTTTTGAAACTGAAGATGATATTTTTATCAAGGAGTATAAATTTATCCATCATTAGAACTAACAGTGAGAGGTCTGAATTTTGAAAAACAAACAAACAAACAAACAAAAAATCCAAAATTAAAAAAAAAAAAAAAAAAAAAAAAAACAGCCGGGCAGTGGTGGCACATGCCTTTAATCCCAGCACTTGGGAGGCAGAGGCATTTGAATTTCTGAGTTCCAGGCCAGCCTGGTCTACACAGTGAGTTCCAGGACAGCCAGGGCTATACAGAGAAACCCTGATTCAAACAAACAAACAAACAAACAAACAAACATCACTTTACCTGTAATTTAGAGAACCATACAGCACAAGGTGGTATAGAATGACTCTCCAGTGTACAAGATAAAGATAAACCCTCATACATGACTTAAAAATCTTGAGACACAAAGGAAATATTAGTATATTTTATTCTAAATCATTGCTAAATGATTGGATTATAAGAAATCTTGGGCTCTCTCCTCCAGCCAAGTAAGACACTGAAAGGAAAAAAGGCTAAGGGGAAGAAGGTGGCCCTGGCCTCTGCCATCTGCTATCATCAAGAAACAGGAGACCAAAATGGTGGTCAATCCTTTGTTTGAGAAAAGACCCAAGAACTTTTGCACTGGGCAGGACATCCAGCCCAAAAGAGATATAACAAGCTTCATCAAATGTCCCTGATACATCAGGCTGCAACAGCAAACAGCCATCTTCTACAAGCAGCTCAAAGTACCTTGTGCCATTAACCAGTTCACCCAGACCCTGGACAGGCAGCTACTCAGCTGCTTAAGCTTGCCCACTAGTACAGGCCAGAGACAAAGCAAGAGAAGAAGCAAAGGCTACTGGCCCGTGCTGAGAAGAAAGCTGCTGGAAAAGGGGACGACCCAACCAAGAGACCACCTGTCCTCGGAGCAGGAGTCAATACAATCACCACCTTGGTAGAGAACAAGAAGGCTCAGCTGGTGGCGATTGCCCATGAAGTAGACCCCACTGAGCTGGTGTTTTTCCTGCCTGTCCTGTGTCAAAAGATGGAGGTGCCCCACTGCGTCAAGGGAAAGGCCAGGCTGGGGCGCCTGGTCCACAGAAAGACATTCACCACTGTTGCCTTCACACAGGTTAACTCGGAAGACAAGGGTGCCCTGGCTAAGCTGGTGGAAGCTATTATGACCAATTATAATGACAGATATGACGAGATCCGCCGCCACTGGGGAGGCAACGCCCTGGGTCCTAAGTCTGTGGCTTTCATTGCCAAGCTGGAAAAGGCAAAGGCTAAAGAACTCGCCACTAAACTGGGTTAAATGTATACTAAGTTTTCTGAACATAAATATAGTTACAAAATTATCTTCAAAAAAATAAGGAATCGGGTGAATGTGGGATAAAGAGTGAATTACAATGTGAGATGACATATCTGTTAATTTAGTATAACAGAGCCTCCTTTTCATCATATACTATATGTTTGTCATGGCATTATGTTGCATAATTAAACTTACACTTTATTTGTAATTAAAATAACACATTACATAATTAAAGTTATATAATTACATAATTGAATTACATTACATACATAGATAAATTTTACACACAATTACAGAATTACATAATTAAAAAATACAATTTATTTGTAAAATGGTGAATTTCAATTTCAAAAAAAATGTTAGTTTTTAGGTATATTGAATATTATATGCCCTTGAAACACAGAAGTGGTTCTGTTGAATTATACATATAGTTGAACACTTGACATTTAGAAAATGTCTTGGTTAATTATAAAAGTATGGGGTTTTTTACCTTATATTTGGACATGGATACATTTTTAAACAAGTGACTTGTTCTGTAATTTCTTTTTTATAAATCTTTTGCCATTTGGTAACAGAAAGATAATAGTTTAGAGCTATCTCAAACATGTAAAAGAACTCTGTGGTCAACAACTTTGCAATCTTCTAAAGAACAGGATGTGAACTCTAAGTCTAGTAGTGAGAATAGTAACTTGCAACTGGTAAGAAATTAGTGACACTCATTTTAGGAGTTAATAAATACGGCAAGAACTATCATCCAAGCCAGCATTTCACCTTGAAAGTTTTCTTTTTCTATGATTTGAAATGTGGCTTTCAATAACTTTATTTGAACTCTGACCTAAATGTATCTCCATGCTATGAGCTCTGCTTTGACTTTTGATCTACTTCCATACCAGTGAATATTTCCAAGCATCATCGCCTCACTTTTTTCTGCACTTAACAAAAGGTACATGAACATAAATATCTTCCACAGAAGATTGTTCTTTGTGGTTATTTTGAGTCAAGCCAGGCATTCAGAAATGGAGATTGGGAAAGGGTAGGCCAGCATCCTTGACTGGCAAAGGACAATCTTTTAAAACTCCATCCTTCTTCAGACTCCAGCACAAACTTTTACAAAGAAAAGCATTAAGAATGGATTATTTCTGTGTGAAACTTGACCAGCTCCATGAGGATTTTATATTTCAGTTTTCACAAATACTTCAAAGAACCTAGAGAAATATTAAGATGTGTCATCACTGACCTATTTTCATAATTTTCTTTAAAAAAATCTTTTTCCATTAATATAGTAGAAGTTCCTTCTGGATGACTGTGATGAAAGTAGATTTAACTCAAACAGTAGCAGCAACTACTTTGCTTGACACTTACTGCTGCAGCTGCAGTACTAACTGAGGAATCTGGGGGCCTCTTACCCAGATACACAGAGAAGTCCAAAAGAAGCTAGCCAAGTAGATAAGAATTATGTCAAACTGGCCTCAGCGGCTGGTTCCTTTCTGCATATCTTTCCAGAGCAGAATTTGCCTTCACAGCCAAAACTCATGCCATCATTTCTCATGCAAATGCTACACTTCTGGATGCCAAAGACTGGAAAGACAATGACACCTGGAACCATAGTGTGCCCACCAAAGGACCATTATACAATGAGATCATGTTGGAAAATATGCAGGTGCTGATCTCCAACAGCTTTATTCAAGGAAATAAAATGACTAGGCACAGGGCCACAATACTTGTTTTTAGCTTTCTGTTTCTTTTTAATTTTTTTCTTTTCATTTTTTTTTTAGCTGCCTACTGGTTGTAGATTAGGCAGAAATGGTGTATATTTTCATGGCTTCATTGCCTTATAAATCCTTTTTCATGGAGCTAGAAATTGCAACCAAATGGGTCTCTGGCCATGCTAATATTGTAGATGGATGGCGTTTATAAAATGATGAATTTATTCACTTCTGTGATGTTGATATAAAGCCTCAGATGGTCAACTCAGCTGCAGTGATTTTTCCTGCTGCTTCAGGAGAGAAGAACAGGTTCAACTATCCCTAAATAAATAAGCCAGCTCTTGCCAATACCATGTATTGATTCCTTACTCTTTTGTAAGTTGCTTTAAGTCTGTATCACCAGGGTATCTATGTGAATGTTACCATTGGAATCAGGAGCTCCTTTTGTGTTCTTACTCTCATTATTAAAAGAATTTTTAAGTGGTTTGTGCATAACTTTCAAGGACAACTTTACTAGAGTTTGACAGATGAACAACTGGTCAGGTAGCTATAAAGTGTCACACCTCCTGGGAGGGGAGCAATGAGAAGAGAAAATTATGTACCTTTTTGACTTAGGGTTTAAGAAATCTGGTATGTGCAAAGTGGAGGTCAAGAAACTGCATGGAAGAGGCAAAGGTACCCCAGAGAAATCCCAAAGTATCAGGAAAACCAAGCTTAGGCTTTTAGCCAGCAAAGGCAAGGAAAAGAATGAAACAAAAAAAGTTGTGTATCTGAAAAGCAGAATAGCTTAGCTGTGTGAAGGATGATTCTTAAGTGGCAGCCTGAAGGGATAAGGCCCTAGAAAGAATAAGGGCATTATCTAGTTATAAACATAATAATGTTTCCATGGCCTGAGTATATCTTCAGGTGAAATAGATTTTCTATGATGTTGTCTCTTGGCCAGTTGGTTGACAGTGTTAGCTGGATAAAGTCTTAAGAAAGGAGACAACTGTTGGGGATTTGCTCTAATGCTTTGAATTGGGAATCTTCATGTCCAAATGCTAAAGGTCTTTGTTGCCAATTGGTTTTTGATCAATCAATAAAAAGCCAACGGCCAATGTTTGGGTGGAAAGAGAGAGGGTGGAACTTTTAGATTGCATGGGCTTGGACGTGGGAGAAAGGAGGAGGGGAATCACCAGGATTCAGAGGGAGAAGGATCAGATTTAGAGCTATAGAAGGACAATCATCTGAAATGTGTGTGAGAAGGAATGAGGCTTCTGAAAGGGCTACCAAGAAACATCTTGGGTAGCAAAAACTAGGAAGCAGCCCAGAAAGAGCCAGGGCAACAAAGATAAAATAGAGAATTAGAGAGTGTGAAGCCAGGAATGTGTGCTAGCCATGGGAAGGATTAGTACTCCCATTCTTTGAGCTAGCCAAGGCATTTTAAAATTAACTGCTGTGATTGTGTGCGTGTGTGTGTGTGTGTGTGTGTGTGTGTGTCTTTCATTAGTAAATCCAGTTTATTCCTGGGCAGGTTTTTTCATTAGTAAATCCAGTTTATTCACATGTGTCAACTGTGGAAGCCAATGTGGTGTAGCCCTTTACCGTTACTAAAAACAGTATTCAATAGTCTAATAATTGCAGAACAAAATCCTATGTCTCCCACAAGTGTCAAAGGTAATGTCCTTCCAGGTAAACAAAGCAGCTTTCCATTAATAGACCTTCAAACAACCCTGATATCTCTACCTTTTCATATTATATACATCCCAAGAAGGAGTGCTGATGACCTTTCTGGTGTTACTAAAGAAATAACACACAGGTTACAGATATGAACATACTTGGAGAGTCCTTCTTCCATGGCCTCAAGGGCTACTAATATCTGTAATGGCAAAGAAGGTCACCAGTCTGTTGACTTCAGCCATCTGTCAGTTTCTACAGTTCAAGCCCATATTAGTATTGGACATTTGATATTTTCAGATGGACTGATATGCTCACCAGGAACTCTTCTGCCTACTTCCAAGTGCAGTTTCCAGAAACATGACATGTTTGGGTTGCTAGTCTAGCTATGTAATAAAATGTTGGTCCTTATTTGAGGTGTCACTGGTAATTCAGATGCAAAAGCTTCACATTGTCTTTTGTCTTCCCAGACCAAGTGAAAAAAAAGAGTTCAGGATGTTGAAAAGGACTCTATGTGATACTATTTCAGAACTAAGTATTTTTTTTCTGTTTTTACTCTGTTTTTATACATGAACTGTCCTTCAGATCCACATCTGCAAACATGAACTCTAATAGCTGTAGGCAATCTTCTCAAGTCCCAGTCTGAAGATTTGGATTTTCTTAAAAGGTTGAGAACTTCAACTTTGGATCCTTTAAATTTCCTCTTGAGAATTACATTGCATCCACAAGAATCATCATTTGTACCATACTTCTCATTTGCCATTCTTATCTAAAATCTAAGATCAATACATGTAGGCAATAAATGTTTATGAATCTGTATCGTGGGGTAGACATTTCAAGTGTTTTCCTTACTCATAAAAATTATACATTAATTTTTATTTGCTGAAAAGTCACTATTTTATGCAATGATACAATGTAGAATCCATGAGAATTTATTTAGTTTCCTTTTAGTGTGTGACTCTGTGTGTGTGTGTGTGTGTGTGTGTATGTGTGTGTGTGTGTGTTTATGTGTGTGCTTTAGATCAAAAAATGATGTTGAATCCATTTGAGCTGGAGTTTATTTGGTTATTAGTTCTTCAATATAGGTGCTAGGATAAAAACTGTTCCTCTGTAAAAGCAGCAAGTGCTCTTAATCACTGAGCCATCTCTCCATTGTTGCCAAAATTACTTTGTGATTAGGATGAAATATTATTTTCTCTGATATTCAATCTACTTATAGTGATGTGTCTGAGTTGGGACACTTTCTTTGTGTAGCTGATATCAAAGTATCTCTAAAAATCCTCACTCACAGCAACATGGCCATTTGCATGGAACAAGGAACCAGAGAGAACACTGACTATACATTCTAAATACATTGTGTCATGAGCCTCATCTGACACATTCAATATCATCTCTTCTATTGCAGGTTGTTAGTAATGAGACTCAACCTGCAGAATTGCTTTCAAAATTGAACACCCTCATTAGGAAACCTGGCATTTGCTTCAGAATATAAGCATGCATCACACCTACTAAATTGGATTTGGGTGCATCTGCTGAAAATGTGCGATAAAAGTGAAAAATTGTGAGAACCATGCTACTAAAGGTATTTTCATTCATGCTCTGCCTTATTATTATATTCATTTTAAGAATGTGTCAAGAAGGACTCAACTAACATGAGGTAAATTTGAGCTTTCTCCTTGTAGCACATACACTGAAAAATCCACTGAGAAAACTGTCATTGGCAAACTGTCTCACTACATCCTTTTGGTTCACTTTTCTATTGTAACTCACTTAGCAATGTTCAAAGTATCATTATTGCAGCAATAAAATTTAATTTCAACTGCCAGTATCCCATTCATTTATTTTTCTTTTTATTTGCTTGTTTTTGTTAACAATGAGAGATATATTATAAATGTTGGTATGTAAACACAAAAATGAAACAAATGCTGTAATTCTGAGATTAAAGTATTATGGTATTGGGTCAGTAAATTGTCTCAGTGGGTCAAGACACTTGGTAAGGATGCCTGAGAGTCATCTGAGTTCAAGGCCTGCAGAACAGGGGGATAGAAGCTCACTACCCTGCTACCCTGAAGCATACAGTGTAGAAGAAACTGCAAGATGGACTCTCACTTAAAATACTGAGAAAGGAGAGAATTGGGAATTCTAAAGTTTGTTGTCTGATCTCTACAGACTTACACACACCAAGAGACACACACATTTGTGTATATACATATACATACACATATAATAGTAATAATTTATTTAAAATCTTGTCATAAAATGTGCTTTTCAAATAAACAGTAATTTAATATTTCTTTTCATCAGTTTCTTCCTCTTTTATTACATTATTTTGAGTCATTCTTACATTAAAATCCCTTCTCAATGTCCACGAGGACCATGGGAAATGAAAGCATTCAGAATAATCTCATTCAGGTACCACATGGATTACTTGTTTCAGAAGCATATAATTTTTTATTTAAAGTTGTAAATGTTGTCGATTATATATCGCTCACAATAGTAACTCATTAAGTGTAAATCACCTTCTAGAAAAACTAGCCTTTAATAAAAATGTTCTAGAAATTAATAAACCAGGAAACTCGTGTTTCTTTTGATGAACCCACTGAGCTCTGCAGACCTCTGTGAAATATGATGGAGGAGAAGAATTATGACTTTTATACAAATTATTCTCCTCTCTAAATTATTGACAAGAGCACAACATCAGAGTGAGAACTTCATCTCATGTTCTTCATGCCAAGTACACATGAGCTAGAAGCCCAGGCATATTTGAAACTATTGCTCAGAGCCTGAACTCTTTGTAAAGCAAAACATAAATCTCTAAAATGTTTGTTCAAGTGTTTAGGTTGACTAAATTTTCAAAAGATCAAATAGTTTTGCTGGTATTATGGATTTAAAAGCAGGGTTAAATGTAGACACATTTTCTTCCTTTCTAGAGAGGTATCATTCCAACAGCAATCTACTTAATGGTACACCCGTGGACAAAAAAGAAATTGAGGTGGAGTGTATCTACACCAAAACCCTGGGAGAAAAAAATACCATAAAAACAGCAATTCTCTCTTAGATAGCACTTTACTACTTACAAAGCATTTTGCTGTTTTTAATCTTGCCTTTTCAAAGGAAGTTCTCAAAGTACATATTAACATTCTGACTTTACAGACAAAAGTAAATAAAGCCCAAACTTACCCAATACCGCACAACTACTTAATGACAGAGCTGGGGCTTCCGCACAGATTTTTATCTCTTTTTGTGCCAATTTAAAGGCAATTTCTGCTACAGAACAGGAGCTTTACCTAGCACTGTGCCCATCTCTCCATCTCTGAGTATAAAGAGGCTAAACAAGCCTAATATAGCTAGTCAAAAATGCAGTTTCCAGTAGGCAATAAACACATGGGTATGTCATTCCAAAAACATTTGAAAACTTTGATTTTTTTTTTTCAAAAAAAGAGGGTAAAATAAGACAGAGAACTTGCTATCATGTCTAGAACTATATAAGATTATAGGAGTATGTGCTTGCTCATGGATAAGCTGTTAGAATTCTGTAAGTAATGCAAATGTAAAAATGTATGTAAATATTTAATTGTCAATTATACACTAGTAAATTTATTTCTAAAAAGAAAGAAATTAATTAATCGATTAATTCAGTGTAGTAGGTTTGAGTTATGTAATACCTTAGACAAGCCTTAAGGAGAAATATCACAAGGTTGTATCTATCCATGAATTTAAACCCACAAAGAGATATAGTCTCGGGTTGATATAACACCATTTATTAAAAGCACCATAGATAAAACCCACAAAAGTTTCATGAAAAAATAGGTTTGATATGATAGAAAAATGAGACAAAATTGTACCACTATTTGACAAATTCAGTCTCTTTAACCAAATAACCCCCAAAGATTATTTATTTTGTTTTATTTTTGTTAGTTGAGGGGTTTTCTGTATACATGCTTTAATCACTAGAAATAGTTATTTTCTAATTCACCTTTATATATTTCCATCTCACCATTTCACAAAGACTGTGACAGTAGTATTTATTTCATGATAATTGATTATGTAATGAATACTGGATTTACTTATGGTGGTACTTTCTTCTTGGGTCCTCTAGTCTAAAGAAAACCTTTTTCTCCCATTTCAGTCGCAGTGCAGTTAATTTCTACAGCACACTGTCTCTTATCCTGTCTCATGGTGTCTAGATCTTAGTATTTGGTTTACCACATTCTTTTTCTCCTAGTATAAAGTAAATCCCATACAGGGTGGGTGTAAGAAGAGAGGGAGGGAGGAGGAGGGGCAGGGAGAAGGAGAGGGAGAGTAAGAGGAAAAGGGAGGGGGAGGGGAGGGGAGGGGGAGGGGCAGGGGGAGGGGCAGCGGGAGGGGCCGGGGGAGGGGAAGGGAGAGAGAGAATGAAGTATCTATATTCCAAATGCAGTCCATGGTACTGGACTGTAATATCTTTTGGATGGGTACATTAAAATATTTCATTTGGTATCACCAGTAAGAATGTTTCAGGAACTAAAAATATCCTTTAAATATAAGTAAAGATAAGTCATTTATTACTACCTATTTTCATTATAAATAATATTTGTTTGCTTCAGAATTAGTTGCAAAATTATTATCCATAGTATAAAGTACATCTAAATGACCTGTCAGCACTCTTTATTAACATTTTATCAATCTGGAAAATTTATACAGGCTCTCAACAGATATACACAAATGCCACAAATGTATCAGTGGTGAATAAGAGGGATTTATGAAAGACCAAAAAAAAACAGCAGAAAACTAAGACTTCACAGAATGCTTTTCAACAGCACTGTGATTACCGAGTACAGGATCCTAATGCTGTCCACACACCTACAGCACGTGGATTATAGGTGTGTAATACATTTCCAATCTAACAAATATGAGAATATTAAGACATTGTATAGGTTTTAGAAATTTGGTTATTGTTTTTAATCATTTAAACGTCTATAAACTACTAATTTGATGATTAATAAAGACCTTTTCAAATACATTTCTCTAGGCACTAGAAAATGCTACTGTGTTAGCCAGAACAATGAAGTAGTTCAGGCAAAACTGTTCTAGTTTATGTCAAATGAATGAATCATCCACTGAATTTGTGCTGCAACACAGTTCATGAAATATAAAAACTGTGGGATATGTATAGCCATGACAGATGTGCAGATGGAGAGACTGCTTCCATGTTTGTTTGGTCCCAAGAATTTTATTACTAGCTACAAACAAGACCCACTGAGTGTTTATTTTAAAACATCAAACTCAATACTGTTAAAAGTTGAATTGTGTTCTTTGAACAAGATTTAGGAAAGTTATGCTACCCCATTATCTATTAATAAAGGCCTATCTAGAAAGAGTGTCATTGAAGGTGTGATATAATATTGTGAGATCATGGAGAAGTATAGTTGTTCAATAATTTGAGAATTTTATGAGATTAGAATAATTTTATACACACAGGAGAATACGCCCATATAATCTATTGAAATGGATTATAGTGCTACCTCTATAAGCAAGGCTATTTCTGAAAATATCAGAATAGACAAGGAAGAGGTTACCTCCAGAGCCCTTGGAGAGAGAGAGCATAATCTTGCCAATACTTTGATTTCAGATTCCTGTCCTATAGAAATGTATGTGTGTGGGGGTGGGCGAGGGTGGTGTAACTTTTCTTGTTAGCTATTTAGTTTGTGATAGTCTATATGGTAACTCTAAGAAACTAATATAAGCACCACATTGCATACTTTAAAAAAGATAAAGTAAGACATTTTAAATGGTTATGTACTCAATTTGCTTTAATGATCATAATGGATTGATTTTGTGCTACATTATGTTATTAGGATTGTGAAAGCTAACATTGAAGTCTCTTCATTTGTAAGATAGAGGCCATAATGATTACTTCATAGCACTGTTGTGGAGTTCAACTGATCAGGGAAATGGTAGCAGGGCATGAAAGTTTCTGGTTGAGTCACGTGATGCAGACTCTTGTGATGAGGCCAATCCATGTGGTGTTTTGCTGAGGCAAGACCTATGGGAGGACAGGTTATGTTTTGAGAAACTCTAAGCAGAACCCAATGGACAGTGACCAGGCACTTGCATAGCTCACTTTACAATGAGTAGTTAGTCTCCTGTCTTCATCTTCACTGATCTTTGCTTCATTGAGAGAGGTACAACAGACAACTTCTGGCATTCCAGCTGGTCTTAGAGGTTGTCACTGACTCCTGCCAATTCAGCAGAGGCCTGGCAGTTTCTGTTGAACCTGACAGTGCTGATGATTCATGTTTGGTATCCTGACACTGATGAACTGGTCTGCTGGTATCCTGAAAAACAAAGATTAGAATTGCCCTAAGGAACTACTTACAAAGAAGACCACATCCCCTTGTCCTATTTACCATTTTTCTCCACAACCTTTGGATGATGGGCTAGAAGAGGAATTGAAGCATTTGTGAAACCTTATTAAAAGTAGGTTTTAAAAACTTGAAGCCTAGAGCAGCACGTATGTAAAGCTATTTTTATTTTTCTACTCCAGTGATTGCTTTCCTTCATAAAGAAAAAAATGTATAGATTATATGAAATTGACACAAATTTATTATGAATTATAATATTATTGATCATTATTGAATTTATGACTCTGGAATCTTTATAATGAATACGAATTTCCAATGGAGCACCAAAGTCAAAAGAACACCTTTTTTGTATATTTTATAAATAACTTTCTGCCATAAAACATAAATTATTTCTGAAACGCTAACTCTTGCAATGAGAATGCATTTGTAAGAGTTCAATTTTTATAAAGAAAAATATAGATTCATTATCTAATCTAAGCAGATATTTTTGTATCAAGCTGTTTCTAAGTTTCCATTGATCAAACATAATCCTTGAATATTTTCCATCCAAAACATTTTGCATAACAATAGGGACCAAACAATAAAAGGAAAAGATATTACTTCTTTATTTTCTCTCTATACATAGTCCAGACAAATGATTGAATACTCTCAAAAGCTGTGAAAAATAATGATAATTTATAGAATTAAAGAAAATAAGGCTTAGTATACTTTGTCATAAATTACAGTATTATAGTAGTTGAAGAGGTGACTCAGCAGTTAAAAACACATACCGGTTCTCAGTTATGGTTTTACTTCAACAAATACCATGAGAGAGACAACTCTTATAAAGACAAAATTGATGCTGCCTTATAGGTTCAGAGGTTCAATCCAGTTTCATTAAAGCAGGACCATGGTATCCAGGCAAGAGCAAGGTGCATGAGGAGCGAACAGTTCTACATCTTCATCTGAAGGCTGCTAGGAGAAGACTGGCTTCCAAGTGGTTAGGAAGAGGTTCTCATTTCCCACTCCCACAGTGACACACTTCCTTCAACAAGGGCACACTTCCTTCAAAAAGGCCACACTTCCTAATAGTGCCACTTCCTGGACTAAGCAAATTCAAACCATCACATTGCACTCCCTGGCCTCCATAAACTTGTTCAAACACATAAGCCCATGGTAACCATACCTAGCCATAGCATAATGCAAAACACATTTAGTCAATTTCAAAAGTCTCCATAGTTTATCACAGTCTCAACAATACTTGAAAGTTCAAAGTTCAAAGACTCCTCTGAGATACATGCAATTTCTTAATTATAATCTTTGTAAAACCCAAATTAAAATGATTACAAACTTTGAACAACATAGGATATATATTACCATTCCAAAATGTCATGATGGGAAAATACTGGAACAAAGCAAGATAGAAAACCAGCAGAACAAACTCCAAACTTTGCATCTTCATGTCTGATTCAAAGTGCTCTTCAGATCTCCATCTTTTTCATCTTTGTTGTCTGCAACAAACTTCTTTCTCTTGGGCTGATTCTACTCCCTGTTAGCAGTATTCCTTCAAAGGTATCCCGTGGCACTGTCATCTCTAACATATTGGAGTATCCAAGGCAACTTAAACTTCACAACTTCTTGTCCAATATCTGGGTTCCATATATGGTCTTCTGGGCTCCTCCAATGGGCTTGCTTGGGTCATGTCTCCAGCAATGCCATCCATAGCACTCTGGGCTCTGGTTGATTCCATTTCACTGCTTCTGCTTTTCTTGTTGATCATCCCATGGTACTGACATCTTCAATTTGCTGGAGTCTTCCACTGCAACTAGGCTTCACCTGTAGTCACTTGTAGGCTTGCTTTCTGGTACTAAGACTTTTTTGCATGACCCCTTCAGTCCTGGGCCTTCACTAAGACTACACTTTTACCAATGCCCTTTCCTGACCTTTCACAGTGCTAAGCCTCAGCTACTCCCTATGACCCCTTCATGCCTTAAAAGCCAGTACCACATGGGGGACTCTTAAACATTATCAAGTTCAACTGCAGTACAATATACAACGTTCTGGAACACAGCTTATTTGTGTTATCAGAAAACACTTCCCAGATTTGAGCTCAGTGTTGCTGCTCTTTTCCTAGTCACAGCTAATTTCTTAGCATCAGTTATCCAGCATCAATTATGCTAGTAGTCTTCTACTCTTGACTCTAAAGCCAGAGACACACAGCTGAAACTGCCAAGATCTGATGCTTGCTGGGGCTGGAACATAGCAACCCTTGTTCATTACAGCTTTTTGTTTTCCAGCTTCTTCACTGCCTAAATTTGAATCTCCTGGAACTTGCTGTATATGTTGACCTTGCCTCTGTCTCATGAGTTCTGGGATCTAAGCTTTTCCCTACTTGGAACTTGTTTTTACCAGGCTGACCTTAAACTCAGATATCTGTTTGCCTCTATCTCCTAGAAGTAAAGGCTTATACTACCATCCATGAACTTAAGCTTTTTCATGAATACTATTGTTCAAGATCTAGATCATAAGCCTGTGACCTCCATTTCTGGGTGGTAGTCCACTCCATCTTAACAGTCCAAATTAAAGCAACAACCAGATGATAATAACACCTAGATATAACTGTTACTTGTTCAACTGCAAACACATAAACACTAAACTTAGCCGAGAGGGATCTTTCCCTGAGATCACCGTTCCCTTAATCTGATTTTCTTCTTAAATACAGAATTGAGTTCCATTCTTCTTGTGATGCCCCTTTAATACCTGAACTATACATTTTGTATGCCTTCTTTCTAAGCTTGCTATTTTTTCTTTTAATTTTTATTGGTTATTTTGTTTATTTACATTTCAAATGTTATCCCCCCTTCCTGGTTTCCTCTCCAAAACCCTTCATCCCTCACTCCTATCCCCACCACCATGAGGGTACTCCTACACCCACCTGCCCACTCATTCTCCACCACCCTAGGATGCTGGGCATCAAGCCTTCACAGGACTAAGGGACTCTCCTCCCTTTTATGCCAGATAAGGCCATCCTCTGCTACATATGCAGCTGAAGCCATGGGTCCCTCCATGTGTCTATTTTGGTCTTGTTTGTGTCACAGTTGAGTTCAACCATGTTCTCCTCTGATAGCATCAGTAATGAAGCCTTCCATATAATTGCATTTCACTCCCGTGTAAAGAGCTGTAGCAAATTAGTTTACTCTTATGTTAATCCCCAACAATCTTACAAGGTTTCATTACTATGAATGTTCATGAATGTGATCATGAATGTGTTCTTTATAAGAACAAAATTATATCCACGACTTGAGCAAAGTAATAAGACAAACAGAGATGACCTTTATGACCTGTGAAAGTCCCAGACAAGAGGATCTACTGAGAAGCATTACTAAAGATGTGGATTTGTAAAGTTATTAAGAACTATAGCAATGAATACAATTGAGAAGCTCTTCCCAGAAACGTGAACACAGTGTTTGAATATTTGCAGATTGGGTGATAGTGATATGTCTTCTGATATTCCTCAACTGCAGACAGATTTAACAAAAGACATTTCTCTTCATTCTCCACCTTGTATTAAGAAATTTCTTGGAAAAAGATGGTGTAAATATTTAAAGTTATTATGGTGACAATAGATGACAAACAGAATGGTTTATCCCTTATAATCAGTTGTTTATGGCACATGGTCAAAATATAGGGGTTGGAGGCCACTTTAGATATGAATGTCTAAAAAAGATCTGATAATATTCATTGCTATAAATATTTATATCTTTGTTTATTTAATTCTTAACAGGTTCTGAGTTAAGTCATTAGAAAAGGTTTTACAATTAATTCAGTGGCATATCAATGCTTTATATGAAAATATTAGGCATATAAATGCTTTATATGCAAATATTATATCAAAAGAACACATTAACAATTGAATTTATTTTTTTATTATTGGTTTTGCAACTTTCTGAATTGTGTGTGAGTGTCTGATAAATATATATATATACACATATATGTATATACATATATATGTATATACATATATATCACATATACATACAGTCTCACATGTACATACAGTCTCTGTGTGAGATCTATCTATCTATCTAACTATATACATATATATGTGTGTGATATATAGATAGATAGATATAGATATCTCACACAGAGACATATGTTTCATGATTTTTCTTTGTTTTTATATTGTTTTGTTTTTTGTCTGTTTTCTAAAGAGAGGGAGAAGGACTTGGATAGACAGGGATGTGAAGAGGATCTTAGAGAAAATGAGGAAAAGTAAACTGTGATCAGAGTATATTGTGTGTAAAAATGTTTTCAGTAAAATTTTCAAGAAAATTCTCATCAAACTACAGTTTTTACTATACCATTCAAAATCTTCAAATTTCTTACAATTAATCCCCAAAATTATTCTTAGTGAGACATACTGTTAGGTGAGACTGACAGGATTCTCTTCATTTTAATTCTTCCGGCATTGTCTTTTTATAATAATAGCTATCACCTCATCTTATCAATGCCGTATGTTAACTTGAAGTCTACAGACATGGTAATCTCTTGGTAGACAAATGTTGTTTCCTGATAGTATCCATTTTATCATCATCTTTTAAAATACCAAGAACATGTAAGATAATGCTAATCAAGTATTTTAATGAATAAATATATAGGTTAAGTCAGAATTTGACAAGTTATATTCTAGCAGGTTCTCTATGCTTTTTTAGAGTTCACCTATCTCTCTCTCTCTCCTGTAGATACCTAAAGGTACTTAGGGAGTTGTGTAGCTTCATGAGTATCCTCATACCCAACTATGTTAATTGCCTATAAATGTAAAATGACTCTGAGTCAGTTAAAAATTCAAATAAATGTTTTGGCTTATGTTTACTGACTCTTGGATTACTTTACAATGTTTCTATTTTAAAATGTCATTGATTTCAAGTCTCAGAGATCTTGCATTTCACATTTTCATCATCTTGAACATGTATAGTACCAAAACCAAAGCAATCACTATTATCAAAAAATTATATAAAGATAGCCCTGTGTAGTGAGTCTACTGTTCAGGTTCTATAGAAAAAAATGTTTTTGCTAGCATTAATTCCTAATAATAGTGCATTGAACCTAGCAAAGTCTATTGGTTTTTTTGTAATTGTTAATATTATTCTATTATTGTGAACATGTTAATTCTTCAAAGGACTGTTTCTTTCCATTTCTGCAATATAAAATGTAGGCACTCCAGAAAATTTTATAACTCTTTTACAGGTACAACTTATCATTAAAATCATGTTCAGTGTAAATGCTTCCTGGGCAATTTACTCATCATGAATGCCAGTTTTACTGACAGATTCAGCTGGTGATAGTGTGTGTTTATTCTCATAAAGTTATGAATTTGTGCAGAGATGCTGTGATAATAAAGATAAAAAGATATGATGATGTGCAGGCCTACAGATGGTGAGGTTATTTTGCTATAACTCTATATTCCAAGGTAGGAACTAAATCCAAAGTTCAGAAAGAGTACTACATTGTGATTTTTGTCATGCTGGGAGAATATAACTGATTTAGAGTTAGTAACTCATCAAACAGTCTCAGAAAATGTTGCTTTTGTGTGTATGAAATGAATAGAAAATATGGAAATGCTAATTCTAAGTCAGTATGAGAAATAAATTCTACTTTTCAGCTTTTTCAGGTAAAACCTCATAAAAGAAGATAAAAAGAAAACTAAATATTGTAACTAAAAAGTAAAAACTAAGATAAATTTTAAATATCTGTATCCACTACCTCTTGTGGGTGGTGGGCTAAAACGGAGGTTAAAGGATTTAAGTACAGTTATTAAAGTAGGTTTTAAAAAAATTATGTATCACATATGAAAGTTTTGGTATTTTTACCTAATGGTGACATATATTTCATGACAAATAGAGAAAGATACTTTCCCTATTCCATACATCAAATTTTGATTTACATCAAACTTTGATTTACATCAAACTTTGATTTATATCAAATTTTGATTTATTTCATATTAACTAGTGGAATTTATCTGAAGTTTGCCTAAGAGTCATCAGTTAGAGACCCATTTGTGAAAATAATGTCTGTAATTTGTTATCTTAGATCATAAATTTAATAAAGCAAGGCAAAAATATGTGGACAACTAATGAATAATGAAAGAAGTAGTTTTCTTCAGGCATGAGAGTCCCTTAATTGGTTTTCCAATTTTCTCTCTCTCTCTCTCTCTCTCTCTCTCTCTCTCTCTCTCTCTCTCTCTCTCTCTCTCTCTCTCTCTGTGTGTGTGTGTGTGTGTATGGATATGTTTAACAACAATAAAAAAGGGGCAAGAACTTGAGGGGGAGCAAGGGGAAGGGCATACAAGATCAGGGCTAGAGGGAAGGTGAGGAAGTGGAAAATGAATTTAATCCAGTTATGATGGAATGAAAACAAATGCTTGCTTTGAGTTTACTATATTAATCTGAATATATATGATATATTTAAAAAATACTACATATACTTTAAGTGATATGAACTCTTGAGAGATTTTATTCTCAATTCAAATGAACTTTAAAGAGCTAATAAATGCTATGAAATAAACAGAAGTTGATTTCTCAAAAAAATACAGAAAATTAAAAATTGAAAAGAGCCATTTCAGCATCAGATTTCTGTAAAATTCTGTATCTGCAAAACTGAGGCCAGACTTCACAGTGTTTGTCAATAACAAAAAATTCTAGAGTTCTTCTTATCTAAAACACAAAACAGCAACAAAAATAACATAAAATAAAGGTACTACCTAAAATGAACATTCTGACTAAAAGATCAGAATATGGAAAGATTTCCCATGCTTATGCATCAGCGGGATTAGTATTGTAAAAATGGTCATACTATGGGGCAGCAGTAATCTATGGATGTCATGCAATCCTCTTGAAAATTTCAGCAATTCTTCACAGAAATGAACAAAATCCCATAAAAAAGGAAATAAAAGAAGAAAGGGTTTATTTAGATTACATAGTCAGGGTCATGGTACACAAAGCAAGCCAAGACAAAAACAGAAAGTAGGCGCTAAAGCAAAAACCATTGAGGAACACTGCTAACTGCTTGCTCTCTATTGCTGACTCTGCCTGCCTTCATATTTCATCTAAGACCCCATCTTCAGGGTTGGTACTTTCCACAGTAAGCTGAACCTCCTGCATCATCAACCAGTTAAGACAATACCCTAAGACACTTGCCTAAAAACAAACCATAAGAGACATTTTATCAGTTAATATTTCATCTTACCCAAATCTGCCAAATTGACCGAACCATGCAGCCCAGGAACTCACAACCTACTATACTTCTAAGGCTCAAGTACACTCTTCTGGCTTCCATGGATATAGCACTAATGCACACTACCCCCACACAAACAGACACATATGCATACATATAGTTAAACATTTTTTAAGAAAATCTACTTGTTCTGTCCATGAAAACACACACACACACATGTGAATTTCAAAACAGCAAAAACTAAAAATAAGACAAAAAATGCCAAGGCAAAAGACATAGAAACAAATGTTATAATAAATAGATACATATATACATACATACATACACACATACATACATACATACACACATACATACATACATACATACATTCATACATTTATACATTCATAAAAGCTGGTTATGGCCTGCCTGGAGTATGGTTGATATATCCAGTGATACTACATTCAAGAAAACCCCTTTCCCATTCAAATCACATATCAATTGCAACTATCTTCTTGATTAGGGGTAAGACATCATGTCTACTTTTCCGTTTCAGTGCTAGGACCCCATCTGGCTCTAACCTGTTCAGATTTTTGCTTGTCATCAAAGTTTATATGTGTTGGGTGAAGAGTATAAAATATAATCAAGATATACTGCAAGAAATTAAATGAATAGGAAAATAGAAAACTAGTAAATAACATATATATATATACATATATTTTGTTATATATGTATGTATATATAACAAAAGATTAACTGTATAAAAAGAAAAGTATTCTTCTTAAGTATGATCATAGTTATAGCAATTTTCTATTCTGCTGGTATTGCTACAAGATATACCTGGAGGCAAAATTACAATGTATAAAGCTTAGGACACAATCTGGTTATCATACCACATTCCTTTAACTCTGATTCTTGTAAAGGTGAGGCATGAAGGTTGCAAGTTTGATTCTACATTGGAGTACCTTGTGATATCCTGGCCAACACTGCTTATCTAGTAATACCCTGTCAATAAAAGTAAAGAAATAAAACAAAGTAAACGAATAGAACATTCAAGTACATGTAATCCTCCTATATGAATGCAGTGCATTACACTGTTTAGGGTTCATTCTTTTCAATTCTCTGATTTACAATTTTAGCAAAGAAACATTGTGTAAAATGTGAAAACTATTACATCTAGTCCAGTTATTGCCTTTTGGAATTCAATTTGTGCTTATAGAAAAAAGAAAATCAACAAATAGGTGACTCAGAGGCCTTAACAAATCTGATAAGTGATTTTATTGTACCCTAAGCAAAAGTAAAATATTTTATTTCAATATCCTGAAACAAATGCTAGTGACTCCTGGAGCCTAATAATTGGACATAATGGATTTTACCTCAAGGTCATTGGAAATTTTTAAGTGAGCTGTAAAGAACAAAACAGCTTCATGCCATTTTTTTGTCTATGTATCAGCAGGATTAATGGGAAAATTACTAAAACCATCTTTTGCTGCTGAAAGTAATAATTAAATTAAAAAATATTTATATTCATATCTGATGGGACATATTAAATATCTTTATATAATATATAGTTAAAATTAACTAAATTTTTAATAATTCTGTACTAGACCTCACATATTTAACTCTTATAATGTTAACCACTAAGCTAAATCATCAAATAAAACTTTTTAAAGTTGCTGTCATATAGATTTTTACACTAGAATCTGAAAATAAATGACAAATTTATTAAAATTGTAATATTTAATAAAAATGTTTAAAACCTATGATTTAAGACTATTCAGTTTTCTTTAATTTTAATGACAGAATAAAAATTTATTTCTAATCATTTTTAATATGAAGATTAAAATATAACATAATTCAGGTCAAAGAAAAGTCAGCCATTAATCTATTTTCAAATATGCACAGGTTTATGCTTGTTTTGTTTCAATGAGATTTGTATTCTTTACAGTGTCTACAGGGTTACATAGCAACCATGGAGATATGGTTGTGATTTTAATGACAGTGCTGCTAGATCTCTAGTCCTCAACACCACCAGTCATTTTCTTTCAAATATATATATTTAAAATCAAATCACATATATTTCTTTAAAATACTTTCTGGTATCAGCATCTAAATTGCTAAAGCTGTGGGGGCATACTCTCATAGATTTGTTGCTCACTTATCATCATCATCATCATCATCATCATCATCATCATCATCATCATCATAAATGTACTAACTATTCCCAATTAAAAATATGTGTATACTGTATTTGGCTCTTTTTGGCTTAATTTAAAAATTGAATGTAAACTTTCTACTGCCACAGGTTAATATTTTAAAACTCAAAAAATACTTACATATTATAAATGAATATTGCTCCCATTTTTTGGGTTGAAATTTTCTGTTATGAGGTCAGGGCTCTGAAACTTCTGGGAGTTCCGATGAGTGAATTGTGAAAAGCTCTATTAACTTGAATACACTGAATACAGTCAGATGTTACTGGAGCATTTTTCTAGTTAAGATTACCTTCTGTCTTAGGGTTTCTATTGATGTGAAGAGACACCATGACCATGGTAGCTTCTATGAAGAAAAACATTTACCTGGGGCTGGCTTAAAGGTTTAGAGATTTAATTCATTATCCTAATGGTGACTCACAGATAGACATAGTGCTGGAGAAGGAGATTCTGTGTCTAAATTGGAAGACAGCAGGAAGATGGGGACATTATCTTGGCTTGAACATCTGAAACCCCAAAACCCATTCTCAGTGGCACACTTCTTCCAACAAGGTCACACCTATCCCCAAAAGATTACATCTCCCAATAGTCTCACTCACTAGTAAACAAGCAATAAAATCTGAAACTTTGGGGGCCATTCGTATTAAACTATCACATGCTCTTCTTATATCTTTATTCTCAATGTTAATAAGTAGTACATGTAAATGTTATGAGCTTGTATAACATATATTATATGTATGTATAACATGCTATATATGTAATATGTTGTGTTTATAATGGTGAATCTACAAAACCAAATCATATTAAATGAATTAGTAAATTCATAGTAGTTTCAATAATAACATATCTAGTGTTCAAAATAAGAACCAGGAACCAAATTGTTTGTACAGAAATGAATTAGTGAAACATGTTTCCTTGTAGTGAAATATTAATATGAAAATGTAAGATATACAGAAACAAACTATTTATTTCACAGAAAATAGATTTATATTTTAAAATATAAATATTTAAATATCGTAATGTTGTAACATTATCCTATATTTCTGAATTAATTCTCTATTTTTATGGTTATTTAAATACTCAGGAGTTATCACTTGATGCTGATTTGAGTCTTTTATATCACCTAACATCACACCTTTTAAATGCATACAACCTTTCCTTCACAGAAAGAGTTAAGAAAAATAGTTTAATAAAATATACCTTAACAGAAGATATTTGGTAATGATACCAGAAAGTTCTAAAAGAGCAAATGAGCAGTTAAATATGGTTATATGAAAAAGAGCTTGAATAAATGTATATAATTATAATACATGAAAATATAAATAGAAAAAATATATTCATTAACATTATGTAAAATGTGTATCACCATCATCATCTAAAACTATTTTTCACCTGATATCAGTCAAATATTTCACCAAATATCACATATTTGACTGATATCAGGAACATATTAAACTTTACTTATACATTATTCTTATGAATTCACTGTTGTAAAGAATAACTTTGAATTTTTCATTTAAATTATATTAAGTGAATTTCTTTTAATAGTATGGCCATTTATTTAGTAACTAATTATATCATTTTTTAACATGATAGTTCTCTACATTTTTCCTATCTTTCATTTTCTCAGAGTAAAGGCCTCTCTGTCTCTTTTTTTGTTGTTATTTTTATGCCCAGATTCTGCTGCTGCTTGCCTGTCTGTTTTTGAGGCTATTTTTGAGTGTATTGGAATTAACTTTTTAAGTGAGTTCACTGTTGATTTATAAAATATCTACTGATTTTTATGTGACCTTGTAGCCCAACACTTTGCTGAAAGTGATTATCAGAACCAATATATTCCTGGTGTACTTTCTTGAGACTTTCCTATTATCTATGAAAAGGCATAGGGATTGAAATCTTATCCAGAGCAGTAAGGCAATAAAAATAAATAAATGGTATAAAAATGAAATCAACCTATTTATGATAAAAAGAGTAATAGAGGGAAACTTCCATCATTCCTAATTTTAAAGCAAATACTTTCTGGCTTTCTCCATTTAGTATAAAATTGGTTTTCAATCTGTCACACATAGTTTTTATTTGTTAAAGTATCATTGTATTATCAGTTTCTTTAGGGATTTTACTATGGAAGAATATTGATTTGGGTCAAGGTTTATTTTATATCAAGGTAAATGATCAGGTGAGTCTTGTCACTGATTCGATATATATGTAGTGTTAAATTTGTGAAGAGTATGTGATGAAACATACTTAAAGTCCTAAATAAAGCCATTTCATCCATGCTACTACGGTCCTTTTGTTGTTAAACTAATTTATAAGTATTTTATTGAGGATTTCTAAACCTTTGTTTGTTTGTTGTTTGTGGGTTTTGGCTGTGTTCATCAAGAAAATCTATCTGTTATCTCTTGTCTCTGTCTGTCTGTCTGTCCGTTTGTCTGTCTGCCTCTCTCTCTCTCTCTCTCTCTCTTTGTGTGTGTGTGTGTGTATGCATTTGTTAGTCTGACATTGATTGTACATCATCTAAATAATATGTTTTTGGATTAATCTTGGACAAATTCTGTTTCTTGTCTAAGAAACTGTGTAAAGAGTAATGGTGTTAGCTCTTCTGTAAGGTGTCAAGTGCATTGGAAAATACTGGTGAATTCATTTCATTCTGAGTTGTCTTGTGGGGCATTCAGTACAATCACTTCAATCAAAATACTAGCTACATTTCTACTTATATTCTTTCCTTATTTTAAAATTATTTGTATAATTCCTCAACTGACTTTGAGGTAAATATTTTTTATTTCCATTCAAATTTATTGTTTCCATCCAGCAATGTTGGTTTTGCTTGGCCTTGGGTTTTCTCAGATTTACTTTTCTGGTTTTGATAAAAATATTCTTACTTTTTGATATTTATTCTGATCAATAAAATATGTGATTATTAAAAATACTAGACATATTTTGTTGAAATGTATTATATCAAGTCATAACAGCATAAACACTATATATAGAAATATAATTATATAACAACAACAATATACATACATATATAATTAGCTTACTTTAGTTCACTTAGTATAGACATTTATATATATAAATGTCCTTCTTTGAATTCATTTAGCTATTATAACCAGAAGACTGAATATACTATTTCCATGTTTGTTTAATTCTAGAACATTTTATATTTCTTCATTTATTCAATGATCCATTCATTTCTCAAAGTGTATATTCAATCTCTATCTACATTGAGATGGTTTCTAATTTTATTTAGATTTTAATTTTATTCTATTATTATCTTAAAGATATTTTAAAAAATCTTAAATATTCTTTCAATTTTTACATACATAGCCTTGCTTTTGACCTATATACAACATATTTTGGACAAAGTTTCATGGCCTTCTGACAAAAAGAGACACTGTACAATTGGAGTAAATATTCTAGAGTTCGCCATTAAGTCCATTTGATGTATAATATGGTTTTACTGTGAAATGTATTGGTGAAATTTTATATAAATGATTAATCTATTTGTAAGAGCTGACCATTGAAACTTCCTATTTTTTATATCTGAAGCATTTTAACTCCATGTTCAGAAGCATAAACTTTCTAATTAAATAGGCAAGCCAATCTTCTGTGCATATATACCTCCAATCATTAATTTTAGTGTGGATTAATATATTACCTCCTTTGAATGCATTTTCTTTGTGCTTACATTGACAGAAATGAATATAACTACCTCAGCTTATTTGCAGGTTTCAATTTTTAAAAGTTCATTTTCTGAGTTTTCACTTATTGTCTATAATAGTGGAGTGTGTTTATTAGAAACAACAAAGCATATGTTTTTATTTTATGATCACCTAAATCAGTCTATGTATTTTTATTGGAGAGTTATGAATACTTACACTTACTATTATTACTTAGAATTATATAATTTCTATAATTTTCTTATATTTTTATCTAGTTAATTTCAATATGCTTTGTTCCTTTCTTTCTTATCTTTCCCCATTAAAGTTTATTGGCTTATTAAATGTAAATGTTTTACTCAATTATAATTTTTAATTCTTTTATTGATACTCATTTTATTTTAGGTCTGGTGACTTATTTTTTTATCCTTTATTCATAAAATTCCCTTAGATATCTGCTGTCAACAGACTGAATGGGGCCTTACCTTATCAAGCCTTGTCTGGATTAACTATCTGGACAAAAAACAGTAAACTCTAAAGAAGGCTGGAGACACAGTGACTACAAAAAGACTGTCCTTTGAGCTGTTGATAGTTCAAAAAGATTGTGAACCATCCAAATTAATATTGTTTTATAACATAGGAAGTCTGCAAGTACAGATGGAAATGTAAGAAATGCCTGTGACTTTATTTCCAGCGTTGTATTTTGAGTTAGGGGAGATATGATAAAAACAAAGCAATATGTCGTTGAAGTCGTGTTTCTCAACAGCTATCTGGGAACCAAACTGATTCCTGGGGTGGCAAATTACTTAACCATTACTAAGAAGGGATGTCATCCCCTTACCCCATTTCCCCTCACTAGAAACCCCTATCCCATCTCCTTCCTTCTTTATGCTTTTATACCATGTAAATAAATAAAATAACCAAGAAAAATATGTAACCCAGAAGAAGATAAATATAGGCATTAATATATAGCACCCCCCCAAAAAATAAGAAGGGGACGCTAAAACTTGGCAATATAAAAATACATAGGTCAATGTAATTCTGCTTTGCATGTTCAATGGTTGGAGGAATTTTTTTTTTCAATGTAGCTCTCCACCATAGCACAAATGGGCAGGCTAGGAACTCTAGAAATCCTTCTGGAATATCTACTGACTTTGTAGATAGCCAATGGCTCATAATAAACTAAGTTTGTAGAACTGCAGATTTTTCACGCTTGGAGTTCATGAAAATGTTCTTTCCTTCTTTTCATTATAGACTTACTGAGTGGGTATTTTCACTTTGCTATCAGGAAAGCATTTGGTAGAACACTAGTTAGTAGAGGTCAGAAGTTTTGTTTTTCTTTGTTGTTGTTTGTTTGTGGCATGTTTTTAATTTATTTTTAAAGGTCCCTTTTCTATGTTTCTATGTTGACTCTGACTATTGCTCTTTTCTTGTGCTTTTACATGACATTCACCTCTCCCTGTAGCCATGACCTGTCATGCTGTGTTAAACTCATGGAGTTGAAGAATTGTGGTACTTGTCTCTATCCAGCCATCTAAAAGAGTGACTTTTACAAAATTAGACAATCTAAAGGGGAACCAAGGTGACCCTGCCTCCCGTGTTTTATTCAAGCATATAAATGGGATATAACAGAGGATCAGAGGAAGGTAAGGCAATTAGGGAATAATCCTGCTGAACCAATTTATGTGCAAAATGTAAAGATTCTAAGCTTGGGAAGAAAAATAACATGTGCCTTAAACTTATAACAATACAAATCCCAAGTGAAACTTTATAGTTAAGAATACATTTAATATAACTTGTCTCATCAGGTTTGTCAATAGTAAAAAGGATTGTTGTAAGTTTACTTCAAAATGATTCCTGAAGTCATAAGAAATAGGATTGGTTTGGAAAGTCACCAGCAACAATTTACATTTAATTAAACAATAAAAATGAAACACAATTAATGAGCTTGTATTTAAACTAGAATCTTAGTACTATTTTTAATGTTGTTAACGAGACTCGGAGTTTACTTTCCATCTATTCCTGGAATTTAGGTCAACCTTATCAATGAGCTTCATTTCTTACAAGTTGCATATTTTAGAGGGCTATGAATTCAAGTTGTAGAACTTTCTCTAAGGGGTACTAAAATTAGCTGAGCATCTGCAATGCTGAGCCAGAAATGGCTCCAAAGAGAGCACAGCTGTAACTGGAAAGGACAGGCTTTCCCTTGGATATACCTTTCACTCTGAAAACCAAGCTGATATGAGTCATGCATCTATAATATCATGGTTGTTTTTACTCTCTCGAACTTCTTGACAGTTCTTAATTTTAACCTTCAACTTCTATAAGCACATCAGAACAGGACAGTCACAACTCCCTGCGAATATGTGAAAATTTCTAATGTGACTATACTGAATTTGAAGCACATTTAAACCCAGAAATATTTCATTAACATTCTCTTTAAAGACAATCCAAATCCCTGCAATTCTCCATGCATCCACTGAAATATATTAATACTCTATGGGTTAATATATATCCCTCCTCTGTTTGACCTCTATTTAAAATCAGAATTTTCACTTTTAAATAATTAAACCATAAGGTAAATAATTAAGCATACCTATGATAAAATGCATTGGGAGTTAATGATTACAGTTTTTCACTGAAAACTGAAAAAGCATTAACTTAACAGATGCAACCTAATTCAAAAATATTGAAAAAAGACCTCTTTTTGACCATCATAGACCAACAGGACCACCTTTAAAAAAACATAAAATTAACAAGCAATGGCATTTTTTAATATAACAGCTCATGACCTTATTCAAAAGATGATTTCTTATGTTTATGCATCATTATTTAGTTGATCATTTTGAATTTGAGGGTTGATTACTTTTAATGAGATATTTCTTCCCATATTAATACTTTTGGTATCTATATATTGTTATATATTTATTATATATTGTAACAAAAATACAATGTTGGTACATGAATTCTCATGGAATTCAGCCTAAAAATTTCAATAACTTGAGAGTATAATTTTATTTGAGATAAACATCAAAATTAGTTTTCTGGACTACTATGCTAGATTCTAAGGGAAACTAGAAATGTGATTGTCTTCAGTGATAACAGAGCTCAAACTCATTGTTGGATTTTAAGTCACTATGAAAAGTCATCATAGCTTTTCATAAGTAATATAATTTCACAGAGTAGTAAATAACAAAATGATTGGCAACAGTCCTAATGATATCTACTTTCCTTTTTGTTTACACAGAAATTCTGTAAAAGAATAACTTCCAGATCTTAATAGCATGTCAGAAATAATTTATTCCACATGTAAAATTGATTTATATCCTAGCCTCAAGTAATCCAAATAGATTTTTCATCTATAGTTATCTAGTCAAAATTAAAATTATTTGGATTTTCATTATATGACAATTATGCAGTGAAGAATATCAAATATCCCTATTCCTTTCAAGAAAACCATAGTTTTCACTTTATAACAATTTCTATGACAAAGAGGGATACCAGAGATTTCCCTATTTTTTTGTAGGTTCATACACAGAACTCTACCTGAAATAGGTTGGTGGGTGAGCCAGGTCATGTAGACAGTGGATACCAGGTGAAGTTGAAGTTTCTGTATAGAAATTAAATGAAATATTATAATCCAAAATGTAATAATTTGAAAACCAAGTACAAAAAAAAAAAACCTATCCACTACATGGTTTCAACCACATGCTCTATTCAAAAAAAGAAAAACAGTTGTTCTCAAAGAAGTTGAATGTTGCATGGGGTTTTATACCTGTTTTCTCGTAAATGAAATGTTTCTTCCTGGAGGGAGCTGACAGATCATTAACTAATTAAGGGAACAGGTAGATAGATAGATAGATAGATAGATAGATAGATAGATAGATAGATAGATAGATAGAGAGATGATAGACAGATAAATAGATGGTAGACAGACAGATAGATGATAGATAGATAGATGATAGATAGATAGATTATAGATAAATACAAATTAAAATAAGCTAAAATTACAAGTCTTAGGATATTAATAAAACTCAGTGAACTCCAGAAATGTACTGTTCCAAGGTTTACAAAGTCTCCCTTCAAGACTGTGTAAGCAATGACAGATCTGGGAGGAACAACTCCTCAGTCAGCCAAACTGATTGTAAGTTAGACAGGGAACTCTGATCCTAGATTTGTGGGTTGCTACCTACAGTGAGATTTTTGGTGATACAGCTGCCCAATTCACCTAAACTTCTCTAAGTAATCAGATACATTCATGGACTAGCCTGGATAGATGTGGACAATGAATATCAGAGAGTTTGTGTGACAATTTAACAATATTAGTTTTTTTTGTGAAATTAAGGTTAATGTTGACCAGAATGTGTAGAGGGATATTTTCCCGCTACATTTGCAATAAGGCTCGGTGATTGGGCTGTATGATAAGTAACAGGAGTGAGGAGTTGGAAGAAGAGAAGGAGAGGACAGAAAAGAAGGAGGAGGAGGAGGAGAGAAGATGGCTGCAGATGTACATGTTTCTCTAGCAGTAAAAGGTAGCTATAATATCTACGTTAGATAATTGGGTAACAATTCTAATTGTGTGAGCATCTTGTTAATTGAGCATTTCCAAATATTTAAATTCATTGGATAATCATTAAGCATTAAGATTCTTCATTCTACCAGGTACCACCGGCATAGCAGGAATGGTCTGGGCTCAGCCAAGCATTGTAGACAGCGTGGAGGATTGGCAGAGCCAGCCACCATGCTGGCATCTTGTGGGTGCCAGGACCAGTGTTTCTAGATAGCTGAAGATGCGTCCAGAGCACGGGAAAACAGCGCCCACAGAGCCTGAGCAGAGAGAAAATGGCGGCTTCCTGGGAATAAACTGGACCAGGCATAATTTTCTAAATATTATCCCTTACAGAAAAGTCGATTGATAGTATTTAAATTACTTGTGCTTTGTGTTATGTGGTCTCTTGTTTTTCTGCCCCCAATTCAGATTTTCTATGGTTCAGTTTTAAACATATAATAAAAAATTACAAATTTACAGGGGCATCTTAAATACTTAGAAAAGTAGGGGTTTTGTTGTTTTTTGTTTTTTTTTTTTTTTTTTTTTTTTTTGGTTTTTCGAGAAATAGTATGTTTTTAAAATCATTGTATTAAACTTAAGTATACGGTAATACCACCTGGGAAACTAAAACTCACAGATTTTAGACTCCATGTTCAGATCCTCTGCTTCAGCAATTCTGGGAATATACTCAAAATGTAACTGATTGCCTCATTTTCTTCTTCTCTCTTTCTTTGCTAATAAGAACCCGGTAAACATTTTCAACATGCTATCTCCCATCTCAGATATATACAGTAAGACAGCATTACTAGTTTACAGAGCAATTAATGTGGCATTTTATTTAAATATGTAGCGCCATATACAATTTCTCATAAAAACAAAGAAGCAAAGGGGAAAAAGACCTATAGATACTGAAAATTAAACTACGTAGCTCATAAAATGGAATTCTCCATGTAAATGTTTTATATTTTGAGGTATATGTATAGTTATAATACACTAACATTAAATAAGCACGTTATTCTTTGGTTGTCAGTAAAAACAACCTGAAGAACTGGTTATCCTGACACTAATTTCTCAGGTTACTTAAAAAAGGTGTGATACATCATTGTCAAAACTCTGCTAGGTAGTTAGATGAAGCTTTATGGTTGAGAACCATTCCTTTCAAAGTCATTAGCAGTGATTACCAATGGGTAAGAGGGACAAAGAGAAGACAGTGCAGCACCTTATGAATCTTCTGTATGGTTTTGTGAGACAGATGTTTCAGCAGTATTTTTGTACTTTATTTCTCCTGGGAGAACCACCTAGCTATATTAATACTTGGAATACAAAAACATTTACTGACCAAGTAGTTTCATTAAAATTGAAGACATGAACCTTTTCAATGTTTTTAGGGTTTCTTTAAGTGGTGTCTTATTATTTTAATTCTGTGCATGCATGTGTATTTGAGTTCTGTACATGTATCCAAACGCAGATGCCAGTAGAGTCCACAGACATCCAATCCCTGGAGTTACAGGATTGTTAGAGGTAGTTGTAAGGTGCCTCATGTGGGTCCTGGGAACTGAATAGATATGCTCTACAAGAACAGTATGTGCTTGAGCAATCTCCTTAGCCCTCAACCTTCCTTTTAATATCTGTCATTGATTTAGTATAAATACAACTTTCAAATAACTCAGTGTTTTATTACTAGTCCAATCAATATGCACATTTTTTTTTTATAAGATACAATCTGGCAAAGAAAAATCTGCATTTAATTCACAGTTTTGAGTAATTCAAGATTCTATGATATTAAATATCTGGGTAGGGCCATTTCCAATCACCATGAACCTGTGAAGATTTTTGTTGTTAGGCTTTTTGTTTTTCTTATTTTCAATGTCAATTTAGATATCAAAAAGCATTTCTCCTTTTGCTAAGACAGTTAAATAGAACAGATAGTAAAACTGATTTTTAGCAAAGAGAATAAAAGTCTTTGTATTTTAAAAGTTTGAAACTATCAGATAAATAATTATTTAGATAAATAATATAAAAGAATAAAGTCAAAAATAATAAAATTTCTTCTCAGTTACATATGAGGTATGGTACTATTTTAAAGTCACTAAAGTAAAAGAAATTCATAAAATTTAGTTACACGAAACAACAGAAGTTGGTTCTTCCATGATTTGGGAGTCTAGAAGTTTCCATGTTGTTAACTATGTTATTTCTTTCTATAAGGAGAATCTATTCTTTGGCCTTTCCCTTGCCTCTGGTGACACTGTCAATTCTTGACATCTCTTTTTAGAATATAATATCTAACTTATGTGAGTGTTATGATTGTTTCTCTATTTCTTATTAGACCATTTATTAATTGATGAGTAACCACCTTTTTACAGAAGGCATTATCTTTGGATCCCCACTTTATTAACTTATAAGGTCTTTTACTAAGGAAGGTCACATTTCATGTTCTATCAAGACAACAACTTGGGGGTGACTCACTAGAATCATATTTGTTTTATGTCAAATTTATGTTTATCAATTTGTTTTATGTCAAAATATTTCACATTGAAAAATTAGTATACTTCAAGATGTAAGAGATATAGGATAAAAAGATCTAACCTTAAATAACGTATATTGTGGTTCCATCAGAGAGTCTTTCAAACTTCTATGTGATTTAGGCAATAATTTGAACATTATTTTTTTTAAGAAACCAAGAATGTTCAATTGTTTGTGAAGCAAATTTTCTCTAAGAAAAAAGTTTTGAGATGTTTCTTTATTCTTAAATTTAAAGCAATTTTTAGGAAGTCATTGTATTAAATTTTTAAATATGTCTTAATTGAATTTTTAGATATATCATTTAATAACATTTCAATATTAAGTTCTATGAGCATAAAATAATAGCTAGAGAATACACACAAATTTTAGGAAGTATTTTTTATAATTTTTCAAACAATGTTGGAAAAACTATTTGTTCTATATATTACTTAATTAGTGACTTGTATTTTATAATTTCATGTTTTTATAATGTTTAAATATTTATAAATTAGGAAACTTCATTCTTCACAAAATTAATCTCTACTATGTAAGACTGCATTTTTGTACATAGGTTCATGGATCTTCATTCGGAGTTCTATATTGTTGATTACCTTCACTGTAAGCTCAGAGCAAACAAGTTAAAACAACACTCAAATTCATTACAAAAACCACTGGATCTAGGAACTAAGCTGTGATTGTTGATATACAGCCAAGGAAATGTAAAAGCTGCCTAAGAAAGTCTGCCTGCCTTCATTCATATTCAATAACTTAACATTTCCTAAAGCTATCTAACAGATGAAGATGAATTTAAGCTGTCCAATGCTCAATGGGAGCTAGCAGATAGCCTGGCATAGAATATTCAGTAGATATTTCTGAACTGACTTATTGATGTATTTTGTGGTTAAATATGAAATTATTGGAAAATAAATAAAATTGAAAGATCTTATCTCATTAAAAGCTATATTGTAGGGCACTCCAAAAGCACAAGTTTGATTATTTCATTGTTTACTTTTTTCTTATTTTTTTAAATTATTATTCTTCAATCTTATTTTATAGTCCAGTTGTTAATTACTTCCTCGTAAGCCTTCTTACAGTTTCTCATTCTATTCCTCCTCCCCTATCTCCAAGAGGATATCCCCACCCCAACCCCACAAAACCTCCCTATTCCCTGAGCCCTCAAGTCTCTCAAGAGTTAGGTGTATATTATCCCACTGAGGCCAGACCATTCAGTCCTCTACTGTATATGTGTTGAGAGCCTCATATTAGTTAGTGTATGCTGCCTGGTTGGTGGCTCAGCATGTGAGAGGTGATAGGAGTCCAGGTTAGTTGTAACTGCTTGTCGTCGTATGGGGTAGCCCTCCTCTGCAGCATCTTCCTGCCTTTTCAAATTCAACCACAATGGTCCCCTGCTTCTCTCCATTGGTTTGGTGTACATATATAGCAAACCAACAGCCAATATCACATTAAATGGAGACATATTTGAAGAAATCTCACTAAAATCAGGGCCAAGACAAGGATGACTACCCTCCCCATATCTATTTAATGTAGTACTCAAAGTTCTATCTAGAGCAATAAAACAACAAAGGGAGATCAAGGGGATGTATATTGGCAAAGAAGAAATAAAGGTAGTACTATTTGTAGATGATATGGTAGTATACATAAGGAACACCAAAAATTTTATTAGAGAACTTCTACAGTTTATAAACAACTTCAGCCACGTGGCTAGATTTAAAATTAACTCAAACAAATCAGTAACCTTCCTTTATACGAATGGTAAGCAGGATGAGACAAAAATTAGGGAAACATCACCCTTCACAATAGTCATAAATACCCTTCAGCCCCTTTAGCCTTTTTTTAAATTCCTTCATTGGGGACCCCATGCTCAGTTCAATGGTTGGTTATGGTCATCCACCTCTGTATTTGTCCGACTCTGGCTGAACCTCTCAGGAGACAGCTATACCAGGCTCCTATATGCCAGCAATTCTTGCCATCTGCAATAGTATCTGGGTTTGGTGTCTGTATATGAATAGATCTGTAGGTGGGGCAGTCTCTGGATGATCTTTCCTTCAGTCTCTGCTCCACACTTTGTCTATGTATTTCCTCCCATAAGTATTTTGATTCCCCTTCTAAGAAGGACTGAAGCATCTACACTTTGGTCTTCCTTTTTGAGCCTCATGTGGTTTGTGAATTGTATCTTGAGTATTCCAAGCTTTTGGGCTAATATCCACTTATCAGTGAGTGCATACCATGTGTGTTCTTTTGTGACTGGGTTACCTCACTCAGGATGATATTTTCTAGTTCCATCCATTCATTGGGTTGTTTTTTTTTTTTGTCGGTTGGTTGTTGGTTGGTTTTTCAAGACAGGATTTCTTTGTGTAATCTTGGCTGTCCTGAAACTCCCTCAATAGACCAGGCTGGCCTCAAACATAGAAATCTGCCTGCCTCTGCCTTCTAAGTGCTGGGATTAAAGGCATTCGCCACCACTACCCGGCTGAAGTCATTGTTTTTAATAGCTGAGTAGTACTTCATTATGTAAATGTACCATACTTTCTGTATCCCATTCCTCTGTTGAAGGACATCTCAGCTTCTGGCTATTATAAGTAAGGCTGCTATGAACATAGTGGAGCATGTGTCCTTGTTACATGTTGGAGCTCAGGAGCTCCCAGGGACTAAACCACCAACCAAAGAGTACATATAAAGAGATCCATGGCTCTAGCTGCATAGGTAGCACAGGATGGCCTTGTTGGACATCAAGAAGAGAAGAGGCTCTTGGTCCTGTGAAGGTTCAATGCCCCAGTGTAGGGGAATGCCAGGGCAGGGAGGTGGGGGTGGGTGAGTATATGGGTGAGTACCCTCATAGAAGCAGGGTAAGTGAGGATGGAGTAAGGGGTTTCCAGAGGAGAAACCAGGAAAGGGGATAACATTTGAAATGTAAATAAATAAAATATGAAATTTAAAACATAAAATACCTTGAGGTAACTCTAACCAACAAGTGAAAGATTTGTATGGCAAGAACTTCAATCCTCCCAAGAAAGAAATGAAAGATTTTAGAAAATAGAGAGACCTCCCATGCTCATGAATTAATAGAATTAACAGTAAAAGTGGCCATCCTACCAAAAGTAATTTAAAGATTCAATGCAAGCCCAATCAAAATTTCAACACAATTCTTCAAAGACATGGAAAGAGTAATTCTCAATTTCATATGAAAAAAAAAAACAAACAAAAAAACAGATTGGTGCTTTGCTTTTGGATTTCAATGTTTCAAGACTTAAATCACCAGTTAAGTTTAGGGGAACCTGTGAGTAAACAGTTAGCAATGAAGAGAAGTAACTGAGGGATTCATAGGACACTCAGGTGCCCTCACTGCTCCTGAGACTCGACTTCTTTTTTTTTTTTATTTTAATTGAAATCTTTATTTTTTTGCATATTTTTTTCGTTTACTAGATATTTTATTTACACTTCAGATGCCATCCCCTTTCCCCATCCCCCCCCCCCTTAGAAAACCTCTATCCCATGCCCCTTTTCCTTTTTGCATTTATACATTTTTTTTAAATGTTAATCATAGGCTTTGTAAGTTTGGTATTGTTCAATCAGAGGTGTAACCCACTACCCAACCTAGATATAACAACTATCTTTGACTGGTGAAGATACATGAATATCTGCCTCCCTGTCTTCCCCCTCTTTATCTCTTTCATCACCTAGCTTCTCCTCTCCTTCTTCTCCTCCTCTTCTTACTCCTTTTCTTCCTCTCAGTACTCCTCCCAACTTAGCTCCTCCTACACATCACCCTTCCTGTTAAAATGAAACTTTTCTCTCAAAATACAATTAGAGCATAATTATGCCAATTTGTACCAGTGAGGTACAAGATAGTCCTACTACCCAGTCCATCCTTTTGTTGACTAACCAGCACCTCTGTCATCTATCCTGACTAAAACATTTAGTTCTGAACCTAGCTTTAGGATGAATGTCAGCTGCAGACCATCCACTCAAATCTTTTCTCTCAAGGTAAATAGCTATAAGTTTTCAACCTCGTCAGAAATCCAGAATGACTGAGTTAACTATAATTGTGGGAAGCACAAAGCATAGCTTCTAAAACTTAGCCAATTTATAGAGACCTCTGAACACCTGGACACTCGCTCTACTTTAAAATGTTGGAGCATCTGTTCTTCTGCCTTCTGGCCCAGGATCATCTGACAGACCTTAGTGCTGCAGAATTATTAAGGGCTGATTACTCTGTCTAGGCAGATATAATCAGTCAACTATTCTGCAAGTGTGTCCTTTTCTGGACAGTAATTTGTCTGTAGAAGGAAAGAGGCAATTCTTGCCTAGTGGCTGTCTCACCACAACTGGAGTAACTCCAACGATGCTCAATTTCTTCTTAGAATTCAATATAGGAAGCTGTCCGGAGCAGACAGGTCTCTAATGAAAATGCACATTAATACAGAAATGTTTGTCATGTCAATTCTAAGGATTTCTGATGTTTTGAAAACCAACTATCCATGTAAGGTAATCTGGACTGTTGCCTGTTAACTCCACTCAGCTATTTCTAAATAAAACATAGAGTGCACCCTTATAATAAACTCCAAGCCATGAATTTGTTATAGTCCCTTAACTCACAGGCTGACCTTCTCAAATCAGTTTTTAAAAAGTTAAAGAAGGACTGGGTCTAAGCTTTGTATTCCTAAATGTGTTATACTGGTACAATGCCTATGAGAGTAGCAATATTCATCTCACTCTTATATCACTAAGAAACTCAATATCTCAACGCCCATAATCAGCCTGAAGAAGCTAATGAAGAGTCAGCGCCCCTATTCCCTGGGCTTGGGGACTAAGGTGATAAATGTTGGACTGTCTTTCTAGGGAAAAGTAGTGGTTTTGTGGGAATAGAGAGGATTAGCTAGGGGTTAATTGCATAGCCATACCTATTAATAGAAATCTGTATAATTACTATCAAGATGAAGATATAAATTCTTAAATGGCACCAATTTACTTTGATTACAAATTTTAAGGTTTTCATTGGCATGAGACTCGACTTCTTGACAATACATTCCACCTTCTAAAGACTTCACATCTCCACATAGTGCTGAGGATGGCTGCTGTGTCTGTAGCATACTATCTGTGGGGAGGAGGTGTTAGTTAGCTTCAGACTATCAGATATGCATGTAAAGAAACAACAGTACTGAGAACGTTCAGTAGTATTCATGTTTTCAGGCCTCCACTGGGGTTCTTGGGATAGGGTGGCGATTGTACTTGCACAAAGTCTTAACTCTTCTACACATTTCCTGAGTTCACAGGAGAAATGTAGAGATACCCTGTAGAGGTTAAAAGGAATGAAGATATAAATCACTCAGTGACAACTTAGTCTCAAATCTCATTACATTTTCTACTCTTGTTTAACGTAAAATTTCTGTGGCAATCATTTAATCAGCCAGGAGATTTTTTAAACTTGTTAATAATCAGCTTTTTTTTCTGAAAAATAATAGTTTTGTGTACTAAACTTGAAAAAAAAAACAAAATCAAAATAAAGCAAAAACAACAGTAGAAATAACAAAATAAAATAATACCAAGAACAATTAAATGCTTATAAGATATATTAATGCACACTTTTTATCCTTACTGGGTGCATTTCTTCATCTAGGTAACACTATATGTAAAGTTGTAAATGTAAATGATGTTTTCATTTTCTTAGAGGATGAGATGAGAGCCTTACCCAAGCTGTGCAAAAACATGCCTTAGGCAGATCCCAAAGCATTTCTTATTCTGCTCTAACTATCCCTAGGCGTGGACCTGGAAGCTTATAACCTCCATCTTGTCTAATATTGCAAGATGACTGATTCAATCCATCTTCTCTCAGCGTCAGTTGAATGGCTCTGCCTGGACTCATACTAATTTTGGCAACCTGTTCTAATCTTCTGGCTCCTTTTGTCTTCACCTGTGTCTAGCTTGTTCTCTCTGCCTCCTGTCTTTGTAAAACTGCCATACATATACACCAGACCCCATACCACCACTCTTCTCTCATATTTGCTTTTGAGTATCCTCTCTTTTCTGTGCTTCTCTTGTGTGAATTGGGCATATTCTATCTCTGATTCATTCTGTCAAATTGTTTTCTGATTAGTCATTTTGACTGTCCTACAATTGGTCTTCACTTTCAAACATGTCTGCTTTCTTCTACAAACTAATCTTATTTTCATGGGTAGGGATCAAAGGTGTACACTAAAGGTATGTCTGCATTCCAGCCAGATCACACTATAATCCATGACATGTCTGCATTTCATCCAGATCATATAGACATAGAAGGCATTTAGATGTGATCCCTTGCCAGAGCACACATGCTGCTGGATTAAAATTCCTATATATGCAAAATATAAAACAACAATAAACATAATGTGCTCATTAACAAAAAAAACTATCAATACAAGTTTTATGAGCATATGTAACTCTGTGTATTTCTAAATCTGCATCTTACTGTATAATTGTTTATACCACACTAATTCTAGAACCTAACTTTACTTTTTTTCCCTTGTTTTTCTACCTTTGAGTTCCTAGGATGTACATTTCCTATCCAATATAAGATAAAGTTATCATTCAACAAATGCTAAGTGAATCAAAATTGATAATTTAAAATTAATAAATATGGAATAAATTACAAACTATAAGTGAATGCCTGTAAGGCATTCTTGTAAGGAATTATGAATTCAAAGATAAATTAAATTATAGCTACACTGAAGTAATATATTCATTGTGTTCTATAAAAAAAACCTCATAGGGCATAGAATTAATCAATAATAAAACATTGTCTGATAATAAACCCAGCTGGGTTTTCTGTGAAACAGTATTAAACATTATCTGAAAAATAATACATTATATATTATGTCAAAATATAGTCATTTTCTATTTTAACTTTTTTGATGCCAGTTGATTTTAAGGTATCTCTCAAACATAAGCTACAAGATGTCTATAATAGTCTGTATGTGATTTATCACACAGTCACCAGAAAAATATAAATATGCCCCATACTCATACACATAGAAATACACAGAGATATACCACAGAGATATACGTGTAAACCACAAACAATGTGTACACACACAAACACATGAACACAGAATCATATATACTTAGACATGTATTTGCCCCAAACATGTGCACATATACATACGCACAAACACAAATAAAAATGAGAAGCATAAGAAAAAAATGGAACAGTGTTGTATTTGATGCTTTTGAACTTAAGAGTTAACCTTTGTAAGTTTAATTCAAAGAAGGCTGAATTTATAAATATTTTATTTTTATTAATCATTTCATTCGTTTACATATGAAATGATATCCCCCTTCCAGGTTACCACTCCATCAACCCCCAATCTCACATCTGCCCTTCCACCTCCCTTTTGTCTATATGAGTTTGCTCCCCCACCCACCCACCCTCTCCCACCCCACAGCCCCAGCATCTCCCTATGCTGGGGCATCAAACCTCCCTGGAACCAAGGGCCTCCTCTCCCATTACTGTCAGGAAAGGCCACCATCTGCTACATATGTATCTGGATCCATGGATCCCTCTCAAGGAAGTTTTTTTTTCCCATCAGTGTCATTATCAGTAACAAAATGGAACTAAAGACTTTGACTTTGAAATTTTTCTAGAATTCTTTTAGTCAGCAAAAAAAAAAAAAAAAAAAAAAAAAAAAAAAAAAAAAAATCAATTTTCCTGTTTTTAAAATGGTGATATTTCTCCATCAATTCCTTTTAAACATCAAGGGAAGACTGCCAGTTCATATTTTAGAAGGTAACTTTTTTCCTCTTATTATTTTCAGAATATATCTACCCTTTTCTTCTGGACAGCAGCCCAAACTTAAAGCTATCAGCATACATTGAGTTCAATTTATATTCTTAGTGTGGGTAGTAAAGGAAAGAATTATATATTAAATGAACTGCAAGAACTTGTTAACACATAATCAAAACAGTTGTCTAGAACCATATGTATGGATGATGCATGAAGGGGTTGAAAATTGAAGAAAAAAGAAAAATTTGACACAAAAAGCCTTCATGTGGGTATGGGTTTATTATCTGGGCAAAGTCTAGAGCCAGTTGTGTAATATGTTCCTGTTATGGATCAGTTGGGCTTAGAAAATGTTTAGTAGATTCCATGATGTCCTTGGATGACTAGAGGAAATAAAAAACAAGTATGAGGAAACGTTGCAATGCTAATAAGGTTAGCATTGATATATAATATCAATGCTATATGATATCAAATGCAAAGTATCTGTTTATGTATGTTCCTTGGTGAGTCCAAGGACCATTCAGTTTGTCCATGCATTGGAATATACTAGAGAAGAGAGGACAATAGCTTTTTGAGAAGAACAGTACCTTGTTTGTCTATGGTACTAGGAGAGTTTATTACACAACTAGATCCATTTGGTAACAGTGATAAAAACAACATCCCATATGAGACAAAGTCTACGGAGAAAATGTGTCTTTTAATAGCAAGATAGGCAAGGAGGCCAAATAGGCAGACTGAAACAGATGATTGTGATTTTTCAAGTACCAATATATACAAAAATGAAAAACATCAATAAGGCCTAAGCATCGCATGCTCAAGAAATCAAGTTACAGAAGAAAAGACTTATGTTTATGATTTCAAAGGGCCCAGTCAAGTATGCTGAGGAAGGTAAGGGTAGCACATACCAGCTCACAATGTGGTTTCCAGGATGCAGTGTGATACTGTTTGATGTATTCAATGGAGATATTTATTTTATTTGTTTATCTTCTTTTACCTTTACTCCTAACATTACTTAAGCTTATGTGAGGTGCCACCAAAAGTCAAGATGTGTTATCCATGCCCACTTAGTTAATATCTTAAAATATAATCATACACAGATGCACTGGTGAGCTTTACTGTTGCTTTATATATGTTTATATTGTTTGTTTGTTTTGGTTTTTTGAGACAGGGTTTCTCTGTCTCTGTGTAGCTCTGGCTTTCCTGGAACTCCCTCTGTAGACCAGGCTGGCCTCGAACTCAGAAATCCGCCTACCTCTGCCTCCCAAGTGCTGGGATTAAAGGCGTGTGCCACCACTGCCTGGCTATATATGTTTCTAAATCCCAGGGAACCAACCATTGATAGTAACTATCATGGTCAGAATTGGTATTATTTCACATGTAAATAAAATTAATCAAAAATAGATGAACTGAAAATAGGTGTTTTAGTTTAAATAAATGTATTAATAACCTGATTTATTTCTTATCATAATCCTCTGTCCAAACATAAGAGGAGAAATCATGACTGGTTTCTTAGGAATAAAAGCACATGTGTCACCATGAAAAACATGTAGGGTCAATTCTTCCAGCCTTTCCTGGAAAATGTTTGGCTATGTTCCATTGCCATAATTTCCTTGGGAAAATACCAAACTTTTCTGGGTCTATTGGCTATTTAGATTGTATAAAAACATAGTGAAGATTCAGGAGAGGGTCATTGGAAAGGACATTTCATCATAGGGACAACAGCAAAGAGGTGCCAATGAGACCTCAGCACCTGGTAAACTTCAGTGATAGAGTGGTTTTTCTCAAAATCCTTAGAATAAATGGTACCCAGGGTTCCTAGGCATAATTAAATTGGGAATAGGTTCTCTCTTCCTGCTGTTCCAGGAGGTATATTTCATTTATATAGTAGTTAATGACACCAGTTCCCAAGAAAACAGAATACCAGAGCTTTGAGATAACAACAGATCCAAGTTGATGTCAAGTATATAATAGCCTTGGAGGCCTGACAGACTTGTCATAGAAGCCAAGTAACAACAACAAGCCTTCATCAGGTCAATATCTAAAAGATTTATAGGATGCTAACAGTCTCTGGGACCACCAGCATGATACATGTATGTGCTTTGGAAAGCTGGAGGCATTACTGACAAAGAAAGAATGCTTGGTTGATTGTAATCTGCATAGCTATAGGATTAGGAATGCCTGGAATAAATGGAGCCTGTAGATGTAGTTCAGTATTAGGCTGGAGACTTCTCTCATATGTTTGAATCCAGGCAGGTGCTGGAGAGTCCCTGTGCTGGGTTGTGAGTACATCATTACCATAGCACTTTTACTATGAACAGCATTATTGTGTACGAGCAATGTCTTTTACCACTCTCTCTAAGAGGCTGCAGCTGCGCTGTCCTTATCACATTTCTAGATTCCATTACAGTACCAGGGTAGGTTCATTATTCAAATTCCTGTCAGAGATGTGCTAACCAATTTTTAGCAATTGGCCTGTCTTATAAAGAAAGCAACCCAACACTTTCACAAAGCATATAATAGCTTCTTTCCGAGGGCTTAGTAAAAGAAATCCAAAACACTCTATTGCTTTTATACTTCTTTTGGCACAACTAAGTGTTAATGGTGACTTTTTTTTTTTTTTTTTTTTTGATACATCAGATTTCTCAGAGTGAGTTATTTTTTTAGATGTAAGGCATTTGAGGAGGCCATTGACTTTTTCAGGGCAATTGAACTAAAATCTTAAGTCGGCCATGTGTGAGGTTATTTATGGTGGCTATTTTGTGACAGAGGCAATTTACTGTGACTCTATCCATGTTCCGGTTTTTCAACAAAATTCATTTCTTATTTGTTTACTTGACTTTCTATCATTTTAGGATTTGTGCAGAGCTAAAAAAGTATTATACACTTTTGAAAAATAAGTGAAATTCTTTTAGGCAACTTTGACTTTCTTTCTACGCACCAGTCTCTACTTTCCAATTACGTTCTTCCTCCTCAATGTCTACTGATTAATTCATTCATTTGAGGAATCACATTTGCTGCAGTACATATCTACATGCTTGTCTCTAGAATTACTTGCTGCTGGTTTTCCTCTATGTCTCTGTTTTAGAACACAGATCTTTGCCTTTTTGGCCCACATTTACAATTCAATGCATATATAATGGAAATACATAGCAAATTACACCACAGAGCTGGATGTCTGGATTGCATTCCTGTACTTGTTTGCACCAGTGTTCATGGCAAAGGTCTAAACCACGATATTTAACAACAGAAATCAATTGACTTAGTTCTTGGGTCTAGAAGTCTAAAGTCAAGGTATTGGCAGGAAAAATAGCCTCTGAGCCATCAAAGTAGGTAGAATTGATTTGCTTCAGCCTCTGACAATTTTCTTTTAGACATTGGTGATTCTTGGCCTCCGTTGTGTTATCACAGGCTCAGCCTCTTCTTCATGTTGTCTTCTCCCTATTTATATCTGTCTGGAAACTTGACAATTTTATATTTATCATTGGGCCACATTTCATACTTATGAACTGTACCTAAAATAATGGCAATTAATAAGTAAATTCACTACACTAAGAAATGGCTAGGGCTTTGAACATATGAACTGAGTATGAAGAATTCATACTTGCAGATTCTTACACTAACATCCCTGACCAAACATTGATTCTACTGAGTTTGGAATAGCATGACTACTGCTCACTACAGCATGCTTTAATGAGGAGCAAGAGAATCAATATCTAGGAAGAACATAGATTATGTCTTGAAAATACTAATCACTACTGATAATAAACTTATTTTGATAATTATACACCTTAATGAATGTATAAAATTATCCAGGGTGACTTTTTAATTGAAATATGCAAACTTTTGTGCTATGTTTCTTTATTGTTTTTCCAAGAGAATTGAGGTATCCTCGTTTTATATACCAGGTAAATTCAATTAGTAAAGGGTCATGATATTTTCTACTAAAAATCCTTTATAATGATGATATATGACAGGCACCTCTTACTAAAAAGGAAAAAACAATCCCATAAAGTTGGCAGGATGGTTTGTTAGGTAAATATAGGTGCTCCTAAGCTTGATGAACTGACTTGAATCTCCAAGATCCATGAGGTGGAAAGAGATAACCACTCCTTCAGGTTGTTCTCTAACACACACACACACACACACACACACACACACACATTTCACATACACATAGTCCATGTACAAAAATACCCCATATACACTACACATATACACCACACACACACCACCATACCATAAACACACCACATTACCACATACACATCACATATATATATCATATGCACATAAACACTCACACACTATATATACACACACCACACATTATGTACACACCACATACACACATACCATATATACAAATACTCTACACATACACACACCATACAAGCCCACAGGCACACAATACACACATACATACATACATGCACACTACAACACATACACCAAACACACACAAAATAACTCTACACACATACATCATACACACACACTATATTAGGAGTCTCCTACATACCATAATAAATAAATAAATAAATAAATAGATAAATTTTTAAATATATTTGTGGCATATTGTTAGAAACAGTATTGTATATTCTAGTAGCTATTCGCTTTCTCACCATCTAGCTCATAAAGTCATGTAACTCACATGCTTTAGGGCTTTGTTACAGAAATTGCTACTGTAGTTGCTTTTATGTGCAAAGTTTATAGATTTTTAGCATAAAATTCTAAATGTACATTTTCATACATTACTTTAATGTGGGGAGAAAAAAATAGCTAGAAAATTCTCTCAAACTGGCTAAACTAAGGAAGGAAAATATCCAATACTCTTCAATGTAAATGAGTAGCATATTTCATTATGATATAGCTGTATAAATGCATGTACTTCTCTAATTTTATAATAATAAGGCTTTGAGCCTTTCTTTATTCACATACTTTCTGAAGAACCATTAAAACATTTCCACCTGCCTGCACATTGTGTTTTATGGTGTGATATTGACAAAATGATAAAGTTCTTGCTGTAATTTGTTTGCACATTATTTTTAAGTGTGCTTCAAGCTTATAAGCATAGGGATTATAGGGAACATTTTAAAACAATTAAAAAATAACAAAATCATGAGACTTCAAAGTAATAGAAAAAAAATTTAAATGATACCATAAAAAGTTCAGGTTACCAGAAGTCTGTATTTTGACAAACATTATGTTAGGTTTGTTATTGTTGTAATTGTTATTGTTGTTATTATTATTATTTTATTTGATTTGTTAATAACTTGTTTGTGGCAAAATCATAGTTTCACTAATGTTGACTTGTACGTATTCACATATCACTACATGCATGTTTACATAGCCATTACCCCCAATATTTTCTTCTAAAATTTGGTGATCAATTTCTCTTGGCTCAATGCCTTATTCACTAGTTATCACATTAGGCTACCTTGAATTTTATTTCTTTTTTTTTAAGTGTTTTCGAGGTGGGCTTGGAAGCTGGTACAACCACTCTGATAATCAATCTGATAATCCTCAGGAAATTAGGCATAGCATTACCTGTGGACCCAGATATACCACTCCTGGGAATATACTCAAAAAAATGCTGCAATGTATAACAAGGACACATGCTCCACTATGTTAATTGCAGCCTTATTTATAATAGCCAGAAGCTGGAAACAACCCATATGTCCCTCAACAAAAGAATGGATACAGAAAATGTGTTACATATACACAATGGAGTACTATGCAGCGATAAAAAACAATGACTCCATGAAATTCTTAGGAAAATGGATGGAACTAGAAAATATCATCCTAAGTGAGGTAATCCAGACACAAAAGAACTCAGACAGTATGTACTCACTAATAAGTGGATACTAACCCAAAAGATCACAATGCAAAAGATACAACCTACAGACCATATGGAGTGTTAAATGAAGGAAGATGGGGTGGGGGTGGATGCTTCAGTCCTGCACTGACAGGGGAACAGGACAATTGTGGGAGTTGGAGACAAGGGGACAGGAGAGGGAGAAAGGAGGAGGAGAAAATAAGGGTGGCAGTATCTGAATCTGCAGGACAGTTTAAAAAAGTACAGATAGTCAGGAAATTAAATAAAAATAGGTAGCAGGGTGGGGGATGAGGAACTGGGGATTGCCACTGGTGGGTCCCAGACATCAGAGAAACGTGAGGCTCCCAGGACCCAATGGGATTGACTTTAATTGTAACGCACAGCAAAGAGGCTGGTTATAAAATCAACTCAAACAAATCAGTAGCCTTCCTCTACTCGAAAAATAAACAGGCTGAGAAAGAGATTAGGGAAATAACACCCTTCACAATAGTCACAAATAATATAAAATAACTTGGTGTGAATCTAACCAGGCAAGTGAAAGATCTATATGATGAACTTCAAGTCTCTGAAGAAAGAAATTGAAGAGGATCTTAGAAGATAGAAAGATCTCCCATGCTCATGGATTGGCAGGATTAATATAGTAAAAATGGCCATCTTGCCAAAAGCAATCTACAGATTCAATGGAATCCCCAACAAAATACCTGATCAATTCTTCATAGAGATAGAAAGAGCAATTTGCAAATTCATTTGGAATAACAAAAAACCTAGGATAGAGAGAACTATTCTCAACAATAAAAGAACTTCTGGGGGAATCACCATCCCTGATCTCAAACTGTATTACAGAGCAATAGTGATAAAAACTGCATGGTATTGGTAGAGAGACAGGCAGGAAGATCAATGGAATAGAATTGAAGACCTAGAAATGAACCCACACACCTATGGTCACTTGATGTTTGACAAAGGAGCTAAAACTGTCCAGACAAAAAAGAACAGCATTTTCAACAAATGATGCTGGTTCAACGGAAGGACAACATGTAGAAGAATGCAAATCAATCCATCCTTACCTCCTTGTACAAACCTCAAGTCTAAGAGGATAAAAGACTTTCACATAAAACCAGATACACTAAAACTAATAGAAGAGAAGGTGGGGAAGAACCTCGAATACTTGGGCACAGGGGAAAGTTCCTGAGCAGAACACCAATGGCTTATGCTCTAAGATCAAGAATTGACAAATGGGACTTCATAAAATTGCACAGCTTCTGTAAGGCAAAGGACACTGTCAATAGGACAAAACAGCAACCAACAGATTGGGAAAAGATCATTACCAATCCTAGGTCCGATACAGGGCTAATATCCAACATATACAAAGAACTCAAGAAATTAGACTCCAGACAACCAAAAAACCCTATTAAAAATGGGGTACAGAGCTAAACAAAGAAATCTCAACTGAGGAAACTCAAATGGTCGAGAAGCACCTTAAGAAATGTTCAACATCCTTAGTCATCAGTGAAATGCAAATCAAAACAAGCCTGAGATACCACCTCACACCAGTCAGAATGGCTAAGATCAAAAACTCAGGTGACTGCAGATGCTGGTGAGGATGTGGAGAAAGAGGAATATTTCTCCCTTTTTGCTGGGATTACAAGATGGTGCAACTGATTTCCTCTGGAAATTAGTCTGGTGGTTCCTCAGAAAATTGGACTTGGTATTACTTGAGGACCCAGCTATACCACCTCTGGGCATATTCCCTGAAGATGCTCCAACATATAACAAGGACATCTGCTCCACTATGTTCACAGCAGCCTTATTTATAATAGCCAGAAGCTGGAAAGAACCCAGGTGCTCTTCAACAGAGGAATGGATACAAAAAATGTGGTACATTTACACAATGGAGTATTACTCAGCTATTAAAAATAATAAATTTGAGAAATTCTTAGGTAAGTGGATGGAACACAAATGCTAAGAAAGCATTTGACAAAATTCAGTATCCCTTCATGGTAAAAGTCTTGGAAGGATCAGGAATTCAAGACCCATACCTAAACATAGTAAAAGCAAAATACAGTGTATACGATGTTGAGAAAAAACAATTAGGAGTTACTTCTAATATCTCTCCAGAATGTGCCAGAACCTCAAGGAACATGGAAGCTACATACAGCAGTGGTTCCTACTTATTCCTCTCCACCACATCACAAGGTAGAACCTGCTAGAGTCAGAGGAACTTGAGAAATTTATTTTAAGCTATACAGAAGTGCCAACAATTTTCACTGTAATATTTAGTATTGATCCTGACTTTAGTTGGAGAAGTTTTTTTTTTCCTGTGGGTAGTATTTAATGCAGTGTCTCAACTGGTCCAAGTGCTGAGAATGATTATTTAATACCTACCCTTAAAGGCAACATCTTTATAGCCCTCCATCCCAAAGCTAAGGAAACATTAGGAATAGAGACTGTAAAGAATTTAAGAGTCAGGGAATAGGAAAGGTGATATGAAATGCTCTCTCCTGAATGTGACATGGTTATTCATTCACACATGACCTTAGACTAACAACTATGGTTACAAAAAACAATAACAAAAACAAAAAAACAAAACAAGCTGTCCAATGTTCTAACATGGATGTCATAATGGCTCATGTAACTGCAGTCCTATATCAAAAGTTATTGGCATTTAAAATCTGCTAAGAAAGAAGTTTTGTGGGTTTTTATCATGAAAACATACAGTCACTGGTAAATTGCCCATGATCCAGTAAATAACCCAATACCTATTCCCATGCATGGAATCCTAAATAAATTCAGTGGGCTGAAAATAAATGAAAGGTAAACTTAAGAGTTGGCTCTGCAGTTAAAATCACATATTGCTCTTGTAGGGTGGGGTACCCCAGTTAAATTCCAAGAATTGTTCTCTACTTGCTTATATTGTCTGTAATTCCAGCATAAGTGTCTGGGAACCTACTCTCAAGTACACATACCCACATAGCACACACTGATACATGTGTGATTTAAAATTAGAGAAAAAATAATGAAAGTAGAAAGAGGATTACTGGGAAAGAAAAAGATTCCATATTAAATGAGGGAAGGTAGGAGAGAATACTGGCATATATTATATGCACCAATACAATAAAATACATTTTATAGCTATGAGAAACTGTTAAAGAATAAATTTTAAAAAGAATGACTAATGTTTGAGCTACTCTGGTGGATGCCAGGTAGTGTTGTTGACAGGTGTGATGACTAATCTTTGTTGTCAACCTGACTATATCTGGAATCAGCAGCTGGGTACATCTGTGTCAGATTTTCTTGATTAGATCATTCCAGGTAGGAACTTATTCTAAGTCTGTACCACATCTTTTTGTTTCAGTCTACATAAAATTACATTTAAAAAATTATGCTTTTGCTTGGTTTTACTCACTTCTATTTACTGGAAGTTTACCTACCCTCTTGCTGAGGCATCCCTTTCCTGGTACTAGAAGCTACTTGTTGGTCCTCTGGGATTCCAATGTAGACTAATGACCAATATTTCTTTAGGAATTCCCCAAGATTCCACAGTATCAGATTGGAACTTCTGAGACATATAGTCTAGGGGACTGAACAACTATAAGATTCATGACCTTTCTGTGTGGAGACAGTCATTGTTAAACTAGCTGAAGTCCAGCCTTTAAGCCACTCTAATAAGTATCCCATATATATGTATAGGTGTATGCATATGTGCATGTGCATGTATATATATATATATATATATATATATATATATATATATATATATACATATATAATTCGTTGTTATTTTAGAGAACATTGACTAATAAAATTGTTGAGATACAATTTTAAAAACTGAGTTTCTTAATACTTTATTGTGAAAACTCGAGCTATGTTTCAATTTCATGTGTTCTTTGGCTTCTCTTGGCACCTTTTCGAAGTTTTCAGAAAATAAAACTTGTGAACTTTTTTTGCCAGTTTTATGAGTTGATGTTATTCATGGTTATTTGTTTTATTAAAATTCACATTGTTTCCTATTAAGCAAGAAAATGTATTTCCATGTACTAATCTAATATTCCCGTTTTAAATAGATCTTTTTAAAGTTTATTTTTATTTGTTTCTATTGTTTTTATTGAAAGAGAGATTGGTTTTATCCAACAAAATGTATTCATTATTTATAGTAGTTATTTCCTAAATTTTACTGGCTTCTATTCAAAGGTGTTCATGCTGTCTATGGATAAAGATATTTCTTCCATTCCCATCTATGTTTTCTTCTTTCTTTTTACTGAAAATACATTTTTATATAATATTTTCTGATCATGGTTCCTCTACACAACTCCTCCCAAGTCCTCCCCACATATATTTTTCATACAAGTACACACACTTTCTTTCTCTTTGACCTTAAAAACCATACACAGCAATTAAAAAATTGGGCACATATCTAAATATATTATTCTCTACAGGGCAATATCTAATGGCTGAGAAACACTTAAAGAAATGTTCAACATCATTAGCCATCAGGGAAATGAAAATGACTCTGAGATTCCATCTAACAGCTGTCAGAATAGCTAAGATCAAACATTCAAGCAATAGCTCATGATGGCAAGGATTTGGAAAAGGGGGAACACTCCTCCATTGCTGGTGGGAGTAGAAACTTGTATAGTCACTTTGGAAATCAATTTGGAGGTTTAACAGAAAATGTGGAATTGAATTACCTCTAGACCTAGCTATACCACTCCTGTACATATATTCAAAAGATGCTCATCCGTACCACAAGATGACTTGCTCACCATTGATATTATTGACTTTATTCCTAATAGCCAGACACTGGAAACAAACTAGATGTCCCTGAACCAAAGAATGGATAAAGAAAATATGGTACATTCATACAATGAAGTATTACTCAGCTATTAAAAGCAATGATATCATGAAATCATCAGCAAATGAATGGGACTAGAAGATACCACCCAGAGTGAGGTAACTTGCACCCAGAAAAGCAAACATGGTATGTATGCACTTATACATGGATATTAGCTGTAAAGGATTACCATGCTACAATTCAGAAGCTAAGTAACAGGAAATCATTTAAGAGGTAAATGGGAATCTCACTAGCAAGAGGATATAGAGTAAACATCATGGGTGAACAGGAGGAGGAGAAAGAATTTGTTTTGGGTGAGGATGGAAATAGGAAGGATCAGGTGGGATGATAATGGAGGGAGAGACTACTGGGAGATACAACTAGAATTGGGCGGTGGAAAGCCTCTCTTGGATGAGCTAGAAACCTAGTACAATGGAAACTTAAAGAAATCCATGAGAGTGAGTCTATCTAAAACTCCTAGCAATGCAGTATGTAGAGATTGAACCCATCTGTAACCAGGCAAGGCTTACAAGGAGAAGTTGGTCCAACAACCAAGCCACAAAACTTCTGACCTACATTTTATCCTGCCTACAAGATATGCAAGGATATAAATGGTGCAGAAATAAATGGGATGGTAACCCAGTGACTCTTCTAGCTTGAGACCCATGCCATGAGAAGGATCCCACCCTGACACTTTTAATAATATTCTGTGATACTTGCAGACAAGATCTCAGCATAACTGTCATTGGAGAAGCTTCAGCAAGCAACTTATGGAAACAGATACAGAGGCCTAACTTTAGGCAAAGTTTAGGGAATACTTTGGAATACGGGGAAGATGGATTTTAGGAACCAGAGGATTAAGGGTACTACAAGAAAACCTACAGAAATACACTAACCCAGTCCTACAAAAACCACAGTGACTGAACTGTCAACCTGGGAACATACATGGAACTGACCTAGACCATCTACAATTATGTGACTGTTGTGCAGCTCAGTCTTCATGTAGGACTTCTAATGGTTGACTCAGAGGCCTTCTCTGACTATGTTGCATGGGTTTGGGATGGGTTCGCCCTACTCATTGCATTGTGTAGCCTCAGAAGTTGAATATGTGCCTCAAGTTGATATGGGAATCCTCCCATTTTAAGAGGAAAAAGGGAAGTGAATTGGAGGAAGTGGGCAAAGGACTAGATGGAAGGGAAGGAGGGAAAACTGTGTTTGGACTGTAAAGTAAACTAATTAGCTAATTTTTAAAACAGGCATCTAAAACTTATAATAAAGTAATATAAATCAAAGCAAACAAAGATAATACAAAGCAAACAGAAGAAAAGTTTAAACATAGTGTTATTGCTGTGGCCATGATTTTCAAAGAATGTGTAACAGATGTCGATTTCCTCTGCTTTCTTTGTGGCTGCTTTTTTTTTTTGTCATATTTTGTCTACTTTGTAAACACTACTCCCCAAGGCAGTGAACCCTTGAAATTGAAAATGGACTGATGGGTTTCAAATGCCAACATTTGGCTTGGAAAAAGAAGTTATGTTTGAAGTGGCACTTCTGTGAAGAAATTATTGTCAACTTAAGTGTTCTACCTTTAGAATTTCATACAGTCTTATTAAGTAATACAGCACATCTCTTCTGCATGAGGTTGATTGAGGCTGATAACATTCACTGCACTCAGGTCATATTTTTGTGTATTCTTTGAATAATGTTCCATCTAAGCAGTTTATATGATATTTAAGTGGAATTGTATCCTTAATCTCTCTTTTTTGTTGACATTGCTACCAAAAATCTGCTTTCTCTTCAGTTTTATATTGGAAAGCTTTTAAATTTCCTTCGTTCAGGCTAACATGTTTTTCAATTTTTGGAGCTTATTTTTATTTAGAAGATTATGTTATATGACAATAATGATAGTTTTGTTTCCTTATGGTTGACATCAACTCTATTGATTTTAATTTTTAACTCAGTATCATGAATAGGATCTGTGAAGCACGTAGAGTGGAAGTGCTGAGAATGAATTTCTTAAATTCTTCATCTTACTTAGTAGTGATGGTTTTATTTTTCTCCATTAATTATCATGCTATACAGTGTTTCATGAATACTGTTTGAGGAAACCTTATCCTGTGTCTATTCTGTTAAATGTCTTAAATCATTACAGAGTGTCTGATCTTTTGTCATATCTGTTTTTTGTCCATTGAAATAATCAGTTTTAAAATCTTAATTTTGTTAAATTATGTATTACATTAGTTAAATTACATATGCTAAAACCACCTTGAATATTCCAGAAAATCATTGGTCTTGATGTGTTGCCCGTTTTAGGTAAGTGCTAGCTGTTGCTCATATATATTTAATTTAAAATTTCTCAAATGTATTCATAAAATACATCAATTTCTATCATTTTTGTAATATTTGGATTTGATGTCATGATCTATAGAATATAAAATTATACTTATTTTACTTCTTTGATAATAATGTATTTATATTTTAGTTATCCAATAACATTTATTTTATTATACTTGTTTATAGGTATATTCAGAAATTCTAAATCAGTTCATTTAAACACTTGAAGCAATATAGTTTCTCTATTTTCATGAAGTTTTGCACAAGCAGAATACAAATGTTTTTCAGAGATTTTCTTTAATGTCTGGTTGGTCATTAATAATTAATCAACTTAATAGGAAGAAGATAACAGAGATAGCACGATAAAGGGAGCCTTTCAGTGCTTAGGAAATCAAAATTAATTTTAGGAAGACAGAAAAGCAAGGCATGGTCACGAGACATAAGGTTACTGCTGCATGCCTGGCAATTTTCCAGTCCCCATCCACTTTGGTGGGACTCTTCTTGTGTGTATCTTCTTGGTACAAATAAGCTGCTAGTGGATTTTATATTCTTAGAAGTTCTGCTTAGTTATTCATCTTGTAATTTCAAACTCAGGAAACAGTGAATAGCTCCAAGTGAAAAGAAGAGACTGCCTTCGACTGGGGATCTCTGATCTGTGTTCCTGTCCAGGATCTTGAGCCCGCGAAGTCCCTAGTTCATTAAATGTCTGAATTCCAGTTTTCTCTTATTAGTCTCATGAGGCTGACATAAGCTCTGATCAGTTTTCAAGCCCTCAGTAGCTATTTTCTGCCCAATTTCCCAGCCTCTCAACTGTACAGTTAAAATGTTAGCAAGAACGAGCCAGGATAATAAAAGGAAGGAATAATATCTAAAAACTTCAATGAATTTATGCTCTTTGGGGGTTTTATCCCTGGTAGAGGTCTAATGCTACAAAATACATGCTTTTAAAATTCTATATTTTTTTCTTTCTTTTATTCAGTAAGTAGTGAAGTTATCTACCTTAAAGGGCATTTCTTCTGAGTAAAGCTACTAAATACAGTATTTTAAAGATGGTATCTGAAATTTTCTTTAAAGTTGCTCAGGGACTGAGGCTATGGCTCAGTGAGTAACCTACTAAGCTACTGAAGCCTGAGAACCTGAGTTCTGATTCACAGAACTCAAGTAAAAGCAGAATTAGGCAGCTGGTAACCTTGAGCAGGGACAGGACAGGACAGGACAGGATAGGTCAGGGCTAAGCATGTTCAGTTGGCTCACTGGCCAGCCAGTCTATCTGAAACAGTCATATGCAATTCAGTGAGAGACTGTTTCACAAATAGTGTGGATATGATGGATAACCATCACTTGATCTGGCCTCTGACCTCCACATACCAGTGCATAAATGAGGCATATTCTCTGCATATGTGCATGTATATACACATCACACACACACACACACACACACCCCACATTGTTAGAAAATCATGTAAGTTTTAAAAATTACGTTATTCAACATAGTGCCATCTATTATTCCAGTTGAGTACATCCAAGAGAGAATTTTTGTTATTGATTTAAAAAGTGTGAATTTAAAAATGAGAAACATTCTTTATAGCCATTTCTAGTGCTGACTGTTTTTTATATGAACGCTAAGGATTCAAGTTGAGGTGCTCAGGCTCGCAGAGTACCACTTTTCTGCTGTGATCCCTCTCCCCAGTACCCAAACATCCAATTTTGCAATTAAAAATTACTGAGAACAATAGTAAATAAAAACCCTTTTGAAGTTAGAATCTTTTAGAAACAAAATAAATGTTGTTTTAATTTAAAATTGACTGTTTCAATTCACTAGCACAAACATCTTTGTTATTCAAGTTGCAGTGACCTTTCTCCAAATTTTTAGAAGCTGCACAGGCATTCTGTTAATCACAGGATATCTTATTGATCTCCGTTGTGTGCAGCAAGCTAGCCACACTGCCCAGGGGGAACAACAGAGGACAGAGTCTTCTTCTGATTAAGATGCAGAAAAATGCACAAATACACGTATTACAGAGCTCTAATTGTCAGCATAATAAAGCCTCTGACTTAGCAAACTAAGAAACCCAGGCCAAAAAAAAAAAAAAAAAAAAATCAGGTAGAGATATTTCTAGGAGCATTTTGACAATAATAGGGCCAATCTTGATTGCTCCTTACAAAACACTCTTGCTGCACTCCTCAGTCTTGCAATTTTGTTCAATCCAAATCTCCTTAACGGAGATGCTGGGCTGTTTGACAAGATAATCTATTTTCTAAACTTCCTGGTTTTTCCTGCAGTAGAAGTGAATTGTTAGGGACTCAGCATCAGTTTTCATTCTTTACTATCATTGAGATATTTCAAGTGGAATACACCTTACGGAGTCAAACCTGCAGTTTCTCAAAGACAAGCTCAATTCAAGCCTTCGAGTCCTTACTTGTTCTTTGAACTCTTCCATGAAAGAACTTTTTCAAGAGCATCTGATCTGAATCCATAGCTGGCTTTCGTTCTACATTCTGGTTGATGAAGTGATAATGTTGGGGTAGGCGAGGTTTAAGGAAAATGGGGCGGTGTCAGAATTCCAAAGAGAAAGTCCAAAACTTTCTAACATAGGAACAAAGGGTAAAGTGCCTGCCTCAGGAGCCTAGACTTCTGATTGGAATCCCTGCAATCCTGTAAATGTGAAAGGAGAAAACTGAATGGACAAAGTTGTGCTCATTTCCGTGTGTACACTTTACCTCCTACGTATTAGGCACTCACAAAATAATGATCAGTAAATAAAAATTCAAACAGTAAACTTTTTCGTTTAATCCTAGAACTGCTTGTTGTTGCTAGATAAAAATAAAGCCACAAAGCATCTTTGAATCTTGAAAACAAACAAACAACAAAAAAAAACAATATCTGCTTGCTATTCATAGATCTGAAGGATGAATGAGTAATACAAAATGTAACTGAATCTATCAGCTCACAGTCAAGAAATAAAAGGGAGGTAAATTTGGGTAACAAACGTGGTTAGCTACCTCTTATCTCAAAAACCTATCCTAAATTTAAGCTTACAAAGCATAGCTCTTAACTGACCACAAAGTCAAACCAAGAGTCATTTGGAGTTGGTTTTTCCTTTGTTCACCCAAGAAGGTAGAATATACTGATTTCTGTTTCCTGTTATCTTTTTGTTTCTTTGTTTTATTTTGTTTTGTTTTGTTTTTACACATCTGAATCATTGCCTCAAGTCGTCCTTTTCCAGGCATCTATGTAGCAGGTGTGCAGCTCAGTCTCAATGTGGTTGTCCCAACAACTAGAGTGGGGGAAGAAAGGCTGCCTGTCTGTGAAATCCATTCCCAACTGTGATGCCTTGCCTAGCCTCAATGGAAAAGGATGTGCCTAACTCTTCAGACTATTTCCTGCTGTCTCCCTATGGGTCATATCATACTGGCTGGAAAGCAGTTTTCATGTCTTCTTCAGTAAAAGCTACCACCATTATAGGACACTCTGTGATTGCTCCTGTAGTCTTGTCCAGTCTTCTTGTATTTCTCCTATTAAAAAGAGTACTTTATTTACTTAATTCAATTTCAACAAAAGCTTCCTTGATGGATCTGGTGATCTTTGCTTCAATCTTTGGAAAGGCACTCTACGTTAACATCTGGTTGCCTTACGCAAGGCAATAATACTAATTAGATATTACATCTAGAATAAAGGATTCAAGCAGTGGAGAAATATTTATATACTTTTAATGTATGTGCATGTGTGTGGTTTTAATGGGATGCATGTAAACCACATGAGTGCAGATGACTGCAGAGGCAAGAAGAGGATATGAGATACTTGGAGTTAGAAACAAAATGGTTGTGAGCTTCCCAACATGGATATTGGAAATGAACCCCTGGGCCTATGCAAAAGCATACTTCTTCTAGAGATTTCACAGTGATAAATGATGAGTTGAGATAGTAAAAAGAATTCCTGTAAAAGACCACAGGATTACACCTCAAGGACAAGTCAGACATATTGTTTCATGGACTGGTGTCTGATGGTGTTGCTGTTTATAGATTTTTAGTTAGTTTTAGAAGTTAATTTTGCTTTTCTGTTCTTGAAGGAATATCACAAACTTTTATAATGGTAACTTGTACAATAAGAAAATATTCTCTATTCTTATTTTCTTGACTAAATATCAAATTTTCCAAAGTTATCACAGATTTAACTGTGAATAAACTGCCATTTTATCTAAACAAAATTCCAGCTCTGATCTCAGTCTTCTTAACTGCAGACACAGTGTTCTTCCATAAAGATGGAACCTTTGTTATGTTTAGTATAAAAAATTAACTCTCTCAATTCCAGCAAAAATGAAGAAGCGTGAACAAGTAAAACTTCCATGTTATTGCCCAAAGAGGAAAGTTTAGATTTGAAAGGAACATAGCTGTATCCACACTCAAGTTTTGCTCAAACTTCTGCATATAACTTCATAAAATTTATGAAGAATTTAAAATGCCACATAAGCTTAGTAAGAAATTAACATTTTAAAACTTTTTGGAAAAACTGTAACTTTTACTTCTGAGTACATATTTTCAGGAGATTTGGTAACTGAGAAATCACCTTTTACATTTTTTAACAGTTTACAAGAAAATTTTTAAAAAGAATTGTTATGGGTAAATTTTTCTGTTTCATGTTTTGTTCAAAACAAAATCTCTCTATGTGGCCCCAGCTATCTTGGAACTCACAATGCAGATCAGGCTGGCTTTAAACTTAAGAGTTCTAGGATTAAAGGCATGCACCATAATACACAGATGGACAAGACTGTCTTTTTTATTGGATATTTTATTTATTTACATTTCAGATGTTAACCCCTTTCCCCACCCCATCCCAACCCCATAAATCCCCTAACCCATCCCTCCTCCTCCTCCTCCTCCTCCTCCTCCTCCTCCTCCTCCTCCTTTTTGCTTTTATACCATTTTAATTACATGCAAGTATTAAGGTCAGTTCTAGGTTGAGGAACTAGCAGTACAATAGATACAAATAGTCAAGGAACAAGAAAGACAATCACAAATAGTCAGAGAACAAGTAAAACAATAAACAAAGTGCTGTGATCATTCCTGTGATCACTATTTTTAAGGGATTATCAGGAAGACCAAAATATCTGAGCCTACTTTCCTGTCCTAGCCCAAAGTCATTTTCATTCCTGAAGCCTACTTCTTTGTTCTAACCTAAGATTTATATTCCTGCCTGAAATTTCTTATTTATTCTACCCTAATATTTAGATTTCTGCTTGAAATTACTTCTTTGTTCTAGCCTAATGTTGGATTCCTGCCTGAAGCAAATTTCTTAGTTCTTGACCAAAGTCATATTCCTGCCAAGCAACCCATTTATTTGTCAATGGCCAATGCCAGATCCCTGCCAAGCAGCTCCAAAAGCTTTCCACATCTCCCCCTTTTTACTTTCATAAACAATACTGGGCCTATCTTAGGTTGTTATGCCAAGAATGCCTTGCTTACCTGTTGTAAAGTATGCATTATCCAAAGCAATGCATTTCTGTCTTAGGTTGGTAAGGCTATGTACAGAATTTTATCAGTCCTTGGCTTGCCAGCCTGTTAAATTAGTAACTCTGTCTAGGGGTCTACTTTCAGGTTCAAGTCATGTACTTTTGCTGCCAACATGTTGATGTTGTTAAATACACGCTTTACCACGATGGGCAGGAATAAAAGTTCCCAGGACAACCAGGCTTGTGTGATCAAGCTATATATGCCATTTTTATCCTTGACTAAAATGGAAATACTGACCTCAAGCAATGGATAATTTTATCAGCATTATCTGAAGCATTAATGCTCAGCAGAGCAGCATACTTTAAAGTCATAAGCTTACTATGCAAAGTTAAAACATCCAGAGAGGTGTTATAATTACACCAAATACCATGCAAATGTCTTTAAACCTTTTTCTAATTATAATGACTATCATTGTAAATTTTAGAACTTGCTCAACTTCATTGGTATTTGACATGACATTAGAAATGGCTCCTTACTCTTAAACTCTGAACTTCCTTCCAATAATTTGAATAGGATAAAGAGCATCAATCCAATGTTCCAAATGCCTATCTAAATCCTCTTGTTTATTCAACACATTATTAAAATTTTTTTTGCTAAGTGATTAACAAAAAATATCTGTCTTAATTTCTTGTGTCAAGGCATTTGCCGAAACAGTGGTTTTAGCAATTAATGTAATTAAAGCTGTTATACCTGCAATAATCAAGCCTACTACCCTCTTGCTTCTGCTTAAAGCTTAACTCATTTCCTTTAGTACTTGTGAGCTTTTTTCAAAAAATCAAGTTTCTGTAATACTTATGGCAATAAGACAAAAGCTTGTTGATAGACCCCCATAGTAGTCATGTCAGGTTTCAACACATTAACACAATTAGAATGTGTACAATCTCCCAGGTACATTCACCAAAGATAGACATTGATGTGAATGGCAGGAAGTACATGCTGACAAGAGCCTGATATAGCTGACTCCTTAGAGGTCTGCCAAAGGCTGACACATTCAAAGGCTGATGCTCACAGCTAACCACTAATCTGATCAAGGATTTCCCAATAGAGAAGTTAGAGAGAAGACTGAAGGAGCAGAAAGGGTTTGTGGCCCCATGAGAAGAGCAACAATAACAACCAACCAGAGCTCACCAAGGTCAAACCACCAGCCTGGGAGCACATAGGGAGGGACCCATGACTCCATCTGTACATGAAGGGGAGAATGGCCTTGTCTAGCATAGGTGGGAGAGGAGATTCTTGGTCCCATGAAGGATGAACACCAAGTGTTTGGTGGTTGGGGGGGGGGGAATTTGAGGGTAGGGATGTGGGAGTGGGGGGTAGGTGAGGGCACATCCTCATAGAAGCATAAGGAGGGGGGATGGGATAAGAGGTTCCTGGGTAGTGGGGGGAAGGGAGGATACGGGATAAAATCTGAAATGTAATTCAGATTTAAAAAAGGAAAAAAAAAGAAAAAAGTATATAATCAATGCAACTTACAATAAATACTGTAGAAGAAACAAAAATCATCTGCTATCACCTAAGGTTTTGATCTTAGCCATTCTGCCTGGTGTGAAGTGGAATCTCAGGGTTGTTTTGATTTGCCTTACCCTGATGACTAAGGATGTTGAACATTTTTTTAGGTGCTTTTCCACCATTCAAGTTCCTCAGTTGAGAATTCTTTGTTTAGCTCTATACCTCAATTTTTAATATGGTTATTTGATATTTTAAAGTCTAAATTCTTAAGTTCTTTGTATAAATTGGATATTAGCCCTCTATTTGATGTAAGTAAAAAAAATTTTTTTTACTTACATGAAATAGGTTTTTAACAATCAAAAGATTGTTAAAGATATTTCCCTAATCTGTTGGTTGCCATTTTGTCCTATTGCTAGTGTCCTTTGCCTTACAGAAGCTTGGACAATAATTTCTTAATGGAAATATCTTTATATGCTAAAGTAACTGCAAGTCAATCTCCATTTGGAATTACCTAACTTATATTAAGTAAAGACTTTCTTTTTTTTTAATTTTTAAAAATAATATAAAACTTTTATTTTTGAGAGTCCCATATATTTATACAATACTATGGATAATATTTACTTACTACTAGCTCCTTCCTAATTTTCCTTAATGCCTCACTCACCCAATACCCCCCACTGTTTCACGCTGTAGTTATATTGTGTTACTAGTAACTCTGAGTTTAGTTAGTGCTGCTAACAATAGAAAGCCCACATACTCATAGAAGATCTGTATGACAAGAACTTCAAGTCTTGAAGAAAGAAATTGAAGGCTTTAGAAGATGTAAGGATCTTTAATGCCGATGGACAACTAAGTTCTCAATAATCAATTTAGTATGTGAGGTAATATATATGATATCACTTATCTTCTAGTTCCAAGAACAAAAGAAAAATTCAATATTCATGTTTTTTTTTTTTTTACCAAAAATCAACTCAGGATATATTTCCATTATGAGTTGGCATATTAGAAATCATCACAGCTGGGCAGTGGTGGCGCACGTCTTTAATCCCAGCACTTGGGAGGCAGAGGCAGGCAGATTTCTGAGTTCGAGGCTAGCCTGGTCTACAGAATGACTTCCAGGACAGCCAGGGCTACACAGAGAAACCCTGTCTCGAAAAACAAACAAACAAACAAAAAAAAAAAAAAAAAGAAAGAAAGAAAGAAAGAAATCATCACAAGTCATTTGTTCAAAGACTATGATAGTGACCTTCAAGGAAAAAGGAGCAAATATTTTTACACCTCTTGGTTTGTGTGAAATGTCAAATATTTCACCTGTTTCTAATCTGTTCAATGCACAAAAGCCTATATAGACAGAAGCACTGAACATGTTTTTTGTTCAACTTCATCAGCTTTTAGAAGCATGGAATTGCCACACTTTCTAGTTGAAATGTGAGCCCCATAGAAAAATGTTCACTCTAACAGAGGCTGAGATTCTAAGTGAGTGAAATTCAGGTTCTGTCTGTTCACTGTGATCAACTGGCACCCATGGTTGTCATTAATTTTTGCTAATAAGTCTGCTGTAAGGTTAAATGTATTTTCCTCAAGAAGCCTTGAAAATTTCTATGAGATTCTTCTCAGGTACTTTTTTTGTTAGAAATGTCTATTTAATTTATAATGCCGTATATTCTTTACTTACTGTTGTTGTTATTATTATTATTATTATTATTATTATTATTATTATTATTATCAGTAGTAGTAGTAGTAGTAGTATTTGTCTGTGCATTATGTGGTTGTCTGGTTCCCACCAAGTACAAAAAATGGTATCAGACTCTCTGGACTTGAAGTTACAAATGGCTGTGAGCTGCCATGTGAGTGCTGGGAGTCAGTCAAGGGTTTTTTTGCAAGAGTAGCCAGTGCTCTTAATCACTCAGTCATTGTCTCAATCTCCTACAAGAGTGATAACTTCATGGTCAGTGTAGTTTCTTCAGCTTCCAGCAAGGTCAATATACATTCTAAGAGGATAGTAATTATTTAGGATAAACAAATCTATCAACTAGGTCATCCTAAATCTTGGGACGGAGTTATTAGCTGCTCCAAAATAGTGGCTAAGATTGAAATGTAAAAGTTGAGTTCAATGAGTCAAATTAACTAACATAAAATGAAGTTTCTGTCTTTTACCAGAAAATAAAGGCTGATTCCTACTGTTAAAATGTGCACATTTTCCTTAGGCAAACATCCTTTGACTTCAGAACAAAACAGAAGGTGCTCTTAGTCTAGTGAACAGACAATGAAACCACAGAGAATCATATCACATTTCCTTAGGTCTCTATTGTACCCTCTGTCCATCATTGCAAACATGGATATTTGTGATTAAAATAGGATAAGAATTTTTTCAGTTTTCCTGAATTTAAATGGGTCTTTCATGTTGCACAAAACAAAAAGATTCATCAGAACTCTCTAGACTACTCATTACATATAGGTATTGAGAGCCAGAAATTTCTATCAGTTGTGCTGTTTGGACTTTGATGTAACAAAAAAGCTGTTTTGCATGACAAATTATACTGTTGTAACTAATTGTAATTAGGATACAATGCAGATACATTACATTCACATTTACCAAAAGAGCTACAGAAGATTAATTTCAGTCAGTTAAATCTCTAAGTTCATTATAATTTATTTTTTTCACTTGATACCAGAATGGAAAAATTCCAATATGTTGGTGAGATGAAACTTGCACACACTAATCTACCATACTAAACCCATTCAGATTTACAGACCCAAATGTGTTATAAAACATAATTACTTGAGAGTTAAAATCTTAAGCAAGACTAAAATCCAAATTAAAGTTTCCAAGGAACATATATAAATAGATAATAAAATATAAGATAACTCATATGAAAAAGGGCTTTGTCTTTAGTACAAAGTCACAAAATTTACAAAATTACATGTTGCCTACTACAATCTAACATTCATTGTTTGAATTAATTTTAAGACTTCAGAAGTTAAATTAATCTTCATGTATTTAAACTGATTCATTTTATATTAGCTTTTTATATCACCTGGCAGATGTCACAATAGTATGTCATCCAAGTTTTCTATCTAATTATGTATGCAAATGCAGAGAATGTAGCAAGAGTATTTTTAATGTCATATCTTGATGGTGCTTCTTGAGTTTTATTAGACAAATTTATATAATTGCACACAATACTATTTTTGAATAAATTCTAAGTAACAAGCTGTCAATCTTTTAAATATAACAGTGTTGTAATAAGGTTTATTTGAAATTTTCCAAAAGTTAAATTTTAAGTGTCCACTTGTTGATTTATACAATAATAGAAATGTGTTTTTCATTGTTAGACATTAAATTCTTCTCTTTGAAACAGACATGACCCAAACTTTATATTCTAAAATATAATACCATGTTTATCTCCATAGTTCTTTCCCCTTGTTTTTACTGCAAATTGACAATTTGCTATAGAAATTTTTTCAACCATTTTTTTATCATTGTGAGACAATCCCCTCCTCCAATCTTTTGTTGGTGTCTTTCTCTAATTCCTCCAATATACATCTTTCTTCTCAAAATAAACTCTTTAAATTCATTTTTTCCTTTCAAATTATTCTCATTTAAAATATTTAAAATAGCATTTTCATGAATTTTTCATAAAGATGAAAGACAGGGCATATGTAGCTTTCTTCTTGCCTATCACAAGTACTAAGAAACAATAAAAACAAAGGCTGTAAAAGTATTGTACATAATTTTCTGCTTTTTCACAGAACTTTGTTTTCCCCTAAAGTTGTAATTTTCCTAAAACTATGAAAACATTTGTGAGCTTCAATTGTTTTTAACGATGGGCACACATAAGATGAATAATTTGAAGTAACCTAGAGAGATTGGAAAATCTCATAAACTGATATTACAAATGATAGGAAATAATTTCATATAGATGGATATAATTAAACAAAAAATAAATAAGCTTGTTGTAATTTTTAAAATGCATAGATTTCTGACAGAGTAATACAAAGAACCAGAAAATTATTAATTTTTATAAATCAGCAACGTTGAAGAGTTTGCTAAATAAAAAAAAAAAAAACTTCAGTAACTAAACTAACAAAAATAAAAATTTAATGAAGATTGTAATTAATAGCAAAGAAACTGGTGGCGCACGCCTTTAATCCCAGCACTTGGGAGGCAGAGGCAGGCAGATTTCTGAGTTCGAGGCCAGCCTGGTCTACAGAGTGAGTTCCAGGACAGCCAGGACTACACAGAGAAACCCTGTCTCGAAAAACAAACAAACAAACAAACAAACAAACAAAAAGGAAATCTGATTAATATTAATGACAGAATTAACAAGTGAATTATAATGCCATATAAACTAAATATAAAACACTAAAGAAAATGCAAAGCAAGTTCACGTGCTGAAGTCTTCATGACAGCTGGTGGCGATAAATTGTGATTTCGTAGAAAGATGAGGGATAAAGATATTGTAGAAGGAAGTAGATCACTGGGGGAAAATCATCCACGAGAAATTACTCATGATATCTTTCTTTGTTTTCTCTGCCTCCTGTTCATTAATGGTGTGGACACTTGTCCTCTGTCACCCTTTCTGATGCTATTGCATTCTGTCCAAACAACAAGGCCAAACAAACATGAAGTAAAAACTATGACGTTGTGAGTTAAAATAAGGCATGCCTTAAATTATTTCTAATAGGTATGTTCGGTCGCAACACTGAAAAGAATAAAATAGACTTTTTTGATCTGAAATCCCAGCTTGTATGGTTTGAAATTTGAGCCTTCTTTGTTACTTAGTTTCTTTACGTCTGTGGATTGTACATGTAGTTATCATGTACTCTATGACTAATATCGACTTATAAGTGAGTGCATGCCATGTTTACCTTTCTGGATCTGGCTTATCATACTCAAGATGGTCTTTTTAGTTCACAATAAAAACTACAGAATCATCTAACTTGGGCCCATAGCTATTAATAGAGACATACCTATCAACCAGTGAGCATGCACAGAATGGACCTAGGCCCTCAGCACATATGTCACCATTGTGGGATTTCTAAAGCTGGAATAGGAGTGGTCTCTGAATTACATTGCCTGCCTTTGGATCCCTTTCCCCTAACTGGAATGCCTTTTCTAGCCTCAGTAGAAGACAATCCTAGTCTTAGTGCAAGTTTATATTCTAACATTGTTTAAAATCTATGAGATTCAGGGGAGGGTAGGTGAGCAGAAGAGGCTGGGGGGAAAGGAGGAAGGGGAAACTGACATCGGGATGTAAAGTAAATAAATAATAAAGGATGAAAAAATTTCAATAATAAAATGAAAAATTAAAAAAAAAAACTTTTAAAGAAACGCTTAGGGTGTCAGTAACATGTTTACTGAGTGCCTAAAAGACACATTTTTTGAAAGATTAATTGAAATAGACTTGATGCATCAGGGTGGGGAATACCCTGAGGCATGAGGTATTAGAATGGAGAGGGATCCACATTCTCTCAAAGGAGAAGGAAAGGGTGATGGGGAGGGTCTCTTAAAGGGGAGTGAAGGTGTGCAATGTTTGTGATGCAAATTAGGTAACTAAAAATAAATAAATAAAATCATTAAATATACACATGTGTAAGTCCCACACAGAATGTGTGTAACATTATCCATGATCTGGGATGCATTACTAAAACAAAAAGCCATTGAAGCAACAGTATTCCTGTCTCTGTTTAATGATTCAAAAACATGACCAACAGGCCTTGTGCTGGGCCTCCTACCACAGCCATGAACTATTATAAGAGTGCAAAATCTCTACCTTTTTGTGACCCATTTATTCTACTGCTTTTAGTCTTTCAGTGATTTTCTGTGAAAGCATACTTTTGGTTTTCTTTGTGTCTATAAATATTTTATTTGTTATCATTTCAGTGTATGATATATCATAAAATTTTATGAAATTCATAAAGATAAAACATAAAATTGTTATAGAACTGACAACATGATTCTCATATAAAAAGCCATCTTCTACCCAGCTTCTAACCACACTGCTTATTTGTCAATATCACAAATTACATCTTAGTATTTTATCATATTATCAGTTAAAGTATAGGGAATATTCACAACTTAGTCTGTATATCCAAATTAAAAAGACACTTGTTCTTATATTAACTTGTATGTTTATCTATAGACATGCCATGTTCTAATTTTTTTATTTTGTGAAAGATTTCTTTTTTATGATTTCCGTTCTTCTAAGCACTTAGTTTCATGTGCATGTTATCTCTTATGTAAGAGTCTAGCTAATATGTACAATTTCAAAATATTGTTTGAGCCACAGTTTGGGCAAGAAGATTGGGACAAAATAGTGACTACTGTTTATGACAGGAGTAAGATGTTTACAAATTCACAGAAACTATGATTATTCTGTATAAGACCTGTATAAGAATAAGCTAGTTAACATGTCCTCAAGTAGTTTTAAAGGAGCTTCTGATAGATGATGCATGCTCAAGGAGAGAGAGTTCAGGAATCAGAGAGGAATTTTAAAGGAGATGGGGAAAGGGAGAGGTTTGATATGATCAAAATAACATGTATACATGATGAAATTCTTGAATAATAAACAGAGCTCTGTTCAGTAAATCATGTCCTGGTAAATTGCCCCATATCCATGAACATATATGCAACACAAATTGGACTTAGTAAGTAATTAAAAGCATAAAGAAATATATAAATTTAAGAAGGTTTGAAGGAATCAGAGGGGAATTTTAAAGGAGTTGGGGAAAGAAAGAGGTTTGATATGATCAAGATAACATGTATTCATGATGAAATTCTCAAATAATAAAATACTTTAATAAAAATATAGTACTTCTTAGTCTAGCATATTTCCAAGTGATTTAATGTAAAAAATTAAGTTTTATAATTATACAAGTTTTATTCAATGGTCACTATTAATATTATTAATTTTGTCCTAAATTAAAAACCCAGTCCACTGAAATACCACAGCCTTTAAAAGTGAACTGAAACAATGAATCCATGCACTAGAAGCCTTACTAAAAATGAAGGGGAGGAGGAAGAAAAGAAGGAAGAGGAGGAGAAGAAGGAGGAGGACCAGGAGGAGGAGAGGAAGAGAATCATAAAAAAATGATCATTATTCACATCTGGTATCAGAATTTCAAGAGAGAAAAGTATTTGAAGAATAGTGCTTCTGTACTATTTTCATCTATGATGTACACATGCATGTCAAGTTTTAAGGTGGGAGAGCTTTACAACAGATAGTTATGAAGACTTTAATTTGCATTGACCAATTCTAGGAGAGAATGTAAGTACACTATGGGAGTGTTTGCTGATTGCAAGAAGTGAATTTAATATTGCAAGAAATCAATTTATTTGACTACTTCTTATATTTGTATTAATTTTGTCTTTATGATCTGCTCTGATAATGAAGAATGCCTTTGGAATACCATAATTTAGGAAAGTTAATTGGATTTTTCAGTACAGTGTTCAGGGGACTAAGTCTTGAAAATAAATTTTTATTCAGAATGGTCATCTTCCATGTGGAAAATTAAAAGTAAATAATTGAGAAATAAAATTTATATCAGTATTTATATTAAAATGCCCCAATCTGTTTTTTTAAAATAAGTGCTGTATATTTTTAATTAGAGAGCATTAGGGAAGTGCATATACAAAGGCTTATATGGTGTTAAAAATCTTTTGTCTGTGGGTGTGGTGATGCACACCTTTCTTCTTTTTTTTCTTTTTTTTCCTTTTTTTTTCTTTTTTCTTTTTTTTCTTTTCTTTCATCTTTTTTTAAAATTGGATATTATATTTACATTTCAGATTTTATCCCCTTACCCCACTTCCTCCCACCACCCAGGAACCTTCTATCCCATCCCCCCTCCTAATGCTTCTATGAGTCTGTGCCCCCACGTACCCCCGCCCCCACTACCCTCTTCCCACCCTCACATTCCCCCCCAACTCTGTGATCATTTTTTATGGGACCAAGAATCTCCTCTCCCACCTATGCCCTACAAGGCCATCCTCCCCTACATATACCGCTGGAGTCATGGGTCCCTCCCTATGTGCTCCCAGGCTGGTGGTTTAGACCCTGGGGGGCTCTGATTGGTTGGTATTGTTGCTTTCCTCCTGGGGTCACAAATCCTTTCTGCTTCTTCAATCTCTCTAACTTCTCCATTGGGAAACCCTTGATCATATCAGTGAGCTTCATCCTCTGAATGTGTCAGTCTCTGGCATACCTCTAAGGAGACAGCTATATCATGTTCTTGACAGCATGCACTTCCAGCAGTCCACATCAGTGTCTAGCTTAGGTGACTGTACATGGGATGGATACCTAGGTGGAACTGTCTCCAGATGGCCCCTCCTTCAGATTCTGTCCCATGTTTTGTTTCCATATTTGCTCCCTTGAGTATTTTTTTTCTCGTTCTTTGTAGAACTGAGACATCCCCTCTTGGTCTTCCTTCTTCATGAGCTTCATGTGGTCTGTGGGTTGAGTCTTCACTATTCCAAGCTTTTGGGATAACATCTGCTTATCAGTGAGTAAATACCATGTATGTTCTTTTGTGATTGGATTAACTCACTCAGGATGACATTTTCTAGTTCCATTCATTTACCTAAGAATTTCTTGAATTCATTATTTTTAATGAACTCATTAAAATAGTTGAATAATACTCCATTGTGCAAATGTACCACATTTTTTGTATCCATTTCTCCGTTGAAGGACATCTGGGTTCTTTCCAGCTTCTGGCTATTATAAATAAGGCTGCTATGAACATAGTGGAGCATATGTCCTTGTTATATGTTGGAGCATCTTCTGGGTATATGCCCAGGAGTATAGCTGGGTCTTCAGGTAGTGCTATGTCCAATTTTCTGAGGAACCTCCAGACTGATTTCCAGTGTGGTTGTACCAGCTTGCATTCCCACCAACAATGGAGGAGTGTTCTTCTTTCTTCAATCCTCACCAGCATCTGCAGTCACCTGAGTTTTTGATCTTAGCCATTCTGACTGGTGTGCGGTGGTACCTCAGGATTGTTTTGATTTGCATTTCCCTGATGACTAAGGAAGTTGAACATTTCTTAAGGTGCTTCTCGGCCATTCGAATTTCCTCAGTTGAGAATTCTTTGTTTAGCTCTGTACCCCAATTTTTAATAGGGTTATTTGGTTGTCTGGAGTCTAATTTCTTCAGTTCTTTGTATATATTGGATATTAGCCCTCTATCGGATCTAGGGATCTATATTTATTAAATTATTTTATTTATTTACATTCCAAATGTTTCCCCCTTCCTGGTTCCCCCTCACTGATTTCTTTATCCCATTCCCACCCCTTTACATTTGCTTGTGAGTGGGCGCTCCCACACACCTCTTACTCCTGCCAGCATCCCCCTTCCCTGGTGTTTCAAGTATCTACAGAATTAGGCACATCCTTTCCCACTGGTCAGACAAAGCAGTCCTCTGCTACATATTTTCCTGGGGCCATGCACCAGCCCATAGGTTGGTAGCTTAGTCTCTGGTAACTTTTATGTGTCAAAGTTAGTTGTTACTGTAGTTCTTCCTATGGGGTTGCAATCCCTTCAGCTCCTTCAGTCCTTCTCCTACTCTTCTATAGGGGTCCCTAACCTCAGCCCAACGGTTGGCTGAAAGTATCTGCATCGGTCTCAGTCAGCTGCTGGTAGAGCCTCTCAGAGGAAAGCCAGGGTAGGATTCTGTCTGTAAACACAATATAGCATCAGTAATAGTGTGATGGTTTGGTGCCTGCACATAGGATGTATCTCAAATTGGGCTTGTAATTGAATGGCCTTTCCTTCAGTCCATACTCCATTTTGTCCATCCCTACGTTTCCTTTAGACATGTACAATTCTGGGTCCCCCACCTATCCTCAATTTTTTTGACCCAAATATATTTTTTAAATGAATCTTCTGTTTGAAATGTGAATGAATATGCCATGATCTGACCTTAGAAAGTATCAGTTGAATTTGTTTACATGTCTAAATATATAAACTTTCAATTTTGATCATCTTTAAGTGCTCCAAACAAATTGAATAAAACTTTAATTCTAAAAAGGCTGTAAAATAATTGATTTTCATTTTTCAGTACAAAAAAATTTTAAAAACTATAGACTAAACAATTAAAATTGAAGAGAGATTATGTGAACAAAACCTGTATTTTATAAGATGACCAGACTATAAAATACCATGTTTTCTATGTGTTGAATTGCAGTATGCTTTTCCCATTTTCTGAGATAAAGTGTTAAAAGTATAGGACAAGAGAATTGTCAAATTTTCTTTAATAAAAGGAAGTCCACATGAAATTTTGAATTATAAATATTTTATATTTGATATTATGTGAAACTATGATTTCGTTTTTAAAGAAGAATATTTATCAAGATCAAATAGAATGAATATAAAGCAAGTCCAAGTGAGAGCCCCTGTTATGAGGAGTTCCTTGCTATGGGCTTGAGTGAAGCAAGTGGCAGACAACAGCCATTCATGGATCTAAAACACAGTGATATAGCCACAGAGCACTGATTTGATGACTCTGAACTATTTTTTTTTTTAAAGGCAATCTAGCCTTCTGCACCAGAGGTGAATTACTTTTCTCACAATTGACAATTTCATAAAACAGCACTGGTATAAGGCCTTTCACAGGCTAAAGGTAGATGTCATTAGTACTTAAATACTAGTGTTAATTAGAAAAGCAAAATTTTCATTTCAAATAACTCACCCCTCATAGAGACAGGTAATTTTGTTAATTTTGTAAATATTACATTGTTAATAGAGTTTATGAGGTTAAATCCTATCTTTGGCAACCTCAATAAACTAGTTATGGATACCCATCTCCAAAGCACCAATTTAAGGAATGACAAGATTTATTCATTATGGCCATAATGGGAAGAAAAACAGAGTTCAGTTATACGTCACTCAAGGCCATCATTAGGCTCCTAACATGATGTGTGAATTTAAGGAGAGAGCAAGGTTCCAGTCTTGACCAAGGTGTTGTCCCACACACATTGGCTCACCAGTATCAGGGTTCCTGAGTCTCTGCAAATATGGTCTTACAAATTGCCAGAACTGTGTGAAATCTTTTTCTGGTACCTAACTACCTCATCTGAGTATCATTAGGACTTCACCTTTTCTCTTTTCTAATCATAAGATTCCTAGGGAAATTCCACTTTTTGGAGAATATTCTTAGAATAGATATATCACCAAAGGTAGAGGTATAAGTGCATATTCAGAATATTTCTTCTGCCAGGATAATTACAACATAGACATGGTATTTATGGGTAGATAAGAATAAGTTGCTGATATGTTTCTGGCCAACATACAATCAAATAAACTTAATTTTTTATGTAAAATGATCAGAAAAATAAATGAAATAATAAATTGCAAGATCTTGGAGTTCATATAAGCTACAACAAGCCTCTGAAGAAACAGCATAAAATGATCATCTCTACATAAGGCCTCAATGGTTTAGGGTACAGCCATTGCAAAGATGCAAAGAAGAGAACAAAAGCTTCCAGAAACACACACAGATATGAGAACTTGAGAATACCCAAAGAATAAAAAACAGGAATGAATCCTGAAGAAGAAAGATGTAAAAAGAAAGAAATGTGAAGCATTGCAATATTTCCCACAGTGGTCATCTGAGATCTATTCAGTCCTTCTGTATTAGTAAACTATCCTGAGGAAGAACCCTGTAAAAAGATTAGCAGCAATGGACAGTGAGGTTCTGAAGAAAAGATTTACTGTTCTCACAACTTGGCCAAAACTTTTTAAATGTATGCATCACTGGGTAGAATATACAGGAGTGTGTGTGTGTGTGTGTGTGTGTGTGTATTCATTCTCTAAAGTTGCATAGAAAAAATGAACTATTTTGCAATAGAACAAACAGAACTATAGTAAAATCAATGGAACCAAACTGACTTTTAACATAAGTAAATTTACATATATATATGTATGTATATATGTAAAAACAAAAGAACATAGTTCATAAATTTGAAAAACAATGGGGCAAGTGATGAAGATGTTAATGAAAAAACATTGTAACTATATTTCATATATATATATAATTTGTGATGGTTTGTATAGGCTTGGCACAAGGAGTGGCACTATTAGGAGGTATGGACATGTTGGAGTAGGTATGTCACTGTAGTCATGGGCTTAAGACTCTCACCCTAGCTGCCTAGAAGTCAGTCTTTCACTCTTCCTGCATAACGCCTGTCTAGATGTTGCCCTGCTCCCACCTTGTTAATGATGGACTGAATCTCTGAACTTATAAGCCAGCTCCTGTTAAATGTTGTCCTCTATAAGACTTACCTTGGTCATAGCGTCTGTTCACAGCAGTAAAACCCTAACTAAGACAGAAGTTGGCACCAGGGACTGGGATATTGCTGATATGCCTAACCATGCTTTTATTTGGAAGAATGTGCTTTGGCAGACTCTGGATTTGGAAAGCAGTAGAATGCTTTCAATGGGGCTTAATGGACTATCCTAGTAGGTTTATGGAAGACTTTGTTACTGAGAGTGATTTGTATCTTGCAGATCTGTCCCAAAAGGTTTCAGTGAAGAATTTCAAAATGTGGTCTAGAGACTATTTTTGTGATACTTTGGTTAAGAATGTGGCTACTTTTTGCCCTTGTCTGAAGAGTTTGCCTGAGGCTAAGATGAAGAAACTCAGATTAATTGCATTGACAAAGGTAGTCTCAGAAATGCCTATCATAGACTTTGTTCTCTGGTTAAGTCTTATTAAGAATGTTTAAAACAAGCATCGCAATCTGAGAAAGGAAAAATATAAAATATATAGTTCAAGAATTAAAATGGCACCAAGAAGTGAAATGGATCCTACTTCTGTGTTCTAGGAGATAGCAGATTAAGGAAGTGGGAATTTGGGGCAAGATTCTACCCAGCTAAATTTAGATGTAGGCATGGTGGTACACACCTTTACTCCCATGAGACAGGCGTGCAGATATCCAAATTCAAAGTCAGTCTTACGTTCCAAGACAGCTAAGCTTAGGCAGTGAAGGAGTTGGAAAACAGAAAGATGGTGGATAAGGTAATATAACAAGGGGTCCAAGTGCTAGCCCCCAAAAGCAGTAGAACTCAGAAGCTTTGGTCCTTTGGCCCTGGCTTTATAGTCAAGAGGAGAAGGAGACTACTGGAACAATTGATACTGGTTAGCTGAAGCTAAGATATTAATGATGATTAAGAAGAGACAAGCATCACTGAGGTGAAATCGTCTGGTAATTGTTTTCTAAGTGCACAAAAATGCTGTGTTTCAGAGATAGCCAAGGTTGTACCTTATACTGCAGCTGGACTTGGTAATATATGTAAGAGTCATACAGGTGGTACTGGTTTTGACGATATGAAGGGGTCATGAAGAGCAGCTGAGGATTCATCGTGAGAGATCAGTGAAGATCATTAGTGAAGGTGCAGCCTCAATTGCAGTTGACAGGCCAAGACTGAAGGGGTCATGCAAAAAATATGAAGCTTGGCAACATGAAGAGAGCATATGGGAAGCTATTGGTGAATCCTGGTTGCATCAGATGACTCCAGTGTATTGTAGATGCCTGTACCATGGCATGATCCCCAAGCAGCAGAAGTAGAGTGGATCAACCTGAGCTTAGAGTGCTACAGAGGGCACAGCTGGAGAAATGGTGCCTGCCCTTTGGAAGAGCCCAGATCATGTGTGGATCCCAGACATTGAAACAAGAAGTTGTAACATTAAAGTTGCCTTGGAGACCACAGATGTTTGAGATGCCAGAGCCATGGGCTATCTGCTGAGGAAAGTTGCTAACAGGGAGTGGAACCAGCCCAGGAGAAAGAAGTCTGTTGCAGTCAACAAAGATGAAAAGGTAGTTGAAGATCACTTTGACATTAGGTATGGAGATGCAGAATTTGGACTTTGCCCAGCTTGTTGTCTGTTTTGCTTTGGGGATTACAGTTAAGTGATTTTATGAATCTCAGAAGAGACCTTGAACTTCGGACTTTTAACATTGTTGAGACTGCTATAGACTATAAGGACTCTGGAATTTGGACTAAATATATTTTTGCATTATAGTATGTTTCTGTATGGCCTTGATTGACTCATGTGTTTAAACAAGGATATGGGGGCCAAGGAATGGAATGTGATCATTTGTGTATACTTGGCCCAGGAAGTGGCACTATTAGGAGGTTCAGCCTCGTTGGAGTAAGTGTGTCACTGTGGATGTGGGCTTAAGACCATCACCCTCACTGCCTAAAAGGCAATCTTCCACTAGCAGCCTTCAGATGAAGATGTAGAACTCTCAGCTTTGCCTGCACCATGCCTGCCTAGATGCTACCCTGCTCCCACCTTGATGATGATGGACTGAACCGCTGAACCTGTAAACCAGCCCAATTAAATGTTGTCTTTATAAGACTTGCTTATGTCATGGTGTCTGTTCAGAGCAGTAAAACCCTAACTAAGATATGTATATAATTCACACACACGTGTGTGTCTCTGTGTGTGTGTGTGTGTGTGTGTGTGTTAGTGAGGACACCAAGGTGACTCAAGATGGTCCTTCCTCTTGTCATGTAGTGGGAGCAGAAAATCAAATCTCTCCAGTTGTCTTCTGACCACCACTCAGACACTGTTGAAACACCCATACACACACACACACACACACACACACACACACACACACACACACAATAAACAATGAAAGCCAAATCAGTAAAATTAAAAAGAGCATGATGATAGTCATCCACATATAATTTGCAATATCAGCCAATGTCACAAATGATAGGTTATCATAATAGGTGGTATAGAAGTAAAATGGGTAATAAAGGATTATTCAACTTGGTTATTGAAACAAATTTTAAAACTTAAAAAAATATCAACATATTACTGAAATATATAAAGATTCAAAACCTGTTTAAGAAGAAACAACCTGCGGGACAGTGGTTAGTGCACGCCTTTAATCCCAGCACTTGAGAGGCAGAGGTAGGTGGATTTCTGAGTTCAAGGCCAGCCTGGTCTACACAGTGAGCTCCAGGACAGCCAGGGCTACACAGAGAATCCCTGTCAAAAAAAAAAAAAAAAAAAAAAAAAAAACAACTTAAAGAATTTGATGAATATTGAAGTTGTTTCATTTTTTGCCACATAGAAAACTCTATGGCTAGATAATTTCATTATAGAATTCTACTAAACAAAAAAACTACCTAATTTTTTTCCATGAGATTAAAGAAGAACCAATGCTTTCCTCCTTATAAATAAAATTGTAGACCAGTATTTCTAATAGTAAAAGTGAAATATTCCCAATAGAAACATAGCATTTAAGCTCAGTATTATATAAAGTAATAATGCATTATATCTGAGAGGAATATATTACAAGCAAACATTAACATAGTGTTTAAAAATCATTGTATGTAATTGAGGTAACCAAACTTCTAGAAGAAAATCTGTGTAACTTGAGATTAGCCAAAATAACTTAAGCATGACTCCTAAAGTGGAATTCATAAGATAAATTGTATTTCATAAAAGTGAATAACTATAGGTCTCTAAAGTCACTTTTGAAAGAAACAAAGAATAAATAACATAAATATCTAATTTGATACATTAGATTCCTAGTAGGGAATAATTATCAAGATTACAGGAAGATATTTTCAAACAAACAGTCCAGTTTAAAAGTATGCAAATAATTGTTAGAGGAACAAAGCAATCCCTTGACACCTGTTTTAGAAAAGCAAATGTTAATTTCTTCCTTGAGACTTTCACAAGATAATCCTTTTATTTTGGAAGCAAAAGATACTGCTTTGGAGGACCTAGCAAAATCATTGTTATGCAAATCTAAATGCCTCAATTCTTTTCAATTATTGTACAGTTCCTATGGGAAACAAGAACTAGCCAGCTATCAATGACTACTAAATTCATAAACCCAATAGGATAACCCACTACCACCATTGTCACTTACTTAAACCAGTATGATTTCCACAGATAAGTATAGATCTCAACTGTTAACAAAGAATCTTTTTTTTTTTTTAAACTTTTACCAGCATAAGACTACTGTAGTAAGCAACAGTTAATCCAAATACAGAACCACTGACCATGGGTGCTTGGCTCCAACTGAAACATCTAAATACAATTGCTTCAACTAAGCCTCAGGAAACATCAGGAAGAAGAGAGAGAAAGAGTATAAGAGCCTGAGAACCAGGAAATGTACTGAGAAACTGTGTTCTATCTACGAAATAGAAACTATCCTCATGAAATTTCAACTACATGACTGCCCAAGGAAGACTTGAACAATTCCAACACAGATGACATCCCAAGGTAGATGGCAAAAATATCACAAAGCCTCATACCTAGATGATAAGCAATTAGCAATAGCTGAGAGAGAAAATTCATCTTCTCCCAGGGATAAGGCCCCTGTGACTGGTTATCCAGTTCTCAGTGGTAATGGATAGAATCATTTACATGCAGGAAACACTGAATGACTCAACAGGTTGTATTCATGTACTGATTCATTTATATCATGAGTAATAAAAATTATTGAAGATTAGTAGGTTTGTTAATTTGACAGGAATGGTAGTGTTACATGAGATGTGTAGGAAGGACAATATGGGGGTTAATTTAAAGTAATTATATTTCAAATAAATTTTAACAGAATTGGTATGTGAAAGGAGAAAGGCTTTTGAGTTTTGGAGTGATAGGCAGATTTTGGATGGATGTATTTGAGACATGTGGAATCACACATGACTCACAATACTGACAGGAGTAAAGTAAATTGAAATTAGTCTTTTAGTCTTTTAGTTCTTAGGCAGCATAAAGCATTAATTGCAAGAGAAAGTATGAAAAGCCATGCTGGACAGAGGATACTGATTTAGATATGATCATTTACATTGGCAGCCAAAAGATACACTATGTTATTTCTAGTGGTGAGGGCTGTGGGCAAATAAAGATGAAAATGTACAGAAACAAAGAAAAGTATGTCTGAGGCCACAAAATGAGTCCTCATAAAGAACCAAAGCAATAGTCATTGCTATTTTGGCTTAGCTACAGTTGTAGAGCCTCAGCAGTAATTTCCCTAGCTCAGCATCAGCTCTTGTGACCCACTCCATTTGTCAAGGGGACATATAGTGCTTACTGCTCTAGTGGCTTTATGACCCAGCTCTCCTGAGTTTTCTCCTAAATGTATCTCTCTATATATTTCCTCTACCTCAACTTTCGGTGTTTCCTTATTCTGCTAGTTCTCTCTGTGTTTCTCTCTGTGTGTTTCTCTCTCTCTCTCTCTCTCTCTCTCTCTCTCTCTCTCTCTCTCTCTCTCCATTTGTATGTGTGTGTATGTGTGTGTGAATGTGTGTATGTGTGCATTCATGTGTGTGTTATGTGCATTTGTATTGAAAATGTTCTAATACTATTTTACATGTTTTTCCAGAGTGCTATTATCTTTTCATGAAACTGTGACTGGGTTTTTTTATTAGACAATATTTTAAAATATTGAATGACTGTTAAAAGTAAAAGAAAGATACTGATACCCAGAATGAAACCCTTAAACAAGTGTTGAAGTTGAGTGTGGGGAGCCAAGAGAAGGCGGCTATCATCCTTGCAGCCATCTTAAGCCATATACCCTGACAAGAGATTTGATTACAATAGCCTATAACAGCTGAGCACACTCTGATAACATCTTGGTTTAGATACCCAGGATCTTTCCTTGGGTGTGTGAGACTTAAAGGTGTGTGACTTAAGGGTGTGACTTAGAGATCAGATTTAGAGACAAGCCCTAAGGGCATGACTTAAAGGTGTGACTTAGAGGCATGGCTTAGAAGTGAGACATATAAAAGGCAAGAGGCAGACAGAAGAGTTCAGTACAACTTGGAGTAGGAATTAGGCATTGAGGAAGAAGACACTTGGACTAGAGAACTCAGAAGAGATTATTATTAGGTATTAGGCACTTGGCACTTAAATGAAGAACTTGGAATTAGACATTAGGCACTTAGCACTTGGAAGAAGTAACTTGGAACTTGGAGGCACTGGGGACTAGGAACTAGGGACTAGAACTCAAGACTTGGGACTTGGACTAGGAAGAGAGACTGAAGAATAAACGGGATTGAATCACACTCTGTCTGGTCTCCATTCCTTGTGTCTGTCCTCTCTCTCTCTCTTACTGAACCCCAACCTGCATACGGGAGCAGCTTGGGGCAGTTAGGACTCTTAACAACTTAGTCCCCAAGGCTTTTGGCAGTGCGGGTCCCAACATTGACAGAGTGGTCTCCAACATTTTGGCTCCCACATGTGGGGCAGCTCGGGGGCCGCAATAGTTGAGTGTAGACTTCTCTATGAAATTTATGTCATCTAGTTTCTAGTTAGTTTTGTTTCCAGCATTACCATGGCTACTTTATTCAATATAGCAAATCCATCGAACACTAACTGTACAAAATGAATATAGTTTTTGCATCTTCATATGTTAAAATCAATGGGTAAAACATTGTAGACTGATGGAATATCCAGAAATGGAAGTAATATAAACTTATATACATTTCTTCTTATGTATAAGCCACTGCTGCAGTCTTCTGATTAGGTCAAAATGTTATATCAGAATTCAACTACCAGCATTAACATCTAGGGACAGAAAATAAATGTGTGACAATTACAAGATTTACACTCTCCATCACTAATCACTATTTGCATTTCTTAAATTTTGAGATAACAATTTAATAACATTTCTCGCTGTCCTTTCTCCACACTTTTCCATATACCCCTTGCCATTCTTTTTAAAATTCATGGTCTCTTTATTCACTCATCTATATTATGTGCATGTATATGTATTTGCATATAATGTATGTGTATATGTATATGTTATATTCCTTTATATAACCTGCTCTAATCTGTTTTTAAAGTTTATCCCTTATTCAAGAAGATAATACTGAGAATTCCACTTTTGACCAAGCATTTGTGAAAGCATTTCCAGATATGTTTTAAGACATGTAGCTCATTTAATAAGGATTGGATTTGTTTGCTCAGTGATGAAGTTAGTAATACCAACCATGAAGCATACCTAGCAAGGTCATTGATTTGGTAAGTTTCATACATGATTTTAAAGAAACACAATGAATAATAACATGATGAAATATTAAGCTATTTGTAAAATGTAGGGCAGTTTATGTGTTTTAGGCTTTACTGCTTTTCCAGATGAAACATGTTAAAAGATTGAGATACCATGGAATTCATGTATGCGAATCCAGCACTTAGAAGATGTAGTGGGAAGACTGTATATTCAATGCTGACTTGACATGCAAAGGGAGATCATGCCTCAAAATTCATAAAACTAGGAAAAAAGAAAATTCTAGAAAACAAGTGGATACATTGACTGAATATTGATTGGTTTCTAATTTAAAAAACATATTGTGAATAGTAATATGGTGAATAAAATGTAGGAAATGGAGCATTATATGTTAAAAGGCTAATTAGCTTATAAAGTGATGAAAGTATGGTTAATTTCAGTATTTTTAATTTAGAGAAAGATTTACTTAAAATTTGAAAGTACAGAGATTTAACTTTACAATGGTTAAAAAGAAATCAGCAGACAGATGTATACAACATTTAGACATGTAGATACACATAAACAGAAAAGTTTAAAAATTGTCAAAAAAGAAAGTGATATATAGGGCATGTTACTGTATAAATAGGATCTACATTCTATATATTCAAATCTTTGTTTGCAATAAATGAAACAAAATTTAAATTTAAGGATACAGAACACCTTTAGAAACTTGATTCCTTTCTGCTAATATTTTATTAAGAATTTCTACTACAGTATGAGTCACAAGTATACACAAATGAAAAGAATGAAATATTGTAAATTTTGCTTCTAATGTTCAAACATCTTGTATGAATTTGAATTATTATATTATTGATTATGAATTTTAAACATATCCTAATGTCTTGGGCAGTGCCAAATATCATCTACAGAATTCTCAGAACCCCTGCATAAGCAGTTCTTTACACTTGAAAGTCTTACCATAATAAGATCATTGTCACTAACATTCTATGGTGCATGCTACAAGAAAGTACTCTGCAAACATTTTTATTAGCCATTATTAATGTCTTTCCCCAAGTGCACTTGAGATGAATTAAGTACATATTTCAGCACACTGTTTGATTTATCTGCAAGAATTTTTCTCTCTTTATTTATTTATTTATTTATTTGTAATTTATAACTTTTAGCTTTCCATTTTTTTTAAATCTGGAGATTTTTCAAAAGTTATCTTTGAAGTAAAAGTACTTTCTAGCAATTCTTATTTATATTTTAACACATTTGAGAAAATAGAGTTATTATTTTAGCCAAAGCAATGATCTTTTAAATATTATACTACTCACTTTGTAAAGAAAATTTAAAATTGGATTTATATTTCATTTTTATTTCAAATTAGTTCTCTGTAGTTATCACCAAGATCATGGTTTCAGATTATTCATTTATTGCTATGTTCTTAAATTTTGTTTTAATAGAGTCAAAACTTTCAAGAGTAATGCCTTTTATGTAACAGAATTAGTTGGGACACTAAACGTTCTTCATTAAATAAAATCTATAGTATTCATTCATGATTCTCAATTTTCTTAAACATATAAAAGGGAAGATTCTTTTGAGAATTTAATGAACTCTCAATAGTGCCTTATTTGTCACAGTGTAGTTTCCATGTTAAGCATACTATTTATTTATTTATTTATTTACTTATTTATCTCTAATCTTTTTTCATTTTTACAGTGCAGCCATTATCTTCCTCCATGTCTGCCCTCCCACAGTTCCTCATCCCATTCCTCCTCCCACTGTCTCCAAGAGGATGTCCTTACTCCCCCATGTCCCTTGACACCCGGTCAGGCCTCCCCACTCCCTGAGGTCTCAAGTCTCTTGAGGATAAGGTGCTTTTTCCTCTCACTGAGACCAGACCAGGCAGTCCTCTGCTGTATATATGTCAGGGGCCTCCTATAAGCTAATGTATGCTGCCTGGTTAGTATCTCAATATCTGAGAGATCTCAGGGTCCAGGTTATTTGAGACTGCTGGTCTTCCTATGGTGTTGCCCTCCTCCTCAACTTCTTCTAGCTTTTCTCTAATTCAATACAGGTGTCCCCAACTTCAGTCCATTGGTTGGGTGTAAGTGTCTGCATTTGTCTCTGCATCTGCTTTTTGGGCCTCTTGGAGGAGAACCAAGCTAAGGCTAAGCATACCATAGCATCAGTAACAGTGCCAGACCTTGAAGCCTCCCCTTGAGATGGATTCATATTTGAGCCCACCACTGGACTTGCTTTCCCTCAGTCTCTTCTCCAATTTTGTCTCTGCAGTTCTTTTAGGCAGGATCAGTTCTGGGTTTTTGACTATAGGATAGAAACCCCATCTCTGCACTTTATGTTATGTCTTTCTACTGGATGTGGATTCTACAAGTTCTCTCTTTCCACTGTTGGGCATTTCATCTAAGGTCCTTTCCTTTGAGTACTGAGAGTCTCTCACCTCCCAGGTCTCTGGTACATGCTAGAGGGTCCCCCTGTCCTCCCACTGCCTGAGGTTACTTGTTTCTATTCATTCTTCTGGCTCTCAGGACTTTACTCCTGTTCTCCACCCGCCTACACCAATACCTGATCATATTCTATTTTCCTTCCACATATCCTCTTTACCCATGTCCCTCCTTCCCTCTGCCCATCATAATTGCTTTCTTCTCCCTCCCAATTGGGATTGAAGCATCCTCACTTGAGCCCTTAGGCTTTTTAACCTTCTTGAGTTCTGTGGATTTTATCCTGGGTATTCTGTACTTTTTTGTTTAATATCCACTTATTGGTGAGTACATACTGTGCATATCCTTTTGGGTCTGAGTTACCTCACTCAGAATGATATTTTTTAGTTCCACCCATTTGGCTGTAAAACATATGATGTCCTCATTCTTAATAGCTCAATAGTATTCCATTGTGTAAATGAAACACATTTTCTGTATCCATTCTTCCATTGTGAGACATCTGGGTTGTTTCCATCTCTGACTATCACAAATAAGCCACTATGAACACAGTGGAGCACATGGTACTGTAGCATAGTAGGGCATCTTTTGGGTTTTCAGGTAGATATATTTCTAATACTCTGTGGAACCTCCAAATTGATTTCCAGAGTGGTTGTACCAGTTTGCAAACCCACTAACAATGGAAGAGTGTTTCTCTTTCTCCACATCCTCACCAACATGTGCTGTCACCTGAATTTTTGATCTTAGCCATTCTGGCTGGTGTGAGGTGGAATTTCAGGGTCATTTTGATTTGCATTTCCCTGACTAAAGATGTTGAACATTTCTTTAGGTGTTTCTCACCCATTAGATTCCTCAGTTGATATTTTTTTTTGTTTATCTCTGTACCCCAATTTTAATAGGTTTATTTGGTTCTTTGGAGTCTAACTTCTTGAGTCTTTTATATATATTGGATATTAGCCCTCTATCAGATGTAGAGTTGGTAAAGATCTTTTTCCAATATGTAGGTTGCTGTTTTGTCCTTTTGACAGTACCCTTTTCCAAGAAGCTAACCTTCAAAAAGCCAACCAACCCAATCAAAAAACAGGATATAGAACTGAACAGAGACTTTACAACAGAGGATTGTCAAATGGCTAAGAAGCACTTAAAGAAATGTCTTTTTCCTTTCATTAACTAGAATTTTGTCCAAGGAAAACAACTATATTTTAAGACTCAAATATTTCTCCTCTAAAATTTCATAATCCATAATGTATCAAAGACTTTCTTTGACCCTGAAATCAAGTCTATCTGACATGTTCCTGAGATTAATATGAGCATGTCACTTTAATGAGCAATGGAGACGGAGTTTAATGGATCTTCAGTCAATCTGTGAATCATTTTCCTTCATTCTGGAGAGAAAAAAGGAGTGCATGCAAAATCCCCATGTAGTTCTTCTCTCCATCCCTGAACCGATTTTATGTGTTTATAGTGTGTCTTATGGAAAATAAGTAGAGCACTACAGTTGCCTTGTCCTGCAGCAGTCCTTTGCCTCCATCCATCTCACCTCCTTAGCCTCCACTATCTGAAAGGCCTACGAAACCACTTGATTTTCTTCCTAGAATTCCATGACACTCAGAAAACTATTGCATATCCTTGGCAGTAGAAATCAGATTTATTGAGGTAAGTCCATTCCTTTCAGGCATCAACATTGTTATATTTTTCAGTGACATATACTAAGCATCATGCTTAATTAATTACAAAAATATCAAATATTTGTAGCAAATACAGTCACTTATTGATACATTACTTTTCCCCTTACTACCAGAATGTCTCTTAGGTAAGTTTCTCAGTACAAATCAAATTGTGGCAGAGAGAGAGAGAGAGAGAGAGAGAGAGAGAGAGAGAGAGAGAGAGAGAGAGAGAGAGAGAGAGAGAGAGATTTTATAAAATATGAAGGCAATTGTGATAGAAAATGGCCTTTATTCTTCTTTTAGTATTTCTGACTAGCCAACAAGAAGTATTAATGCAACAGTGTTTGTGTTGAGTCTTTATCTTTGCAAGCACTGAAGTGTAATCATAGGCTGAAGCCAAGCATAAGTCCCTATGTGAAGGCATCAGCGTCATGACTTTGTAGTACAGAACTGTCATGGTTTTGTGATTGTCATTGTCTGATGCTTTATTCACAGAGGCAGCTGAGGATGTGTGAATCCCTGTCACTGGCTTCTGTTCTCCTGTTTGATAATTGTGCAGGGTTAGCTCCCTGTCTGCATTTTGCACATCATTGCCCCCAAAACTAGGCTCTATTCCTTTTAACTTTCCTATGACCCTGTATGTATTTAATCCCCTATAATCAGCTGCCTTTAGTGCACAGAATATTTAGAGTTGCTTCCTTTCCTGTGCTTGGCTTGAAAGAATTTTACAATGGAGGCTAGTAGAAAGCACTATATATATATATATATATATATATATATATATATATATATATATATATATATTGTTATCTGGTTACACGAGGTGAGAGAATGTCAGGAAAATAATTTCTGGTGCTCATAAGAGGCCAATTGAGTGAGAAACACATTACCTGATACTTTCTTAATACAGTCTTAGGTAATACTAAATTCTAAAGGCTGTGCTATTACTAAGTTACACTCATAGATCCAAGACAAGATCTGGCCTCAAGATGCACACTACATGACTGTAACTGAAATGTGTGCTATATTCTCCTGTACTTTAGCTCCCCTGAGACAAAACCCACATTCAAGTTGAATTTTGAAGTACTTTAGTTAACATTTTAAACATACAACAATAACATGAGCATAGAAATAACAAATGTAATCTAACACATCCTACAGAAATGGCAATTCACTGTTGCTTTTAACCAGCATATCAGTGCAATGATGTTATGCTGGAAAAACAAGGGTTATCACTTTCATTAAAACACTTCTACTGCAATACTAAATTGTTTTAATATAAACTTTATTCTGTGTTTTATAACAAATTTTTAAATCCCCTATTCTGCTCTTTTTAATCTTATGTAAGGAATTAGACTTTATTAGGCTAATTTCATTCCTTTGAAATGATGCTATTTCTATAATGCTATTATATTTCAACAAACACATAGAAATAATTAGAATACTTTTATTTAAATTAATCTTACCTAGAATCATTTATCATGTTTTTATCTTAGATAAAATATCTATAACCATGTTTACTGTATGTTTTCCAACTGGATAATCAGGAATTATATCTTCCTTCTATAACGCTGGTTCTTTCTCCTACGTGCTTTCTATATTAACTTGTCAAATGTCAGAGAATACTTTTTCATACATTTATATTTCCTTTCACTTAATTATAATATGAGACATTTTCACAGAATAGGGGATTGATTTAAATCAATTTAAATTAAATTGATTATTTTTCAAGAATTACTTACGACGACTTTTCCTGTTCTGCAAGAAGTACAATAAATCAAGTAAAGTACTTAAAATACTTAGTTTTTGAACATGAAAGTCTGGTAGAGACAAACTAGCTTTTAACATTATTGCAGGACATCAATTTCATACAGGAAAGTATTCTACCAGGTGCTGTGTTTACAGATAATATAATTCTGTCTTTATGTAAAGAACTGATGAAATTTTAACCCTACTTTGGCAGGGTGGTAGTCTCAAGCCATCTTTTCCACTTATTTATTAATAACAAAGAATGAGTGCTTATTGTTTGCTTAGAAATATCCACAAACAAAATAAACATCTGTTACTGACTATGGAGTGAACATTTTAATATGACCAGACCTTTGTAAAATTATTGTAATATGCTACTAGACTTTTTAATTACAGAGGCAGACACTTCTATGAAAAGTATAGTTATTCTTAGTGGATAAAAAAATGCAACTGTTTTTTATTGGTGATCTATGAAATCAATATTATTTGCAATTCATTTTAATGAGTAGATATAATGTAACAATTATAAACAGGTATAAGTGAACAATGCTTCATCTTCTAATAGTTGAAGATATCTATTTAGAATCCATGTTCAAAATTATTTATTTCAATGACAAAGAAGATTGTCTTTTCTAATAATCTGCCAATATGAGCTGAAATCATACAACATTCAAGTAATGTAAAAAATAATGGAATAAATGGCTGTAAATATAATCCATGACACAAGTTCTTCAAAATTTACTACCCAGAATTTTTTGGCTATGACAGCATATCTGAAAGAGATTACTGAAAGAAAGATGGAATGGAGGTCTTTGGTTGTCATGTTTTGGTCTATGGCTCACTGATTTCATTGCTCTTAGAAAGATCTTGGCAGAGGATGTTGGAATCAGGTAGTAGAGTATTACTATGACGTATTTGATGGTGCTAATTGTGGGATTTAAGTTAGGAAAGCAGCTGAACACTTTAAGAAGGGCTTAATAGGCCATACTACTAAGAACATAAAAGACAGTGGTACTGAGAGCAATGTAGAGTATAAAGGCACAGGACAAGTGTTTTAAGAGGAGAAGAATATTCATAGGTGGCTTAGAGATCTTTTTGTGATATTTTGGTGAAGAGTATGGTTACTTTTTGTTCTTGCTTTAAAAAAAATATGCCTGAGGATAAATTGAAGGGTTTTGGATTGATGGCATTGGCAGAGATTTCAAGTCAGTCAAGCATTGACTCTGTCGTGTGGTTTTTAGTAGTCACACTAATGCAGATCTATGATGAAAAGGAGAAAGCTGAGCAAGAAAAAAATATATATAAAATATACAATTTGAAGTGAAAAGGAGCACCAGAAAGTGTAAAGTTCAATGCTCTGGGAGATAAAAAAAAGCTTACAGCAAAGTCTGAATCTAAATGCAATAAAGGGAATGGTGACACCAGGGCAAGACCCCACCTTGCTAAGCTTCCAATTTAATGCCTGGTTGGGGAGGCAGGAGTGGGTGAGGGAACAGAAGCATCACCAGAAGTAGGGAGAGGAGGGATAGGATGGGGGATTCCCGGGTGGAAGGATTGGAAAAGGGGATAACATTTAAATGTAAATAAAGAAAATATCTAATAAAAAAGAAAACTTTAAGCAATGAAGTGAACTATTAATCACAAAAAGATGAAAAAAAGGTAATTGAATGAGTTGATCATGTTCAAGGCCCAGCAAACAACAGAGCTTGGCAGATTTTAGTGTCAAAATTTCAAGAAAGAGGTTGTGGAATCTTTCTCCATGGCTAAAGATAGCTTTTGATGCCAGGTGTGTGTAGTGAAGTGTGTAATTATTGAAAACAGTCCAAGCTATTACCAGCTACATGCCAGCAAGGGCGGTCTCCCGAACCCCATGGCTATCCCCATGTGGCGGTCCTCCCAGTTTCCCGCAGTTAGCTGGGGGCACACTCTCACCAACTCTGCTGTGGTTACCTCTTCCCTGGAACTTGGTCCTTGCCAAATCTTCCTGTCCCAAAGCCAGGCCAAATTCCACCCTGGCTATGTTCTTTCCCTGCAGCCTATTCAGGCACATCAAAATGGAAAACACCAGACAATCTTAGTTAAAATCAACAGATAACACATCCGCTGGACATGGAATCTATCGTCCTAAACTTATTAACTCTTCTATGTTAGAAATCTGGTGGCAGATTCTGGGGATTCAGCCACCAGATCTAACAGTCCCCGTCTACATGTATACATTCTCCCTGCTTTTGCTCCTGCCTCCCCATTCAAAAGGGCCCATCCTTCCTCCTTCATTCCCTCTTTCTCTCTCAGACATGGAAGACCCGCGTCCTCCTCCCACAGCGATTGCCTTCTTGTCATCTTTATTATTCAATCAATTAATTAAAATTCTGCTACAGGTAAGTACCAAGGGTGTCATCAGCTAACTGCCTGGTTTTGTTCAAGACCCCAGGATATTGATAATATAGAAGGATTTATGATGTGTGTGGTATTATTAGGGTAAATATGGCCTTGGAGGAAATGTGTCATTGAGGAATAAGCCTTGATTTTTCAAAACTAGGCCCAGTTGTTTCTTTTCCTCTACAGAACATGATGTAGCTCTCGGCTACTGCTCCAGTATTTGTGGGCATGCCACCATGCTTTCTGCCATGATGATAATGGACTAAACCTCTAGAACTATAAGCCCCCTTTTAAAGCTGTCTTATATAAGAGCTGTCTTGGTTCTTCACAGCAATAGAATAGTGACTTAAAACAAGTAACATCCAGAGGAAAATGTTCACATTTCTTGCCACTTGCTAGATGTAATTGTTATTCTTTACTGGTATTTCTCAAAAGTTTATGCACTATTATCAACTCTATATTTGTATTCATAGTATCACTTCATTATTCACTATTTTTTATATTCTGTGGACACATTTTTCTCACATACTGATAGTAGCAGTTCCCTTCCTTCTTTATGCTTCTTGATTCCTGACACCACTTTAGTAATTTCAGCATCCAGCTGACTACCATACAGAGTTCATAGTCTTCAACCCAGATTTATTCTCTTCCTTTACCCATATATCATATTTGTGTGTCCCTTACTGATCTATATAAAGTTGAAAGTTCTGTACATTTTCATCTCTGTTCTGAGTCATCTTCTGTTATCTGAAAAATCATATAATCTGATATTTTCACTCAAGTAATTTATTCACCTAAATTTTGTTTTTAGACTATTTAGTTTTTTATTCACTTCTAAATTTTACTTTCCCAGCTTATATTCCATTAGTAATCATCATAAGCTTCTACTGATATTTTATTATCAAAAATAGATTTTTTTCATAAAATATAATTATGGTTTCCCCTACTGCAACTGTTTCCAGATACTCCACCATGTTCCCATTCAAAACCATACCTTTTCATTCTGTCATTAGAATACCGGTGTCTAAAAATTGTAATAAAATAAAATAAAAACAGTAAAATAAACAAACAAATAGAAAAATGCCAAGAAAAGTTTACATAGATACAGTTACAGAGACAAACACATTTGCACACACAGAAATTCTATAAAAATACAGCATAAAAATCATAATATATATGAAAAAGGCATGTTTTATTGCCATGTTCCTAAAGTTTAGAAAAAGTGCTATTTGCTTTTTGCCTAAAGTCCCTGGCCTTTCTAGTATCAAGCAGCATTGGGTATGGGTTCCATTTTATGGTGTAGGCCTTAACTCAAATCAGATATTGTTTGGTTATTCCCATAGATTTGTGCAACCATTGCACCAGTGACACTTGCAGGCAGCTCACCATTGTGAATCAAAGGGTTTGCAGCTGAGTAGTACTCACCTTTTTCCTCAAGTTCAGTGCAAAGTACAGTCCAGTACATTAATTAGTCAGTTGGGGTGAGGTTTCTACACAGGGACAAGCTTTACTTTCCTATGCTCAATGAGATATATAAGTGCTGTCTTCAGCAATAGGGACTTACTCTCAGTTTGTGGAGAGCAAGAAATAGCTTTGACAACAGCTAATAGCCTAGATTTTTTTAGGAATTTTCATCATAAAACTTTGTCTAAAAATTCATTTGAATGCATCCCATTTCTGGATGAAATTTCTAATGAAAGACATTTAGTGTGGCTTTGTCTCCCCTGGATTTGGTTATTCCACTCGAATTTCATTCATAATTGTAAATATTTTAAGAAGCTTCTACTATATTAGTTTACCATATGGCAATTCAAATGCCTCATAGTTTTAGCTCTCTCTCTTTGTATGATGTCCTGTACTGCCCTTTGTACCATCCCTCCATATTTGAACCTCCTGTTCCAGATTTTCCTCCTCCCTGTCGACCTTGCTAAGATTTTTACCCTCAATAATATGTCTTTGTCAGTTTTAATTACTCCAATAGCTGTCAATATGACCTGAATATTTACAAAAGTAAAACATGAGGAAAGGAATTTGGAAAGCCGTGAACTATGGATCAAAAATTTCTAAATCAAATCACTTACTATCTATTATTTACCTACAATGTTGTTGGTGCTATAGATGAGAAACTTAACAAATGGTCCAAAATATATCCCAACAAGACACACATGGCTACATATGCCGTTGGTATCCATACATACATACCTATGCACACACTGAGGTATAGTATTCTCTGTGGTTTCTTTTCAATTTGTATCTACAAAATTGAAATTTGTATAATTGATATGTTTACTTCTATAGTCTTGGAAAAACACCATCTCATGTTTTTATCCTCCACATTTTATTACTATGTAATAAAACTATTCCCTGTATGCACTAGATTGGATTTTAAGAGGCACAACTTATTAGAAAAAAAGACATAAAATCCTTCCAATCACCTATCTCATTGTTTTCACATATAAAATGTATTAATATAGCCACACTTTATCACTCTGATTTCGAGTACAACAAAAGTTATAAAAATAGCCATAAAAATCTACTTAATCTTATTTCATATTTTTGTAAAATCTTGATGGCAAGAATATACATATTTCAGAGAATAATGCCTTTCCTTTGATACATAAGGGGTTCCAAGCTAGTTAACTACTTATAATCTAATTCATATGAAAATAAATTTCTTTCTATGCTACCACTTAGCAGAAATTTCTGGTTTAGAAAAAGTTATCATAGTTTTATTGAAATTGGGAGAATTTAGAATGGTGGAAGTGGGTAGAAGATTCAAAATACATTGCTTGCATGTCTGTTCATTCCCCTCATGGAATTGATTTAAAATATTTTAAAAGGTGAAAAGTAACCTAATATTTACTCAATGTGAAATTTACATCATTCCCTACATAGATTTTCTACCTGTTCATTAAAGTCCTTTTATAAATTAATCTAATTATTTTTTATCTCAAACAATAATAATGCATTGTCTCGCTGTTTTGTATCACTATCCCAAAGACAGGGGATCTGTTACAGGCCCTTCTTTTGGGATCCTGTGAGGACAACTCTGTACCTTAGCTCTTATATCATAGTACCTTCAGCACTCCACACCTGGACCTGGGGACTTTCATGCTCTTACATAATTTCTTTCCTGAATCTAGACCAGCTATACAGTTACATCTACAATTGAACATGTTCAACCTTATTCTGCAAGGTTTACTTGAGAGATTTCTGCCTCTGTCCATTTATCCAACTTACAAAAATATCAAATATTTCTTATAATTCATGAGAAATCAAAGACATATTCATAACCTATGGATTTATAATTGGTTCACTTTTCTCAAATTTTGTTGTCATCTGACAACTTTAAGGTATTATTCATTAAAAGAGATTGGTCCCCCATCTACTCACTTGATGGCATATCATAGTATCTTGAGACATGTGTATGTTACCACCTGTGTATCTTTTTGTTTGGCATGAAGAAATGTATGTCTTCTCATATACTATACATACCTTTGCTGGATGTGACTCCACCCCTAGATTCATGTGTTATCTACCTTTACTTCACTTTCTAGGAGTCTCCAACTTATCACTGGATACCTATGGTTTGCTTACCAATAAAGTCAATAAAGCACTTTCTAAACTTTAGGATATGCCATATGCATTCCCTTTGTATCTATAGGCATGCATGCTTTCCAGAGATGACTTTTGTCTATTTAGTTTCCCCTTATATTACTTACATCTATGTAATGACCCTTCAAGACCAAATTTAGACTGACTAGAAAGCCAGACATTCACGGAGATGTTTACAAGTTTCTTAGTGGTTAGTAATAATCCATTTTCATATTTAACACTGTTTCTGGTGTACACCTATCAAAAGTTTCTCTGTGAGGACCAAGGTTTCTATGTTCTCAATAGTAAACCAATGTTCATGGCATAAAATATATTCACATATTCAGGACAGTTTTTAAGTTATAACATTATTTTTTAAATTTTAAACTCCAAATTTTATTCCCCTCCTGGTCCACCCTTGACTGTTCCACATCTCATATCTTCTCCTTACCCCTTTGTCTCCATGAGGATGTCCCTACTTCCATACCCCACCCCACCAGACCTCTAAACTCCCGGGGGCCTCCAGTCTCTTGAGGGTTAAGTGCATCTTATCTGACTAAACCCAGACCTGGCAGTCCTCTGCTGTATATGTGTTGGGAGCCTCATATCAGCTGGTAAATGCTGCCTGGCTGGTGGTCTAGTGTTTGAGAGATCTCAGGGGTCCAGGTTGATTGAGACTGCTGATCATCCTACAGGGTCGCTCTCCTCCTCAGCTTCTTCCAGCTTTTCCCTAATTCAATCACAGGGATCAGCAGCTTCTGTTCATTGGTTGGGTGCAAATATCTGCATCTGGCTCTTTTAGCTGCTTATTGGGTCTTAGGGGAGGGCATTCATGCTAGGTTGGGTGAGGGAAAAGGACTGAAGCTGTAAGAGCCAGCAGAGAGAATGAAAACATGCAATCTCTGGAGGTAGGAGGTTTGGGGAACCCTGAAGAATGTACCAGAGACTTCAGAGGTGAGAGACTCTCAGGGCTCAAAGGGTTTCAGAGGAAATGCTGACAGTAGGGAGAGTGAAGTTATAGAGCCCACCTCCAACAGGAAGACAGGGCATCCATCAAGTGAGGAAAGGGGTTGCTATTCTACAATCAAAATTCTGACCCATAATTGTTCATGTCTAAAAGAACTGCAGAGATGGAAATGGAGAGGAGCCTGAGGAAAAAAAGGTCCAGAGACAGCTCCAAAGTGGGATTCAGCTCAGGAGAGGTTTTTATCTGAATAACATTTTTCCAATAAGCAGGAGATATTTTTCACTCATTTGAATTCATATATTTTTGAGAAATACAAATTTTCTCATATAACTCAAATAATCTCTTTATATTAACTCACTGCCTTTTAAAATATTATTTTGTGGGCATTCAATGTTTAATTATTTCTAAAACTGTAGTAGTGAACTGATATCTTATAAGGTTTCTTTACTTGTTATGTATATGACTTGTTTAGCCTGCATATATGTGGACTAAGTGGGTTACTACTACCCACAGAATTCAGAAGAGATATATAATCCGCATAACATAGCTATGATCCACTAGGTAAATGACAGAACCCAAACCCAATTCTGTTGCAAGAGCAACAAGTAATTTTAACCATTACCAACAAGTAATTTGAGCCATCCTTTTAGCTCCTCATATGTATATTTTATAAATTCAATTTCACTCTGATTATTTTCTAGGGAAAAAGGAAGGCAGATTTGTTCTCCAAGTTTTAGCTCCTGATCATTAAATGTCAATCATAAGATAATATCTAACACCATTAAAGATATTAGCTAAAATATTTTAATATCATATTATAAAATAGAAAACTGGGTTAAAATCTAATGAGATTTTGTTAAATAGGCTTCTTGTAATCTCTCTATGTATGTATGTATGTATGTATGTATGTATGTATGTATATGTATGCACACACATGAATATGAATTAATTTTATCTAAAAAATTATTTTAGTTTCCCCATAATGGAAGAAGCAAAATTAATTATTGTTGTCATATGGTATTAAGGAAATAAATGCTTCTTTTTCTTTGAGTTATACCCGGAAGTTTTAAATATATATCAGTCTTCGGCAATCAGTTCCACTTTTAAACGGCACAATTAAAGTAGCTAATATACTATGCAGACACAGAAAACATAGAGTGCCGAGATAAGCATGATTATAACATTGAAATATTCACAGTGAAACAGCAAAAAAAAAAAAAAGTACAATTGAGCTAGAAAGAAAACACATTTTTGTTTTTAAATTTCATAAGTTTATTTTAATATAAATTTATTGAAGTCCTTTAGTAAACACTTAAATGTGAGAAAAAGTTTTCTTATTGAGAAAGCTGAAGCCAGAGAAACTTCAAAGGCATGTTGTGAATTGAATAGAAACTGAGTTAAAAGGTCTCCTAGACCACAGCAGAGACACGTGTCCTCTGGGCTATGTACCCAATAAAAAGAATATTGACTTTATTACAAATGTAATGGGGACCTATTGATAAACTTTAAGTATTAGAGTATTGTTATCTAACTTACATTTTTGGAAGCCTATCTAGCTGAATATAGTAGTCCATGACTGTAACAGTGAATTATGTCAAAATTAGCATTCATATTAATTTTTAAAACATTAAGTATGCAGTTAATAGACTTCTCACAAAAAATAATGAAACACTACTATAAAGAGTGACTATAATAAAATTTGCATTGTACTCTCAAGTAAAGGTAAAACACATCAAAACTATGTGTAGCTATAATCTAAAATGATTCCATGTAGCAATATTTTAAGACTACAAATATTATTTTTCTTCAGTCTTCACTTACATTATTTATTTAAAATGAAATTTTGACATCATTTTAAATTAACTGTTATAGTAGAATGCTTCAATGAAAGTGTATGTACTAAAGATTACTGACTGCTGGAGATTTACTGTGCACCTAGTACTATACGAGAAAAGCCACCATATTTTCTTTTTTCATACATTTATTCAATGTGTTTTGATAATCTTCACCCTGTACTTCCATGCAACTCTCCCAGGGATCTAAAAACCACATGCTCCCACAACTTTTTGTCTGTTTACTTTCCAAAATCATACCTTATTTAAGTATTTATCACTGGTACATAAAACAATTGGAAAAGCAGTAACAGTTGGAGTAAAAGGAACTGAGACATAAAAACAAGCATTTTCATTTGGCATTTTATGCAGACTGGGCAGTTGTATTTAAGTATCTAGAAGATATATAAGTGATTGATATATATATATATATATATATATATATATATATATATATATATATATATATAATCACTTAATGTAAAACAGGCCATGAGTCTGAAGGAGAAAGGGAAGAGTATATTGGAAAATTCAGGGCCAAGAAAAGAAAAAAAATATGTAATTATATTGTAATCTCAAAAAACGAAATTAATAGCAAAAAGATACCAAGTTTTAAAAGGATATTTCCATTTCAAAACCAATGGTCTTCAGTTAAGCAGTTTGTAAATTTTGAAAAGATGTTTTAGACATTGCAACAGTATTTAAAATTAAAGTGGTGCATTAGAACATTCTCACAGAGTTCTTATATGTTCTTTGTAAAGGTCTATCAGTTTTTAAGCAGTGATGACAATTATTTCTTTTTATTAAAGTCAATTAATAAAAACAATTATTAAATTGATTCCCAGAACACTGGGATGAATAATTGTAACAATGCAATGGAGAAACACAGAATCTAACTAAGCATAGAGATTAGCATAAAATAAAAATAATATGTTGAATAGATGAGATATCTCAGCAGGTAAGGTGCTTGATACCTAGCCCAGCATCCTGATTTAACTCCTAGAACCCACATAGTAAATAAAAGAAAGTACATCAAAAATTTTTATGTAACAATAACAGGCATGCCTTTATTTAATACTGGCATTTATGAGGCAGAAGCAGGTTGATTTCTATAAGTTTCTATAAGTTCAAGTTCCATGGCTCCAGCTGCATATGAAGCAGGGGATGGTCATGGGAAGACTCCATGCCCCACTGTATGGTAATGCCAGGGCAGGGAGGCAGGTGTGGGTGGGTAGGTGAGCACCATCATAGAAGAAGGGGTGGGGGTGGAAAAGAGGGTTACATTTGAAAAAAGGAAAAGGATTACATGTGAAATGTAAATAAATAAAATATCAATTTTTTTAAAAGCAAAAAAAAATTATACAGGTTTGCATCCTAGTAGGGCATGATATGGCTTCATTATGTCAAATCACAGAAAGAATAGTCAGTCTTCAGACTAAGACAGAGCAGTTGCAGTGTAGATTATAACAGTATAATTATAATTATTTGTTCTTATTTACATCCAGAGCCATATCCACATCATTTGAAAGTTTTAAATGAGAGTAAATGAAGAAAGTATTTATTTTTACACAGCAAAGACAAGTTTATTTTTAAAACTCTTATATTTTACAATTAATATTATAAGATAATTTCTGTAAAATGCCTGAATATGATGTGTTTCTAACATCATCTCTGGAAAATAAGTCTTTTTTATGAATTAAAGGCCTTGCACTCTATTGGAAAATGATTTTTAAATTACATTTAAAAATCACATAGCACATTTGTATAGCCATTCTTTATTTTTACTTGTTTCTTATTTGTAGGCAGTTATATAAGATACATATACATGGGTCAGTTTATTTCTTAAAAATTTAATAGTACCAAACACTAAAGTAGAAGAACCAAAGGAAGATGCTATTGGAATGAAAGTTGGTGTCCTAAAATTATAAAAAAAACATATGTAGTGGTCTCTCCTACCCAGTCAGTGCCATATAATTCTATGAATAAAATTCTCTGGACTTCGAGGTGGAGCTAAGGAACTATGATTTAACTTAATAAAATCCCAAGAGAATGATCTCTCCTGTTACTTTGTTGGCAGAATAATTCAGAGATACTTCCATGATATGTTTTAATACTAACACATTACATTGATCACATCTATGTAACTTTTGGGGTTATAATGGTGTAAGTTCTGTACCATATTATAGTGTGTGCATGGGGAGTGTCAGGCATTTGTTTCCTTTAAGTGTTCCTTTAAGTTTGCCTTTAAGTGTTCATGCAAATACAGTTAGCTTCTGTATTTAATATAAACCATCTTATTTGGTTTTCTTTGTCTTACTTTACTATTTGGTAATCTCATTTTTAAAATACTCAATGAAAGTAAAATACCTGGTACTATAGGCCAAAGAGATTCTCCTACTAAAATTTTTATATCAAAAGTATATCTTAAAGTGTCTTCTAGTAAAATTTTATTTATAGGCAAGGTGTTAAAAAAAACTAATTACATCTACATGAGTTCATTATGGTGGAATTAGAATCATTATTTCTGGTTTCTTTATAGGAGGAGAAAATTATACATATGTAAGTGAGAAAGACTATGTAAAAACACACAGAGAGAAAAAAATAAACCATTGGTAGCCTCAAAGAAACATTTTTTTTTCATACATATACTGACCATTGCCCTCAGACCTTTAACTTGGAAGAACTTCTAGAAAAAAATTATTGGTAAATTTACTTTGTGCTAATTTATTGAAAGAACCATAACAAACTAAATTAAGATTCATAAATTTCCACAACAACTATGTCAGAAATTTTTTATATGAATTAATGATCTTATATAGCACATAAGTAGCTTGCATTGTCTCTTTAAATCTTTTGTTATCAAGTGATTCTTCAGTAAAATTCAGAATTCATACATGCAAATATCACTTTTAGTGGTAAAGATGCTTTGAAAGCTGCCATTATTATTTTTTGCTATGTTTCTACCTCAAGTGTTCAGCGATCCAAGTTTCTTTTGCCTTATTTTTCTTTCTAAAGTATTCTTGGTGCCAAGAGTTCTGTCATTTGTATCTTTTGCTAAAAAAATGTATAAGGATTCACAATGGAAGTTGGATTAACATTTCTACTAATCAGTACAAGCAGATGAAGTGGAGATGATTGGCTCAATGCTGTGAAAATTAGTCTCAAACAATTAGAAAAAAAATTAAGTTAGAGAAGTCATTGAAACCTATGACTCAATGAAAAGCAGTGTGAAATCTATATTTGTATCTCTTCTCAGAACATGAGGTGATTTCAGGATGTGCATTCCCATGAACGTTTAGAGAAAGTCTAATCATCTGACATATGCAGTGAGCACAGGTTTGCTCTAGAACCTAAAAGGAGCCAGTTAGCGTGTTGCTGTTAAGTTATAAGCTAAGGTAAGAGGAAGAGAAGGAGTAAGGAGAGAAGGAGAAGGAGAGGAGAAGCTAGGTGATGAGAGAGAGAAAGAGAGAGTAAGAGATGGGGGGGGGGGCATGGAGGCAGATGTTCACGTGTCTCCACCAGTCAAAGATAGTTGATATATCTAGGTTGGGTATTGGGTTACACTTCTGATCTAGCATTACCAAACTTATAAAGCCTTTGATTAACATTTTAAAAAATTGTATAAAAGCAAAAAGGAAAAAGGGGCATGGGATAGGAGTTTTCTAGGGAGGGGAATGGGGGAAAGGAGATGGCATCTGAAATGTAAATAAAATATCCAATAAAAAAATAACCAAAAATAATTACAGTTCTTTCTCTCTCTATGTATATGTAAATCTTTGCCTTTATCTTGATCACTACTCAGTGATGTGCTCCATTATGAACCTGACCAATAAATAAAAGGAATTCTCCATTCATATATTGCCCCAGGAAGGACAGACAGAAACTCTGATTGATTACAAAATCTTACATTAGATGTTTTTCCATAGATCCACTTAAACTACATTGTTACTTTGGTTTTGCAGATATTGAACAATTAACTTTTAAACTACACTTCTGATGCAAAGAGCCTGAAATACACCAGCTATGTATATAATATTTAAACAAAGAACTAAAAGTTCAACAACTCTTCTTGGTCACATAAGAAACATGAGCTGCCCACTTCTTCCAAGTAACACAGCATTGCAAATTCAGTAACAATGAAAGCATTAAATATAAACTCATACACAAGTGTTGGGGGCTGACTTTTAGCAGAAAGCAGCTATCAGCTTTGCAGCCATCTTGAGCCATATACCCTGACATGAGACTTGGATTACAATAGCCTACAACAGCTGAGCACACTCTGATAATCTTGGTTAGGTAACTTGGGTGTGTAAGATTAAAGGTGTGTGAGATTAAAGGTGTGTAACTTAAGAGTGTGACTTAGAAGTGTAGAGATCAGATTTAGAGACAAGACCTAAGGGCATGATTAAAGGTGTGACCAAAAGGCATGGCTTAGAAGTGAGACATATAAAGGAGAGAGGCAGACAGAAGAAAGATGAGAGAATCAGACACTGTAGAGAGACACTTTAGAGGAGACACTTCAGAGAGTACAACTTGGAGTACAACTTGGAGTAGGAATTAGGCATTAGGTAGCAGGCACTTGGAAGAGAACTTGGAAGAAGTAACTTGGAACAAAAAATAATAATAAACAGCATGGTTCTAAAATGGGGACTAAAAGAAAAGCACATCACCAATTCCAATGGTAAACAGAAAGATGAAAGGTGTGCACATTTCTACCCTCACAAAAATATTAGTAAAAATCAAGTTATGCAAATTTAATTCCGTTAGATCAGAATTCAGAATAAGGAAAGCATCACATGCTAGAGAAGGTTTCCTTTATATCTATCTGGTAGGAATACACTTCTACGTTAGTCTTAGTTTCTTATAAGGCAGAACATATTTTATGCAAACAATTCATCATTCTTGCTACTTATCAATTAAGCTAAAGAAATTTAAAATATTTGCGCATACCCAATGGATGTTTTAGACAGTTATTCATACTTGCTATATGTTAAAAAAAAAAGTCATTAGTAGATGAATGAATATATAAACTATAAAATATTCAATCAAAGGAATGTTTTTCAATGGTACAGAAAAATGAATTTATGAGTCATGAAAAAAGGGTGTTTGGTTTTCTTCAGCAGGTGGCTTTCATCAAATCCTTGTTAGTAGCAAACTAACCATGTTTTACAGTGTTGTTATAAACTCAAAGCCCATGATTGCTTCAAGATTTGGTGTGTCATGCTGAGCCAATAAGTCTGTTCATTAAATTGTGAAATTGAAGAAGTAAAGCACTTGTTTTGTATTAAAAGTCAGGCCCTGTTAAATTTTAAATTCTTCCCTTTAGACCAGAAAGTTCAAAGAGACTACTTGAACAAGGGAAGCAAAAAGAATAAATGAATTTCAATGAATTATAGAAGTGTGCCATTGTCATCTCCCATTTTTAATCCACTGTTTATTCCAATATTGGATCCCAAGTAGACCAGGAAGACATTTTAAATGAGTGAATGAAGGTATGAATGAATGGCAAGTTAGATCATGCTGTTGAAATTCCTAGAGCACAAGTTTTATCTCATCACAATAAAAATGTTGCCTCCACTTCTCTACCTTGCTTAACCTTATTTAACGTACACAGTCCACCCCACATATTTTAGATATGGTTGGCACTGTGCCCACATGATTTGTTATTATAGTGAAAGGAATTGTTCTAAGCCAGATTAATTATAAAATTGTGTATCTCTGTTAAGAATACTTTTTACTTTGCAGATGGGTAAGGGTAAGAACTACTCCATGACACAAATATAGTAAACAGAATAAATACTACATGACCTACTGGAGATCTACAGGACATGAATATAGGCCTCAAACATTATTGCTTACTTGAATATAGAGACATATTTAGATTACAGTCAATAGTGTAAGAAATTAGACAAAAATACAAAGAAGTTTTTAAGTAGTTAATTTCATCCGTTTCTATAAATTACTTGAACACAACTCAAGCTCCAGCTGAAGAGAAGTTCTAGAGTCACCAGAGTGAACTCCCTTGCCAAAGGTCATCAATGGAGATTAAATCACTCAAGCTATTAGTCAGCAAATGTTTTCTCAATCTGTATTATTCTACATCATATGGTGTTTGACACTCTGAAGATCTACAAACATATAAAATGAATCTCCTATCCCATGGAAATTGCAATAAAATAAGAAATATAAAAAATAAATAAACACAATACAACAGAAGAGGGATGTGCTGGTTAATTTTCTTTGCCAAATTTGACAAAACGTAGAGTCAACCAGTCATTACTGAAGAATTGCTTCAATCTGATTGGCTGTTTCCTTTGTTTGTAAGAGATTGTCTTGATTGATGATTGACATGGGAGAAGCAAGTCTACTGTGGTACTGTAGTGTACCATCTGATGGTACCGTAGTGTAACATCCCTAGGAAGGTGGGCCTAGTGGTATAAAAAAGCTACAGATTTCCATTCATTCTCCTGGCCCTCTGGCCCTCTCTCCTGTCTTTCCCCAAACAAACATGATCCTAAACTCCCACACCTGATCCTGACCCCCATTCCCTTCCACATCCCCTCTCCTACTCTACTATGACAATTGTATTCTTTGTTCTAAGTGCTATTTAAGCAGCCCAGAGGGCCAGGAGAATGAATGGAAATCTGCAGCTGCCATGGGTGGGGGATTTGAGGGGAATCTCTAGGAAGTCCCAGAGACCAGAGATGAGAGAGGCTCCCGGGAATCAATAAGTGTAACCTTAGACAAGACAGCTAACAATGAGGATATGGAACCTAAAGAGGCTGCCTCCTGTACCCAGGCAGGACCTCAGTGGAGTGATAAAAACACCAATCCACCCAGAAAACTTCCCACCCAAAATTTGTCCTGTCTAAAAAATAATGCAGTGACAAAGATGAACCAGAGACTGAAGGAATGGCCAATCACTAAAATGCCCAACTTGAGGCCTATCTAATGGTCAAGCACTAAGCCTTGACACTATTAATGATACTCTGTTATTCTTGCAGATAGAAGTATAATATAACTGTCCTCTGAGAGTCTCCACTCAACAACTGACTGAAAAAGATGCAGATACCTTCATCAAAATATTGGAAGGAGCTCAAGGACTCTATGGAAGAGTTTGGAGAAAGACTGAAGGCAGTGAAAGGGATGGGAACTCCTTCACAGGAGGACCAACCCAATCAACTAACCTGGATCCCTGAGAGACTCTATGGAAGAGTTTGGAGAAAGACTGAAGGCAGTGAAAGGGATGGGAACTCCTTCACAGGAGGACCAACCCAATCAACTAACCTGGATCCCTGAGAGTTCACAGAGACAGAGCCACCAACATACACAAGCTGGACCAAGTCCCCCAGCACATGTGTAACAGAAGTGCAGATCAGGCTCTATATAGGTCCCCCATCAATTGCGGTGGAGGCTGTCCCTAAAGCTGTTGCCTGGTTGTCGATTCTACTCTCCAACAGGTCTGCCTTGTCTGGCCTCAGTTGGAAATGATATGGCTAATCCAACAGTGGTTTGATGGGCTAGAGTGGGTGATACCCAGGAGGAGCTCCACCCTCTCAGAGGAGAAGGGAAGGGGAGATGAGGAGAGAGACTCTGTGAGGAGGGATCCAGGAGAGAGGCAGCATTTGGGTTATAATAAATAAATAGACAAGAGATATCCCAGAAGAAACGATAACTTATGACATGGGAATAAATTCAGCATAAAATAAATGCAGATAATTTTTTTAAAAAATTGTCATTCATATATATATGAAACATATAAAATATGAAATATATTTAACATATACATGAAATCATATGAAACAATTTTAAATTAACTTGAAATAAAAATGCTAGATGAACATGAGCCTGAGAGCAAGCCAGTAAATGGTGTTCACCCAAGTTTCTTACTTGCAGGTTCCTGTTTGCACTCCTTATTTGATTTTCCCCATGATGAACTGTAACTTCTAAGCAGAATGAAACACCTTTCTTTCCCTGGATTGGTTTTGATCAGAGTGTTTTATTACAACAAAAGAAAATGAAACTAAAGAAGGAGGATATAAGAAATATGCATACATGTGTTTCATGGGAAATTTGTTCTATCTTTAAAAAAAATTCTGTATTTGTTGATATCTACCTATCTGTCTGCCTACCTGTGCCAATATGGATATTGCGATAATAAGGGACCTTTCCATATACTGTACACATTGATTCATACTTACATACAAAGCACTACCAGCTTTATTCCTTCTTGATTATTAAATGATAGACCATTCTCTAAGGACCTCGAAGGCCAAAGGTAACAGAAAAACAATAGTTTATAAACCTGTTTGTTCACTAGAGTCCTCCATGTCTATTTTAGTTCAGCTTACAATCTTGAACTTATTGAGCTTTTTAAAATAATAAAGTATACTAATTCATCAATATTTATATACTAAATAATTATTTCTTTAAAAATAGACATTATTATTATATTAATAACAAATATTATATTAGCACTGACTTTGGAAGTATAAGTTTCTTAAAGGAATCATTTTCAGCCTGACTTTAAACCCAATACTCTTTATATTCTTACATTAACAGAATCCTAGAGACTTGCTGTTGAATAAGCATAACATACATTGCAAGCCAAGGGGCCAAGTTAAGCATTCTGTTAGCTTAGGGTTATGTTTAGGGTTATGGCTATATTTAATCTTAATGCAGGGCTTCTATTTCACCTTTTAGTATTCTGTACCCAGATACAAAACACATATAACCTTTATATTTATAATAAGCCTTCTTCAGCACTAGAGATGGGAAAATATCTATCCTCTAGGCTATTATGTGTATTTTCCTGCCAATAACTTCACTACATGATTGGCCATGTTTTGTTGGGCTGCTTTTAATTCTAGTTATCCAGCCCTCATAGCCAATATTTTAATATTCTTACTACATGACATCTTCTCCTCTTTCTATCTTCCTCTCTTCTCCTCATAGTTCTCCAACCCCAAGCCTGGGAACTCCAAACTCTACCTATCTTAATTTTGTCCATCTATAGGATGTAGGCATGTATATTCAGCTATCATAAATAACTTAGTGGGCAAGATCATATAGTGTCACTTGGGTCTACATGCAGATTCTCATCTCTGAGAACAATCAGGTCTTAGTGGCCAATTTTAACATTACAATACAAGCAGCATCAGACCAATCCCCTACATTTTCTCCTTTTTGTCTAATTAAAAAAACTTTGTGTCTCAGCTCTAAATTGAATACAAATTATAATTATGAAAACTATAAGAATGATATACAATTATAGTGTCCAATCTGTTTGTATTTGGCAACTTAAAGTATTCTATTATCTATCTTATCTTGTGAGTTTAGTATTCTGTATTTAATGTCATTTCTATCTTCATTTCCATCCTAATTTGCAATATTAATTTAAAAATATGTTCTTAGATTTGAAGCATTTTCCTAAATGCTAAACAATTTAATTGTGAGACTGTAACTATCTAGTCCTCAACTCCATTGGAGACCTTAGGAAAAAAATAAATATTACTTGGATATGCGGGAAGGATAGGAAAACAGCTTTTAAAAATTAAAGAAATGACAGAGAAGTTGACTACCTGGACAGTCCCTAATATTGTTTATAACATTGGAGCATCTATCTACAGCTTTCTCACCCAGAACACAGGGCAGACCTCAAGTGAAGCAGGAATTACGAAGGACTAGCTTCTCCTGTATTGGCAGAGCTTAGTAGTTGACTATGTTATGCCCATTTGTCATTTCCAGAAAGCATTTTGCCTGCAGATGAAGTTAGAGCATTTCTTGCTCTGTAGCTAGCTTGGCATAATTGAGGCAACTCAACATGAAGGTTATTGATGTTTATCATCTCCTTTGTACTGTCAGGAGCAGATCTGTCTCATAGTCAAAAGATCTTTTAAAAATGCAATTATTTTAAATGCTATAGTCTGTGTTTCTTTGATGCTTTTGCAGACCATCTATTTATAGCACATAGGAATTGTTAAACATTGTTTATTTTTACCTATTTACTATCTGAATAACCTTAAATAAATGTTAATGTAATTAGGTAAATTAGTATCTAACATGACCATGAGTTTGACTGTCTATGCATTCTTTTTTTTTTTAATTTTTTTAATTTTTTTTTGTCTATGCATTCTCATTATTTAATTGTTTTAAACAGTTTGCAATAGTAGCCACTAAAAGGATTGGGACTAAACTTTGTATTCCTAAATGAGTTACATATGCATAATACTTATACAAGAATTCAAATATACATATGTTATGTTGTAACAAAATTATTCTTAAATTTTGTATCAATACACAAAATTTTGCATCAATATAACAAAATATAACCTCAATTCTGCATCAAATTTAAAGATATCTACCAGTGTAAGATTATGGCTATAAAATGATTTTGTTTAAGAGTAGATTCAATAATCCAATCCTATTTGTCTAATTTCTTATAATATAATTGTATAATGTAATTATGTCCCTCTTTATTTTTTTTCATCCCCCTTCCCTTTAACTAAGAAAAAAAGAATAAGGATGAGGAAAGAAAAAAACAGAAATCACTAAGTCTAAGCTTCCTATTCAGTTTCCTCCCTATCCATGACCATAATTATTTGTAAATCAGTCCTTAAAATGACAATATATTAATAATTTATAAAAATAACCAAAAATTCATCCCAACATAAAGGGCTTGGATGATAGACTCCTTATAATTGCTTTCTGCTGAACCTGGGCAAAGAATTCCTCTTTGGAGGTCCAAAAGGAAATTGAAAATATGGTTAAGTCAAAAGAAAGCCAGCTGACATTATTTGTTGCCCAGTCTTTATGTGCTGAGAAAGTTCAAGGCTTAATTGAAGTCCTGACTGGAACACTCTGAAAGGCTGGATGAACCAAGGTCAACAGAGATCAGCAGTCTTTTTTGAAGTTGTTCTAGGAGCAAGTTTCTGGAAACAGCATCAGTTGGTGGCAGGATTGATTAGGGAGCTGAAGAGCAGGTCTCAGCATCTCAGCATCTCAGCATCCCCAAGGGTGTATCCTGTCAGAGCTTTCCTCATGGATGCTTTTTCTTCAAGCATAAAGCTTTTAGAGGTAATATATGTTTCTATATTAACATAATGTATGGAATGTGCACAGATCAGTTAAAGATGAAGTTTTGTTCCTTGTTTGAGCAGGTGAAAGACAACTGTCTTTCTTTAAGAGTAAATTTGATCATATCAACAAATTGCAATATAAATCTTCATTCATGCTGATTGAAAGGATGACATGATGAATCTTAAGGACTCTGTAGCCAACAAGCTCCATTGACTATGTAAAGGTGAAATTATGGCTAGAGACTGTTTCTGGTCTCAGCCAGTTTTAGGGATGTTCCTATGTGGAGGGATCAGCAAATCATATTACTTGTTCTGTTTGATCTTCCTGGTTTCTTTCTTCCTGTCTGTATCAAAATCTTCAGAGGGGTCTTTCTCTATCAAATGTGATCCTTATTACTTTGGAAGGAATCTAAAATCTTTTCTTCTTTTCTGTTAACACGAATATAGAGCCTCTATCCCAAAATAGCTGGTCCTTGGTCCAGCAACTTGAAGTCATGAAAAGTATAGGTTGATTCAATTTAGCAGACTTTTATACTTAGGTAATACCAATACCTTAGAACTCATAACCACCTTCATTTTGATAAATTAAAACAATTTTAAAAGTTATTATTATTTATTGAGACAGGGTTTTTCTGTGTAGCCTGGAGAGATCTGGTTATGTTGTGTAGGTTAGGCTGGTCTCAAACACACCAGAAACATTTCTGTCTGTTCCTTTGTCCCCCTAGTCTTGATATCAAAGGCCTAGGTTTATTTATTTATCTATGTACCCTTTAAAACATCTATATCAATTTCCATTTCTTTCTCCCTTCTTTGGAGATTGATGTCTCTGTGAATAAATATACCTATATCACTTTTCTATTCATATAAATCAAATTAATAACCTTCTTTCTGTTCAACTTTATTCAAATTCCCCTTCATTTCAAGTTAGTTCTCATGAGTTGCCATTAGTTCTCCTGTGGGAGTCCCACATTTCAAAAAGACAAGCTGGCTGCTCAGAGTAACATGAAACTCTACCCCATGTTATCTCTCCTGAGCACAGCTTTGTTTTTCTTTTGGATAAAAGTAAAACAATTCTACCTTAACCCCAAATCTAGGTCCTCATATTGACTAATAAAATATATATTTCTTAGGGCAAAATGTGATTTAGCAACAGAAAAGCATTATTTTTCAATTTGAAATTATAGAAATTATAAACATACCTTCTAAATATTCTCATATTCCTCTTTCTCTTTATATAAATTAAAGATAGATGTGTATTTATTTTTTAAATTGCTAAGAACCCTCCTAATTATTATTAAGCAAAAACCTATAAGATCCTTTTAAGAAAAAAAAATATGTCATTTTGAATCTCAGATTGTTATTTATAAGCAGTTGTGTCCATCAGCAGAGGACACGTGAATCCATTGTGCAGAACAGGCTGGTCCACAATTTAGAGATTTGCTTCCTTCTGTCTCTTACATTGGGTCGTTTTTAATTCAGATGCTATGTTGCACTTGCACAGTTAAGCTGACATGTGTCCTCAGCTCACAGCTGTGCTTCTGCAGCAGTGTTAAATAACTGCCCAAGAAACGCCTAGGCTGGCTGACATTTAAGCCTGCCATTGTAGCTTAAGGGCTCTGTTGGCTGGTGGGCATTTTGGTTTGAAGAGTCAGTTCTGTCTTAGTTTACACTGTGAATCTTTAGAATCATGCATACCAAACCACTATGCATTTTACACTGGTCCCCAGCCCCTCACCGCTTTTTGTGCGGCTTGGGGAAAAGGTACATTGCTAAGAAACCATTTTCCCCCACCTAGTTTTAGAGGACACACACACACACAATTTTAAATTTCGGAATATGAAATCTATTTTGTTAAAAGTGACTTTTTGCTAGACATTGGTCGCCAATATCTTTATGGGTCGTCAATATATTTAATCTCAATCTGGGACTTCTACCCCACCCTTGATTATTCAGTTCCCAGATAAAAGACAAACACACAGAATCTTTATATTTATGAGCCTTAACCAGCACTAAAGCTCGGCAAATATCTATACTTTATGCAATGAAGTCTATTTTCCTGCCAATATTACCACTATACAATTTGCCATGTTTTGTTTGAGCTAGTCTTAACTCCAAATAGCTAGCCCTCATGGCCAGTATTTAAGATCCTTACTCCATGATGTCTTCTCCTCTCTCCATCTTCCTCTCCTCATCCCATGATTCTTCTCCAACCCCAAGCCTGGGAACCACAAACTCCACATATCTCAATTCTTTCCAGGTATAAGCTGTAGACACCTTTATTCGTCAATCAGGAATAACTTGGTTGGGCAAGTTCACAGATCTAGCATCACTTTGAGGACTCACTTCTCTGGTGACAATCAGGCTTTAGGCACCAGTATTTAGCATTACAATATAAGTAGAATCAGACTAACCCACTACAAAGATCTAGTTCCTTCCACTTGGATATGTATTCCAGAGTTCTGATTATACAAAGAAATACTCCAAGGTTGTATCATGTACATGTATGTATCAAACAGTCCTCATAGAGAGGCGGAAGGGGTCTTTATGTAAAATGAAAATTATAACCAATAAAACTAAACCTGGCCTGAAGCCGAGAAAATTAAACAAATTAAACAGTCCTCTTGAAGATGCAGCTCTGCCATTGAGCGTCCCACCTATTTGATTTCTTTGTCTAGAGACTATGTTGACAAATCGCAGTGGTACAGTTTCTCTTGGTAATAGTGTATATACATGTAGAATCTTGAAGACCTGTGACTAGAGACTCAGTATATTTTCTCTGCACTTGCTGCTAAGATTCCTGTTTCAAGCTCTCTCTGGTACTGCCCAATTCCTGATTGGCTCCCTACATACCAGCCTCCTTTTCCTGTCTTACAGCTCTTAATTCTCTTAAGCAAGTTGTATTATTTTGACCTTGTTCTGATGATTATCTCATATCATCTTCATAAGACAATGCAGCTATTGTTTTCAATCCTAAAATTGACCTTTAAGAAGTCCAATTGATTCAAAAGATGCTCCTTAGAGAATTTAAAACGATGTCTTTATAGTAATGTGCTGTAGAAAGGAAATGCCTATTAGCTTATAGAAGTGATATGTTTGAATTCTTTTACACTATGCATCAGAGCTCAGAGCCTCAAAACCTTATCCAGAACAAATATTATATATACAAAAAAATCCTAAATAGCACAAAAGCATGAATTTGTCTATTTCCCAGAAGCAAGGTAGTGGCTGGTATATCTGGTGTCTATAAACATGATAACAGAATTATAACCATGGGCAGTTGTCATTGTCTAGAGATATGAAATTCAAAAATCTATTTTTAGCTATGTGGTGACAGGTCTCATAAGAAGTCAATTAACCTCTGTGACATATTGCTTGCTACCTTTCTACTTCACAGTGATGCTTTGAAGATTCAGGTGAGTATGAATTGGTAGAACTTGTTTTCTGAAGATTCTAAGACCCAAATGAATTGGAAAAAAAAATAGAAAATATGACAATATACCTCAAAGTGTAATAATTAGAGATTTGTATTGTTAGTAAAATTATATTATGCTGTTTCCAAATGTTCTATTTGTTATCATGATGGTATTTTATGGTAGTTGCTGCTGAATGAATTCATATATGTGTGTGTGTGTGTGTGTGTGTGTGTGTGTGTGTGTGTGTATCACTAATTTTTGTTTTCTTCGAATAAATATAGCAGAGAAAATAATTTTGTATCTCAAAAACAGGCACTGGCTTATGCTTAAACATATCTATTGATGCAAATTTTCTTGGCAAGAAACATATGTTGCATTTAGAACTGATTTTACACTTTGAAAATTTGAGCAAAGCTACATTGAACATTACCTAGGTTAACTCTCATTCTTCAAAGTTGTAAATGTTTTCTTTCAACATGTATATTCAAGGTTACAGTGTAAAAAAATCAGTAAAATTTTCTGTTGTACACTACAGTAAATAAAAGTGTAGTGAAGATGTTTAAAATATAAGAGTTTAATTAAAATCGTCAGCAAAAGCTTTGCCTGAAATAATACACAGAACTTTATTCAACGTTGCCACCTTCAGGCCACACATTAAAATGCCATTGATAAAGGCAATGTTAAGAAATTTTCTTTGCATAATTAAAAATCAATCTTGAGTGTGTATACAACTTTTCAGTACTTAGAATTTTAAAGCGTCTTAGCTCTGATTTTAAAGTACATTCTCACCCAGGATTACCCTGCCAGGGGAACATCTATAGTACCGCAGTTATCAGATGGTCACCTGCAAAAGGTATTTATTTAAGACAAAATTGTGAATTGCTATTTTTTCTTAGACACTGTCAGATATTGGTGAGCCAGACTTGCAAAATATAGTTTGATTGTCAATGTTATTTTCAAAAGTTCATGTTCTAAGGGAGGTAATAATCAAGACATGAATTCAATGTTCCAATTTTAATTACTCTAAGCAATGAGGGAATTTATGCCAGAGATGATAACTGACTTCTAGGAACTATTTTAAATCAGGTAATTTACATAGCTTTAAAAAAAAAAAAACAAAAACAAAAAACAAAACAAAAAAAAACCCTTTACATCCCAGTTCCATTCTTCTTCTCTGAGCAAACCAAACACAGAAAAGTAAAGAATGTTAAAACATAATTAAGATTATACTCACTAAAAGAGCTTACTCTCCAATGCCTAACTCATATTACCTTTGTAGTTGTATTTTGTTCTTCATTGATACTTTTAGCCATATTTCTAACAGATTCTCCTGCCTGATGCAAGCATAGAGGAAACTATAATGGTGCCCACCCAACTCATAGGATAGAGAGTATAAGTTTCAGGTACTGAGCAGTTGATTTTTTTCTATTTTTGTCAATTTTTTTCAAATATTCTGGTAACACAGTAAAATTCTAAAATTTGTCTAAGTTCAGAATCACTACAGTTCAGTAACTGCATATATATATGTGTGTATATATATGTTTGTGTGTATATATATATATGCCCATGATTACATATAGCTGTCATGCAAATAATTGTGATATTGCTGTATATTTATGTATAAAAAAGTATATGGCAGAAGTATATTGCATAGAGAGTTAATCAAAGGTCCTTTATCTGAAAACTTTTGATTACTTTGGCACCATTTACTCTGCTCTCAGAAGTTCTCAAAAACCCTGTTTAAATACTGTTTTAAGAAATATATGTATATGATTACTAGAAATGAATATTTCTCTGAACAAATAGAAATAAAAATGTTTATTAGGGTATTATTTTAGTAACTGGGCATTTAAATCAAATACAGAAATAGGACATTATGTAATTGTTGCTCAAGTTAAATTTGATTTAAAAAATTAGGTTAATGAATTATGTTTCCTATATTTTTTCATAACAAAAGGAAAAATTATACAACTGTGACTATAATAGTACATATTTTTTCTACTAAAAATTCAGGTGTACATCTCAGCATTTAAAAATTGGTTATTTTGTAATTAATTTTTTATTAAGCTTCTATTTTTTATTTCTAATGCCAATTAAAGATCTAAGTACATGTCAGCAAACAATGATCCCCTTGAGGAATCGTATCCAAAGGATGATTAGGAACAAAGGCCATCTCTCTGATGTAAATTTTCCTAGAGGACCATGACCTTTTTTCAAAAATACAAACCAAAGAAATAGGTTGTTCTCCAGGTTTATATGACAAATTATAAAATAAAAGCACTTTAAAGCCAATGTCTACTGAATCAGAATCACATGTTTGCAGAGTAATTCCATAACATGTACGTTAGCGATCCAATGCTAGGGAGTTTCTGTATCTGCTGATTCACAATTCTTTTATTAGTCTGCCAGAGTAAGACTGTATTTTATGATGACTTTATAAATAGAGAACTGTTCATTCCTGAAGGAAAAAGTAAAAGTTTAAATCTTGAATTAGAAAAATCATTGGAAATCAACAAAACTAATTAATCTTCACTTAAATTCACAAATTTTCTTTCTTTTTTTAATTTTTCTGTCTTTCTACTAATTTCTTCACAGATAAGAGCAAATTATTTTACAGATATGTTCCTGTCTGTCTTTGGAAAATTGAACCAGGGGCCTATTTATATTCTAATTCCTGCTGTAAAAGCATGTATGTTTAAGTGACATTGTTCTGTATACCTGCTTCTTATTTACTTTAAAGAAATAACCCTTCAAAAAGGATGTTAACCACTTTCTATTTTGCCAGCAAAGTATTTAATTTGAGCCTTAATTGGAAACTGAAATATATGAGTTTAAAATCACTAAACATCATATTGTTTACCTGAAAAGAGAAATAAAATTCACTTCCTCTCAGAAACAAAAAAGATGCCAGCAGACACACATAGAAAAACAACAATGTTTTATCCTCAGCATACACTTTAATTGAGAAACAGCAACCTTGTAATAGTTCACACAGATTCCATAAAGGTTAACAGAGAGGATCCAAGATATATTTTGCAGAGCTCAGTTCTGGTTCAAATTCATAAAATTAACATTGCACAAAATGTATGGAACCAATCTATAACTGAAACACTGGATATGCTCTAAGCATTCAGGAGAGCCAGAGGCCAAGCTTTCTTTCTCTTGTATTTCTTCCCTGTTCTTGGCAAGGTAAAAGAAAGAAAGAAGAAAGAAAGAAAGAGAGAAAGAGAGAGAGAGAGAGAGAGAGAGAGAGAGAGAGAGAGAGAGAGAGAGAAAGGAAGGAAGGAAGGAAGGAAGGAAGGAAGGAAGGAAGGAAGGAAGGAAGGAAAGAAAGAAAAGCTAATACCCTGGATCCTCTCTTCTGCTGATCCCCTGTAGTTACCTTCAGCAGCTTCTATGCTCTTGCTAATGAAACCCCATTTCCATGACCAAAACCAAATCCTACCTTTGTTCTGCTTTTTCACACTGAAGTTTTATTTTTCATTTCTTTTAATATATAAACATATCTTTATTTTACTATTTTTTTAATTAAGTTATTTATTCCTTGCACATCCAGAATCTGGAGCCCTCTCCAATTCCACATCCTCTCTACATCTTCCCCTTCTCTTCTTCTCTGAGAAGGTAGAGCATTTCTGACCCAGTCAATTCAACCTGGCACATCAAGTCACTGCAGGGCTAGGCACATCCTCTCCCACTGAGGGCAGATAAAGCAGACCAGTTAGGGGAAAGGGATCCATAGGCAGGCAACAGAGTCAGGGACAGGTCCTGCTTCATTGTTTGGGGGCACACATGAAGACCAAGCTAAAAATCTGTTACATATATGTGAGGGGTCTAGGTCCAGCCTATATTTCCTCCCTGGTTCATGGTTCAGTCTCTGGAAGTCCCCAAGGGTCCAGATTAGTTGACTTTATTGGTCTTCTTGTGGAGTCCCTATCCACTTTGGGTCCATTAATCCTTCTTCCAACTCTTTCACAAGACTCCCAGAGCTCCATCTAATTTTGGATGTGTTACATTGTAATCCTAGTTTAAATAATGTATTCTGAAATGTAAATACAAATCTTGAAAATTAAAACAAACTTATAATGTAAATGGAAAGAACTGATATTTTTTGGTCAGACTTTATGGATTTAGTTTCTGATATCACTAAGAACCACAGTTATTTACAGGTTTGTTATCCCTACCAAAGTAGTGATATGGTATCCCTCTCTGTCTCTCTCTGTCTCTCTCTCTCTCTCTCTGTCTCTCTCTGTCTCTCTCTCTCCTCTCTCTCTCTATCTTTCTCTCTCTCTGTGTGAGAGAGAGAGAGAAAGAAAGAGAGAAAGAGAGAGAGAAACCTAAACTCCTATATGAAAATCTATCTTCAGAGATTTTATAATCTTTGGCTGATAGCAAATAATAAATTAATTTATTCATAAACTTGAGTTTATATAAATACAGTTATCAACTTTGAACTTCCATAAAGTATCAAGTAAGTGTACAAATCAAAGAAAAGGAGGCATGATTTGCAATATGCCAGCACAGCATGCATCAATGAAGACCATATAAAGCACAAAGGCACATGCTGCTTTTTCATGAACCTGTATCTTTTTTATAGGTTTTTTTTTGAGAAGGAAGTGATTCCTCAGATCCTTAACACTCGTACCAAAGGAGCCAGGGGCTGCCAGCCTATGGTCAGGAACATTGCTGAGACCTCTCTCCCCAAAAAGTCAGAGTTTTCTCCATTCAGTTTACCTGTTTTGAGAACAATGCACCCAAAGTAATACTTATATATTATCCCAAATCTTTAGATCTGGATGTGTTGAAACTTTTCCAGTAGTTGAAGCCTCAGATCTCTTTAGAGTTTACGAAATGGGAAAACATAAGGAGTTGACTCCCTGAGCACTCCGAATGAAGAGTATTATTCATTCGAATGCTGTAACCCATGTCTACTTCACTGTCAGCCCCACAGCTTTGGCTGATTTACTCTCTGAGATTCATAATTTGCAAGCAGAATAAATCAAGATGGTTGTGCCTTCTTGCATTGTCATACTGTCATGCCTGGATTGTGCTTCTTTGATAACCAAGTTTCCTCTATTTTGCTATATTTTCTATCTTTAATTTTGTTTTGCTGTTATTTCTAGTTTTGTCTATAGATGTTAAATTTCTAATATCACCACTGCAGCTTTTCTGCAATCACAAGAGGAAAATTCAGTGTCTCTGCATTTGATCTATAACCTTAACTTGAATATGCTCTTTCCATTTTATTGCTGATCCTGCTTCTCAGGGTCAGGATTTTAGAAATTATAGAAATTTAGAACAGATAGCAATCTGATTAAATGATGGAGAAGGCTTTCCTTCAAATATCTGTTGCTCTCTAGCCATGTGAGACTCCATAAGTTCATTTGCTGTCTTCTTAAATTGAGTCATTTCTCAAGTTTTAGAGTGTAACCACTTGTTCAAGTGGCCAGTTATTGGATGCACACCATAGATCCTTCAGACAGGTAAGACTGTAAGCATGACTCAGACTGAAACAGAATCCTCTGCTTCATTTAGCAGATTGTTGTCATGTAAAAGACACAGGTGATTCTTCAATGAGGACTGTTACTTTGGTAAATATTTAATGTGGAATTCCTGTAAGAAAACCACCAAATCATCAGTTTATAGCCTTTATATATTAGTATGTAAAAAATTACCATAAAACTACAAAACAGATGAAGATAACTTCATGTAAGAATTAGACGCAGAGGACCATCAGTGATTGTAGGTCAGAAGCTGAAATCCTGTATGCGTTAAGTGTTCAGAAATCTGCAACTTTACTGGGAATTAATAAACTCCCCATGGGAATTTGTGCTTTGTTCAAGCCAAATTAAAAGTAAAAGCAATAATTTATGGAAAATCTTTAATAAACTAAAAAGATCAATCGCATATGCTATATTAACTAGTTTCTTGGGTGAAATACAAACCTTATGTTCAAATATGTTCAAAAATGTCAAATAAGCAATTCTGATGGCACTCTATACACCTTAGCCTCTAAACTGCTATACAGAGTATTCTAATAAATGACTTTTACTGCCTTATAGAGTGTGTAAGAGATCACTTTTAAATTGTTCAGTTTTAAATATGAAAATAGTGCAGTATTTGATGGCTATATTGTATGTTCATAAAATTCTACTGTGAATTTGTTTGAAAGTAATACACACATGTGTGTATCTGTGTATATGCATTTTCTGTTGATTATTATAATCTCCAAATCAATATTACAAACATCAGAATAGTCATCTAACTTCTTGTAATCATTTTCTGGTAACAAGTATGGATGCTGTTTATAATCATGAAGTTTAATGCATGCCACTCTTCACTAAGAGGTTTCAGTGCAGCAATTTAAGATTTCTTCCATAGTACATTGCACCCTGAAGGCACCCTGAAGCAGACATATTCTACATGTTTCCTTCTTGTACGTTAGATTATGGCATATCAACTTACATTATCACTACATAATCAATTGTGTGCTAGGTAGCCAGAGTATATGTGTGTTCAATAATAATGCCACTCTAAAGGAAATCATTGTTTCATAAAAGCATACTTATGCCATTTATCATGAATAATTTTAAATGAAAAAGTCAGTTCTGAAGTAGTTGGGCTAATAAATGAATAAGTTTAGAAAATAGAGGCATTTTAGATTTGTGTTCTTCCTCATAGGCACCAGGGTGTAGAACGAGGATCTCTCTCTCTCTCTGTGTCTCTCTCTCTCTCTCTCTCTCTCTCTCTCTCTCTCTCTCTCTCTCTCTCTCTCTCTCTCTCTCTCACACACACACACACACACACACACAGACACAGACACACAAACAAATTAAATAAATAAATAAAATCATTTTATTTAAAGGCATTTCCCCTTCCACATTCATGCCTTCTAGTGTACTCAACAAGTAAAGCCCTCATGTCTGAAGGGTTTAGTAATGCCAAATCAGCATGATGCAGGAGTTTAGAGACTTTAATTCCACAGACACAAAGGCTTGTACACTCGGGTTTCAAAATGAAAACCTGCTTGAGTATCTTTCTTATACTTCAGCTGTAACCAGAACCATTATCGTCCTCTAAAAATGAGCTTTAGGTTAAATGGAATGATATCAAAAATACCCATGTCAAACAATTCTTCCTCACTTTTTCTTGTAATTACTAAGATTATAAACCTGTGCCTACAAATGTTATTTATTACATGCACCCCATAAAGTCATCCACTGCTGCATTAAAGTGTTTTTTATACAAATCTTTTCTTCTGAATCATCTACATAAAAAACTGCTATGTTTTAGATTTGAAGCACAAAGTTGACAACCAGTAAATATTTCTGGAATAATGTGTTACCTATTAGTTACAAACTTTCAAGTTAGGTTCTCAAGAAGATAGAAGTGGATTTAAGAGAAGAGGGGAAAGAAGGCACAAAAAATGTATATTTAAGACAGCAAAGGTGGAAGGTACTTGGTGAAAGAAGATAAACAGACAGCAAGTTGAAAACTAGAAGATGACTCAAGAGGTAAACTGTGTGTTTGCCAGAAATTCTGATGTCCTAAAATTAGTCCACCAGAATTCGTATGATTGAAGGTGAGAACTGACTCTTTCAGGTTGACCTCTGGCCTCCATACTTGCCATGACATTCTGATGGCCCCATGCCAAATACGTACAAAGCAATCTAAACAGTAAACATAAATAAATATAATAGAAGCAAGTTTACTAATCACAACCAGGTTAGCAAAAAAGAAACACCATGAAAAAGAAGATAAGTTATACAGTGTATTTTAACTCTTGATGGATAGACAAATAAAGAATGCTGAAGTGAACTCTCTGGTTCACATGGACCAGAGAGTCTACATCCAGAATAGTAGCATAGCATCTGACAACAGAATTGGGGAATTGGGAGACCCTGAACAACTCTTAAACACAGGAAAAGAAATACCAATATAAAAGTATCAGGTGGTCTGTAAAGGAATTATATATAATTCCATCAAAAAGGTTGCGTTTATTAGAACAAGGTAACTCAAGGTTATTATTAAACCTTGGGTGGAAAGAACACTAGAAAGATGCAAAACAATATATGGAGATCAAAACATGATGGAGCCTTAGAAAGAAAGGGGGCTTTCTTTTAAATGTTAGAGAAATGTTTCATTAAACATAAGAATGGAAAAACGGAGTAAAAAAATCATCATATCATACTTAAAAAGCTTATACTCAACAAAACTGGAAAATCTAGATGAAATGGATGGTTTTCTATACAGATACTACATACCAAACTTAAATCAAAAGCAGGTAAGCTATCTAATCCAGCCCATATACTATAATGAAATAAAAGAAGTCATTAAAAACCTCCCAACCAAAAAAATCCCAGAGTCAGATAGATTTAGTGTAGAATTCTACCAGACCTTCAAAGAAGACCTAATACCAATATTCATGAAACTATTCCATAAAATAGAAACAGAAGGAACACTACCTAATTCATTCTATGAAGCCACAATTACTCTGATACCAAACCACACAAGGATACAACCAAAAAAAAAGAACTTCAGACCAATCTTGCTTACGAATATTGATGCAAAAATACTTAAAAATTTTCTTGTAAACCAAATCCAAGAACACATCAATATCATAATTCACCATGATCAAGTTGGCTTCATTCCAGGGATGCAAAGTTGGTTCAATAAATGAAACTCCATTAACATAATCTACTATATAAACAAACTCAAAGGAAAAAATCACATGATCATCTTTTTAAATGCAGAAAAAGCATCTGACAAACTGCAACACCCCTTCATGTTAAAAATATTGGAGATATCAGGAACTCAAGGTTCATACCTAAATATAATAAGAGCAATTTACTGCAAACCAACACGCAGCTGAGTCAGATGCAGATATTTACACCAAACCAATGGACAGAAGCTGCTGACCCCTGTGGTTGAATTAGGGAAAGGCTAGAAGCTTAGGAGGAGGGCAATCCTAAGAAAAACAAGCAGTCTCAATTAACCTGGATCCCTGAGATCTCTCAGACACTGGACCACCAACCAGGCAGCATACACCAGCTGATATAAGACCCCCAACACATATACACCAGAGGACTTCTGGGTCTGGGTTCAGCCAGAGAAGATGTATCTAACTATTAAGAGACTGGAGGCCACAGGGAACTTAGAGGTCTGGTGAGGTGGGGGTAGGGTTGTGGGGACATCATTGTGGAGACAGGGGTTGGGGAGGTATGGGATGGGGAAAAGTCAGAGGGTGGACCAGAATGGAGATAAAACCTGGAGTGTAAAATATAAGATTAAATAAATTTAAGAGAGAGAGAGAGAGAAACACTCTGGCATGAGGGGTTGGCAGATGGAGATCAGAGGAATCTCTTAGGAAAATGATCTTCAAAGCACTTCCCTAAACAAAAGCCACCTCGAGAGTCTGTCAACTACAAGAATAAAAGAAAATATGACTTTTTATAAATGTTTAGGAGAGGTCAAATGTTGACATCATATGAGGTTGTAGAGCATAGAGAGAAAAAAATTATGAAAGGTCTGGGTAACATAAACACAGAGCTGTGTTAAGAGTACTGATTGGTTCTTACATTGCCCTAGAGCACACTGCAGAGTGGCCTTGTTCGAGGATCTGGCTTAAGTGTCTAGACCCACACTGAAGAGCAACCAAAAGAATGTGAATATTTTTGACATTTTAACACCACCAAAAGTTGTTAAATGATCATCCGAATAGTTGAGGTTGAAGTAGCACTGGAAAGAACCAATTCTGGAAGTTATCAGTGAGCCCTGCGTTCTCTAGGAAGAAGGATTCAAAACAAAGGCATTAACAGGAAGGAGATTGGGTAAAGAATCCTCCTAGTATCCTTTTTGTGTCACACTTCTTCTTTTTTTTTTTTTTTTCATTTCTTTTATTGAATATTTTAACTACATTTCAGATGTTATCCCTTTTCCCCATCCCCCCCCCAGAAACGCCTTATCCCATCCCCCCTCCTTCTGCTTCTATGAGCATGTGCCCCCACCCACTCCCACCTCTCCACCCTCGAATTTCTCCACACTGGGGCATCCAGCCTTCATGGGACCAAGGATCTCCTCTCCCACCTATGCCCAACAAGGCCATCCTCCTACATACACAGCTGGAGCCATGGGTCCCTCCCTATGTGCTCCCAGTGCTCCCAGTTTAGACCCTGGGAGCTCTGGTTGGTTGGTATTGTTGCTCTCATCATGGGGCCACAAATCCTTTCAGCTCTTTAGTTTTCTCTCTGACTCCTCCATTGGGAACCCATGGTCTGACACAAAAAAAGATACTAGGAAGATTCTTTATTCTTAGTGGGAGGAGAGAGTGCCAACTGAGAAAAATGCCTCCATAAAATCCAGCAGTTGGCAAATCTGTAGAGAATTTTCATCACTAGTAACCCATGTGTGTGTGTGTGGTGGGGGGGGGGTGGTATTTCCATTGTGGCTGGTGTCATCCCTGGACATTTACATCTGTGTTCTATAAAAAAGCAGGATGAGCCATGGGAAGCAAGCCAGTAAGCAGAATTCCTCTGTGGTTTCTGCATCACCTCCTTCTTCCAGGTTCCTGCCCTGTTTGAGATTCTGTCCTGGTTTTTACCCATATTGAAGAATTATGTGGAAGCTCAAACCAAATAAATCCTTTCCTCCCCTCAAAAAAAAAAGAAAGAAAGAAAGAAAGAAAGAAAGAAAGAAAGAAAGAAAGAAAGAAAGAAAGAAAAATAGGAGACTGGAGGAGGAGGCACAGTAAAATCCAGAGCCCTCCCTCACACAAACTATCACAAAGCATGTTAAAGGAACATGTTGGCAAAAGGCTTTCCTAATGACAACCCAAATTCAATATCTGGAACGCCCATGGTGAAAAGAGAAAACTAAGTCTATGATGGTGTCTCTTCTTGGCATTCTCATACTCACACTACCATCAATGTACTAGATAGATAGATAGATAGATAGATAGATAGATAGATAGATAGATAGATAGATAAATGTGATCCTGACCACAAGTCCCCAAACACTCTTGGCTTAACCACCCAACCCAATACATCAATTAACATTCACCCAAACACAACAGCTACTAGTTTTACATATATTTGTTTATATTGGTTTTGTTGGAAAAAAAAGACACATTCAGAAAAGGGAGAGTGAAAAAAGAATAAAATGAAAGAGAATAAAATAGAGAAGAGCAAAAAGATGAAAAAAGAGAGATGATTACAAAGAGAAGGAAAAAATCAAAATGTATCCCTGAATAATGTGGAATTTAGTAAGGACATATAAAAAACACAATAAGGTTCATTTGGGGGACTTAGTATTCTAAGATTTAAAGACTGAAAAAGTATAAAATGTACTTTTTTGCTTTGAACTGTGGTCAAAAGTTTGAAAAATCACTAGCTTAATTTAACAGGAACTATTGAATTTTTTAAATTATGATTATTTTATATTTTAGATTCTTTTATAAAAGGTCTTATTATCAGCCAGGGATGGTGCTACATGCCTTTAATCCCAGGACTTGAGAGACAGAGGCAGGCAGATTTCTGTGAGTTCAAGGCCACCCTAATCAACACAGTAAATTCCAGGACAGTCAGGATTATTACACAGGGTATAATTATTATTATACCTTGTCTCAACAAAACTAACAAAAAAAGGCTATTATCAAAAGACTTTTCTTTACCAAATTATAATTAATAATGTATCTATAAGCTTTATTTGAATATATCTGAAGCAAAATCCTATAGTTTGCCATGTAAATGGATATGCATATTGTAATGTTTTATTAGCATATATTAACTAGACATATCATTGTCTCTCACCTTGTCACCGACATGCATATACATAATATATTTTATGATATTCACCTACCACAAAATTTTAAAGTGAAATTTCACAGTCATGGGCTCCCATTAGATTGGCCTATGGTGAGAGCCTGACAGTAGAGGATATCCCAGTAAAAATGAAGGGGTTGGATGACCTGGACAGACAGAAAGACAAAGTGATCCTAGGATCAGACCACCTCTTTTATAACACTCACTCTCATAGCACCTAGTCAGTCTTCCATAGGAAGTACATTTATCCTTCTGAGAACAGCACCGTCAATGACCTATGTCCCTTGTTTTTAGCCCCATCACTTCAAGTTCCTTTGGTATGTTTCTTTGGATAACCATTTTGGTATTTATTGTAGTATCCCAGTAGATAGATAATTATACCTTATGGAATATACAAACAAAAATATAAATTTTAAATAAGTCCATTTCTTTAATCTTCCATACTAAAACCCAGATTCATTTCCGTAACTCATCTGTTCAAGAAAGTACTGTTTTCTAAATTTGTACAGACATCAAAATTACAGCCTTATTTGGATACAAGGACTCTGAAGATACATTCATGTTAAGAAAATATAACTGTGGTTTAAAATGAGTCTGTTTCAATATCTAGCATCTTTAACAGAAACAAAATGTTTGGATACAAAGATAGGCTATGTGAGCCTCGTGCAATGACAGGAGTACCAATACAATATACATCCATAAACTAAAAGATACTTAAGATCGCAAGATACCAGAGGCAAAGGAGAGGCAGAGAAGCCACTCTATAATACATTGTTGTTAGAAGTTATGCTGCTGCTTGCAACATAAAATTTTTTGCCTATAGATATATGGGGAAATAATTTTCTCTTGTAAGAAATCCAGTTAAAGGTCACTCATTACAACAGGCATATAAATATAACACAGCTTATAAGGCTGTGTTTGATATACAGTAATCAACACCCTACAGTAACTTTATTTTTTTACTTACTCTGTTTTACCTACCTGCATACCTACCTCTCATACACAGAGAAATAGTGGCACCTAAAGGTAGTTGACATTTCTAACACATCCTCTTAGAACACTGCTCTACATGATAACTAAGAAGTTAGTGCCCCACATATTTCAAGCCATTGACTAACTAAAAATATTTGAATGAAATTTAAATTCACAGTGATCACATGACAATAATAACAGCCTTTTACAAATCCATGGGTTACCAAATTTTCTATATTTTTCCCATCATACTCAGTTAATCAAATCATGTTGGTTGAGCAACTTACAAAGGCGTTATTTAACATATGAATCATACCTAATTCAATAAAGAAACATAAGGAACACTGAGGTGAGACTACCACAATAAGGGATAAGCAGATACATAGCCTTAGAGTCCAAGTACTAAGCCAAACAGTGTAGTTGCCCACAGGGATGAAGAATTCAGAAAATACCTCAGTGGACAGACATGCTGAAAGATGGTTGCATTTGGGAAGCTGCAGGGTACTGTAAGTGTTCAGAATCATGATATTCATATTTATGTAGAAAGAAAAGACCTGAGGTAGATGGAATGGTACAATCTTACCACCCCAGCTGCTTGGAAGGTTTAGACAGGAGGACTGTGAGTTCAAGACCAATGTGTGTACTTCAGTGAGATCTTATATCTAATAGAAAGACAAAAATGAGCTGGGTTGTAGCTCTGTGTCCAAGACTCTCTAGGCTTTATCCCTAGTACCACAAAATGAGAGAAATACAAGAGAGTCCCCTAGGAATATCCCTCATAAATTTGTTGTTGTTGATAACTACAAGAAAATATATTAAAGTGACCTTCTGTCTAGATCATTTTGCTTATATTAAAAATTAGTTTATTTGGAATCTACTCTTTATATTATTGTTGTTAAATACTCATTCTATAAATGTTTCCAATTATCATCATTAGTTTACTGTCTTAATGTGTTAGATACTGTTAAAAATATCACTTAGGAGATAACATCATAAAAATTTTAATTTGCTCAAAAAACATTCACAGTACTGTTAGCAAGATTATTAAACTTATAAGAATCAGAGTATGAGTCACACAGTAGTAATATGTACACTATTGCACGAAGAAAAGAAAGTACTGGTGTACTTGCAGAACAGAAACTACAATAAAGGAATTCTGAAACATTTGAAGAAGAAATTTTAACAAAGCACCTGCAATCGTAAATCAGAAGTAATATATGTTTGTAATGAGGAAACTAGCAAATGACTATATCAACAGATATCAACAGAATTTAAAAGTGGGAGACAGACACAGACTTAAACAAAACAAGCTCTTTGAAAAACTTGAAAGCTCAGTACTATTCACCACGGGGAAGCAATTAAAACAATTGTGCGGTTTGGCTAACTCAGATCACTTTATCCTTCAATTAACTGCATGCTCTTCAAAATGATAAAATAACGATCTCAGAGTGCCCAAATAATTGAGTACTCTTAAATTACATGGAAAAAGATTACATTCTTTGTTCTTTTACCCTCTTCTGAAATTGATGCAAGGCTGGTAGAAAGATGCTCACTTGACAGCTCTAAACATGTAAGCCCTCCATTAACCCAGAAAGCAAGGACAGAATGTAAAGAAGATTCCAAGTGCCTTGTGTTGGCTTTAAGCATGCTAAACAGTGCTCCTAGTGGGCCACTTGTAGAGCGAAAGGCATACATGGTTCATGGGCCATTCCTTGTTATTTTTTCTTGTTGCTGGTGTACTCAGAGATGAAGATAATTAACCACAGATTTGTCAAATTATTTCAGTTCAGAGAGAATCTCCAGGGATATACTCTTTAGTATAATGATGAATTTGCTTCAATTGTGAAACTGGATGAGGAATATTAACTCTCTTCACCCATATTAATAAAATAAGTTAACTATTCATAAACCCAATATTCTTCTGTGGTTTTAAATGATAACTCTATTTCCATGCTCCATGACTACATTATTTCTGCAGTTTTTGAATGACCTAAATGTATGCTATGAGAAGAAATTGCTTTCTAATGTGAATTTTGCTGTTCAAGAGCAAGACATATACATGATATTACATTCAACATTCATAACAATGATTGAAAAAAGTGCATAAACTATTGGACATAAACTTCAATGAAGATGTTATGTATCTTTATACACTTCAATTTTCTGAGCAAAGTTCATGTAAAAAACTGACAGGCAATTTAGAAAATCTAAGCACAAATTTCATCATTAGTGTTCTTTAGCTATAAAAGTGTTCATAGATATTAAAATCTTCACTTAAAACCTAGTACATAGCACTACAGATAATACCTACACTATGGTGAACTTCATGTTAATAATAAATGCAACTTCAAAGTTATGCAAAGGATTCCAGATATCATCACTCATTAAGTGTAATTTATCTTCTGAAACAGATAAATTACAAATTATGAGGAATGATCCCATAACTTTACGATATATAATATTTGAACAAGCCATACAAAACTCAGAAGTCAAAAGAATATAACATACACTGTTGGTAATATATAAGATAATCGTCTAATTATTTCATAGCGGCCCTCTGAGAGGCTCTACCCAGAAGCTGACTGATACAGGTGCAGATACTCACAGACAAACAGTGGTCAGGAAGTCCTGTGGAAGAGTTACAGGAGTTCTGAAGGCCCTCAAAGCAATGGCAACCCCACAGGAAGGCCAACAACTAACCTGGAAGCCTGGGAGCTCCCAGAGATAAAGCAACCAACCAATGAGCACACATGGACTGGTCTAAGGCTCCTGACACTTATGTAGTAGAGGGCTATCTTGTCTGGCCTCAGTAGGAGAGGATATGCGAAATCCTGCAGAGACTTGATGCACCAGGGTGGAGAATGGAGGGATCCAGGGACAGGGCTTCCCTCTCAGAGGCAAAGGGGAGACCTATGGGGGGAGGGACTCTGTGAGATGAGATTGAGAGAGGAAATATTTGAGAAGCAAATAAATATTTATTTATAAATAATAAATAAATAAATAAAAATTTTAGCTGTGTTTAATGCTCCCCTTTAACATTTAGTAGAACACAAATGCTTTTAAGCTATATGTTAACCTACAGACTTATGTCTGGGAGAAACATTGATGCCAAAACTTATATGTGGTTTATTGACATGTTGGAAGTCTTTCATCCATTAATTTAAGATTTCTTTTTTTCCCCCACAAAATCTATAGGTAGTTTCTACCATTGTCCTACCTTCATACTCCTAATTGTTTCTTCAAACACCAATGGAATAATGCCCTTTGACATGTGTCTTTTACTTAAAGACTATATAGATCACTACTTGAATATTATACATAGGCAACAAAACTAATTCTGAGAGAGAGATATCTTCTGTACATTTTCAGGGAGAAGGTGGGAAGCTCATTTCTGATTCTGGCAGCATTAAGAAATAAGGTGTTCAGTGATGTGTTTGGGTCACAGATGGTGCTCTCATAAGTGGGTCACTGTTAATTGAACATCATGCCTCTTCTCACCAAACTGGACTATAGGAGTTTATGACACAAAACCTGTAATAGTGAGTCTTCTTCCCATACAGCCATTCTATCTGCCTTCTTTCTGCTGTGAGTTGAAACACTATGCCAGTCTTAGGTACCTGGTCTTAGATTTCCAATTACTGGCCCACAAGTAAATGTCAACAACTTTTCTTTATGAATTGCTCAGGTATTATCTATGCCAAAAGAAAATTATCAGAAAGAAATCACAAAGATTGAAGTTGATCTAAGAAATAAAAGTACAGATAATCAAAAAATACCATATTTGAATGATTCAGTGAAATGAGCAAAACTTTAGTTAGATGGACACAGTGAAAAGAGAGGAATCTATTATGATCAGATACTTAGGATGGATACTAATACCATTTCCATAAATGGGAAATAAGTTGTTGGTGAATATAATGAACAGCTATACTACTATAGTTTATGGCACAAGATAAATGAAAAACACTTCTAGGAGAAACTAGATGAAAGGGAAAGATTTCTAGAAGAAGAAGGTAACAAATAAGATCAAATCAGAATCAAAGAAAGGCCAACAATGAACACCTCAAAATCATGTGGGTTCAGTTGTAATTTTTTCCAAATATTTAAAGACATCGTCACTCCTCAAACCTTTCACAAAAAAACTGAAGCAAGAAAGAACTCCAAGCTTATTCTATGAAGAATTAATCTGATGCCAAAAGTCAAAAAATCTACAAGAAGAAAGAATCTATAGATCAATATCCCTGCTAGGCAAAACACTCGACAGAAAAAAATACTAAGATAAATTTCATAGTATATTAAAAGGAGTACACACAATAACCTATTGAAAGTTGACACTAGAATGCAAGATTGATTTAACATTCAAAAATCAATAAGTGTAATACATTAACAAAATAGAGCTTGAGAAACATTTCAATTAATGTGTAAAACAAGAGCAATTCAAAAAATTATAAAATTCATTACCTTTTTAAATAATAAAAGCAACAAATGAAATATGAATAAAATGACTACACTAGTTACAATCATGTATAAACACCATGTTAACACCATGTTTATCCATGAAATACTGTCACTCACTGGTTTACTCTAAAGATCTATAACAAAATACCAACAGCTACTTTTTATTTTTATTTCTAATCAGTGTAGTATTGAAAGTTCCAGCAAGGCAGTTAGGCAAGAAATTCAATAAATATCAAAGTTTAAAAAAGAAAGTCTGAAGAGATTGTTTAGTTGGCAAATACTTCTCATTTAAACATAGGGCCAGAGATACTGTCCAAGTGGGTATATGTAAAGCTTTTGTTAGTGTACATCCGTAACTCCAGTCCAGAAGAGGCAGAGACCAGAGACTGCCCAAGGCTCATTTGGCCAGCAAAGTGAGACATTCAGCAAAATCCAGGTTCCAAAGTAAAATGGAGAACAATAGAGAAAGATACCTGACATCAACTCTGGCTCACAGTAGTCCCATCACACATGTGCACATGCATATTCACAGAAGCTTCAGAGAAAGAAACAAAAACTTCTCTGTCTACAGATAATCTGATCCACTATATAGATTAGGCTAAACCAGTTTGGTGTAGAACTATTATCTTAGGTACTTGGGAACGTGACTTGGGGCCTGCACATCTCACACCTGTCTTCACTACATAGAGTTTAAGATAAGCCTTGGTAACATAACAAAATCTTGTTTTAAAAATTAAAAAGCAATAAATAAAAAGGCTAAATATGAATGTCAATGGATCAGTGCTTGCTTCACAGGTGTAGTGACATTGTTTGAATCTTCAGTATCATGAACAGCAATAAAAAAATAGTGAATGAAGAAAGAAAAGGTACAGATATCCTATATAAAAGCAAATGATTTATCTATATACTCCCATGTGTCTGTGGAGCCCACAAAGAGCAGAAGAGGGTGTTTCATTCGCTGTAACTGAAGACTTAAATGGTTGTGTGTCACCATGCAGGTGCTAGGGATTGAACTTGGGTTTTCTGGTAGCACATTGTTGAGCCAATTTGTTTGTTTTAATTTGTAAACAAAAGAGCTTTATTCAATTTATAGTTTTGGTGCCTGAGTGTTTTTAAGTGCCAAGCCATCTCTCTATTCCTGAGTTTATAGTATTTTAATAGCATTTTAAGGTCAAAACATTAATTTTTCCATGGTGCATAAAATGTACCAATTTTAAAATTACATGTTTATTTCTTTGTGAATGTATGCTGTTTTACTACTTTAACATATAATTATTTTATGATGCATTAATATTAATATTTGGGGCATAGATATTTAAAAGGGTATGATTAAATCTAACTTAAAATATCATCAAGGTTTCATACAAATTCAATACTGAATTTTGTACAGTTTATAAAATTTGTTAGACTGTTAAATGATAAAAAGGAGAAAGTTGCTTCCTGTCAAGAATGATGACCTGAATTTAATTCCTAGAGGTCATTGTCAAAAGAGTTAATTGTCCCCAAGGGTGGTCTTCTGCTCATCCTCATCTCCATAGCCACCATCAGCCACCTCCTTTCTGTCCTTTCATTAGAAAGCAAACAGGAGGCTAAAGGGTAGTCACAAAATGATGCTATAAAGTAAGATAAAACATAAATCTAGCTTTCTTCTATAACCCATGTTCACCTGCCAAGGGACAGCAGCACACACATGTACTGAGCACTCCCACTTCAACCATTAGTCAAAAAAAAAAAAAAAAAAAAATTATCCATGCAGTCACACGCATTGGCTAGTCTAGTAGAGACAATTCCTCAAGTGATGTTCCCTCTCTACAGGTTATTTTAGTTTCTGTCAAGTTGACAAAAACCAACTAGCACAATTGGAGCTTTGTCAACTGGGCACAAAGAGATACCACTACTTAATAGTAACTTTTCTTGTTACAAAGATTTAATTAATGTTAATGTCAAAATATTATAACTCTCAAAGTCTCACTGTTATTTTTTCCTTTTATTAAAAATGGATTCTTTTCTCAGGCAATATATCCTAATTAGAGTTTTCCTACCTGCTCCTTCTCTTCATTCCACCCCATATATTCTCCCCCTTTGGATCCACTCCCTTTCTGTCTCTTGTAAGAAAATAGGCTTCTAAGAAATAATAACCACACATGACAAAATAAAATGCAGTAAGGTGAAGCAAAAACTTTCATATCAATATTTGGACACAACAACCAAAGGTGAAGAATACAGTCTCAAAAGCAGGCAAAAGAATCAGAGACCTCCACGTACTCATGGACAGGATTCCTATAAAATACTAATCTAATAGCTATACTACATATCCACAGGACTGTACAGACCCATGTAGGGCCTATGCTTGCAGTTTCAGCCTCGGTGAGCTCATAAGTGTCTTACTTATTTCATAAAGAATGCTTTGTTCTCCTGGTGTCCTCCATCACTGTAGCTCTTACAGTCTTCTTGTCTCCTCTTCCCCAGGGTTCTTTGAACTCTCAGAGTAGGGATTTAGTATTTACACTGTCTGTCTTCATAATGGCTGGCATTATGAGGTCTCTGTACCTATTCCCATCAGCTGCTAGAATAAGTCTCTATGATAATGCCTGGATAAGGCTTTGTTCTATGAGTATAAAAAAATATAACTAGGAATCATTTTATAGACATTTTTTAGATTAGTAGTGTTTTGTTTTACCCTAGGTCTCTGGCCTATCTAGTTTATGGTTCTTAGTCATTCAAGCTGTATCGTGTATGGCTTCCTTCTCTAAGAGTTGGCCTTTAAGTCAGATCAGACATTGGATGGCTACTCCCAGAAGTATGCTACCCCTGCCCTAGCATACTTTTTGGCAGGATGTATTGTAGGTCAAATGTTTTGTTGCTGGATCAGTTTCCATGTTTATATTTCTGTAACCTGCAGAGTACCTTTCCTCACCAAAGAGACTAGAACTTAGGGGCCAGGGTAACATGTAGACAGTAACTCTACTTTTCCATGTTCAATGAGTTGTATGGGTGTTATTCTCAGCAGTGGGGTCCAATCATCAGTTTGTAAAGAGCAATCCTTTGTCTCAGCAATAGCCTGTGTTGTTTGGGAATTTCCAAGCGACCATGATGGCCAACAACTTAATTGAGTGTAACCTATGCCTGACATTAGAAGCCTTATCTGGCTACAAGAGATGTCAAGTTGAGACTCTGTAACCTTCTTATTAGGAGTCCTCATTAAGAGCACCTTTATAGTTTCCAGGAAGTTTCCACTGTGCTAGGTTTCCACACCACACCTCATATGCCCACCCCACCCGTTCCAGCTATCTCTCTGTACACTCTCTCCATCCACTCCATCTATCAACCCATGATGCCACTCGTTTTATCTTAACCTGGCCCCAGTATGCTCATACTCTTTTCTATTTTCTCCTACCAGGGAGGTCCATCTGTCAACTCTTATATCCCTCTTTTTCTAAGCTCTCTAGGCCTATGGTTTGTAGCTTGTTAATAATTTACTAAATGGATTATACATACTTGTAAGTTAAGACATACTATATGTGTCTTCCTGGCTCTGGATTACCTCACTCAGGATTATAATTTTTTTCCTAGTTCCATCAATTTGCCTGCAAATTTCAGGATATTATTTTTTTAATGCCTGAGTAATATACCTTTATATACACATATCATGTTTTCTTTATCCATTCTTCTGTTGAGGGACATTTAGGATGTTTTCAGTTTCTGGACATTATGAATAAGCTATAATGAACAAAGTTGAACAAGTGTCCTTGTGGTAGGAGGCAGCATCCTTTTAGTATGTCCCAATAGTGATGTGGTAGGGACTTAATATAGTTCAATTCCAACTTCCTGATGAAATGCCATGTTGATTTCCATAGTGGCTTATGAACTTGCATTCTCACCAGCAATGGAGGAGTGTCCTGGCTCCACATGCTCTCCAGCATGAACACAACATTATTTGTGTTGTTGAACTTAGCTATTTCTACAGGTGTAACATAGATTCTAAAAGTAGATTTGATTTGCATTTCCCTGTTGGCTAAGAATGTTGAGCATTTCTTTAAGTTCATTTGAGGTTCTTCTGTTGGAAATTCTCTGTTTAGAGCTGTACCCCATTTTTAAATTAGCTTATTTGTTTTTAGTTTTTATTCAATACCTAGTTTCTTCAGTTCTGTATATTAGTCTTGTGTCATATGTGAAGTGGATAAAAAACTGTTGGTACCCAACTAAAACTTTAACCCTACTTATTGGTACTGAAAGATAATTCATATGCATATTACCAAAGAACAAACGTAATCTTCAACATCACTTAGGTATATATTCTGTAATCTACAACCGAGACCTGACAGCAAGATGTATTGGTGCAAGAACATCACAACATCACATTTGGAGGTAAGCAATCCATATTGGTTAGATTTAAGGCCCACCCTATAAGACGGTATACATTTATGCTACAACTAAAGTAGCCAAGAATCTTAGACTAGATAGGTTATGGGCAGAAGAATAAAGCCTACTACTACTATGGTACTAAAGAAACATGATACTTACATGATTTCTTAATGACATATTGCTAGAATCATTAAACCCTCATTAGAGAAGTTTATTTATTTACTTTAGTTTTATTTATTTTATTTTTTTATAAATTTATCTATTTTCCAAGTAGCTGGAATTAAACAAAGATATCCACAAAAGAGATGCACAACTAGCAACATTACAGAGAGTGAGAGACTTGGAGCCCTGAGCCCTGAATGGGGTATTTTTTTAATCAAACTATTCCCTTCAAGTGTCTATGTAAAAGAAGATCACCTACAGGTGTCTATGCAAAAGAAGATCAGAAAAAAATATATATTATTGCCAGAGGAGGTTAATGACTTCCCAGAAACAGAGTCCTCCAGACACACATGATATACACATGAATGCTAGAGACAGCATCCACAGGAACTGCACAGGTCCAGTCAAAATTCAAGCATAGAGAAGGGGAAGAGGACACTAAGTGCCATCCTTAATCTTTGTCCCAGCATTTCCTTTTCACAAAGGAATTCTGGATTAATATTTTTGAGGTGGGTGGGTGGCCCCATCCCTCAACCGGGGTTCATGCCTATTTACTGGCTGTGATCTCTATAGGTTCTCATACCTCTTTGTTTGATATTTTGGCTAAAGTCCTCCCTGTTGGGTCCTGGGAACCTCTTGGGTCCCTGGCATTAATTATATCAATCTCAGAAAAATAAAAACAGAGAAACCATATAATGTTGGTTGGTCACAATTGACATCATGAAGCTTTGGTCTTGTGGCTTGAAGACATTCTAGAAAAAAGCCACATAAATGAAAAACTCCAAGCAATCATCTCCAACCTGTAAATCAAAACCTTGACACTTGCATTATTTTTCCATCATTGGTAAACAATTCTATATGTTCTTTTACAGTGATTTGAATATTTACAAAACTTGTGTCAAAATGTACAAACTAAGTAATTTGAAGTAAAAAGTATAAGCTCAATTCCAAGACACAGTATCTCTGCTTATTGACAATACCTCAAAATAGCTTTAGTTTTCTCACAACAAAGGCAGGGCAGATGATCACATTGCCTGCCTTCAAAAGGTTATGAACTCATTCATTAAAATTTTCATCTATTCAAGCATTCAACATATACTGTTGAAGGGTTCCCAGCAACCCTTGGAAGAAATGACTTTTAGACATTTGCATGGAAGTCAAGATTGGAATATGACAACAATGAGATTCTTTTTGGTAATATCAAAGTTGGGATGACAAATAGATTACAAATCTCATTACTCCACAAAGGGAGAGAAGGTTTTCTGCTGGAGAAATGTATTTGAACTTAATCACCGTATTTGCTTAGTTGTTAATTAAGGAGTTTGAGGACAGCTAGCTAGACTATAAATGTAACTGATGAAAATAAATCAATAAACCAAACCCTTATTCTTACAAAGCTCAAATGTGCAACTTGGTACAACTCAAAAAAGCAGTAGCCATGAAGAAGCGGAGAGACAGCTTCACATAGGGTTTGAGGCCAGATTGGAAAGCATTTCAAGGAAAGTGAGTAATTAGGTGTCAAAAGCTGCTGATGGACCAAAGAGGACTCTCAAGACTTACCATTAAATTTGGCATCATGCTGTTCACTGATAACTTTGATGAAAGCTAAAACCACTTAACTTGAATAAGAGCCTATTTGTTGGAGATAGTATAGGCAGAACCTGATGGAATTGGGAGAAAATAGATAGAAAGAATGGACTAGTAAAATACAGAACATTTGAGTGTGCTCAAAGGAGTAAAACTTTGTGGCTGAGAAAAGTAATAGACTTTAGTTAAGACCATTAGTAATTTTCATATTGTGGGAATTATTGAATTCTCTAAGAACAATGCCCATATATGTTCTTACATTTGAGGAATTATATTAGTGTAATGTCTATTTTACAAATGAAGAATCCGACTTCGATGAAAATGAACTGAATTTTCTAGGTGTATTAATCTATCTTACCTTTCAAATTACCCAAAAGAAAGCATGAAATATGGTAATGGAAAAATTATTGGTTGTAAAAGACAGAGGACTTAAAGACACTTTTCTGTCAGTTATCAATACCATGATTAGAAAATTCAACTAGAGTTAAGCACATAGCTTAATGATGATAACTTTCCTAGCATATGTGAGATCGTACATTCAGTTCCCAGTATCATAAAAATGAAAGAAGGGAACTCAATTATGAATTGAATTCTCTATGTATAAAATAGAGTTGATGGTGCCTTCTCTATACAAAGTTGCTGAGAAAATTAAATAAGATTCTGCATGTGAAGAATTTTAGGGACTGCATGACATTTTGTAAAGGGTATCATAAAACTGAGACAAATCGCTTTCTCAGTTGGAAAAATAATCTTAAAGAAATGAATCTGGAGTTCACTTTCATTAAAGACTGGCTGCTAGCAGACAGATGAAGGCAATGATTCAAGTATAGGAGACATCATGATGGAAATAATTCGACACAGTAGAGAAATGTACAGGCACAAGTAGTGAAAAGTAAAAAAAAGAAAAGAAAAAAAAAAGAAAAGAAAGTGTACTTTCTTCTTCATAATAATGAGTATCCTAGACTCACTAAAATTATGAAGAAAGGGAGGCTAAGTTCAAAGGCATTTTGAAATTACATGTTTTATAAGTTCATTATTAACCTTAGATGGTTTTTGATATATCCCTGGGCATTCCTGTGATTAGGTTAACTGAGGTAGAAATACCCATACTAATGTAGAGTGAAAAATTATAAAGATCATTTTATGAAATATATATAGGCTTTTTCTTTACCCTAGACCTGAACAAAAAGAATGCAGGTTCCAGAAGGTGGAACTGAATGTAAGATTTCAGGCCCTCAAGCCTCAGGGAAAAGAACCCACCCATGGGTGGGTAAGGCCCAAAGCAGGAAGACACATTCCTGACCACAAAAAAAGATACAAGTCATCTCGGTGGGGCTATGGCTGGAGCAAGTGAGAAACAGTTAACCTGAAATAGTTGGTAATGACAGGGTAGGGCACATGGTAAAACTACATTCTTGAGAAGAATGAGTGTGCAGAGTGATTTTCACATGACTCTAAATCATTTGTGGTGGGTTCCTCTGAAATGTTCCACTATTTTTATGCTATGTATCCTTGACAACCCCTCACCCTCTTTCCCACTCCCCTGGTTTGTGGTTTACCCCTTTAAAAACCCTCCTCAGACTGACTGGCTTTCTCAAACTCTACTTCTGCGCGAGTATGCAGTTTGACCACTGGCTGCCAGCTCTCTTCCCTGATAAACCTCTGCTGATTGCATCCAGGTAAGGTGTCTTGGAGTTTGTGGGTGGTCGCGACTTCCCAAGACTTGAGTAAGGGTCTCCCGCGTTTGAGGGTCTTCACTAACAGCAAAAAAGAAAAAAAAAAGAACATAGAAAATGAACCTAATACCAACATCTCTTTCAATCTCTCTCTTTGTTTCTTGACCACAAATGTTAAGTGAATAACTGTCTCTAATTCTTGTTGCCATGACTGCTCCTCCATGATAGACTGTGCTCTGAAATTATAAGCCAAAATACACCTTTTCTGCCAAGGACAAGCCTCAGCTTGGAAAGGAGTTCAGAGAAAATCAGTGTCTGGGAGCCACAAAAACAAACAACTCAATGTCAAATCATGAGTCCAGGCGAGTGGCCTATGTTCTGCTCAAGACAGTTTTCTAGCTTGCTTTCTCTTAGTATCTGCTCGCTCTGGAGATCTCCAGGCAGTTCTCCTTCTACATAGCATTCTCTTGCTGTTCTCTGCTGAAGACAATTTTCTAAGCTTTTCTCTCTTCTTCTTAAAAAAAAAAAAAAATCTCTGGATAGCTCATCTCCTGCAGATCATAAGCCCAGTCTTTTATTTTACATGTCAATCCAGTCATTTACTTGAGGTTTCCTTTGGATTACCCTATAAACCAGCATCCAGGTGACCCCAGCCCCTAAATTCTTAGAAGACAGCAAGCACACATTTTCTTCTAACACTGCAAAAGAATTCAGAGATCTGCCTGCCACTGTTAAGTGTAGACTATAAACTAGCTGTGCAGAATATGGTCAAGAAATCACCATTTCTACCACACCTGGGCCTAACCTTGCTCTGTACCAGGCTGACCCTAACCTCAGGAATCTGTCTGCCTTTGTAAGCATAAACAAAAAACTTAGCAGGGTAGGATCTCTGCTCCCTACATCTCTTTATCTTCTTTCTTACTATCTTTCTGATAAATTGGCTCACAGAGCAGCTGCGTTTGTTGTTTTAGATTTGTTAAGCTTCTCATATAATTCATATTGCATCCTTATTTTTTCAGAAATTATACATTTTTGAACCATGCTTTCCACTGCATTAAGGGCTGTCCTGAAGCTCCCCCACCCCCACATTTACCATTTTGCTGAGTCATTATTCACACCCTCCCCTCCAAGGCTCCTGCTGTCTCTGATTAACATGGAGTCATTACCCCATTAACAGGGAGGGCATTTCTTGAAGGAGGAACATAAAATATGTTGTACATTAATATACAAACAAGCTGTAGTCCTACAGCAGCCATCAACAAACATGGAGGCTCATGCCTGCAGGCCCTGTCCCAGTGAAGAGGAAAATTCCACCAGACCCCTCCCCTCCTGGAAAAGAAAGGTCATAAAACACTTCGGCACCCCTCCCCTCCAGAAGGCAGAGGCTAATTAACATTTCTTTGACCACAGGGGGTGGAGACTGACCTGCAGGTGGTGGGGGAGAAGCCCACAGCACATGGACAATGGACCATTGGCCACACGGAGACAAGGGAGATCCTTGTCACCTCATTCCCTAAAGATCAATCAGTTTAAAACTTCACTGTTCTGTTAATCACATTGTGCCTAATGGCCATTACCCCTAGAGACAGTATAAATGTCAGCTGAACAAGCCTCACCTTTTGGGATGAAGGACGGCCCCAGCATGCTGGAACATTAAAAATTCCTCTTGCATTCTGCAGCAATCTCTCTTTTCCGTGTGGTTTACTCAGGGTGTCTCTGGTAAATTAAGACTCTGCTCGCTAGAATCTTACACCAGGGGAAGGAATCATGTCATTCTGTCCCCATCATGAACATGCCAGACCATGTGCTTGTTTTTCCTTAAGATGGTTTTCCAGGTTATTTTTCACAATTAACAACTATTAAAAATTGGTAGACAATTGAAGCCACCAATGAGATAATCTGGACCTTTGGGTCATAGGTGCTTAGAACTAATTTGCTCAACAAATATGGAAATATTTAGAAATTTGAGATAGAAAAGCTATGAAATGCAGTGGTTGTAGCTTAATTAGCCTTTGGGGCTGGAGCATTGGTTGAAGAACAAGAATCAAGTAACATTCACAGACTCTGCATTTTGCTTACACCCTGAGAACATGAATGAAACTAAATTTAAAGTAAATGTCTCATGTCTTCAGTGGAGGAAATTTTAAGGTATGAAAGTATTTAGTTTGTGTGATTGTTAGTATTGAACATTTTTTTATTATTTTATTTTTGAAATTACAACTGAATTAGAACATTTTTATCTTCCCATTCCTCCCTCCGAACTTTTCCGTATGCTTCTTCCCACCCTCATTAAAACGCATAGCTTCTTTTTTCACTGATTCTTATTGAATGCATATACATTTAAGTATATGTATATATTCCTAATATAACCTATTAGTTGCTGATCATTCTTAACCAGGTTGTTAGATGAAGCAGCACACTCATGGACAAATCACGCCAAGTTAGCACAGCTCTCAGGTGAGAGGCTTTATTGACAGATACTCTTCTTAAGTGGGGTGAAGGGAAGAAGAGAAGAAGTGAGAGCTATGGGTTGGGATCTGAACATCTTTTATCAAGGCCATGATGCAGGTAACACATGTGCAGGGGTGGGGTATGTGACAGGTGCCATGGCAATGGATGCAGGATGATCACTGTCACCTAGAGGTGGTTTCCTTGTTGGGTTCAGGAGCTGGCTATAAACAGCTAATGGCTGTCTATGATTCTGATGCTGACACAGGTATATAGTAAAAAGTATCAACAAGTGGAGCAAATCTATATCTTTATCTATATCATCTATATCTATATCTATATCTCTCTTCCTTAAAGAATACACTCCAAACACCCCAAATAAGTTTAAAGTAACAGCTGAGGTAGATGCTAGAGAAGAAGATATTGGTAGGAACAAACCTACTCTGGACTGAGATAATAAGTGAGGTGCCCTAGAGTAGGCAAGAAGACTTTGCAGGCAAAGACATTTTCCACTCATGATGATCGCAAAGCTCCAGGAAATAAGGAGATAACTGATTTCTGTAAGCTGTCCTCTAACTTCCACACAGATGCCATGGCATATTCATGATACACCACACACACACACACATACATGAAGTATAAAAACATAGAAAAAGAATAGTGCTTTGTAGATTTGACCATCAAAAACACTAGTTTGTGAAAATGCAAATTAATTGAAAGGAGACAGTCTAACTCACTATAACAAAGTAGTCTCTGTTCATTGACAGTAATTTCCTAGGAAAGTGTCCCTGGGTCAGCCCATAGTTTGTTTATCATGGTACAAGATGCACATGATGCATCTACAGCTCACTGAAAACCATGATGGCACTCCTCATGTAGTACGAATTTAGAGCACAGAAAGCATACATTACTGATGAGTTCGGAAAAACATACTCTCTAGTATCAAGAAACCACTGAGTCTGGCCAAAGTGTAACAGTGTTATAATACCAGCAAGGGAGTTTTAAAAAATTATTGCATGAATCTGTGATGATGATGACTAAATTTCAGGATGTGAGCAACATTAGGACCACGGACTACCTGCTGAGGAAAGCTATAGTAGTGAAATCGTGCAAAATACTGTATGCATAGCAGGCAGAAGATACAGAGGATGAGGCTACTCAAGCCCTTTGGAAACTATAAGGTTCCATCAGTAACTTTGGGTTATACCTATAGGTTCCATATTTGGTGTTCTCCTACAGACAGTGTTGTTTCCTCATTGTTACTGTTGCTTTTCTGTTTGTTTTATTGTTGTTATTATTTTGTTGTAAATTTATTTTTCATCATATTTTACCTTGCTATACCCTCATTTCTCCCTCTTGAAATAAGAATGATTATTCTGTATACCATTCCATGCTAGAATTACAGAACACTACTTTTATTTTATAGGAACCCACAGTAAAAGATTGTCTGCATCTCAGAAAAGATTGTGAATTTACAATTTTTCATGATATTGGAACTATTAATGACTAAGATAACTTTGGAAAGTATAATGAACACATTTTGTTCCCAAGATGTCCATCAGAGAATAAACATGACCATAAAAATTATTTGTAAATAATTTTTTATGTTTATGACCTAAAAATGATACATGGTTTGGTCCATGATTCTATCTACATATTTACCAGAGGACTGCCTCATCTGGCATCATTGGGCGGGGAGGTGTTTGGTCCTCTGGAGTTTTGATGTCCCAGAGAAAGAAGATGCTGGATGGATAAGGTGAAAGCAGGTGGATGAGTGGATGGATGGGTTGAGGAGCACCATCTTAGAGGTAAAGGGGAGTGGGGTTTGAGCTGAGGAGACCTGGGAGGGGGATAACATTTGAAATGTAAACAAATAAAATGATTAATAAATTTAAAAAATGATATGTTGAGGTAGAACAAATCCCAATTTTCTGAGAAACTGTAAAATTGATTTCCAGAGTGAGTACAAATTTGGGCTCTGATCAACAGTGGAGGAGTATTCCCCTTGTTCTGTATCCTCGCATGTGTTGTCTCTTGAGTGTTTGAACTTAGACGTTCTGACGGCTCTAAGGTGGAGTCTCAGAGTCATTTTGATTGTATTTCCCAGATGACTAAGAATATTTAAACATTTATTTAAGTGTTAACATTTCTTGGCCATTAGAGATTTGTCTGTTGAAAATTCTCTGTTTAGCTCTGTATCCCATTTCTTAATTGGGTTATTTGAGTTGCTGGTATCTAACCTTTTGAGTTCTTTTTATATTTTGGATATTAGCCCTGTGTCAGATATAGGGATGGTAAAGATCATTTCCCATTCTGTAGATTGGTGTTTTATCCTATTAATGGTGTCCTTAGCCTTCCAGAAGATTTTCAGTTTTATGAGGTCCCATTTATCACTTGATCTTAGTATCTAAGATACTGGTATTCTGTTCAGGAAGTTGTCTTCTGTACCAGTGCACTCAAGGTTATCCTCCACTTTTCACTTCTATTAAATTTAGTGTGTCCAGTCTTTGATCTACTTAGGCTTTAGTTGTGTGTAGGGTGATAGATATGGATCTATTTGCTGTCTTCAACGTGCAGTCATTCAGTTAAACCAGCACCATTTGTTGAAGATGCTTTCTTTTTTTATTGTATGGTTTTGACTTCTTTGTCAAAAATCTAGTGTCCTTATGTGTATGGGTTTACTTCTGGCTCTTTAATTTGATTCCATTGATCAACCTGTCTGTTTCTATGTCAAACCAGGCCATTTTTATTATTATTGCTCTGTAGTACAGCTTGAAATCACGAATGATATCTCATCCAGAACAATTTTTATTATGCAGGATTGTTTTATATATCCAGACCCAGCTATACTATGCCTGGGCATATACCCAAAAATGTTCCACCATGATACAAGCATACTTGCTCAACTATATTCATGGCCGCTTTACTTGTAATAGCCAGGAACTAAAAACAATCAGAAGTTCTTCAACCGATGAATGAGTAAAGAAAATGCAGTTCATTTACACAACGGAATACTACTCAGCTAATAAAAAACAAGAAATTTGAATGTGAATGGATAGAACTAGAAAATATCATCCTCAGGGAAGTAACCCAGACCAAAAATGACATACATGCTATCTATAAAAGTGAGTATTAGCCATAAAGTACAGTATATCCAAGCTGCTAAATAACAAGTAGGGGCCAAGGGAGTATTGCTTAAATCTCACTCACAAGGGGAAAAAATAGTCATGAGAGTTGAATGGATAGAGGGAATTGGGTGGAAGAGCAGATAGGGAGGGAAATGGGAGGAAGAGATAAGTTGTAGTGAGAACCAAGGAGAGAGGGCCTGGGAGTGAAAGGAATTTGGTCCCTGACTCTGTTGCCTGCCTGTAGGTCCTGATTCTCTAACTGGATTGTCTTGTCTGGCCTCAGTGGGAGAGGATGTAACTAGTTATCCAGTGACTTGATATGTTAGTGTGGTTGAGGAGGAAGGCTAATAGGGCAGGACTGTGTGAAGGGGAGAATGGGAGGTGAGGCTGTGTTTAGGATGTAAAGTGAATAAATTAATAAGAATACACTGAATGTCAGATTGACAATGGGTGGAATTGTAATGGTTGAAAATAAAAGCCAACTTGACAGGAACTAGAACCATTTTGGAGAAATACCACTGCATGTGAATATGAAGGATAGTGTAGATTAGATATATTCAGTTGAGAATAGTTATAACTGGTGGCCTGAATAAAATGAAATGAGTGGGATAGGTGTTAGCCATCTATATGTTTCATATCTGAGAATGTGAGCACTGGATGCTGCATTTGTTGTCATAGCTTGCCCATCTGCTGCCATGTCTTTTCTGCCATGATGGAATGAGTCCCTCAAACTGTATGCCAGAGCAAATGCCTCCTCTTTTAAATTGTGGCAATGAAACTTATACAGATCCCAAGAATCTGTGACATGAGAATTTAATTTTTGGGGGTAGGGAGGGGAACATTGCAAGGGCAAAGAAGATATGAAGGGATGAAGGGGGATCTGGGGTGCATGATGTGAAATTCACAAAGAATCATTAAAAAAATAGGACGTGGCACACTTGGAAAATACAATTTAAAAATACTAAAAAGAAATTTTTTCCCCCTACTCTGGATGGTTTTAGTGTTTGCTATGTAATACATTGGTGTTTCATACCACGTTAATATTTAAAAAATGACCCATGATTTTTATTTTTCTCTATAAAAATTTAAATATTAGGCTAGAACAAAGAAGTAATTTCAGACAGGAATCTAAATTTTAGGCTAGAACAAGAAAGTAGGCTTCAGACATGAAAAATGATTTTGGGCTAGGACAGGGAAGTTGGCTCAGATATTTTGGTCATCCTGATAAGCCCTTAAAAGTAATGATCACAGGAGTGTTTACAGAATTTTGTTTATTGCCTTACTTGTTCTTTGACTATTTGTATCTATTGTATTGCAAGTTCCTCAAACTAGAACTGTCCTTAATACTTGTATGCAATTAAAATGGTATAAAAGCAAAAAGGAGGAGGAGGGATGGGATAGGGGAATTTTAGGGAAGGGAAATGGGGAAAGGGGATGACATCTGAAATGTAAATAAATAAAATATCCAATAAAAAAGAATAAAAAATATTTTCAATAAGTCAAATTATCTGGAATATACAAAAACAAAAAGATAGGCATAAAAGATTTTCTGTTTCAAAACATTAATAATATGTGACAGGAGAGCAAACCTGTTTTTTATTTTATTTTTAATTTTCTTTTGGGGGGAAGGGTTAAATTAGACTATCTGCAAAGGTACTCAGCACACTGCTGCTATGAGAATCATAAATTAAGATCCATGCCATAACTTGAAGTCCTAGGGAATGAGTAAACCTGGCAGGGTGAGATGCAGGTATAGGGGGTGGAGACATCCTCTTGGAGTCAGTGAGGAGGAGGAATGGAGTCAGGAACTATCAGAGGGCAGACACACAAAGACCACATTGTTGGTTTATACTCGAATTGGCCTAATAAATAGAAACAGTTATATTTACTGAAAAAAAAATCCATGTGATAGAGTTAGCATATCAGTTAGTACTATGTATGAGGAGTTGTGTATGCTGTCATATTAAAGCTCCATAAGAGCAGACTAAAACTGCTCTAGACTAGACTCTAACAAACTAGAGTACATTGTTTCCTTACAAAAAAAAGATGTTTTTCCTTCAAAAACAATTCTAAGTTTCTGCCTAGATAAGTTTTATTCATCTCAAGTGATAATTTAGCAGTTGGAAAATACCATTAATATTTTTAGAAGTTAGTTTTATTTTTCTTTTACTTATTTTCTTTGACATAGATTTAGTATTAATACTGAAATACTTGTGGGTGACCTTCTTCTGGTCTTTAGAGTTGTAATGCTTGGATTATGTAAATATATTCCCAAATGTTAAGTGTATCATATTGACTATGTAAAATATATATTATTTTGTTAATGTCCCTGCTTTAAATTCTGAAGCACACAGATGTCAAAATAAAGAAGTCTAACTGTTCTGATTGCTTATAATAAGTGTGTCCTCTGAGAATTTTGTTAATTAAATTAAATTTGTCATAAAAGTTTTGTTTTAGGATTATACAAAGATATTAGGTATCTCAAATATATTCCTCCTGTATGATAAATAAAGGGCATCTTTTTTTTTTTTTTTTTTTTTTTAACAATTTCTCCAAAGAAAATGAGCAATTGATGTCAGCAGAAAAATAAGTGTAACCATGGTTGGCATCTTATGAAGTTTTCAGGACATTGTATAAACCAAAAAAGGTAAGCAACAACTCCAAGACTGTTTGCTCAGTGAGAAACTGTGACTGCCCCTTCCCTGGCATCATTCCCATGTTATCATTTTGGTTGATGAACTCTCCTAGCTTTATCTGCCGCTGAAGGTAGACACAAATCAGGATGGTCAGGCAAACACATGGGAATCAAAAGAAAACTTTGCAAGCAAGAAAGGTAGAAGGGAAACGAGATAATAAATTCTTCATACATCTTTAGTTGACAGCTACAGTAAAAAAAATCGAGGGAACCCCAGAGAGCTTAGTGAAAGTGGAAGAAAAGGAAAATGTGAACTTGTGGCCTTTTTATGCATGAGCCTTCTTTCTCATACAAGTAGAAGGGACATGGGTTTAATTTATGGGCTTGAGACAACAGCATATTCTCCAAGGGAATCATTCATTTGTCCCTGAAACATATAAGTAGATGGAAGGTGCAGAATGAGTCATACTAATAGATTAAATGAATAAGTAAATACTAAACCTATACAGGATTGGTAACACCTAACAGTGAAGAAATATTTCAGATGAGTTCAGAAGCATAATTCACCACCAAAACGAGACAGCCTTAGGAAGAACAAAAAAGAATCTAAAGTGGCTACACTGTGTTATCTATCATATAGGATTACCAATATATTATTATTCATTAATATATTACTCTTCATTAATAAGAATCATAAATTAGGACAGTAAGCAAAAATTAGGAGGGACACAGATATTCAAAATCAATTTGAAATGTGCCACATGCTTGATTTACACATGATAAAGTAGCATTACCTACATATTAAGGGTATCCAAGCAATTCATTTCCCAATGAGCAAAATAAAGTACTAAACCTGGAAAGATCTTTTTAACAATTTAATTTAAATTCCAGAAAAAATGAAAAAGTATAATATTTCAAATTAAATGTTCTGTTTAATAATACATAATTTGGAATGTATAAGATATCAAAGTGAGAATTAGTTTAGTGATAGAACAATAGATTTTTAGTTAAAAAATAGAAAGAACAATGAGAAATAGATCATGCCACAGAGATTTAGAGATCATGTGACCAAATACAGAACATCTTACTGCCAAAAACTACATTTTTCTAGGAGAATAGAAAAGGTCAAAACAAATTTAAAATATAATGGTCACCTCCACTCCCCAAACTTGATGGAGACAGTCTATAGATCCAAGAAATTCAATGAACTACCATCTATCTGCACAAAGAGTGTTGTTCTAGCTATGTGTATCACTCAATCACAATGTAAATAGTGGAAAATTCTTAAAACTTTCATCTACATCACGATGGTGAGATTAATGACTATGTTACAATCAAAAATAATGGAAATAAAACCATAAAATAACATGCTCTAATACTGACAAAATCCTTGATCAAATAAGAATTCTTTCCAGTCAGACTGTTATTTTTTTATGAATTCTGAGTAATGATGTTTCTAATTACTTAAATGTAAATTAGATTATTTCTAACACACTTTACCAAAGCAAATGCAAAATTAATTGGCATTAAATGACCACTCAATTTTTTATAATTCATGTTCATAGAACAAAACAAAGCACTAAAAGTTTAAAAAGTAAATAAATAGATTTATAGTATCCAATTGTCAAATTTGTAATATTTATATATACACATGCAAATACACATACATATACACACACACAAAATTCCATATATTACCAAAGTCAGTCAGTATAAAGTACCTCATTTTAATTCATAGATTAAATATATAATAATAAAGCAACAATATTATTTTGATAACTGTTACTTATCTGTGCGTATTTGCCAAATCTAAATTTTTATTGGTAGATTTTGTTGTAGGTAAATTATTCCAGTAAAGCTGATTTTGCAAATAAATATTAACAACCTTTCTTAGACTTCTGCTGCAAATCAGGGCTTTATTAGAATAAAAAGAATTATGAATTGCCTATTCTCACAATTGCCTATGTCTGTGAGGATGAAGGAAACTGCAATAGTCAAATTTTGAATAGGAAGAAAAAATGTTTCCCCTCTATATTAAATTATGTACCAATAATTACTGGATTGAAAGGAGAGTAGTTTTAGTAATAATAGAAAAAATCTGAGAAGCCAACCTAGACAAATAGGCTGTGGTGTTAATTTGAATCATGCAGCCGAATGCTATAGAACTTCTGCTGACTGAACACACAATCTATGCTATGTATAATGGCAAGGTATTGTCAGAAGACATCAGAGAGAGTGGCAGAGTAATGCTTTGACCTCTTCAGTGACACTTAAGATTCTAATCTGAAGCTACAGTTTTCACGTATAGTCCTGAATTTAGTAACAGGATGAATTGAATAATTCAGTAAATGTGCTGCTTTTATATCAGCCGTTCCCCAAAGTAGCACCCACGACATTGCTACACGAAAGCACCCACAGCTGACAATGCCAAACCCTGCCCATGAGTGCACCTTTCCTCCTATCAGTAGGTATTCATGGCACAGCTTTACTTTTTTTCCCCTGTGGATATTTTATTGTTTTTCTACTTTTCATCAGGGTTGGGTTGCCATGGCAATAAAGTAGGCTATCTTGTTGGATTTCACCTTTGCTGTCTAGCTTCATATGGCTCTCCCGCTCAGAGCAAACATGGTGGATGCTGCACACATACAGATGTCTGATTTTGTATTTCCTCCTTGAGCCTGTTTGGCAGCAGGTCTCCTGGGACAGTAGAAGCGGCACTTCACAGACAGGCACTCATCCTTCTCTCTAATGGCCGCTCTCATGTGTCTCACTTGTTCCGTGATCTCTCTTTTAAGAAGGAAGCTGCTACTCTCGAAAGAATTATTTTCCATTAAAGAGCAAAGTCTTGTAACATTTCAATTAACTTCATTGTCAAATCAGTTCTACATACATCCCATTTTCAAGTTACCTGTCCTTCATGCATAAAACAAACAAAAACAATGAAAAGAGCAAACAGAATCATCATCACAAACAAGAGGTATAAAAGCACTTTAGCTTTAAATCTCTTTTTACTAATTCAAGAAATATTTTTTCTATTAAATATAAAATAAGAACCATTGCAAAAAGATTGCAAAAAGCATTAGACATTAAATATTTGTTGAAGGGTCAAAAACATATAAAATAAAAAGTGTTTACAGTAAAATGTACACACATATACATGTATCTTCAACTGTAGATTTACAGCTGGAAAAAAAATGATAACCAAAACAACTCACACTTCTTTTCTATCCATGAACATTCTTTCCTCCTTGACAAATAAAAATATATTTTGCCTTATAGGTTAAACAATTGTTGAGTTCGAAAATTTAATTTTGCCATATTTATTAGCAAACAGTTGTAGCTCCAAGACTGTTCAATTTATCACATTTTCTTTTTTATTTGAAGTTCTTTTAATAGAAAAGCTCTTGACTTCTAACTTGTAGCCAAAAGATGATTTGTGCATTGTTCATGATACAGATTCTCAGGCATTAAAGAAAAGCATCACAATTGAAATCTAGACAACAGTTTTTGTAATTTACAGCACTTTCTTCCTGTCATCATGCTTAACACAGCAAATATCACTAGCCTTTACAGACAAATTATATGAGTGTGAAAAGTAACAGAAAGCAGAAATAAGAATAAAATAAGATAAGGAAACTGAGAGGTTAAATAAACGAAGACATGTCAATAAAGCAAAAAGCATGAAATAAATCTAAATAATATTCCAAATTCATAAAGATTGGATCACAATTACACTTAAGGAAAGTTGTAATATGCTCATTTAATTTAATAATTCATGATATAAATTGTTTTATGTGTTATGTAATATATATTAAATACACACACACACATATATATATATCATATGCACATATAGACATATGTATATTCTAGATCTACCTATCCAAATATAATGGGAAATAATGTACCACAGGAGAAAATTTAAAATGTAACTTTTGTTCAATGAGTATAAAGAATACTGAAATATTAATACCATATAGATCTTATTTGAATTGAAGAATATACAAGAAAATTTATTGAAAAACATTGCACATGAGTGTCTAGGAGATAAAAACAAAGTCAATGAAACAAGTAAAAGCAATGACTTAACACAAAAACATATTTGCTACATTAAAAAATGTTAAGTAAAAATTGGACCAACAAAGACATATTTTGTCAGTGGTTTGACAATTTAGAGTTGACCATTCAAACTAGAAACCAGTGATCTAACAAGAAGAATTGGCTTAGCAGAGAAAAAGAGAGAAAGAGAGAGAAAGAGAGAGAGAGAGAGAGAGAGAGGGAGAGAGAGAGAGAGAGAGAGAGAGAGAGAGACAGAGACAGAGACAGAGACAGAGACAGAGACAGAGACAGGAGCTAGAAATCAGTTGAGAGATTCTATGAGAATACAGAAGTAAATGCAAAGATTCAAAAGTGCCAAGACTGCTTCAAAATGAGTTCCAGAACAATGAGTGTGTGAAATAGAATAAACACAAATTTAAAATATAAAAGATTTGACACCACATTCTATGTCAAAAAAAGAAAAGAATCTTTAGGACAAAACTGTGTGAGACAGTTGTAAATCTTGATATGAATTGTGTTCTCTGTTAAAACAGCAGCAGCAACAAATATGCTGGCATCCTATGCTCTGATGTGACCCTGTGGAACAAGACTCCTAAAAGACAAGATTAAGTTAAGTAAGGATGCGTGGGTAAAACCTGAGGTAATCAGACTGGAGTTCTTGTAAAATGAAATAAGAACAAAGATAGAACAGAAACTATCAGCAAAAGAAAGAAAACAAGAAAAAAAGAAGAAAAATCCAAATCAATGAAATAGGTTTCAGGCTGGAGAGATGGCTCAGTGGTTAAGAGCATCAACTGCTCTTCTAGAGGTCTTGAGTTCAATTCCCAGCAACCACATAGTAGCTAACAACCATCTGTAACTGGGTCTGATGCCCTCTTCTGGTGTGTCTGAAGAGAGCAATGGTGTACTCATATACATAAAATAAATAATTCTTTAAAAAAGTACAAAAAAATAAAATAGGTTTCTGTGGCTTGTCAGTTTAATGAGTGCTATTTTGTTAATGCAGCACATACAAACACATTAGTGGTGAATAAATTATTTTTTGAAATACTATGAGAAAAACTACAGACAACACAACAAAATCATATCTTTCTCAGGACAGCACAGGCTAAATGACTTGAATAACAAAAATTTATGTTCTCTCATTCAGGAGGCAGCAGGGTAGAGACCAAGGTTCTAGCAGCACTGGTTTCTGGTGATACCTCTCCCCTCTTTTTGCACAAGGCTGTCCTATCACTGGACACTCTGAAGTACAGGATATTTTCATGATCCTGCATGTTATAAAGTCACCAGTTTGATAGATCAAATGATCTAGACTGAAGACTTTATTCTGCCTTTATCATCTTCTTATGACTCAGTGAAAGTAAATATTTCAGCTAAAGGGGGTGTTAGAATTAACATGTAGGGGACTAGAACACTGAGGAAGGTAAGCAAGAGGGTGTGGAACAGGATATGAACTGCCAAGCCGACCATGTGAAAAATGAGGTCCTCCACTCTTGTGTAGCCAATAACCATCACTAGGAACACATGGGACACTGATGCTCTTCAAAGTATTCTTTCATCTAATTGCAACACACTAAATAATGGTTCAGGAAAGCTTCTGAAATACAAGGCTTTAGAGAAAGATGATTGCTCACTTTATCCAATAAACAAATATCTGGATATGAAGAAACCAAGAAAATACTGTTCCTATATCTTAATAGCTATGATAAGAATTAACTCCATACCACAGTAAAACCTTAAGCTGGTCACTCAAATGTTTGAGGAAAGAGTATATACCTGAATTAACAGATGAAAGTCCCATCAAGGTGTGAGAAGAGGGACATCTTCAAGTCAAGTGACATCTGAGCTCACATACAAGATGATATCTATCAAAGCAAGTCAGGGATAGACCCTGTTGCTGCCTCCTCCAGTTCAAATTAACTGCCTCCTCCAGTTAATAGTGTCATCTGAAAGACATCATGGAAGGTGTCATATCTTCACAAGCCCTTTTAAAAGAGTTGAACGTGTTATGAAAGGAAAGTTCTTGTGATCTGAACACCTCTTAGTAGCATAATACAGAGAACCCTCCTCCTAAGGTTGAATTAGGATTAAGCTATTATGCATTGGGTGAAGGAAGAAGCATTGTGAGGAGAATCAGAAAGAAGGAATTATGAAATAGAGGATGAAAGGAGAAATGTTTAGAACTATCAATGAATGACATGGAAAATTCCTGGTAGAAGTTGATAGGAGTGTTGAGGTGAAGTGGAGATTAAGAGACTAATACATGTCTCCTCATATAGTAGTGCCTTTTCCTGTTTCTGTGACAGATGCCTTACAAAAACAAATTCAAAAGGAAAGAAGGGAGTATTTTTTCCTCAGAGATTGAAGATAGAGTATAATAGCAGCGAATGCTTGATGACTAGGATGCAAGAGACCTGGCCACATTGTATTGACATTTAGCAAGCAGACAGATGAGTACTGGCACTCAGTTAACAATTTTTTCACTCCTTCAGGAACCTTGTTTATGAGTTAGTGTGGTCCATAATCCAAGCTTCTGTTCCCTCTTTAGCTAAATCATTCTGGCAATGTCCTCAAAGACACAGCCAGAGGTATGCCTGGATTATGATTCTGTATCCAGTCAAATTGACAAAGAAGGCTAACCCTCACATTCTAGCTTCTGTGAATTCTTTGTTTTTTTTTTTAATATCTAAACAATAGTGCTTTATTGAAAGGGGGTTAATTTAAATGGATACAAAGTTGAAGTGTGAAATGTTTTCAAAATACATTTCTACAAGTATAAGTTACTTCTTAGTGAAAGAGCAAGTATTTGTTAGCAAAAGCAATAAAATTGAAGGGGATTAGAATTGTGGCAGCAAGACCTCATAATACACATTGCCATCCTGAGATGTCAGCTGGCCCTAAGTGGCGCCCTTAACTCACTCACACTGAATGCTTGGGAATTCCTTCCTTATTTGTTTTTGTTTTTAAATATTTCTCCAACAAAATTAATGTCAAAATAAGTCAAATAAAGGACTGCATGGGTACACTCTAAAGTCATTGACACATTTCTTGGTAGGAACTTCATACAATGAACTTCCCTGACCACTCACACTGATGCAATGTGAAGGGGCAAAGTGAGTAAATGTATTTTTCCTTGTAATCTATAAATAACCATTTTAAGCTTCATCTTATTAGTACCATTGATTTTTGACATGAATTAAATGTAAATTCCTACCCCATCATCAATCAAGGCCTTCCTCCTGCAGCAAATGAAAGCACACAGCTAGCACCGGCTTTGCTTCTCCACACCACTGCCTCCTTCTCCTGCCCCTTCTGTTCTAAGGCCACTGACTGACATTAGAAGACTGTGCATTCTTCTAACTATTATTTTCCTCTTGGTGAAAACCTTGTTATATCTATAAAACAATTTTAAGGTAGCATGTTTCTATGACAATAGTTGTCTTGGAGTGGAATGTCGTAGAGAAAGAGTAACAAGAAGTGTAGTTGAGAAAATGCGTGAAAAGTGTTACTTCTTTTGGGAGGATTCAATGAATACCCCAACAAAAGCACGCTACTAGTATTCATTTATTCATCTATTAATTTAATAACTTTAAATTCATTTCTATGTAGATGCTATGAGTATATATTGTTATGTGGACAGACATATTTGTCCTATATTGGTACTCTATGTACTACCCATAATCAAAATGTAGCACACTAATAATAAAATGTAGAGTCAACTTAATGGGCGTCTGAAGTTACGCGGTTTCTTCCACAATTAGTCTTTTTAAAATTAGTGCCTGGTAAAGTTATACTACTCAACTGCCTATCTAAATGATAGACTGCTCCATGAGGTAGTTGTCATGGGTTTTAATTGGCACTGTCTTTACTTTAATTATTAAGTTTATATATGCTAAAACATCTCTCCTTAAATATAATGTCATGTAATTGTATACTCTTTTTCCTAATTACATTTTACAATTCTAAGACATCATTATATTATTTAATTTTAGTATACTTGAGAAGTTAATAATGACCTCAGGTTAGAGGTATTGAAATTAATATTTAGAAGAAGGAAAGTAATCTGTCCAATGCCATACTTCAGATTAGTGATAACTGAAAAGTACAAGTGCATCTGATTTCAAATTATCGTCCTTCATCACAGGGGTAACCACCAGAAAGTCCTAGATGCCAGGAAATCAAGAGAATTCCAGGACCCAATGGGGATGACGTTATCTGAAATACCCAATAAAGAGGAGGGAGAACCTGTAGAGACCATATCAACAAGTTATGCAAGGCCCCCGTGAAAATAGGGCCACCCATTCATCTCCCAATTTTTAACCCAGAATTGTTCCTGTCTAAAAGAAATACAAGGACAAAGAGTGGAGCAGAGACCGAAGAAAGGCCATTCAGAGACTGCTCCACCTGGGGATCCATGCCATATGTAGACACCAAACCCAATCACTATTGCTGATGCCAAGAACTGCTTCCTGACAGGTGCCTGATATAGCTGTCTCCTGAGAAGCTGTGACAGAACCTGACCAATACAGATACTGATGCTTGCAGCCAACCATCAGACTGAGCACAGGGACCCCAATACAGGAGTTAGGGCAAGGACTGGAGGATGTAAAGGGGTTTGCAACCCCATAGGAAGAACAAGATTATCAACCAGCCAGACACTCCAGAGCTCCCAGGGACTAAATAACTAACAAAAAATGACCCATGGCTCCAGCTGCATATGTAGCAGAGGAAGGCCTTATCTGGTACCAACGGGAAGGGAGGCCTCTGGTCCTGTGGAAGCTGATGCTCCAGTGTAGGGGAATAATATGGCGGTGAGGTGGGAGTGGGTAGGTGTGTGGGGGAGCACCCTCATAGAAGCAGTTGGAGAGGGAATGGGATAGGGGGTTGTGGAGGGAAAACCTGGAAAGGGGATAACAGTTGAAATTTGAAGAAATAAAATATCCAATAAAAATTTTAAATAATGAAATTATATAAGGGTTCATAAAAGGAAGAGCTCTAAATGAAATGAATTTGTGGGACAAAAACAAACAAACAAAAACAAAACAAAGCAAAAAAACCTCTTCAGCCTATTTGTTGGTCAAGTACAGGAAGAAACTGAAATAGGCAGCATAGTAGCTTCCAATATATCTGAAACATTAACAGATGGAATGATGCTGAATTTAGCATTTGACTATATAAATATTATTTGTCAAGGTAATTAGTGTTATATTATGTGGAATTTTAGCATCTGAAAGTACATTTTTCAAAACTGATTCTTAAATCTGTTTGAAAAATCATTTAAGTGGTTTAGTTGAAGAACAATTGTCTAATATATTTGGAAACCTGTGTACTCAGTATCAAGTAAGGAAAAAAGATTTGATAAATGTTCTACTTCTGAAAAAGTATAGTACATGTTATTATATTTTAGAAAATTAATTAAGAGAACAGTTAGTTAATATTTTAAAAATCTCAACCATTTATGAAAACAATTGTTTTTAAGGGTACAAAATAAATGTGTGTACATGTTTGTTTTATTCAAAAATCTACTAGTTGTTTATATATTTATAATGGAGAAGGAGTGATGAACAAAACCAATTTCTTAGGTAAATTATACTTCTCTAAATTCACATAGATATTCTAAAAGAAAAAATGCTAAGTATCCTTTGAATAATTTTGAGGGAGCAAAAATATCTTTAAAAACATAAATGAAATATAAACAAAATCACATTCATTTTCTGTATAGGAGATTTTCCAATTTTCATTCAGCTTTGTTTTTTAAAAATGCCTAATTTATGAATACAAAACAATTATAGCTTCAGTTTAAAAATCATTATTTCCTCATCCTTATTGAAAATCACAAAAACGTGAGGCTGCAAATGAGTAAATTATGAAGGGTACTCTATACCGTTGGTTGATGGAATTGGCTCTTATTAAACAAATCCATGAGGATATTTCCCTCTGCACTTTCTTGCCTGCTGCATCAACTTTCTCAGTTGCTTCCCCTTTTCTGCCCTTTCCCAAATCAATTCATTTCTATGCAAATGCCTGCATCCCTGTATGGAGGAAGTGTGATAAGAAACTAGACTTTTTCTATAGACAGGCTGCTTATTGAGTAATACATCCATCGTTTCTTCAAACAGAAAATCTATGACTACTACTATTTATTCATTAGAGTGGTGTTTTCCCACCCGAGGCAAGGACAGTATTTTAATTTTGCTCGAGAGCTACCAGGCACATCTCTACTCTGCTGTGTCATAGGCAGCAGCCCCACTCTGCATATATGTTCCTGGAGCAATATCATTTTAGAGCCCTCCAAATATTCTTTTCTCGCTGGATGTCATTCATCTTGCATATTTCCAGATTTATCCAGTCTCACTTGTCTTTGTGAAAGTTTCATCTTAGTGGCTTTTGCAAGCCACTTTTCTTCCATTAATCTGTGTTATACAAATGATGAGCTAAATTGTTCACTTTCCTTTAAATTATTTGATAAATAATGTGCTGATAAAGTATTTGAACACAAACAATACTTCTAATTTTCTCTCTGTTCTCAACATCAACTGCCACATGATCATCCCAAGGAGATATCCATTAAGGATACAATGAATCAGAATCATTATAGTTACTAAGAAAGATAAATTATAGTGGATGTAAGTTGCTTTCGTGAAAGGAAAAAAGCCAAGATAAAATAATAAAGACCTGTTAAACTTGTGAAGTTATGCTGTCTCATAGATTTATGCCTTCAAAGACTGTCAGAGTTTCTGTTTGGATAGTGTTATTATGAGTTTTATATGTCTGCTCAGACTGTTTTTCTTCTGAGTTAGTCTAGGGACATGATTAACATAAGATTAATATCTGAATCTGAGGTCTCAGTAAAGCAATTGACCCTCTCCAACTATGATGGGCATCATCTGATCCACTGAAGCCTGCATAGGATACAGCAAGACATGCATCTTTTTATCTTGCCTCACTACTAGAGCAAGGACACCTCATCTCTTTCTGGTCCTTGCACTGAATTACATCATAGAGTCCCTATTTCTAAGAATTCCAGATAACAAACTAACTTCTATCACTTGTTTTTCAGAAAATCAAGTTCATAGGTGATATGTTGTGGACTCAGTCTATACAATTGAATAAATTATGCTCTCAAGATCAAGAAGTATATGTTTTATCCGGTTTATTGTTTCTATGCATTTAATACAAGCATTACATTTGAAGTACTGAAGGTTTACAAGTATGAGACTTAATTACTGAGATGTATTGCACTTCAATCTCAGTTTTCACTCTTTGGAAACAGCCTTATGTTGGTTTAGCTGTGCATTTCTTATTCATGTTTTATTTCTCCTTTCAAATTCTATTATATATAGTCAATGCTATTTTCAAATGAACTAAATTACTTGGTTTTGATGGATAGATTGATTAACAGAAACATACAATTTAATTTTTAGTGTTAATCTTAAAATTTCAAAATATAGTACACTCAACTGCTATTCTGTTAAGTTTATTTCAAAAAATGTTTTACCACTAGTACAAAAGAATGCAACATTGAATGTATGTATGTTATAGCATCGACTCAAAAAGAAGACTGTAAAAAGTCCACAAACTAATTCTTGTTTTTTCACAATTTGCTTATTATTTTACAAATATTTTGCCTTTCACATACGTACTAGTACCAGTATGTTTGTTGTGTGTGGTTGCCAAAAAAGGGCATTGTGAACCACAATGTGGGTGCTGGGAACCACAAATGTTTTGACTGCTGAGCAATTGCTTCAGTCCCTGTTGGGAGCCGACATTTAGCAGAAAGCAGCTATCAGCTTTGCAGCCATCTCAAGCCATATACCCTGACGTGAGATTTGTTTTTCAACAGCCTACAACAGCTGAAGCACACTCTGATATCCAACATATTTTGTTTTGCTGTTTACTGCCCCCAGCTGCAAGGCACACGCACGTGGTATCCATGCCTGCAAGGCATCCACGTGCTATCCATGCTATAGATGCCTGTAAGGCTTACGTCATATCCACACCTGCAAGGCACGTGGTAAAAGCATATAAATACCCCAGATTTCCCTTCAATAAATGAAACTTGATCAGAACCTCTGTCTTGTCTCCATTCTTCACGTCTCTTCCCCTTTATCCTCTCTCTCTCTCTCTCTCTCTCTCTCTCTCTCTCTCTCTCTCTCTGTCTCTCTCTCTCTCTCTATCTCTCTCTCTCAACCCTGACCCACAGACTGGAGCGGCAGCTTGGGCCGGGAAACAGTGGCCACCAAGCATGGAGTGGAGAGGGCCGCAACAAGTCCCCACAACCTGATTCTTCAAATATTCTAATTAAAGTATGAAGCACTTTGGTGCATCTCTGACCTGTTTCCATGATCTCTGCCTCCCACTCAACCTAGTAGCCACTTCTGTCAATGCTGTTTTGTCTTAAGGATTCAAAAATGAAAGTTTCCCTTTTTCTAGCTATTACCCTCTTGAAATTAGGTCTCACTGCTGAAGAATTATCATTCATTAATGAAAACTTGTCATGCTATCACTCATCCCTCAGGGCCTTGTGAATAGAAATATTTCAGAGAATTAAACAAAACCTCTTGAACATAATACTCTTCACTTAGTATAATTAGATATAAGCTGAAAAGTATTTCTGTAAAAACATGAGATGATAAAAGGTGAAAATTATTAGCAATGAGATTCACTTTATTGTTTAAGTTACTCTGTATAAGAAAAAGAAAGCTTGCAATCTTACCAACAGCGGAGGAGTGTTCCTTTCCACATCCTCACCAGCATCTGCTGTCACCTGAGTTTTTGATCTTAACCTGGTGTAAGGTGGAATCTCAGGGTAGTTTTGATTTGCTTTTCTTTGATGACCAAGGCTGTTGAACATTTCCTTAGATGCTTCTCGGCCATTCCAGATTCCTCAGTTAAAAATTCTTTGTTGAGTTCTGTACCCCATTTTTAATAGGATTATTTGGTTCGCTGGAGTCTAACTTTTGAGTTCTTTATATATATTGGGTATTAGCCCTCCATCAGATATAGTGTTGGTAAAGATTTTTTCCAAATACGTTAGTTGCCATTTTGTCCTATTAATAGTGTCCTTTGCCTTACAGACTCTTTGCAGTTTTACAAGGTCTCACTTGTCAATTCTTGATCTTAGAGCGTAAGCCATTGGTATTTTCTTCAGGAAATATTCCCCTGTGCTGAAGTGTTCAAGGCTCTTTCACATTTTCTTTTCTATTAGATTTACTGTATCATGGACATCCTTGATCCACTTGGACTTGAGCTTTGTACAGGGAGATACAACCACTCTGGAAATCAGTGTGATGGTTCCTCTGAAAATTGGACTTAGTAATACATGAGGACCCAGCTATACCACTCCTGGGCATATACCCAAAAGATGCTCCAACATATAAAAAGGACACATGCTCCAGTATGTTCATAGCAGCCTTATTTATAATAGCCTGAAGCTGGAAACAACCCAGGTGTCTTTCAACAGAGGAATGAATACAGAAAATGTGGGTCATTTACATAATGGGGTACTACTCAGCTATTAAAAAAAAATGAATTCATGAAATTCTCAGGCAAATGAATGGAACTAGAAAATATCACCCTGAGTGAGGTAACCCAATCACAAAAGAACATATATGGTATGTACTCACTTATAAGTGGATATTAGAAAAAAAAGCTCAGAATACCCACATTACAACTCACAGATCAAGAACAAGGAAGACCAAATTGTAGATGCTTTAGTCCTTCTTAGAAGGGGGAACAAAATAATCATGGGAGGTACAAGGACAGATGGGTTTGGGAGGGAGTGAGGAGGCAGAGGGAAAAGGGGACAAGAGCATGTGTTTTAGGAGAATGGGGAGATTTACAGAGGGTCAGGAAATTGAACAGAAGTGTGTAACAGTGTGTGTGGGGGGGTGGGGAAATGGGAATAGCCACCAGGAAGTCCCAGATGCTAGGTAAGCAAGAGGCTCCCAGTATCCAACAGGGATGACATTAGCTGAAATAACCAACAAAGGGGAGATAAAACCTGTAGAGACCATATACAGAAGTTAGGCATGGCCCTTGATTGAGGGATGGGGCCACACACCCATTTCAAAATTTTAACCCAGAAGTGCTCCTGTCTAAAGGAAATACAGGGGAAAAGAGTGGAGCAGAGAGTGAAGGAAAAGACAATCAGAGGCTGCCCCACCTGGAGAACTATCCCATATGCAGCCACCAAACCCAGTCACTATTGCTGATGTCATGAAGTGCTTGCTTACAGGTGACTGATATAGCTGTCTCCTGACAGGCTCTGCCAGAGCTTGACCAATACAGATGTAGATGCTTGCAGCCAACCATCGACCTACACACGGGACCCCAATGGAGGAGTTAGAGGAAGGACTGAAGGAGCAGAAGTGGTTTATAACCCCATAGGAAGAACAAAAATATGAACCAGCTAGATCCCTCAGAGCTCCCAAGGACTGAACCACCCACCAAAGGGTACACATGGAGGGAACTATGACTCCAGCTGCATATGTTGATTACCTTATCTGGCATCACTGAAGGGGAGGCCTTTGGTCTTGTGAAAGCTTGATGCCCCTGCATAGGGGGATGCTTGGGTAGTAAGATGGGAGTGCATGTGTAGGTTGGTGAGAGAATACCCTTATAGAAGCAGGGAAAGAAAGGATGAGATAGGGGGTTTTCAAATGGGAAACCAGGAAGGAGATAACATTTGAAATGTAAACAAATAGAATAACCAACTAAAAATAAAATAATACAGGAAAAAACTAAGAAAAATAGGAAATGAAAGCAAAAGTATTACATTTTTGTTTTCACCAACTGACAGTGGCAAGCTTTCTCAATCTTGCAAATTTCTTACTCTTTTAAAACCTGTTTGAAACCATTTCCTGAATGAAAGTGAAATTGCTAAATTATATTATCTATCAAAAACTAGAAAACTCAAAATGTTTATTTTAATCCTAGAATTTGGGAGGAAGAAGTGTAGAGGAATTTTAATCCAGCAACATGGCTACTGTGGTAAGGAACCACATCCAAATATCTAAATCTGTGTGATCCTGCTGGAATACACATAGACCTGTAACACCCACCTTTAATCCCAATGATATCTAATTGAGGAAGGGCAAAGTGATGAATCAGAGAAAGGTTTGACAGAATTAGTCAGATATAGGATACTCCTAACTCTACTGAAAATAGACAGAAAAGAAAGTCTACTTAAGACCAGTGCAGGGAGAGGGTTGAAGCTGAGTTTAGTTGAGTTTGATATAGTTCTGTTTAGTGAGACTTAATTCTGTGTAGTTCCATTGAATATGGTTGAGTTCAGTTGAGTTCATGCCATTCTGTTCTGTTCCATTCAGTTTGTCCAGTCAGTGCAGTAAGTGTAGTAAGTGCAGTTCAATTCTTGGAGTTTACCTGCAGTTTTTTTTTAAGCAGAGCAACTCATTGGGAGGCAGAGAGAAACCAGTTTGAACCAGTCAGCTTGGACAGGAGTTTGAGCCAGAACAACTAAGTTCAACCAGCAAGCTAGAGTTCAGAAATAGCTAGAAACTTTGAGTTTATCCAGCAATTTCAGAGGCTGAAAAACTTTAGGCCTAGGTTAGTAGACAGAGGTTAGAATCTGAAGCCTTCAAGGTCTGAGCTAGCAGAAGACTAAATTGTATGGAGGCTAGAAGCTTCCAGGAAAAGGCAACCAGATAGTTAGATAGAAACATGCTGGACTCAGCTCTAACCATGTATTTATAAAGCTTGAGTATGACTCTGATACTATCCCTTCATCTTAGGAAATAAAAGTGAGATTTATATCAAGGCAGGTAGACCTCTGTGCGTTCAAGGCCAACATGGTCTACAAAGAGAGTTCCTAGAGAGCCAGGGCTGTTACATAGGGAAAGCCTTTTTCAAAAAGATAAGACAAGACAAGACAAGACAAGGCTTACTAAATGATACTTAAAATCTTAAAACATACTCATGTGTAAAGGAGGCTAAATGAAGCTATATATATATATATATATATATATATATATATATAACATATATGTTATACATATATATAACATATATATATATATATGTTGTTATACATAGTTATAATATATATATATATATATAGTTTTTTAACCTGGCATTCATTTGGATTAGATTTAAGACTTGAAACAAGAAAGTTGCTTCTACCACTAAAATAAAAATAAATAAATAAAATTACAAGAACACAGTTCTAGTCACCTGGTATGGTAGAAATTACTCTTTCATTGTTCTATTTATTGCCCAGGTATGAGTAGATAGAGGTAGGCCATCAGCCTGTTGCATATCTGAGTGTACTCCCATGGACTAAAGATGTCTGATGGCCAATCAATGCTGGAGAGTCCCATTAGGGACCGCTCCACTCTTGAGAAAAACTGTTCTGAGACCTTGAGATTGCCTAAGGATCTGTGGATTTTATGCTTCAGTTTTCCTTGTTCAGTATTTTATTCTTGCCTATCCTTACAGCTCCCTAACAAACATTATTAGGCTAAACTATCTCTTAGCATTAGTTCTTTCCAGTGCAACCCAATCTGAAACACTGTGGTTCAGAGACCCTTGGGATTCTCCAAGTTTATACATAAGTTTTATTTTATAAGTGGATAAGATTTTTTTTTTTTTTTTTTGCTGGTCAGATTTTACATCCCAAAACTTAACCATCATTCTTTAGGTTGTTGAAGACCAACTGATTACCTGTAAAAGCTGAATTAATCTTGGTTTTGTCCTTTGAATTGATTCTGACAAGTTCAGCACAACAACTAACGTACACCTATCAACGATTCAACGCCTATCACATTCTGAATGGGCAAAAAATAAAACTAAATCAATGAATGTTTGAAAGGCAAAAACACAGTCTTCTAAGGTAAAAAGATAAATGACTAATCTATGAACCTTGAAAAAGAGATGACTAAGCTTTGTGGCTTGGAGACTGCTCCCGGCCATCCCTTTTATTTTTATAATTTTTTTAAAAGAACACATGAAAACACACCAAGGTTAAGATACCAGGTGGAAAAAAAAAATGTTTTTGAAGATTGTGAGGCACTTTTGAAGTTGAGGGCATGATTTCTTGCCTCAAGCCCTGCTGAATCTGTTTTTCTTTCCTTTTTTTTTTTTTTTTTCCTTTTTTTTTTTTTTTTTCGTTCATAAAGAAAGTGTCTCAGGATATTTCACAGTATGAGGGTAGACAGCCTCCTCTCTTGACAGGTCATTATTGCATATCATGCTGGGATGGAGTGCTGGACTGGAGAGTGGCTGCTCTCCTGGCCTCTTCTGTAAATGCATGTGGGATTCAAGCATTGGAATCTTAAATGTGCACAAGAGCTCAAAGGGTACCTGATTGATTTGCACTACAGCACAGGGCTAACACAAGAATTGCAGTAAGTTCAGCAGGATTGCACTCAGAGCTCTGGGGAAAAAGTCACCTTGCATTAAGTTCACCACTATGTGGTTATCACCACCCACTGAACGTTTTTATGACTGGATGTTAGGTGAGTTTTGTTTGTCCTTTGAAACTTGTAGTTAAAAGCAATTTCTTGAAAAGGAAAAGCGAAACTGCAAAAGAATGTATCTAGCAAGTTCTGAATTTAAAAAGGAATTAAAATCTGAATTAAAAAAAATGAAACCATAGAGACATATATGCTGTGTTTCTAATTAGTTTCCAGCCTTCTAAGTGGAATTATGTAGGATGACAGAATGTGTTTGATAAAGCTCCTTTCTGCGTTCAGTCATTACATACTACATATGAATGGTTTTACTTTGTATAGGAAGAAGTCTCTAGGGGGAAACTTCTGCTTTCTAATGAAGACCATATTTTAATTAGTTTTCATTAAACTATGTTCACTGCACAGAGACAGAGACAGTTTGTAAAATGCAGAGAAATCTGATGAGCTAAATGATAATCATTAGAAGACTATCATACATTACACAGAGTACAACATTACATTGTTGTTAATGTACTAGGTACTCATGGAGTTCAAATCCACCATCTTGAGATAACAAATAAATTTCAGTTATTGAAAGATAATAATCATTTTGACTCATTCCTCCCAGTAAATGTATCTTTTTCAGATTTAACGCATGCTGATTTGTTTATTTAACAAATAATAAATACAGAAAAACAAAGATAGCTGGTGCTAAGAACATCCTTAAATCACATCTAGCTCACAGCACATAAATAATCCTAAGAGCGTTCATGGAAAATGATCAGTCAAAGATGGCTGATGCACATTCAAACTCAAAGACTGACAGAATACGCAAAGTCTGTTTAAGTTCAAACCAGGTAAAGTCTCAGCATGGTGAAGGACCCATAAGTCCCACCTTTAATCAAAAAGCTATCTGCAACTAAAACCTATCAGCAGAGGAAAAATCAATTTTCTTCAATGTCTCTGGGTACATTATACACATTTCACTGTAGGCTCCATGCCCCAGTGTAGTTGGTCAACAGAAAATGGAGTACATGACTTTTTGTTACTGAACTTTCTGTTTTGGTTTGATGTGGTACTTTTTTTTTTTTTTGCCTTAATATATATATATATATTAGAGTCTTTTTTTGAGCAGAGAGAAAACACGAAGTTTGGCAGGCTAGAAGTGAGGGAGGAAAAGGTAGTGGTATACGGTGGGCAAAGAATGTGATAAAAATATATTGTATATAAAATATTTAATGTAGTGTTTTTAAATAAGCACCCAAGTATACAATGAAATACTTCAAGCATATTTTACTTTATTTTAATCATAACTTAAATTTATTCGAATCTTTTGGTGTAATTTCATATGCCAGTTACATTACCTATCAAATCTAGATATAATCCAAAATGTTCTGGTAAAGACAGTTATGAATAGAAGCAGTGGACTCCTGAGCTTTAAAAGTGATGCCCAAACTGTGCTCTACTGCAAATGGCAAGGAGCTTTGTTCCTAATATAGAAGAGGATTTTCTGGGATTTTTAGTGTTTGATTTTGGTTTTTGCCCTAAAGGGTACTTTTATTTACAGAAAGAATAATCAGAGGTTTTCTTAATCCTTTAAAAATATCAACAAATTAAATTTATAATTACAGAAACACTGCTTAACTGTTTGTAAGTTCCAACCTTATTCTAAGTAGATGTCTGACCCAATACAAATTTATTTTCAAGAACTTTCAATAATTTTTGGCCTTATGTATAAATTTAGTTACAGCTTTCACTGACAAACATGAATCCATTAGATTAAGTATCTTACTTTTTTTTATTTAATTCAAAACATTTCTAGGATTGAAATGTTCTTTTCTCTCTTCTTTCCAGTGAACAATAAATACATATTAGCCATCAAAGTTGAAAGGCTTACTTTCCAAATCTTTTTATTATATACTAAAAGGCCAAATGATTGTCCTGGGTTTACATATATAACACCTCCAATAGGTTTTCTACCCATTCTGATTAGATTTCATATTCATTTCATCTATGCATGAGTGAACACACTGAGTGCTATAGACTAAGTAAGATTAAGTAAGTTTTTTTTGCTTTTCTTTTTGTTTTTTTGGGGGGCGGAGAGTTGGCTTATTTTTTGGTTTTTTTTTTTTTGGGTTTTTTGGTGTTTTGTTTTGTTTTGTTTTGTTTTGTTTTGTTTTGTTTTGTTTTTCAAGACAGGGTTTCTCTGTGTAGCTCTGGCTGTCCTGGAACTCACTTTGTAGACCAGGTTGGCCTCGAACTCATAAATCTGCCTGCCTCTGCCTCCCAAGTGCTGGGATTAAAGGCATGCGCCACCACTGCCCGGCCTAAGTAAGTTTTTAAAATGTGAATAGACAGTATAGTTTTCCTTGTTTTTGTTTTTAACACTATCTGGCTCTTTTATATACTTAAGTAATTCTTGGACCAATATGAGATACTTCTTTATACACTATTAGTTGCAATAATCTCTCTTACAGGCCAACATTTCCTGTAGCTTATGTTGATTCTGTAGGAGAGTCATGTGAAAATGTCTGTCAGATGGTTTTCTCATGTTTGAATACACATGTTTTAATGTGGCTTATTTATAAGAAGAAAGTTGCTCACATAGAAAATAACATTTTTTTTTCAGCTAGGAACTGAGATTACTGGTTGGGGTGACTAAAGTTTGGGAACGTTTTAATATTACAGATATATAATTATGCAGAACAGTGAGAGCATCTGAGAACATCTCAAGTTGCAAAACTTTTTATAGTCGTGGAGAATGCCGTCTTACTGTTTATGTCTTCTACCAGAGCATGGGTTCTCCTTTGTATATTGTACAGAGAAATGGTCCTCACAAACATTTTTTTGTTCTTCCTATTTTCTCTCTTGAAGCATACGGTTTTTTGTTTGTTGGTTTGTTTGTTTTATATCTCATTTTTCCATTTTTGATGGAAGACAAAAAAGTGTTTTTCTTCCTCCAGGAAACAAACAATCCAGAATCAATGGAAAATAACAACTGACAGCCTTACTTAGGATCTGTTCTTGCCTGGGAAGTCCGAAGTCCCTTTAAAGAATACCCACTCACCCCAAAACTGTCTTCACTCTGCATAAAGGACTAGGGTACAACATTGCTTAAAATTTGGACTTTCAGGTGAAAATGGCCTACTCTGAATTATATTATTTCAAATAGTTAAAAATCAAAAAACCCAAACACATCCATTAAATTTATTCAAGCCTCCAGCATCTAGTTTGCCATTGAATGCCCTTTAATTTAATGTGCTTTACGTGTCTAACAGAATCCATCTCAATGCCAGAAGGGCCTACCTGCTTTTTGAAAAGTTCCCTTGAAATCACTCCTGTAAGTTGAGGTTGCAGTTTCTTTGCTGTCTCTGTTAAAACTACAGTTTGCACCTTTTCTCAGCTAGCTCTGTATTTCAGGCTAAAAGAAAAAGTCTTTTTTTTTTCTAAATCTATTGTGAATAATTATAATGTTCTCCATTCATTATCTAATTTTCTCATTTTCCTTTTTTGCTTCCTCAGTTGTCGGGATCATTGCCACCTCTGTTGGGAAGAGTTTCCCTCATTGACATGGGATTCCTTTTCTCTTTTTCTCTATACTTGCAGCAGTCTCTATAGTACTCCAACTACAGCAAATTGTCATTAATAAAGATGTCTGTGTTAGCCTACTGAATAAGGGAGGCCTAGGAGTAAGTGAGGCCCACATTGATCTAACCACAGTGTGGACATTTCAAATATTGGCATAGTAAATCTACATAAAATCTTGGATAGACAGATGATCAAGAAAACTATAATGTGAATATATTTGAGTGGTTAGGTATGCAGCAAGAATTAGTTGACTATAAATAGTTATTTTTCCTTTTTAGAATTCTATCTATGTGTTAAGGGATTATTTGAGATCACTGGATTTTGGACATTGGAACAGTATTTGAGGTTTTCTAATGCTGTGATAAATCATCAAAATCCAAATCAACTTGGGAAAAAAAAGAGATAATTTATCAATACATCATCTATTGAGTCTTTCATGAAGGGAAGTCAGGGCATGAACTCAGTGCAGGAACCAGAAATCAGGAACTGATACAGAGATCATGGAGGAGTGTATCTTTCTGGTGATTGATCCTCATGGGTTGTTCAGTCTGTTTTTCCTATAGGACCAAGGACAACAAATTGAAATATAGTACAGCCCACATTGAACATGGTCCTGTACCATCAATCATTAATCAAGAAATTTCTCCATAGGTTTCTTGGGGATATTTCTCAATTATATTTTGTTCTTTAAAGGAATCTAGCTTGTGTCATGTTGACATAAAATTAACCAACATAAGCACTAAAATAAGTCTAATTTAATAAAAATAAAATTGCTTCAATTAATAGTTTTGCCTAAAACTGCTTGATAAGAATAAATATGGGTACATTTTGATTACATTCTTAAGTGTTCAAGGAAGTCTTGCCACTATTGCTTATTGATCTGAAAGAAACATTTGTGATAAAAGAAGAAATTTCACTGTCATCAAGTACGCACATGCAAGGAGTTGCATTGAATGTATATCTTTAACATTGCAAAATTAAGTAATAAGTAAGATACACATACATGTTTGTGAGGCCCAGAGTGGATTATGACTTTTATTAGGAAATGCCTGTGGTATCGAAGGCAATCAGATGAGCCAAATGGCACTGGGTCATCAGTGATCAGGAACATGACAAGGCAAAGTAGGCTCTGCGCTTTAGGAGAGATCTATAAATGGAAAATCAAAAGTAGAAATCTTGACAGAAATGACATCTAGAAGGGAAGCGAGACTGGCCTTATCATGGGAGAAAATTTTCAGATACGTAGGTTCTCAAAAATGAAAGAAGACAGTCTCTGTAGGAGCAGAAGACAATGTCAAATGGCCTGGTGTTAAGGCATTAATGATAAAACATTAATGTCCACTCAATTTGGCAACAGAAAGTAAGTTTGATTTCAGAAACTTCACAATGGGGAGAAGTAACAGCTATATTTATTGTAGAAAGGAACAAACTCTTTGAAAAGATGTTTTCTTCAAAATTTCCTGTAATTAGAGATGTTGGGCCTATTTGGTTTCCTGGTATTTTTTTAATGTTTGCATCCATGTGTTATTGTTAGAGCATTTATTTTCTCTAGTTTTCTTGTGGTTTTGTATCCTGCAAGTTTGCTAAATTTTATTAATTCTCATAGTTTCTGATAGTCTTTAGAATTATTTTCAAATAAAACTGATTCATATATGTATATATAAATATATAGCATCATATATCCATAAGCATAATTTTATTTTTACTTATCTATTTTTATGCATTAAAAAATATACCCAGTAAACTTTATAATCCTGTGATGAATACAGATACCAAGAGTGATCATAGCGTATCATTAGCTGTGGTATGTTCACTTGTAATAGCTTTAAACACCAGCATGTCACAGCAAATTTTGCTAGTACTTAGGCTGAATGTAAAGCTTAAGTGTCCCTAAATCACTACAGGATTACCACTTAATCAAAAATATTATGTACTTTTTAATCCATAATTTGAATGAACCATTTAGTTATTTTCTTATTTCCTTCTCCAAATCCACAGGAAATGTCATAAACAAGGCATAAGAAAAACAGACAGGAGGAAATAGGCAATTGCAGCTTACCTAGACGGAAACCAAAGCTGTGCTCTGGGAAAGGCCATGGAGTATGACATTAATACCAGGTGAGTGGTGATACTAACTGGGCAAGGAATTTCTTACATACTTTTACTACAAAATCATGTATGTTCTCTTTCTGAGATACTTAAAATAGAATATCATCCTTTAAGCATTAATGTATGCTAGGTGTCTAATTTTCAAAACCTCCACATCCTTAAGCAGCATAAAACAGCATGCATGCATGATACCAAAATGTTCATTGCTCAGGAATCTGTGCAAAATTCAGTGGGTTTTCTCACCTGCCTGTAAGGCAGATAGTAGACATTCATATAATCTTACCTGAGATTAACTGTAAACCTGAGTTTTCCAATATAACAATGAAGACTAAATAACTGTCATTTGTGCCAATACAAAGTTGTGAGTCTATAAAATACTCCTATATGTGTAAACCAGTATAATTGCTTGTAATTAGTAATGATAATGTAAACAATCTTGTTCCAAACATCCACTAACTTTCTGAATTTATGTTTCTTTTCTTCATCATGTGCTAAACTGCTAAATTTTTGCTTCTGTATTTTATCTAAAACTCACATTCTGATATTCCCTGAAACTATTCAAAGCTCAGAATTTTTCATTCTGGGAAAACAATTGACATTATACTTATGTCATTGCTTTATTTTTCCCCCCTTCTTTCTATCTAGTTTTCTCTTTTCTCTATTTAGACTCATTTCTTCTCTGGTTACGTCTGCAGCCTCACATTGCAAGCATCAAAACGTCAATAAAGTTTCAATGCAGTCATCTGTTCATCTATTTTAGTCATGCCGCTCATGAAGCAAGCAGTGCATTCCTGTGCAATAGCTTTGCGCTGGGAACTATAAGCCAGGTGTCTGGGCTCTCAATGCTGCCAGAACAAATTCTGTTTAATTTTCTTTTTAACTTTGCTTTAGTTTAGCTTGTTCTAGCCATGTTGAACAGCAGGAGTGAAATGTTACTTTTGAAAGAATGGAGAAGAGGAGGCATAGCCTGTTTATTTATATATAAACCGAACTGCCCCTCTACAGGCAGCTGACCAAGGTGATTGCCCACAGGAAGACACTAAGAAGTGATGGGTATTACTGTGCTCAGCACAGCAGGATACATTTAGCCCTTTAGATAGAAGTTACTGGGAATTTTGCAATGGATAGTCTCAGAAAGTGTGGTTCTGAAAGCAGAACAAAAGCTTATGTCACAAGTAATGAGAAGGTCTCACAATGTCATACACCTAAATGCTAAAATCCAACAAGAGCAACTCCAACTTTTGAAACCTCAAATTCCTTTTAGAAATTTTTCACAGAGCAAAAATATTCCCTTGGAAACTAAACATACTTTAATTTCACTGAAAATCTTTTTCATTTAGTATTAGTGTGTCATATAACAACTTTGTGCATGTACACTTTAAGTATCTAAATTTGTTAATTTTGTAAATATCTGATATACCTCATTTATTTGAAGATATCTGATATACCTGATATGCCAGTGTTTTCTAAGACTTTCATTTATGTGCAAGTGTACTTGTGTGTTTGTGTCTGTGTATGACTACATGCATGTGAGTGCTCTCAGATGCAAGAGGAAGGCAACAAATTTCATGAACCTGGAGTTAAAACTGGCTGTAACCTTCTGACATAGGTACTGGGAACAAAATTCAATTCTTCACAATAGCAGTACCTATTTTTTAGTGCTAAGCCATCTCTTCAGTACCAAACATGAAGATTTAAAGATGATAATAATTATAAAACCAGAATAATATCTGTAAAAAGGAGTAATAGTTTGACTATTACAGAAAAATTCATTAAAATATTAAGATGGAAAAATAATTCATAAATAAATGTGTGTATTTACATGTAGGTGTTTTTCACTTTTGATGCTGTTTATGTATAGATGTTAAATATCTAATAAAAAATACATTTTTCTAAAATAGAGTAAGTTTCCAGCCAAAATAAACAAATAAATAAAAATAAAGTTTTTGGTTTGACTTTAGCAAGTTTGGGTCTGCTTCCTGACCACAAGTCACTCATATTTTCTTTTCTTCACAAAACTGTTTGCTTTTTTTTCATGTTTATATTTTATAGGGATTTTCATTTTCATGAAAAGAAAAGGTGCTTCAGGTCAGGCAGTGGTGGCCCACACCTTTAATCCCAGCACTTGGGAGGCAGAGGCAGGCGGATTTCTGAGTTGGAGTTGGAGGCCAGCCTGGTCTACAGAGTGAGTTCCAGGACAGCCTGAGCTATACAGAGAAATCCTGTCTCGAAAAACAAAAACAAACCAAAAAAACCCAACAACAACAAAAAAGATGCTTCATTAGGCCATTCTCCTTGGATTGCATCTTATTTTGCAGATTTATAATCTGCTTTTTACATGTTAGCTTCCTTCAAGCATTTAAAATTAATTTCAGCTAAACACACATTCAGGTTACATGTCAATAATTTTTTGAAAATGTCTAAAGTACTGCTGAAAATGGTGTCTGCATGGCCATATGCCTAAGGTCATGAGTGAGCAATACATGTTGAACAACAATACAGGCTCATCTGTGCCCTGAGTCAGATATTGCCAAGACAATTACAGAAATACATTTATACTTATAAAATGATAATGATAAATTTTTTAAAATCTACTTTAACTTATAGATTTATGGGTATTTTAATTCATCATTATCGTGTTACATTTGTCCAGTGCTTTCACAGTGATAATGTGCTTTATTCTGTACTTTTCTTTTCTGTCATGCTAGATACAACTCTCAGTTCCTTATCCTTGAAATACAAAAAGCCTTCTAATGTCATAACATAGATCACTTCCCCTTTGACCATTCAAATCCAGTTAAATTGTAATGATCACATTTTTTTTTCCACATCAAAAGGCTGCTTCAAGTATCAGGTGAGACATTTGACCTCTAGGCTCTTTGTAATATGGACTGATCTATAATTTCAAGCAATACAGCTCTCTTTTTGTTATTATTCTAAGATTTAAAAATAAATGTGTAATGAAGTTTTCATTGTTTCATCAGTAACTGGTATTCAGATGTAATCTTAACCATTGGGAGTAATAAAATATGTGGGTATTTGCCCAAGACTCTCAGTTTTCACAGTTTCATACATATACAGTGATAGATATCAAATATATTGTTTAAAGAAGCAAATTAAATAAATACATTACTTTAAATGGTTTTAATTTCATTGGACTGTCCTTCATGCAGATAGTTCTTGTTGGTTTGTTTGTTTGCTTGCTTACATCCCAAATGCTACTCCTCTCCCAGTGTCCCCCCATCCCCTCTTCTTTGAGAGGGTGCCCTCCCAGGTATTCCCCCACCATGGGGCATCAAGTCCCTTTCAGACTAGACACATCTTCTCCCACTGAGGTAAGAAAATGGAGCATGGTTTGGGAATGCATACCACAATCAGGCTTAAGAGAGAGCCTCTACGAAAGTTGTTAGGAGGCCCACATGGAGACTGAGCTGTTCATCTGCTACATAGTACCAAGGGCCTCGTTTTAGCCCATGTACGATCTTTGGTTAGTTGTTCAGTCTCTGGGAGCCCCCAAGGATCCAGGTGTGTTGACTTTGTTGGTTTTCCTGTGGAGTTCCTATCCCCTCCAGTTTTCTCAATCCTTTCCCCAACTCTTCCGTAAGACTCTCTGAACTCTGTCTAATATTTAGCCATTTGTTTCTGCACCTGTTCTGGTTAGTTGCTGGGTAGAACCTCTCAGTGGACAGCTATGCTAGGCTTCTGTCTGTAAGCATAACAGAGTATCATTAATATTGTCAGGGATTGGTACTTGGCCATGAGATGGGTATCTAATTGGGTTGGCTATTTGTTGGTCATTCCTTTAGTCTCTGCTCTATCTTTCTCCTGCACTTCTTTTAGACTGAAGAAATTTTGGGCTGATACTTTTGTGGGTGAGTTAGTGTTCTTATTTCTCCACTGGGGCTCCTGCCTGGCTATAAGAGGTAGTCTTTTCATTTTCTATGTCCCCACTGTTAGGCATCTTGGCAAAAGTTACCCACATTGACTTCTGTGAGCCTACACCATCTCAGGTTTCTGGGACATCTCAGGTTTCGAGAGATTCTCTCTACCTCCTCACCCTGGCCAGCTACAGATTTCCATTCATTCTTCTGACTTTCTGGGTCAGGCTCCTGTTTCTCCTGTTTTTATTACAAATAACTTTATTTATTTGTTCATTTGTTTGTTTATTTATTTATTTTCAAGTATTATTTATTTAAATTAAAATATAATTACATCATCCTTGCCTTCTATCTTCTCCTTTCAATAATTTCCATGGAAATCCTCATTCTTTTCAAGTTCAACTTTCCTTTTATTTAATGATTATATACACAAACACACAGTATCACACACATAATATATAACATGTATTCTATATATCTATATCTATTTCTATATCTATATCTAACCTGAAGAACTGCTTAGTCTATTTGGTGTTGCTCATATGTATATGACTTCAATGCTGACTCATGTAATATTGAAAAATCAACTGCTGGCTTTATTCCTCTGAAGAATAGTTCTTCTTTCAGCTGTCATAAGTTGCCTATAGTAATTATTATTTTGGTCCTGGTTATGATTCAGATCTGGAAGTTCTATAAAGGCCCTTGTGTTGAGCATTGGGTCCAGTATGGTAATATTGAGTGTTCTAAAAAATTCAAGAGGTGGAGCCTAATGGCAGCTCTTCAAGTCACTATGAGTATTCATAAAGGAGACTCAAGATTCCCAGACTCCTTGACTTCATTTTATTCCACTTCTCCCCATGAAATGTTCAGTTTTACTCTGCCTGTGTTTTCCATTGTAATGAGCTGTTTATCTGACACAGAAAAGCAACAGTGCTAATGACTCACAGAGTAGACCCTCTGAAGTCCTGAGCTTCTCATCATTTTTGCTGTATAAGCTGATCAGCGCATGTATTTGTTACAGTGCTAAAAAGCTGGATAACACAGTTGTTCTTCCTGCTGCTCTTAGTGAGATCATGACTGGTTGTCCACAGATTAGTCAGAAAATGTCAGCCAAACATATACTCCCACCATTTCAATATTTTTTATATTTATCTATTTCCTATTTTTATGAAAAATGATAAGCATTCATACATTGCTCAACTCTTGCTCCTTGAATCTCATTCTGGCTACAAAGACAGTTCTTCTGAATTATTCTAATTAATACTGACAATGCGGATGATTTTACTTTTAACAAATGCATCACATTGAGAAGATACGAAAACCGAATGCACCTTTTAAATGAATTATCTTCACTCCAGCCTTATTTTTCCCTTTTAGAAACCTTGAGTTCTCACATGCATTCATTTCTTTTGTTTAATTTTGTACATAGAAATTTACAACTTCTGATGTACCTCATAGCACCCACAGAACTACCTGTCTCTCAAAAACTAGCACCCATTAATTAATGTTTCCTGAGCAATAACAGATAACTTTAAAACCCTAAAACATTTAACAAAATTAAAAGATCTATTTTCTTTTTATTGCCTCACTAAAAATTGAACCAGATTACAACACTAATTACAACAGATGTGCTCTCTTGTTGGAATCAAATTGATTGAACTGCATAAGGAAATCAATCAAGGCATTGTAAATTATCAAAAACCAATCAGAGTTTGTCTAAAATAACATTCATTTAATTATGAATTACTATAGTATGACTTGTCTAAATATCTTCCTACTTAATGCTTTTAAATCAATTTTGTTGTGTATGTCACTAATTTACTCAATAAATATATTTGATTTCTATGATTCTTCAAGTTCTGTATTAAACTCATTTTTAGAACAATAGTCAAATAAGCAAATGTGTAAATCATGTGTGACCCAGTTGTTCAAGTCTGTGAGTACAAAGTCCTGCCTAGTCTACATGAGTTATAGGCCAGCCAATAGATATATAGTATGCCCCCCTCAAAATAATAGAAACAAAATCCAAAAATGAAAAAAAAAATAAACCGATCAAATGGTTGAACTAATAGAGCTCAAATGCTAATATAATATTGAATGCGATTAATGCTGTGAAATGAGTGAAACTAGAGTAGGTAGAAAGTTGAAGTTCCAAGAAGTAATTTATAATATATTTCAGCTGAGACAAGAAACAAATTATCAAATTAAGGCTCATTTAGAAAACAACATTTGGAGGAAATTGTGTTATGTAGTAGGAGTTGTATGATAAAATTACAGCCTCCACTATTCCTTTTTTGCCAACAATTGTTTTTACTATCTGTACCATGTTGTGACTTCATATTAATTATAAAATCATTCATTTTAGCTCTACGGAAATATCACTAGACCTTATAGGAATTTCATTACATCTGCAAGTTACTTTTGTAAGTTCGCTGACCTCACGATATGCTGATCCATGGACATGAGAAATCAAAATTCTTACTCTCCTGTTGCCATGGCAACAGTCCTTTTTTTTCTAGCAGCAATTAAGTGTAGAAAAGGTTTATTGTTGCTTACAGTATGAGGTGCTTCAATTCACTTCCACAGAGTGAAGACCGGAAAATAGAACACAACTGTAGATTTTTTTTTTTCTCTAATAACCTACCTTCATTGGGGAGTGGTCACCATCTAAAGGTTCCATAGTCTTTAAATCAGCATCACAGACAAGTGATTGATCATTAAAAACAAGAAGACAATTCTCAGTTATAACAGGAAGCTATTCTCAGTGTCTTCAATTTCTTTAGTTTGATGAGTTGTTTTATATAGGTCTTTCCCTTCCTTGGTAATATTTATTTCTAAGCACATTCATCATTCATTAACAGCTGATAGACAGCTGAGCGACCCACTTCCTCGTTGTCATGTAAGGAACAATAAAGAGCATGAGTGGGAATGCATGTGTAGGAGGATCCAGACTCCTTCGAGTGAGAATGCATGTGAAGGAGTATCCAGACTCCTTCGAGTATTCACTTTTATTGCATTTTATTTCTCTTCAAATCCTCTTAATGCTTCAGTTCTCCATTTTTGTTTCTGTTTCTTTTCTTTCATATAAATATCTGGCTGTCATTCATAAAGAAGCTATTTGTAAATATACATTCACATATATTTCCCCTGTGTTAAGTTAGTCACATAGTTGTAGTTCTAGTTCTTTGAATGTTATCGTAGAGTTATTTTGTTTTCTACAATCAGTGTTATTTAATAAAAATAAATAAAAATACATTAAATACCTTTTCAATAATTTGACAATTTCTGATAGCAGGTTTTTTTGTTTTTTTTTTAACACAATTGTGATTTCCTTAAGGGCAATTATATTGGCTTTCATACCAATATCTCTGCTATCTAGTGCCATCATTGACAGGTAATAGCTGTTAAATACAAATTTTTATACAACTGTTAAAAATCTTAGATCACCCAGCATGAGTCTTAGTATCAAATAAAACAAAATTCTAACACAAAATTTACCTTTCAGGGTTTGTCTTTCATTTTAGACAAGACCATCAAAGTAAAATTATATTTTAAACAAACCACACATCATATATATGTTGTTTCCTCTTTAGAATGTCATACATATTTGCACAATAAAGTATGTATTAGGTCCTTATGTTATAGTCAAGGGGCAGAAGGAATATGGAGGAAATAATGCACTAAATTCTGTGAGGGTGTTTAGAAATGAAAGAGGAATTATGGATTTTCTTCTGGATGGATAAAAATGTTCCAAAAAGGGAGGGCTCTTCAATGTATGCTGAGTCCATGAGTTATGACAGCTATCTCAGTGAGGTTTGTTATCTGGTACAATCTTTACAGCAAAAAAAATTGCAGTCATTCACTATAGGAAAGCCAATAATACTTTTAGATGTGTTTGGTACTTTCTTCAACCTGTAGAAAAATATGGATAATGGGAATCATGCCATCTAGAGACAAGAGCAATTTAAACTGAGCCCAATTCAGCATGAAAGCATTTAATTCAAAATCATCACATAATTTCTTTTTATTTAAGCTATTATTAAGAAATATTATCCTGCTTATCACATGTAAATTTTAAGCCTCAGCAGTATTGGCTTTGAAACATACAAAGCACTTCAGGGATTCTATTAAATTGGGCAAGAGTACCTGTTATAGAGAATTTGATAGTCCACTATACAGAAGGATTTACTCTTGATATATATTTGTTGGCAAATATATTGAGTAAAAATCCCCTGATATTGCAGGCAGTTGTACATTCCAAATTTTATTGGGTTCGTGAGCCTTATTTTTCTGTGTTTAACTTGTGATATCTTTCTATAAATAGAAATATCCAGATGTTAACAGCAAAACGGCATTTTCTGTTCATCTGATTACCCTGGACTTGTCACTGGTGCTCAGTTATGAGTGCTTTTGCTTTTTGATTACTTTTGCTTTCATTTTTCTGCCATTACACAATCATTCAGCAGAAAAGAAGCATAAGACTCAGTAACCGCAGACAACAACTTGGCTCTGATAAAACAGAAAGATCACAGAGGTAGACTAGATTGATTAGGTAAGTTGTAAAATTCTCTTCTCAAATTGATTGTCCTAATTTTATCTTTTAAATTTTTTTTTTTAAATTTTTACACTCCAGATTTTATTTCACCCCACCTTGTCCACCCTCCAACTGTTCCACATTCCATACCTCCTTCCCACCTTCTGTCTCCATGAGGATGTCCCCATCCCTACTCCCAACCCCACCCCACCCCCAACCTCTAAACTCCCTAAAGCCTCCAATCTCTTGAGGGTTAGGTGCATCATCTCTGATTGAACACAGACCTGTCAGTTCTTTGTTGTATATGTGTTGGGGGCCTCATATCAGCTGGTGTATGCTGCGTTTTTGGTGGTATAGTGTTTGAGAGATCTCAAGGTTTTAGATTGAGACTGCTGGTCCTCCTACAGGGTCACCCTCCTCCTCAGCTTCTTTCAGCCTTTCCCTAACTCAACCACAGGGCTCAGAAGCTTCTGTCCATTGGTTAGGTGCAAATATCTGCATCTGACTCTTTCATCTGCTTGTTGGGTCTTCTGGAGGGCAGTTAGGATAGGTCCCTCTTTGTGAGCACTCCATAGCCTCAGTAATAGTGTCAGGCCTTGGAACCTCCCCTTGAGCTGAATCCCACTTTGGGCCTGTCATTGGACCTGCTTTTCCTCAGGCTTTTCCCCATTTTTGTCCCTGCAGTTCTTTCAGGCAAGAAGAATTTTGGGTCAGAGTTCTGATTATTGAATGGCAACCCCATCACTCCACTTGATGCCCTGTCTTTCAACTGGAGATGGGCTACAATTTCCTTCTCCCTGCTGTAGAGTTTTTCAATTAAGGTCATTAGCTTTGAGTCTTCAGAGTCTCTCACCTTCCAGGCCTCTATTACATTCTGGAGGGTCCTCCAAACCTCCTACCTCCAAGGTTGCCTATTTGCATTCTTTCCACTGGCTCTTAGGGTTTCAGTCCTTTTCTCTCACCCAATACCAGGTCAGGTCCCCCCACCCACCCACTCCCACAGTACACTTTCCCTCCCAAGTCCCTCTCTTGCTCCCCACTTGTGATTCTTCTTTCTCCCAAGTGGGACTGAGGTGTCCTTACTTGGGCCCTTCAGCCTGTTGACCTTTTTGAGTTCTATGGATGGTATCTTGGATATTCTGTACTTTTCTTTCTTTCCTTCTTTTATTTTTCTTTTTCATTTTTTGGCTAATACTCACTTATTAGTGAGTACATACCATGAATGTCCTTTTGGTTCTGAGTTACCTCACTCAGGATATTTTCTAGTTTCATCCATTTAGGTACAAAACTCAGGATGTCCTCGTTCTTAATAGCTGGGTAGTATTTCATTGTGTAAATGAACCCCATTTTCTATATCCATTCTTCCACTGTGGGACATCTGGGTTGTTTCAGCTTCTAGCTATCACAAATAAGGCTGAAACACATGACCCTGTGGCATGGTGTGGCATCTTTTGGGAATATTCCTAAGAGCAGTATTGCTGGGTCTTCAGGTAGATCTATTTCCAATTTTCTGAGGAACCTCCAGATTGATTTCCAAAATGGTTGTACCAGGTTGCAATTGTACCAGCAATGAAGCAGTGTTCCTCTTTCTCTATATCCTCGCTGGCCCTCATGGTTTCAATACTTGTCACCTGAGGTTTTGATCTTAGCCATTTTGATTGGTATAAGGTGGGATGCCAGGGTCGTTTTGATTTCATTTCTTTGATCACTAAGGACTTTGAACCTTTCTTTAGGTGTTTCTCAGCCATTTGAGATTCTTCTGTTGTAAATTCTCCATTTAGTTCTATACCCCATTTTTTGATTGGGTTATTTGGTTTTTTGGTGGTTAGCTTCTTGAGTTCTTTATATATTTTAGATATTAGCCCTCTATCGGATGTAGGACTAGTGACTTTTTTTTTTTTCCCCAGTCCGTAGGATGCTGATTTGTCTTATTGACTATGTCCTTTGCCTTACAGAAGCTTTTCAGTATTTGTGCAGAGATAGAAATGTTGATCGGTGGAATAGAATTGAAGACCAAGAAACAAAACCACACACTTATGGACATTTGATCTTTGACAAAGAAGCCAAAAATATACAATGTAAAATACAAAGCATCTTCAATAAATGGTCCTGGTCTAACTGGCTGTCTGTATGTAGAAAAATGAAAATAGACCCATATTTGTTACTCAAGTCCAAGTGGATCAAGGACCTCAACATAAAACCAGATACATTGAATATAATAGGAGAGAAAGTGGGAAAGAGCCTTGAACACATCGTCACAGAAGGAAATTTTCTAAACAGAACTCCAATGGCTCATGCTCTAAGATCAAGAATTGATAAATGGAACCTAATTTTATCTTTAAAAGGTAGAGCAACTTAGCTAACTCTTATTACATGTTTAATATTGAGATTGGGAACAATATGTACAAGCATATGTATCTAACAGAAATTAATAATAATTTAAAAATAGACTATGATTATTTTTAACTCTGTTGCCTGTCTGTGGATCCTGTTTCCCTAACTGGGCTGCCTTGTCAGGCATCAGTGGGAAAAGGTGTGCCTAGTCATACAGTGACTTGATGTGCCAGGGTGTATTGGTACCAAGGGGAACCTTCCCTTCCTCAGAGGAGAAAGGAAGGTGGGAGGAATAGATGTGGTACTGTGTGTTGGGTGTGGGGGAAGGACTGGTAGGAGGTGGCTGCAATTGAATATAAAAGTGAATAAATTAAATTAATGGACAGAAAGAAAGGAAGAAAGAAAGAAAGAAAGAAAGAAAGAAAAGAAGAAAGAAAAGAAGAAAGAAACAAATAACCAAAGAAACAAACAAAGAAAGGAAGAGTAGTGTAGCATGACTGCTGCCTAGAACCAGGACCATAAAGACTAGATAGAGCCCACAGCCAAAAAGCAACCAAACCGTTAAATTACAAGAAAAACTGAAAAAGAAAAAAAAAAGAAAAGCCTATTTATAGCAGGAAGCATCTGGTATTTTACAATATAGAATCTTTATTCAAGATGAAGGGCCAGAGTTGTCAAAACTTAAAGCTGCTAACATTTCCAATTTAGTGATCATGGCATTAAAAATGGAATTTACTTAACCTTTGGTGTATCCTCGAACATATAGATTAAGTCCGCAGAAATGTCAGTGTCTGGCCCTCAGGAGAGAACACTATTCTCAGGGTGAAACAGTTATTGGAAAGAAAATGAAATAAAACATAGCATCACTGCATCATACTAAAATGAATGAAAGAAAGAAAGAAAAAGAAGAAAGAAAGAATTCTTGAATATTTAACTCCTGTTAAATTTGAGAAATATGTTTTCCATACAGCATTTCCAAGATTTATCTTCATAGTTAAATATTGAAGTACCATTTTTTTTTCTACCAACTTATGTTGCTTTTCACATTTCACTACTTATTCCCTTAGGAAAAAGGGGGGGGGGGATTGTGAACAGGGAATGTTTCCAGCAAAACAAGTAATATCAAAGATGTCTGTGAAAGTTGGAACTCAAATGTTTGCTATGGACTCAAAAAATGAATATATAATGAGGGCGACAGGATGTCAGAATGACCTACAATTGTGTATAGTTAAGTGAGCAGAGAGCAAGGATTTTTATCCTCTCAATGTTGTGCATTTTATAGCTTCCTTTTATTCAGGCAAAGGAAAGAACATTATTCTAGATTCTTGATAACTGACTAAGTCTCTCTGGCACACTGATTATTTAGGTTCAGTTCTAGATGGCTAAAAATGAATAAACATCTTTTCTCTTAAATGGTATGAGCTGTAGCTTCAAATTCATCAAACAAGAAACTAGCACTGAATTATTGGCTGCCTCATCTTTTATGTCTGTATACTATCCACTCTATCAAAAGCTTGTAAACTGTTGAAAAAAAAAAAAACAGAAACAGAACAACAACAACAAAAAACCATGATCTTCTTTCAGATTTTCAGGTGCTGCAATGGTATTAACACCATTCCAGCTTCCTTAAATGTAACCTGGTCCTCCTTTCTGCACCTTGGTTTAACAGCCACTGAATCTGGTTGATATTAGATCCCATGTTTCTCAGGGATTCACTGTCTGAAGTTTATTTGTTTGTTCCTGTTAGGAGTGTGTCGGTCTATGTACAAGAGATCTTTGGCCTGATCCAGTGGGAGGGTTCAAGGGAAGGGGAAAGAGCACAATCAGGGATGGGGAAGTGCTTACACCACCTCTACTGCTGCTGCTGCTGCTGCTGCTGCTGCTGCTGCTGCTGCTGCTGCTGCTGCTGCTGCTGCTGCTGCTATGATGCCACTGCCCTGGGAGCCCTTGTTCTTTTAAGATGCTGCACTGGCTGTGCTGAGCTGAGTCAAGCTGAGCCAAGCTGAGTCAGTGGAGGGCTGCCTAGCAAATGAGTGGAGTGCTTCTGATGTCCAAAGCTTCTGGAGAGCTGTGTTACTCTGTTACAGCTCTCCCTGGCAGTGCTACAACTCTTATGACAGATGCTTTCAGATGATGGAGTAATTCTCATATACTTTTATTCCTTCTGCATAGGATATTATATACAGTTTTCAGGTGGGTTTGGTCTGACAGCACATGCTTCCTATTGGCTTGGCCTGAGATGCCTCATCTACTTGAGGAGGGACTTGTGGGCACTGCCCTTATATGATTGATGGCCACAATTCTTTTTATGGGGTGCTATGACTATGTGACAGGGTCCTGGAGTTGGGAGCAGGCAAAGCTCCTACTGTGCCTCTGGGTCTCTGTGGATTCAAGCTCTAGCTCAACCTTAATGGGCTTTCTCTCATGGTGCACTGCCCCACAAGCATGTAGATTTATTTCTGCTTAATAAAATCATGCTTTGTAGCTTTTGCCACCTCCAGTTCCTATCTACATCTTATGAGTGTCTCAGTCAGCCATGTCCCCTCTGATCCTATACATGCACTATACAATGTAACTAAGTACAGTCTGTGGTCTCTTTATGTTATATCCACTGACCATATTATAGATTCCTGAGGACAGATAAATGGTACATGTTATTGAATCAACTTGTCTTGGTTAACCTTCATAATTAATAATGCACAACTTTAGAACAATTACTAAACCTATACATTATGCAGTTCCTTGTGTGTAAAAGGCAAAAAAAATTGGTATTTTTACATATGTAATGTAGTTAAGACATCATATAGCTGGTGGAAAAAAATATAGAAACTTAGAGCTGACTGCCAGGCAGTGGTGGCGCACGCCTTTAATCCCAGCACTTGGGAGGCAGAGGCAGGCAGATTTCTGAGTTTGAGGCCAGCCTGGTCTACAGAGTGAGTTCCAGGACAGCCTGGACTATACAGAAAAACCCTGTCTCAAAAAGAAAATCAGAAAAAAGAAAAAAGAAACTCAGAGCTGGACAATGAGCAGAGAGTGAGGGACTTTGGAATACCCAATACTAAACAAGATGTCTTCATTCAACACTTCTACTCAAAGCTGAGCAAACTATGCAGAATAGGAAGCACAAAGACTATAAGAGCGAACAGAATAGAAAACATCAAGAAAACAATAATTTCCAGAAAGACACTTATGAGTGTGGCAGCATGTACAGGGACTGAACAGATATGGACAAGACTGAGTCTCAGGCTTAGGAGGAATTGAAAATAAGCTCCTAGTCCTAACCCAGAAGCTACCTCCAATTGATAACTTCTCACAAATGAAAAACTAATTTTTTTCCACTGTCTCACTAGGTTTACAAACAACTCCTAAGGGCATGTACCATGTCAAGTCATAGATGGCCTACACAAAATGAATTCAATGGTAACATTCTTTGCCTCATACTTTGTCACAGGGCTTTGAGGAGGTAAGACTTAGTCTTACTAGATGTTTAGGGTTGCTGTTTATTAATAAAACATTTCCTATCTAAGTCCAAGTCACTTTGCCTCAGTTGCTGACTTGCCTTCTGAATTCTTCTGAGATGAAAAACTGTTTAGCACTTCATCTTAAAGCAGAGGAGATTAAATAATGTAGCCTTTGTTTTATCTCCACAGGAATTCCATAGCTCTAACTTTCAAGCTGCTAGCTGAAGTTGCAGGAAGAAAAGGGGACACTTTGAAAAGTGATTTTAGTATTATTTCTAAGTTGTAGAAAATTTCCTATGAAAAAAACATGGGAAAGAAACTGAAGGAGGAGTCATCAGGAGACCATTCCACCTGGGTATCCATCCCATGTACAGTCACCTAAGCTAGACACTGATGTGGATGGCTGGAAGTGCATGCTGTCAAGAACATGATATAGCTGTCTCCTTAGAGGTCTGCCAAAGACTAACACATTCAGAGGACAATGCTCACAGTTAACCACTGATATGATCAAGGGTTTCCCCATGGAGAACTTAGAGAGAAGACTGAAGGAGCAGAAAGGATTTGTGACCCCAGGAGGAAAGCAGCAATACCAATCAAACAGAGCCCCCCTACCTCCATGGTCTAAACCACCAGCCTGGAAGCACATAGGGAGGGACCCAGGACTCCAGAGGTATATGTAGGGGAGGATGGCCTTGTCAGGCATAGGTGAGAGAGGAATTTCTTGGTCCCATAAAAAAACGAACACAGAATGGGGGTGGGGGTGTGAGGGTGGGGGAGGGAGTGGGGGGGTAGGTGCAGGCACTGCCTCATGGAAGCATGAGAAGGCGGGGATGGGATAGGAGGTTTCTGGGTGGTGGGAAGAAGTGGGGTAAGGGGATAAAATCTGAAAGGTAAATATAATACCCCCCCAAAAAAAGAGAGATGGAAAAAAAGGAGAAAAAAAGGGAAAAAAGATTTAAAAAAGAAAAATAGGAGATTTAATAACATAAATGGAAGGATTTAGAAATTTAGGAGGCAGTTTATGTTAGTGGAAACAGCATCATAGAAACTGGAAAATCACACCCTCATAGAAACAGGAGGAGGGGGGGTGGGATAAGGGGCTTCTGGGTGGTGGGGGGAATGGGATAAGGGGATAGAATTTGAAACATAAATATCATAACCAATTTTAAAAAAGAAGAAAAAGTTGTTAGAACCAACATCTTTAAAAAAATGTCAGCCCTCTAGGAAAAAAAAATTTTTTTTCTTGATACTAAAACTTGTTCTGAGAATTGTATATTGCAGAATACACAGCCTCAGTGTATCTACTCATCAAGCAAACTGAGCAGACCTGGTCAAACCTCCAGTGTCCTGGAATTCCACCTGGATGCAGTGAAGACACAGTGTCAGAGGCTTATCAATTTACTGTTCCCCCCACCCCTCTTCTAATATCTCAACGCCCATAATCAGCTTGAGGAAGTTAAAGAAGAGTCAATGCCCTATTCCCTGGGCTTGGGGACTAAGGTGGTTAATATTGGACTATATTTCTAGGGAAAAGTAGAGGTTTTGTTGGAACAGGGAGGACTAGCTAGGATTTATTGCATAGCTACAACCTATTGATAGAAATCTGTATAATTAGTATCAAGATGAAGTTATAATTTCTTAAATGCTACAAAATTTACTTTGACTTCAAATTTAAGGTTTTCATTGGTATGAGTTTCTTATTGATATAAAAATGAGATGAATATTGGTACTCTCATGGGCATTGTACCTGTATAACACATTTAGGAATACAAAGCTTAGACCCAGTCCTTCTTTAACTTTTTTAACAGATTCAAGATGGTTAGCCTGTGAGTTAAGGGACTATAGCAAATTCATGGCTTGGAGTTTATTGTTAGGGTGTTCTCTATGTTTTATTTAGAAATAGCTGAGAGGAGTTAACAGACAACAGTCAAGGTTACCTTACATGGATAGTTGGTTTTCAAAATGTCAGAAGTCCACAGAATTGACGTTACAGACATTTCTATATTAATGTTCATTTTGATTAGAGACCTGTCTGCTCCTGACAGCTTCCCGTCTTGGATTCTAAGAAGAAATTGAGCATCCTTGGAGTTACTCCATTTGTGCAGAGACAGCCACAAGGCCAGAATTGCCTCTTTCCATCTACAGACAAATTACTGTCCAGAAAAGGACACACTTGCAGAATAGTCGACTGATTATATCTGCCTAGACAGAGTAATCAGTCCTTAATAACTCTGCATCACTAAGGTCTGTCAGATGATTCTGGGCCAGAAGGCTGAAGATTTGATGCTCCAATGTTCGGTAGTATAGGGGCTGTTCAGGTGTTCAGCGGTCTCTATAAATTGGCTAAGTTTTAGAAGCTATGCTTTGTGCTTCCCATAATTTCAGTTAACTCCATCATTCTTGATTTCTGACGGGGTTGAAGACCTACAGTCTTATAGCCAATCCTGGCTATTTACTTTGAGAGAAAAGATCTGAGTGGAAGGTTTTCAGCTGACATTTATTCTAAGCCAAGAAAAAGGCCAGGTTCAAAACTAAGTGTTTTAGTTAGGAGAGACGACAGAGGTTCTGGTTAGTCAACAAAATGATGGACTGGGTATTAGGACTATCTTGTACCTCACTGGGACAAATAGGAATTGTATTTTGAGAGAAAAGTGTTATTTTAATAGGAAAGGTGATATGTAGGAGGAGCTAAGGGGGAAGGAGTACTGAGAGAAAGAGATTGAGTAAGGAGAGGAGAAGATGAAGGAGAGGAGAAGCAAGGTGATGAGAGAGAGAGAGAGAGAGAGAGAGAGAGAGAGAGAGAGAGAGGCATGGAGGCAGATGTCCATGTGTCTCCACCAGTCAAAGACAGTTTATATATCTAGGTTGGGTATTGGGTTACACTTCTGATTGAGCATTACCAAACGTATAAAACCTTTGACTAACACTTAAAAAAAATTGTATAAAAGCAGAAAGGAAAAGGGGGCATGGAATAGGGGTTTTCTAGGGAGGGGAAATGGGGAAAGAGGATGGCATCTGAAATGTAAATAAAATATAAAATTTTAAAAAACGAAAAAAAACAATAAACAATAAAAAATAAAAAAATAAAATTAAAAAAAATTTTGTATGAAACCTCTCTAAGAAAAATGGATGAAGGGCTTAAGGAAAAGAGAAATAAAGGGTCAATAAAAAAAGTGGATAAGCAGAATCTAAGAAAAGCAGGATAAGGAGAATGCAAGAAAAGGGGGATAAGGAGAGAGTGTGAGTTTCCTCTTCTCTTTGTCCTCAGCACTTATACATCTTTCAGAATACATGATCCCATGGAAAAATGTTCACCATAAGTTTACATATAAATTCAAATCATAAATCAAATAAAAAGTTTGCAACACAGAATATTTACGTGCATTCTTTAGGAACAATTATATGGCTAAATATTCATCATCTGTCACAGTTCCACAGGTTCAGGGAGAGTTAACAAACATAACTAAGTTATTAGTGAAGTTTTGCATTGATAAACCTAGTCAGTATTTTATCTTCTTTTGTCACTTACAATAAATTATAGTTCCATTTTTATATATGTCTCATTTCTAAGCCACGCCTCTAAGTCACGCCTTTAATCATGCCCTTAGGTCTTGTCTCTAAATCTGATCTCTAAGTCACACCCTTAAGTCACACACCTTTAAGTATCACACACCCAAGGGAAGATCCTGGGTATCTAAAGCAAGATGTTATCCAAGTGTGCTCAGCTGTTGTAGGCTGATGTAATCAAGTCTTTTGTCAGGGTATATGGCTCAAGATGGCTGTAAGGATGATAGCCACCTTCTGTCGGCTCCCCACATGAAACTCCTACATCTTGAGTAGATTAATCTCTCTGAAAAGAACCAGGCTTTTAAGTTTAAATGCAATGTTGCTATTACAAAATGAGTAAACTCTGTATCTCCTCATCTTATTTTCCATCTGTCTTACCATAGAAACTTTCTGTTCCTTCTTTGAATGCAACATATTCTCTTCCACTTCATTTCTATGTTGTAATGTAACCAGGGAATCTTTACAAGAACTCTGTGCACCATGCTCTTCAGAACTTGCAGATATCAGAATTGTAAACTATAAACTTTATATCAATTCTTCTTTAAAATAATTCAACTTTAGAAATTTTGCTATCTAACTATTATCATAATTTTAAGTAAATTGATCTGGGAAGACCAGACCTAGTGTGATTGCTAGTATTCAATAATCAGGGTATTTTTTACTATATAAGAGCGTGGAAATCGAGGTTTTAAAAAAGCGAACATGTGTGTGCTCATTCTTCTTTGCTCTTCATTACAGATGTGTTATTTGAAGTTTTATGAGAAACTTTCTGAAAATGAGAAAATATAACCTGGAAGTATGAGCTAAAATTAACCATATTCCCTTAAATATGCTTTTTGTCAAGATATTGTGTCATAACAGAAATAAAATCAGACAATCATATTCTCGAAATTCATTAATTGCCAAAAATTGATACAATCTATGAATGTAATTTATTTTACCAACATATACTTTAAAATATTAATTAGATTTATATTTATTGAAATCATATTATCTTAGATCACTTGCTAATATGTGCATATACCTGCTACAATTTAAACTTGAAGCAATAGTTTTGAGTTTAATTAGTTCTTCATTTTTTAAAAGTAAGCTATTTGTTAAAGTCAAAAATGAAAATTTGAACCTGATAATCCTACTGATGGGTCTTTGTTTCTTACCTGAAAATTTGGACATATTTTCAGTATGGGTAAATGATTACTTTTGTAGGAGATATAATAGGCAAAACTGAATGATAAAATGGGTTAAACTCATTAAATGCATATATTGTATCTTTATTAGATATCATTTAGTTTTTTCACTTGATTTTCACAGAAAATATTCTATGTTGGCATTCTACTAGGTAGAAAAAACTAAGAAATCTACTTCAGTTCTAACTGTAGATTGTAGTAACAAAAGTATAGATCATTTATTTCACACACAAAAAGATAATTTATTATAAATCAGTTTACTATAGAAGGCAACACAACTCTGAGCCATTGCCTGGTTTTATCTGATTCATCTCTTAAGTGAACTTGACTCCTCTCAGCCCCTGAATTTTATTGCCTCATTTGTCATGGTGAAAGATGAAAACTGCTAAAAACCACCTTTTAAACTCTAATTGTCCTAATTGAAAATATTTCTTAACCATATTAAGTAGACTTTTTTATAACATGTTTGCATTTAAAATTTCCTGGTTAAATTCTCTTGTAAAATCTTGAGTTAAGGTTTCTTTCAGTATATAACTTTATGGTAGACTAACATGGAATAGACAAAAGTTTTTATCATATATAACCATTGTTAGTTTTAGCATGAAATTTCCCTCCATATGTTTGTAAAATTTGTAGTATGTTGATGTCCTTTTATTAGTGCTTTTAACTGAAATAGATTTAAATCATTTCCCCAGTCCTTTTCTCCACCAAGTCCCTTCTTTGAAACAATCTAATGTCCTCCACTCTAAAAAAAATCCTCATTCTCTTTAATTATATTTTTTATATGTATATATGCACATATTATGTATATTATATTATAAATTATGTTATATATATATATATATATATATATATATATATATATATATATATATATCAAGAGAGAGAGAAAGAGAGAGTGTGTGTGTTTTTATTAGTGATTATATGGCTTTAAGGCCAACAAATCTGCATTTGGTTACCTATAATGGGGCTCATCCATGGGAGAGGATCCTTATCCTTCTTCCTGTAGTCATTATTTTCCTGTAGTTATTTTTCTAAGGATAAGAAACAGTGAAAATGTTCCCCTTCTATATTAACATGTCCACTGATACTGATATTCCTCTAGTCCAATTTACGCAACCATTGCTTGAGAGACTGTTTTAAAGAAGACTTCCTGGTATGTTAGCTTTTTTGGTATTTATACTCTGTTTTCCGTGTTTCCTGAGGCCTCTTGAATGGAATAAAAGGCCAATTAGGCTTTTGTAATTACCATATGTAATTACCAGGTAGTGACCATGTAATTGTCACTTCTTGCAACTTTATGAATATTTTGTCAAGTTGGTAATTGCTTTGGTTCCTAAGTATTGTGGTTCACTAGGCCTATTTAATTATTTCACTCACATATCTGCTTATACACTATTTTCCAAGAACATGAAAGCTAGACCACAGGAAAGAGACTTTTATGTCATTTTCAATTCTAGTCATCTGGCTCATATGTGGTGTCTTCAGCAACAGGGGTTGACCTCAATCCTGTGAGGCAGTAAAGAATACACAGGTAAACTATATTGTTTGAGGAGTCCCTTGGAATACTCTGATCAACTCTTCTAAAGAACATGTTTTTAAGTCTTTTTACTGGGATTTTTGTAAGTATATGGTTCATATGAGAAGCATTGTTAACTCCTTAACATTGCTAAGTCCTGAAGAAGACTTAAGTTTCTTCAGAATTCACATCAGTAAATGACAACTGGGGCCTCATAAAATTAATGAAGCTGTTGTACAGCTAAGAAAACAATCAGTTGAGTGAAAAAGAAATTCGCAGAATGATCAAGAATATTTGTAGCTATATATGAGACAAATTATTTCTACCAGTAATACATAAATAACTAAAGAAATAAATGTCAAGCAAACAGATGATCACCTCCAAAAATGGGTTAAGGATCTAAACAAAGAAGTCAATAAAAGACATAAAAATATATACACATACATGCATAAAGACATACATACACACATGTATATATACATGCATACATACATGAATACATACATGCATACATGCATGCATTTTATATACATACATGCATACATAAATACACGCATGCATACATACATGAATACATACAGGCATGCATACATACATGTATGTGTTGCTCCTATTTCTTCCAGTTGATTAAATCACTGAATTTCAAGAATCTTTATCTTAAAATTGCTGAGTAATTATTTAATTCCATTTTTTTCTCTTACATTCTTACATAATCTACTGCTAAAAAGTTTCAGTGTCATTGTCACTATTCTTCCTCTTCTTTCTTGGTGTTCCCAGAGTCCCTACATAGAGTTGAGTGGAGAAGAAAAATTATGGAAAGGAATTTAAGGTATGATACATAGGAAAGTAGGTTATATACTAAACCAGTAGAGAATGTATAGCATATTTTTAAAAGAACATATTAATAAAATCAAATATCATTATTCAAATCACAGCTTAAAAATATTAATGCTGCTTATTCTATCTTTAGAATAAAAGTATTTTATTCTTTAGATAAAAGTAGGTAAAGTCAAACTGAAAATGGAAACTGTGACATGAATGATTTTTGTTAGCAAATCTTTCAATTACTATCTAGAATGTAATTTTAAAGATATGTAAACAAATACACTCCAGTGACCCCAAGATCATTAACAATTTGTCAAAAATATAAAAATAGAAAAGAATTACAAGGTTCCCTGTAGGGCCATGAATGGGGTCTTGGTTTTTGGTTGAAGCACTGGCTGGAAGTAGCCTGGAGACCCTGCAAGGGACGGGCATCTATTCCGCTGCACTCCCAGAATCCAGGCTCCTTACATGTGGCATGGAACTCCATTAACCTGTGCTGTTCAATCACATAGGATGCAGTCCCTCCCAAAGAGCACAGGAAGAGGGTGTGACTACAGGCCTCAGTCTCAAGAGATTTACATACTAATGAGATACCTGAAAGCCAGAGGGCATAGCCAATTAAGCATTCTTCCCCAGACCGTCCCCCCACCTTCTCCTTTTCTATTTAACTCAGATCTGCCCTGAGTTTCACAGGGTTGGGGAGTGGGGAGGGTGTACATCCAGATCCAGCTACCACCCTCCATGAAAATAAAGCCAGTAAAACTCATGGACTTCCTCATGTCAGTGTCACTGGGACCTCGCCATGAGGTACTATGGAAAAGGCCTTTAATGAGCCACTGTAGCCACAGCCATCACGCCTAACTTTCTGCCTACAGGAATTTGGTGCTTTTCCAGCCACCATACCCACAGCTCCCTAGAGGGCATACTGGATGACTTGTGACGCATCTTAATATCCTGTATAATACAGTTATTAATATGAAAAAAGTGCCTAAATTATATCTCAATGGTGTTCATTATCTTTAGTAATCAGAGAAATGTTAATTAAAACATCTATGAGATTAGCTCTGTTCCCAGTCTCAATGTCCATATCAACAAAACAATGAGCAATAAATGGTAACTGGGTTGTGGAGAAAGAGGAACAATTGGTATTGATGCAAATTGGTATAGGAACTCTAGAAATGTGTATGTAGGATCCTCAAAAATCTAAAAACAAATCTTCAATATGAACCACTAACTGACATAGGCCTAAAGGTCTTGACATCCAACTCCAAAGATACTTGCTCAGCAATGATCATTGCCACCGAATTCACAATATCAAAGAATGGAAACAATATAATGTCATTCAACAAATGAATGGATGTGGAAAATGTAGAACACAATGGAATACTATACACAATGGAATATTATTCAGCTATTAAAAAGAGAAATCATAAACTTTGTATAGTTACATAAGTAGACCTGGAAAAAATATAGTGTAAAATAACAAAGATCCACAAATACAAACTCCACATACTTTCTCTAATCTATGATTCCTAGCTCCACCTCTACAGAAAGATAGATGATAGACAGACAGACAGACAGATAGATAAGTAGATAATAGGTAGGCTGATAGATGGATAGATTAGTAAATATAGAAGTATATACAATTAATTTTTAAGCAAAGGTAAACTTATAAAGGTAGTCTTATCTTCTCTTGTTTGCATTAAAATACAAATTAACAACTTTAAAGCTTTCATTTCTACAAATAAAAAAGTTTTTAAAAAATATTTGCAGAAATGATGATTTTGTTATATTCTAGTTGACTAGGTATGTTCTCTAAGTTCCAAATAAATGAAATAACAAGAAAAACTTGTTAAACTTTTAAAACTTGTTTAAAGTCGCCATACAACAATGACAAAAGAAGTCACACAAATCATTAAATACTTTGGGATTTTTTTAATCTCCCACAAATAATGTTAAAAACATAAAAGCTGAAATGCGTTTACATTCCTAAGTATAATCTTCACGAGTCACATGATTGCAGTTTATTTTCTAATGTAGGAAGTAGTTATGTTTCACATAGTTCCAAGGAAAAGAGAACTTACATAAATCATTAAGTAAAGTGACTATGCTCAATGCTGTTTTAAAATGTACAACAGTGTAGGAAGCCGTGGTCAGTGGTTCCATTCCAAGATGGCGCTGGCCTCATGTCTTCCCACTTGTAAACAATTAACTGCGCAGCTGCAAAGGCAGAAAGCCCGCCAAGTCACTGGCCAATCCCGAGGCGTAATATTGGGTGATGAGTGAACAGTCAATCAGAAGTGAACACGTCACTCTAGGGCATATTTAAGCGGTGCCGCTTCCGGCTTTCTCCGCTTCCGGCTTTCTCCGTCTTTCCGCTTTACTGTTTCAAGAAGTAAATCCTCGTCTGCAGTGATACCCGATTATTGTCTCTTGTGTTCTTATTCGCGGGCGAAAAGGGGCTCGGGAGGTGCGCGGAACATCTGGTGCTGAGAACCCGGGAATTTCAAGGCGCTGCGGAAGGCCCTCGAGACTCGGGGAGGGTTAAAAGACTGCAGGTTTCGAGGTACACCTTTGGAAGATATGCCTGGGGTGGCGTTTGTGGCAAGCGGATTTAAACTCACTGCTGCCGCTCCACTAGCTAGCCTCTTGCTTGCATTGCATTTGTTTTTAACTTATGTGTGTTGTGAGAAAAGGGGCCACTCTAGCATAACAGAACCAGGGTGTGGTAGCCGGCATCAAACCATGGAGCTTGGAAAAGAGAAACAGGCAAGGAAGTCTGGACAACAGAGGCAAGCCAAAGAGCTTGGTTATAGGAAAGAATATTCAGGAGGAATAGGGGCCGCTGCAGGGCCTATTAAAGCTAAGAAACCTTCACCGGCTGGTGAAGAGAAACGGGAGTTCGGGGGGAGCCCCCTGCAACCAATTAAGGAGCCTGCTTCCATAAACCTTAGCAGCTCCGAGGAAGACCTAACACAAGGAGAGGAAGAGAGCCTGGGGCAGGAAGCAGCTGCCTATACAAAGGGTAGCAGTGCTGAGATAAGACTAAGAAAGCTAGTGGCTCACTCGGGCTCGAGGGCCCCCTGCTGTGCTTCTCGGCTTGGGGTGTGGGAACAGAGACGCTGCGATGGCGCCCGGGTCAGACCGGTTGCAGGGGCGCCTGCGCTCTGCTACCTGTGGAGGCTTGCAACAAGGCAGAGTCAGAGCAAGAGAGAGTGGCACGAAAGACAGACAGAGGAGGGAGATAGTCTGCCCTGGAAAGCGCGGCGGGCACACGGGGAGTGCCCCGCGAGCTCAGAGCAAGCAATGCCAGTGATAGAACAGATGATCTTTGAAAATGCTACAGCTGAATGCCGTGCAGCCATTGTCACTCGTAAGAACAAGAGGCTACAAGACTGGCTAAGGGCTTGCTGTGGCCCGGGAAGGGAGGCTGTTTGTGCTTATTCCACAGGTGAAAACAATTCAATTTGGGCCACTAGCGGCTGGTGCAGATTGTGAAGAATGAAGCTAGGTTGCAAGATTACAGCTCTGAGTCTCCTGATACTGAAGTTCCATTTGGCGATAAGTATACCGCTGTGGGCCATAGTCAGATCTTGAACTGTTCTCTTGCCAGTACATTCAAATGCTGAAGTACTGCCTTTTGATTACAGCTATTTGAGTGTTACTTAAAAAAGAGGCTTTAAAACATAGTTAAACTGCCAATAATCCATTGGCTACAGTTGGTAGCTCAGCCGAGAGTTTGAAAATTTTTGATTTGCCTATGTTTATAGAGAAAAGATACAACACATGTCTTTTAAGGTTTACAGTGTAAATTTAAGGTTTAAAGTTAAGGTCAAAATAGCACAGTTCGGCATAGCCAAGCCTCAGAGAGCAGGCAGAGGGAGGTTAAGTGCATTTACATTTGAATTAAGACAATGCAGACTGCCCTGTAGAAGCTCAGGTGTTAAGCATTTCCTTTTGTTCTGGGTCTTTAGACCAGGCCCTAGAAATGTGCTTAAGGGAATTTGTCTTTTGTCATCATTGTTTCTTGTGAGAAGAGAGATAAATCTAGACCCAAAGACTTTACAACAGTCTGTGGGCTACAAGTTATGATTATGCTGAAGGCACTAAACTATACCTGCTGATAAAATATGGTTCAAATTGTTTTAATTCCTTTAACAATTATTAGAGATTAAGGTTGGCTTTTATCCGATATATTCATTGGACTAAAAAAGATTGGTTATTAAATTAATCCAAAATAAAGTTCAAATTTAAGATTTATACAGCCTAACTTGTCTACTCCAGCTGCCATTTCAGTAAATGCTTATAGAATTTTATAGATATAAAAGATGTTTTTATATTATCCATTTACATTTCTGGTAAAGGTAAAAGGTTTACAATTAGTAAATTTATTCATAATTTTTAAGAGGCCATGAAGCGATATTTGTTAGAAATAATTGCTTCAGAAAATGGCTAATTGTTTTATATTTTATATATATAAATATTGTTGTTGCTTTAATACAAAAAATTAAGAGGTTAAATCTTTTGGTGTGTATTATTCATGGTGTGATACTTTATTAGTGGATTTCTCTAAAGAAATTTTTTCTGCAAGCTATTACTTCAGTATAACGAGCTTTAAAAAATTTTTTAGAGTACTTGTTACTCCAAAAAAGGATTCAAAGACAGTGTCTTTCAATATTTGAGACAGGTTGGGGCTAGAGAAATGGCTCAGCCATTAAAAGCTGGACTTAATTTAAAATTTAAAGGCTGAACTCCCAGCAACCACATGGTGGCTCACAACCATTTGTGGTGGGGATCTAACGCCATCTTCTGATGTGTGAGTGTACATACAAAAGAAAATGGTTTACTTTTAATCTTGATTTGCTCTTAGTGATTTTTAAAAGTTGTTAAGAGATATTATTTGGCTAAAACCTCATCTTAAGCTTAACATAGGAGGATTTAAACCTCTGTTTGATATTTTCAAAGGGATGTAAGTCCTAAATTAAATAATGTGTATTTTCCTGAGTTTATCCTGCTTCAACACAATTAAATTATGTGTTGTAGCCACTGTTTAAAATGTTTAAAAAGGGTATATCTGCCTTTGTCTTGTTGAATGGTGTGTTTCATGAAGTGCAAAATGATCCGGCTACATGATTTAATATCTCTAGCCATTTGGATGACATTAAAATTAATAAGGTGTTTAAGAATGCATCTGCACAACCAGTGTTTGTGTGTGTAGACCCTCCATTTTTCTTTATGTTATCCAACTTTCAGAATAATTCTGATATCTTGGATTGTAAGAATGTTACATGCTTTTTAGCACAATGCTGGAATGGATCATTAGACCTAGCCTTGGTTGTGCATGTGCCTACCTTTGTGCCCATCCCAGTACATCATTATGGAGACATAAAAGAGACTTTGGTCAATCAGAGAGTTGATTTGCTCCAAGCCCATGTGGAGCAGCTCACAGATGTGGTTCAAATGAGCTGTGTGTCAGCAACCCCACATCCAGGTATTACGCCTCTGAGATTTGTGAATGATACATTTATTTAAAGCCATAATCTTTCTGCTTATTTAAAAGGAAAGTGGACTGGGGAGCTGGACCAGGTGCAACAGCAATTGTAAATCCGGATTTCGAGCCTTGATGGAGCACAGATGGACCCTGTTTCCCTTGGCGATTTTACTTCTTGAATTTCTTCTGCCTTTTTCTTTCTTTCTTAAGAGTGGGGATAGGCCTGTTTGATGCAGCCCTATGTTGTGGATTAGTGTTCATATATGGTTGGTCGGTAAGCTCAGAGCCCAGCAAAAACGTGACAAGGTAGCTAAAGCCCAAACACTCGCAGTCTTGGAGCAAGCATCTCTCCCTGAAATTTGACTATCTAGGCTGAGAAAGTAGCCGATGACTGAGACACTCAGTCAATGCACCCCAAGGGTTCAGCCCATTGCACTGGGTCGATGAGAGGTCTAAGTCCAGCCAGCCCTTGCCTGAATAACCTGTACCTGAACATTTAGAGGTGTTTGCGAGTGGGTACTCGAAAGGGAATGTTCCACGAGTGTGGATAGATTTCCCGAAAGTATGCCTGATTGCACAAAGGTTTGATGCCAAGAAACCTCCCCTGGTGGCGCCCCAGGGTGGAGGCTCCCTTTCCCCGTCAAAAGGCATCGAGATTGGGTATGGGAATTAAACCCATTACAATATCTCATTTTGCACAGAGGATCAGGCCTCTGCTTTCCCTCACTGAGTTGGTGCTGCGCTTAATGGGCAAAAGGCTGTTTCATATTAATAATTTAAACAGGGAGAGATGTAGGAAGCCGTGGTCAGTGGTTCCATTCCAAGATGGCGCTGGCCTCATGTCTTCCCACTTGTAAACAATTAACTGCGCAGCTGCAAAGGCAGAAAGCCCGCCAAGTCACTGGCCAATCCCGAGGCGTAATATTGGGTGATGAGTGAACAGTCAATCAGAAGTGAACACGTCACTCTAGGGCGTATTTAAGCGGTGCTGCTTCCGGCTTTCTCCATCTTTCCACTTTACTGTTACAAGAAATAAATCCTCGTCTGCAGTGATACCCGATTATTGTCTCTCGTGTCCTTATTCGCAGGCAAAAAGGGGCTCGGGAGGTGTGCGGAACACACCAGTGCATATGTTTTGGGGGAATTGTGTACTTTTTCTTAAATAAATTCAGCTTTTACATTCAAACTTTTCAAGCATTCTCTTTTAAGAGCTTTGTGGTGACCTTTTCAGATTTTATGTACAGTAATTTCTTAGGAACCTCAAACATCCCAGGCAGGAAAATGATTCTTTTTCTGTTCATGTGGTCATCCTAAGGAAGGAAAGAAGTAGCAAAAATGTGCATTTTATAAACCATTGGCACCAGTTTGTAAATGGTCAGCTGCCTCTGCTATGGATGCTTTCTTCCAGTCCATGTGCTACTAGTTTTATATCTTTTAGTCATCTTTAACGATGCTAATTAAATGGCTAAGGCCTAGTCATCAGGGAAATGCAAATCAAAACAACACTGAGATACCACCTCACACCAGTCAGAATAGCTAAGATCAAAAATTCAGGTGATAGTAGATGCTGGCGAGGATGTGGAGAAAGAGGAACACTCCTTCATTGTTGGTGGGGTTGCAAGCTGGTACAACCACTCTGGAAATCAGTCTGGCGGTTCCTCAGAAAATTGGACATAGCACTACCTGAGGACCCAGCTATACCACTTCTGGGCATATACCCAGAAAATGCCCCAACATATAACAAAGACATATGTTCCACTATGTTCAGAGCAGCCTTATTTATAATAGCCAAAAGCTGGAAAGGTCCCAGATGCCCTTCAACAGAGGAATGGATACAAAAAACATGGTACATTTACACAATGGAATATTACTCAGCTATTAAAAATAATGAATTCGAGAAATTCTTAGGTAAATGGATGGAACTAGAAAATATCATCCTGAGTGAGGTAACCCAATCACAAAAGAACACACATGGTATTTACTCACTGATAAGAGGAGATTAGCCCAAAAGTTTGAAACAACAATGATTCAACTACCAGATGACATGAAGCTCATGAAGAAGGAAGAACAAGTGAGGATGCCTAGGTCTTTCTTAGAAGGAGTAACTAGATACCCAAGGGAGCAAATATGGAGACAAAGTGTGGGACAGAATCTGAAGGAGAGGTTACATGGAGACCATTCCACCTGAGTATTCATTCCATGTGCAGTCACCAAAAATAGACGCTGATATGGATGTCAGGAAGGGAAAACTGACAGCAGCCTGATAAGGCTGTCTCATTAGGGGTCCCCCAGAGTCTGACATACCCAGAGGCAGATACAGCTAACCATTAATCTGATCAAAGTTTCCCAATGGAGAAGTTAGAGAGTAAACTGAAGGAGCCTTAAGGGCTGGTGGTCCCATGAGGAGAGCAACAATACCAACCAGCCAGAGCTCCCCAGGGTCTAAACCACCAGCCTAGGAGCACATATGGAGAGCCACATGACTCCAGCTGTACATGTAGGGGAGGATGGCCTTGTTGGGCATGGGTGGGAAATGAGGTCAATGGTTCCTTGAAGGCTGAGCACTGAGTGGGGGTGGGGGGTAATCTGAGGGTAGGGAGGGGGTTAGGGGGTAGGTGGGTAAACACCCCCATAGAAGCAGAAGGAGGGGGGATGGGATAAGGGGTTCCTGGGAGGTGGGGGGAATGCCGTAAGGGGATAAAATTTGAAATGTAAATATTATATCCAATAAAAGAGGGGGAAAAAAAGAAAAGCGGTTAGAACCAACATCATTAATAAAATGTCAGCCCTCTTTAAAAAAAAAAAACTATCTTGATACTAAAATTTGTTTTGAGAATTGTATATTGCAGAATGATCAGCCTTGGTGTATCTACTCAACAAGCAACCTGGGCAGACCTGCTCAAACCTCTGAGGTCCAGGAATTCCATCTGGAGGCAGTGAAGACACAGCATCAGAGGCTTATCAATTTGCTCTTCCCCCCACTCCTCTTCTAATATCTCAACACCCATAGTCAGCTTGAAGAAGCTAATGAAGAGTCAGTGCCCCTATTCCCTGGGCTTGGGGACTAAGGTGGTAAATGTTGGGCTATCTTTCTAGGGAAAAGTAGTGGTTTTGTGGGAATAGAGAGGATTAGCTAGGGTTTATTGCATAGCCATAACCTATTAGTAGAAATCTGTATAATTAGTATCAAGATGAAGATATAAATTCTTAAACGGCACCAATTTACTTTGATTACAAATTTTAAGGTTTTCATTGGTACAAGCTTCTTATTGATATATGAGTGAGATGAATATTGTTACCCTCATAGGCATTGTACCAGTATAACACACTTAGGAATACAAGGCTTAGACCCAGTCCTTCTTTAATTTTTTTTAACTGATTTGAGATGGTCAGCCTGTGAGTTCAGGGACTACAGCAAATTCATGGGTTGGAGTTTATTGTTAAGGTGTTTTCTATGTTTTATTTAGAAATAGCTGAGTGGAGTTAACAGGCAACAGTCCAGATTACCTTACATGGATAGTTGGTTTTCAAAACATCAGAAATCCACAGAATTGACATGACAAACATTTCTGTATTAATGTTCATTTTGATTAGAGACCTGTCTGCTCCTGACAGCTTCCTATATTGAATTCTAAGAAGAAACTGAGCATCTTTGGAGTTACTCCAGTTGTGGTGAGACAGCCACTAGACAAGAATTGCCTCTTTCCATCTGCAGACAAATTACTGTCCAGAAAAGGACACACTTGCAGAACAGTCGACTGATTATATCTGCCTAGACAGAGTAATCAGCCCTTAATAATTCTGCAGCACTAAGGTCTGTCAGATGATCCTGGGCCAGAAGGCGGAAGAACAGATGCTCCAACGTTATGTAGTAGAGGGAGTGTCCAGGTGTTCAGAGGTCTCTATAAATTGGCTAAGTTTTAGAAGCTATGCTTTGTGCTTCCCACAATTATAGTTAACTCAGTAATTCTGGATTTCTGACAGGGTTGAAAACTTATAGCCTCATAGCCAATTCTGGCTATTTACCTTGAGAGAAAAGATTTGAGTGGATGGTCATCAGCTGACATTCATCCTACAGCCAAGGAAAAAGCCAGGTTTAGAACTAAGTGTTTTAGTTAGGAGAGACGACAGAGGTTCTGGTTAGTCAACAAAATGTTGGACTGGGTATGAGGACTATCTTGTACCTCACAGGTACAAATTGGCATAATTATGCTCTAATTGTATTTTGACAGAAAAGTTTCATTTTAACAGGAAGGGTGATATGTAGGAGGAGCTAAGGTGGGAGGAGTACTGAGAGGAAGAGAAGGAGTAAGAAGAGAAGGAGAAGAAGGAGAGGAGAAGCTAGGTGATGAAAGAGAGAAAGAGGGGGGAGACAGGGAGGCAGATGTTCATGTATCTCCACCAGTCAAAGATAGTTGATATATCTAGGTTGGGTCGTGGGTTACACCTCAGATTGAGTAATACCAAACTTATAAAGCCTATGATTAACATTTTTTAAAAAAATGTATATGTGCAAAAAGAAAAAGGGGACATGGAATAGGGGGTTTTTAAGGCGGGAATGGGGAAAGGGGATGGCATCTGAAGTGTAAATAAAATATCTAATAAAAAAATAAGAAAAAATGGCTAAGGCCTTTCTGCTGTTGTTTCAAATGTTGTTTGATTTTTCATAATAGGTTTGCATCTACATAAGCTTCAGATTTCACAGCCCCAAAATGATTCTGGGTCCTTATTTGGAACATAGTTTGTTTAGTCGATCCCTGAACAAAGTAAGTGCATTACTTAACCCTGAGTAGTTATCTAGCTGAACCTACAACTGTTCTTTATCAGCATATAGTGTAGTAGCTACTCTTTGATTCAAATTCCTGTTTTGACTAGAACCTATAATGTTCTTGGAGAGAGATCCCTAAGTTTCCTCTTGTGCTATTTGAACCATAGTTGTAGTTTGATTCTTTTGTATTTCAGTAATGTCTTCAGATATAATATCTAATCTGGCCTGATGCTGCTTAGGCGTCAGATCTTGAATTTTCAGTCTTTAAAGCAGTTCTTTGAAACACACCATTGTTAAAGAATAAATTTTTCAAAATCACGGATATTCATGTTGGCCTGTTTCGAAATAGTAAGAGCAACACTAGCAGGAGAGATCTACAATAGCTGTCTAATCTGAGCAAGAGACAATTTTTTTCTGGTCATAGAAAGAGTCAATTTCAGCTGCTGTAGCTCTGTTTTAACACTGTTGTCCCTAAACCTCTTCTTAAGGTGCCATTTGGAGAATGTTTAATAGTATAATGACAACTTCTGTTTTATCATCTGGCAATGTTCTCTACATTAACAGTAAGGTTCTGGTCTCCTGGAAATCATATTATCTTATACAATGAAAATGATGATGGATGACATTTACCTCTATTATAAACTACAATAATACTAAAACTTGTAAATTTTCCCATGACATCAATATTTTAGAATCATTTTCTATGTTAAATATTTAATGGGTTTTAAATTTTACAATAAATTTACTGTCAATCATATAAAATTCATCAACATTAACAATAGCCTTTTAAAAATTTTTATTATTTAATTTACATTTCAGATGTTATCCCCTTTCCCCATTCCTCCCACACACCCAAGAACCCCCTATCCCATTCCCCCTCATCCTGCTTCTATGAGGATGTCCCCCCACCCACCCACCAACTCCACCTCCCCATCCTCAGATTCCCCCAAACTGGGGCATCCAGCTTTCATAGGACCAGGGACCTCCTCTCCCACTTATGCCCAACAAGGCTGTCCTCCCCTACATATATAGCTGGAGCCATGGATCCTTCACTATGTGTTCCCAAGCTGGTAGATTAGACCCTGGGAGCTCTGGTTGGTTGGTATTGTTGCTCTCCCCATGGGGCTATAAACCATTTCAGCTCCTTAATAGCATTTGAAATTTTTTATTTTAAAGATTTTTTTGATATGTGTGTGTTTGTGTGAGTGGGTGCACATGCGTATATGCATGTGGAGAGCAGAAGAGGGTATCAGATGTTTCCTTTCATTACTCTCTGCCTACTCTGAGCCAGGGTATTCCTCTGAACCTGGGGCTACTATGGTCTCTGTATACAGGAAGACAGCAAGCCCCACTGGTTCTCTTGTACCCTACTACAGTAGACCTGCATAACAGATGTATGCAGGATATCTGGCTTGTCACATGGATTCTGAGTAACAAATGCCAGTCCTTGTATGTGTAGTAAGGGTTCTTACAAGCTGTTGTAGTAATTACTTTTAAAAAGCAGCTTCCAGTTAAGCCAACTGGCTAAGCTGGGGCTCTGCCTAGCTCAAGTGCCATGTTAAATGGCCATAGGCCACGTGTATGCCACAGCTAGAAACGGCCACCCAGATACACCAGCCCTGCTACCCATGAGACACCAGCACAGGAGACAGCTCTGCCAGTCTTCCACACTGTCTCTGCAAGGCTGGACATTTCCCAGATTACCCCACCAACCATGCAGGCCCGGTAAAAAAATTAGACTCTAATGCTTAGATTATCCAAAGGTTTTATATATTGGTAATGATTAATAACAAGATGCCCATACAATCAGAAGTGTGACCCAACACCCAACCTAGATATACCAACTACCTTTGACTGGCGGAGACATGTGAACATCTGCCTCCATGTTCACCTCTCTCTCTCCTCTCCTCCCTTATCTCCTCTTCCTTTTCTCTTCCTCCCTTACTCCTCTTTCTCACTTATTCCTCCCACCTTCTTCTCCTACATATCACATTTCCTGTTAAAATAAAAAAAAAAAAAAACCCATTCTCTCAAAATACAATTATTTCATAACTATACCAATTTGTATCAGTAAGGTACAAGATAGACCTAATACCCAGTCCATCATTTTGTTGAATAAACAGAACCTCTGTCATCTCTCTTAAAAGACGTAGTTCTGAACCTGGCCTCCATGTTTGCTCCCCTCTCTCCTCTCCTCCCTTAGGTCCTTCTCTTCCTTTTCCTCTTTCTTCCTTACTCCTCTTCCTTCCTTACTCCTCCCAACTTAGCTCCTCCTACAACAAGCAGTACTAAATGGATTCAGTAACACACATGTACACAAACAACAAAATCACAAACTTTTATTTTCTCTAGATCACAAAAAATCTTTGAACACAAAATTTTAAAAAAGACCTGTTATTCAGTGTATCTCCTCTCATTACAATATTATAAGTTAAAATTGATAAGAGAGAGAAGATGAGTGTTTGGAAATATGTGGAAACTCTTCTTGTTTTTCAATGGATCAAAGAAATATACATAAAAACTAGGAAATGTTTTAAACAATCTAAAATCAAAATAGTCTATGAGATATAACAATAACCGAATTAAGAAAAATTTTATAGTAAGTGAATAAATGTAATAAAATAATATTTCAAGTAAACCACTCAACATTAAAATTGAATAAAAAGGAAGAAGAAGAGGAGGACAAGGGCTGAAAAGGTGGATCAATTCTTAAAATGCTTTACTTCTCATATAGAGGACTTGAGTTCAGTTCCCAGAACCAACAGAACAGCTCATAAGCATCAGTGATGTTCCAAGGGATCGTATTCCCCTTCTAACTTCTGTGGGTTTCTGTACTTATATAGACCATAGACACATATGTGTAGACACACACACACACACACACACACACACAGAGAGAGAGAGAGAGAGAGAGAGAGAGAGAGAGAGAGAGAGAGAGAGGGAGGGAGGGAGGGAGGGAGAGAGAGAGAAAGAGAGAGAGAGAGAGAGAGAAGGAAAATTAATAAGTATTTTATAAGAAAAATGAAAAACAAACTCAAATTATCGAAGGGAAAGGATAAATGACTGGCAAAAATAAATAAAACTAAAGATGCAAAGATTCGAAAAAGATGGTATAAAAAGTAATTTTTTCTTCCTCATCTAGCTAGAAAGTGCACTACATGTTCTGCATAATGACTTTGAAAGTACAGTCTCTCTGAAGACACCAAAAGGGTTGATTGTAGAAGAAAGTGTTACAACTCTTGACTTCAGTATTTTAGTCCTTGTGTTGTTCACTCACACATCTAAAATTTTATTGTGACTAAATTATTGAAAAATCATCTAACTGAACCCCATCAATGCATAGAACCATCAGAAATAATTAGCTGGTGTTAAAGTTTAGAATGAGTAATTGCATGGCAATAAATAACTCAAAATTTATTTGACTATATATTGTCCTGGAGTAACAATAATATAATGCTCATTGTTAATGTTAAGGTATGACTACATAATGTCTGAGTATAACAATAGTTTAGAATCTTGATTTTTAAGAGCTCGATGCATAGAAAAAAATTATATTTTAATGGACTACCTGCTAGGCCAATTCCTGTTAAGGCCAAAATGAATTCTTCACCTATATGCCTAATAGAGGTCATCATTACAGTAATTACCATTGTAAAAATGCTAATCAACAAAAAAATACCAGCAATCCTGCTAAAAATATATACCTTGCTGATAATTTTAACCATGTTCAGTTGAAATAATATAATTACCTTATGAAATGACTTTAGAAGTATATAATACATTTTCATTTTAGCATATGTCTTGCAAAAAGTCTTACTTTAAAATAAATCAATGTTAAAAATAATATCATAAAGACAAAGAAATGGTATTCTTAACTACACATCAATTTTACTCTATAAATAGAAAACATTCAAGGAGATTTTATCACTGTATTGTTACTAAATTGACATTCAACTTCAGATGAATTTAATTTAACAGCAATGTGATTTGTGCCATTCTATTTTATTTTTGTATGATCTAGTAATACATCTTAAGCAAAAGAAAAATCTTACAAAAACACATGCATATATTTCTACAATGTTTCCATTATAAATATACACAGTAATGTGACAATCCACATTAATATATTCAAATAATGCTTGATACACATTTCAAATTATGTTCCCAGTGTTCTAGTAAAGTAGTATTTGAATAAATATCTTAGGTTTCAATATTTTAAACTTGTCAACATAAAGGCAACTATTTTCAATTATTTTATATAATTTTATTTCATGTCTGTGTAAATGAAAAATAATATGTGTATGCAGGCACCTTGTTAAAAAATAACATATATTAAGGTTTTCTTTTATTTGGGGGGTATTATTTGTATAAACAGGATCTCTGTGTAGCCAGATGGCATGAGAAAGGAACGAGCAGACAATGACCTTGAGCTTCTGATCTTCTTGCCTTGAGATTGAGGATTGAGATTATAGGGATCCCACAACACCTCAGCTTATAAAGTGCTCGAGATAGAGCTTGAGGCTTCCAGCATGGCGAGAAAGCCAATTACTGACATAATTATTCATAAAATAATTTTATTTGCTATGGAAACAAATTCTTCACCTGTGCTGCCTTGAAACAATAAGTTATTTGAGTTTTATGTATCTTGTAATCAGAGTTAATTATTTAATAAGTATCATGAGGACCAGCAAAACCAGTTTAGCTTAATAATATGAATCAACATATTTTGGGTGTCCATCATCTATCTGAATATTTCAAATTTGTAACATGTTTAGATATTTGCATTTTATAAATGTAGAGTAATATCACTTTCTCTGTGATTATCTATGCTAGAAAATGAGCTGGGAATAAAAGTTTCTTAAACAACCACAGAAAAATGTCTTCAATACAAAGTACAACATCATTATATATAAAACTATATGATAACTATTTTATAAATATTAGTGGTTTGGAAAATTTTCTGGAATACTTCAGAAGAGTAAGTAAATCATTTTATTTCATATTGTTATATACAAGGTATATAATTTCCTAGAAGACTATGATATCAAGAAGGAAAAATGAAGGCCTTTGAATTCACAAGGACTTGATATATTAATAATGGGGAAATTTTCTCACCTTTTAGAGTCCATTGTATTTTTCATTTTAATGAATATAAAAATAATATAAATATAAACATTGTCCTGCAACATAGCCCTCAATATCACTAAACACTCTATTCAGTACTACTAAGCATCTTGTTTATTTGCAATTTTTTAAAAACTAATTATTTTACTTATTTACATCCCAAATATTGCCCTTTCTCCCATCCCCTTCCCAGAGTTCTTCAACCCATGTCCCCTCCCCTTTACCTCAAAGAGTGTACTCTCATGCCCCACTCCCGAGGCATGTTTCTTTCCTGGTGCTTCAAGTCTGTATAGAATTAGGCACATTCTCTCCCACTGAGGCCAGACAAAGCACTCCTCTGCTACATATCTGCTGGGGCCTCAGACCAGCCCTTGTATGCTTTTTGTTTGGTGGCTGGGTTATTTGATACTGTTGATCTTCCTATGGGGTCACCACCTCCTTCAGCTCCTTTAATCCTTTTACCAACTTTCCAAAGGAGTCTCTGACCTCAGTCCAATGGTTGGCTGTAAGTATCTGTATCAGTCTCAGTCAGCTGCTTGTAGGGCCTCATAGAGGCAGCCATGCTAGGGTCCTGTCTTCAAGCACACCACAGTGTCAGTGACAGTGTCAGGGTTTGGTGCCTGCTCATAGGATGGATCCCAAATTGAGCCAGTCACTGGATGCCCATTTTCAGTCTCTGCTCCATTTTTTGTCCCTGTATTTTTTTTTAGACAGGAGCAATTCTGATTCAAAAAATTTGAAGGTCAGTTGGTGATCAAAAATTTTGAAGGTCTGTTGGTGACCCCATTCCTTCACTGGGGGCCTTGTTTATCTACTCTATCTACTAGAGGTGGTCTCTTCAAGTTCCATTTCCTCCTGCTTGAGCATTTTGGCAAAGGACACCCCCATTGAGTCCTGGGAGCCCCCACCATCCCAGGTCTCAGGGACTTTCTAGAGGTTTCCTCACTACATATTTATATTATATTTACATATTTATATTATGTTATGTTATATTATATTTATATTTATATTAAATATGTATATTATATACATATTTATATTATATTTATAGTAGCTACATATTTATATTTATTCTCCTGGCCCTTTGGGCTTCTCTCCTGCCCCCCCATACCTGATCCTGCTCCACTTTTCCTCTTCACCTTCCCCTCTCTCACCCCAGTCCACTGAATCCCTTTGCTCCTATGATTATTTTGTTTCCCTAAGTGGAATTGAAGCATCCTCACTTGGGCTTTTCTTCTTGTTAATCCATGGGCTGTATCGTGGTTATTCTGTGCTTTTTGTCTAATGTTCTCTTATCAGTGAGTATACACCATGTATGTCCATTTGGGTCTGAGTTATCTAAATAAGGATGATACTTTTTTTAGTTCTATTCATTTACCTGCAAAATTCATGATGTCCTCATTTTTAATAGGGACACAGGAGGTCAGCCTTAACCAGAGATAGCACTGCCTGCCTCCCAGAAGGCCTGCTCTAACCCAGGTCACACAATTTTACCTGCCTCCAAGGAGGACTGGGTCAACTGGAGACACCCCAGCAAGTTAACACCAGAAATAACCAGATGGTAGAAGGCAGTGTAAGGACATAAACAACAGAAGCTGATGTAACCTGGTAATATCAGAACCCAGTTCTCCTACCACAGCAAGCCCTGGATGCCCTAACACACATGAAGAACAAGATTCTGATCTAAAATCCGATCTTATGATGATGATAGATGCATTTAAGGAGGATATAAATAACTCTCTTAAAGAAATACAGAAAACACAGGCAAAAAGGTAGAAACCCTTAAAGATTAATCAAGATTTTTCTTTTTTGCTGGGCAGTGGTGGCGCACACCTTTAATCCCAGCACTTGGGAGGCAGAGGCAGGTGGATTTCTGAGTTCGAGGCTAGCCTGGTCTACAGAGTGAGTTCCAGGACAGTCAGGACTACACAGAGAAACCCTGTCTCGAAAAACTAAAAAAAAAAAAAGAAAGAAAGAAAGAAAAAGAAAGATTTTTCTTTTTAAAAGAAATTAAAGTAAGATTTTGTAGAGAACAAGAAGGCCTTGTATACAGAGATAAGCAATCGAGAAGCCAGGAAAGTTAAACACTCAGTTTATTTCTTCAATGGAATGTGGTACCTTAGCTTTCTTCATGGAATGTCAGAAATGGTATAGTTTTACAACTTTGTGGTCTTTTGCTATCTGATTAGACTTGCTCTGCCTGAGTTTCCAAGAATTTACTTATTCCAAACCCATTCTCCCTACCACCTTGAGTATCACTTTTAAACCCTAAAACCCATTATTATGAGTGATGTCTCTAGTGCTTTATAACAGTCTGAGTGACTTTATGTTAGGGCCATGAAAAACCTGACACCCACAGGCATTTTGTTTACCTCATTCTCCCTAGACTCTTATATTGAGCACTGTTTCTAAGTTAATAAGAAGCCATCTTATAGATGAAGCTATAAGCATTTTGCAAAGATCTATCTGAACATGTCTTAAATTGCTGTGCATTTGGGACTAAGTTACTGAAACGTTTTCTTTTTCCAAAATTATGCTTTGCTTAAATAGGGCTGAAGTGCAATGATACGGGCCAGTCTCCAGAATTCCAGGTCCAATGCCAGTTACAATAAAATCATCAGACTGAGCTGAGTTTCATTTTTATCTCTCCCTGATCATTTTTTTCATGCCTTCTGTAAAGTCTGCAAGAGAATCCCAATAACTTTTATGTATTTGGGTGTTTTGTTTACATGTGACTCTGAGCCACATGTGTGCCTGATGCTGTCAAAGGCCAGAAGCAGGTGATATAACCCCTTGGAACTTGCACTTGTGATTACTGCTATATGGGTAGTCTGATCCTCTGCATGAGCAACAAGTATTCTTAAGAGCTGTGCTAAGTCTCCAGCCCCAGAAGGAATCTTTCTACTCACGGTATTTTAAAGCTGGATGACCCACTCTAAATATGGGCCACACCTATTGGTATCAGTCCACAAAATAAGAAGGAAAGTGCTTTTTGCCTGCTAGCCCTCAGTCCAGCTGGAAACCTTATCTATCCTATTGCTGAGGCACTCCTTGGCAGGTACTGGAACCAAATTTTTTGAAACTCCAGTGTGGACTGAGGATCACAGACTCCCTGGGAATCTTCTAGGACTCTGTCATTGGACTGTAATAACCAAGGCATCCAGCCTTGTGAACTGAACAACTACTGGATTCTCTGCCTTTCTGTTGTAATAGTTAATGTTGGACTGCTCAGACTGTGGCCTGTGAAACTGTCTAAGTCCACATTTAATATTTATATTCTTTCTATCAGTTCTGTTACATAGAGATCAATGACTAAGACAGTCCTTCAGTACGTCTGCAGGGTACTACCTGGGTTTGCAGGATTTCCACATTTATGTTTCTTTTCACCTTCTAAAAAAAAGGTGTTTGAAGTGGAGAATTGTGCAGGCCCACCTTCAAAATGTTCTTTCACTTACTTTAGATTCATCATCTGTGGAACTAAATCTACTTACCTCAAACATCTTTCCATGCTGAATTTACTTTTAAATAAAAAAAAAGCAGGCTTTGAAATATTTTATTCAAAATGCCTTCTCTGCCATGACATCAGCACCAAAACCAAAAGTGTATCTGAAAACAGAAAAAAAAAATGTTATCACTATAACTCCATTAGATCTTTTGTTAAACCCCTATGTAAAACTAATGCAAACCTATGTAAAACCAATGCAAAACCCCTATGTAAAAGTAATGGTAATCTTCATTGTGCCTCATTGAATTAACGATCTATTTCACTGATTGTAAAAGTTATATTCAAAAGCATAACTTATCTTACATTATAAAGATAAAAGAAACTTGAAAATATCCTGAGGTATCTACTAACTTCTAGCAAAACAACAAAAAAAAAGAAAAATTAAGAATGATTCATAGTAGGGAATTCTAGATTTTGAAAATGGGTGAGAAACTGGTATTATGGAGCATGGTGAATAGAAGCATCAGAATAGCAAAAAATAGAATCTACTCCAAAGAGGAAAAGAGACTGTGAACACTAGAAATGAGAAAATAGCGATAATGCAGCTAACAAACACAGACCGGCAATATGTGATCTAAGCATAAGGAATTTGGTAACCAGCAACTACCCTTATAAATCTCCTAGAAAGATTAAGAGAATCTAGTGACACTTTTATCTCTCCCATTTTGCTATCAGACTATAGAGACTATGAACCTAATATAATTTGAATATTCCCAGGAATGTTTTACTGGTAGAAAGAAAAACCTAGGGCCTTTTTACAAACAAAAGTGGGGCTTGTCTCCTGGAACAATTTCACCATTTTGACAGATTGTCAGAGTACCACACAGGAAACATGAAAGATGAAACGATAATAAAGTGTGGGATATACCTTGACCAAAAAAGGTTTATCTGTGTGCATCACTTACCTTGTATTTAACGGACACTTCATGTTAGAGAAGTGCAGATAGACATGGGAGATGGTCTAAACAAGCTACCTCCCAATGTGGAGCACCCTATATAACAACATCAGCAAGTAAGAAGACAAACTGGTATCCTCCAAAAGTAACAATCACAAGGTAATGGCCACCAATGTCAGTACTATAGATAAAACTCCAGACAGAGTTCAGTAGAATGTTTATGTGCTGAAAATCACAAACACAGCAGAAGTTTTATAAATATGTAAACAGAATAATGAAGATTAATAAACAATATGAAATAGAATTCAGCCAAAAAATATAGAGAAGATAAGAAAACTTCAATGACAAAATATAATCCTGAGCAGAAGAACTAACCAGTAGAATCAATTGAATGGAAAACAGAAGATCACAACTCCAGGATAAAGTAGAGAAATTATATCATCTAGCTAAAATTAATGACAAACTATGAATGATACATATGAGATCTATAAGGAAATTATTAAAATACCAAACTATACAAATTATGAGCACAATAAAAAATTCACCCTGCAAATAATAGACAATATTTTCAACAAAAATAATAGAGGGAATTTTTCAAATATAGAGATAAGGATGCCCAACTAGCTGCAAGAAAACTACAGAAAGGTTGAAGAGATGGCTCTGTGGTTGACAGCAAATATTGCTCTTGCAAAATATCAAGTTTGAATCATCATATCCACATATGAAGTCAGAACTATTTATAATTCCAGCCTCTGAAGATCTTTGATCTAATATTTTCTTCTGTCCTCCACGTGGACTGCACATACAAGATGAAAATCTATACACACATGAATACTTATATACACAACATAAAAATAAACTAAATTTTATTGGAATAATTTTAATAAAACATATTGTTTGTTTAAGCAAAAATGTACAAAATGTAATCATAATTTCATGTTCTCTGAAAGCTAATTTTGGGTATAAAGGTAATTATAAAATGTATAATAAAATTCTCATGTCTGAGGACCACTTTTGACATCATTTTGAACAATCAATGGACTAGAAAAATAAATATCTTAGTTCTTTGCATAAATGAAAGTGATACAAATAGATTTAACTCATGTATCTGTTGCTTTGAATGAGATTTCTGAAATCTTAAAAACGAAAATATCATGTTCTATTTATACATTTAAGAATTCAATACTTAAAGTAAGAAATCCCCAATATATTTTACAAGACCTGTTTATCTTTGTTATTTAAGAAAAGAAATATCAAGCCATTTTATATTACAATAGAAAATAGAATGCTATGCCCATGTTTAATAAGAAAATCCAAAATATTCTATTTTATTATTTAAAGTATTACATCCCCATCCTCATGTTTACTAAGTAAAACTGTGGCTGCCATGCTATCTTCGTATTATACAGAATATGTCCTTCATTTCTAATTCATTAGAGTCACATTTTCTCACCTTTATTCAATAGGGAAAAGAAAAATTCATTCGTCTTCAGTAATGATATTCGTTTGCTGATCCAAAAATAGTTTTTACATTTATCTCATAAAGGACAAGAACAACTGAAAGTTATAGAGTGGCAACATTCCCCACACCATGTAGCTTCTTTCTGCAAGTCAAACAATGGAATAAGGGTAAATTTTAAAGAGAGGTTTATTTGGAAAAAAAAAAAAAAACCTAACTATTAACCAATGAAATACCCTGAACAAATATTATTCACCATAACTATTCTAAATGAGAAACAACATTATATAACATTTTTGAAAAATAAAAACATATAATACAAAAGGCTAGTAATTATCAAATGACTGAATTTTTCATTTAAATATCTATTTCTGCAAAGCCTATAGATTCACAGAAATGACACATATATTCTATGTACAAATTTTTCTAAAATTATAGTACAATACTATAGACAGAATTTCAGCCTTAATACAGCAAAAATTTACAATAAATCTGTTGATGACCTCATCAAGAATCCTTATTGTATGAGTGGTATTTTTATCACTGTGAGCAACTGATGAGACAAAAGTCAATTTAGTCTCAGCCCACTGTGGCTGGGAGAACTTTGAGAAGTAGAGCTCAGCAGTTGGTGAACTCATACAGAAGATGCAGAAAAGAGAAAGAATAAACTCAGGAATAATAAACACTCAAGGTCTCACCCCTAGTGATCCCTGACCCCAGCTAGGCCTTTCTATTAAACTCTTCATAGTTTGCCTCAATGTGTCCAACTGGGAATTAATTGCTAAAATCATGAACCTCTAGGAGATATTTTCAATTAAAATAATAGCATTCATGTTGCCTTTTACAGCCACATGTTCCTCTCCTTCATAAGCATCTGGAAGTTAGTAACCTTTTAAAATTCTATATATTATAAATTTTTATCTCTCAATAGCATTATATAAATGTAGTTTCTCACTGTAACAGCTCCAGAGGTTTATTTAAGGCATGACCTTGATTAATAGTTAACTAATTTTGCTCCATATAATATTCTGTTCTATGTATGTAGCAGTTTACTTAACAATTTGTTTATAAAAAACAGTCTGGTATAAGCAGTTTTGGACTAGGGCTAGCAACTGTAAGGTAAACATCTGTGTACATAATTTGTGTGACTGTCATCCTTTCACTAATAGCATTGCCAGAATTGCAGTTCCTAGATCATAGGATAGTAGTATTATTAGTTTTGTTTTATGTATATGCATATGCTTATGTATAATATTTTATATATTTACAATTTTACTGAATTTAACTTATTAATTTAGTCAAAATTTAAGAGAGTTTATGTAAATAACACATCAATAGTTATTATCTCATAAGATATTCAAATTTTCAACAATTAGTACTGTTGTAAACTCTCCTAATGTCATCGTGTAATCCATAATTAACAAGTTTCTGGTGCTACAGGTGTAATCAAGCCTCTTCAGCTGCTTGCTATAAACAGCTAAAGTTCAGAGTATATACAGCTATATACAATTTGTAATAATGAAAATGATTAGCTACATAACTAGTTTGTGTATTTACTATACTGTATTATTATGTATGCATATATACATACACACATGCATACACACATAGAGGTTTTTCTGTAATTTTTGTTGTTGTTGTTTCTTCCTGGGTACAAACTCTATTTAGCACCCAGTTCAAGCAAACAGCCCTAATGCAAGAGATGAGACATTGTTTTTGGACTTAAGGCAACTGGTAATCTTAGAGAATATCACCTCTTTATTACTCCAGGTTTTCTTTCAAATTCAACCATACTATAAATTGCTGGTATTTTAACTGCTCAATGTTTTTATATTTTAGACAAATTAAGATACTTCTTAAAATAGTAACTAATTAAGTTGATGATTTGTCAACTCCTTTAGCTTAATAATAATTATTTCATAATATATATTCTAAATATATATATTCTTTACATTCTAAAAATATATGATCTGTAACTACATTTCAATAAAATAGAAAGAAAAACTAATTTTCCAACCACAGTTCCTCCTCCCTCTACTTCTCGCAAGCAGCCCCTACTACACCTTCTAACCGAGAAAAGAACAGGTGTCCAGAAGAGGACAGCATAACAGGTCAGGAAAAAAAAGATACAATAGGCTAAGGCAAAAGCCTTTTTATTGAGCCTGACCAAAGCAACCCAATAGGAGGAAAAAAGTCTCAAGAGCAGGCAAGAGTCAGAGAAACACTTATTCCAACTATTAGGAATTCCACAAACCCACCAAGCTAACATCCATAACATATGTGCAGAGCACCTGGTACAGACACATGCAGACGCTGTACTAACCACCTCACTGCTTTTCATGAAGAGACTTATTATTCTTTAAGAACATGTTTAAATTTGACAAAATATGGTGACATGATACTAAAATTATTTTATTGTGTGGAAAAAAATGGAATAAGGACTCCATTAAAATCCATATACAAATGATGATTCTATTTAACTTATCACCATGAGGTATTTAGAAATAAATGCCATAGAAGTTTTAAAAATTCCCATGTCATAATGCATATTCCATGATGGGTAAGGATGACCTAAGACAGGCTCAGTCTTGTTAATGACAAAAGAGGTGGGGAGAGGCAGAGAGCCTTTGGGGCTGCTTGGCAACAATCTGACATGGGCCAAGGACAAGGAAATGGGCTGCTTGGCAGGAATATGACATTGGCCAAAGACAAGGAAGTAGGCTTCAGGCAGGAATCAGACATTAGGCTAGAACAAAGAAGTAATTTCAGGTAGGAATATAAATCTTAGGCTAGAGCAAAGAAGAAATTTCAGACAGGAATCTAAATTTTGGGCTAGAACAAGGAAGTAGGCTTCAGGCATGAGAATGATCTTGAGCTAGGACAGGGAAGTAGGCTCAGATACTGTGGTCATCCTCATAAACCCTTAGAAACAGTGATCACGGGAGTGTTCACGTAATTGGGTTTAATGCCTTGCTTGTTCTTTGACTATTTGTGTTTATTGTCTTGCTTGTTCCTTGACTGTTTGAATCTATTGTATTGCTAGACTCTCAACCTAGATCTGATCTTAATACATGCATGTAATTAAAATAGTATAAAAGCAAAAAGGAGGAGGAGGATGGGATAGGGGGTTTTGGGAGGGGAATTGGGGAAAGGGGATGAAATCTGAAATGTAAATAAATAAAAATATTCAATAAATTTTTTTTAAAAAAGCTTTAAAACAACGCATGCCTAAGAGCTTGGACATTACATATTATAAAGAATACAAACCTAATAAAAGTTCTAATTAAAAAAAATTCCCATGTCATGATGTCAAAATATATTTAAAGAAAAATTAAAGAAGGCACAGAAATGACATGGCATTCTGATAATTGAATGAGTTGAAATAAGAATGCAAATTCTCTTACAATTATTCTGAATAACAAATGTCACCAGAATTAAAATCCTATCAAGGAATTTGGTACATATTGTCAAATTGATATTAAAATACCAATGAATAATAGTACTGGAAGATTCAAATATCATGGTGAATCACACCAACACTCTGAGCAATCAAGAGACTGAGAAATGATAATTGGTGAGAACTTAATATGTTCTACATGGTGGGTATCAGAAGAGCCATGACTTTGTAGAACAATCCAGTTTTGGAAATATAATAAAACACAGAAAAGGCCAGGAAAGTGGTGGCACACGCCTTTAATCCCAGCACTTGGGAGGCAGAGGCAGGCAGATTTCTGAGTTCAAGGCCAGCCTGGTCTACAGAGTGAGTTCCAAGACAGCCAGGGCTACAGAGAGAAACCCTGTCTAAAAAATATATGTATAAAATAAAAACAAAGAAGGGTATTTCATTCAAAGATATACTCCTAATGGTCTACTCTCTCTAGTCAGAGCTACCTGCTAATAGTGTATTTATTAAGAACTCATCATTGATTAATTCATCACTAACAGTGCCTTTTTTTATTCAGTTATTTTAAAATAACATTTTTATCTAGGTGTGAAGCTTCAAGCCTCATCATATGAGCCATTTCAGGAAACTTTTATACCCAAATTTATTTGGTTTTGATTCAACTGTAGAAAAAAACTTTTTAGTCCAAATTGCTATAAGAAAAAGGAAAAGGACAGGTGCCTTAGACAAGAGTAAACAAGGTCACAACTCTGACCTGAGAATGCTAAGATCAAAAAATTTAACAAATCTATTAGAGCTGTGGCTTCTTTACATATTGCCTAAACTCACTGTGTTCTCACTACTGAAAAATGAAGGAGTTATGGGAGATGAAACCAAAATCAGAATAAAGTTATAAAATCATATTTTCAATAAAAAATAGAAAACCATAAACATCTGTAAAACCAAATATAGTGACATAGACCTTTTAGACTAGCACTTAGAAGTCTAAGGAAGAAAGATTTCTGATAATCAGAGCCCAGACTGACATACCTAATGTGTTCCAAGCCAATCTGAATGACCCAGAGCAGCAGTCTGTTTCAAAAGAATCAAAATAATAACAACAATAATAATTTAACATTTAACACAACATAGAAACATTTAAAAGAAATCAAGGGTCATAATTGAGGTATATAAAGAAACTTTTCTAAAAATTAGCCTGTATAGAGGCATTATTGAAGCAGAGCCATGGTACAAAGGGGTTCATTAATTCATCTTTTCTACCTGTAGTATGGCTGAAATTTCTGCAATAAAATATTAAAAAATAAAGACGTAAATAAGTTCAATCTATACCAAAGTAATTATTTGTTTATCACAGCACAATGTATTTTCTTGGCCATGAGTAAAGACTAAATAAAATCTCTTCCATTAAGAGGTAATTTATTTTGATATTTCAAAATGAAAACTATAAATTACCAATTTCTAGGTTTCATTCAAAACACCAAGCCTACAAAGATGAGTTATAAAATAAATCAGAGACTTCAAAAATGTGAAACAACATAATTTAGACACTCTCTTCAATTTCACCCCAAATCTGTCTTGTTCTTTATTTTAACTCATTTTGCCATAACGTCAGTATGACAACACAGCTAAGCAACATTTAATGTGAACTGAAACCATTTGCTTTTTATTCCTACCCTCATTAAAATTTCATATTAATGGCCTGTCAATTTAAAATGGATGCTCCAAAATGTCACATTATCGTCTTGGATTGTGAATCCATTCCTATTGCAGGACATCTTATTACTTATTTATATTTTGTTCCTGAACTTCCAAAGTAACAAACCACCTACAAGTCATGTGTAGGACTTGGAAAGCACATGAATGTGGAAGGCATTTCAGAAGTCATGGAACTCAGAGATTTAATATTATAGATAGACTCAGACTTGCCATAGAGATTCAGTGTGCAATGGTTTCTACCATGTATCCTTCTTAAGCCTTTCTGGAGACTACATTTTTCAATCTAGCCACATGATTTCTACATCTCCATGCTTAAATTATTTCATTTCACTTTTGGCCACAGTTGCTGGTTACAGGAATTGGTATATTTCCAATGATTATTAGGTGTTCATAAATTCTAAATTGTAAAGCTGTTAACAGCTGTGCTTTCTATCATTTAGAAATAAAGTGATTGGCAGTGAAAGCAAGAGATGAAACCCATTAACTGAAGCAGAAATGTTAGCCCTACCAGTACTCCAGTCTATGAGTTCCTGTGCCAGTGGTATGTATTTGTTTATCCCACTACATTTTCCAATGTGCTTCAGATAGACTTCCTTTTTGCTTTGTAAAATTTAAGTTTGGTATATGCACTAGCAACAACCTACCTAATGTATTGTATGTGTGTCATACAGGTCTTTGATCAAAGTTGAGAGTTATTTTTAAAACTGTTTATTTTTTCCAACCCAGGAACTAATACTCATAAACATTTTCTGAAATCAAATGAACTGTATCATGCGATGTTTTCTGGAAATATTTTATACATTTTGTATGTGGACATTATTACAATGGGATGGATTCAGTAGAAGTTTCAGCTAATGAAAGAAGACATTGTATTTGCAACTGTTTGCACCACTGAAGGGTTCTCTCACTGAAAATGACATTCTGTCACATTTGCTTCAAATTACAACAGCACAGACAAGATGAGTGATGACAATATGTGAAGCTAAATTTAAAAATGCCGAATGCTAACACAGAGGGATGGGCAGTCTGTTGTGCACGATATTTTGCATGTTGGGTTTTTTCAACATAAAGAGTTAGCAGAAATCTCCCATCACCATACCAAACATATTCTGGGGAGAGAAAAAAAATTCTGGGCATCCTTTTACACTGTGAAGTGGTAGCTAAAGGAAACAGAGGAGAATGAGTATACACAGTTGATATTAGGACTATTTAATAAGCTTGAGTACAGTTCTTTGCTGACTTGACTGTGTTAGGGGATTGAGATTTCACTACTGGTTTCAGATTTTATCTAGGTTTCTTGTTATATTCACCATTTATTCATTTCACCATGTAACAATTTCTTTGATACAATTTCATTATTTTCACTTTTGACCCTGTTTATAAGCAAAGGAAACGGAAATATTTTATTTACGAAAAGATACATATTTGCCTTTTTATTTTGATACAGTTTTATGTATACACATAAAATTTTCTCAAGCTTTCTCCCTGTGAAATTTAAGTGAAATTGGAGAAATGATCAAGTGATATTCACAAAAAATGACAAATTTATTATTTACATGACTCTTTCTTCCAAATTCTCCTTTATCTCCAGAAGAGATAATCCCCCAATTTCAATGCTAGCTGGCAAACTAGCCAATTATACTCAACATTCCAAAATCCTAGGGATCACTAGTTTGTTAGTTAGACTTCATAATAGAGCATTGATTTTTTTTTTTTTGCTTATTCCTGCATTCTTGAGTGTATATAGACATGCTTCCTGTTCTTAAAAATCAGGCTTTGATATTTTTTGTCATCAGAAATGCAAATTTTTAAACAGAATTGCAATATAATTTTTTTGTGGGAGAATCCAACTCAGTAACGAGCCTTTATTAGAGAGAAGAATTGTTCCTTCCTATTCTGAAAAGTTAACGAAGGATCACAGTGAGCTAGTTGGAAAAGCACTAGGTTGTAATGGGCTCGATAGCTTGTGCATCACTGAATCTTTCCTTTGTGAAGCCAAAACTCTCATCCAAACCTAAGAAGCAGATAATAGGCAACATCCTTGAAGAGGACAACTCTACTGCAATACATTTTTCTAAAACTAAAATAATTACTCCTGTGTAAGTAGTAAGAGCATTTGGCTTTAGATATAGAAAACACTGCAATGGAGCTGAGAACCATTGTTCAGAGGACAGAAAATCATGGCTTCCCTTAAAGTCTAAGCAGGTGGAAACAAGTGAGTGTGAGCACACAAATGCTGTTCCAGAACACCTCAAATGATAAATTAAAACACATGACAAGCTTGTGTCACCTCTGAGTGTGCTTGCCTACATCTGTGCTGTCATTGCTAACACCTAGAGATAGAAATGAACTCAGAGTCTTTTCTTCCTAGCCCTTTCCAAGCTTGAGGAAAAAAAGGAGAAAGGAAAGTGCTTCAGGGCAACCAACAGAACCAATGTTCATATAGTTCCACAAGGAAATATGCTGGACTCCATTTCCTCCATCAAGGCCTCATCAAACTGAAATTTTATTTAGCATGTGTTTCAATCATTTACTCCTTTCCCATCACCCATTACTGGTTTTCTGATCTATTTTCTCCTACCTGCACCTTGAGCATAAGCTACGAGCAGGTACATACTGCATCCAGTTAGTGTTTCTCTCATTCAACTACTAAGACAATCATTTAAAGAGAATTCTGATCATGTTGATTTCATTGTTTACTCTAGTATTCTTTGTCATTAGGTCAGCTAGACAGCTGAATGACATGTATCACAACTGCATGATGAACACAATCAGTAAATGTTATTTTCATAAGTTAGGAAAGAACAGTGCTTAAATAAAAAAAAAAAAATCCAGAGGTGACTACATGTTTAGAAATGCTAGAATCTGTCAGAAAGAATGTAGGGGTTCATTACACAGATAGGTCTTCATCACCATAGTGGACTTCCTACACAGCAAGTTATCGCAAATGCAGTGACTCAAAATGAAATTCGTTTATCTCATTGTTCTGTATGTCAAGTATCCGAAAATTTAGGATCTCTGCTCACCACTTCAAATCAAGGCTAAGATCAAGTTTTCTGCTTGGACCCAAGCTGTGGCAACTTGCTATTCTCTTCTGAGATTACCTATTTTAGGATTTGCTGTCCTGCAGTACTAGGGCTAAGGTCAAAGTATCTGCGCTACCTTATGTGTATGAGTTGAATAAAGCTTCTGTACTCACAGTATCCCAATGTACTTACATGCACCAAGCCTCCATGTTCAAAGCCAGCAGTGCAAATCCTACCTCAGATTGATTTTCTCTCATACTGAAATCTCTCTTGACCAAGAGCTTTACTTCTTTTAAGGGTTTGTTTTGTTTGATTTTGTTTGATTTAGAACGGACCTGTACACTACAGATGACACACATCTTTATAGATTGCTATGCCATATAAAATAAGATAATCCTAAAAAGTCGGTACCCCATCATTTCCCCAAGACGCCTTTTAAGATCAACCTTATTGAGATCAACCTTAGAATTTGGCATAGCATAAGTGTATTAAATGATATCTTATATAGTTTTCAACAGTCTTTAGATTGGCAGGTATTCAGCTTCTCTTTTTTTTCAGAATTTATTTTTTATTCAAATTACATCCTAATTGCAGCCCCCTTTGTCACCTCCTCCAAGTCCTACCCTTAGAAGTCCCTCCCATCATTTCCCCTTCCATTTCTCTTCAAAGAGAGGGAAATGCCTCTTGAGTACCAACCCACCCTGAGACATATCGTCCAAGCAGAACTAAGCACCTTCTCTCCCACTGAGGCACAACCGGGTAGTCCAGGTAGAGGAAGAGGATCCAGTGGCAGCCAACAGAGTCAGAGGCAGCCCAAGCTCCAATTGTTCATGGACCCACAAGGAGGCTAAGTTGCACATCTGCTACTAGTGGGGGAAGGGAAAGCTAGGTCCAGCCCTTGCATCCTTTGGTTGGTGGTTCAGTCTCTGTAAGCCCCCATGGTCCCAGGTTAGTTGACGTTGTAGATCTTCTTGTGGTGTCCTTGACTTTTCCAGCTTGATCAATCCAATCCTCCACTCTTCCACAAGACTCTCGGAGCTTTACATGATGTCTGGCTGTTCATCTTTCCATCTATTTCCACCTGCTACTGGATGAAGCCTCTCAGGAGACAGCTATGCTTGGCTCCTGTATGCAAACATAGAAGAGTATTATTAATAGTGTCTGGGGTTGGCACTTTCCCATGGGATGTGTCTCATTTGGGGCTAGTCATTGGTAAACTGTTCCCTCAATCTGTGCTCCATTTTTATTCCTGTGCATCTTGTAAGAAGGACAAATTTTGGATTGAAGGATTGAGGGTGGATTGATGTCTATTTCTTTCCACTGGAAGTCCTACTTTTCAAATCCAGTAATTCTGATGAGCTGATGTATTACTTCCTATAATTTTACTTAATATTAATTAAGGTAAAAATGTTCTTTGGAAGCATATCTTCCATTCTTCTAGGTTTTTCATATATTGAAGGATGGATGATAAGAGTGAGGTAACGACTTCCATTGAAGCTTAAATCTAGGCATTAACTATTGAATGATATAATTGTCCATATTTAGATTGGATGATATTGTCATCAATATTGAGAAACAGTAAATTTCAAAATATGAATATAAATTTATCTCTATACCGTTAATCATTTTCCCTAACTTGTCCCACAGGACAACAGCTACAGAAGGGAAGAAATTTTGATAAATTTATAATAATGATGGAAAATGTAAGTGTGGGTTTTGAAAGCTGTAAGAAGACTCCTGTGCCCTTGAACATGAAAATAATAATAATAATAATAATAATAATAATAATAATAATAATTTATCATGTGAGTTAAACTGAGTAACTAGAACCAAAATCTACATGAATAATGAAAGTGGATCACCTAATAATGCCTGTTGTTAAAGTGTTTTATACAGATGTAGTATACTAACATAGACTTAAATGTAATCTATTCAAGTTGTTGTCTATATAAAAGAAGATAAATTATAGCAAACATTTGCCTCAGCCCACATATTCTGAACCTTCAAATTTGTGTATACTTTTCATATACTGTGTATTATATAGAATGGTTAAAGAAAAATAACCCTGAACATCTAAATGTTGTACTCTGGCAGATAATCACAACTTTTAGAAACTATATGAAAATAGTGTTTAAAATTTATATCTACTGTAATTGTCTATTATTAAAGAGAAAAATAATTATGCTTATATGTTCTTGATGTGTAATAGTTTATATATGTAATGAAAACTATTTCTTTAGACAAATTTTGTGTGCAGTCTCAAACACTAGCATGCAGTTGTAAACTAAAGTTTGACACATGGTTTGCAGTGGGAGAAGCTGAGAAACCACAGAGTCAAATAATGAGTGTATGTTGTAGGAATTGTTTATGAAGTACATGAGGGACCATTAATGAAGTGTGTTGGGGAGGAAATCATTTATGAAGAACTTTGATTGTGGTTTATAGTAAAAAATAGTCTCTAACTGGAGAATAGGTTTTCTTTTTCCTTTCTCTTTTGCATTTACATATGAACAACTCTAAACTCTTCTTTCTTTTACTCATTTCCCTGTGACTAATGAAAAGAATGTTTCTTGACTGCATAATATAGATTGAAATGACTTTGGCACCCTTTTTATTTGTCCTTCTGGGAGTTAACATAATTATTCCTTATGAAGATACTATTTGATAAGCTTCAAGCTACTGTGATGTTCTTTCCTTTTATGTTCATTCTTTATCTGTTGCTATGTCCAAGCCAGAAGAATGTTTGGTATTTTTTATTTCCTTTTTATAGTTGTGAAGGTGACTGCCTGCCTTTGGCAAACTTTATCCTTATTAATCTTTTTAGCATATTTAATAAGCATCACCCCTCACCTTTGGCTTCTGTAGCTCAGACAATTTATTTTAAGAGTCTTGTTGTTATATAAAGAAAATAATGCTTTCTAGCTCCAATTATACTTGCAAAACAATGGGTTATGCATATAGATAAAGGAAACCTTTATTTCAAAGAATATAGGTATGCAATATTAACTTACTCATTTTTATTTCTACTTTGTACACATAAGATATACTTTGGTAGTAGATCTGTGTTTCTGAGTTCTTTCCTAAACCACCAATTTGTAATCTTTCACTTGTTCCTATTTTATAACTCTAATCATGATAAAAGTTGATTTTCATATCCTAATACTAACATTTTGGAATCAATGATCACTGCATCCAATCACACAAAAAAATGACAATCAGAAATGGCAATATTATGAACTGAAAGAGGTCTGTCTGATTATTTTTTTTCTCCTAAGGGCTTTAGATTGGATTAAAATATCTAATATTCAATCAAAACTGGTTGTTTGAGAGAGGGAACTTTATACACGTGAGGGGTTTGAAGACAAATTGCAGACATTCCAATCAGAAGGTAATGCTAATTTTGGATGATCTTCACTTAATGTTTACCCGAAACTTGAAATCCTTAAGATAATATGATATATTCACAAAATAGTCCATCACTTTAGAAGATCATCCCCCAAAGAGGAAGTTCATATTTCTCATATCTGAGACAACATTGCCACCTTGTGGCAAAATTTTAGCATTATTCTTATTTCTTTGCTGATGCGTGTTAGAAAACTATCATGTGAAAATAATAGTTGATCTTTAAATTTTATAATTACTTATTTAAGATATTATTTTTACTTCCCAACTGAAGCAATGTTCATAGGTGTTTTGAAAAAGTTACTCAATTTAATATATTGTCTAAAGCTTTATATAAATTTGTGAGTAATATGAATCTGAGTTTTGCCAACTACTCTGAGAATCTTTTAATCAAATAGAAAGACAAACAAAACCAAGTTAGAACTACAAATAAAAAGCTGAGTGGCAGATGGATCCTTTCAACTATTCTCAAACTAGAAACAAACCATCATAGAGAAGAAAAACATTGTTTTCTTCTCCCAGAATTCTTTAATAAGACTATAATGAATATTTCAGTAAAAACTGGAGGAGGAATAAAAACCTATTACCTAAAATATTTGTTTTTACTTTACATTTCTTTTTTTCACAAAAATAACGATTTATTGGGGTTTAAAATGTCAGTGCCATAAAAGTCTGTCATCAGGATGACAGGCACATATTTCAGCAGGCAGGATGTTGGCTGGATCTGAAAATTGAGAGCTCAAACTGTCCCCTAAGATGGTAGCGCTGATGACTTTGGCTTAAACAGAAGACTTCATGTGGGTAAACAGAATTATTGTTATTAGGTAAAGAACGCTAACAATTTATGTTTACCAGTGGAGCAGATCTCCTAAGACTGGATCCTATCGGCCATTGATCACCAAGTCCTTCAGGGATCACTCTTAACCTTCCGCTCCCACCCCCACCCCCAATCAACAGCACTGGGCAAGAACACCCACTTTCTAGTCAATCAGATAGTCTGTATCAACTCAGATCCTCACCCTGCTGACTGGCATGAAATAAGTTTTCGTTGCTTTTCCACTATTTTGCTCTTCTCTCTATTCCCTGAGAAAAGACCTTGATAGTTTGATCACCAGTATGTCTTTCTGCCGATGGGATGGTCTAGTTTGGTCATTTCCTTGTGCTCTCACTATTGAGCTACAAGAGATGATATTGAACTGGGAATAGTATAAGACCTTGAAAACCTGAAAACCAGTTCCCAGTGACACTCCTCCTTTAGCAAGGTCCTATGTCTTAAACATCACCAACTACTGTGACCAACTGGGGACTAAGCAGTCAATACCTGAGAATATGGAAGCCATTTCATTCAGACCATCACAGTATCTGTCCCTTTGAACTGTGAAGCTGAATAAAACTGTCCAAATTGCTTCTTTTTGAAAATGGGATATTTTATTTATATTTCAGATGTTATCCTCTTTCCCCATTTCCTCCCCACCCAGAAACCCCAATCTCATCTCTCCTCCTCCTGCTTCTATAATGATGTGCCCCTACCCACCCACCTACTCCCACCTTCCCATTCTCGAATCCCCCCACACTGGGGCATCCAGCCTTCATGGGACCAAGGACCTCCTCTCACACCTTAGAAACTAAAGATTCTTTCTTTGCAGTAAACCAATTACTACTAAAAATAAAAATAATAGAAACAGTTATGTCTATACTTATATTAATTAAAATTAATGTCTGCTTTAAAAACTTTTTATAGTTATGTACCTTATAAAACTTTTTGCCCAGGAGTTTTGTTGTCAAGATATCACTTGGGACTCGGCTCCACAACTCTACACTTTGACTGGTTGTCACTTTCTATAGTGGTCTCTGATACAAAAAGAAGTTTCTTTGATGAGGACTGAGAACTACACTTATATGTGGGCATAGGTAAAAATATTAAGAATATAGTGAGGGAATGTGCTGGCTTGATAAAATAGTAGTTATAGGTTCTTCTCTGAGATCCATGATTTCACTACCCTGGAAAGTTGGCTGTTGCCAGTACCAGGAATGTTTCTCGCTTGTTACACTCAAAGTTATGCACAGAGACCTTAGAAAATTCAACTCCAAAAGAGATGCATCCATCAAATCCCTTCCCTCCATGCTCAGGAAATCTTGTTCAAGAAGAAGGTGAAATGTAAGAGACAGAGAAAATAGAGGATACCAAAGAATCAAGTCCCTATAGCCACAATAGAGCTGAAATACTTAGGTAATTCACAGAGATTGTGGCAGCATTCACACAGAGCCAGCACAGCTCTGTACCAGACTGGATTCCAGATATGAACATACATACCCCTATCCCTAACCAAGAAGCTATCTCCAATTAATAGCTACTTGGGAAAGAAAATTAGTTTTCTCCAAAGGAATGTCACTGGAAAACAATCCACTCTTAAGCACAGGCATGATGCCCAACAATAGCCAATTCAAAATTAACTCAGTGACATCCTTGTGGTTCTTTGTCTTATAATGTTAAGTCAAGGAGAGTGTTTCATTTTGTTTTGTTTTATCTGTTCCTTACATACAGTTCCTTTGTATATATATTATGCCTTCACATTTTGGGTATTTATGGGGTCTCTTAGAATACACACGTTTGTTCCTGCATCTATACACATTTGTGCTCTCTCTCTCTCTCTCTCTCTCTCTCTCTCTCTCTCTCTCTCACACACACACACACACACACACACTTGATGTTTGTCATATTCTTATTTGTTGGCTTTATTTGTATTATTGTATTATATTTTATTAGTATTTCTTAGATTCCTGTTTGTTTTCTAAAGAGAAAAGGTATGGGTCTAGATGGAAGAGGAGATGAGAAAGAATTGGGAGGAACAGGGAGAGAGAAAACTGTAAGTAGAACAAGCTTGAAACATACTGATATTAGGAATATTGAGGAAAAAATTAAAATGTTTAATTCAATGAATCTTCATAACTGTACAACATACATTGGTCAGTGAAAATAAAGTATTCTGTTTTCCAGAAGCTTAAAATTTTAAGAAAAAAATAAGTAAATAGTTTTTTATTCATTTACTTTTGCTGATCAATTTATGGCATGGTATATGAAATATTAAAGAAAAAATTACAGAAAAAGGAGGCAAAAAAGAACAAGAAATATTCAAATAAAAATAGAAAAAATAGAAAATAGAACTAATAAAAAAAGAACAAAAACATTCAAATACTCAGAAATCTCATAAAAACTCAAAATATGAAGCCATAATATATATGCAAAGGACTTGTAATGAAGGAACAAATAAAACATTTTTTTTTTTACTTAACATTATAAGACAAAGAACCACCAAGGATATCATTGAGTTCTTCATTTTAAGTTGACCATGAAAATAATATAAATTATTAAGTAATAGTTTTGTAAAACAAATTTTCTAGTATGTTGCTGTTATATTTATAGGAGTATAAACCCATAATAAATAATTACATCACTATATAATATGAATTATATTGTCATAAATAAAGGCTGAGTCCAACTAAGTCCAGAAAATTATTAACATTGATTACTTTTATGGTTTATATGTCACATGTCAATCACAGATTCATATATTGGGCCATAGCTACTACCTGATAAGCATTGGGTAAATGATTGCATCCTTGCTGAGTCCAGCTTGCTCATGGTAAGGATCATTTAACATGGTTCCCATCCCTGAAACAGAACCAGCAGAGTGTACACCTCCATGAGTGCTGATGGCTGCTGTGAGAGTAAAGCTTGTTTGTATAATAATGTACGTATTTTCATGTTCCTTCTTTGAGAAATGTCCTCTCTGCCAATGTTAATGACTCCATGATAGTCGGAGAAAGCAAGAGTCTGGGAGGCAAGTGTGTGTCTAATGTCTCAGCCAAATAGTAGAATTCTGTGACCTTCAGGACAGCCCTTAAGGCTGTGGGAAAGAACACTGAAAACATGAATTAAAAAATACATGATTTCTCCATGGTGCAAAATATAAAATGCAATATGAATTATATAAGGAGCTTCACAAACCTAAAGGAACAGAGGCAGCTACACTATGAGCCATCTTGACTGAAAGATACTAAGAAAGAAGATAAAGAGATTCAGCAAGTGGTGAGCACAGAGCAAGATCCCATCCACCTATGTTTTTGTTTGTTTGTTTGTTTGTTTGTTTGTTTAAGCTTACAAAGGGAGGAAGACTAGTGAGTTCAAGGTCAGCCTTGTACAGAGGGATTTTAGATGCAGGCCCAGGTATAATAGGAATGGTAACTGCAAGGCTGGGTACCACCTAGCTACCATATTGTCTGTGCTTGTGGTAGCTGTTTCGTTCTAAGAATCTAGAGGCTGGGGTCAGAGGATGTTAATTCATGGGATAATCAAAAGGAAATCTGGGGTAATGACTGAATTAACATGCAAGACATGAGTTATTCAGACAATTTTTAAAATAGCAAGGGAAAGCTGTCTCAAGCAGGACATAGGTCATCAGCTTGAACCCACAATTTGACTTCTTGTCATTTGTTTCACCACCCCTATATACTCATTCTTCAGAACACCTCTCCAAGCTTAGGCTGGTCTGTGGCACATTCTTGATTTATCATTGCTTTATCATTGGATTAACTCCTTGATGAATCCATGATAAGATGGCATTGTTGAGAGTTGGTCATGAGAAAGATAATGACCTAGTTAGAGAAAGTAGATCACAAAGATTATGCTCTAGAATGATGTGCCTTGTCCCTTATGTTTCCAGACTGCCATGGTATGACCAGATCTGCTCTAACCTATCATTGGCACACCACTGTTGTACATCACAGGTCAGAAACAGCAAACACAAAAAATTATAATCTGAAATATTTGAACTAGAAAGCTAAAACAAATCCTAACTTCCCTAAGTTATGTCTCTAAAGTGTTGGTCAAACTTGTTTTAGAAGTTTCTATTAATAGTAATAAAAACTAATATTATTTTTTTCTGAATGCAATCTAGTTTAACAAAGTTCCTGATAATAGAAAGAGACATTAAAGTGCTTCTGTCCAGGAATCCAGCCTTGATACATTCCTCTCTTTGAGATTATTATGCTAAAAATAGAGGGTAGACAAGCAACACTATTAAAATTATGGCTAATTATTTTTTCTTCTTTCCAGGTATTAGTATTCCAGTGTAAGTTTTTTGGTACTATTCATTTTGGCACTAATCATATCATAAATTGATCAATTAAGGAAATAACAAACAATTTCTCCATTTTTTTTTGAAATTTTAAGCTTCTTGAAAGAAGATATTTTATTCTCACAGACCAGTGTATATTTCCTAGTTATAAAGATTCATTGAATTAAACATTTTAATTCTTTCATCAATGTTCTTAATCTCAGTAAGTTTTAGACATGTTAAAGACATGTTATTACACAGAAAATAAAAAATTCAGTTGCCATTAAAATTGAGGGAAAAACTTTTTTTATATGTTTTAATAGGAAAGTACTGTTTTCATACATTCATTCTCTTATATTTTATCTTTAATCATAACTTTAAAATAATCTATTAAGACATTTATCCCCTGAAGATGATAAGATATGAATTTTTCCTGTATTCTGTGTTATTTTATGAAAGAAAATTAAAAAGAATTATGTTTCCCCTAGGCTAGATTAATGAAATGAAAAGAGATAAAAGAAAAAAATCATTATGTAGGTTGAAAGAATAAAAAATATTTTTCCCTAGAAATTTATACATTGAAGATATGCCTTTTTCTCTTGATGAAAAAAGACTATTAGAAGGTAGTAGCAGATGGTAAAATATCTACAGACCAACAAAGCAATGAAAATAAACCAAGAGTAAAAGAATTAAGTCTGGTTTTAACCAGTTCAGTTTTTATTATTGATTTATTATCTAACTGTATTGATCCCAATATAAAATTCAAATATAAATATTCAGAAACGTTAGAACTTTAAGTTCAATAAAATGTGGCTTATTTGGGGAGGAAGGAATAATGAGTACAAAAATAACAGAAATTTCAAAATTAATCAAGATCTTAGGTTTCTATTCTAAAGTGTGGTCACAAGCCATCAGCTGTGTCATTTGGATATTCTAGAACTACTTACTATGGCAAAAAGTATATGTGGTAACAGAAAGGTTGAGATAACAAGAGACAGTAGCAACCCAACAATATGCTTTTCTTTTAATGTGTGAATAGTTGCAATGATGACTATTAAAATACCAGGCATTATTACATATTATTATTCAATAATTCTATCTGGTACAAATTAAATTAAATGAGTAATTCTAGGGTTGGAGGTGTGCTTCTCTAGCAAAGTACTTATATAACTTTCATAAGGACTGAGATTTGATCCTCAACATATATCATATAGAAAAAGAGACAAGAGAGGAAGGTAATAGAGGAAATGAATAAGAGGAAAAGGAAGAAAGGAAAGGACAAGTAATTCTAGAGACATTTACAGTGTCAATATAATGGAGTACGAGAAATCTTAAGGAAAAGTTGGAAGGATTGAGGGACTAGAAAGGACAGGGACTCCACAGAAGGACCAACGAAGTCAACTTACGTGGATGCATGGGAGCTCTCAGAGACTGAATCAGCAACCAATGAGCAAGAACAGGCTGAAACTAGGTCCCTTATGCATAAGGAGTAGATGAGCAGTTTGGTCTTTATGCAGGTCTCCCAACAACTGGAACAGGGGCTGTCTCTGAGCTTCTTGCCCCTGTGCCTTCCTGTGGATCCTATACCTCTAAATGGACAGCCTTCTCTGGCCTCAGTGGGAGATGTGCCTAGTCCAGCAGTAACCTGATGTGAAGGGAAGTGGGGTTAATGGATTTATAATAGTAAGTACTCACTAATTAACAATCAGACTGATAATGGTTATGTGAAGGTTTGAGATTATCAGTTTTATAACTTCAGCAGACCTTAATTTAAAACATTAATATAGAATTATATAACCATAAGTTATATTCCTTAAATAAGAAATTATTTTAAAGATATGATAAATTTATTTTATTGTCAGCTTGACACAACCTAGAGTCACCTAGGCAGAGAACCTCAAGTAAAGAAATTCCTTTTTCATATTTGCTATGGCTATGTCTGTGAGAGATTTCCTTGATTCATGATTGCTATGAGATAGCTCAGCTCAGTGTGGGTGTCACCATCATTAGTTAGATAGGCTTGAGCTACATAAAAGCTGTCAGATGAAGCCAGCAAGTGGTGCTTCTCCCTGGTTCTGCTTGAGTTTATTTTGTTCCTTAACTTTCCACAATGTTTGATTTTTGAGCTTGAATTGTAATCAAAATAGACCCTCTTAAGAAGATGAAGGAGAAGAGAAGCTAGGTGATAAGAGAGAGAAAGAGAGAGAAAGACGGGGGTGGGTGGGGCATGGAGGCAGATGTTCACATGTCTCCACCAGTCAAAGATAGTTTATATATCTAGGTTGGGTATTGGGTTACACTTCTGATTGAGCATTACCAAACTTATAAAGCCTTTGATTAACATTTAAAAAATTATATAAAATCAAAAAGGAAAAGGGGGCATGGGACAGGGGTTTTCTAGGGAGGGGAAACGGGAAAAGGGGAGGCATCTGAAATGTAAATAAAATAAAATTAAAATTATATATATATATATATATATATATATATATATATATATATATATATGTATATATCCCTCTCCTACCAAGGTGCTTTTGTTCAAAGTGTTATATTAGGAACATAACATAATAGAAAGTAAATGAAGAGTGAAGCAAGGCTATAATAAAAAAAAACAAAGTGTAGGTCTTCCATTTTCAGATTTTCTTTTTATCACTTACAAAACACTTAGAAACAAGGCTAAATTAATGATGATTCAGGGATTCATCATTTCTTTTTGTCCTGTACTTTGAAATTTAGTTGGCCAACAATGATATAATATTTATGTAATGAATAACTTTAAAAGATATCTTGTGAGTAGTATCTTTATCTGAGATAATTATCCCCTATTGTCTCTGTTTTAAAGAATGGCCTCATATTTAAGAATAAATGTGTACTCTTATATGAGGCATGAACTCTGACATATTATTATTATAGGATAACCCCAGCAATAATATCCACATACCATTATCTCCTCCCCTTTTTTAAAAGCAGAACTCCCCCCTCGCCCCCGCCCCCAGCCTTGGATACTACCTCATTCTAAAACATTAAGTACAGCAGGACTAAGCTAAGCATCCTCAACTACTGAGGCCCAACCAGACAGTCCAGCTAGAGGAAATGGATCCAATTTCAGGCAATAGTCAGAGCCACCCCTCACTCTATTTGTTTGGAGACCCACATGAAAACCAAGCTGCACATCTGCTTCAAATATGTAGAGGTCCTAGGTCTGACTTCTGCATGTTCTTCGGTTAGTGGTTAAGTCTCTGTGAGCCCCCATAGTCCCAACTTAGTTGATGTTCCAGGTTTTCTTGTGCCTTTAGCCCTCCCACTAGCTTAACCCTATACCCACTTCTTCCAAAGGACTTTCCAAGCTCTGCTTGATGTTTGCCTGCTGGTCTCTGCATATGTTTCCATTCTCTGCTGGATGAAGCCTCTCAGGAGACATTTATGCTAGGCTCCTGTCTGCAAGAATATGTTTACCAAATGTTTGCTATAATTCATCCTCTTTCATATAGAGAGCAATTTGAATATACCATATGTTTGAGTCTATGTTAGTATACTATATCCATATAAAACACTTTCTTTTTATAATGATTTGTCCAACTAATTGCAAAAACTACTTATAAACTAAGTGTAATTGGACAAATTCACAGTGCAGTTTCAATTCCCTGAAATGTGCTGGGAACTATGAAAAAGTACTTCCTAATGAGTTCACTAAACATTTAAAAGAAAATCAGAGAATTTAAGCTGCCTACTTCAATTCAGCTAACAATTCTAGGAAGCTTAAAATATAACATTGCTAATGCTACAAAAACCACAGTTGTGTATAGATCTATTAATAGTATTAAAAAGCAATGTTTTCAACTACTGATCTCCTTATAAATATGCACTGATTGTAAGATGATTTAAGTTCTACAAAACCCATATTGTCTGATTATTTTTAAATTACTCTCATTTTCATATTTAATGATTCAGGTATCAAAATATAGTTATCTGGAAGCATCTATTTTCATAAATAGCATTTCAAATAGATATCCTCTTTCAATACTGAACTCACCAGGTCACTGATGGAAAGGTAACCATTTATCCTTACAAACTTTTGCAACTATATCTCCTATTCTTTACCCCAATTCTAGCTCAATTGTTTTTGTCTCTATGATAAATTCTAGTTCTAGCCTTTAAAGAAACTTTCTATTCCCTTTATTAGCATTTTACCTTTTGTATCTCTTTCCCCCTGTTCAGTATCTTCTGTTTTTCTAGTTTTACTTTAGCTGGTTGTTATATATTACAGTTCTGGGGATCAAGGAGTCTCAGGAATACTAGACAATAACTCTAGCCCCAAGCCATATTTATAGCTCATTCTCTTTTTTCACGTTAGAAGTGAAGCTCTATGTAAGGTCGTACTTACTATTTAAAGATTGGAACATTTCCATATGTAATTTGTGAGTTATGTATTATTTATATTGTAATTATGATATATTTATAATTATATAAATTAGTTTAGTTAAATCTAAATGTACATATCTACTTTCTCAAAGAATGTTAGAAACTTGAAATTCTTGTGTTCAAATGTGAACAAATGACCATCTTTATATTTCATGAGGTCCTTGGCACTTATGAGCCTTGGTGTTTTATGAGCCTCCTAACAGTGGGCCTGGGGCTGTCTCTGACTATTTTGCTTGCTTTTGGGGCAATTTTTATCCTAAAAGGTTGCCTTTTCTAGTCTTGATATTAAAGTTTGGGCATTGTCTTATCGTGTCTTCTTTTGTCTTGTTTGGCTGTCATATTTTAGAGGCTTGCTTTTATCTGAAGGGAAATGGAGGGGGGAAGGAGTGAGTCTGGGGAAAAAGGATGTGGGAAATCTCTGGAAGGACTGGAGGGAGGGGAAACTGTGTTTGGAATGTATTATATGAAAGAAGAATCTATTTTGGATTCTAAAAAATTCTGATACTTTAGTACTAATGTATTTCTCAAGGAAAATGTTAAAATTTGCTTTTAGTCTCAGATTTCAATATCTCTGTAATATTACTGCAGCGCTCTATAAATATGAAACAATAAGTTATTAGCAAAAAATAAAACATGCGTACAATGATAATGTAATTACATTGTTTAAAAAAGTATTCCAATATCAAATGACAAATTTCAACAATGAGCAAATTGCCATTACTTTTTTCAAATCTGTTTCACATTTATTTCTAGCATATTCACCTATATTATCTTCTTTTCCTCTCCCCCACTCACTCCTACTCTTTCCATTTATCTTCCTTATTAGTTCTTCTACTTTTATGTCTTGTATTCTCTGTTTTGTGACCCAGTGACTCTTATTAAGATTGCTTATGAGAGGATTTATAAAGATTTGTACAGGCACCAGACCAGTGGTTATGTTACTGAAGAAAATGTCCTCCTCCATTAGCCATTAACTACATATAAATTTCTAAGGTGTGGGGCCGTGTTAGATTGTCCCCTATCTATAGCAGCATGTTGACATATGTAATGTAACATATATTTGTTCCGGTAATCACAGCTACTACGTTCCAAAGTGCAACAGGCATGTTATGTAAAGTGTTCTCAGATACTTGTATTATTACAAAGATTTGCCTTCATTTTGTTGCTTCCTTGGTTTCCTTGTTTGTTCATTTTTTTAAATCATAGTTTCTCTGCATAGCTCTGGCTGGTCTCAAACTCAGAACCTGCCTTTGCCTGTGGAGTGCTGGGATTAATGACGTGTGCCACAATCACATAGCATAGATTTGCTTTTCTTACTAAGACTTTTTGTCTTTTGTATAATTTTCTTAAATTATTATATATTTTAAAAGATATAATACCTGATTGGGAGCACAGTAATAATGTTTTTAAACATTTTTCTAAACAGCTGCTTGAGATGAGTGGCCCCATTGAAAACACTGCAAGTTCCTCATTTAATATTTTACTTACAAAATCTCAGGAATATGAGAATGCTCAAATTATAAATGAACTCACTGCCCAAATTATATGCAAAGAATTTTCTTAACTATTTTTTTTCACTGTCCCTAACATATTGACTTCTGCTTGCACAGCATTCATCCTAGAGAAATAAAATCTAGGACAGGGTGACAGGAAGCCTCAACATAATTGGCAATATGTCAGCAGTTTTCTGGTTGACATGTAATGACGGACTTGGCAGCAATAAGAGAACATGAGAAAATCTGACCCAGTAGCATGCACAATATTCACACAAGCAGATGATTAATTGTATGAGTTTGCCACAATTCCCAGAATAAATCATTTTTCTCAAATTAAGCCTGCCATATTTTCAAAATTCAAAATTCATTTATTAAAATAAAAATAGCTAATATTCAACTCAGGAGAATGTAAATGATATGTACCTCTTTTGATGCTACTTCACCTAATTTGAAGAAGTTAGAAGCTAAAACCAGGATTTACTTCTATGAGTTATCTGAAGTTGGGTGTGCCACAGTAAACAGATGTTCATTTGGTTTATGATTTTTGTAAGTGAACCATCAACATTGCACTGGTATCTTGTATAGCTTCTCAGTGGATCTCAGCATGACAAAGTGTGTGACTTCAAAGATGTGGTGGAGTTGTCAAGTTTTTTATATCAATCTATTATCATAATAATGAATCCAGTAACATGAGAGTAAAAATTAACTCTTGTGGAAACAGCATTACCCTTTCCCAAGTCACAATATATTACAATATGATTTGTTAGGAACAAAGTCTTTTAAAACTGTAAGACGAAACAACATTAAAAAATGGTTAGTTAGTTAGTTTGTTTGTTTTTCCTATAGCAGGGGCAAATGAGTGACCACTGCCTTTTTCTCCACTGGTGAGCAATAATTGCTGGCTGTTTCATTAGCCAAAGATGTTACTGTCATGGATAGAGCAGGCAAATAGGAACTTTAGTGTCACTGATTACATATTATATTGTTTTCTTTTTTTCTTCTTCTGTTTTTAAAATTTTATTTATGTATTTGCATTCCAAATGCTGCCCCATCTCCCAGTCTACTCTCCCAGGGTTCCTCTTCTGATCCCTTTTTTCTTTTCCCTCTGAGAAGATACCATACATTCTAGGAATCCACACACCCCAGTGCATCGAGTCTCTTCAGGTTTATGGGTATCCTGTCCCACTGAGGCTAGACAAGCCTTCTTCTGCACAAGTGCCTGCAGCCTCGGACCAGCCTTTTGGTTAGTAGCTCAGTCTCTGGGACCTCCCAGAGATGCAAGTTAGTTGTTAATGTTGGTCTTCCTGTGGGGATACCATTGCTTTCAGGACCTTCAATCTTTCTTCTAACTTTTCCATATGAGTCCTAGAGCTGATAAACAACTTCAGCAAAGTGGCTGGATATAAAATTAACTCAAACAAATCATTAGCCATCCTTTATACAAATGATAAAAAAAAATGGACTGAGAAAGAAATTCGGGAAACAACACCTTTCACAATAGCCACAAATAATATAAAATATCTTGGTGTAATTCTAACTAAGCAAGTGAAAGATCTGTATGACAAGAACTTTAAGTCCCTGAAAAAGAAATTGAGGAAGACCTCAAAAAATGGAAATAACTCCCATGCTAATGGATTGGTAGGATCAACATAGTACAAAATGGCCATTCTACCAAAAGCAATCTACAGATGCAATACAATTCCCATAAAATTACAATACAAATTTTTATAGATCTTGAAAGAGTAATTCTCAACTTCATATGGAAAAACAGAAAACCTGGGATAAACCAAAACAATCCTGAAAAATAACAGAACCTCTGGTGGAATCACCATCCCCAATCTCAAGCTGTCCTACAGAGCAATAGTGATTTTAAAAAAGCAGCAACAACAAACAACAAAACAACAACACTGCATATTACTGGTGTAGGAACAAACAGGTTGATCAATGGAATCAAATTGAAGACCCAGAAATACATCATAACACCTAAGGACACTTGATTTTTGACATAGAAACCAAAACCATTAAATGGAAAGAAAGAAAACATCCTCAACAAATGGTGCTGGTCAAACTGGCTGTCTGTGTACGGGGCAGTTCTGATACTTGGATTTAATTGGGAATTAGTAAGTACTGATGCTAATGGTACTGTTCCCCAATTGGCTCTTGATCCATCAATAAAGATGTTGCTCAATGACTGGGCAGAAAAGGCAGAACCTTCAAGTTCCCTCAAGTAGAAAACTTGCAGAATGTTTTTTACCAATGTTCTTGAAGGAAGATATAGCCACCAGAGATGTAAGAACTAAAGCCACTTTCCCTACTGAGCCTGGGGTAACAGGGCAAGAATTAGGTATGTCCAGTTGTTGCTAGCCAAGGCATTGTAAGAATAAATCTCTCTCTCTCTCTCTCTCTCTCTCTCTCTCTCTCTCTCTCTCTCTCTCTCTCTGTCTGTGTGTGTGTGTGTGTGTGTGTGTGTGTGTGTGTTTCTTTAATCCTTAGATTTGAGATAACTCCTGGGTGGGTGTAAGCATTTGACCCACCAGGAATACAAGGCAGGGTATCAAAAGCTACACTCAACATGTCTGCATGTAGAATAATGAAAATTGTTCCATATTTGTTGCCTGACAAGAAGCTTAAGTCCAAGTAGATCAATACAGAGGCAGATGCTCAAAGCCAACCATTGGACTAAGTGCCGTGTCCCCGATGGAGGAGTTGGAGAAGGAACTGAAGGAGCTGAGGGGGTTTTCAGCTCCATTGAAGGAGTAACAGTGTAAACTGGGGACTGGACCACTAACCAAAGAATACACACATAGGGACCCATGGCTCCGACTGCATATGTGGCAGAGGATGGCCTTGTTGGACATAAGTAGGAGGAGCAGCCTTTGGGTCTGAGGGGGTTTGATGCCCAGTGTAGAGGAATGTCAGGGCAGAAAGTTGGGAGTGGGTGGATGGGTACGTGGTAGACAGGCGGGAGGAAGGGGGATGAAATAGGGGTTTCTAGAGGGGAAACCTGGAAAGAAGATAACATTTAAAATGTAAATAAAGAAAATATCCAATAAAAAAGAACCTCAAAATAAAACTGGAAATATTAAAGTCAAATAGAAGAGAAAGTGGGAAATTTCATTCTCTCCTCTCTCCTCCCTCCCTCCTCTCCCTCTCTCCTCTGTCTGTCTTTATCATATAACTGTGAGAAATTCATTGCTCCTGTGAGCCTCCATGAGCTCACGGACAGTCATTTAATTATTGAAATTGATGTGTGTAGGGAGCAGATATTATGTTAATAACTATAACTTATCATCTTTTTAGATAAAAGTTAAATTATTGCATCAACAATTGAAATTTATCTATTCTTATTTTAGTCTATTTTTGCTCAAATTATCTGAGGTATTTCCTTGATTTTATATTCCAGTGATTTTACTGAATTTTGACTTCAATTGCAACATATTTAATTTCAATAATCTCAATCATAAAATATATCTCCATCTACTTTGTTTTGTGTTATAAATGTCCTCCTAGAATTTTCCTTTAATGCTATATCTTTTGTTCAGGTTTAAATATCATATGAATGTGAGGATAGTTTCAATGTGGTTCTGCATTCCACCTTGCCACAGGGATCTGGGAACCCCACTGGTCAGAGAAACATGGAACTCTAAACTGCATTTACCCTATGTTGTCACTGTTTGGTGGGTTTGTTGGTGGTAGAATGCAGCCTAAGGTGGGGGGAACCTTAGTCCGGGTGAGAAACAGCACAGGTTGAGGCTGAAGAGTCAGGGGTTCCCAAACACCCAGACATCCAGATGTTGTGCAAAATCATGAGGAGGAGTCAGAATGGGGGGGGGGCGGGCTTAGGCCTGCGAGGATGAGTCAAGGTCCATGGGAAGGGGGAACTCTGGCTTAGCTATGGGGATGAATGTCTGGGACTGTGGAGGGGCCTTCTGCGAGAGACTTAGACAGCTCAGCTTTGTAGATGAAGGCGCCTCCATGCTCTCCAAGGTGGTTCTTGATGAGAGAAACAGTTCTCTCTTCTCCATACTGCTTATTCATTGTTTATCATGAAAAAATGAGTTCATACTCCTTCCTCAGGGTGGACCAGAGATTAAATATCTTTCATAGGAAGGAATGTCTGGTAGGGAAACCTTGTTGGCTAAACTCTCAGGGCCCATCTAGGTACCTCATTAGCACGGAGATCTCTGTTCTGTGCACAGCCATTGGTGATGTTTCTCTGTGGGTAGTGTGGTCACATGTTTCAGGCCAAGAATCTCGTAGGAAGCAGGGAAACTCCTACCATCCTCAAATGGGTGCCTGAATGCAAGGGTTTCTGAATCCACTCACTTGCCAAGTTTTCTGGCATGGTCCACTGCCCCACACCTCACTGGCAGTCTTCTCTTTCCACCCTGTTTGAGAGAGGATGTCTTGTTTTCCATTCTGTACTATAGGCTAACTGCCCTACTAGGTTCTTGGAAATCTCCTGTCACTATCACCAGTTCTATCACACAGTAGGACCACTGGGGATATGCAGTTGCACACTTGCACTTCCAGTTTAGTGTGTGTTGTAAGGATCCAAAATAAGATCTTCACACATGCATTGCAAGTTACATACACACCCAGCTATCACCTCAGAATTCTGCACATACTACCTAAGTATCCTTTGCCTGGATGAGTGAAAGTCGAGATAGTTAGTTATGAAGTTGCTTTTGGCTCATGGGCATATATTTTATTTTTCCATTTTATAATCCAGAGACTATCTTCTCAAAGCAGTATATATAAACCAGAGATCTGAACATAACTTTTGTATTTACTAATAATCTCTAATCAGTCAGAAGATGCAGGCAAAGCCAAGATAGGACCTAGATTTCAAGCTCAGTGACTTAGACCCCACCACACATATTAGATATATGTATTTAGGTCATAATTATTACTTGATATCTATATTGGACTTGTGACATTTCTTCATACAAAGAAAGCATTAAAATATGAAAATATCTATTTCATACTCAGAGTATCATGCAATTTAAATGTCATTTGCTGTATCTTAAATATTTTCAAGATTATTAACTATTTAATAATATTGACTGGAGAGACATACTGCAAAAGACATGTTAGAGATAAAATTTCTTTGTTTTTCTAGCAAATATTAAATAGGGGCCTATATAAACTTGGAAAAGATGAAAGAATCTTTTTTTTAAATCTGAGGTAGTTAGATGTTTCTATTCTAATTTGAGTTAAAAATGTATATTATTATAGAAAAGATTTAGGGTGATTAAAAACACACAATTAGTCATTAAATGATCTTTTCTTATTTTAAATAAACATTGATAGTCTCAAATCTTAAGTAAGGTAAACAGAAATTTAATTCAAGAATACAATAGAAATATCACACCTCATTGTATGTGTGTGTAATAAACATTACATATTACATATATGTGTGCATGTATATCAGTTGAACCTTCTGGTGTAATTTGTATTAAATAGGAGAAATAAACACAAATATCTGTGAGAACCGTTCAACTCAATGGTAGATCCTCAAGCCAGAAGGTATTTACTCTTATATCTAATATTGTAACTAATCAAGTGCATGTGTTATTTTGTCAATGTTAGCGATATTAAAGTAATTCATTTTTGTTAACTGTGTTGTCATCATTTTGTCAATACACTATTTTTTGTTTTTCATTTACATCATACTATTCACCTCTAAGAACATAAATGTACTTTTCAGAAAATATGTATGCTCTCTTGTAATAAGAATGGCAAATCTTCAGAAAATTCAGGTATCAAACAAAAAAAGAAAAAATGAATTGCAATGTCATAAACACAATAAATTACAGTAAAAACTGACATACATAGAATACAAATATCTGCGATAAAATTAAGGATGGTTCCTACAATAAAATCAACCCAATACTAATTAAATGTAGCACCCGGAATATAAGTTGTATTTTATATCCACAGTATCAGAAAAAGCAATCATCCGTAGCAGAGTCCCAACATCCCTGTTCAATTTCAACAGGACTTTATATATTGAGGTTAACCAATATTAATTTGTACAACCAGTTGAATAGAATAGAGGGCCTGGAAATACACCCACATAGACACATCCACCTAACCATTAACAAAGGTGTCTAAAACACAAACTGAATAAAATGATCGTCTTCCACATGTGGTGATGAGAAAAATTCAATACCCACATTTAGTTGAAAATTGATTCTTCTCTCATACAATATATCCTGACAATTATTTACCTTCCCTCCACTCCTCCAAGATCTCCACTCCACCTCTCTTTTTCCAAGATCCATTCTCTCTCCTACTCAACCTCAGAACAAAACAGGCTTCCAAGAAATGGTAGCCAAATATCAAACATGGGGAAAAATACAATAAAGAATAAAGCTAGATCCATATCACTGACCTTGTACAAGACTCAGTTCAAAATAGTTGGAAGATGGTACAAAACCCCAAACTCCAAAACTGCTAAAAGAAATCATAGGTGACCACCACCTAAAATAGGATTTGATGCCATCTACTCTCTGGTGTAGGTATATATGCAAAGAGAGCATTCATATACATATATAAATAAAATCTTTAATTTTTTTCACATTTCTGAAGGATACTACAATAGCTCAGGAAATAACTTCCTAAGTGATGATGAAATGAGATAAATGCAATAATTTTATGCACAGCAAAGAAAAACAAAATGAATAAAAAGGGCAGCTTAAAATATGTGTTAGACCTGCAGGTCAAGAGCTGCTTGTGACCAACCATGGCTGTAAATGGTGCTCCACACATAATTATGAACTTACTTAAAACATGAGGGGTTTGGAAACTACACTGGGTGATCTCAAGTATAAAATTTGTAGATGGCAGTATCATGTCAAAATGATAAAAGATTAAATATGAGTGACATAATGGGAGAAGACTTCTCATGTATACACCTGTTATGAGATTTGTATCTAGAATGATCTTATGAAGAAATCCCAAAATAGAAATTTCCCAGTCAAAAAATAGGCCAGTGAACTGAATAGACAGTTCTCCAAAGAAGCAATGACTGGTAATAATATTTTAAAGTATGTGGCATTCTTAGCCATTCAGTAGTTACATCTCTTTTGAAATTCCACTCCTCAGTTAGTATATGTATAGGCAGAAATATAAATCTTAGACTAGAACAAAGGAGTAGGCTTCAGGAATGAATATGACTTTGGGCTAGGACAGGAAAGTAGCCTCAGATATTTTGGTCATTCTAATAAGCCCTTAGAAACAGTGCTCATGGGAGTGATCACTGAACTCTGTTTACTGTATTGCTTGTTCTTTGACTATTTGTGTTTATTGTCTTGCTTGTTCCTTGACTATTCGTATCTATTGTATTGCTAGTTCCTCAACCTAGAACTGACTTTAAGACTTGCGCGAAATTAAAATAGTATAAAAGCACAAAGGAGGAGGGGGAATGGGATAGGGAGTTTATGGGGAAGGATGGGGAAAGGGGACAACATCTGAAATGTAAATAAATAAAATATAGAATAAAAACTTCTATTAAAAAAGAGAGAAACAACAGCATATATCAGCAGTCATGTGGGAGAAGATGAGAATTTACACAGAGCTGCTGGGAAGTTAAAATGGCACAGACACTGGAAATCTGGAGGAAGGTACCTCAAAAAACTGAAAGTAGAACTATTATGTGATCCAGTCATACCACTCATGGTTATGTATCCAAAGGAGTCTAAGTCAACATAGCACAGAGATCCCTGCTCCTCCATGTTTTTACAAGTGCTAATCACACCTAAGACATAGAACCAGTTTAGATGCCCATCAATACCTGAATGGATAAACAAACTGTAACAGATAAACTTAGTGGAGCTTGTTTCAACTGTTTTTTTTTAAGTACGTGAAATGATAATATTTGCATAAAAACTCATTGTACTGAATATTATCTTACCTTAAATAAGTCAGACTCTGAACTACAAATATTACATTTTCCCCTTGTGTTTATTGGATATTGAATGCAGATGGTGAAAATAAATAGGTGTGAAGTGGAAGGTAAGGGGATAACGAGAAGCAGGAAAGAGTAATTACATGTGAGTCATGGAAGCAGAAAAAGAACTTCTTAGGGATACACAGGAGGCCAGCATTACTGGGATAGTGAGGATTTTCAAGAGCTAATGGGGAAAAGGAACAGCAGGATCAAAACAATGGTCTATATGACTAAAAATGTCACAAAGAAATCTATTTCCTTATATGCTAAAAAAGATAATTTTGAAAACTGACCTATCAGAGCTACCAACATTATTTAATATAACATTCAAAAAGAAAAATATAAAATAATTCCTTTTACGTTCTTTTTTTCTGTGCTCACATAGAAAAGCAACAGTTTCTCTAGGGTGAGAGGGAGCTGGAAAGGCTAGCAACTCAGCTTCCAGTCTACCTTTACTGTAACTTCCAAAAGATAAATCTCATGGACACTGAGATTACACATAGCATTTTCAAAGGGGCAGTGAGATCTTTAGCTAAGTTACAGATAAATGTAAAGGAAAATTAAAGTAGGAGACTGACAGGAAAGAGATACTTAGAATACTTAGGTCAGGAAAACAGAAGAGAGGAACACTGTGGGAAAGGACTGGACCAGAAAAGAGGGAGCAGGAGAGTGGAAGACAGAAGTGAATTAGAACATAATATGACATACATATACAAAAATCTTACAAGGAAACCTATTATTTTGTATCCTAAATTAAATTTATATGAAACAGTATATTTGTAACCTACTTGTAACTACAAAATTATGCTATATTAAAAATTACCACCTCCTCCCTGATATTCGTACATATATAACTCAAGCATAAAAATTTTGCCAAGCATTTGTGAGGTTCACAAATTAATTTACCATGCTACAAATTAATTAATTAATTAAAATAAAAAGAAAAAATAATAAGAAATAAAACTAACAAAATTTCTCACTCTATGCTGCCAACATAACTTGCACAAAGGTTGTCTCCACCCTCCAGGTAGAATAAGTAGAATGCCAAATCATATGTTCAGAAGACAAAATGAGACAAGTAGGAAAGAAACAGCTGCTTTGAAGAGAGAAAGGATCTAGAACTAACTCACACCAAACATTGAAATGTTTAAAAGTTGGAATGCAAGGAATTTTGTCTGAAGATATTTTCCTATAATTTAAGATACTTTCTCATCATTTATATTTGCAAAAACTTTGAGAATGTATTTATTTTTATTTTATGTACGTGACTGCTTCCCTGAATGAATGCCTGGGCACTGGACTTCATGTGCATACAATACCTACAAATCCCAGCAGAGAGCTTCAGATCCAATGCAACCACAGTTACAGACAGTTGTGATCTGCCACATGGGCACTGGGAATCAACTCAGGTCCTCTGAAGGAGAAGCTAGCTTTCTTAACTGTTGAACTATTAAAGTCAATTTTATTGGGCACAGTTATAGGCAGAAGTCATGAATGCTGACTTGATAATTGTTCTTGTATTTATTAGCTTTGTTAAATATTCTATTTACTTAACCTGTGGTGTCTGAAAAGAGTGGGGTACCTAGGCATCTCTTTGTAATTTCCAAAAGCATAAGAAAGTAAAATACGTTTCCTCTACTCTCCAATTAATTTAATCCCCAGTAGAGTAAGCCATAACAGATTAAAACAATTTTTAAGTTTTAATTTTTTGGGTTTTTTTTTTTTTTACTATTTTTTATTGAAAATAAATTCTTTTCTCATATATCTTGCCTGCAGGCTTCCCCACTCCTCCCAGTTTCACTAACCTCCCATCTCCCTTTCTGTCTTTAGAAGAGAATAAGTTTCCAAGAGATAACAACCAATCATGACAAAATAAAATAAAACCATCACATCGAGAATGGAAAGGACAACCCAACAGAAGGAAAAGAGCATCAAGAGCAGGTATAAGAATCAGAGAATCACATTCACACTCAAGAGTCCAGTAAAAATACTATGCTAAAAGCTATAATATGTATGCAGAGCACCTGGTGTATACTTCTGCCAGCCCTTTGCTTGGGGCTTCAGTCTCTATGAGCCCCTTTACTCAGTTGATTTAGAGGACCTCATTCTCATGATTCTGTATGTCCCTTCTAGTCTTTACACTCTCTCTGCTTCCTCTTGTAACAGGTTTCAAGAGCTCTGAGGGAATGGATTTGATGGTAACTTCCCATTTAGTCTCCTCCGCCACCCCCGCCTCTCTCTTTGCATAATGTCTGGCTATGAGCCATCTGTTGCCCTCTGCTTCTAAAGAAAATTTTTCTAATGATGACTAGATAAGACACTTATCTATAAGTATATCAGAATGCCATTCAGGGCCATTTTATTAATAATTTCTTTTTTTGTTTGGTTGGTTGGTTTCACCCTGTGTCTCTGGGCTATACAGTCTCTGGTCCTTGGTCACTTAAGCTCTGTCAGTTACAGGATCACTCTTGTGGAGTAGGTCTTTTATCAAATCAGACATTGATTGGCTACTCCCACAGTATGCGCCAAAATAACTTCTTTCCTTAAATTGCTTTTGCCATTTCTTTTGTCATTGCAATGAGAAGAGCAGTCAACACAAGGGTATATATGTTCCTTTTCTTTTTACTTGTAACACACTTAACAAGAAACTAATTGGTCTCATAGAACACTCCAGTCTATGATGGTTGGAAACATGTAGTGGAAGTCAGCTGTATAAAACTGTTGTATACAGTGAGCACTCATAATGTCCTCACATTTATTCACAATATGCAGTAGAATTGATCTGAAACAGGGAGAGGTTATAAAAACTGAAGGCCTGTTCCAACTGACCCATGTCCTCTAACTGTATTCTTATCTCCTAAATGTGTTACAACATCCCAAAACAGCACTGCTATTCAAAAACCAACATTAAAACACATAAGCATGTGGGAGTCATACCTTATTCAGACCATTACAAAAGGATAGATAAAAGGCTAGGTAATTGTAGAGGCATCAATGTTGTATTGCAGTTTCAGATAGATACTCAGTATATCATTAACATTCAGAATTGAGTTGGACTCCCACCTAAAGTTTCAGAAAGCAGAGAAGGAACACAATTTAATGCTATTTACAGTCTTTGCAAAGTTTTATTATGCACTGATGATTTAATTTCTAGATGATTTTATATGGAAGTTTCAATGAAAAGGCTGGTGGGATAGATACAGAGGCCAACACAGTAAGTCATCTTCAGCAGTCTCAGGACTTCTTTTCAGTGACATTCACACAGGCAAAAGTGGGATTTGTGGCTCTGAAGAAAAGAATTTTAGGGTAAGTCAATATAATATAAAATTGAATTTTATTAAAGCAGAAATAACGATACTGAATAAAAGATTAAAGCATATTTGAGAAAGTAGATATGGATTTCTAAGGGCAGAGACAAATACCTTTACACTGATGTGCTAGCTGTCAAGTTCTGTCTCTAAAAGTTGTTGTACTTCATTATCCGTTTTTATAACACTGAAATATTTTTCTTTGAAATATGTAGTATGGACTTAGAAGGGGTATTGTTTAGCTTTAGTAATGTGAGGAAAATGATTGAAACTCAAGGTTATATATAATTTTCCCTCACAAAAGCAGAGTTTCCCTTTGATAAGATGTCTTTTTAGATACATTGTTTTCATGAGCAACCTTGGTTTTCTTTGTGCTATTTGAAACTTTTTGCATTCGTCACCATATAACCCCCACGTGTACGCTCTCGCCCGCGAAAGACGACACGCGGGTCAGGATCCTTCCACAACAATATTTATTTCATCAATGAGGAGAGGAGATGGGACGGGGGCAGGCGGGGGTCTGTGGTGCCAGCTTATATAACCCTTAGCTTGTAGTGTTTACACCCAATTGGCTGTTTGCCAGTTTGCTCATATCCTGCCCTGGTTTGGGCCGTGAGTTTGGCGTCTCTAACCATAGCGCTTATCGTATGGAACTAACTGCCTGAGAGGAAGTGGGCTGTATCCTGAGCGAGCTCAGCAGCTTGTAGTTTTCCTCTCTGCACTTCCCTAGCTGCCAGTTCGCGCGCTCCATCCCCCTCATACGGAGCCTGAGCTCCGGCACGGCTCATAACATCTCCCCCTTTCTGTTTTATTGATTGGGTAGGGTGAATCAGTTGTAACTGAGTGCAACTGTACACTGAGGGAAAACAGAGGCCTGATCCCCTGTGCAAGTGGGGATATTGTAATGGGTTTATTTCCCATACCCATCCCAATGCCTTTTTTCGGGGAAAGGAGACCTCCTCTCCATGGTGCCCAGCGGCCATCTGTGTGCATGGAGGGGGCTATGTCATCAAACCTTTATGCAATCAGGCATGTTTTCAGGAAATCTATCCACGTCTGTGGAACATTCCTTGTCGAGTGCTCACTCGACAACCTCAACTGATAATAAGGCACTCTTTAAGGCTCATGTTAGAAGCCCAATAAAGGCCAGGAACACCTATCCCAGTGCAGTGAGGCGAAGCCTCGATGGGGTGCAAAGGCTGTTCGTGGCTAAACAGAGAAGACAACTATTCACCACTACTTGGAGATATGGATTCAGTTTTTCCTCAGCATAGATAACCACACTGCTGGACTAGCTCCCTGCTCCATAGCCATAAGCGCTTGGGTAATGAGAGCCTTGTCACATTTTTGTTGAGCTTTAAGCTTACAGACCAACCAAAGCATGAACACTAATCCACAGCATAGAGCTGCACCAAACAGGCCCACTCCCACCCACTCTTTAAAGAAAGAAAAAGCTGAAGAGATCCAGGAGTAAAGTCCTTCAGTCATCGACAGGTCAATTCTTGTTGCGTTGATGGTCACAATCGCTGCTCTCAATAACTCCATGGTTTCCTCAAATCCTTCAGACCAGTTTCCTGTAAGATATAAAGACAATTTTCTAGACAAATTGGCAGCTCGAGTAAAATTTTGATACTGTACGCTAGTAATGCAAAGCGCTCCAAGTTTTCTTTCACATCCCAATTGGGCCAATTGAAAGAGGATGTCTAATCTCTCTTCCACCAAATCAAGGCATTGGTTAACAACCATCAGGCCGCCTTTTAACTGGGCTGTAGCAGATGCATGGGTATTCATAGCCTCCGTAATTGTAGCTGATATCTGGTTGAGTGTTGTACTTGTTTGTACAGATGAGGCCATGGAAACTCCAGCAGCAGTCGCAGCAGCGGCTGCAAGAGATATAGCCGTTACAATGGCTGCAGTAATTCCAAAGTCTCTTTTCTGTCGAAATAGAGACAAGGTAGAGGGGGTCTCCACTGGAACTGGAATCCATCGTGGAACTCTAGCAACCATGGCTCTAGACGCCCATCGGGCATCCCAGCACGGAGACATTTCACAAGTCTCATTGGTGCAGTCTATAAATGAATTATTTGAAAGAATAAACAAGAAAGGAGGATAAACACAGACAGGGGTAGGTAAAAAATCTGTCTGCTTAATCAGAGTTTTATTCACTCCAGTGATCAACTGAGTTGCATCTGTTACTTGTGGAGCCCGATCACCTTCCTGTTTAACCATGGTTCCATTAATAATTCCCGTGAAATATGTCCTTCCAGCCGCCCCGCCTTGAAGAAATACTAGGGAGTTAAGAGTAGTACAGCTACCATTAATTCCACAGAGTAGCCATTTGTGAAAAGGATTCATACTATGGCCCTGTAAGAAGGGGCCTTCTCTCATTACCGTATTAGTTTTGGGGTCCAACATCATGTTGGGTGAGAAAGAGAAAGTCTTATTGGCATCTGCCCATCGTGTTATACGGGACTGACATTCAGACCAGGGCAGAATTCCTCCCTCATCTTCTACGCTACAAAGAGGGGAGACTTTGGGTTGATGGGGGTACTCCCCGTCTGAGAAGTTAGGTGGTAAAAATGTCCCATTTAGCCAAATAGCTGATTGCCAAAAGGGTTGTGAGAACTCAGTATGTTTATTGTTTTTCTTAATTGTCGTTTTTGCCCATTTTCTCTGGTCATAAAACCATCCCAAAGCCCTCCTCGAGAGAGGTATACAGTCTCCATTCTCAGTTGTTTGAAAACAAAGAGAGCCTCGTTCTGGCAAGGAGCGAGTCTCGACTAATGGGGCCCTTGTAGGGTCATATGGCATATAGGGCAGATCTAGAGTCTTATTTGTTGTGAAGAATTTAGGAAAAACTGCTGCACTATGTCTGACCGGCATAGGTTTTGGAAAAGCAGATAGAATAGCCCAACGATATTCTCCCCATATACTAGGAACCCAATTCTGAAGAATCATCGTGAGGACTAGAATTAACTTCCAAGGAATCCATCGGTTCATTTCCAGGTGTTAGGATCTTTCTTGTCAATCTCTCAGGTAACCAGAACAGGTTATCTTCTTCCTGTGGAAAAACACAAATAGCTCCCCTGGATCTTATTAATATAGGATCCGGGCCTTTCCATTGACCAGTCAAGACATCTTTCCATTTGACCATTTCTTTTGGCCTGTCAGGCTCTAAGCAATGGTGGTCAGCCGCCGTATGGCCTTGACTGTCCACATTTAGAAAATTAAAAGTGAACAGTGCTATAGAGACTGTTACTCGTGGCACTGAGGGTAGAGCTTCCTCGACTCCCCCTCTTTGTCTTATTAAATAAGACTTGAGAGTGCGATGAGCCCGTTCTACAATGCCTTGTCCTTGAGGGTTATAAGGGAGACCCATCAGATGAGTCACTCCCATTTGGCGACAGAATTGTCCAAATTTTTGAGAAGTGTAAGCTGGTCCATTGTCAGTTTTAAGGACTTTAGGCTTTCCTCAAGCACTCCATGCTTCGAGACAATGCTGAATAACATGGGCTGCTTTTTCTCCGGCTAATGGAGAAGCAAACATCACTCCAGAACAAGTATCAATAGAAACATGCAAATATTGCAATTTGCCAAAGGATGGGATGTGAGTAACATCCATTTGCCAGATCTGTAGTGGCCTGATTCCTTGAGGGTTGATTCCAACATGAGGCACAGGTAAGAATTGACAGCAATTTTGACATTGAGTTACTATATCTCTAGCCTCTTTTCTAGTTATGTTAATCGACGACGTAACGTCTCAGCTGTCACATGGAATCTTTTATGAAAGTCGTTAGCCAAGTCTAATTTTGGCGAAAGGGCAATTGTAATCAACTTTGTGGCTCGATTTGCCAGGTCATTTCCACGGGACATGGGTCCCGGTAGGCCTGAGTGAGCCCTAATATGTGTAATAAAAATAGGGAATCTTCTATTAACTAAAACAAACTGAATCTTTTGAAAAACTTTTACAAGTTTACTGGATGTCTTAATTATTCCAGCCAATTCTAAAACTTTTACTGCATTTACCACATAACAGGAATCTGAAACAATATTTAAGGGACCTGGAAAATTTTCCAGAACCTCTAACACCACTTAACATTCCACAATTTGAGGTGAAGTTTCATGGTATTGTTTGGATGTAACTTTGTTATTAACCACATGGGCACCTACTCCTGTTTTTGACCCATCTGTATAGACTACCATTCCATCTAGGAGTGGTTCCTGAGATATAATGCGTGGAAATACAATAGCTTGAGTTAAGGCAAATTGTAAAATGGGATGTTTAGGATAGTGATTATCTATCTGACCATTAAAGGAAGTGACCAGCACTGCCCAAACATCAGAGGTAGCAGTTAATATTTGGACTTGATGGGCAGTATAAGGCACTATTAAAACCCTAGGTTCCCTTCCAAAATGGGTAATGGCTGCTTTTAGTCCACGAAGGGCAAGCTGAGCAACTGCATCTGGATACCATTCAATAATCTTTGCAGGAGAGGCATTGGGATGAACCCATAACAAGGGCCCATCCTGCCATAACACAGCAGTTGGTAAGTGTCTAGTTTTAAAAACACGTAAGTCAAAGGCTTTGGTTTCATCTATGCGTTTTAGCTGGGCATCTTGTAAGGCACTTTCTACCACTTGTAGAGCACGCCTTGCAGCCGGTGTTAAAGCTCTTGGTGAGGAAATATGAGCATCCCTTTCTAAAATATCAAACAAAGGTTTTAATTCAGCAGAGGGAATTTTTAAGAATGGTCTCAACCAATTTATATCACCCAATAATTTTTGAAAATCATTTAAAGTGTGTAAATGGTCTCTGCGAATCTCTAATTTCTGAGGAACTATTTTTTTCTGGGTAAATAACTGTCCCCAGAAAAGAGCCAATTTCTGAAATTTGAACTTTCTCAGTAGCAATATGCAGGCCCTATTGTTCTAGGGTTTTTAGTAATAAAGGGTATGAGGTCTGCAAAATATCTAAATCCTTATGACACATAAGAATGTCATCCATGTAATGAGCCAGCAACAAAGAGGGAAATTGCTTCCTAATTGGCTCAAGGGCCATTTGTACATATAGCTGACATATAGTGGGGCTATTGGCCATGCCTTGAGGTAAAACTTTCCACTGATATCTTTTGTCTGGTTCAAAGTGATTAACAGCAGGTAAGGTAAATGCAAATCTTTGTCTATCTTGTGGGCATAAAGGAATGGAGAAAAAAACAATCTTTAATGTCTATAATAATAATCCTCCATTGCTTAGGTAAAGCAGAAGTAAAGGTAGGCCTCGTTGTACAGAGCCAAATAGTCGCATCTGTGCATTTATGGCTCTTAAATCATGGAGAAGTCTCCATTTACCTGACTTTTTTTATGACAAAAATAGGTGTATTCCAAGGAGAGGTAGAAGGCTCTAAATGACCAAGCTGTACTTGTTCTTTAATTAACCTTATAGCAGCTTCTAATTTCTCAGAGGATAGGGGCCATTGAGGAACCCATATGGTCTCCTCCGTAAGCCAGGGTATGGGCATAGAACCATCAATGGCAACTAGGGAAAACCCAAACCTTGTCTTCCTGTACTACTCTCTTGTAAGATTGGGCTTAACCTTCCTTGTTCTTTTCTGCCAAGGCCTTTTCCTTCCTTATATCCCATCTTTTTCATAATATCGATGGCTTGTTGAGAATACTCATTAGTTAATGTTAATCCTAGGTCTTGTAAGATGTCTCTTCCCCAGAGATTAACAGGGAGAGGAAGCACATAAGGTATAAAGCTTCCTGTTTGACCTTCTGGTGCCTGCCAAGTCAATGAGCGTGAACTGACTGCAGGGCTGGCTTCATATCCCAACCCTTGTAAGGAGTGGGATGATTGTGTAACAGGCCACGCCTTAGGCCACCAGTTGGAGGCAATAATACTTCTGTCAGCTCCTGTGTCCAGAATTCCGATAAAGTTCTTTCCCTCTATCATTAATTGTAAGGTGGGTCTAGTTTTAAGGTCAACTACCAAGTGAGCAAAGTCAGTTCCTGAAGAACCAAGTCCCTTGGCATCTCTAGGCACCCCAGTGGATGGGAAACAATTATGTAAATTTGGAAAAACAACCAATTGAGCAATCCTATCTCCAGGAGAGATGGAAAATATACCTTGTGGACAAGAACAGAGAACTTGAAGTTCCCCAGTATAATCTTGGTCTATCACACCAGGATGAACCACAAGCCCTTTCAAGGTAAGAGAGGAGCAACCTAGAATGAGGCCAACACTTCCCTCAGGCAGGGGGCCTTTAAAATCAACTGTAATAGGTTGTACGCCCATATGAGGCATTAATAAGAATCGGGAGGTGGAGCAGAGGTCCAATCCTGTGGAGCCTCTTGTAGCTCTGTGGCTAGAAGTGTCCTCTGGTTGCTGATTTGTGTCCCATATTTTTTGGGGCCCTGGGATCTGGGGCCCTGAAATCCTTTTTTTGGAATACTTTCATCTCTTCCCACTGGTGGGGAATCATGTTGAATAAGCTTTCCCTGAATATCTCTAACTGAGCGACACTCATTAGCCCAATGATAACCTTTTCTGCATTTTGTACAAAGCCCTGGAGTTCTTTTTTGTGTGGAAGCACGACATTCTCGTTTCAAATGACCTGGTTTGCCACAGTTATAGCAGACTTTACGGCTGCCAGGACTAGAGTGGTTTTGGCTTTGTAAGATAGCCACTGCAAGGCCAGCATTAGTAAGAGGGCCTCCAAGTCCTCGGCAAACCTTTATCCAGTCTGTTAACCCTTTGTTTCTTCTAGGGGTAATGACTGCCTTGCATTCTGGTGAGGCATTTTCATACACCAGTTGTTCTATCAATGGTTTGACTCGCTCTGGGTCTCCAAAAATTCTGCCTGCTGTTTCTGTCATCCTAGCCACAAAGTCTGAGAATGGCTCTTGGGGGTCTTGTAATATTTTTGTTAGGTGTCCCCCAGCCTCACCTTTCTTGGAGAGGGCCTTCCATGCTTTAATAGCAGCAGCTGAAATTTGGCCATATGCTCCCCAGTCGTAATTTGTTTGGTCATTAACATACTGTCCTTGTCCTGTTAATAATTCAAACGTCCACTCTCTTTGATTGCCTTCTGTATTGGCATTGGCCCTTGCCTGTACTTGAGAAGCATCATGCCATAAGGCTTTCCATTCCATGTACTGTCCCATATTAGGGAGAGCAGCTTTTACTGTACTTTGCCAATCATTCGGAGTCATAGCCATAGTGGCAAGTCTCTCAAGCTGCATGACTGTAAAATTAGCATCAACTCCATATCTGTTAACTGATTCAGCAAGTTCCTTAATGGGACCATATTCTACCGGTGCATAGACTCGACCTCCTTCTGCAACCTCAAACACCGGAAAGGCCTGCAATAACTTTTTCTTATCTCCCTTTGACAGGAAGGAATCTGAGCAGCGCTTCTCCGCATAAGGCTTCTCCACATAAGGTGGAGGGGCACTGGAAACAATAGTTTGGGGGAGTGCAACAGGCTGAGAAACCATGTAGTCCCTATTTCCTGTTTTCTTCTGCTTTCCAGTTTGCAGCGGCAGCTACTTATCATAGTAGGCTGTCTGTTTATCTGAGATTTTCTCCTCAGAGGAGCTGAGTTCCTCTGGCTCACAATTATCAATTCTCAAGGCTTTTAGTTCCTGTACCGGATACAGGGGTTTTCTTTCTGGAGCCTTGGTTCCCTCCCTACCTTTCTCTTCTAAGGTATATCTTTCCCTATCTTTCTTCATATATATCTCACCCAGGGTGTTCTTCCCCTTATCTCTCTCTTCCGCAGACTGTGAGTCTTTGGAAGGGCCTGATGCTTCTGGTATACCTTTTTCCTTTTTTCTGCGAGCTCTCAATCTCTTATTCCACTCTGATTCTGACATGCTGTTCTGAAGGTCTTCTAGCACCCCATGGCCTGTCTCTATAGCCGGACTGCATTTCTCATCCAGTAGACATGACCTAACTAGCTTCCACAGTGGTCTAGTTCCAGGCATTAATTTCCCATTCTGCTGTTCTCTAAGCAAATCACCCTCCAGTTTGTCCCAGGAAGCGAGCGTTAGTGACCCTGAGCAGATATACCAGGGAGCTATGCGATCCACTTCCTTTACAAACCTCTGCAAAGTCTTGGTGGGAACTTTTAATTCATGTTGCCTAAAGAGTGATTGAAGAGCCGTAACCACAGAATGTGAAGTTCCCATGCTGCCCTCTTACGTACGAGAGGAACGAACACACAGGGAGGGGCGCTGCGGCTTATATACGACCGACTAACCACGCCCAATGGCTGCAAGTTTCTTTGTAAAAGTGTCCCGTTTAACAAGAATATTTGTGGAAGCAGAATGAAACCAAAAGGAACAGAATGAGTGCTACCAGAACAATAGCGAAGGCTTCAAGGGCTCCTGCTAGCTGAAAATAAAAATGCATGCCTTTCAGAGCTTACCTCGTCTTGTGGTTCTGAATCCTGCTCCGCAAAAGCTGAGGGTCCCCGTCCCCGTCCGTGGCACCAGCGGTGGTGTGGCATAACAACCCGGGTTTCGGCACCAGCTATAACCCGCACACGCATGCTCTCGCCCGCGAAAGACGACACGCGGGTCAGGATCCTTCCACAACAATATTTATTTCATCAATGAGGAGAGGAGATGGGACGGGGGCAGGCGGGGGTCTGTGGTGCCAGCTTATATAACCCTTAGCTTGTAGTGTTTACACCCGATTGGCTGTTTGCCAGTTTGCTCATATCCTGCCCTGGTTTGGGCTGTGAGTTTGGCGTCTCTAACCATAGCACTTATCGTATGGAACTAACTGCCTGAGAGGAAGTGGGCTGTATCCTGAGCGAGCTCAGCAGCTTGTAGTTTTCCTCTCTGCACTTCCCTAGCTGCCAGTTCGCGCGCTCCATCCCCCTCAAACAGAGCCTGAGCTCCGGCGCGGCTCATAACATCACCAGAAAAGAGATACTACATACCAAGATGGAAAAGTTATTTTTCTTCTCAGGTACCATAATTCTCTTTGTCTTTCTAGTCTGTCTCAGAAATTCATGTATAATAGTAAATACTGATCATAGTATTGAGGTGGCTTTGAAAAAGTACTGAGATAATAATCTCTAATATTTCATTATTATACGTAGAGAAATAAGAGAAAAAGGAACTATATGTTGTTTTTGTGAAATGGGTAGACAAAATTTCAGAATAGCAGTCAGTCACGTTCTCCTTGAATCCCCTCACAAGCCATTTAGCTGTTTAATTTTACTTTAGCCTATGGTCATAGAAACTCATAGATGCCATCAGAGCACTACATAACTTTGACAGTTTTTATTCTGCTTATTGAAATTTTTACATGAAATAAATATCATAAACGGAGATTCAACCAATGTCATTGGATATTGACTAATGAAGCTGTGACATAACAGTTTACTGTAACTTCCTTCCCTTTATATTTTTAATCTATAAAACTAGATGTCTCAGCTCACATTTTTGAGCACTTATTCTAAATAAACAGCATTTATGTTTTTAGTATAACCTTCTTCATTTGTCTGTGTTAAAATAACTGTTTCCATTTATTTATACCACCTCCTAACAACAGAACTTGAATATAGTACCTCATATGTACTATGTGAATATTCTTATCCTGATTCTTCTATCTTCAGCCCTCTTTCTACATTTGATTTTGAAACTTGGTCTCTCTAAATTGCTCTGGTTGGCCTTGATCCTGTACTATATTCCAATTGTACCAAGCAATATTCAAACTTTAACTTCTCTTTTGTCAGCTTTTCAGATACTTTGGCCTATACCATCAGATTCAGTTTAACTCACACTTTTAAGATAAAAATTATGTTTTGGAGCTCTATTTTCACTTGTGAGTAAAATTTTAATTAAAGAAGAATAATTTAAAATACAAATGGCTGGGGGTTTTTTTGGTAGCAAGAACTACATATGTAAATTCATATCAAAAAATGAAAGTGGTACAAACTTATTGCAAATGACATAGTATTTCAAAGCTCACAAATTTTAATAAAATTGATTTTGAATTTACTGCATAAACTGTGGCTCATTTTCACAAGTCAACTACAAAAACAATTTGTTTATTGATTAGGGACATAGCTCACTATGAACCAACTACTGTTGTGATTTAAAATTCTTGAAATTGTGACGGGTTGATGCTCTGATTTCCCCAGGCTTTTATGGCATCAAAAACTAGAGCTACTCAGTTCTTAATCTACTGAAACATCAAACAGAAAACTTGAGAAAAGATTATATTACCACATCTAAAACCACATCTTCACCGTGTGTGTGTGTGTGTGTGTGTGTGTGTGTGTGTGTGTGTGTGTGTGTGTGATGGGACTTACATTAAAAGCTAACCTCTTAAAAATCTTTCTCTCTCTCTTTTTCTTTTACAATATCTTACTTTGTTTTATAAGTAACATTTTGAGAGATTGTATTGAAAATACTCACTTAATAGAGAGCAAAAGAGACTCCTCAAAGTGCTATGAAAAAAGAATAATAAGGAAGGTATATGGTCAAGAGAGAAAACAAAAGTCTTAAATAATCTTGAAATAATCTATACAGAATCAACCTCCAAATATAATTTACATGACAAATAAGAGTTAATTAGGGGAACAGAACAGAAATGGAACCTTCCAAGTATAGAGATCAAATATTTCTTCTGTTGAACTTCTGGCACTGGGAAGATAAGTGTAAGTAACTCGAAAGTAGGTATGATATGATAAGATAGGAAGGCTTTACAAATTGTCAGGAACCATTAAGAAGAGACTAAATACTAGCAGGTGATCTTCCTGAGATGGTTCTGTCATGGACTATTAAAGTTAATGACAGAAATGTTTCTCTAGGCAAGGCTGAGAAGAATCACATTGTAGAAACATTTCTACTATTAATATGCTTTTCCTGTTATTATTAAATATATATAGCAATCACTAGGTATTGGCTTACTCTTTTGGGCATATCTCTGCAGAACAATGAAGATGTACTGTCTTGTAGTGATGCTATATAGACAAATAGATGATTTCTTAATTCTAATGATGATCCTATAAGAATTTCTAAAATTATATTAATAACTATTAAGTTCTTTTATAATAGGACTTCTATTAAGTATTTTTGTTTGTCAAAATTCCATTGAGAATCCTGCAAGTCTTCAAGTGTCATGAGTTAATTGCTTTTGAGATAGCAAGCAGACATATACAACTTAGTCCATCTAGCAAGCCGAGTTAGAGCAGCTAAGTTCCTGCTGAGATAGAGCAAAGGCCAGGTTACTTAATACCCTACTGTTAGGCAACAAGTGTCAATCACCTAACCCAGCAGCTTTTTGACCTTCGGAAAGAGTAAGAAAGTTTTTAGGACTTTTTAGAAGTTATCATGGCATTTGAGTATAGTTAGAAAGCTAGAATGTCCAGAGACCCCAAAACTTTAAAGCCACACCAGAGGCCTACTCTTTGCCCTCACTACTCTTTGCCTCTCCAAGCCAGTAGACTCCAGGCACAATTTTTTACTTAAACCCCTGCCATTTTAAGATGAAGTGCTAAATTCCAGAGACTGCAGTTTCTGTCCCAAAAGAAACACAGACATGTCAGTTACAGTAACAAAGTCACTGAGATTTAAGATATGTAAATGTTTTATTATTAAACAGAAACCCTAAATATCTTGTAAGTCTTACCCCTGCCAATGCCCTTCCCACTCCATTGCCTCAAGAGGAATCAAAAAGAACAAAGAACAGCCAAACCCAACAACAAATGAGATTTTAAGGCTTAATTCTGCTGACAGTAGTGGTTCTCTGATCTGAAAATATCTCAGGTTTCAAGGTAGAGAATGGAATGTTTGGAAGAATGGCTAAACTCAGTGTCATTGTTGCAATTACTTACACTCAACAAAAATTCACATAAGGCATTTTAAACATGAAAATTTCAAATAATAAAGGTATCTTTAATATTTTATACTTTTTAAATTTTTCTTTTTATATTTTGTTCTGCTTGTTGCCCTCACATGCCTCTAAATCTAAGAATGTTATGAAAGCTCTAAAAGGCCTTCTTGGCCCTCACTGAAAAGTGCCATTGACACTTACAATGATAATGCTGGATCTCTTTCAAGCATTTCTGCTGGAGCAGATGAATGATTCAATCACCACCCTAAGAAAGAACATAGAAATGTAGGTTGTCATCAGTGACCACCATTCTTAGAAAACATTTGAAAAAGTAAAATTGTTAATGAAGCTAGATTAAGAGTGAAAGACATAAACAGCAAAATTTATACAAAATTAGACAACAAATGGAAGAATATGAAAACATGTACCATTTTGGCTTCTATACTTTGAGCATTCATTTTGAGTCTCAAGTCCATGAGAAAAAATATTTTTCATATAAGAAAATACAAATGAACAGAAAAAAGGAAGGATCCAAATTATAGTATTAACACCTACTTTAACTGATATCCCCTTAACAGTCACCATGCTAAAGATAATGAATCCTGTTTCTTCTGCCAAAAAACTATTTGTTTGCTGTCATTATCCTACCAGTTTGGAAATGGCTGACCATTGATTTTGCTTCTGAAGGCAACCATGTTCCTAAAAGCACAATGTAATGAAAAATGCTGGTACCTACCCTTAAACTCAACTGATCAAAATAAAAGGCTAAACAACTTTCTTATTAGAAAAAATATGCACAAGAAATTCCCACCTTATTTGACGCCATCGATGTTCACAGACCCAGTCATTGCCACAGTGGTGTCTGGTTTAATGATCACTTCTTTCTTTGCTCCATTGTTATTAAGTGCGCTCATCCATTCATTCAGATCCTTAATTATTGAAAGAATCAAGTCATTTGAATATTTGTAGCTGCCTGATTCTTGGCACTATAGGAAACAAAAGCTGCCTATTCTGTTTACAGTGTTTAATTTTCATCTAAGACCTTGAGTGTTTTACAGACATTCACTTACTTTATAATTTCTGTGCAGACTCAAGTTCTTTATGACCATATTTAAAGAATCAAAAACAAAATTTAAACCTCTCATTTCATGTCCAGTATCACTAAAAACAATTCAGTGTAACTGAAACAAGAAATTAAGAGTCAGGAACACATGAATTAAAAAATAGGCTCAGTTCTGAAACTATCCATCATTATACATTCTATTATATGAGCCTCAGTCCATCCATAAAACAGAGTTCATTCTTGGCTATCTTAAAATTTAAAGAACAATTATGAAAATACTTTTAGTATAACTATTTCAAATTAATAATAGTTGATTCTTACTATTGACTGTTGAAATATACTAATAATATATCCTGACTTTTCTTACTAAGTTGAAGAAATTATAGATGTGCATTTTATGAAAAATATTTTAAACATTGTTTCTAAAATATGAACAGCTTATTCTTCACATGAAACTTCTTCAAGAATAAAATTGATTTTTCTAGATAACTAATGAGATTGTCATTTTAAGAGGAAATAAAAAATATTTGTATGACTTACAGAGAAGAAATATTAGTTTTATATTTCATGTTTATCTCTGAGTCTAGTATCATCCACTGAAGTAGAAAACTTCGCATAACCTTTCCAATATCCAATAGCCTTAATTTTAGTTTAATTTTGAAATTGTTTACACTTCCTCAACCAACAAAGTCACACTTACTGTTTCTGTTTCTTACCATTCATAGATTTGTCAGCTAACCACCATTTTATAATTCTCATAAGTTCATATCTATTCTATCTGCTTTTATGAATTTCAAATCAGTTGCCTCTCATTTGACGAAAAAATGTTTTTACATATGGTGGTATTTGTTGAACCATGACGAGAAAGGTTTTGAAAATTTGTTTGGTATTAACAGTCATGATCCCATGTAAACTCGATGAGTCAGAGATTTATGAATATACCTGTTTGCTTTCTGTACCTTGCTCTTAATTTTTCTTGTATATTATCAGTTCTTTCTTTGATGTTCATAGCTTACAAAACTGTAGTTAATAAATACTTAATAAGTACCATATGCTATAACTTTATGTGAAATTTAAATAGAACTACTTTCTTCTCCAGATAAAAATAAGTTTTGCACAACTCCAATACTTACTTTTCTATTCTGGAGATTTCTTGCCCACTGGTAACTTGACCTTACTCTTTTAAATCCATGTGGATGAGCCTACATAAATAATTAAAGAACCGCCTTATACATTCTGAAAAAAAATAAAAATAATAGTAAAGTAGAAGTAAATAATACATTACTGCCATTAAAGGCAGATTACAAAGTAGCAAAGTATGTTCTACTAAATATCCAAGAATGTCAGAATGGATGCTCCCATAGCACCATGTCCCCACTGATTGATATGGCTGTTCACAAACACAAGGGCTCTGTCAGTAGGCACCAAAGCCCAACGATCTCCTGAGTTTCTACATTTAAAAAAACAGATTATTCCTTTAGAATACTTAAGGTAACTTTACCTATGGCATTCTCAGTTATCTAAATAAATGACAATTTCATAAGAAGTGTACATACACACACACACACACATAGAGAGAGAGAGAGAGAGAGAGAGAGAGAGAGAGAGAGAGAGAGAGATTCATTATTTATGAAAATGTACATGGGAACTTTATCTGCATTTAAGTCGCACAATATAAACATTTTGGTCTTATTATTTCCTTTAGATTTTTAAAATTGTATTTAAAAATGGACATGAGAACTAAAGTATACATGTTAAATGATATAGAGTAGAAATCTGGATTTATAACAGTGTTATAACACTAGTATTCAAATTTCTAATTAATATTTGATATAACATGTGATTTCCATATTTTCACACATTTTAAAGATAATTTACAAACATAACAATGATGATGATGATACTTCAGTAGACCCTAGACAAACATTCCTGAAATCTAACAAACTGATAACAAATGGACAAAAATTCCCAAGTGATACTTTGTATTTCCAGAGCTACATGGTGATGGTATCCCACAAGAAAAAGAGGAGTAACTGAGGTTTAAGAAACAGTAAGTCTAACTAACTATCAGCTGTTCATAGTTTAGTAAATTGGATGAGTTACAGGTATAACTTATTGATGCCAAACAACAAAAGATCTCACATATATGAAATGAACAAATGGTGTATATTTACTCCAAATAGAACATCTTCTTGACATTCCACTTGCAGATAACCATGCTGGGTTTTGCTTCAAATTTGAATTTTGTCACACTGATATTTCTAAAGTACTTACACTTTTAATTGCCTTATCACCCAAATCAATAGCCTAGGAGAGAAATTGAAGCAGCTGTCATTTTTAATATAATGTTAAAGCATATTTTTGAAATATTACATTATTTTAAAATATTTAAATAAATTTATTTGAATTGTTCTTAATGGTTTTCTATATACCAGGATTCTGATAGTTTCATAAACTATATGTTACAATATTAAAGAATTCCAAATTATAGGTCACTTGTTCTTCTTCAGGATGATTGGCCGAGGGGAAAATTCACTAATTCACACTGATATAACATCATCTGTCAGATCAGCACCAGCTATACCATTCTTGGGGATACAGCCAAAAGATGCTCCAATGTATATATATCAAGGGCACATGCTCCACTATGTTCAAAGCAGCCTTATTTATAACAGCCAGAAAAGGAAACATCCTAGATTTTCTTCAACAGAGGAATGGTTACAAAAAAAATGTTATATATTTATACAATGGAGTATTACTCAGCTATTAAAAACAATGACTTCATTGAATTTCTTAGGCAAATAGATGGAACTTGAAAATATCATCCTGAATGAGGTAACCTAGTCGCAGAAGAACACACATGGTATGTACTCACTGATAAGTCGACATTAGGTAAACAATCTCAGAATACGGACAATACAACTCACAGACCATATGAAATTCAAGAAGGAAGACCAAAGTGTGGAGTCTTCAGTTCTACTTAGAAAGGGTAACAAAATAATTACAGTAGGTAGAGAGAGGGAGGAACGTGGGAGGAAGAGAGGAGGAAGGGATAAGGCGGGGTAGGATCATGTATGTGAGGAGATTTGGAACAAATACAGAGGGTCAGGAAATTGAACAGAGGTGTGTAGCAATGGAGGATGGGGAACTGGGCGTAGCAAGGAGAAAGTCCCAGATAACAGGAAAGCAGGAAGCTTCCAAGACCCGACGAGGATGACATTAGCTGAAATACTCAACAAAGAGGAAAGAAGACCTGTAGAGACCAAATCCAGTGTTTAGGCATGGCCCATGGGCGAAGGAGAGGGTTACCCACCCATCTCAAAAGTATCAACTCAGAATTGTTCCCTTCTAAAGGAAATTCAGGGAGTAGAGACTGCAAGAAAGGCCATCAGAGAGTGCCTCACCTAGGGATCCATCCCATCTGCAGATACCAAACCCAGACATTATTGCTGATGCCAGAAAGTGCTTGCTGACAGGAGCCTGGTATAGCTGTCCCAAGAGGCTCTCCCAGAGCCTGACCAATACATTTGAGGATGCTAGCAGCCAATCATTAGAATGAGCATGGGACCCCAGTGGAGGAACTAGGGGAAGGACTGAAGGAGTTGAAGGGGTTTGCAACCCCATAGGAAGAACAATAATATCAACCAATCAGAACCTCCCGAGCTCCCAGGTACCAACCAAAAACTACACATGGAGAGACCCATGGCTGCAGCCGCTTATCTAACAGAAGATGGCCTTGTCTGGCATCAATGGGAGGCTTAATGCCTCAGCGCAAGGGAATACCAGGGTGGTGAGGCTGGAGTGGGTAGGTGGGTGGGAGAGCTCCCTCAGAAGTAGAGGGTTGGGGAATGGGATAGGAAAGTTTTGGAGGAGAAACGAGGAAGGGAAATAACATTTAGAATGTAAACAAATAAAATAATCAATAAAAAGAAAGAGAGACGAGGAAGGGAAATAACATTTAGAATGTAAACAAATAAAATAATCAATAAAAAGAAAGAGAGAAATTCCCAAACTGTATTACGGAACTGATGAGAATTCCTTGTTATTAGCATTATAGTATCTTCCACAGGTACTGCTTGTTCCAGTACCACCATCTGAGCCACACATGTGATTAATGACAGCATCCACATAAATTACAGTACTAAAAAAGAAAAACATACTTCACTTGGACCCGGAAATTTATAGATTCATTACAGTCTCAGAGCAAACCTTCTAAACATTTGCTGCTTTGAAGATTCACTTTAGAAAAGTGAGTCAAACAAGAAGGGAAACTACTGTGAAATAAGACCAACTATAGTCATACTATATGGAGACGGTTATAGAGCACTTAAGGAGAGAGACACAGAAACTACCATAACTACAAACAAAAGGTCAATTTTAAAGATGTAGGGCATGGTAAAAACTTGAGACACTTTTACCGTTTGGCATTTTACAAAGTCATGAGGAGAAAGACATACGTTAAAATATATACTACATGACTAAAGACCAGAGGGAAGGTACATTTCTGTTCATTATAGAACAAAGTAAATGTTTACCACTAAAAATAATGATCGGGAAGCAAATCCATAAACTGGGGTTAGAAATCACATTAAAAATGACCTAACCCGCCGGGCGGTGGTGGCGCATGCCTTTAATCCCAGCACTTGGGAGGCAGAGGCAGGCAGATTTCTGAGTTCGAGGCCAGCCTGGTCTACAGAGTGAATTCCAGGACAGCCAGGGCTACACAGAGAAACCCTGTCTCGAAAAACCAAACCAAAAAAAAAAGAAAAAAAAAAAAAAAAAAGACCTAACCTGTACATATAGACCAATGCCCAATGAAAATTCATTTGGTAATTTTAATAATGATTCATTTTAAAAGTCAACATTTTGCTTTATGAGTACTATTCTTCTAAACTCAAATGTTGTGTATTCAAGGATTTCAAAAGTTGACAATAAGAACTGTTTTTTCAATAAAACATAAAGTGAAAAGAAAAATTTGAGAAATTTAAAGCCTTCTGCTGAAACAAAAAGAACTCCAAGCAAAAGAAAACAATTTTATATATAATAAATGTAAAAAAAAATGTGTCTTCACTTAGAACAACAGTGTTGTACCTCATCCCCATGTCTCTGAATTCATCTCCATTTCCAGATCTTGTGCAAATTTTGTTGCTAATTGGTTGGTATCTTTCCCACAATGTTTTGACAGGTAATGAACTACAATATTTTTATTGGGTGAAGAGACCTACAAATAAAACAGTTATAATCAGTATGGCTTATTTACATAACTGAATCTCATAGAAACCTATCAATAACTTGACAGTACTTCTCAACCTGTATATATGTCATTCTGTTGATTAACAATTACCAGAAATTATGGTAAGACATTGAAGAAGTCCAGTATAATGTACCACCCCAACAAACTTTTTCTTCCTCAGGAAAGATATGTCTGAAATAAATTTATATTCTAGACTCACAGTCCTGATTAGAATAATTCATTATGTGAGCACAAAGTACACTCTACATTATATATATATATCACATAATATATTATATAAACATAGCCTCTTTTACTTACATACACACACACACACACACACACACACACACATATATATATATATATACACATACACACATTTAAGAATAGTGAAGAAAAACACATATATTTAGGTAAATATCTACTAAATATTTAAAACAACATGAGTTGAAGAAGAAACAAGGAGAGCAAGAAGAAAGAAAAACAAATGAGGAAAATTCTGTATTTATGTTTTGGTTACAAAAACATTCATTAGTGTAAGAATAATATAACAGCAACAAATGTAGCTAATAACTTTGTGAATCAATTTTGGACACAATTTATAGAAGGACTTTCAGTCATGCCCATAAGTACATGGTTTTTAAAACTATAAGAACTGGGAGACAACATACTATTGTTATATCAAATGGGCATGGTGCCTTCTAAATGCTCACTGTTAGAAATCTGATTTTAATTTGAAAATTCACAATAGCCACAAAAAAACCTTGAGGTAATACTAATGAAACAAATAAGTGACTTGAATAACAAAAACTTCAAGTGTTTGAAGAAAGAAATAGAAAAAGATAACAGAAGTTTGAAAGATCTCTGAAGCTCATAGGTCAGTAGAATAAACATCATAATAATGGTAATCTAAGATTCAATATAGTTACAATCAAAATTACAACAAAATTTTTTACAGATCTTGAAAAGGCAAAGCTAAATTTTGTATGAAAAAAAGAAACAAAATCCATGGAAAGATAAAACAATCCAGAAAAATAAATAAAAATACTCCCAGAGATGTTACTTTTCCTGACTTCAACCTGTACAAGAGAGTTATGGTAATGAAAACTTCATGGTGTTGTCATAAACCAAAGGCAGTGCTTAATAGAATTTAATTAAAGACCCTAAAATAAATCTGCACACACAAAGATAACCAATTATTTTATGAATTAGCCAAAAAAATTTAATGGAAAAAAGAAATGTATTAACAAGTGGTGCTGGTTTAACTGTATGTCAGTATGTAGAAGGATGCACATAGATCTATAACTCTTCTTGAAAAACTCAAGTCCAAGTGGATCAAAAACTAGATACAAAACCATATACACTGAACCCAATAAAAGAGAAAGTGGGGATAGCCTTGAATACATTGCCACAAGAGACAACTTTCTGAATAGAACATTGATGGTGTAGGCTGTAAGATCAACATTCAAAATTAGACCTCATAAAACAGAAAAACTTCTTAAGGAAAAGGACAAAACAACAACCTACAGAACGGAAAAAAATTTCACAAACACCACATCAAATAGAGGGTTAATATCTCAAATATAAAAGGAATTCAAGAAACTGGACATCAACAAACAAGATAACCCAATTTAAAAATTGGGGGTAGATCTAAACAGAGTTGTCAATAGAAGAATTTCTTTTTTTATTGGATATTTTATTTACATTTCAGATGCCATCCCCTTTCCCCATTTCCCCTCCATAGAAAACCCCTGTCCCATGTCCCCTTTTCCTTTTTGCTTTTATACAATTTTTTTAAAAATGTTAATCAAAGGCTTTATAAGTTTGGTATTGCTCAATCAGAAGTGTAACCCAATACACAACCTAGATATATCAACTATCTTTGACTGGTGGAGACACATGAACATCTGCCTCCATGCCCCCTCCTCTTTCTCTCTCATTCTCTCTCTCATCACCTAGCTTCTCCTCTCCTTCTTCTTCTCCTCTCCTTACTCCTTCTCTTCCTCTTGGTACTTCCCCCTTAGCTCCTCCTACATATCACCCTTCCTGTCAAAATAAAACTTTTCTCTCTAAATACAATTAGAGCATAATTATATCAATTTGTACAAGTGAGGTACAAGATAGTCCTAATACCCAGTCCGTCATTTTGTTGACTAACCAGAACCTCTGTCATGTCTCCTAACTAACACACTTAGTTCTGAACCTGGCTTTTTTCTTGGCTTTAGAATGAATGTCAGCTGAAAACCATCCATTCAGATCTTTTCTCTCAAAGTGAATAGCCAGGATTGGCTATGAGACTATAGGTTTTCAACCCCGTCAGAAATCCAGAATGACTGAGTTAACTGAAATTATGGGAAGCACAAAGCATACCTTCTAAAACTTAGCAAATTTATAGAGACCGCTGAACACCTGGACAATCCCTATACTACAGAATGTTGGAGCATCAAATCTTCAGCCTTCTGTCCCAGAATCATCTGACAGACCTTAGTGATTCAGGATTATTAAGGGCTGATTACTCTGTCTAGGCAGATATAATCAGTCGACTATTCTGCAAGTATGTCCTTTTCTGGACAGTAATTTGTCTGTAGATGGAAAAAGGCAATTCTTGCCCAGTGGCTGTCTCCTCACAGCTGGAGTAACTCCAAAGATGCTCAATTTCTTCATAGAATCCAACACAGGAAGCTGTCAGGAGCAGACAGGTCTCTAATCAAAATGAACATTAATATAGAAATGTTTGTAATGTCAATTTAAAAAAGAGAAAAAAGAGAAAAGTTGTTAGAACCAAATCTTTAATAAAATGTCAGCCCTCTAAAAAAAGATTATCTTGATACTAAAATTTGTTATGATAATTGTACATTGCAGAATACACAGCCTCGGTGTATCTACTCATCAAGCAAACTGAACAGACCTGCTCAGACCTCCGATGTCCTGGAATTCCATCTGGATGCAGTGAAGACACAGCGTCAGGGGCTCATCAATGTACTTTTCTCCCCACCCCTTTTCTAATATCTCAATGCCTATAATCAGCTTGAAGAACTTAATGAAGAGTCAGCACCCCTATTCCCTGGGCTTGGTGACTAAGGTGGTTAATATTGGGCTGTCTTTCTAGGGAAAAGTAGTGGTTTTGTTGGAACAGGGAAGATTAGCTAGGATTTATTACAAAGCCATAATAACCTATTGGTAGAAATCTGTATAATTATTATCAAGATGAAGTTATAATTTCTTAAATGGTACAAAATTTACTTTGATTTCAAATTTAAGGTTTTCATTGGTACGAGTTGAGTTTCTTATTGATATAAAAATGAGATGAATATTGGTACTCTCATGGGCATTGTGCCTGTATAACAAATTTAGGAATACAAGGCTTAGACCCAGTCCTTCTTTAACTTTTTAAACTGATTTGAAATGGTTAGCCTGTGACTTATGGGACTATAGCATATTCATGGCTTTGAGTTTATTGTTAGGGTGTTTTCTATATTTTATTTAGGAATAGAAGAATTTCAAATGGCAAAGGTGAACAGCCCATTGACACTGAAGTCATCCCTGACCTGTTGGTCCTATGTTCTATAAGAATGCTAGTTGAGAAGACCATGAGAAGTAAAACATGCTCCATGGCCTCCAGATCGGCTGCTACCTCCAGGTCCTCCTCTTTGTGTGTCCCTGTGCTCACTGCTTTGGGTAATAAAATGTCATGGAATTGTGTTTGGAAAAAAGAAACTTTCTTCTCGAAGTTACTTTTGTTCAAGATATTTCATCAGAGCAACAGTAACTCTAACTAAGGAACAAGGTATGAATGAGGCCAATACAAATGAAAATTACTTTGATATTTCACTTTACTGCAAGCAGAATCACTAAAATAACAATAACAATGCCTAATACAGCTGTGGATTAGAAGAATGGGGAACACTTATTCACTGCTGGTAGGAGGGCAAATTAGTACATCCAATATGGAAATCAGTATAGAAGTCCTTCAGAATCTAGAAAGAGGTGGACCACATGGACTTGCAATGGCGATCTTGGCCATACACAAAACACACACACACACTCATCTGAAAACAAAAATAAATATTATTTTCATGTTGGAATATCTGTATAGATCAAGAAATTGCTAAGAAACCATGGGGGTGTTATCAAGAAAAAAAGCTAGAATGAGGTGATGAAGCTATAAATGGTTTACATAGAATAATTGGGGAGTAAAGGCACTAAATAGAAAGAGGATGGGAGAGCAGGGTAAATGTAGGATACTGAAAGGGATTACTAGATTTAATTTCATTTTGAGATAGGCATTTGAAAACCTAATACTACAAAAACATCATAAAATATATAATACACATATAAATGGAGAAAATACACATTATATAATATATGATATTATATAAAATATATAATATACATATAAATGTTCCACATATAGATGGAACAACTCTGGAACAAGACTAGAAATTTTACACAGCACAGGGTATGGAATAAAACACTCATTGCCAGTAATGAGCTAATTTTTTTGGAAATTACTTACAATGAAATCCCCATAGGTCCCCAAACATTATAGGCAACTGTCAGCATTCTTGGTTCCCTTCAGAATTGATAATAAGACCAAGTTACTGAAGATGTTGCAGGATTCTTTTTTATAAAGCACTTCAACACCAATGAGAATGTAAGTTATTAGTGGCATTGCCACTAATAAATGGCTCAAATCCTGGGTACAGCTCTAAATCCTCAAAGTAGAGCAGATAACCATGCAAAAAATTATAGAGGCATTGGCCATCAGCAGGTTTTTAGGGCAATGACCCATTATCTCATGTTTTTTCAGGTCATTGTATTACAGGTAACAAGTGAACTCATGCTTGGAAAATAGGCAGTACAAACAATACTTTAAGTGAATCATTACAGAATTCAATAAATCAGTTTCAAATTTTGGGTCATTTCTACCTTATTCTACTTCAAAGTTTCTGCCTATGACAGTGATGAAACAGAGAAATTTAGGTAGTAGTAACTCCCCTTAGCCTTCCTTCCCTCTGACTATATTCCACAGTCCTGGAAGGTGCTGAGCATGCTACAAGAGGAGAATGTAATCACCTATCTTACAAACTGCACACTGTAAACTACAACATTGTCCAGTCTGAAAAGTTAAAACTTCTTAAAAATAATATTCCATATCACCTTAATCAAAATTGCCATTATCAGTAGCACAAATGACAACCAAGATTGGTATAAAGATTAAAAGAGAAATAAAGGATTAGAAAGAATTAAATTGGGAGTGATGGATGAGAGTTCTGGACAGAATATGAATTGGGTTAATTAACACTAAGACATATCAAAATACTAAAAATAATATATGTTGACTATGTTGTCTGCTATTGGATCTCCCTCCCCTTGTTGGACTGGTTTGTGGTTCCTTGGTGGGAGAGGATATGTTTAGTCTTGCTGCAACTTAATGTACCAGGGTAGTGTTGTACCCACAGGGATTTTCCCCTTTTCTGAGAAGAAGGAGAGGGGGTAATGAGGTTGTGAGGGTGGGATAAGGGGGAGAGTGGCAAATGGAGTGTAAAGTGAATAAACAAATAAATACATAAATAAAGAAAAAAGAAAGAAAAACATTGCATGTGATCTCTCATATGAAAATCATAGTTTCAAATTTTTAGATTTGTGTATTAAAATTATAATTTAAAAAGAGCCAATTTACTAGACAGAGGTCACTTAAAAGGCAGAGAAAATGGGACATGAGGGTGTGCGGATAAAATATGTGTGACCTAAAGTAAGTAAGAACAATATGGATAGAAATGTTTGAATGTTATGAGAATCAGGGTCTGAGGAAGTAAGTGCTATCGAGGAGGATGTTAGGAATACTGTTTTTGTGAATTGTGTATAGGTTACCATTCTGTTATTCAAATACTGATTTCTCTGCCCTCATATCTTGTTTCAATCGGGACATGGCATTTCAATGCATATGTCAAAATATCCTGTTTCTCATAGAGGAGTTGTGGGGAAGTATTGAAGACCCTTAGGCAATAGGTACCCCATAGGAAGACCAACAGTGTCAACAAATCTGGACCCCTAGGAGTTCTCAGAGTCTCTACCACCAACCAAAGAGCATACGTAGGCTGAATGGAGGCCCCTGGCACATATGTAGAAGACAGCTGCCTTGTCTGGCCTCAGTGGGAGAGGATGTGCCTAATCTAGCAGTGATGTGACACACCAAGTTTGGAGTGTAGGTGAGGCACCCTCTCAAAGGTGAAGGGGAGGAGGGATGGGGGAGGGACTCTGTAAGGGTGGACCAGGAGGGATGGCACCATTTGGAATGTAGGAAAGAAAAAAAGGAAGAGAGAAAGAAAGAAAGAAAGAAAGAAAGAAAGAAAGAAAGAAAGGAAGGAAGGAAGGAAGGAAGGAAGGAAGGAAACAGAAGCAAGGAAGTAAGGAAACAAAGAAGGAAGCAAGCAAGCAAGCAAGCAAAACAGGGAGGGAAGGAAGAAGGGAGGGAAGAAGGAAAGAAGAAAACAAAGAATATCCTGTCTCAAGTGTGTATGAACAATTCTTACCATTTATTCTCTGCCTTGTCTAAAAGCTGATCACCCAATGGCTGGGGTGAAGAGAAAATAGGGAGGAACTTTGGCCAGCCAAGGAAAGATGAAGAGTGAGAAAAGAGATTCAGTCTTCCAAGAGAAGGAGAATTTATTTCTAGATCTTCAATTCTATATCATTGATCAACCTGTATGTTTCTGTACTAATATCATACAGTATTTATCACTATTGACCTGTACTAAAACTTAACATCAGGAATAGTGTTTCCTCAAGAAGGGCAAATGGGATGGAGGGAGAGACTCTGTAGGGGAGGCCTGGGATATGGGACAGAGTTTGGGATATTAAATAAATAATATAATATAATATAATAATACCACTACTACCTCCCATTCTCATGGGCAGACAGGAATGACAGGGAAAATGGTCATTTTATCAAAAGCAATCTATAGATATATTGCAAACCCCATCAAAATTCCAACACAATTCTTCAAAGACATAGAAAAAGCAATTCTCAATTTCCTATGGAAAAACAAAAAATCCAGGATAGTCAAAACAATTCTCAACAATAAAAGAACTTCTAGGGGAATCATTATCCCTGATCTCAAGCTGTACTACAAAACAATAGTAATAAAAACCACATAGTATTTGTATAGAGACAGTCAGGTCCATCAATGAAATAGAATTGAAGACACAGAAGTAAATTCTTCCACCAATGGACACTTGATCTTTGACAAAGAAGACAAAAACATTCAGTGGAAAAAAAAGAAAGCATCTTCAATAAATAGTGCTGGTCTAACAGGTCATCTGTATGTAGGAGAAAGAAAATTTATCCATATTTATCACCTTGGATAAAGCTCAAGTCTAAATTGATCAAGGATGTCAACATAAAGCCAAATATACCGAATTTAATACAAGAGAAAGTGGGACACAGCACTGAACACATTGGCACAGGGGGAAATTTCTGAACAGAGGACCAATGGCTCAAGCTCTAATATCAATAATTGATAAATGGAACCTCATGAAATTGAGTACCTTCTGTAAGGCAGAAGACATCATATATAGGACAAATTGGCAACCTAGAGATTGGAAAAATATCTTCACTACCCTACATCCAACTGAGAACTAATATCCAAAATAAGTAAAGAAATCAACTTCTGCCAGGGGCCAGCACTGGTGCAGTTTTCTTTCTTGATGGTACTTCTTGAAGCTGCAGGGAGGGAAGAGCATCTTTGAAGGATAGGATTTTTGTCTTAGGAGATGTGGAAGTAAGACTTTTGTCATAGGAGATATTTAGGGTTGCTGCATAATAATTAAAAATTTATTTAACTAAGTCTAATTTACTGTGTTACTGTAGCTAACCTACCTTCTGTGTTTCTCTGTGGCTGGAACTACAGCCTCTGGCACTTAGCACCTCATCCTAAAACAGCAAGGGATTAAGTAAAATAGACTTTGTTCTATCTTAGCAGGAACTGCACAGCTCTAACTTTCATCCTGCTAGTTGAAGTCAAGTTGCAAGAAGAAAAGAAAAACTTTGAAAGCCATTTCTAAGTTGTAAAAAGTTTCCTATGAAAACTCTCTAAGAAAAAGGGGGAAATGAATTGAAAATGGGGAAGGGAAAAAATCTCTCTCATCTCCTTGTTCTCACCACTTATATATCTTTCAGAATACATATTCACACTGTAAAATCTTCATCACAAGTTCACTCATAAATTCAAATCATAAAATGAATAAGAAGGTTACAACAGTGAATGTTTACATGCATATCCATTAAAAGTACTTTTCTAGCTAAACATTCATCACCTGCCATAGCTCCACAGGTTCATAAAGTGTTAAAAATCATAACTATGTTAGTAGTGAAGTTTTGTATAGATAAACCCAGTCAATATTTTATCTTCTCTTCTAGCTTATAGAATAAACCATTAGTTCTCTCTTTAATGATATATGGTTAATGGTTTTTACAACCTCTTGGAATGTTCTCTGAGTAGTAAAATGTCTGCATCAATTAACTGGTGATGCTAAAGACTGGCAGAGTTCTCATTGCACTATAAGAAAGTTCTCTTTTGACTATAAGAAAGAAACTAATAGCAGTCCCATTATTGACGACCTTAATAAATACTGATATAATTTTAGGAATTCATATAAGATTATCATAAAGAATTGAGTAGGTATTTCCTTGTATATATGCCCTCACTATAAGACAGTACATCTTCATATTTCTGCAGATATCTTCTCAAAAGTGTCAGCTAATAACTAGTGATATAAATGTAACAATAACAGATAAGCATATTAAACACAGGAATATTTCCTAAAATGATTTTCTCCTGGATCTTGCCTTATGTAGCTTTGTCATAGAATTTTAATCTAAGGCAAAGTCATTTCAAGATCACCTGCTAGTTATTAGTTTGTTGGCTCCTGACAAATCTCCAAAACCCAAATGAAGCAATTTAAAAATGGGCTACAGAGATAAACAGAGAATTCACAACAGAAGAATCTCAAATGGCTGAGAAGCACTTAAAAATGTTCAGAGACATTAGTCATCAGAGAAATGCAAATCAAAATGACCCTGAGATTCCACCTCACACCAATCAGAATGGCTAAGATCAAAAATACAAGTGACAGTAAATGCTGGTGAGAATGTAGAAAAGGAGAAACAGTCCTCCACTGATGGTGAGATTCTGAGCTAGTACAACCACTCTGTAAATCACTCTGGTGGTTCCTCAGAAGATTTGAAATAATTCTACCTGAAACTCCAGCTATACGACTCCTGGAATTATACTCAAAAGATGATCCACCATATCACAAGCTCCACCATGTTCATAGCAGCCTTATTTGTAATAGCCAGAATCTGGAAACAACCCAGATGTTCCCTCAACCAAAGAGTGGTTAGAGAAAATGTGGTTCATTTACACAATGGAAATCTAATCAGTGACTAAAAACAAGGACATCATGAATTTTGTAGGTAAATGAAAGGAACTGGTAATTATCATCTTGAGTGTGGTTACTTTAAACCAAAAAGACATGCATGGTATGTACTCACTGATAGTGGGTATTAGTCAAAAAGTACAGAATACCTAGGATACAAACTACAGACCACAAGAAGTGTATAAAGCAGAAATGCCCCGAGTAAGGAGGTTTCAATCCCTTAGAAGGAGAAAGAAGATAATCACAGGAGGCAGAGTGAGGGAAGGATCTGGGTGGGATAGAGGAGGTGGAAGAGAAAATGGAAACAGGATCAGATATGGGGGAGAGGGAGCATGAGAGAAGCCCAGAGGACCAAGAGAATAAGTAGAAATTAGCAGCCTTAAGAAGTGGAGATGAGGGAACCCTCTAGATTAGACCAGAGACCATGGAGATAAGACACTCTCAGAACTGATTCGGGGTGTCCTCAGCCAAATGTTCAATATTGGGGAAAGGAAACTCAAAGAATTCACTTCCATTAGATAGGGCTTCAAGGGGAGAAACAGGGTTACTAACGCACTGTCAAAATTCCTGAACCAAAATTGTTCCTTTCTAAAGAAAAGTGAAGGGATGAAAATGGAGAAGAGACTGAAGAAAAGAGGTCCAATAACTGGCTCAACATGAGACCCATCTCAGGAGTCCGGTAGGCACCAAAGTCTGACACTACTGTGCTATGATGTGCTTACAGACATGTGACCAAGCCACCTCGGTCAGTCAACAGGGTCTCAAAGGAGGGAATAAAGATTAAAAAAGGAAAGACAACTAGACAACATTATAACATGACTAGAGCCAGTGCTGGAGCAGCCTTATTTTTTTCCAGTCTGCTTTTATACCATTTATACCATACTAGGTACATGCCAAGAAAAAAAGGGTCAGTTCTAGATCAAAGACAAAGTACTCAAGGAACAAACAAGGTAAACGCAAAGCAGTTAAGGAACAATCAAGGCATAAACAAAGGTCCCATGATTCATGTATTCAGGGGCTTATTGATATGATCAAGACACAAAAACATATTTCTCAAATATATTCTTCTGGAGCCTTGTCCTAGCATGATGTATTTTTTTGCCATATTCCAGGAAATGGCCCCAAGAGCTCTCCAGAGACAGGAGCCTGGCATGGCTGTCCTCAGAGAAGCCTTACCAACAGCTGACTGAAACAAGCAGATACTTACACCCAACCATTGGTCTGAAGTTGGGACCCCTATGAATTAGGGGAAGAATTGAAGAAGCTGAAAGAGATAGCAACCCTATAGGAAGATCAGAAGTCTCAGTTAACCTAGACCCCAGGGAGCTCCTAGAGACTGAGACACCAACCAGGAGCATATATGGGCTAGACTGATACCCCTGGCACACATGCAGCAGAGGTCTACCTGATCTGGCCTACGTGGGAGATGTGCTTAATCCTGGAGATCCTTATAGACCCAGTGAAGGGAGAGGCCTGGAGAGGGGAGAGCACTCTCTGAAGGACAAGGGAAAGAAATATCTTCTGGGTATATGCCCAGGAGTGGTATAGCTGGATCTTCAGGAAATGCTATGTCCAGTTTTATGAGGAAATGCCAGACTGATTTCCAGAGTGGTTGTACCAGCTTGCAATCCCACCAACAATGAAGGAGTGTTCCTCTTTCTCCGCATCCTCACCAGCATCTACTATCACCTGAGTTTTTGATCTTAGCCATTCTGACTCCTGCGAGGTGGTATCTCAGGGTTATTTTGATTTGCATTTCCCTGATGACTAAGGATGTTGAGCATTTCTTAAGGTGCTTCTTGGCCATTCGAGTTTCCTCTGTTGAGAATTCTTTGTTTAGTTCTGTACCCCATTTTTAATAGGGTTATTTGGTTGTCTGGAGTATAATTTCTTGAGTTCTTTTTATATCTTGGATATTAGCCCTCTATCGGATATAGGATTGGTTAAGATGTTTTCCCAATCTGTTGGTTGCCATTTTGTCTTTTTGACAATATCTTTTGCCTTACAGAAGCTTTGCAATTTTATAAGGTCTCATTTGTTAATTCTTGATCTTAGAGCATAAGCCATTGGTGTTCTGATCAGGAACTTTTCTCCTGTGCCTAAGTATTCGAGGGTCTTCCCCACCTTCTCTTCTATTAGTTTCAGTGTATCTGGCTTTATGTGAAGGTCCTTTATCCACTCGGACTTGAGCTTTGTACAAGGGGATGAGAATGAATTGATTTGCATTCTTCTACATGCTGACCTACAGTTGATCCAGCACCATTTGTTGAAAATACTTTCCTTTTTCCACTGGATAATTTTAGCTCCTTTGTCAAAGACTAAGTGACCATAGGTGTGTGGGTTCATTTCTGGATCTTCAATTCTATTCCATTGATCTTCCTGCCTGTCTCTGTACCAATACCATGCAGTGTTTTTTTTTTTTTTAAATCACTACTGCTCTGTAGTACAGTTTGAGGTCAGGTATAGTGATTCCCCTGGAAGTTCTTTTATTGTTGAGAATAGTTCTCGATATCCTGGGTTTTTTGTTGTTTCAAATAAATTTGCAAATTGCTCTTTCAATCTCTATGAAGAATTGGTTTGGAATTTTGATGGGGATTGCATTGAATCTATAGATTGCTTTTGACAAGATGGACATTTTTACAATATTAATCCTGCCAATCCAGGAGCATGGGAGATCTTTCCATCTTCTGAGATCTTCTTCGATTTCTTTCTTCAGAGACTTGAAGTTCTTGTCATATAGATCTTCCACTTGCTTGGTTAGGTTCACTCCAAGATATTTTATATTATTTGTGTCTATTGTGAAGGGTGTCATTTTCCTAATTTCTTTTTCAGCCTGTTTAATTTTTGAGTAGAGGACGGCTACTGATTTGTTTGAGTTGATTTTATATCCAGTCACTTTGCTGAAGTTGTTTATCAGGTTTAGGAGTTCTCTGGTGGAAGTTTTGGGGTCACTTAAGTATACTATCATAGCATCTGCAAATGGTGAAATTTTGACTTATTCTTTTCCTATTTGTATCCCTTTGACTTCCTTTTGTTGCTTAATTGCTCTGGCTAGGACTTCCAGTACTATATTGAATAGATAGGGTGAGAGTGCTCAGCCTTATCTAGTCCCTGATCTTAGTGGGATTGCTTCAAGGTTCTCTCCATTTAGTTTGATGTTGGCTACTGGCTTGCTGTATATTGCTTTTACTATGTTTACGTATGAGCCTTGAATTCCTGATCTTTCCAAGACTTTTACCACGAAGAGATGTTGAATTTTGTCAAATGTTTTCTCAGCATCTAGTTAGATGATCATGTAGTTTTTTTCTTTGAGTTTATTTATGTAGTGGATTACATTGATGGATTTTCAAATATTGAACCATTCCCGCATTCCTGGGATAAAGCCTACTTGATCATGATGGATGATTGTTTTGATATGTTCTTGGATTCAGTTTGTGAGAATTTTATTGAGTATTTTTGCATCAATATTCATAAGTGAGATTGGTCTGTAGTTCTCTTTCTTTGTTGGGTCTCTGTGAGGTTTAGGTATGAGCGTAATTGTAGCTTCATAGAATGAATTGGGTAGTCTTCCTTCTGTTTCTATGCTGTGGAATAGTTTGAAGAGAATTGGTATTAGGTTTTCCTTGAAGGCCTGATAGAATTCTTCACTGAAACCATCAGGACCCGGACTTTTTTTGGTGGGGAGACTTTTAATGTCTGCTTCTATTTCTTAACGGGTTATGGGACTGTTTAGATGGTTTATCTGCTCCCCGTTTAATTTTGGTACCTGGTATCTGTCTAGAAAATTGTCCATTTCATCCAGATTTTCCAATTTTGTTGAGTATATGCCTTTGTAGTAGGATCTGATGATTTTTTTTAATTTCCTCTGTTTCTGTTGTCATGTCTCCCTTTTCAGTTCTGATTTTATTCATTTGAATACTGACTCTGCGCCCTTTGATTAGTCTGGCTAAGGGTTTATCTATTTTGTTGATTTTCTCAAAGAACCAGCTCTTGGTTTTGTTGATATTTTGTATAGTTCTTTCTGTTTCTACTTGGTTGATTTCAGCTCTGAGTTTGATTATTTCCTGCTGTCTACTCCTCTTGGGAATATTAGCTTCTTTTTGTTCTAAAGCTTTCAGGTGTGCTGTCAAGTTGTTAGTGTATGCTTTCTCTAGTTTTTTTGTTGTTGTTTTTGTTTTTGTTTTGTTTTGTTTTGTTTTGTTTTGTTTTTGTAAGCACTTAGAGCTATGAGTTTTCCTCTTAGCACTGCTTTCATGGAGTCCCACAAGATTTGGTATGATGTGTCCTCCTTTTTATTAAATTCTAAAATGTATTTAGTTTCTTTCTTTACCTCTTCCTTGACCAAGTCATCATTAAGTAGAGCGTTGTTCAGTTTCCACGTGTATGTGGGCTTTCTGTTGTTGTTGTTGTTATTAAACACCAGCCTTAGTCCCTGGTGGTCTGATAAGGTACACGGGATAATTTCAATCTTTTTGTATCTTTTGAGGACGGTTTTGTGACCAATTATATGGTCTATTTTGGAGAAGGTACCATGAGGTGCTGAGAAAAAGGTATATTCTTTTGTTTTAGGATGAAATGTTCTATAGATATCCGTTAAATCCATTTGGTTCATAACTTCTGTTAGTTTCATGGTGTCTCGGTTTAGTTTCTGTTTCCATGATCTGTCCATAGTTGAGACTGGGGTATTGAAATCCTCCACTATTATTGTGTGAGGTGCAATGTATGCTTTAAACTTTAGTAAAGTTTCTTTTATGTATGTGGGTGCCCTTGCATTTGGGACATAGATGTTCAGAATTGAAAGTTCTTCTTGGTACATTTTTCCTTTGATGAGTATGTAGTGTCCTTCCTTATCTTTTTTTATTACTTCTGGTTGAAAATCAATTTTATTTGATATTAGAATGGCTACTCCAGCTTGTTTCTTGGGGACATTTGCTTGGAAGATTGTTTTTCATCCTTTTACTCTGAGGTAGTATCTGTCTTTGTCATAGAGGTGCGTTTTCTGTATGCAGCAAAATTCTGGGTCCTGTTTATGTATCCAGTCTGATAGTCTGCGTCTTTTTATTGGAGAATTGAGTTCATTTATATTAAGAGATATTAAGGAAAAATGATTGTTGCTTCCTGTTATTTTTGTTATTAGAGGTGGAATTATGTTTGTGTAACTATCTTCTTTTGGGGTTGTTGGAAGACTACTTTCTTGCTCTTTCTTGGTTATAGTTTCCCTCCTTGTGTTGGAGTTTTCCATCCATTATTCTTTGAAGTGCTGGATTTGTGGGAAGATATTGTGTAAATTTGGTTTTGTCATGGAATATCTTGGTTTCTCCATCAATAGTGATTGAGAGTTTTGCTGGGTATAGTAATCTGGGCTGGCATTTGTGTCTAGTGCTACCTGCACTCACTGGTTCTGACTGGAGTCTGCATTTCCAGTTATCTTGGTTGTGTCAGAACTCCTCAGGGTCCTGATGTCTCTGTGATCCTGAGCTCCAGATGTTCTGGGTACAGTGGCTCCTCTAGGATATCTCAGGATATGGTGTCTCCAAGGTAGAAGAGCAGCTAGGTGTTTGCTGCTCTGAGTGTAGTCGCTCCTCTAGGATGCCTCAGGATATGGTGTCCCAGGCTCTGCAGCTCTGCGGGCTGTGACCTCTCTAGGATGCCTCCAGACACAGTTTCCATAGGGGAGCAGATCAGCTGGGTGACTGCTCCAGCCCCGGGGATCCAGGAGAGGGGCGGAAGGGGAGTGGTTTTCTGCAGGGACAGGATCTAGATGCCAGGTGCGCTCTGGGGGCTCCCTACTGCCAGTTGTGCTTCTGGGGCCAAGGGCAGTGTGCGGGTGCTCCTACCTGCAGCTCTGCGGTCCTTGACCTCTCTAGGATGCCTCCGGACACAGTTTCCACAGGGGAGCAGATCTGCTGGGTGACTGCTCCAGCCACCGAGATCTGGGCGAGGGGATATACTCAATTTAATAGACGAGAAAGTGGGAAAAAGCACTGAACACATTGGCACAGGGGAAATTTTTTTTCATATTTTTTATTGGATGTTATGTTTACATTTCAGATTATATCTCCTTACCCCATTCCCCCCACCACCCAGGAACCCCCTATTCCATCCCCCCTCCTGCCTCCACAAGGGTGTGCCCCCACCTAACCCCCACTCTCCCCTCCCCACCCATGAATTCCTCTCCACTCAGTGTTCAGCCTTCATGGGACCAAGGAACTCCTCCCACCCATGCCTGACAAGGCCATCCTCCCCTAAGTATACAGCTGAAGTCATGGGTGCCTCTCTTTGTGCTCCCAGGCTGGTGATTTAAACCCTTGGGAGCTCTGGTTGGCTGGCACTGTTGCTCTCTTCTTGGGGCCACCAACCCTTTCAGCTCCTTCAGTCCTCTAACTTCTTCATTGGGAACCCTTGATCTGATCAATGGGTTGCTGTGAGCATCCACCTCTGGATATGTCAGACTCCATCAGACCTTTGAGGAGACAGCTGTATCAGACTCCTGTCAGCATGCACTTCCTGACATCCATATCAGCATCTATCTTTGGTGACTGCACATGAGACGGATATCAAGGTAGAGTGGTCTCCCAATGGCCCCTCCTTGATTTTCTGTCCACACTTTGTCACCATATTTGCTCTCTTGAGCATTCTGTCACTCCTTCCAAGAATGACCAAGGCATGCACACTTGGTCTTCCTTCTTCATGAGCTTCATGTGGTTAGTTAGGTGAATCATGGCTATTTCAAGCTTTTGGGCTAACATCTGCTTATCAGTGAGTAAATACCATGTGTGGTTTTTTTTTTTTTTTTTTTTTTTTTGTGATTGGGTTACCTCACTCAGGATGATATTTTCTAGTTCTATCTATTTACCTAAGAATTTCTCGAATTCATTATTTTTAATAGTTGGGTAGTACTCCATTGTGTAAATGTACCACATTTTTTGTATCCATTCCTCTGTTGAAGGACATCTGGGTTCTTTCCAGCCTCTGGCTATTATAAATAAGGCTGCTATGAACATAGTGAAGCATATGTCCTTGTTATATGTTGGTGCATCTTCTGGGTATATGCCCAGGAGTGGTATAGCTGGGGGTGCTCAGGTAGTGCTATGTCCAATTTTCTGAGCAACCGCCAGACTGATTTCCAGAGTGGTTGTACCAGCTTGCAATCCCACCAACAATGGAGGAGTGTTCCTCTTTCTCCACATCCTTGCCAGCATCTACCATCACCTGAATTTTTTATCTTAGCCATTCTGACTGGTGTGAGGTGGTATCTCAGGGTTGTTTTGATTTGCATTTCCCTGATGACTAAGGATGTTGAGCATTTCTTAAGGTGCTTCTCGGCCATTCAAATTTCCTCAGTTGAGAATTCTTTGAAAATTTCTGAACAGAGGACCAGTGGCTCAGGCTCTAATATCAATAATTGATAAATGGATCCTCAATGAACTGAGTAGCTTCTGTAAGGCAGAAGCCATCATATATAGGACAAATTGGCAACCTAGACATTGGAAAAAATCTTCACTACCCTACATCCAACTGAGAACTAATATCCAAAATATATAAAGAAATCAAGAAGTCAACTTCTGCCAGGGGCCAGCATTGGTGGGGTTTTCTTTGTTTCTTGATGGTTCTTCTTGAAGCAGCAGGGAGGGAAGAGCATCTTTGAAGGGTAGGATTTTTGTCTTAAGAGATATGTAGGTAAGACTTTTGGCATAGGAAATATGTAGGGTTGTTGCATAATAATTAAAAATTTACTTAACTAAGTCTAATTTACTTTGCTACTGTAGATGACCTACCTTCTGTGTTCCTCTGAGGCTGGAACTGCAGCCTCTGGCACTTAGCACTTAGCACCTCATCCTAAAACAGCAAGGGATTAAGTAAAATAGACTTTGTTCTATCTTAGCAGGAACTGCACAGCTCTAACTTTCATCCTGCTAGTTGAAGTCAAGTTGCAGGAAGAAAAAGGGACACTTAGAAAGTCATTTCTAAGTTGTAAAAAGTTTCCTATAAAAGCTCTCTAAGAAAAAGGGGGGAAATGAATTGAAAAGGGGAAGGGGAACATTCTCTCTCATCTCTTTGTTCTCATCACTTATATATCTTTCAGAATACATATTCACACTGTAAAATCTTCATCACAAGTTCACACATAAATTCAAATCATAAAATGAATAAGAAGGTTACAACAGTGAATGTTTACATGCATATCCATTAAAAGTACTTTTCTAGCTAAACATTCATCACCTGTCATAGCTCCACAGGATCATAAAGTGTTAAAAATCATAACTATGTTAGTAGTGAAGTTTTGAATAGATAAACCCAGTCAATATTTTATCTTCTCTTCTAGCTTATAGAATAAACCATTAGTTCTCTTTTTAATGACATTTAGTTAATGGTTTTACAACATCTTAAAATGTTCTCTGAGTAGTAAAATGTCTGCATCAATTAACTGGTGGCACTAAAGACTGGCAGGGTTCTCATTGCACTTTTGTGTATAAGAAAGAAACTAATAGCAATCCCATTATTAAAGACCATAATAAATACTGATATAGTTTTAGGAATTTATATAAGATTATCATAAAGAAATGAGAAGTTACCTATTTGTATATATGCCATTATTATAAGACAGTACATCTTCATAGTACTGCAGTGATCTACTCAAAGGGGTGGGCTAATAGCTTGTAATATATGTGTAACAATAACAGATAAGCATATTAATCACAGAAATATTTTGTAAAATGATTTTCTCCTGGATCTTGCCTTATGTAGCTTTGTCGTAGAATTTTAATCTAAGGCAAAGTCATTTCAAGAATATCACCTGCTAGTTATTAGTTTGTTGGCTCCTGACAAATCTCCAAAAACCCAAATGCAGCAATTGAAAAATGGGGTATAGAGATAAACAGAGAATTCACAACAGAAGAATCTCAAATGTCTGAGAAGCACTTAAAAAAACTGTTCAGAGAATTTAGTCATCAGAAAAATGCAAATCAAAATGACCCTGAGATTCCACCTCATACCAATCAGAATGGCTAAGAGCAAAAATACAAGTGACAGTACATGTTAGCGAGGAAGTAGAAAAAGAGAAATAATCCTCAACTGATGGTGCGATTGTGAACTGGTACAACCACTCTGTAAATCACTCTATTGATTCCTCAGAAAATTGGAAATGGTTCTACCTGAAAACCCAGCTATACAACTCTTGGGAATATACTCAAAATATGGTCCACCATATTCATAGCAGCCTTATTTGTAATAGCCAGGATCTAGAAACAACCCAGATGTTCCTCAACTGAAGAGTAGATACAGAAAATGTGGATCATTTGCACAATGGAAATCTATTCACTGATTAGACACAAGGACATCATCAATTTTGCAGTCAAATGGAAAGAACAGGAAATTATCATGCTGAGTGAGGTAACTTGAAACCAAAAGGATATACATGGTATGTACTCACTGATAAATGAATATTAGCCAAAAAGTACAGAATACCTAGGATACAAACTACAGACCACAAGAAGTATATCAAGCAGAAATGCCAAGAAAAGAGGTTTCAATACCTTAGAAGGAGAAAGAAGATAATCACAGGAGGCAGAGTGAGGGAAGGATCTAGGTGGGAGAGCGAAGGTGGAAGAAAAAATGGAAACAGGATCAGATATGGGGGGAGAGGAAGCATGAGAGAACCCCAGAGGTCCAAGAGAATCAAGAGAAATGAGCAGCCTTGAGAAGCGGGAGGTGAGGGGACCCTATAAATTGTACCAGAGACCCTGGAGAAGAGACACTCTCAGAAGTGATTCAGGGTGTCCTTAGCCAAAATGTTCAATACTAGGGAAAGGAAACTCAAAGAATTCACTTCCATTAGATAGATAGGGCTTCAAGGGGAGAGACAGGGTTACTAACCCACCGTCAAAATTCTTGAACCAGAATTGTTTTTTTCTAAAGAAAAGTGAAGGGATGAAAATGGAGAAGAGATTGAAGGAAAGAGATCCAATAACTGGCCTAACATGAGACCCATCTCATAAGTGTGGGGAACACCAAGGTCTGATACTGCTATGCTGTGATGTGCTTACAGACAGGTAACCTAAGTAACTCAGTTATTCAACAGCGTCTCAAGGGAGAAAGTAAGAATTAAAGAAAGAAAAGACAATTAGACAACATTATACCATGACTAGAGCCAGTGCTGATATTTTTTTTCAGTCTGCTTTTATACCATTTATACCATTCTAAGTACATGCTAAGAAAAAACCGTCAGTTCTAGATCAACGACAAAGTACTCAAGGAACAAACAAGGCAAAGAAAAAGCAGTCAAGAACAATCAATCAAAGCATAAACAAAGGTCCCATGATTAATGTATTTAGGGACTTATTGAGATGATCAGGACACAAAGAACACATTCCTTAGCTGTATTCACCTGGAGCCTTCTCGTAGCCCAATATCAAATTCTTGTCCTAGCCCAATGTAAATAGTTTTTGCCAAATTTCTGGAAATGGCCCCAAGAGCTCTCCAGAATCAGAAGCCTGTCATGGCTGTCCTCAAAGAGGTGCTACCAGCAACTGACTGACACAAAAGCAGATACTTACACCCAACCACTGGACTGAAGTTGGGACCCCTATGGTATTAGAAGGATTGAAGAAGCTGAAAGAGATAGTGACCCTATAGGAAGATCAGAAGTCTCAATTAACCTAAACCCCAGGGAGTTCCTAGAGACTGAGCCACCAACCAGGAGCATATATAGGCTGGTCTGATAACTCTGGCACATTTGTAGCATCGCTCTACCTGATCTGGCCTAGATGGGAGATGTTGTGGTTAATCCTGGAGATCCTTATGTCCCCAGGAAAGGGGGAGGCCTAGAAAGGGGCAGAGTACCCTCTGAATAACAAGGGGGAGGAGTAATGAAATGAGGAACTGTGGGAGGAGGGACTGTAAAAATAAAAAACTGGATTGTAAATAAATAAAATAATTAAAAATAAAAAGAAACAGAATGAAGGAGGAAAGAGCTCATGAGAGCAGAAACATGGAAGATTTTAAATGTGAGTACTATAGGGATTTCAGCTAGGAAGTGGCCAGATTAGTTTAGGGGATTAAGGAGGATCAGTTGATGGCCAAAGTATTGAGTCTTAAAAATAAATATGGGTCTCTCTGTGTCATTATTGGGTAAGTAGCTTGAGTGAAAAAATACAGCCACTGTATTAATTTACAGTTTACATTTATATTAAAAATAACATTAAGTGAAAATTAACAAGCTCAATATGTATGGAAAGCCATATGAAAATCTACTATTTATTAGCTACTCAATGTTTAAAAACACAATACAATGAATAAAAGAGTTTGAAGGGAAATGCGCAGCTTAATTGGATAGTACAGCCACAAAAAGCATCATAATATTAAACAAAGCTGAGTTCCAGGTATAACATAATCCAATTATCCCTTGGTTATCAGATCCCAAAGAATCAGAACTACAGGCTAGTTCAATTGGCCTTGTTTATCAGTGAGAGCCATCAAGTGTTGCTGAAGAGAACGTTGTTTAGACACACTACAGAAAGCAATAAAACCAGAACTGAGCTGGAAACATGTTAGTTGCTTACTAGCATCCATATTGCTGGGCTGTACTTTGTGGACTGAGGGTGGCAGAGATCAAAGTCACCAAGTATCTTAACATGTTTTGCATACTGTGAGCTGCAGTACTGCAATATAAGGCAAGATGTGCCTGGTATAAAACAGCTCTCTAATTGGATTTAACTACTGCTCAAAGGAGGAAAATCATGCCTGGTATAGGTATCCAATCTAACTACATGTCATGGGGTCACATATCTTAGAGAAGAATATGCTCTCATCAGTTTATTGAACTAACAAAATTTCTGACTGCATTCTAAATATTTAAACTTACTCTACATAGATGAATAAAACTTTCTCCTTTCATCAAATAAATGGCCCCTTTTGACCAAGAGAAAATTCCCCAAAACTGTACTTGTCATAAAACATAGCATATGTGCTTCTGTGGTGCCCAACTGCAACTGATAGATCCACAACACAGTGCCATCATTTGTACAAACAACATTACTGAAGAGGGAGCAGAAAAGTTGTTAGACAGAGATGTAGAAGTCTGCTGTGAAGCTGTTTCTTAGAAAGAAGAGGAAAGCTGCAACTATGATAGATCAACAAAATCGCTGCCTGAACAAGACACAAACATGTACAATCAAGATGGATAGAAAAGGAGACCCATCCTTAAAACATAATCATGAGAAACTGAAAAACTTTGAGAGCCTGAGAAATAACCTTGCCATGAATCAACACTCCATTTGGTGATTTAAAAACAAAACAAAACAAAACAAATGCTTATCCATGAAGTCATAAATGTAGTCTTATATCAATAGCTGTTTTACTTATAAATTCATATGCACATAATTATATGGGCTGGGGTGTTTTTTAATCATATGAATATATGTGTGTTTATGCCATTGATGTTGTTTAATCATATAGATATTGAAGAAAAAGAGTTAAGATATTACAAACTGGTGTGGCCACTGTAGGAACAAGTATGGCAAATGCTCCAAAGCTAAAAATATGATCACCATATGCTACTATATGCTCATATGTAGACATTATATGTTTTATTTCTACTGAACGGTAATGAGATTAGCCATGGTATGAACTCATTATGCTACAAAGGATTCTGTAAATCAAAGAGCACTCAAGTGAATGGAGAACTAATAGCAAACATGTGAGAAATCTTCACTTATATTTGACAAGAGACTGAAATCCAAAGTATTCATATATATCAAGATACTCTACTTATTTATTTTATAGAGTTCTTGAGGCAAAGTCTAGATGGGTATCCATGGATGGCCTGTAACTTTGAATGTATAATAGACTGTACACACTCACAGAGATATATCTGCCTCCCAAATGATGGAAATTTGGTTTGTATGTATATGATATCTGGTCTGACCACTTGGTATTAGATGAGCAAACAAGGATCAATCCAGGGAAAATTTAATTTTCTCTGTCTCTCATCAGTTATTAGTTTCTTCTTCTGCTTAGTTATAAGGGTAGGATCCTGTAATATTAGCTCCTCCCGCCTCACCATTTCTATTTCTGATGTACCTGTTTATGGCTTAATTATCCAGTGAAAATTTTGAGGTATCACAGTTGAACTTTCATGTCATTTCTAGACATCACAGTTTCACACCAGACATTCTGGTACTCTGCCTCCTACAAATCTTTCTGCTTCCTATTGTGTGATCTTCCTTGAACCTAAGATGCAGGCTCAGTGTTGTAGAGGTATCAGCTGGAGCTGGACACTGCACAGTTAGTTGATCTCTGTTCCTTAACCTGTTGAGACTCTCTGTTGGGGACCACACTAGCCCCACGTTGGGCGCCAAAATAATGTTGGGGCCCAAGCTCAAGTCCCTGTTCAGGCGCCAAAATAATGTTGGGGTCCACACTAGCCCCAAGTTGGGGCGGCCAAAATAAAATGTTGCAGCCCAGGCAAAATGTTGAGGCCCGGGCCAACCCACGTTTGGGCGGCCACTGTATCCCGGCCCAAGCTGCTGCTCCGGTCTTCAGGTCGGGGGTTCAGCAAGAGCGAGGGTGAGGCCAGATTTTACCTAATGTCTGATGTGTATGAATCTCTCTCTCTTGTCTCCCTAATGTCTTCTCTCTGCTGTGTCTCCCTAATGTCTGAATTCTGATCTGTTCTGTCTCTGCCTTTTATATGTCTCACTTCTAAGCCACGCCTCTAAGTTACACCTTTAATCATGCCTTTAGGTCTTGTCTCTAACCCTGATCTCTATACTTCTTAAGTCACACACCTTTAATCTCACACACCTTTAATCTCAAGGTATCTAAACCAAGATTATCAGAGTGTTCTTAGCTGTTGTAGGCTATTGTAATTTAAATCTCATGTCAGGGTATATGGCTCAAGATGGCTGCAAAGCTGATAGCCGCTTTCTGCTAAAAGTCGGCCCCCAACAATTCTCTTTATATATATTTTCTGTACAATAGCATCTTTTTTTAAAAAAAAATCTGCTTTGAGAAAAACAGAAAAGCTTCTTTAATGGGAAGTGAGATTTAGATATTTGTGTACAAGGATAACTAGTTATAAACATTTTTGAATTATATTGGTTTAGTAAAATGGCAATGAATCTTCTAAGATTCATAGCCTCAGTTGTCCTGGGTGTTTTGCTAATATTACTGAACCAGGTATGTTTTCCCTCTTGGGGAGAAAGCCTTCAGTCCATATATATATATTCATACTTGTAGTTCTGTATTTAGAAATATATATATTGTATGTATACATATATAAACATATGCATGCTTAATCATATATGTGAAACATGTATATATGTTTTTTAATCATATGTGTGTGGTGTGTATGTATGTGTTTGTGTGAAAAAACGACTTAAGAAAAGTACTCATGTATTTGGGCACTTATCTATGGATATAAATAGATACTAACATTTAAGAAAAAGAAACTATGAGTTCTAGGGGGAGAGAAGGAAGGAGAAAATGAATGAGGAAAATTCTGTACTTATGATTTAATTACAAAAGTATGCATTTGTCTGATCCAATAATGGCTTAATGGTTACAGAGGTAGCTCATACATTTGTGATTTGAATTTTGACATGATTCATAAAGGACTTTTAGTTGAGCCCATAAATCCATGATATTTAAAATTATAATAACTGGGAGACAGTGTAATGTTGTTATCTCACGTGGGCATAGTGCCTGCTAAGTGTGTCTAGATACACTACTGAAGGAGGACTGAGAAACGAGCTGCTAGGAAGAGAGCCACTATTCTTCACCAGTGTTGCCCCAGATGAGCTTTTCATAATCCCATAGAACAGCACCCCTCCAAAAATATGTGAGAAGCATAAAAAGGAAAGGATACATGGGAAATAAAAAATGTCTATTTGATATGTTTTGTGGGACTGTGAAGGATAGCTTGGTTCCTGGTCTAGCACAGGCCTGGAAGCCCAGGCCCTAATGGGAGGAGGCAGGTGTTCAGCCTCACTCCCATACCCCAAGCTCCTGACAAGGCTAAAGACCTCCATTGATCCGCATCTTCAGTCACGTATGGCAAAAGCCCCTCCAGCGGTAGAGGGCATAACTACAGCCCTCGGCCTAGGGAAATTCCCATATTAATGAGATACCTGAAGGCCAGAGGGCATAGCCAATTAAGTATTCCTTCCCAGACCCTCCTCCTTACAAACAGTATTTAACCAAAGGCCCACCCTGGGGGTGAGGGGAGTACAGCCAGCTTCATCCACTTTCCACCATGACAATAAATGTTTTGGAACCATGGACTTCCTTGTGTCTTTGAGGCCCCCACTGGGGGGGAACCATGGAAAAGCCTTTGACTAATGAGCTGCCTCAGCCTTCTAATCTACCACTAAAGGACTTCTCTACATTCCCACCAAGGAGGCCACTAATCCAAACAGTCCAGCCTTGATCCAGCCAAGCAAGTCCCTGTAACTAGGAGTCTCAACCCTCAGGCTTCCCTCACGTTCATTCTTCTCGGCTACAGTCCAACCATACCCTCACGTCTCAGTTCTTAGTTCTTCTGCAGCTCCTGGCAGTGTCTGGGGACACAAGAGGAAATACCACTGGCCTCCAGGACAGCCCTGTCAACCCAGAGACCCCACTCAAAATCCCTGCCCCCACAGGACTTCAGACAGACAACTCTCCACTCCTGGGCAGAGCCCTACATTGTCCACCCTGCACCACATGGAGTAAACTCAGTCAAATTCCCACACTTCTGCTCCAGGAACTGCAGGATCTACAACTCTGCCCAACAAGACCCACACCAGCCCACATACAAGCTAACAGCCCCTCAATGTTTTTTCTAAGCTTTGGTCACTGAAGATTGTGTTTGCAGTTGGAGACAATTAGTGCAAAAAATAGCATATTTTGCTTTGTATATCATTCAGATATCTGAAAAAATTCTTCAAAAAGCATGCAGACTTTCTGCTAATGGTTAGTAGATCTTACATGTAGTTATATGATGATTCAATGTGAGTTTTGTGAGTTCTGCCTATTCAAGTTTATTGCTTATGGTTTTTACTACAAGGAAATGAAATCTAAGAAGTAAGGGACACATGAGCTGGTGACATACAACAGCAGATGAGTGCTTTTCAGGGAAGTCTGATGAATTCCCACAGCTCATGGGGAAGGCAGAGAGGTTACACCATGGCACAGGGGTGTTTACACACCCTACATACATTTCAGTGCTCACACATACACACACACACACACAGAAACACGCACACATAATAATAAACAAAAAATAAATAAAAATTAAAACTATAATGTAGAGCACATAAATAAAGAAGCAGACTCAATCGATGTGCTCTCTACATGTCTTTAATTTGCTTCTTACAATTTTGAGTCAGCATGGATGGCAATAAATGGGTCTTCAGCAGAGTTACTAATGGAAAAGTGAGCTTTGCCATCACTGCCAACGTTTACTCTAAGTCCAGTGCAACCGCCATTGACTTTATCTCCAGAAATGACATCACAGTATGTGCCAGCAGGAAGACCAGTCTGTAAAGTTGTTGACAAAGCCCTGGGAAATAAAAACTTAATATTTGATTGGAATTCAACCCAGTCAAATATAAGTAAATCTGTTATGTATTCTCCACAGAACCATAATTGCCCTACCCCAACCTTGTGCTATAGAACAGTAAGAACTCAGAGCTCAGTAAGAGAATCCAAACACCAAGACTGTGTCAGCTGGAGCAAACAAATTCTCTATGCCAATGTCATTATTTTAAAAGTCTATTTGCTTCATTTGCCTGTAGGGACCAGACAGAGAAACCGAGAATTCAGAGAAGCTCAGCACTAAAGTTCTTCTGTGATTGTCTTTGTTTCCAGTCTGTCTGCTGCTGGATTAAACTCAATTTTTTAAATCTCATTCATTCTTCAAAGGTTCTTAGATCACATAATGCCACGTGAAACTTTTTTCTCGAATTAAACATAATCTAGCACTTGTATGGATACATACACCTTTGTAGTAGAAAACTGGTTGTATACAGTAATTTTGGTAAATCTCCTAAAATAAAAACCAAATCTCATTCTGAAAAAAAAAAAATTATGTACTTCATTTCTTGTTGTTGCCAATAAAACATGATTTAGAGAAAAAGTATTTTCTTTTGTTTGTTTGCTTTTTTTTTTTTTTTTTTTGAGACAGGATTTCTCTGTATAGCCCTGGCTGTTCTCAAACTTGTAAACCAGGCTGGCCTCTAACTCAGAAATAAGCCTGCCTCTGCCTCCCAAGTGCTGGGATTAAAGGTGTGTGCCACCACCTCAAGAATGAGAAAAAATATTTTCAACCAGACAGAAAGCTTATTCTGCGTTGAGTCAGTGCACTATATCCTAAAGAGATTCTCTGCACTAGAATGATTTTTGATTTGTTTGTTTGTGAGACCGGGTCTCTCTCTGCCTAGCCAGCCATGGCTGTACTCAAATCACTATGCAGATCAAGATGGCTTCAAACTCACAGCAATAGGGCTGCTTCTTTCGTCAGGGTAACAAGCATTACTACTAGTGTCTGATCTCGAATACTACAGATGAAGACTCAAATAGAAAGACTACAGATAAAAGAACAAGAATAAAGGTTTTAAAGCCAGAGTAAACAACTGCTTGAGACACTCGTAACAACAAATGCAAGTACACATATGCTTTTAAAATATATAAAACATGCAGGTATATTATTGAGGACCCTGTGTAAGTATAATGGACTAACATTTAAATTACAATCAAAGGTAATGGGAAAAGCACTCCAGTATTAGTATGCATATTTTTAATGATGTTAAGATATATGTTTACTATTTATATACTTTGTAAAACGCATCAAATCAAACTTAAGTGTAAATATTTGCTACTGTCATTTTACACTGTGATTAAAGATCACAAAAATCAAAATTGTATTAACACAAAAAAACCTAGGAAAGCAAACAGCATTTTCTCATGAATGCTGAATATTTACTTGTGACTTAAATTAATTGTCAAAAAGATTTATCACATATGAAAAATATAAATGAACAGAAAAAGAAAAGAAGCATCTTGGAGTGTAATATTATACAACCATTCCCTAATCACTATCCACTTACCAGTCGTCATTGTTAAAGACAATGAATCCTCTGTTTCCTCTGCCAAAAGCTACTTGGTTGCTGCCATTATCCCACCAGTTTGCTAAAGGCTGACCATTGACTACATTCCTGAAGGCAACCATGTTCCTAAAGACACAACATTGCAAAATTATTGTTACCCTTTAATTCAACAGTTTAAAATAAAAGGTTAAATAGCTTCCTTATTGACAAGATCTGAAGGGGACATCCCACCTGATTTGACGCCATCTATGTTCACAGACCCAGTCATTGCCACAAGTGGTATCTGCATTAATGGTCACTTCTTTTGTTGCTCCATTGTTATTTGGTGGTCCAATCCAGTCATTTTGATCCTTAATTATTGAAAGAATTAGTTCATTTGAATGCCTGTAGCTGCATGACTCTTGGCACTACAGAAAACCAAAACCACACCCCACCAAGCTAATTCTATCTGTGCAGTGTCTCATTTTTGTCTAAGTCTTTCAGTGTTTTTACAGGCCTTCACTGAAATCTCAACTTCTGTTCAAACTCATGTTTTCTAAAAACCTATTAACAACATCAGAAACAATTTTACACATTCTATTTTCTGCTCAGTATCACTAAAAGCACTTTACTGTGACTGCAACAACCCAGACACAGTTGTGGATACCAAGAAGTACATGCTGACAGGAGCCTGATATAGCTGTCTTCTGAGAGACTCTGCCAAAGCCTGACAAATACAGAGGCAAATGCTCACAGCTAACCACTGGACTTAGCATGGGATCCACAATGGAGGAGTTAGAGAAAGGACTGAAGGAGCTGAAGGGGTTTGCAAACCCATAAGAAGAACAACAATATAATCAACCTGACCCTCCCCCCGCCACGAGCTCCCAGGGACTAAAAGACGAACCAAGGGGTACAAAATGGAGGGACCCATGGCTCCAGCAGTATATGTAGTATATGTAGCAGAGGATGCCCTTGTTGGACATCAATGGGAGGAAGCCCTTGGTTCTGGGGAGGCTCAATTCCCCAGTGTAACAAAATGCCAGGGTGGGGAGATGGGAATGGGTGGTTGGGTAGGGAAGCACCTTCATAGAAACAGGAGGAAGGAGGATGATATAGGAGATTTTCGGAGGAGAAAATGGGAAAGAAGATAGCATTTGAAATGTAAATAAATAAAATATCCAATATAAAAGAAAAAATATAAATAATTAATTTAAAAAAATTAAGGTTAAAGAACAGACTTCAGTTACTACCTGAGAAATCTACATCAATATACAGTACATATATATGCCTCAGTTTATGCATAAGGAGATGAGTATTTCTATACTAAGTAAAGAACATATATAAAATTTTGTTAATATGTTACTTTCTAGGTTAATAACAGTTGATTACATACAAATCTGCTTGTAAAATATGCTAATAAAATAGTATGACTTTATTAAGATACCCAAGTATAAGTGAGAATCTTATAATGGCAAAATATTTACATATTTTTTGGAAAAAAATCTCATTCTACTCATGAAACCTCTTCAAAAGAGAATATATTACAATATAAAACAAACAGACTCTTACCTTCAAAGGAATTGAAAAATATTTGTCAGATTTATAGAGAAGTGATATTTATATTTTATACTTGATCTGTGCTATAAGGCTAGTATCTTCCACTGAGATGGGAAACTTCATATAGGCCTTTATTGTCAAATTGTTTAGTTAAATTTTATAAATGTATAACTTATGTACATAACAAAAAAGACATAATGCATATAATTCAACTCATTCATGGATTTATTCTTCAAATCACTATTCTGTGATTCTCATAAGCTCCTATCTATTATAATTTCCTTGGTTACCATTAAATAAGCAGCCTCCTCATTCTACAGGGAGAAACATATTTCTATATGATGACATTGATCATACCAAGGGCAGAGAGAATTTGAAATTCCCTTTAGAATTAACAGGCATAGTTTAATATCAACTCTAAGAGTCAGGGATTTATCAAGCATAACTGCTTCTCTCTGTATTTTTTTATCGCTTTGAACAACTCCAAGACTTACTTTTCCATTCTGGAAATTTCTTTGCCAACGGTAACTTGACATCACTCTTGTGAATCCATAAGGATGAGCCAACATAAATGCAACAGCCATTTTGTACATTCTGAAAGTTTCAAAATAGTATTAAAGCAGAAGCATGTAATAAATTATTGTCATTAAAAGCAAACTCCACAGCAGCAAAGAATGTTATCCTACCTAGCATCCCAGAATGTCAGGATGGATGATCCTCCAGCACCATGTCCTCGCTGATTGTCATGGTTGTCCACAAACACAAGGGCTCTGTCAGAAGGCACCAAACCCCAACCTTCTCCCCAGTTCCTGCATTAAAAAAAAGTACATAATTCATCCACAATGCTTAGCATAACATTACATATGGCATCCTCAATTATCTAAATGAATGACAATTTCATAAGAAGTTTTTTTAAAAAAAATATATATATATATAATATATATATATTATGATTACATATATATTACATATATATATTTAAATATATATATTTAAAATATATATATATTTTATGATTACATACATGGGAATCTTATCAAGATTTTGGTCTTACTATATAACCTTTATTTTTGATTTTTTAGATGTTTTTAATTGTATTGTAATATTATTGACATAAGAATTATTCATCAATATTATGTAATATAGATTGAAAATGAATTTATAACTGTGTTTTTACATTACAAACTTTAAATTTTTCAATTAATTCTCTAATATAGCATAAAGAAATTTCCTAGTGTAACATTATAAGAATCATTTCTTAGAATAACTATTCTTGGGATACTAACACATTTTTAGTAGGCCATGAGCAAACATTCTTAGACTCTAGTGGACATATCACAACTGAACAAAGTTTACTAAGTGATACTTTAGATTTCCCCTGCTATCAGGTGATTGATACACCAAATGAAAAGCATGATTCATTGAGGGTTAGTGAACAATAAGCTTAAGTAATAACCAACAATTTAAGTTAGGGTATTTGAAGATATATCTTATTGGTGCCAAATGACACCAAATGTATGATAGATCAAATGTTGAAATGGTATATATTTACTTTAAATAGGACATCTTCTCGCCATTCCACTTGCGAATAACTGTGCCAAGTTTTGCACCAAACTTGAATTCTGTCACACGGCCATTTCCAAAGTACTCACTACCTTTAATAGCCTCACCACCCAGATCGATGACCTATGAGAGACATTGGGGCAAGTGTCATTTTAAGTATATCTTTATATCATATTATGGAAAGATAATATCATCTAGAATTATTTAAAATAGATCTGTTATTTGAACATTACTAATGACTTTCTGTATATGTACATTCTCTTTTTGTTCATAAACCATATGTAAAATATTGAAAGAAACCAAATTATAAACCAATTTTTTGTTTGTTTTTGTGTTTTCAAGACAGGGTTTCTCTGTGTATCCCTGGCTGTCCAGGAACTCACTCTGTAGACCAGGCTCGCCTTGAACTCAGAAATCCATGTGACTCTTCCTTGCAAATTCTGGAATTAAAGGAATGTGCCACCACAAATGCACCCGGCAAATGTGCACTTTTTGATTAACAACACCCTAATTTTAATGGCAGAATGATAAGTCTACACACTACTGAGTTATTAACCTACATTGTTAATTATATGTTTAGAGAAATCTGCTATCAACTTCTGGTTTTAAAAATGATGACATTTAAAGAAAATCCTATGGGAATTTTTACCCTATGAAAAGAATTACAGAAAACTGAGGAAAAGTGGGAACAAGAAGTCTTCCCAAGAGAAGAGCACAACAATTTGTTGTCCAGTATCAAGTCAACCTTGACAACGTATATATGGGGAGCAATAGCTGAAATGAATCACTTACATATGAAAAACTATGAACTACATCCATTATATTTATGAAATATATGTGTGTTATGTATCTGAGAACATTTGTACACATTCTCTCTCTCTATTTGTACGCACATACATGCACATACATACATATAGTAACAGAATAAGAGTAAGTAAAAAACAGAGGAAATGAGTGTGAGGGAAAATATAGAAGGTTACATGGAAATATTTGGACATAGGAAAGTGAAGAAGGAAGCATTGTAATTGAACTATAACATTAAAAAATTTAAAAAACTATATTGTTTTACCTCTTGGAAAATGAAAGGTCTGCTTCCTTGGGAGAACCATTTTGTATTTAGATTATGTAGTTTATCCAACACTGCCTTTATGTCTCCGGGCCACATGTGCTTAGCAGCATCAAGTCTGAACCCTGCTACACCGATGTCAATGAGATGGTTCATGTAGTCAGCCACCTTGGTCCGAACATAATCTTTATCAAGTGCAAGATCCAGAAGGCCAGACAGACGACAATTTCTGACCTGTTGGGGAAAAATGATTGATTTAGAAAAAGTAATTTCTGTCTGAGAATTCATTTCCTCATTCAGTCATTTACACATTTATCAATAGCAATTTTTATATGGGTTTTGATTAGGACATGGAATGTATTGATTTTCTAATGTGCTCTAACACTCGAAAATTCCTTGTAACCATACAGAATATCAGAGATTAAAATAGGTGAGAATTTTAGTTGGTTCATTCTCATTTCTGATCCTCCTTTTTCCTCTCTGTCTCTGTCTCTGTCGCTGTCTCTCTCTCTCACTCTCAATCTCTACATGTCTCTCCATTTCTTTTTTCCTTCCCTCTTCTTTATTTTACAAAGGTCCAAAAACTGAAGCCTAGAAGTTTCTTATATTAAGTACACTGCTACAAAATTTAGACTATAACTCAGTGTTTGAAGATTGTTTCTATATATGATTTGTATTTCTAATATTTTCCAATTTATCATATTTATATAATTGATAAAACCAAGATTTAATTTTTTTCAGACAAATTTTTGCAGGAGCACTCCTGCCTTTATCATTGGCTTTAGTGTACCCTTACAAAATAATGTAACAAAAGTACAGGACATTTTTCCTTCCTGTTTTTCAGTGTTCTGTTTTAGTAATGTTTTTTATTCCTTATGGGATCTAAATGAAATATCCAATGACATTTCATGAATTTGTTTGCATATATAGAAACATGAACAGTTCTTTATTCTCATCACTGTTTCTCTCATTACCTGATAAGCATCATTGTAGTTATTAATTTCTCCATTACATTTATTATCATTAAAATCCCAAGCAGAGTATGGAACAGCTGAGAATTCCCTGTTATTAGTATTGTAGTAACTTCCACAGGTACTGCTTGTTCCTGCACCATTGCCTGAGCCACACATGTGATTAATGACAGCATCCACATAAATACGGACCTAGAAAAGGAAAGTGCATACTTCAGTTGGACTCAAAAATCTATGCTTTCATTACAATCACACTGCAAAGCTCCAGAACACTTCATCTGCTTCTTTGTAGATTGGCTTTAGAAAAGTGAGTCAAGTGAGAAAGAAAACCACTGTGAAATAAGATCAACTATAGTCATACTATGTGCAAAAGAATATAGAGCTCTTAAGCAAAGAGAAACAGAACTATGAAAAAAATTCAGTTTTTTGATGATATAGGATATGATATAAATTTGAGAGACTATTGTGTTTGACATTGTACAGGTATACAAGGAGAAAGAACATAGCTTAATCTATATACTACATGCCTAAAGACTGGATGGAAGGTATATGTTTCTTCTTTATAAAACAAAGAAGATACCACCTAAAATCATGATAGGGAGGAAAACCTGTGAATTGTGGTTAGAAAGAGAATTCACATAAAGATGACTTAATTCTCATGTACAAATCAATGCCCATGGAAGTATAGTAGAAGGTTTTAATATTTATTCATTTTAAAAGTCAACATTTTGCATTATGAGTACTATTCTTTTGTATAGTCAAACTGTATGTATTCAAGGATATTAAAAATTGACAAGATAGAACTGTATTTTTAATAACACATAAAATATAAAGTAAAATTTAAAAATGTAAAGCCTGCTTAAACAAAACACTAGACACAAAAGGGAAATACTTTCATGTGTAATAAATTAAAAAAAAAAGTGTCTTCACTTACACCAACATTGTTGCACCTCGTCACCATGTCTCTGAATTCATCTTCATTTCCAGATCTTGTGCAAATTTTGTAGCTGATTGGTTGGTATCTTTCCCACCAAGGTCTAAAGGGGTTACGAATTACAATATTTTCATTGGGTGGAGAGACCTACAAATAAAACAGTTATAATTAGTACCAGATTATGCCTTACATTACATACCTAAATTTTGTAGAAAATTATCAATAATCTGACATTACTTCTCAACCTATAAACATTCACTTTTGTTGATTAACAATCACCAAATATGGAAAAATCTGCAGAGATTCTCCTGATATTTTACTGTAAGTATGAATATGCTACAACTACCAAACCTTTTCCTTTCTCAGCAAAATAATGTGTGAAATGAAGTTGTGCTCTAAAGTCATTAGTCTTGGTTAGAATATTACAATAGCACAGTAAGCTCTGCATTTAGTTTGTGAACTAATCTTACCTGCACCCCTCCAAATCCCTTAGGAGCTAAGTATCTCTCACATTCCTTGGCAATATCAACCCAGCGCCACTCAAATAGGTGGACAATAGCAGTCCTCCCATTAGTAGTATGTGGGTCATATTGAGCCCAGCAGAACCCAATGAGGGAAAGCAGCAAGACAAACTTCATTTTGCTTTAAAGTTGTCAGTGTTTTCTCTAGCACCTATTTATATCCTGAAAAAGGTACAGTTTATCAAGTCAATATTTATGAATAAACATTTATAGAATGAGCTTGTTCTTTGTAATCTAAAAGATTTGCAGTGAGGATGTGAACAGGTGATAGACTTTTAAAAACTCTCATGTTAAATAAACTGAAAGCCCTTTGAGGCCATGTATTGTTTGACTACTATAGATCTTTCCTTCTGATGTCATCTTCTAATATGAAGAAATTAAAATTTGAAAGTAAATGTAGCAAGGGTTATTTTTGCAAATATGTATAGTATTTATGTTCTAAATAGAAAATAGAAAAAAATTAATCTATTGAGGTCATTTTGTTTCTTCTACTCAAATTTTAATTATTTAAATATTTGTATTTATTTTAAGAAACTTTTAAACACTGTAGAATTCACCTACAATAGCAAAAACAGCAAAGGTGAAAGAATGAAGATTTGGAGTATAAGACAAAACTGAGCTGCACAGTAACCCATTGTACACAAATGAAAAAAAACATAATGCAGGCATCTTTGTATTTGAGAAACATACATCTTCCCTACACTCTGCTCATAGTCTGCATATTAAGATGTTATATTTCCCCCAATCAAATATCTTTATACCTGCCACAATATGAAATAAAAATGTAAAACTATCCTTCTCAATATTAGTGAAAAAGTCAGTGAATAAAAATGACACCTGGAAAAAGGTGAAGAGAAGGCATCATAGGAAGACCAGCAGTCTCTACTAACCTGGACCAACAAGATCGCTCAGACATTAAGAGCCACCAATCATGCAGCATAAACCAGCTGATATGAGGCCCTCGACACATATACAGCAGAGGACTGCTGGGTCTGGACTCAGTCAGAGAAGATGCATCTACCCTAAAGAGACTTGAAGCCTCAGGGATTGGGAAACTCTCGTGGGGTGGGGTTGGGGGGGCGGGACATCCTATTGGAGACAGGGCAGGGGATGAGGAATAGAGGGTGGAGTGAGAGGGGAATAAAGACTGGAGTGTAAAAGAATAATTAATTAATTAGTTAATTAATTAATTTTTAAAAAGTCAAATGACAATACCAATGGGGGAAAACTTTCATGTCTTTTACAAAGTGCTGAGTAAGTGTCTTCATTTTATCAAACATATAGTACCCTAAGTTATAATGATGAACACTGCCGAATATCCACAAGTTCCTCTCAGAGAAAGAGAAAATGCAAGTAAACATAGTTATAATAATCAATTTTGTACGTAATTTTAAATGACTATGATTAGTTGTAAAAATAGGAAAGAATTGTAATAAAGAATAAGTTCAACATTGGGATATTTCAGACTAGATATTCAGAGAATATTTCACTAAAAATATGACTTAGCCTCTGAATTGAAGGAGAAAAATAGGAAAATGGTTTGATTGGAGAGAACACAATCAGAGCAGATTAAGGGTCACAGAAGAAAAGAACTTAGAATACTGGAGAAACATCAATAACATCAACACAAATGTTAACAGATTGAAATCCGGTGTTAAAATTGTGAATGTTAAATCTGATGAAGTCATTGAGTTAGGCCAGATCATGGCCTAATGAGAAAAGAGGAGGGGAAGGAAGAAGAAAGGGGAAGACAGACAGACAGACAGACAGACAGACAGACATTGAGGCGTTATGGGTAACAGACCAAACTATAATTAAAATGATGTGTCCCTTGTTCGGTAAATGTCTGTGGTATAGTAACTACATCATTCAACTATTAGATAAGCTTTTAATGTGAGTAATGCCCTCATTTTTTTAATATAAGTAAGCACCAGGTAAACAATTGTATAACATATTCATTTTTATTCCTTTAACATATGCATAAAGAAACTCTAATCCAGAGGAAGTGACTTAGTCACAGAGGTTCAATCATGTAGTACAAGACAACACCTGATGCTATCAATTCTAGTGAAAATCACTCTTTTCTTATTGTACCTTACTTTCTCTTTAAAAACTAAAGTTGTGCTTTCCAATATGGTAACCAAAAGCAGAAAGTATCTAAAGAACAATGTAAATATTAATGATTTGAAGATAAATGAGATAATTGTGCAAAATAAACTCTAGGTCGCATTTAGAATAGCTATCTATAGGTAAACGCATTTCAGAGAGCCAGGCTCAAAAAGATAAGAGGGGATAAAAGAGTCTAAATGGAGATGGAATTTAGATTACTCCAGGTACATTCCACCTACGAATCTGAATCTATTTCCATGAGAACTTGATAGAGGTTAATTTTAAAGTTGTAAATTTAATGTCTATAAATGAGAAAACTCCCATGCAGTGTTGCAGTCAGACTCTGAAATAGCTATTTGTTGCTTTTCTTATCCCTGTGGACATTGTTAAAAGCTTAAGTAGAAGAGGAAGACAGAAAAAAATATCACCTTTGAAGGTGAAATGGGCTTAATCAAGTTTACAGCTGAAGACAAGCAATTGATGACAAACTGACTGTTAAAGAGAGACTGTCTGCTCTACATTGAGAGAAGAAAAAAATTGGCATGAAGGAAAGATCTTACCCACCATAGGCTCCAAACCAGTGAAACAAATGTTTCTGTGAAAGGGAAGAGTCTCAAATCAGAATGTCACCAATGCAGATCCCTGTTTCTGAAAAACAAATGTGGAAGAGGCATTTTCCAGTATCAAGAAGCCAGAAGATGTCCTAATTGTCATGCAAGCTCCATTTCTTTGTGACAGCAGAAGTTAAAAGATCGATCTATTTATTCTGATTATGCAGGCAAATAAGAGGAAGGATTGAAGATATCCCTGGGCTTACCTCCAATATTTTAAAGAATTTCTAATCCCAGGCAATTTGGGGCAAATTTGGGTCCCTGAAAGGGTGTAAGAAGCCACTGCAAAGAATAGTAAATGTAACACAGAGATCCCAAGTATACTGAAGATGTCCAAGTCAGGAGATATCATCTGAAAATGCTTCATTTACAATAAGTGCATCCAGATCACTAGAGTGGCTGTGCTCCAGAAAATCATCTGGAAGAGTAGGGCTACCTATGTCTTTTGCATCCAACATGATTCCATCAGCATCCTTAAAGAGAGCCTTAGATTAAGAATCCACCCTACTAGTTTTTAGCCTTACAACATTTCGTTCCATTCCCTGTATAGAATACTTGTACCATTGTATATTGGGAGCATGTAATTTAATTTTAATATATTATTGGCTTGCAGATGAAAAGCTTATGTTGTGCATCAGAGGAGACCTTATGTTTTTTAAGTACCTTGTGGTTGTTAAAACTTATAAGGACTTGGAAGTTGGAAAGAAGATAACTTTGGCTCATGAAAAGGCCAATAAATAATAGGAGTCACAGGCAAAATGGTGTCATCCAAAGGAAAAGATTTTACCTGATGCATATTTGTTTAATATCTCAGTTGCTTCCTGGTAGTAATGTCTAAAAGTTGAAACTTTTAGGTGGAAACTTGCTAAAAGAAGTAAGACCTTGCAGCAGATTTTGTAGTTTTACTAGCTTCCCTGATTTCTTATTTCCTCTTGTGATAACTATGGATGTAATAGGATCAGCAACTTTCACCTCCTGCTGCCATGAGCTGTCATAGTGGTAAATACTATCTACCAAAACTATAACGAAAATTAACCTTAAATCTGTTCCATTGCCTCTCTCCAGTTATTTTGGCATGGCAGCAAATAAGTTACTAACATAGGAAGTGAGAATAGGAAAAAGACAAAAAAGGGGTAAAATAAAAGAGGATAAGAAGGTTGGTAGTAAACTTGGTTGTCATCTTGATAACACCTGGAGATAAGGTAATGGATAACCCAAACTATTTTTATTGATGGTTAGTATCTGCATATACATGTAAGGGTTTTCATGATTATGTTAATTTGGAAAGGGTTGCAAATGCTAAAGGTGGAAGCACATTCCAAAAGTCACAGCCAGATGTAAGGATGTCTGAGAGACAGCTTGTGTTTTTTGCCTAGTAATATTTGCGTCTTGAACTGAGTCCATGTGTTAGAGCTATCCCTATGATATAGCTGCTATAGTTGGTGTCATCTTTTGCAAACACTGAATGTCACCTCTTTGGCTATTCTCTATTTACAGAAGTATGGCACTGTCCTTACAAGTTCAAGAATATCTACTAGGGAAGGCTAAGAAGTGAAATATGATGTATTATTACAGTATATCCAGGGATTGAAGTATCACTGCTAAATGTATAAAATTATAAAACATATTTTCAAAGTGTGTATTAAAAATATGTCCTACAATGAGAATGTAGTTGAGGTACATGCATTTATATGCTCAGCTACCAAGTATTTTTGTATAATTAAAAGCACCCTTAGTCCCATAATTGAAATCTAAAACTAAAGTATCCTAAAGCAACTGCATCCACAAGACACACCAAAAATGCTTACTTGTGGTTCACTGAAAGAATCTTAGATGAACAGAATGGGGAACAATCAAAGAGGCTACGGACTCCATTTTATGGCCTCTACACAAGCACAACTGAACATACACACAAACACACACAGATACACGTGCACATAATTACAGAATCATAATCACACTCAGGAACCCGCACATACACATAGGCAAACAAACACGTGCATACAGACACACAACATGTGAAGAAAGAGGCTGGGAAGATAAGGGTATTTTAACAAAGTTTAAGGAGTTTTATGTATGGCACACAAAATATACACTATTAACTTATAGGGGACTATGAAGACCACAGATGTCAGCTCTTGACTTTTAACATGTACAGGTCAATGAACACTGACTAGATCATCAAGCTTTTCATAACTGTATCTTGACAACTGAGAAGGTCCCAGCAAAAAGTTTAATGAAAATTAATACATTTGGGGGAATTCTAACATATAATACAAAAAAGGACAAAAATTAGTAAATAAATAATATAGTGAAATTACTCATTACTTAAGACCAATTTCAAAATAGAGTAAGAAGATTAATTTGCAAAAAGTAAGAAGACTAATTGGCAGTGGCTACATATTAAAATCACATGAGAAGTGTGACTAGATGGTGGGTGACACAGGTCTCATTACAGAAGAGCTAGAAATAAAAATCCAGTGCATGGACTAAAGAATAAAAAGTACTACACTTTATTTCGGTCTCAATTTAAAAATTCTTTAAATTTAATTTTGAATTTAAATTCTAGATTATGATATAAATATAAGATTTTTTCCCTTCCCTGACATCCTCCCTAACCCTCCCACTCACTCCACTTTTTTCTAATCCATGGCCTCTGTTTTCCACTGATTATTATCATGTGCTTACATGTATGTTCCTCCTGAAACAGAATTCTGAAGTCACCTCTAGGGTTAATTTACCTTCACTTGAAAGTCACCTCTCTGAAAGTACCTTATCTATTGATAAGGTGTTAGAACTAGAAAAATGTAAATTATATTCCCAAAAGTTGGTATCTTGCTTAAACAGTTGACTGCAAATAAAAGCATTATCTTAGTGCATGATTTCACTGAATTTCAGTGTATTTAGTTGTCATAATGTTATTATAATCACTATACTGTTATCGCCACTGTTTGCCCAAGCCATGCTGTTATAAACTCGTGCTCTTTTTTCACTTTCAGTGCAAACATGTTGAAAGTCTGTCATCAGCATCTGTACTCTCCAAGGTCTAAATATCTTCTCAATTTCAACGAAGTGCTGAGAATGCCAGAGCGGAACAAACAAAAGTAAAGATCTCCTGCTTGCCATCATGCTACTTACTTCTTCCAAATATTTCCTTCTTCCTTATTTTCTTCTCTTTTTTCTACCTTCTCTTTGCCTTCCTAGCCCCATTCTTTCTTTGTCTATCCCTAAAATTCCATTTTCTATCATTCTAGGATCTCTAACAAACACTGGTTCTGACATAAACAAATGCCAGTTACTGTTGGCCTGTTCTTCTGAAAAGGAATATCTAGTGTTTTTTAATCAGAGTTTGTATGGGAGGAGACAGGAAAGAGGCTCAGAGGGTCATGAGAATAAATGGAAATATGTAGCTTCTAGGGGGAATGGAGCAGGACGAACCTCTAGAAAGTCCCAGAAACCTGGAAAGGGGGAGGTTCCCAGGACTCAATGGGGATGACCTTAGTAAAAGTGCCCAACAGTGGGGATATGGAACCTGAAGAGACCACTACCAGTAGTCAGACAAGACCACCAGTAGAGGGATGGGGTCAGCAACCCATGTAAAAATATTCAACTCGAAAATTCTCGTGTCTAAAACAAATGCAGGGACAAAAATGGAGCACACACTGAAGTAATGGACAACCAGTGACCAACCCAACTTAGAGTCCATCCTATGAGCAAGTACTAATCCCTTACACTATTAGTGATGCTATGTTGTGCTTGTAAACAAAATCCTAGCATGTCTGTCCTCTGGGAGGCTCTTTCAGCAGCTGACAGACAGATGCAAATAGAGCCAAGGATTGGACTGAGGTCAGGGACATTATGGAATAATTAGAGGAAGGATTGAAGAAACTGAAGGGGATGGTAACTTCACAGGAAGACCAACAGTGTCAACTAACCTGAACCCTTGGAAGTCCCCAGAGACTGAGCCACCAACCAAAGAGTATTCACATGCTGTAGCACAGGAATGTCTTGTCTGGCCTTAGTGGAAGAGGATGTGACTAAACCTGTACAGACTTGATGCCCCAAAGAGGGAAGATACCAGTGTGGAGTGGGTGGGTGGGGGACTCTCTCAGAAGCAAAGGGGACAAAGGTTGGGAGAATAACTCTGTGAGGGGAGATCTGTACAGAGGCTAACATTTGATATATAAAAAAACAAAATAAATAAATTTTTAAAAAGTTCCAGGAATAATTAAAAGAATTTTTAGCATCCAAATATAAATGAAAATAAACAAATACAATTATTTCTATGAAACAAAAAGTGTTGTCATTTTTTTTCCTCATTACTTCTCATGTTCACCTCAGATAAGAATTCGGAGAAATTGGAATCAACACAACACATGTAAAACTTTTTAAAAAACCAAATAGATTTTCCTTTCTGAGAAAAATGTATAAGGAACTTCTTGACTTTTTTAACATGTAGGATGAAGTTTAAAAATATGGAATTGGGGGTTGACTATATCCCAGTGTGGAAGACCTGTTCATCCATGCCTGCAGACGTGAGTTTAATTTGTTGAGCCAGATTATGGAAGGAATGAATTGATATCTATGGGTATCCAATAACTTCTACTAATTTGTTGTGGAATATGTTATCACAGATACACAATCATACACACACACACACACACACTTTCATATATTAATATTTTCTGCATTTCACTACAAAGAAAAAAATTTAAGTGTACTATGATCATTTAATGTAGTTAATAAATAGACTGAAGATTTTTTAATATATGAAACAGTATAATTGTATTCAAATCTAAAAGTTTGTGATAAATCTACATAATAAACTAACATTTCTCCTTTTATTATAAAGATAATATATCCTTTTTCACATATTAGATCCTGACTGTGGTCTGTCTTCCCTCAAGTTCCTCCCTACACCCTCTGCCATTCAGACTCTTTTCTTTATGTCTGTAATTACAAATAAACAGGATTCTAAGAGATGACACAAAAATAAAACAAAATAAAATGCATTAGCTAATTAAAATGATTTGTTTTTCTTCATCGAATCTCGAATGGGAATTCACTGTGAGTGTGTGGGGAGCTGACAGGAGGCAGCTATCATCCTTGCAGCCATCTTGAGCCATATACCCTGACAAGAGGCTTGTTTACAATAGCCTACAACAGCTGAGCACACTCTGATAGCATCTTGCTTTAGATACCCAGGATTTTCCCCTGGGCGTGTGAGACTTAAAGGTGTGTGACTTAAGGGTGTGACTTAGAGATCAGATTTAGAGACAAGACCTAAGGGCATGATTAAAGGTATGACTTAGAGGTGTGACTTAGAAGTGAGACATATAAAAAGCAAGAGGCAGACAGGAGAGTTCAGAACAATTTGGAGTAACAGAGAATCGGACACTTCAGAAAGTACAACTTGGAGTACAACTTGGAAGAAGAACTTGCAGTACAACTTGGGACTAGAAATTAGGTTAGGAGTACAACTTGGAGTTAGTTATTAGGCATTAGGTATTAGGCACTTAGCACTTGGAAGAAGTAACTTGGAACTTGGAGGCACTAGGAACTAGGGACTAGGAACTCAAGACTTGGGACTTAGACTAAGAAGAGAGACTGAAGAATAAACGGGATTGAATCACACTCTGTCTGGTCTCCATTCTTTGAGTCCGTCCTCACTCTCTCTCTCTTGCTGAACCCTGACCTGTGGACCACAGCAGCCTGGGGCAGTGTGGGCTCTAACAGTTTAGCCTCGTAGGCTTTGGCAGTTTGGGTCCAACATTGACAGAGCGGTCCGCAAAATTTTTGGTGCCCAACGTAAGGCAGCTCGGGCTGCAACATGAGTGGTTAATATTATTCCCGTAGTCATACATTTTCAACTCAAAATCCAACTGAAGAATGTGATATAAGTGCTTATAAAGTATTGAACACAAATAGTTTAAAACAATGCATGACAATGCAGATGCTAAGGATTTCCCATAATAAATAAATTCTAAGACCATATTTATGAAGAAAAGATGTTTTGATCATCCTGTACCTAGAGAAATCAAGATGAACTCCTCAATAACCAACATTCATTGCTCTAGATTATTCTATGAAAGCTATTAATCAGGAAAACTCGACAATGATCTAACTCAATTTTGAATTTCATCTGCTATAACACTGGTCTACCAGCAATTAGTCACCTCCAAATTTGATAGTGTTAGGACTATTATATCACTTTCTGATTGTTTCTCATGTCTGTACCATTAGGTAACATACTGTAACTATTGTAAGATTTCTAAGATATATATGACTTAGGTGGTCAGGAAAGGTTTCCTAACTTCCACGGCAACAGTTCCCAACACCCCTATACCCCAGTAATGGCTCTGGAATGTCCCTAGAGATAGAGCCAATAGATTAAGATAAAGATTATCTACTCTGGAATTCCTGTGATATGAGCTATAAATCAGGCATTCAAGCTCACTTGATGATCTCTATCTTGGTAATGAGAAACCCCTGCATGCTGCAGAATAAAACTTCTGCAGAATAAAACACTTTTTGCTTTTGCATACTGTTGGTGACTTGGGTATCATTCTTCAACAAATCATGGACCCTCACACAAGGATACATCGTGAAGTTTTCAGGCAAATGCATGGAACTTGAGAATATCATCCTGACTGAGGTGACACAGACAAAGAAAGGCATGTATGAGAATTACTCACTTATAAGTGGACATTAACCATAAAGTGCAGGATAACCATGCTACAATACACAGACCTAAGGAAATTGGGTAAAAAGGAAGGCACACAGGATCATGTGTGACTCTCCCTAAGAGAAGGAAACAAAATAGTCATTGGAAGTGGATGAAGAGAAGGCATTGTGTGGAATAGCAGGTGAGGAGGGAAAAGGGAAAAAGAGATCAGGTGTGGAAAGAGGGAAAAGGGAGAGGGCTGGTAGTGAGCATAGAAATTCATGGGGTGGGTGTGTATCTCTATAGTTAGCTGGAGGCCAGGGACAAGGGAGGACAGAAAGAATGTCCAGTAGAGGGACATCAACCCACCAACAAAACTGTTAACCTATTTTTTTCCTGCCTACAAGATACACAGGAATTAAGACGGAGCAGAGACAGAGAGAAGGGCCAACCAATGACTGGCTCAACTTGATACCCATCCTATATGAGAGAGCTAACCCATGACAATAGTAATGATACACTGCTATGCTTGTAAACAGGAGGCTAGCATAACTGTCTCCAGAGAGGCTTCATGTTGTAACAGATGGAAACAGAAGCAGAGACCCACAGCCAAACATCAGGCAGAGCTCGAAGTGTATTGTGTAAGAGTGGTAGATAGAAGTGAGTGATACAGAGGGGTCAAGGACACCACAAGAAGACCTATAGAGTCAACTAACCTGGGCCCAGGTGTGCTCATGAAGTCTGAAACACCAACCAAAGAACGTGTATGAGCAAGACCTAGGCCCCTTACATATTTATAGCAGATGCACAGCTTGGTCTTAATATGGGACCCCTAACATTTAGAGCAGGGGCAGTCTCTGACTCTGTTGCTTGCCATTGGATCCTATTTCCCTACCTGGACTGCCGTGTTGGGACTCAGGGGGAGAGAATGTCTAGTCCTTCTAGGATTAGATATCCCAGGATGGGTTGCACCCAAGGGGGCTTCTTCTCTGAGAAGAAGGGGAGGGGTAATGGGGGAAGGGACTAGTAAGAGCCAGACAGGGAAGGAAGAAAGGAGCAAGACTGTGATCAGGATGTAATATGAATAAAAAATAAAATATTTAGAAAAATATGAAGGAATATAACTGTTTTTTTTTTAACTATAAGTTTTCTCTTGCTGGGGAGTTTATCAACTCTGTTACTTTCATTACTACTGCTGTCCCTTCTATTAACAATCTATGCTGAAATAAAAGACGACTATTTTAACCTTCCAATAAGGACCGAAGACTAAGTTCTTTTGAGAAATACTCCAGGTATCTGGCAAAAGATTGGAACTACTGAGACCATCGGACTCTTGAATGACATGGTATCACTTCTCAAGCTCTAGAGTACAGATACATATGGATACACTACCAGGTTGAGTCATATAACAAATCTAAAAATCTTCTTAAGTTCATACATACTCAAAATAGATTCACTTGAACTAGATGAACAGGATTGTAGAAAATTGGAATGGAGGAAAGGAAATCATATTTAGAGGAGTAGGGAGAAAAAGGAAGAAAGTCACTGAAGAAAATAAGAGATGGTACAGAGACTAGAGGATCCTACGAGCTGAATGATCTGACAGTGTATTAGATTCAAAACAGAGGTCTTCGGGTTGTGTAGGAGAACCTGAGTAGCATTAATTGGAGAGGAAAAGAAGTAGACATTGAAATTCTTTTACTTCTAGACATGACTACATATTAGGATGAACCTACAGACACACATACACGCAAATGACATTCTGTCTCACAGAGAGAGAGAGAGAGAGAGAGAGAGAGAGAGAGAGAGAGAGAGAGAGAGATGCACATGTCCTTATACTCACATCCTAAAAACAAGTAGCATCCATTTTATCCATTTCATATCTAATACACATTAGATCTTAAAATTCCCCATCACTTATTTAGTAATGCCCCATGAATTTTAATTGTAGTAATTAATTGCACATGTACTAGTTAGGCTATGGTTCCTACAATAGCTTCTATGCACTTTTCCCACTAGTGGAACTTTCTAGTAGCCCTGATTTACTACAGTCAACATTCCTTCAGCGAGGTATGTGGATATAGAGTTATCTATGAGTGCAAAGGTAAATATGATAAGTATTTAGAATTAAAAAAGAAAATATATTGATTTAATGTATTTTTTAAAAAAAAAAATGTCAAAAGTTTGTGCTCCTCTGGATTCCAGCCACATATTGCTTTCATTTATAATACCCAAGCACAAAATCCCACTGAGGATACCTTACATCAATTTAAATATTAGTACCTTCAAGGTATAAAGGCAACAGTTGCCTCATTGGGATATGTTGTCAGGGGGTAATTAACTTGGTTAATGGCTTTTCTTCTAGACCCATGAAATTTCAATAATATGGATGAGACAAAAGACTAGTATAATGACCCCACCAGTAGACATGACTACATAGGTGGAGAAATTATCCTAAGCACCTGGTCCTCAAAGAAGAGCTACGGGCAATCAATGGCATCTGAGAAGACAATCTTATTTCTTCAGGGACAATCTTCTTGATAATTTTTCCTGTCCTACATTTTCAGCCCTGGACATATATATGATGTAGTAGCAACACTAAATCCACTTGTATGTTAAATTTAAAAGGAAGTCATTAACACAAAAGGGATTAGGGAGAATAGGGCAGGATTTAACCAGGAATAGGAACACATTAATCATCTACAAAATTTTAAATAAAACTTTAAAAATTATTTTACTAAATTAGATATGAAGAAAGATAGATTATTGAATGATTGAATGAAAATAATAATTTTAGGGTACACACACAGACACACACACTTTCATCTATTGAATTTGCAGAAACATTGAATATAATAAATTTTATCTTTTAATATTCACTTTGTTCAGGTCAAAATATTATTACACCTTCAGACCTGGATCTTGACAGATAATGGGCTTTCATTTAAGTGTTGGGTGCAAAGGCCTGGGTTTGGGAAATGTCCAGTTATATATGTCAGTGAAGTTAAGTGAAGAGAAAGGAGGGGAGAGGATAGAATTTCAATAGAGAAAGATCCTTCCTTTAAAAGGCATTATTTTCAAAATAAAGTGGATGGAATGTTGACAAGAATAACTAAATGAGAAAGACTATTGGAATCAGATAGGAAAAAAATACAAAAGAGATAGTATGAGATATAAGGCAAATGTCAAGTGTTGAGAAAACAGAGAATAAAAATATCATTTGACCCTCACATTTTATGGTTACAAGTGCTAGAGTCTAACACTTCAGGAAAAGGTGTTAAAAGGAAGGTAAGCTATACTTTGAAACTCCGAGCTTTCTTACAAACAGGACTCTGAAAAGTTTTTCTCAGTTTACCTCATGCGCCAAAGCAACATCTGTACATTAGACTACCAGGTGAATTCTAGGAGAACCGTATGTACCGAAAGTAACAGGTTACACAGTACTTGAAGTTGTCAGTCAAACCTCAAACCTCCACCCAGGGCATAGAAAAGAAAAGGCTCTGAATAATAGTAGCCTCTACTCTGAGCAGCTTGCTGACTCTTCTTTCTCTGGCCTTCTTTTCCAGTAGAGTGCACTGTTCTCTCAATAAATTCTAAAGCTTTGCTATTAGAAAAAAAAAATGAACTAGAAATGTAAATTATACTTCCACAGTCCTTATCATGAGTAAACAAATTACTGCAAATAATGCTGCTATCCTGGTAGTTACACTGAGTTATCAGAGTATTTATTTTACACATCATTATTATGATCGTTGTGTTGTTTTCTTTGTTACTGGCTCTAGTGATACTGCAGAAAACTCTTGTTCTCTTCCCACCCTCAGTGCAACCCTCTGACAAATTGCCATTTAGCACTTTCCAATGTCTAATCGTCCTCTCTGTTTCTCAGAAATGTTCTTTGTACACCAGGAGAACAAATGATGATAAGAGGGAATTTTTTTAATTTAATCTTTTTTTTACAGTCCTGATTTTATCCTCCTTCAGATCCACCCTTTCTCTGACTGTTCCAAATTCCTTACCTCCTCTCCCTATCTCCATGAACCTGTCCCCATCACCACCCCACTCCAACAAACCTCCCCACTCCCTGGGGTCTCCAGTCTCTTGAGGGTTAGGTGCATCTTCTCTGAGTCCACACCTGGCAGATCTCTGCTGTATATGTGTTGGGGGTCTCATATCAGCTGGTGTATGCTGCCTGGTGTATAGTTCAGTGTCTGACAGATGTCAGAGGTCCAGGTTAATTGAGACTGCTGGTCTTCTTATAAGGTTGACCTCCTCCTCAGCTTCTTCCAGCTTTTTCCTAATTCAACCACAGGAGACAGCAGCTTCTGTCCATTGCTTGGATATAAATATCTGCATCTGACTCTTTCAGCTGTTTGCCCTCTTTCGGAGGGTAGTCATGATAGGCCCATTTTTGTGAGCTTACCATAGCATCATTAATAGTGTCGGGCCTTGGGCCCTCCCCATGAACTGGATCCCAATTTGGGACTGTTACTGGACATTCTTTCCTTGGGCTCTTTTCCACTTTTGTCCTTGCAGTGCTTTCTGACAGGAACAATTATGGGTCAGAGTTTTAACAGTGAGATGGCAATCCCATCTCTCCACTTGATGCCTGGACTTTCAATTGGAGGTGGGATCCAAAAGTTTACACGCCCCACTGTAAGGTTTCACTGTCCATCCCTTTGAGTCCTGAGAGTCTTTTACCTCCCAGGTCTCCAGTACATTCTAGACCCCCCGCCCCCACCTATGTTGCCTGTTTCCATTCTTTCTGCTGGTCCTTGAAGCCTCAGTCCTGCTCCTCCCACCCACTAAATATTTGATCATCTTTCCCTCTTCCCCTCCCTGTCCCCTCTCCCACCCAGGTCCCTTGCTCCATTCCTCCCTTACCCCTCCTGTGAGTGCTTTCTTCTCCCTCCCAAGTGAGATTGAGGTGTCCTCACTTGGGCCCTTCTGCTTTGAGTTCTGTGGATTGTATCCTGGGTATTTGGTACTCTTTTGCCTAATATTCACTTGTTAGTTAGTACATGCCATGCATGTCCTTTTGGGAGTGAGTTATCTCACTCAATGTGCTTCACATTTTTATATTTTATTTATTTTTTCTTTACTTCCTTTCTTCTGGGCCTTGCCACAAACTATCACTTTATTTTTTACTTTTTAAGATTTCTCTCGAAGACATACTGATGTTACATATGCTTCTAATCTCTGACTCAGTAACTATTTTGGAATTTTTTTTTAAAAAATTGTGTTTTTACTATTGAATATGAGATTTTTTTAAAAATGTATTTCCAGAGATTTTTTTCCATTAATTTCAAATTCAATCCTAATTTCTACTGCAAACAAGTGATCTAAATAGCTGTGAAGACCAAAGATAAGACCATGAAACTGTTAAAATGATTTTTGTACTATGTATTAAACATTCTATTTATAATTTTGTTTTTAGTGTTTAGGCATGTATAAAATATTTTAGGACAAATCCACCATAAATTCCTACCTCAATAATCCTCCACTATGTCCCAACATTTCCCTCCTACCTTCAACAACTCTAGTTTTTATATCAATTTTAGGTTTTCCCAAGAAATTTGTGTCTTCTAAGGAAAACTTAAAGATTAATGCTAAATGCCTTTAACATTAATAACAAAACAGAACTATAGAAGAACACATCTATGGTTTGGTCCTCGAGTAGATTTTCTGGAAGATTATTACTTAAGGAAATTGCTCCTAATATAAATATATAAATATAAATGTTTTACTGTCCATGGTCCTGTATTTTTCCCTTTAATCTATATAATTATGGTAATTAAATATAAGATTTCAAATGAACTGGGGAATTTTTAAAAACATAAAATAGGAATAGATATGTAGTTCAAGGTAAAGCTTCTACTTAATGTTTATATGAACTTCTGCTTAAATTATAGCAATACACTCATACAAACACAAACCTATTGTGAAAAGGCTGTCTTTGAGGTACAGAAAACACATGCAAGTGTAAATATGCCACATCATTAGTCACATGAATGGAGGGGCACTTAGGTACTTTTTATCATGAGAAATGAAAAGTAACGAATTCCAGAGGCAAATGTGGGAGAATTCTCCAAGAAGTTATTCATTAACCAAGGTATTTGCTCTTTCTAATTTACAGATATAGTAAGTAAATAAAATGTATTAGGAATATACTCAGGGAGCAAAAAGAGAGAGCCCCTGCTCTAGTTGACAAAAGAACACAAGAAGACCAAGTTTCATAAGTGTTACCTTTGAATAGGGTGCTGACGGCCATTGCATGTGTGCTCGATGGTTGGTGGTTCAGTCTCTGTGAGCCGCTATGGGCCCAGATTTATTAATTTTGAAGGTTTTATTGTGCTGTCATTGATCCCTCTGTCTCCTTCAATCCTTCTACCCCATCTTCAACAAGATTCCCTGCTGTTTGTCTGTCTGTCTCTGCATCTGTTTCCATCAGCTGCTGGATGATGCCTCCCAGAGGACATTTATGATAGATTTTTGTCTGGAAGTATAGGAGAAAACCATCTGTCTGTCAGGGATAGGCTCTTTCTCATGGTATGGGTCTCAAGGGGACCAACTATTAGTTAGATATTCCCTCAGTTTTTTCTCTATCCTTATCCCTGTCGTCTAATAGGTAGGACAAATTGTGGATCAAAGCTTTGTAGGTATGATGGTGTCTGCAATCTTACATTGGAAGACTTGCCTGGTTACAGAAGATAGCTGTTTCAGGTTCCATATCCCCTATTGTAAGGACTCCTAGCTAGGGTCAGTTTCACAGGTTCCTAGGAATTTACCTTGACCTAGGTTTCCAGTTTGTCCCAGAGATGCCTTCTCCCAATCCCAGTTCTCTCTCCCAGTTCTCTCTCCCTTTGTCATCCCCGCACTTGATCCCTCCTGTTTCTCTTGCTGCTTCTTCAACACAGTTTTCTCCATTCATCTACAACCAATATATATTTTTCCTCTTCTCAGTGTGATTCATGCATCCCCACATAGCTCCTTTTTGTTACTTAGCTTCTTTGGGTCTATGGGTTGTGATATGCTTATTCTGTACTTTATGGTTGATATCCAGTTATAAGTGAATATATACCATGTGTCTCTTTCTTGCTCTGGTTTACCTCACTGTAGGAAGCCGCAATATAATCTGCCACCCCAAGTTGGCGCTAGCCTTGTGTTTTCCCAGAAGTAAACAATTATCTGCGCAGCTGCTAGGCAGAAAGGCGTGCCAAAGTCACTGCCAATCCCGAGGCATAATGTTGGGTGGTGAGCGAACAGCCAATCAGAAGTGAATACGTCACTCTAGACTGTATTTAAGCCAGGCCCCTTCCACAGCTCAGCCCTTCCGCGTTTTTCCACGTGCGTGATACAAAAGTAAAAGTCCTCGTTTTGCAGTAACTAGCCGATCTCTGCATCTCGTGTTTTATCTTCCGCGGATGCAAGGCTCGGGAGTGCGCATTAGATCTGGTGCTGAGAACCCAGGAATTCCCAGGCGCTCAGAATTTCTAGGCGAGAGGAAATTCTAGGTGCGCGAGATTTTCTAGGTACGGCAAAATTTCTAGGCACAGCGGTGGGACCCCGAGACTCGAGGAAGGTTGAAAGACTGCACTCGTCTTCCGGAGTGTGGCTGGTGTAGCCGCGATGGCAGAGCTGGCCGCGCTGCCACCCCGAGGTGTGGGCGCAGGAGGCGGAACTGGAGCTGTCTGAGGATCGTAAAGAAGGAAGCTGGATTACAAGATTTCAGCTCTGACTCTCCTGATACTAAAGTTCCATTTGGGAATGAGTATACATTGTGGGAAACTGTTTTCTTGCAGTGTATTCAGATGCTTAAAACATAGTTAAACGGCCAATATTCCATTGGCTACAGTTGGTAGCTCAGCCAAGAGTTTAAAAATTTTTGATTTGCCTATGTTTATAGAGAAAAGATACAACACGTGTCTTTTAAGGTTTACAGTTTAAATTTAAGGCTTTAAGTACATTTGAATTAAGACATGCAGGCCGCGGCCACAGAAGCCCAACTGCTAAGTTTTGTTCTGAGTCTTCACAGACCGGATCCTAGAAATGTGCTTATAAAATATGGTTCAAATTATTTTAATTCCTTTATATTCAAAGTTGCTAAAAATGAGATGCTTTAGATTCCTCTAATATGTGTAGCAATTGTTAGAGAATAAGGTTGGCTTTTATCAGATATTCTCATGGGACAAAAAAGATTGGTTATTAAATTAATCCAAAATAAAGTTCAAATTGCTTATATTTATTATTATTATTATTATTATTATTATTATTATTATTATTTAGATGCTCATTTGTTTTCTAATAAAGGAGAGAGGGAAAGAGTGTGGAACTGAGTTTATATGTGTATGTGGAGGATCTGGTTGAGGAGGAAAAATGGTAATCAAAATATATTATATGAAACAAAATCTATTTTCAATAAAAAAATAAAATAAAGGAAGAACTCTGTTACTGTTCTGACATTACTGCCCAAGATCCTCCACAGAAACACACTTTGAAAATGTAAAGCAGGTAGAACAGAATTAATAAACTATTTTAAGCTGAAATATGCTTGTGAGTCTGCAGAAAACAAAGTTGAAGTCAAAGATGATGAATATTAATCTAGATGAAAATACAATAAGAGCAAAGGTTCCCTGAAAGGTGAAGAGAGTATAAGCATTGAGTATGATGTGGTCAAGAGATGCAAGAACCAGAGGCAGCATTCTCAGATGGGAAACAGAAAGACCATGTGGAGTGTAAGCAGATCAGACATTCTGTCTATAAGACACTGCAATCATATTGTGATACTCCCAGTAACAACAGTGAGGGACAAATCAGGGAAAGGATGTATTAGAAAACAGACAACACACATGCTTAAACTTAGTTGCAAAGAAAGGGTTTTCTGTGATTGCAATTATTCATTCTATAAGAAGAGGAATTTATAAATGTGACATCACAAAGCCAAAATCATTCTGCAAATCAATGGACACCATCAACTGAGTGAATAGAGAGGCTGCAGAATGTGGAAATGTGTGTGTGTGTAAATGTACTGCTTAGTTTTCTGTCAACTTGACTCAAGCTAGTATCAACAGAGAGGAGAAAACCTCGAATGAGAAAAATACCTACATAAGATCCAACTACAAGACAGTTTTTTTATTTTCATTTTTTATTTTCATTTTTTTATTCTTTCATACAATGCATCCTAACAGCAGTTTCCACTCCTTCCAAATCAGCAACCCTAATCTGCTCTCTTTCAGATCCATTGCTCTTCTATTTCCTTTCATGAAAACTGGCCTCCCAGGAATTTCAACTAACAAGGTACAATAAGATCAGGCTCAAACACGTATATCAAAGCTTGACAAGGCAATTCAGTAGAGGAAAGGGTCCCAAGAGCAGGCAAAAGAAATACACACACACACACACACACACACACACACACACACACTGTTAGAAGGCCCATAAGAACATCAAGTTAAACAACTATAACATCCATTCAGGAAACCTAGCACAGAACCATGCATACACCATGATTACCACTTCAGTCTCTTTGAGCTCTGAAGAGCCCTGCTTAGTGTTTGTCATCCTCTTCCTTTTAGTTCCACAAGCTCTGCCTATGCTTGGCTGTAGGTCTTTATATTTGCTCCCATAAATTTCTGCCTGAAGCTTCTCTAATGATGATTGGGCTAGGTACTCAGTTTAACAGAATATCATTAGGAATAATTTCATTGCCTTTTTTATTCTATCCAGTCATTTTTGGCTTTATCCCAGCATTCTGTGCTATTCAATCTTTGGTTCTTGGCCATCCACAGTCTTTGACATAGTGGGATTCCTTCTTGGCATGAGGCTCAAGTTGGGTCATTCACTGGTTTGCCTCTCTCTCAAATTCTGCACCAACATTGCCCTCAAACATATTGTGGGTTGAAGGTTTTGTGGCTGGTTTGGTGTCACAGTCTCAGCACTAGAAGCCTTGAATGGTTACTGAAGATGGGGAGTTAAGATTCCATAACCTAAACTTCTACAAGGATTCACCAAGATTTGCCCTCATAGATTCCAGGGAGCACTGCACTAGGTTTCCACATTGTCCCTCAAATGCCCTACCACACACAATTCAGTCATCACTCCCAATACTCTCTCATTCTATCTCTGCACCACTCCCTTGTCACCTGAATTCTTCTGTTCCCATCACTACCTAACACCGGTTTACACTCCATTTTCTCTCCCCAGAGAGACCAGGAGTGCCTACTAGAGCTTTCTTCTTTATATAGTCTCTCTGGGTATATAGATTGTAACATGATTATCCTTTACTTAACAGCTTATGTCCACTTATAATTGAGTACACACCATGTTTGTCTTTCTGGGTCTGGGTTACCTCACTCAAAATGGTTTTTTTTCTAGTTCTATTATTTTCCTGAAATTTTCATGATTGTGATTCATGAGTAATATTCATTACTGAGTAATATGCCATTTTGTTAATGTACAACATTTCTGTTATCCCTTCTTTGGTTGAGGGATATCTAGGTTGTGTCTAGGTTCTGACTATTATAAATACAGATGTGCTCTGAACATGGTTAAATAAATATCCTTGTGATTGGATGAAATATTTATTGAGAATATGACCAAGAATGGTTTAGCTGGGTCTTAAGGTAGTTTGAATCCCAATTTTTCTAAGGACAACCACAATTATTTCCAAAAGGGCTATACAAATTTGTATGCCATGCAAGAATGTTCCCCTTGTTCCATGTCCTATCCAGTGTGAGTTGTCACCTGTGGATTTGATCTTAGTGATTCTGACAGGTGTAAGATGGAATCTCAAAGTCATTTTCATTTTAATGATGACTAAGAATGTTAAACATTTCTTTAAGTATTTCTCCACTCTCTGAGAACCTATTTAATTTAATACATTACTTGAAGTACTAGCTAGATCAATAAGACACCTAAAGAAGATCAAGGGGATACAAATTGGAAAGAAATAAGTCAAAGTATTGTCACTTGCAAATGTTATGATACTATAGATAAAACACAAAATTCAACCAGGGATCTCCTACAGATGATAAACTCATTCAGTGAGTGGCTGGAAACAAGATTAACTCAAACACACACACACACACACACACACACACAATCATGTTACTCTTCTATACAAATGACAAATAAACTGAGAAAGAAATCTGGGAAACAACACCATTCACAATAGGCACAAATGACTTAACAAGTGGGAAACAAAAATGTTCCTTGAGATGCTTTACCAAATTTTGTAAAATGAAGGCTGCGTTTGCATTTGGAGACTGCTAGTGCAAAGAGAAATAATTGATCAATCTGTTAAAATTGGTAAATACTACATACTCATCAAAAAAGAAATAGCTGCATAATGCCTTAGAGTGAATGATCATGGACAATCTAGGAACTAATGATGTAAGATCCAGACAATGGAAAGGTCTACTGTGAAAACCAGTCATCTTTACAAGATGTAAATGTTGCAACATTGCACCAGCAAAATCAATGTTTGCCTGCACAGAACACTGGAAACTTCAATATTCACTTTGGATTAGGCAGTAACTTCTAAGTTCCCATTATTTTATGGGTGGCTAATTGACTATGGGCCACTGCTGGGGTAGTACAAACATATTCATTAAGAGAATAACCACTGTGAACATCTTTTTATCACTAAATCATCTCCAACTCACATTCCTGCAAGCATTCTGAAGTGCCAGCTGTAACCAAAAAGATTTGAATGTATATATGTGTGTACATGAGTAAATGTGCTTTAAAGTGGATGGAAAACATGCAAGGTAGACGCTTATGGAACACATGATAAAATTTTGATAAATAATTAACTTCCATTGTGTATAATTATGTATACATGTATGAGTGTTATAGAAGTAGAAAATGTATTTTCTTAGAATAATCAAATATAAAAGAAATTTGAAGAAAAGAGTTACTAAATGAAATTGAGCAATAATGGATTTTCAAGTGGTCAAAGGTATGTTTAATAAATTATTAGACTGTCAATAAAATTTATTGAAAATAATTTTTATACATTAAAAAACATGAAGGAAATTATACTAACAGTAAAGAGAAATATTTGTCTGGACACCATTCAGACTCTGAGAATTTTTTGGAAAACATTTAGACTTTCTGCTAATGCTACATATATCTAGGATGTTGTTATCTGATGTCTCTATGTAAGTTTTAATATTTCTATCTATTCAGGTTTATTGCTCAGAGATTTTTATTACAAGGAAATGTGTTATCCATGGAAGTCTGATGAATTTAGTGTGATATACACAATTCATGGAAAAAGAAAGAGAGGAAAGACTATAACGCGCACCTCCCGTGTCCTCCCTCACCCGTGGGAGAGAAACATGAGAGGCAGAATTTGGGTAGTTACTGCAAAACGAGGCTTTACTCTGTAACACAGACGAGGAAAACGCAGAAGGGCTGAGATCCGGAAGGGGCCTAGCTTAAATACACCCTAGAGTGACATATTCACTTCTGATTGGCTGTTCGCTCACCACCCAATATTATGCCTCGGGATTGGCCAGTGACTTTGGCGCGCCTTTTGCCTTTTGCAACTGCGCAGTTAATTGTTTACTTCTGGAGAAGACACGAGGCCAGCGCCATCTTGGGATGGCAGATTATACCACCGTTAACAGCGGCTTCCTACATCTCTCCCTGTTTAAATTATTAATATGGAACAGCCTTTTGCCTATTAAGCACAGTACCAATCAAGATTCAAACTCAAACCCGATCAAACAAACTCCATCTTGGGGGAATAAGCGATCAAGAGCTTATAGCCGGAAGATTTTCCCTTACCCTTCCAGGTGCGATGGAAACAAGTCCTCTGGGTGCAAGGGCTAAGGGGAAGTAAAGAGGAATTGACACCCATTCCTGTGCAATGGAGTATAGCTCCCAGGAGTGCAAGGGCTGTCAACCTATTATTTAGGTACCACAGTTATTCAGGCAAGGGCTGGCTGCACTTAGACCTCTCACCGACCCAGTGCAATGGGCTGAACCCTTGGGGTGCATCGACTTAGGGTCTCAGTCATCGGCTACTTTCTTAGCCTAGATAGTCAAATTTCAGGGAGAGATGCTTGCTCCAAGGCTTCGAGTGCTTGGGCTTTAGCTACCTTGTCACGTTTTTGCTGGGCTTTGAGCTTACAGACCAACCATCCATGAACACTAATCCACAACATAGGGCTGTATCAAACAGGCCTACCCCACTCTTTAAGAAAGAAAGAAAGAGGCAGAAGAAATTCAAAAAGTAAAATCTCCAGGGGTAACGGGGTCCATCTGTGCTCCATCAAGGCTCGAAATCCAGATTTGTAATTGCTGCTGCACCAGGTCTAGCTTCCCATTCCACTTCCCTTCTAAATAAGCAGAAAGATTATGGCTTTAAATAAATGTATCATTTACAAATCTCAGAGGTGTAACACCTGGATGTGGGGCTGCTAACACTCAGCTTATTTGAACCACATCCGTGAGCTGCTTCACATGGGCTTGGAGCCAATCAACTCTCTGATTGACCAAAGTCTCTTTTAAGTCTCTATAACGATGTACTGGGATGGGCACAAAGGTAGGCACATGCACAACGAAGACTAGGTCTAGTGATCCATTCCAGCATTGTGCTAAAAGCATGTAACATTCTTACAATCCAAGATATCAGAATTATTCTGAAAGTTGGATAACATAAAGAAAAATGGAGGGTCTACACACACCGACAACGGTTGTGCAGATGCATTCTTAAACACCTTATTAATTTTAATGTTATTCAAATGGCTAGAGATATTAAATCATGTAGCCGAAACATTCTGCACTTCATGAAATATATCATTCAACAAGACAAAGGCAGATATACCCTTTTTTAACATTCTAAACAGTGGCTACAACACATAATTTAATTGTGTTGAAGCAGGATAAACCCCCCAAAAAAATACACATATGATTTAATTTAGGGACTTGCATTCCTTTGAAAACATTAAACAGAGGTTTAAATCCTCCTATGGGAAGCTTAAGATGAGGTTTTAGCCAAATAATATCTCTTAACAACTTTTAAAAATCACTAAGAGCAAATCAAGATTAAAAGTAAACCATTTTCTTTTGTATGTACACTCACAAGCCAGAAGATGGCGTTAGATCCCCACCACAAATGGTTGAGAGCTACCATGTGGTTGCTGGGAGTTCAGCCTTTATATTTTAAATTAAGTCTAGCCTTTAATGGCTGAGCCCTTTTTCTAGCCCCAGCTTGTCTCAAATATTGAAAGACACTGTCTTTGAATCTTTTTTGAAGTAACAAGTACTCTAAACAATTTTTAAAGCTCGTTATATTGAAGCAATAGCTTATAGAAAAAACTTTCTTAGAGAAATCCACTAATAAAGTATCACACAATGAATAATACACACCAAAAGATTTAACCTCTTAATTTTTTGTATTAAAACAACAACAATATTTGTATATATAAAATGTAAAACAACTATTTTCTGAAGCAATTATTTTTAACAAATATCGCTTCATGGGCTCTTAAAAATTATGAATAAATTTACTAACTGCAAATCTCTCACCTTTACCAGAAAATGTAAAGGGATAATATAAAAACATCTTTTATATCTATAAAATCCTATAAGTATTTATTAAAATGGCAGCTGGAGTAGGCAACTTATGTTGTATAAATCTTAAATTTGAACTTTATTTTGGATTAATCTAATAACCAATCTTTTTTGTCCAATGAATATATCAGATAAAAGCCAACTTTATCTTCTAATAATTGTTACAAACATTAGAGGAATCTAAAACATCTCATTTTTAACAACTTTGAATATAAAGAAATTAAAATCATAACTTTTAACCCACAGACTGTTGTAAAGTCTTTGAGTCTTAGATTTATCTCTCTTCTCACAAGAAACACAGAAATCCCGGTAAGCACATTTCTAGGATCTGGTCTGAAGACTCAGAACAAAAGGGAATGCTTTGCACCTGGGCTTCTGTAGTTCAGTCTGCATGTCTTAATTCAAATGTAAATGCACTTAACCTCCCTCAGGCCTGTTCTCTGAGGCTTGGCTAAGCCAAATTGTGCATTTTGGCTTTAGCTTAAAACCTTAAATTTAAACTGTAAACCTTAAAAGACACCTGTTGTATCCTTTTTCTATAAACATAGGCAAATCAAAAATTTTCAAACTCTCGGTTGAGCTACCAACTGTAGCCAATGGAATATTGGCAGTTTAACTATGTTTAAAAGCCTCTTTTGTAAGTAACACTCGAATAGCTGTAATCAAAAGGTATTACTTCAGCATTTGAATGCACTGGCAAGAGAACAGTTCAAGATCTGACTATGGCCCACAGCGGTATACTTATCGCCAAATGGAACTTCAGTGTCAGGAGACTCAGAGTTGTAATCTTGCAACCTAGCTTCATTCTTCACAATATGCAACAGCCGCGTAGGGATCCAAATTAAATTGTTTTCACCTGTGGAATAAGCACAAACAGCCCCCCTCCCTGGGCCACAGCAAGCCATTAGCCAATCTTGTAGCCTCCTGTTCTCACGAGGAACAATGGCTGCACGGCATTCAGCTGTGGCATTTTCAAAGATCATCTGTTCTATCTCTAAGCTCGCGGGACACTCCCCGTGTGCCCGCCGCCCCGCACCCTTGCTCTGGCTCTGTCTTGTTGCAAGCCGCCACAGGTAGCAGAGTGCAGAAGCTTCCCCAAAGATTCTGTTATAAAGGAGGATCTTTTTTTCCTCCGACCTCTCTCCATCTGCCGATGGAGGTTTCTCAAGCTTAATGGACTCTGCAGCAGTCCTTGTTCCCTTTGGATATCCTATCCTATGACCAGGCCTTGCCTGTTGCCGGCTAACACACCCTGGTTCTGGTATGCTAGAGTGGCCCCTTTTCTCACAACACACATAAGTTAAAAACAAATGCAATGCAAGCAAGAGGCTAGCTAGTGGAGCGGCAGCGGTGAGTTTAAATCCGCTTGCCACAAACGCCACCCCAGGAATATCTTCCAAAGGTGTACCTCAAAACCTGCAGTCTTTTAACCCTCCTCGAGTCTCGGGGGCCTTCCACAACGCCTTGAAATTCCCGGGTTCTCAGCGTCAGATATAACGCGCACCTCCCGTGTCCTCCCTCACCCGTGGGAGAGAAACACGAGAGGCAGAATTTGGGTAGTTACTGCAAAACGAGGCTTTACTCTGTAACACAGACGAGGAAAACGCAGAAGGGCTGAGATCCGGAAGGGGCCTAGCTTAAATACACCCTAGAGTGACGTATTCACTTCTGATTGGCTGTTCGCTCACCACCCAATATTATGCCTCGGGATTGGCCAGTGACTTTGGCGCGCCCTTTGTCTTTTGCAACTGCGCAGTTAATTGTTTACTTCTGGAGAAGACACGAGGCCAGCACCATCTTGGGATGGCAGATTATACCACCGTTAACAGCGGCTTCCTACAAACGACCATGGTACAGGGTTATTTAAATGTCCTACACATATTTCAGTATTCAGATAGACACAGCACACATATTTATAAAGAAACAAAAAATTAAAAAATATAATATGGAGCATGAAAAACACACTCAACTGATGGTTTCTCTACATGTGTTTAATTTAATTCTTATAATTTTGAGTCAGCATAGACTGTAATAAATGGGTCTTTGGCAGAGTTACTAATGGAAAAGTGAGCTTTACCATCATTGCCAACATTTACTTTGAGTCCAGTGCAATTGCCATCGACTTTATCTCCAGAAATGACATCACAGTATGTGCCAGCAGGAAGACAAGTCTGTAAAGTTGTTGACAAAGCCCTGAAAAAAAGGTTAGTATTTAATTCAAATTCAACACAATCAAGTGCAGAAACATGCATTATATATTATCTACAGAACAATATATTTCTCAACGTTGTGCTATAGAACAGTAAGAACTTTGAACTCAGTAAGAGAATCCAAACACCAAGACTTTATCAACTGGAGCAAGCAAATTCTTGATATCAAAGGCATTGTTTTAAATGTGTGTTAGTTTCATGGCCTGTAGTGACCAGAAAGAGAAACACAGAGAACAAATACAAGCTAAACAGTAAAGGCCTCCTGTGAGGACCTTCATTGTTTTCATTCAGTCCTCTGTTGGATTTACACTCTGGTGATTCTTTTTAATTTTAATAGCATTAATTCTTCAAAACTTCAATTATATGATGCCACAAATATCCTTTCCTGGAAAAAACATAATCTAGCATTTCTATGGAATCGTACAAGTTTGTTGTAGAAAAGTATCTAGCATTAAGTAATTCTAGTTCTCTTAATCAACTAACCATGTGCTCTTCAAAAAGAAAAGTATTAATATATTTCAATTATTTCCTTGTATCCAATAAAATATGCTTTATGGAATAGAATTCTCAACCTGATAGAAAGCTGATTTTGATTGAGACACTTAACTGGCTCCCAAAGAGATTCTCTAATCTAGAATTCTGTTTTGTTCTGTGTGTTTTATCTTGTTTTGTTTGTAAGACAGGGTCTTTCTAGATAGCCATGGCTGAACTGAATCTCACCAGACAGATCAAGGTGCCCTGAAACATCCAGCAATATGTGTGCTTCTGCCTTTTCTACACTCAGATGAAAGTCTTTGAGCACCATTTCTGGTATCTGAACTAGAGAGTACTACAAGTGAAGCAGCCATAAAAGAACACTCAGAAGTACTACAGGTGAATAGAGAATATTGACGGTTTTTATGGCAGAGTATGCAATTTCTTGAAGAAACTCATAAACCAGATGCAAGTGCACATATGACTTAAAAATATTTAAAACACAGAGCAGAGAATTGAAGACTCTGTAAAGTGGATAAATGTATAGGTGATAATCACAGGTAATGGAGAAAGTACTCCAGTCCAAATGATGTAAATTGTTTTATAATATTAAGATGTATGTTTACAATTTATGCTTTGTAAAATGTGTCAAATGAGCCTATAATTTGAATATATGCTACTGTCATTATATGCTATGGTTAAAGATCAAAAAGGAAAGATTTATTAACACAAAAGAAAAATAGGAAAGCATAAATCATGATATTCTTATGTACATTGACCATTTATTTGTGGCTTAAATTCATTTTCTAAAAGCTATTTCATGTATAAAAAATATAAATGAAAAAGAAGAGAACAAAAGCACCTTAGAGTGTAATATTGTGAAATTCTTCTTTCATCACTATCGACTTACCAGCCATCATTGTTAAAGACAATGAATCTTCTGTTTACTCTGCCAAAAGCTACTTGGTTGCTGCCATTATCCCACCAGTTTGCAAAAGGCTGACCATTGACTACATTCCTGAAGGCAACCATGTTCCTAAAAACACAAAATAGCATAAAATACTGGTATCCTTTAATTCGACAGTTTAAAACAAAAGGTTAAACAGTTACCTTATTAGACAAGATCTGATCGGGATATTCCCACCTTATTTGATGTCATCAATGTTCACAGACCCAACCATTGACACATATGGTGTCTGTATTAATGGTAACTTCTTTTGTTGCTCCATTGTTATTAGGTGGCCTGAACCAGTCATACTGATCCTTAATTATTGAAAGAGTTAGGGCATTTGAATGGTTGTAACTGCCTGATTCTTTTCACTACAGAAAACCATAACCACGCCCACTGTACTAATTCTGCCTCTGCATTGTCTAATTTTTATCTAATTCCTTCACTGTTTTTACAGACTTTCACTGAGTTCTTAACTTTTATGCAAACTCACATTCTCTAAAAAACATATTTAAAATATCAGAAACATTTTTTAAAACTCTCATTTTTCCTCGGTATCACTAAAATATCTTCACTGTGACTGAAATAAGAAAATTATAGTTAGAAAACCTAAAATTAAAAAATAAACTCCTGTTAATAACTAAAATATTTTCATCATTATATATTATATGCATGTACCTCAGTTTATCCACAAAAGAAAGAGGTAGTCACTGAATAACATAAAAATTAAAGACAACAATGAAAATGTATTTAATGTAATAATTTCTAAGTTACTATTAATTGATTTCTTGCTAATTGCTTATAAAATGTGATAATATATTCTGACTTTATTGTTCACCAGAGTATAAATAAGCATCTTTTGTTGGCAAAATAGTTGAATATATTTTGGGGAAAAATCTCATTCTGCTTATTAAAGCTCTTCAAAAAGAGAATGAATTTCAATGCAGAACAAGGGATTTATGTCTTGAAAGGAAACAAAAAATATTTCTCGGATTTATACAGAAGTGATATTTTTATTTTTATACTTGATGTGTCTCTATAGGCCTATCTCCAATCCACTGAGATTAGAAATTTCACATAGGCGATCAGATAGCTTATTGTCTCCTTGCCTAAATTAGTTTTGAAACTGTTTAAACTTATGAAACAAACAAACATGCTGGATATAATTCAAGTCATCCACAGATTTCTCACACAGATCATTGTTCTCAGATTCTTATAAGCTTTTACCTATTATAATTTTCTTAATTATACTCTAGTCAGCTGTTTTCTAGTTTCACAGAAAAAAAATAAAAGTATTTTCATAGGATGATATTTATCATATCAAAGGCAGAAAGAATTTGGAATTCCCTTTAGTATTAGCAGGTATAATTTATTGTCAAACCTATGAATCAGAGCTCTATCAGGCATAACTGTTTTCACTCAGTATTTTGTTATTACTTTAATTATTTCATTTTCACTATCAGGTACTTTTCAATGTCCTTACTTTAGAAAACCGTAGTGAATAAACAATAATAAGTATCATGTGCTATAGCTACACCTGAAATTGAAACAGAACCACTTTCTTTTCTACATTAAAATATGCTTCAGACAACTCTTAAGACTTATTTTTCCATTCTGGATATTTCTTGCCCAACAGTAACTTGAAATCACTCTTATAAATCTATAAGGATGAGCCAATATAAATCCAACAGCCATTTTATACATTCTGAAAGTTTCAAATATAGTATTAAAGCAGAGGTATATAATACTCTACTGTCATCGAAGGCAGGCTCCACAGCATCAAAGAATGTTATCCTACCTAGCATTCCAGAATGTCAGGATGGATGCTCCTCCAGCGCCTTGTCCTTGCTGATTATCATGGTTGTCCACAAACACAAGGGCTTTGTCAGAAGGCACCAAACCCCAACCTTCTCCCTAGTTCCTAAATTAAAATAAAAATATTATTCGTTCATACTGCTTAGCATAAAATTATATATGGCATCCTCTATTATATTATCTAAATACATGATAATTTCATGTCTATCTTTCAGATATATTTTTCTATGATACTATTCATTGGAATTTTATCTACATTTAGATTTTACTATAAAACCTTCTTGTTCCTGAAATGTTTTCTTTATTTTTTATTGTATTATAATATTATAGACTTGAGAATTAAGATATCCAAGTTACATAGTATAAAATGGAAGCTTGAATTCATAACTGCATTGCTAAATTACAAAGTTTAAAAACATTCATTTAATTCTCTAATGCAATATAAGGAAAGGCCATACTTGGATCACTTCTGAGCACAACTATTTTTGTAATACTAATGTAACTTTAGTAGACAATGAACAAACATTCTTAGAATCTATTAGACTCATCATAAATGGACAGAAATCACTAAGCAATGCTTTGGATTTCCATGACTACCTGGTGATTGATCTCCAGATTGAAAAGAATGATTAAGTGAAGTTTAAGGAACAATAACCCTAAGCAATAGTCAACAACTTCATAGTTGTACAAATTAGAATACTTGAAGATATATCTTATTGACGCCAAATGACAACAATGTATGATAGATCAAATGATGAAATTGAATATATTTACATTAAATACGACATCTTCTCGCCATCCCACTTGCAGATGACTGTGCCAAGTATTACACCAAACTTGAATTCTGTCATGCGGCCATTTCCAAAGTACTCACTACTTTTAACTGCCTCACCACCAAGATCGATGACCTAGGAGAGACATTGGGGCAAGTGTCATCTTAAGTATATCTTTAAATCATATTATTGAAATATAGTATTTTTAGAAGTATTTAAGATAATTCTGTTATTTGAAATCTTTCTAATGGTTTTTTGTATACTAATATTCTGATTTTTGTCATAAACTATATGTCACAATATTAAATGAATTAAGGCAATTATATTACAAGCCAAATTGTAAAAGGGCTACTTTTTATCCTCCAGGATGACTGCCAGAAAAGAAAATTCATTAGTTCACAATAAGTTAATACTTGCTGTCTTGTCAACATTAGAATCACTTATAAAACTCATTAAATCTTTCAAGAAAATTAGAAATAGAATGCCATCATCCTTAGGGCACTTCATGTGACATTATTGCTAAAGAAATTGAGAGTAAAAGCATCATGATTTTTCTGTTTTGTAAAAGTGTCTGAGAATTTAATGGCTCTGTTAATGAAGTTAGCACTGTCTTGAAACATGCTATGATAAAGAACTAAGTATGTTCTTATTGATTAACAGCATTCCTATTTTTAATAACAGAATGATGACTCTATACATGACTAAGTTATAACCTACATTATTAATTATATGCTTAGAGAAATTTACTATATCTTATCTGGTTTACAAAAATGATGACATTTAAAGAAAAGCCCATGGCTTTCAAACTTAGCCAAAGAACTGTAGTAAACCAAGGAAAGCTGAGAACAGGAAGTCTTCCTGAGGCAAGAACACAACAATTATACTTAAGGAACATGCATGAATGTTATGCATGTATGTATATGTGTGTGTAAATATATGTATATATATAGTATATAAATATGTGTTATATACATACATATATATATACATACACCCATACTCAGATACATATGCACATTTTTATGTAATTACAGTACATGAAAAATAAAAGTTATGTACTTGAAGGAAAAATACATACGTATTTGTAGAGAGAAAAGGGTAGGGAGAAACATTGTAATTAAAGTATAATCTCAAGAAAACCATATAATATTTCTCCTCTTGAAAAATAAAAGGTCTGCTTCCTTGAGGGAACCATTTTGTATTTAGATTATGTAGTTTTCCCCAAACTGCCTTTATGTCTCCAGGCCACATATGCTTAACAGCATCAATTCTGAACCCTGCCATACCAATGCCAATGAGATGGTTCATGTAGTCAGCCACCTTGGTCCAAACATAATCTTTATCAAGACCAAGATCCAGAAGGCCAAACAGACAACAATCTCTGACCTATTTGGGAAAACATGATTGATTTATAAAAACGTACTTCTGCCTGAGAATTTAATTCGTCATTCAGTCATTCACCCATTGGTGATATCTAATTTCATATGGGTTTTAATCAGTACATGGGATGTGTTACAATGTTACTGTGGACTCTGACTCTAACTATATTCTGATTCTAACTATATTCAACTACATTCTGTTGTAAATATAGAGAATACAGAGATTAAAATAGGTGAGCATTTTAGTTGGTCCATTCTCTTTCCTACTTTTTCTTCATTTTCTACACCTCTTCCTTCTTCTTATTCCTCCTCTCTAACTCTTTTTCTTTTTTTCTCCCTCTCTGACTCTTCATTTCATTTTTTCCTTTACTTCATTTTTTAAAATTTATTTTATAGATTTCAGAAAATCCAAGCCAAGAATTTGGTTATATTAGGTACACTGCTCTAAAACTGTGAATGCCACACAATGCCTGAATTTATTTTTATATATGATTTATGTTTCTAATATTTTCTATTTTCATCATATTTATATAATTAATAAAACCAAGCTCTTATTTTTTTCACACAATGTTGCTAGAGAGAACCCCTGAATTTATCCTTGACTTTGGTGTATCCTTACAAAATAACATGACAAAAATACAGGACATTTTTTTCATATCTATTTTTCAGCATTGTGTCTAAGTACAATCATTTTCTGTGGAATCTAAATGAAATGTCCAATGGCATTTCATACATTTCTGTACATATGTAGAAGAATAAACAGTTCTTTATTTCCACCACTATTTTTCTCATTACCACATGAGCATTCTGGTAGTTATTAACTTCTCCATCACATTTATTATCATTAAAATCCCAACTAGATTATGGAACAGCTGAGAATTCCCTGTTATGAGCATTGTAGTAACTTCCACAGCTACTGCTTATTCCTGCACCACCAGCTGAGCCACACATGTGATTAATGATGGCATCCACATAAATACAGAGCTAGAAAAGTCCATACTTCAGTTGGACTCAGAAATCTACAATTTTGCTACAACTTTACAGCAAATCTACAAAACATTTCATTTACTGCTTTGTAGACTCACTTTAGAAAAAGTGAGTCAAACATGAAAGGAAACAACTGCGAAATAAGACCAATAATATGTGGAAAAGAATATAGAGGTCTTAAGCAGTGAGAACAGAAACTACCATTACAAAACAGAAACTACAAACAAAAGATCAATCTTTGAGGAAGTAAGGCATTGTATAAATTTAATAGACTGTTGTGTTTGACATTTTATATGATCATGAGGAGAAAGACTTTAGCTTAAGCTATATCCTACATGGCTGAAGACCAGAGAGAAAGTGCATGTCTCTTCATTATAGAACAAAGTAGATATTTTTTATTTAAAATAATGATGGAGAAGGAAACCTAAAAATTTGGCTTAGAAAGAGAAATTACATAAATATGACTTAATCTTTTCATTTAGACCAATTCCCATGGTAAATTTTAGTAGTTATTAATTTTATAAGTCAATATTTTGCTTTATGAGAATAATTGTTCCAAATTTAAATGCTGTGTATTCAAGAATTTCAAAAGGTGACAATAAAAATGAACTGTATTTTCAGTAATAAATAACAAGTAAAAAATTTTAGATACTTAAATTGTGTTGAAACAGAAAGAACTAGACACAAAAGAGAAATATTTTCATATCTAATAATTAGAAAAAAATGTGTCTTCATTTACACCATCATTGTTGCACCTCGTCACCATGTCTCTGAATTCATCTTCTTTTCCAGATCTTGTACAAATTTTGTAGCTGATTGGTTGGTATCTTTCCCACCAAGGCCTTCATGGGAATTGTTATGAATTACAATATTTTCATTGGGTGGAGAGACCTTCAAATGAGTCAGTTACAATTAGTACCATATTATAGCTTATTTACATAAGTTAATCTTGTAGAAACCTGTCAATAAAATGACATTACTTCCCATTCTGTAAATATGCATTTCTGTTGATTAGCAATCAACAGAAATTATAGAAGAAGATTCCAGAGATACTCTTGATATTCTACAGTAAGTACAAAGGTGCCACAACTACCAAACTTTTCTTTTCTCAGAAAGGTTATGTGTGAAATGAAGTTGTGCTCTAGACTCACTAGTCTTGATTAAAATACTGTAAAATGTGTGATCAGCAGCCTTCCAGATACCCACCCAAACACTGCAGCCTGTGTGCTTTCCAGGAGTTCCTCACTGTCCAAGAACACAAGTGAGAATTTCACCCAAATACACACACTAACTGGGATACCCATGCTGCACAGATGACACAGGTACCCCTCTCAGATCCCCGAAACTCCACATTCCTTATGGCCCACTTCCCCACCCTAACCAGAACAGTGGCCTGAAAAGCTACAGCCTGTGAGCTTGCCAGGAGGTCAACAGAAACAAAGGGCACAAGAAGTCCACAGTAATGAGGGACACAGGAGGCCTGTTATAACCAGAAAAACAGGAAGCCCACTCTAATGAAAGACAACATTGCCTGCTTCCAAGGAGACCAGCCCTAATTCAGGTCACAGAAGTCTACCTGCCTCCAAGGAGACCTCTTTTAATCATAGACACTCAGGCCAGTTAATACCAGAGAAAACCAGATGGCCAGAGGCAAGAACAAGATCATAAGCCACAGAACCTAATGAATTTTGTACCATCAGAACCCAGCAAGCCCTAGCTACCCTAACAGGCATGAAAAGCAAGATAATGACCTAAAGGCCCATTTCCTGAAGATGATAAAGGCCTTTAAGAAGGATATAAGGAACTCTCTTAAAGAAGTACAGCAAAACACAGGCAAACAAAGAGAAACCCTTAGAAAGAAAAACAAATAAATACCTAAAAGAAATAAAGGAAAATACAATCAAGGAGGTGAAGAAATTGAACAAAACTGTCAAGAACTAAAAATAAAAATAGAAACAATAAAGAAAACACAAGTGGATGGAACCCTAGAGAAGGACAACTTAGGAAGGAGATCAGGCGCTACAGATAGAAGTATGCCAAAAGAGTACAAGAGATAGAAGAGAGAATTGCAAGCATAGAAGACACCATAGAAAATATTGACATATTGAACAAAGAAAATACGAAAGGTAAAAAGTTTCTAAACCAAAATATTCAGGATACAATGAAAAAAATCAAACTGAACAATAATAGGAATAGAAGAGGGTGAAGAATCCCAGATCAAAGGATCCCAGAAAACATCTTCAACAAAATCATAGTTTCTTCTTCTTCTTAAAAAAAAAAAAAAAAAGTTACTTCCCTAACCTAAAGAAAGAGATGGCCATAAATGTACAAGTGGCCTATGGAACACTAAATACATTGGACCAGAGAATGTTGTCATATAATAATCAAATCTTGTCATATAATAATCAAAACATTAAATGCATAGAACAAAAAAAGGATATTAAAGGCTGTAAGGGAAAAAGGCTGAGTAATATATAAAGGCAGACCTTTCAGAATTACACCAGAGTTCTCAACAGAGACTCTTAAGCCAGAAGATACTGGACAGATGTCATCCAGACACTAAAAGAACGCAAATGCCAGCCCAGGCTTTATAACCTGCAAAACTCACTATCATCATAGATGGAGAAACCAAGATCTTCCATGACAAAATTAAATTTAAATATTTTCTACTAATACATCCCTATAGCTGATACTGGAATGAAATCTCCAACACAAGAGGGTAACTACACCAAAGAAAACCCAAGAAACTAAACAGATCACAACAACCCCCAAAGAGAATCATACCCACATAATACCACCTCCAGCAACAAAAATAAAATAAAATAAAATAACAATTGTAGGGCCATGAAAGGGGTCTTGGTTTTTGGTAGAAGCATTGGCTGTAAGTAGTCCAGAGACCCTGCAAAGGACAGGCATTTATTCTGCCATGCTCCCAAAATCCAGGCTTCTAAAACTTGGCAAGAAACTCCATTAATCTGCTTTGTTCAGTCACATAGGATGCAGCCCCTCTCAAAAGGCACAGGTAGAGGGCAGGACTAAAGACCTCAGCCTCAAGAGATTTACATACTAATGAGATACCTGAAGGCCAGAGGGCATAGCCAATTAAGCATGCTTCCCCAGACCCTCCCCCCTTTCTCCCTCCCTGTGGGGAGCAGAACTCAAGATGGCACCCTGGCTGGGTGCCAGACACCCCTGGTGTGTTGGCTCACCATTTCAGGAAGCCTGGGTGGCACGTAGGCTAGGCTTTACTGCGCATGCATTTTGCTTGTTCATTGTTACATAAGATCGGGCCATGTGATGTATGTGCTGAGCACCAATCGAGAATGACCACGTGGCAGGTTCTGATTGGAGAGGACACAGAGATTTAAGGTGCTGGGAGCTAGAGCTCGGGGGCTTTTTGTGGTACTTCAAGGTTCCTGAATAAACCGTGTTGGGAAGAAGATCCTGTGTCTGTCCGTTGTCTTCTGTCTGCTAGTGGGATCAGGAGGCAACACCTCCCTATTTAACTCAGGTCTGCCCTGAGATTCACAGGGCGTGCACAACCAGATTCAACCATCATCCATCATGCCAATAAACCCAATTTGGAAATCCATGGACTTCCTAGGGTTATTAGGGCCTGCCATCTATCAAGCTGTCATGGAAGGCTTCTCTGCATTCTGCCACAGAAGCCCATAGCCGGCGCAACCTACGTGGGGCACAGCTATACAACTACAGAAACTGATACTGTGGGTAAGCATAGAAAAGGTCTCAACTATTGTGCTGCTGTCATGGAGGACCTCTCTGTGTTCCAGCCACAGGGACAACCCTCTTCAAGCAAGCTAGCTGGGCTGCCAAGTCTGCTAAGTGAGTACAGTAACCAAGTCTCTCCCGAGGGGTGCTGCAGGGGCCTTTTTCTTCTCTCTGCCCCCCCCCCCATTTCTCTCAGTTGTGTGCTTGCCGGTTGTGCTCCCACATGCCCCCAGTCTCTGTCCTTCCACGGCCTCTCAGTGGCATGTGAGAATGCAAGGACTTGAGACCAGTTGGTCCCTGGCTGCCTCTGGGCCTGGGGATCCCCAATCCAAGAGCTCTGCACCCCCGTGGAACTTCAGACTGAGAATTCCATCCACCAGGTGGGGCCCTGTAGCACCCGCCTAGTGTTGTACACAGAGTGAACTCAGTCAAGACTCTCACACTCCAGTCTCTTTGGAGCCGTGAAAATCACAATCGCCCAACAAAATTCAAGAACATACTCCTGCGCCCACATGTGAGCTAATCATTTTCTTGCAAACAATCATCTGTTTTTAATGTCTCTCAACATCTGTGGATTCAATTCCCCTATAAAAAAGACACAGGCTACCAGACTGGATACTAGAGCAGGACTCAACATTTTGCTGCATAAAAGAAACACACCTCAGTGACAAAGGCAAACACTACCTCAGAGTAAAAACACTACCTCAAAAGCTTTCCAAGGAAATGGTCTGGGAAAACAAGCTGGAATTGCCATTCTAATATTCAATAAAATAGATTTTCAATAAAAGTTATCAGCAAGACATGGAAGGACACTTCATATTAATCAAAGGAAAAGCCAGCAAGAGGAAGTCTCAATTCTTAACATCTGTGCCTTAAATGCAAGGACACTCACACTTGTAACAGAAACTTTAATAAAGCCCCAAATACACATTGAACCTCACACAGTAATATCCCACTCTCATCAATGGATAGGTCATTGAAACAGAAAGTAAGCAGATCCACAGTAAAACTAACACAAGTTATGAATCAAACAGATTTAATAGAACATTTCACCCCAAAACAAGAGAATGTACTTTCTCAGCACCAGGCCAGGCTCCCATCTGAAAGCAGATCACATAGCATTGTAGTTTCAGGCCCTTTATGGTTGAATTAGGGGAAGGATTAAAGAAATCCTTTAAAGAAGTTGACAGGAACTGGGGATAGCCACTGGAAGGTCTCAGACGCCAGGGAAATGTGAGGCTTCCAGGACCCAATGGGGATGACCTTAACTGTAATGCACAGAGAAGTGGGAGATAGAACATATTGAGACCACCTCCAGTAGATAGGCACAGCTCCAGGTCAAGGGATGGGGCCACCCACCCATTTCAAAATTTTTCACCCAGAAATGTTCCTGACCAAAGAAACAACAGGGGGAAAAAAATAAAACAGAGACTGAAGGACCAGTCAGGGACTGCCCCATCCATCATGTCTGCAAACACCAAACCCAACACTGTTGCCATGGTCAAGAGGTGCTTTCTGACAGGAACCTAGTGTGGCAGTTTTTTGGGAGGTCCAGCCAGCAACTGACCTAGGCAGGTGTGGGTGCTTAGAGACAAACATCAGACTGAGCTCAGGGAAGCTGGTGGGGGATCTAGCAGGATGGAGAAGTAGAGTAGGCTTGCAACCCCATTAGAAGAACAACATAGGTGGGCCTGACCACCCAGTTCTCCCAGGGGCTAGACCACCCACCAAGGAGAGTACCTGGAAGGGATCCATGGCTCTACATTCATATGTAGCAAAGGATGGTTTTGCATGACAGCAATGGGAGGGGAGGCCCTTGGTCCATGGAGGTTTGATGCCCCAGCATCGGGGAGTGCTGGAGTGGTGGGTCAGGAGAATTCTCATACAGGTAAATGGGAGGGGGAAAGGCAGATGTGGGATAGTGGGTTGGTGAAGGGGTAACTGGGAATTGGGATATCATGGGATGGGAGTTGGTGGAAGGGGTAACCTGGAAGTGGGATATCATTCAAGATGTAAATGATGGAATGATTAATTAAAAATAAAGAAGTTGATAGAGTGACCCCATAGGAAGACCAGCAGTCTCAACTAACCCAGACCCTTCGGAGCTCCCAGAGACACAGCCACCAACTAGGAGCATGCATGTACTTGTCCGAGGCACCTGGCACTTATGTAGCAGAGGTCTACCTGGTCTGGCCTCAATGTGCTTAATCCTGGAGAGCCTCGAGGCCTCAGGGAAGGGGGAGGTCGGGGCAGCACTCTTTCAGAGGCAAGGAGAAAGAGAAATGGGATGAGAACTGTGGGTGGGTGGACTGAGGTGGGGGAATCACATGAATGTAAACAAATAAAATAATTTAAATTAGAGAGAGAAAGAGAGAGAGAGAGAGAGAGAGAGAGAGAGAGAATACTATATACATGAGCACAGTAAGCTCTGCATTTAATTTGTAAACTAATCTTACCTGTACCCCTCCAAATCCCTTAGGAGCTAAGTATCTCTCACGTTCCTTGGCAATATCAACCCAGCACCACTGGAATAGGTGGACAATAGCAGTCCTCCCATTTGTAGTATGTGGGTCATATTGAGCCCAGCAGAATGCAATGAGAGCAGCAGGACAAACTACATTTTGCTTTGACATTGTCAGTGTTCTTTCTAGTGCCTATTTATATTTCTGCAAAAAGTACAATTTCAATCTAAATGCTTGTGAGTAAATATTTAGAGTACAAGCTATAATCTGAAAGTGATTAGCAGCAACTATGTACACAACTGGAGGATATTCAGAAACTCTCACAGAAAATAAACTTAATGCTTTTTTACAAATATTTTTATTTGATATTTTATTTACATTTCAGATGCAATCTCCTTACCCAATACCCACCGTGCCCAGGAAACCCCTATCCCATCCCCCCTCCTCCTGCTTCTATGAGGATGTGTCCCCACCTATCCTCCAACACTCCCACCTCCCCACTTTCAAATTACCCCACACTTGGTGTCTAGCCTTCATGGGACCAAGGATCTCCTCTCCCACCAATGCCCAACAAGGCCATCTGCCCCTACATATACAGCTGGAGCCATGGGTCCATCCTTATGTGCTCCCAGGCTGGTGGTTTAGACCCTGGGGAGCTCTGGTTAGTTGGTATTGTTGCTCTCCTCATGGGGCCACAAACCCTTCCACCTCCTTCAATCTTCTAACTCCTCCATTGGGAACCCCTTGATCAGCTCAATGGTTAACTGTGAGCATTCACCTCTAAGTATGTCAGACTCTGGCAGACCTCTAAGGGGACAGCTATATCAGGCTCCTCTCAGCATGCACTTCCTGACATCCACATCAGCGTCTATCTTTGGTGACTGTACATGGGGTGGATATACGGGTAGAATGGTCTCCAGATGGCCCCTCTTTCAGTTTCTCCCCCACATTTTGTCTCCATATTTGCTCCCTTGAGTATTTTGTTTCTCCTTCTAAGAAGGACTGAAGCACCCACACTTGGTCTTCCTTCTTCATGAGCTTCATGTGGTCTGTGAGTTGAATCTTGGCTATTTCAAGCTTCTGGGCTAATCTCCAATTATTAGTGAGTGAATATCATGTGTTTTCTTTTGTGATTGGGTTACTTCACTCAGGATGATATTTTCTAGTTCCATCCATTTATCTAAGAACTTCTCGAATTCGTTTTTAATAGCTAAGTAATACTCCATTGTATAAATGATGAAACTCGAATGGCTGAGAAGCACCTAAAGAAATGTTCAATATCTTTAGTCATCAGGGAAATGCAAATCAAAACAACACTGAGATTCCACCTCATACCAGTCAGAATGGCTAAGATCAAAAACTCAGGTGATAGTAAATGCTGGCGAGGATGTGGAGAAAAAGGAACACTCCTCCATTGTTGGTAGGATTGCAAGCTGGTACAACCACTCTGGAAATCAGTCTGGTGGTTCCTCAGAAAAATGGACATAGCATTACATGAGGACCCAGCTATACCATTCCTGAGCATATACCCAGAAGATGTTCCAACATATAACAAGGACATATGCTCCACTATGTTCATAGCAGCCTTATTTATAATAGCCAGAAGCTGGAAAGAACCAGATGTCCTTCAACAGAGAAATGGATACAAAAAAAATGTGCTACATTTACACAATGGAAGTTAATGCTTTTTAATGACAACTATTATTTGATTGATATTAGCTATTATTTGCTATGTCCTCCATCAATACAAGTGGAATTACAACTAAAATCAAATACAGCTGGGAGTTTCCACCTTTAATTCTTTGTATTCTACCATTCCAAATAGCAATGAAATAATCAATTTTTCTCTTTTTGCTCCCCAACTTAGATTCTTTTCAATATTTTCACTGAATTTTAAGAAGCTGCTAAGCTTTGTGGCATGTACCTACTCTCTCCAGTACTAGAAGAAAGAAAAAATACGATTTTGTGCAAGTCAGCAGTTTATATAAGTAACCTAAATAAATAAATAATAATTGATTAAAATAACAAATAAATAAATTATATATATATAAGTGAAATCATTAAATTTAAATGCCTCTAGATTAGAGAAATATGCATTTATATTTCAGCAGTCTGTAGCCTGACTTCTCAGTCTGAAAAATGATAGAACTTTCAAAAATATGCTCAGATCACAGTGAAAAAGCACAAGTATCATGAAAAACAAGACAATATGTCTCCACTAAAATCTACCAATAATAAAGTAAACAATCCCAGACACAATGACTTCACTTAAATTACACACAAATAATTTGAAAGAAAATAATATTTATGCTCACATAAATGTATAAAGTCTTGAACAAATTTCAAGAGAATACAAGGCAAATGCTAAATAAGATATGTGTAGAAGTGAAGAAAAGCAAAACAGAATTCAATTAGAAAATAGAAATACTGAAGATCACAAACTAAAGTGATACTACAAAGGAAACTTTTAATAAGTCAAATAAATAACATAGTCATTGAATAAACCACTAGCAATAGAATAAACCAGCAGCATGAGAGAAAATAGGGTCTTGCCCACAAGGTGTATGGAATTACTTATTCAGCTAAGGAGAAAAATGAGTTTAACAAACTAATGAATGTGTTATGTAAGATCTCTGGAAAATCTTGAAAAGACCAAATTACTGAACTAATGACAAAGAAGATGAATGATGTGAAGAAAGAAAGAAAGAAAGAAAGAAAGAAAGAAAGAAAGAAAGAAACCAAGAAATATTTTCAATATGATCATAGCAAAATTCCTCTAAATCTAGGATACAACTATCCAAGTAAAAGAGACAGACATATGATATACAAAAATTTTTTGTATATGGCCTTTCTGATATAGGCCAGATCAGAAAATTTCCCAATGTTGTCATAATTAATTTCATTTTCTGAGTTACATTCAAGCATACTCTCTTGGGCCTTCCATGTTATTTGTCTTTTTTGGATCTGTGTATTTTAACTGGTTTATCCTGTAGTTTATGGCTAATATTCACTTATAGGTGAGTAAATACCATGCATGTCCTTTGGAGCCTCAGTTACCTCACTCAGGATGCTATTTTCTAGTTTCACCCATTTACCTGCAAATTTTATAATCTTGTTTTTAAAAGCTGAATAGTATTTATTTGTGTAAATGAATCACATTCTCTATATCTGTTCATTTGAGGGACATTTGGGTTGCTTCCAGTTTCTATTACAGATAAGCTTCTATGAACACAATTGAGCAAGTGTCCTTGTGGGATGGTGGAACATATTTTGAGCATATGCTGAGGAGTGGGGATAAGGTTAAAACTATTCCCAATTTTCTCAGAAACCACTGAAGTGATTTCCAGAGGGGTTGTACAACCTTTCACTCACACTAGCAATGACAAGTGTTCGGTGTCCTCCTCATGCTTGCCAGCATGTGCTCTCTATTGGGTTTTTGATCTTAGGCATTCTGATGGGTGTAAGGTGGAATCTCAGAGCTGATTTAATTTGCCTTTTTTTTTTTTTTTTTTTTTTTTTGATGACTAATGAATTTGAATACTTCTCTTTTTTTAATTTTTTCTTTATTTCTTTTATTGATCATTTTATTCATTTACATTTCAAATGATATGCCCCTTCCAAGGTCACCCATCCACCAACCACCCCCATTCTATACCCTTCATCTCCTCCACTTTACCTCTATATGGGTGCTTCTCCACCCATTCACCCACTCCTGCCTCACTGCCTCTAGCATTCCCCTATGCTGGGGCATCAAGCCTCTCTCCCCTTCTATTGATGTCAGATAAGATTATTCTCTGCTACATATGTATCTGGAGTCCTGGCTCCCTCCATGCATGCTCTTTGGTTGGTGATTTAGTCCCTGGGAGCTCTGGATGATCCAGTTAGTTGATATTGTTCTTAAGAGCTTGCAATCCCCTTTAGCTCCTTCAGTCCTTCCTCTAGGTCTTCCATTGGGGTACCTGGCCTCAGTCTGATGGTTGGCAGTAAGTATCTGCATCTGTATTGGTCAGGTGCTTGGTAGAACCTCTCAGAGAACAGACATATCAGGCTCTTGTCAGCAAGTGCTTCTTGGCATCAGTAATAGTGTAGATGTTTGGTGTCTGCTGGTGGGATGGATTCTGGGTTTAAAATTTTGAGATGTGTGGGTAGCCCCATCCCTCAACTAGGGACCATGCCTATCTACTGGAGGTAGTCTCTATAGGTTGTATCTCCCCTTTGTTGGGTGTTTTGGCTAATGTCATCGACAGTGGCTCCTGAGAGCCTCTCACTTTCCTGAAGTCTGGGACTTTCTAATGGCTACCTCAGTTCCCCATCCTCCTCTGCTACATGTTTCTATTCAGTTTCCTGAACCTCTGTACTTTTCTCCCATCCTTCCAATACCTATTTCTGCCCTCTTTTTCCCTCCCCCTTCTCTCTCCTTCCATGGTCCCTCCTTCCCTCTAGTTCCAATGATTATTTTGTTAAATGTTCTAGGTAGGATTGAAGTACCTACACTTTGATCTTCCAGTATTTCTCACCCATTTGAGATTCCTCCGTTGAAAATTCTCTGTTTAGCTCTGTACCTCATTTTTTAATTGGGTTATTTGGATTGTTGGTGTCTACCATCTTGAGCTCTTATATATTTTAGACCTTAGCCCTCTGTCAGATGTAGGGTTAATGAAGATCTTTTCCAAATCTGTAGGTTGTTCTTTGTCTTATGGAAAATGTCCTTTCCTTATGGAAGTATTTTCTATTGTATGTTTTGCTCCTTTGTCAAAAATCCAGTTTCCATAAGTGTAGGGGTTATTCCTGAGCCTTTGGTTCGATTCCACTGATCCATCTGTCTGCTTCTATATCAATTTTATGCAGTTTTTTATTACTATTGTTCTGTAGTACAGCCCAAAGTCAGAGATGGCAAAACCTCCAGATTTTTTCATTGTACAGGATTGTTTTATCTATACTGATTACCTTTGTTTTCTATATGAAGTTGAAAATACTTCTTTCAAGGTCTACAAATAATTGTGTTAGAATTTGGATGAGAATTGCACCAAATCAGTATACTGCTTTTGGCAAGATGACCATTTTTATTATGGCAATTCTACCGATCCATGAGTATAAAAGATTGTTCCATCTTCTGGTATCTTCTTCAGTTTATTTCTTCAGAGACTTTACATTCTTTTTCTCTTATTTATTTATTTATTTATTTACACTCTAGATTTTATTCCCCCCATCCACCCTTCAACTGTTCCACACCCCGTACCTCCAGTGTCTCCAAGAGGCTGTTCCCATTCCCCACCCCTACCCCACCTGACCTCTAAACTCCCTGGGGTTTCCAGTCTCTTGACGGTTAGGTGCATCATCTCTGATTGAACACAGACTCACAAGATGTCCCATGACAGAAGAAGGGATACAGAAAATGTGGTTCATTTACACAGTAGAATACTACTCAGCTATTAGGAATGAGGACATCCTGGGTTTTGCCAGCAAATGGATGGAACTAGAAAATAAACAGCAGAGACTTGACATTCTTATCATACATGTTTTTCCACTTTCTTGGTTAGAGTTACATCAAGGTATTTTATATTATTTGTGACTGGTAAATATGACATTGTTTTCCTAATACCTTTCTTAACAGGTACATTATTAGTATAAAGGAGGGGAAACGACTTAATTTTTAGAAAATTTTAGACAATTTTGTATCCAGTCACTTTGTATTTATCAGCTATAGGAATTCTCTGGTAGAATTCTTTGGATGACTTATGTATAATATCATATTATCTGCATATATAGTGATATTTTAACTTTTTAATTTCCAATTTGTATCTCTCTGATTTCCTTTAGACTTATTGCTCTAGTTAGGACTAAGTCTAAAGAAGAGATAGAGAGACAGTGCACAGCCTGGTCTTGTCTCTGATTTTAATGAAATTACTTTAAGTTTCTCTCCATTTAAGTTGATATTTGATATTATTTTCCTGTATATTGACTTTATTGTCTTTAGTTATGGTTCTTGTATCCATGATCACTCCAAGATTTTTAACACGACAGGGTATTGGATTTTTGTTAAAGTGTTTTCAGTATCCAATGAGATGATCATCTGGCTTTCTTTTTTTCTTTCTTTCTTTCTTTTTTCTTTCCTTTTTGTTTATATGTTGGATATTTTGAGAGATTGTTGTATGTTGAACCATCCCTGCATCTGTGAGAGGAAGCCTATTCAGTAATGGTGGATTATGTTTTTGGTGTGTTCTTGGATTTGGTTTGTAGTATTTTATTGGGCATGTTTGCATCAGTGTTCAAAAGGGAAATTCGTTTTAAGTGCACTTTGTTGAGTCTTTGTTTGTTTTGGGTATCATAGTGACTATTACCTCAGAATGAACCTGTCAATCTTCCTTCTATTTGTATTTTGTTAAATCCTTTAAGGAGTATCGGCATTAGCTCTTTATTGAAAGTCTGGCAGAAATCTGCACTGAAACCATGTTTCTGGTTGGTGGTTGCTGTTATTTGAGTTGGGAGTTTTTAAATGACTGCTCCTATATTTGTGGGGGGGGGGCTTATAGATAGTTTACATAATCTTGAGTTAACTTTGATAAGTAGTATCCATATACAAAATCATCCATTTCATTTAGATTTTCAAATTTTGTCAAATTCAGGCTTTTGAAATAGGACCTAATGATTCTTTGAAGCTCTTCAGTGTCTATTATTATGCCTCCCCTTTCATTTCTGATTCTGTTAATTTGGATACTGTCTTTGCATCTTTTATTTAAATTGGCTAAGGGTTTGTCTATCTTGTTGATTTTCTGAAGCAATCAGCTCTTGCTTTTGTTCTTTCATTTTACTTTTGTGTTTGTTTCTAATTTATTTCAGTCCTGGGTTTGATTCTTTCCTTTCTTCTACCCCTTTAGGTGTGGTTACTTTGTTTTTTCCCTAAAACTTTCTGGTGCACTTTTAAGCTGCTATTATAATAATTCTCTAATTTCTTTATAGAGGCACATAGTGCTATGAATTTAGCACTGTTTTCATTATGTCTCATAACTTTACCTATGTTCCGCCTTTATTTTCATTGAATTTTAGAAAGTCTTTAATCTCTTTTTTTATTTCTTCCCTGGTTCTATAACTATATGGTCAATCATGCAAAGTTCAATGAGATGCTGGGAATAAGATATATTCTTTTCTGAATGGGTAAAATGTTCTGTAGTAGATATCTGTTAGGTTCATTTCATTCATAATGTCTATTAGTTTCATTGTTTCCTTGCTTAGTTTCTGTCTCAATTGCCTGTCCATTGATGAGAGTTGGATGTTGAAGCTTCACAATTTTAATGTATGGGGTTTGATGTGTGATTTTAAGCTTTAGTAATATTTATTTTATGAATATGGTTCTCCTTGCATGTGGGGCATAGATGTTCACAATTGATACATCATCTTGGTGAATTTTTCCTTTGTTGAGTATGAAATTTCCTTCCCCATATCTTTTGATTAATTTTGGTTGAGTGTCTATTTTATTAGATATTTGAATGCCTGCTTCAGCTTATATCTTGGGCCCATTTTCTTGGAAAAACATTTTCCATCCCTTCACTCTGAGGTAAAGTCTATCCTTCTTGCTGAGGTGTTTCTTGTATGCAGCAGAATGATGGATCCTGTTAATGGGTCTACTCTCTTAGCTTGTGTCTTTTTATTGAGGAATTGAGTCCACTGATGTTGAGAGATATTAATGACCAATGAGTATCAAATTCCTATAATTTTAATGTTGATAATGGTAGTTTGTGGGGGTGTGTTTCTCTTTTGGTTTTGTTGGTGTAGAATTATTTATTTCTTGTGTTATCTTGGTGTAGTTACCTTCTTTGTGTTGAAAGTTTTCTTCTAATATTCTCTGTGGAGCTGGATTAAGGGAAAGATATTCTTTAAATTTGGTTCTTCATGGAATATCTTGTTTTCTCTGTCTGTAATAATTGAAGGTTTTGCTGGGAGTCGTAGCTTGGGTTGGCATCTGTAATGTCTTAGAAACTGTCAGACTCAGGCCCTTCTGGCTTTTAAAGTCTCTGTTGAGAAGTCTGGTGTATTTCTAATAGGTATATCTTTGTATGTTACTTGGCTTTTATCCCTTGTGTCTTTTAATATTTTTCTTTGTTTTATACATTTAGTGTTTTGATTATTTTATGGTGGGAGAATGTTTCTTCTAGGTCCAATCTAGTGATCCGTAAGCCTCTTGTACATTTATAGGCATCTCTTTTTTTAGGTTAGGGAAATTTTCTATGCTACTGTTGAGGGTATTTTCTGGGCCTTTGAGTGGGAAGATTTTCCATCTTCTGTTCCTATTATTCTTATATTTGCTCTTTTCATTGTGTCTCATATTTCTTGAATATTTTGTTTTAGATTTAGCATTTGCTTTTACCAAATGTATCAATTTCTTCTACCCTATTTTTTCATACCTGAGATTCTTTCTTCTGTTTCTTATATTCTGTTGGTGATGCTTGTGTCAGTAGTTCTGTTCTCTTTCGTAGGTTTCCATCTCCAGGCTTGTTACAGTTTGTGTTTTATTTATTACTTCTATATTCAATTTCGGGGCTTGAGCAAATATATTCATTTCCTTTGCCGGTTTGATTGTCTTTTCCTGTATATCTCTATATGTGCTCATTCTCTTAGCATATCTACCTGTTTGATTCTATTTTCTTATATTTCTTTAAGGGATTTTTTTTCTGCTTCACCTTTAAAGGCTTCTATAATCTTCCTAAGAATAGACTTAAGATCATTTTCTTGCTCTTCAGGTGTGTTAGGATATCCATGATGTCATAGGATAGCTGGGTTGCTCTGGAGCCCTAATCATCTGGCTTTTGTTGGTTGTGTTCTAGCGCTGACATCTACTTATCTGTTTGTCCCTAGTTTTAGCAGTCCTGGTAGTCCCTAAGGGCAGCAGGCCTCTAGGATTGCTGGTAGTGCTGGTTGCCATGATGGCAGCAGGCTTCTAGAGATGAAAGCAGAGCTGGTAGTCACTGATGGCTGGAGGCCTCTGGTTATCCCAGGTGACAGCAGCCTTTCAGGAATGTAGGCAGAGCTATAGGCCAGAAATGGAGTGCTGAGAGGACACCTAGGAACTCCCTGCAGCTGACCCCTCTGGTCTGACCTGGTGGTGCCTGATGACTGTATACTTCTGGCTTTTCAGGAAGAGGTGAGGACTAGAAGGTGGAGTGCAGAAAAGACAGGGCAGATCTCAGGGCTGCTTGGTTTGCCAAGGGTCTCAGTGGCCTGGGGCTTTAGGCTTGGGGCTTGGAGATCTACCTAGTTGTCCCAGAAGCAGCAAGCCTCCAGAGATACAGGAGGAACTGTGACCAGGAAATCCAGTGCAGACAGACCAGGTCAGAACTTATTGCTACTGAGTTTGAAAAGGGCCTCATAAGTAGGCAATTGTGGTCCCCACCAGGTGGTCCCTGAGGGGTACAAGCCTCTGACATTGCAGGTAGAGGTATGTACCAGAAGATGGCACGCAAAGGGGAGAGGTGAGAATGCCCAGAGAATAAAGTACAGAAGAAACAGGGCAAAACTCAACACTACTGGGTTTGTCCTAAGAAGTGGCAGGCAGGGAATTGAAGTAGGGGTGTCTCTCCTGGTGATCCCTAATGCCTGCTGCTCTTTAGGATTGCAGGTAGAGGTGTGAACTGGAAGATGGATCACAGAGGAAATAGGGCTGACCTTATGGCTCTTGGGCTTGATGGGGGACCCAGAGGCAGGGGCTTGGGGCTTGGGGATCTCATCTGGTTGTTTCTTGTGGTAGCATGTATGGAAGAAGTACAGGTAGAAAGACTCACATCATTACCAAGATATATAGTTTGAGAAATGAATGTATCATCAATAAAAGGAAAAGGTGACTGAAAAATGTGTTAAGTTTGAAAGTGAAACATATTTTCAGATATGTTCAAAAATCTCTCACTTAAATTGTGAAAAACAATGACTTATATTTTCCCCCTCCAAATCCTTTGAGAACTATGTGTTACTTACTTTCTCTGGCAACATCAATCCAGTGTCACTCAAACCTATGGACAAGAACAGTCTGTCTCTAGACTCTGTAGAGTTTATCTTTGTGTAATGCTGAACCAAGATGAACCCACTGCCTGAAAGCAGAAAAAAGTGTGTAAAGCAAATGAATAAATATTTAGAGCTCATACTGATCATACATAGTGTGAGACAGATTGCCAATAATGCTGTTAACAGGTGAGATACACTCAGAAAGTCTCACAGAAAATAGGCAATGGGTTCTTTGAGAACAAGTATTACTTGAATGGTATTAGGTCTTATTTTAGATGCTATATCCTAAGACAAAGACATTAAAATTAAATCCCAATAGAACTATAATATCTATTTAACATGTATAAAATATCACAATCCCAAGTAGAAAGAGATTACTTAATTCATCTTGGTTTTTCTCCTTTTACTAATTTTTTATAATTTAAATATTTGTATTAATAAATTTTAAATAGCAGGCATAAAATCCTGGCCTTTATCAGTGTCTATGACAATAGGACTGTAGTGATAGGTTTTCCCTCTTACCCATATATCTTTTAGACGAAAAAAAATTCTCTTTTATTACTATTAGTGAAATGTTATGAGAGATAATGACAGTACAGGTGAGAAAACAATCTTCCTCATCTTCTCAGCTAATATTGAGTGTGTGTACTCATGTTGCCAGGTACTGTGGATATTAAAAATAAAATCATGAACAGGACAGACAGATTTCCAAGCTAAAAGCCTTTTTTAATAAAAGAAGAAAATATAATAGTAAATATAACTATAATTATAAAATATTGATAAAAATAATTCAGTTCAAATAATGATTAGATAAATGAAAGAGACAAAAATATTGAGTTCATGGGTCTTTAATACTTGTTGGTCAGGGCACACCTCTCTGATGAAATAACCTTGGCTCTGATTTAAAGGATGAAAGGCAGCAGTCCTTTCAAGACTAGTGATAAGCAATCAAAGTAAACTAACATATAGGATTGAAGTGAGCTTAGAATAAATGGTAAAAAGTGAAGCAAGAGCTTGAGAGACATGGTATATATAAGGTGCTAAGAATGCCAAGTAGGAACTATGCATTGGATAAGCTCAATGTCAGGAAACAGAAAGCACATATTTTTCTGAGAAACATAAGAATATATCTCTTATAGTTGAAATATTATTTTGAATTGTATTAAATGCATTAGTATGCAGGGAGAACTGAGAAAAACTACAAGACTTGTGCATCAATAAATGAACTTAGTACTGTTAGGGTACTCCTGAATGTTTGAATGTGTGGCTCTTTGATTCTTGTGCCTTAACTTGGGTTTTTGTTTAGTTTTTGTTTGTTTGTTTGTTCATTCGTTTGTTTTTCCCCTCTGTTGGTTTCTTTCTTTTTTATTACTATTATTTAATCTTCCTTTACAGTGCAGTCTGAAAAGTTTCCCAGTCTACTCCTGACTACTCTCCATCTTATACCTCCTCCCCATCTCCAAAAGGATGTCGCCACCCGTCTCCCACCCCACCAGACCTCCCCACTCCCTGGAGCCTCAAGTCTCTTGAGGGTTAAGTACCTGTCTTTTCTCACTGAGGCCAGACCAGGCTGTCCTCTGCTGTATATGTGTCGGGGGGCCTCATATCAGCCGGTGTATGCTGCCTGGTTGGTGGCTCAGTGTCTGAGTGATCTTGGAGGTCCAGATAAGTTGAGACTGCTGGTCTTCTTATGATGTCTCCCTCCTCCTCCTCAGCTTTTCCAGGTTTTCCCTAATTCAACCACAGGGGTTCCCGGCTTCTATTGGTTGGGTGTAAGTATCTGCACCTGACTCTTTCAGCTGCTTGTTGGACCTCTCCGAGGGCAGTCATTACCAGACTCCAGTCTATAAGCATACTATAGCATGAGTAACAGTATTAGACCCTGGAACCTCACCCCACCACCACCACCATGAGCTTCTATGTGATTTCATATCCAACTTTGAGATGATGGTTTCATTTTATCTTATTATATTTTATTCTAATTAAAAACATTGAGACAAAATATCTAAATATCTTTAATTCTCAGAGCAGATGACAAATATGGTTTACAGAAAACAGGCATGCTATAGAACTGAAGCAAAATAAAAAATAAAAAAAAAAACCACCAGGAATTTTTGTGGGAATCACTAATTCTACAGAAAAGCAAAAGCAGAGAGTCAGCTATGAGGAAGAAATAAGCAGATAAAATCCCACAAACATTCATGTTAGCATAATAATTGACTTTTCTTTTTCATTCCATGGTTTTTTATGTTGGATAAGTTACTATTTGTGAAAAAGAAAAGAAGTCGATGGGTAAGGAGATAGAGGGATAAGAACTGGAAGGAGAGGAGGGAGGGGAAACTCGAGTTAGGATATAAAGTAAATAAATTAATTAATTAATTTTAAATATTGGTCACCATCCTTTGCCATCAAGAAAATGTAAATTAAAACTAATTTGGACATTTTTTTAACCCAATCAAAAAAAACTTATCATGCAGAAATCAAATTACAACAGTTTGGTAAGGTTGGGAAAAAGAGGACACTTATTCACTTTTGGAGACTTTGGGGGAGTGGCATTGCCACTATAGATATTAGCAAGGAGATTTTTCAAAAACAAATGTGGCACAGATATACTGCTCACAACATTGTCAAAGAATCTGATATTCTTCTACATAGATACTCATATGCCCAGTTTCAAAATATTTTGTAAAGATTAGAATAGAACAGAATAGAATCAACCTGGACACCCATCAACTGAGGAATGAATGATAAACCTGTGGTAAATACCCACAATTGAATTCTATTCAGCTAGAAAGGAAAAGGAATTTAGGAAATTTGCAGTAAGTAAACAGAAATAAAGAAACTTGATATGAACTAGAAAACTTCATAGTAAACCAACCCATGCCTAGAAAGGCAAATGTTGCATATGATCTCTCATAGAAAAAAACCTAGTTTCAAATATTTAAAGATGTTTCTTTAACATGGAGTCCATGTGGCAGCCTGAGAGGTAAAAAGGGGCCATCACATAGCACCAAATAAGAGGACATAAAAGAGTGGATGAAACAAGAAAATATATGACATGAATGAAGACCAAGAAAGAGATATATGAATGGAAACCTTAAAAAGTGATGGGGGTTGAGAATGAAGGAGATGAAGAGCTGTGAGGTAGATTTACCATAATTAAAAATATAGCCAGGCATGATGGCACAGACTGTTAATCCCAGTAATCACCGTACTAAGGAGGCAGAGGAAGGTAGGTTTCTTAGTTCAAAACCAGTATGGTCTACACAATGGGTTTTAGAACAACCAAGGCTACCTAGAGTAGTGACATTGATCCCCACCCTAATATTAATTAATTAATTAATCCATATAAAAACATTTAGAAGCCTATATTTTGAAAGCTAATTTTAAAAAAATAATTGCAAATAAAGTTTTGTGAAGTGAATATTCTTCAAATGTTAATAAAGCTATACCCCAAAGCCACAGGATTTTAAACAAAATCTCAATGACATATTATGGGATACATCTTGAAGAGTCATTGGGCAGTTATGGCCAAGATGCCTCCAAAATAATATAGGTTATTGGAGTTCATCTTGATTTCCCACTGGAACTAAACATTAAGTCCTTATTACTTAAAATAGTTTAAAGTCAGGACATGAAATCAATCTGTAACTGAGTTGGACGCTTCCTTCCACATTGCTAGTTCTTTTAGTGGTGGGGTGTTCTAGGCAGCTGTTGGGGGGTAAAAACATCAGCAAAGTACTTATTTAGCTGTAAATTCTGTGAACAACAAAACCAACATGCTAGGAATAATGCATTCATTGGATCTTTAATTCACTTAACAGGAGGAATTCTTACCTGGTACTGTAAACCTGACCAAAACCTCATAGTTCAGTATGTCAATGGACTTAGGTAGAGATGGTGCCATTTGAAATAGGGACTTAGGTAGAATCGGTGCTATCTGTAACATCGTGTTTTTCCACCAGACCATTTTGTTGCCAGAAATAATGACTCTGAAATTTCTTATATGTGAATAAATACCTAGGCTAATAATTTTGGTATTTGACTAATTCAAGATAGAATTACCTCTTTATTCTATTGTGTGTCATGCCACATGGCTGGTTACCTGTTCCTCAGGTTTACATATCTCTCTTCCTTTTGCATTCTCTTCCCGACCCCAACTCCATCTCTAACCCAGATATTCTCTCTTTCTCTCTCTTGCTCTCTCCCTTTCTCTTTCTGCTACATGACCCATCTTCTAATCATTGGACATAGGCTTTGAATCAACAAGTGAGATGTCAACACATTGCACAAAAGATTCCTTGTAGACTTAGGGGGAAAAGTAGTATGGTTCCTTTGCTAAATAGATGTCATAGTATTCAAACATTTTCTATAAGATTATGCTTATTCCTAATGATTTGTATTGCTCTCACCCTGGGTTTTCTTTTCTGTGGTTGACAGATAAAGCAGAGACTCATAACTGGTCAAAGTGCTTAAATTAAGTGACTGTTGAGTCTTCATCCCACAAAGAAACATCTATGAACCCTATTCAAATATAAAGAAATGTCATGGAAGATGTGGTGGAAAGAATGCAAAATCGGAGGACAGAGAGGAGCGCTGTTAGGTGCTATCTTTGGTACATGAAATGGATGTCACATCCATAAACTTACATAGCAATGGTCAACTACTCAAGTTCTGCTTGAAATTTGGCACATCAAGATTCCACCAGGAATTGGAGAAGATACCAAAAGGTTCTATTCCTTCAAGAGCTATAAGCAATTAGACTGCTAGGGTGGGAGAAATTATATTTCTCAGTGTTTTATTTATTGTTAAGTAGACTTTGTTTAGGTAAGTAACTTTCCACTTAGAGTCATACAGGTAACCCTACTTGAAAGTAGTGGGATACAAGGAAAAAAAAACATGGGGATGTAGGGGATTTGTTGATAAGGAGACAGTGAAACATGGGAGGAAACAATAGAAGACCAAAGTGATGAGAAATTAGGGTACTATGAGATAAATGGTATGTGTGATGAAAGAGTTGTCAGAATGTTTTCATAAATCTGAGCATTTCTTTTAACAAATAACTTAAAGATGATTTTGTAAAACATATTAATACCTTAGCTACAATTTTCTTATAGCTATATATGGTTTTAATGAGTACTTTTTATACCTTTTCAGGTTTATTACTAATAGATTTGACTAAATGAAGGATAAAGATTATACTGTGCAAAAAAAAAAAAAAAAAAAAAAAAAAAAAAAAAAAAAGGAAATACAAGTGATTAATGCACTCAGTATGTGGATCCGGAGCATATTTTGTGGCTAATTGTTAGGTATCTTTCCCACCATGGTCTTGAAGAGCTGTGGACTACAGTATTTTCATTGGGGGGAGAGATCTACAAATAACACAGTTGAGATTATCACATTTTTGGCTTACTTTACATAAATCCTGTGCATTATCAATGATCCTACAGTCCTTAATCTGTGCAAATTCAGAATTGCTTCAGAACCACTGAAAACAATGATAGCGCAATAGAGAGGGCCTCTGGATGTCTAAAAAAAAAAAATACAAAGTTGCCATCCCCACCATTTTTTTTACTTTTTCATGAAAGTAATATGTGAAGTGAAATATTTCCTCAGAATAATTAAAAGATATTAGAAAACATTTTTATATAAGTACATTAAACTCTGCATTTAAACTGTAAACAAGTATTACCTGTACCCCTCTAAATCCATTAGAAGCTAATTATCTCTCACAATCCTTTGTTATATTTCCTTTTAAAAATATACAAGGTAATCAATTAATCTCTATTTTCTCCTTTTAAATAATTCTGTGTTGCTATCAGAAATGCTTACAAATATAAAGCACTTAAAATATATAAGTTATGCTAATAATGAGAACAAAAATATCTAAATGACTAAAGCTTATCTGAAAATTGAAAAGGTACCATGAGATTATTATGTCAGAGAAGCAAACAGACTAAGACTTTCCAGAAACTGAAGAAAGAGCTACCAAAGCAATAAAGGAAAAAACTTATGATAAAAATTGAATTGAAATTCACATTTACCAAATGGGGGAAAAAAACAGGTTATAAATGTGTAAAACGAAAAATGGGGGGTCATTAGGAAGACTTTTATAACTGAAAAGGAACGAGGTAAGTGACTTGTCACCTGAACAGAGCAGGTTACTGTTAGAAAAACAGTAGGTGTGTGGGTTAACAGAATCCAATTAGCAAGTAAAATAGAAATGCTGAACATGAGGGTATTTGAAAGTGATATCACTTATTAAGATGATGAAATGAGAAAGTGCCAGGTCTGAGAGGTTTGTCAAGCCTGTTAAAGATCTTAATTATTTCTTTGTCCATTAAAATGTTCTCTTTTGCTCCTTCAACAACTATCTGCATGAACAAATCCTTAACAAAACTAAATTTTTGTTCATATTTGATTTGCAATTTGATGCTTCTATGATATTCTGTGTTCTCTCAATGACCCACCATCCTTCCTTACATGGTACATGTTTACTTAAGAATATAAAATTATGGCTTCTTTTATTATTTATTTTATTCATTTATTTATTATTTAAACTTTAAAGAATTATTTTATGTATAATATATAAATATATATTATATTGTATCTATTTTTACATATTTTATATTATGCATAAATAATATATTATATATTATTTATTTTAATTATAAATAAAAATAAATAAATTTTATAAATAAAAATAAAATAAAATGTTTACACATAATTTACATAATTATACTATACAACTAATATATAATATAAAATTAATTATAATAAAATATGTATAAATATGCTTATATTATGTATATATTAAATAAATATACAAAAAAACCTGTTGTCTGTTTGAGGGACGTGTTCTTCTAGCCAGACTGTCTTGTCTGGCCTCAGTAGGAGAGAATATGCCTAGCCCTGAAGAGATCTGATATAACAGGTTAGGGAGATACCCAAGGGGAGCCTATACCCTTTCGGAGGTGAAAGGGATGTGGGGATGGGGAGATGGGGAGATGGGAGGAATGGAAAGGGATTGTGGGAGAGGTTGATGGGGGGACAGCGATTAGGATACAAACTGAATAAATTAAAATAATAATAATAATTATTATTATTATTATAAAAAACAAAATTAAAAAACAAAGCTGCCATGAGCATAAAGAATTTGTAAATAATAAGGTCAAATAGAGCTAAGGATGTGCTTCAGTGGCTAAATGTTGACTAGCATGCTTTGAGTTTGATATGTGTGTAATTATATTGTATTATTTAAGAATATATTACTTATGTATATGAATATATTATATAACTATATGATAATATATTTTATAATATATTAGAACATTTGATAGCATCCTAACAATAAAAATGTTGCTCTAATGAACTATGGATACTTCTGTTTTCAATAAAGACTATTCAATATTTATGACAATTTGTAGTATTGCAATACATATACACAATGCATACTTATTAAAACAGATTGTTTAATGTTTCTTGTTCCTCCTCATAATTTCTTTTGGAGCATTATACATCTTTCCCTTTAGTGATTTCATAAGATATTTGATAGGCTATTGTGAAGTATAATCACCTATGTAATATGGATAGAAATTAGAAGTTTATCAAAATCTCTGAGGGAGAAATGATGACAACCCCATTTTGGTCACTGTTTACATGATGATTAAATCACCACAAATATTTCATAAATATGAGTAATGTGAATTATAATTTGGAAAAAATTAATAGTTATATTTGACATTTAAAATTATAATTAAAAATTACACATAATATTCTCAAAAGCATTTTTCTAATCATTGTTATTAAATAGGCATCTTTTTACTTCAGTATTAATATTACAGAGGGAGGAATCTGACACAAATTCAGGATTCCTCTTTATGCACCAACTATCATAAATTTAAGCATTTAGCTGAAACTCTTCTTATGGATATCAAAGTCACATAATTTAAAGATGGATATTTTACATAAAAGGTAATCAAGTTGTGGTTTCTTTAGTTAAATTTATTCATAATTCCTCTGAGTATTACAGTGCATTCTGTCTCAAAACAATCATTGTTTTCCGACCAATACTACCCACCAGAAAAAGAAATAGAAACTTAAGCTTAGCATGAATTACATGTGAAGGCTAGAGAAAGACAAAGTTTAGCATGTCTGCCTACCACATCTGAAATTAAAGGTAAGTTTGGAGCCAAGGCTTGGTAGTACTTCCAAAACAAATAGTACTGACTGTGCTGCAGGGCAAGCAAACATGGTGTGTTAACAAACCCCTTCCCCTCCCCCCAAAAATGTACATGAAACCCTGAATGACATCAAATCATTTTTAAGTCTTATTAAGTACAAAAGAAGGAAAGTAAAAAGAAATGCATATATATATTTTTTAAAAACTTTCCACACCAATTTGTATAAATCAGCAAGCATAAAAACCTACAGTTAGAATTTGTCAATTATAAACAACAGAAATCTTCATTGGTTTGGTTTCAATTTCTTTTCTGGAAGATCAAAAGGCCAGAGTACATTCCACTGGCCAGGTGAGTCACATTTCTTCATCAAACTTCAAAGGAGACGCAATTCTACCAGATGCATGGAAGAAACAGAAGTAAATTTGATAAAGTACAGTATTAAGGAGGCTGGGTTTCTGACTGCTTATGATAGACAGAGAATTCTAATACCCTCTGATGGGCATGATTGTCAGGACATAAATGTTTGTTGTACAAAAAAATAAAATTTTATACATTTATATTATGTCATCTTTTCACTATTGTCTCTTTCAAATCTTATATAATTCTCAAAATGTGGATTCTGTCAGTACTGTGTGATCTGAGCTCCATAATGACCTATGATGGATTGGGTGTCAAGGACACCCTGGTGTCCTTGGAAGCCACTGCCTTCCCTCGGCTGCTGCTTTATCAACTCCTCTATTACAACATAATTCATCACTTTGCTTTGTCAATATACAACATCCTCTTCGACTTTCAACTTTTCCTCTGAATCACTTATAAAATATAAGGGTAAAAGTTTGGTAAAAATAAGTTTACAGATCACAGTAGCTTATTATTGAGCCAAATTGATTCAATAAAATTGATGAGAGTATAATGGGAACACATTCACTGAATTAAAGGTCTGTTGTGAGGTTCAAGTTTGTCACCCACAATATGATGCTCAAAAAAAAATGCTAAAGTGATAGAACACATAATGTGAAATTGTGATCACATTTACGTGTAGGATGAGTAAAGAAATTCATGGGAAAGTGGGTAGTAAGTGGCTCAAAATGGTAAAACAGGATATTAGTGCAGTCATGGTTCTAAGCCAAGCTGTCCAGCTCCCAGCATCCATCCTCCTAGCCTCTCCCATATTAGTTGCTATGGTAGAATCAAATAATTTCTTGCTGAAAATATCTTGGAATGTGGAAAGTATTTTAAGGTAATAAAAGTAAAGAGTATACTCAGTTTTCTTTATATTCAGATGTTCACTCCACATGAGATTAATTGTTTCTGTTACATTATTCTCTAATCTTATGCAGAAAGAATATATTATTGCTAAGAAACATTTTATGCTCTTATACCTACATGACTATATATATACACAGTGGAGAATAAATATGTGGCATTGGCAATTAAATGTGAAAATAAATAATGTTTTATTAAAAGGCCTCCTAAACTGCTCATGTCAAGTGAGCCTTTTTTTTTCTTCTTTTATTTTCCTACTAGTTAAAATAAATTTTTCTTGTGCAATATATTCTGATTATAGTTGTTCCTTTCTCCATTCCTCCCAGATCCTTCCAACCCTCCATCTTCTCCAGATCAAATCCCTTCTGCCTCTCATTAGAAAGGAGCAGACTTCGGAGAGATAACTACCAAAATAACAAAATAAAATGTAATAAGGTGAAGCAAAAACTAACATATTAAAGTTGGATCTGGCAGCACAATAGGAGGAAGAGTCCCAAGAGCACCACAAGTGTCAGGGATCCATTCATTCTCCCAGTCAAGAGTCCCATAAAAATAAAAAGGTAATAGTTATACATGCAGAGGATCTGGTACACATCCCTGTAAGCCGTGTCTGCTGCTTTAGTTTCTGTGAGTACATATATATCATGCTTAATTGATTCATATGGCTTGGGTTCCTGGTCTCCTCCTTCCCCTATGGTTCTTATAATGTTTCTTCCTACTCTTCTTTAGGAATCCCTGAGCTCTGAGGAGAGCAATTTGATGGATAGCATCCATTTAAGCTCTTTCTCCACATAATATCTGCATCTGCATCTGCATCTGCATCTGCATCTGCATCTGCATCTATTCCCATCTGTTTCCAGAGGAAGCTTCTCTGATGATGACTGCAAAAGGTCTATGGGGGAAGCAAAATAACATTAAAAATAAGTTTGCTAATTTTTTTCAAATGAGTAGTACGTGGTTTTACCTTATGACTGAGTTAACTAATCTCTGCTTCTGGGTTACCCAAGTGCTATTAGGTATGAGTTCCATCTAATGGAATGGGCCTAGGTTTAGTCAAACATTGGTTAGCTACTTTGTTAATTGGTGCATTCTACAAAATTATCTATTTATTTTTTATTTTTTATTTTTTAATTTAACATAGTACAGGATATTAAATTGTGTCCTTAAGATTCTCTGGATTTCTTCCATGTCTGTTTTTATGTCCTTTTTACTTGAGATTTTTAATTTTTCTATATTGGATATTCTCTTTCCCTGCATTTTAGTTAGTTTGGGGGGCTGTTTCTTTATCGTGTTAATGATTTTCTCAACAAACTCTTTCATTGACTTTTTTGTATTGTTTTCTTTGTTTCTAGTTCATGGATTTCAACCCTCAGTTTGATTATTTCTTGCCATCTACTACTCCTTTTGGATATAATTACTTCTTTTTTTACTATACCTACAGACGTGCTGTTAAGTTGATACTATGAGATCTCTCCAATTTTTTTTATGTAGGCACTTAGTGCTATAAACATTTTTTCTTAGCATCTCTTTCACTGTGTTTCATAAGTTTGGGTATGTTATATATTAATTTTCATTGAATTGTAAGAAGTTTTTCATTTCCTTCTTTATTTTAGTCTTTGACCCAGTTTTTATTCAGTGGGGAAATGTTCAGTTTCCATGCATGAGTTTGTAAGATTTCTGTTGGTTATGTTGTTTCAATACATGGTTGTCAGGGAGATATTTCAATACTCTTGTCCCTACTGAGGTTTGCTTTGTGTCTGAGAATGTGGTCAATTTGGGGGAAATTTCCATAGGTGCAGAGAAGAAGGCATATTCTTTTGTCTTTGGGTAAAATGTTCTGTAAATATCTGAAAGGTCCATTTGGTTTATAATATCTGTTAGCTTGGATGGATTTTTGTCTGGATGATTTGTTCATTGATGAGAGTATCCATTAAAGCTTCCCACTCTGTGTGTGTGAAAGTCAATATGTGACCTAAGCTCTAGTAGTGTTTCTTTTACAAACTTGGATGCATTTATGTTTGGAGCACAGAAGATAAGAATTGAAATGTAATGTTGGTGGATGAATATGAAGTGGCATTTCTATCTTTTTTGATTAACTTTTGTTTGAAGTCTATTGTTTTTAGATATTAAATAATCTTAATAGATTTTATTTAGATATTTTAGATATTTAGATATTTTAGATATTAAAAATCAGCTTGTCTATTTGCTTAGAATATCTTCTTTCAACACTTCACACTGAGATAATGTCTATTCTAGAAGTTGCAGTGTGTTTCTTGGATGCAGCAGAGGGTGGATCCTATTTTTACATCTATTCTCTTAGTCTGTATCCTTTTATTGGGACATTGAGACCACTGGCACTGAAAGATATTAATAACCAATGATTATTGATCCCCATTATTTTAATGATGGTGCTTATCATGGTGGTTGTGGTGATGGGATGTGTGTGAGTGTGTGTGTGTGTGTGCTTATGTGTGTGTGTGTGTGTGTGTGTGTGTGTGTTTATCTTCTTTTAATTTTGCTGATGTAAGATTATTTCCTATTTTTATGTGTGTAGTTAAACTCCTTAGGTTGTTGTTTTCCTTCTAGCTCCTCCTGTGGAACTGGATTTGTAGATACATGTTTAAATTTGGCTTTATCATGGAATATCTTTTTTTTTCACCATCTATGGTAATTGAAAGTTCTTCTGGGTGTAGTAGACTGGGTTTGCATCTGTGGTCTCTTGGAATCTGCAATACATCTTTCTAGGCCCTTCTGGATTTTAGAGTCTCCATTGAGGAGTTTGGTGCAATTCTTAAAAGCCTGCCTTCATATGTCACTTGGTCTTTTTCCTTTGCAGTTTTAATATCCATTCTCGATTCTGTAATTAAAGGTTTTGATTATTATATTGAAAGAGATTTTCATTTCTGGTCCTGTCCATTACTTTGAGTTCTGTAAGCTTCTAGTACCTTTGTAGGAATCTCCTTCTTCAGATTAGAAAAATGTTCTTCTATGATTTTGTTGAAAACATCTGGGGATTGCGCTGGTTTTCTTCTTCCTCTATACCTATTGTTCTTAGGTTTGGTCTTTTCACCAAATTTAGTCTTGTACCAAATTTCCTGGATGTTGTGTGTCAGGAGTTTTTTAGACATAAAATTTTTTTGGCCAATATATTCATTTCTTCTATTTTATCTACAACACCTTATCTACAACACCGAAGATTTATTTTCTTCCACTTCTTATATTCTGCTGGTGAAGCTTGTCTCTGTACTTCCTTTACAAATTTCTAAACTTTTTACTTCCTGAAGTCTGTCAGTTTGGTTTTTTTTTTTATTGATTCAATTTACAATTTTATGTCTTGAATAGTTTTATTTATTTCCAAATGCTGTTTGTGTGTTTTTTTCTTGGATTTTGTTAAGGAATTTATTCATTTCCTCTTTACAGATCTCTATCATATTCATAAAGGTTATTATAAGGGTTTCTTAATTCTTTTTAAATTTGTTTTATTTGCATTCCAAATGTTTTCCCCTTTCCTCCCCCCAAGAGTTCTTCATCCCATCTACCCTTCCCTTTGCCTCTAAGAGGGTACTTTCTACCACTCCTTTACACTCTACCCTTTCCTGGGGCATCAAGTCTCTACAGGATTAGGAGAATCCTTTCCCACTGAAACCAGACAAGTTCCTTTGGGGACTACAAGCTTCCAGCAACAGAGCTGAGGATGAGACTTGGGGGAATTGTATCTCAGGAGCAGTAGGAGAGGGGTGTGTCTGACCTCAGCCTACTTGTTTTCCTGGGAAGAAAGGCTCTTAGGTTAGCATGAAGTACCCGCTGGACTTGCAGTCAGGCATGAGGGAGATGTATCTTTTATTTTCAATTTTTTGTTTATTATTTTATTTAGATACATTTCAAATGTTTTCCTGGTTTCCCCTCTGGAAAATCCCTATCCTACCACCTCTCTTCCTGCTTCTATGGGAGTGTCCCCCCACTCCTGCCTCATTGCCCTAGCTTTCCTCTACACTGGAGCATCGAGCCTTCACAGGACCAATGGCCTTCCTTCCCATTGATACCAGATGAGGCCATCCTCTGCTACATACACAGCTGGAGTTACTGGTCCCTCCATGTGTACTATTTGGTTGGTGGTTTAGTCCCTAGGAGTTCAGGGTTGTCTGGTTGCTTGATATTGTTATTCTTCTTATGGGGTTGCAAACCCCTTCAGCTCTTTCAGTCTTTCTCCTCACTCCTCTATTGGGGTCACCATGCTCAGTCCAATAGTTTGGTGAGAGCATCCACTCCTCTATTGATCTGGCAGAGCCTCTCAGGAGACAGCTGTATCAGGGTCCTGTCAGCAAGCACTTCTTGGCATCAGCAATAGTGTCTGGGTGTGGTGTTTGTTAGCATGGGATCCCCAGGTGGGACAGTCTCTGCATGGCCTTTCCTTCAGTCTCTGCTCTACTCTTTGTCCCTGTATTTCCTTTAGACAGGAGAATTCTGAGTTAAAATTTTGGAGATGGGTGAGTTGCCTCACCCCTCAACTGGGTACCATGCCTAACTTTTGAATATGGTCTCTACAAATTGTCTCTACCCTTTGTTGGGTATTTCAGCTAATGACATTCCTGTTGGGTACTGGGATTCTCTTGTTTTCCTGGTATCTGGGACTTTCTACCCCGAGTTCCCCATCAGGGGAGAATGTATCTTAATGGGGATAATATGGGGTATTCACAGGACATGGGGGCAGGGAGGAGAAAAGTTGCAGCTGGTATTCTGTTGTGGCACTAGGGACAAATCAACAGGATTTTGTCTGGAGAAAAAGACAGACAAAATTATCTTTCCATTATTATCACAAAAAAACTTCTACGAATCCTCTTAGAATTGATCTTAGATGATCATGAAAATTAACCTTAATATTAATAAGTCACTGGAAATTTTCAGAGCTTTTTTTATGACTAAAGCATAATATTTTTTCTACTGTTTAATAAAGACCCATGGTTATTCAGCACAGTTTAATTCACACGTTCTTACAGCACTCATTTCTCAGGGGACTCATAATGTCAAAAGGGGAATAAAGCAAAGTATTGTAAAGTATTAACAGTGAATGAAAGTTTTAGAATGAATTAATTTGGTTATTTTTAGACTGTAATAGAGAACATATGAATTTACATATTTATCAATGTACCCCTTTTTATTTTTATATGGAGATTTTCTGGGACATTTTCAGTGTTTGGAAAGCACTCTAACACTGAAATATAGCTCTAGTCTGTGTTGTAAAAAGATCATACGAAGACTTTCTACATTAATAAAACTAGCACTACTACATTGCTTTCTTCTGTATTATTTTTTAATTATTTAAAGTCACTTACTTACTTCTTATTTAACTTCCGTGGAAGTTAAGGTGTAAAAATAGACAAGTGGTATATGTTTAAACAGAAAATTTCAAATTTAACAATGATTTCACAAAAAAGAAAATTGATGTAGCAATATATTTAAATTCAGTCAGGGGCTTCTACCCTGCCTTTGATTACTCAGGTCCCAGACCATATTAAGACACAAAACCTTTACATTTATAACCATTTAGTAAGCATAGAACTGTGCAGATATCTGCCCTCTAAGCTATTAATGTCTACTTCTCCAGTAATGACTCCCAGTTATAACTTGCTATGTTCCTTCTGGACTGCTCTTAACTCTAATTGGCCAGTCCTCATGGCCATTTTTTTCATACTCACCTACTACATAGTGTCTTCTCTATCAAGTTTCTCTCCCTCTCTTTCCCTCTCGTGATCCTGCCTCAGACTCAAGACTAGAAAACAAAACCTCACTTATCTCTCTTCTGCCCAGATAAAGGCTGTCAGCATCTTTATTCAACCAATAGTTTTAAATTAAGAAGCAAGATCATCACTTGTTTATGTGTAGATTCTCGTGTCTCAGATCTTAGGATCCTGTATTTAGCGCTACAACACACAGCAAAAGACCAAACGTTAGCAGGAAATACTTCAAAGAATAATAATAGGATATTTATGGTACTACCCTAATTACTAATTTGTAATTACTAAAACTTTATTATTATTATCATGATTATCATCATCATTATTATTTAGTTTCCTATTTGTTTCTAACAATGGAGAAAAAGAGTAAAAGTGAATCTGTAGTGATAAAGGAAGGATCTGGGCAAGGAAGACAAATGATGATCAAAATATATTTTATGAAGCAAAATCTATTTCAATAAAAAAAAATACAAAGAAGGCATCTATTACTGTTCTGAGGTTATTGCCCTAGATTCCCCATAAAAAAAACACACATTTGGGAAATCAAAACTGGTGATACAGAATTATACACTAAAATTATCTACCAGTAGTACTTCATGAGATTGCAGAAAACAAACTTTGAATCAAAGGTGTTGAATATTAAACTGGCTGAAAATAGGATAGGTCAAAATATATCCAGAAAGTTGCATGGAGTATAAGCATTGAGTATGACATAGTCAAGAGATGCAAGGACCAGGGGCAGCACTCTCAGTTGGGGAACAGAAGGAATGTGCAGGAGTGTAAGCAGATCAGATACTCTACCTATAAAGCATTGCAACTGTAGTGTGATCTAAAAGACATCACAGAGGGGCAAATCAGGGAAGTGATGTGTCAGAATAAGATAAAACACATGTGTAAACTCATTTGCAAAAGGAAGGCTTTCTGAATGTGATTGCAATTGTTCATACAGTAACATCAGGAATTTATGACACTGAAATGCTTCTGTACACTGAACAAAGAATGCCATCAGCTGAGTAATGAGATAGGTTACACAATGGAATATATATGTGCTGGAAGTATTGTTAGAATTGTGAAATTAGAAAAGGAATATTTTTTCTTTAAATAGTTATTTATAAGACAAATTTTAAGAAAATGGTGACTAGATGAAATTGAGCAGTGACTAGTTTTAAAGTAATCAAAACATGTTTAATAAGTGGGTGAGTTTTATTGAAAATAATTTTTATGCAACACATAGGATAACGTGAAGCAAATGATATTAATGGTAAAAAAAAAAAAAAAAAAATTCTCAGGATGCCATCCAAGTTCTAAGTATTTTCTTGGAAAAGAATTAGGTTTTCTGCTAATGCATAGTAAACATTGCATGTAGTTATCTAATGATTACATGTGCATTCTATTATTTCTACTATTCACGTTCATTGTTTAAGGCTATTAGTAAAAGAAAATAAAAACTAAGGCACATATGAGCTGGCAAGTACCAGTCTGTGCTTTCCAGGTCTCCATATCCTGACCCGCAACCCCAGCAGAATCTCTCTGCTCTACCAGAAGCCATGCTGGTACCCAGAGCCACAGGTAAGGGTCTGAGGCAGACCACCAACATTTCCTTAGAGTCTGCCAAACTTTCCCCAACAGTACCCACTTCACTCATCTCCATGTCCCAGACCACAACTCCGGCAGAAGCTCCTTGCTTTACCAGAGACTGTGAGTTATCCAGAACCCTAGAGGTCATGCCAGTTCCGAAAACTCCAGTATCACAAAGACTAAAACAGTATCCTAAACACCAAAGGTCATGCAAACTGCCAAATCCCCAGCAGAGGCCCCCAACTAAACAAGAGGACTCTGAGGTCCCAAGAACCACAGGCCACTTATAGAAGAAGACCAAAACAGAAACATGTGTGAGTATTGTGGAATGAGGAAATATTTTGAGGGATAATTAATTATGAAAGAAATTTGAAGAAAAGAGATGAAATTGAACAATGATGGATTTACAAGTAGCCAAAGGCATGCTTAATGAATAATTAGATTGCCAATAAAATTCACTGAAAGTAATTTTTCATACTTGAAAAAGAATCCAGGAAAGAATTTATACTAATTGTAGAGCAAAATATTTGCCAGGACACTATTAAGAGATCAGAGAATTTATTACGAAAAACATTTAGAAATTCTGCTAATGCTTAGTATATCTAGGATGATGATATCTGATGACTCTGTGAGTTTTGTGATTTCTGCCTATTGTCTATGGGTTTTGTTTATAGTTTATGGGTTTTGCTACAAGGAAATAAACTCTAAAAATTAAGGGACAGGTGAGATAGCAACATAGAATAGTAGATAAAAGAGTATTTCAGGGAAACCTGATGAATTCAGTTTGATCAGCCTTATGGAAAGAGGCAGAGAGGTTACACCATGGCACAGGGGTGTTTATACATCCTACGTACATTCCAGTGCTCAGACAGACACAGCAACAGGCACGCATGATAATAAACAAAGAAAATAGACATTAAAGCTATAGTGCAAAGCACATAAAAAAGAAGCAGACTCAATCGATGTGCTCTCTACATGTCTTTAATTTGCTTCTTACAATTTTGAGTCAGCATGGATGGCAATAAATGGGTCTTCAGCAGAGTTACTAATGGAAAAGTGAGCTTTGCCATCACTGCCAACGTTTACTCTAAGTCCAGTGCAACCGCCATTGACTTTATCTCCAGAAATGACATCACAGTATGTGCCAGCAGGAAGACCAGTCTGTAAAGTTGTTGACAAAGCCCTGGAAAAAATCCACAAAATAATAAGTGCCCCAACCTTGTGCTATAAAACAGTAAAGACTCAGAACTCAGTGAGAGAATCTAAACACACACAAAAAAAATGTGCTAGTGGGAGCAAGTGAATTCTATGTAACAAATATGTACCAAATATATTAATGCCATGGCCTGTAGTGACCAGAAAAACACAGAGAACCCTGTGAAGCTCAGCACTAAAGCCCTCCTGTCAGGAAGATCATTGTTTCCTGTCTGTCCTCTGCTGGACTTACATTCTGATGATTCTTTTTAATTTTAGTAGCATCAATTCTTCAAACCTTCAATTACATGATGCCATAAATAACGTTTTCAAGAATTAAATCTAGCATTTCTATAGATACATACAAGTTTGTAATAGAAAAGTGTCTGCATGAAGTAATTCTAGTTCCCCTAAACAACCAACCATGTGGTCTTTTAGGAAAAAAAAACCCAACAAGTTACATACTTCTATTATTGTATCATAGCCAATCAAGTATGCTATAGGGAAAAGTATTCTCAACCTGACAGAAAGTTCATTTTAAAATTAGACATTTCACTGGCTCCAAAAGATACTCTCTATCTAGAATTCTTTTTTTGTTTTGTTTGTAAGACAGGGTGTCTTTCCATATCCATGGCTATACTGAACTTCACTAAGCAGATCAAGGTGGCCTCAAACATCCAGCAATATGTGTGCTTCTGCTTTTTCAGTACTAGGATGAAAGGCAGTGAGCACCACTTCTGCTATCTGATCTAGAGTACTACAGATGAAGGAGCAATAATGAAGACTCAGAAGTACTGCAGGTGAAAAGACAATATTGATGACTTTAAAGGCAGAGTAAGTAACCTCCTGAAGCAATTCATAAACCGGATGCAAATACACATATACCTTAAAAATATTTAAAATACATAAATAGAAAACTTAAGACTGTAAAATGGATAAACACATAATTGATAATAAAAGGTACTGGAATAAGTACTAATATGGCACATTGTTTTATGATGTTAAGTTATATGTTTACTACTTATGTGATTTGTGAAATGTTTCAAATGAGCTTGTAAATATGAATGCATGCTACGTCATTGTAAACTGTAGTTAAAGATCACAAAAACAAAATTTTATTAACATAAAAGAAAAATAGGAAAGCATATATTATTTTTATGTATACTGAACATTTTGTGGCTTAAATCCATTGTTTAAAGATTTTTCACATATGAAAAATATGTGACATGGAATATGAAATATGAAAAATGGACAGGGAAAGACTACTTTAATCACTATCTACTTACCAGTCGTCATTGTTAAAAACAATGAATCCTCTGTTTCCTCTGCTAAAAGCTACTTGGTTGCTGCCATTATCCCACCAGTTTGCAAAAGGCTGACCATTGACTACATTCCTGAAGGCAACCATGTTCCTAAAATCACAAAATCGAGTGAAATGCTCATTTCAACATTTTAACAGTTTAAAATAAAAAGATTAAACAACTTCCTTATTAGACAAGACCTGAAGGGGACATCCCACCTGATTTGACGCCATCTATGTTCACAGACCCAGTCATTGCCACAAGTGGTGTCTGCATTAATGGTCACTTCTTTTGTTGCTCCATTATTATTAGGTGGTCCAATCCAGTCATTCTGATCCTTAATTATTAAAAAAATCACATCATTTGAATGCCTGTAGCTCCCTGACTTTTGCCACTACAGAAAACCAAAACCAAGTCCACTGGTCTAATTCTGTCTCTGCAGTGGGTAATTATGAACTAAGTCCTTAATTATTCTCACAGACTTTCACTGAGTTTTTTACTTCTGTGTAAACTGAGGTTCTCTACAACCATAGTCAAACAGACTCCAGTTACTCCCTGAAATATTTCCATCACTATACACTAAATGAATGTGCCTCAGTATAGACATAAAAAAGGGACATAGTTATTGGCTACTATAAAAATTAAAATCATCTATGAAAATTCTTTTAATATAACAATTTTTAAGTTAATGTGAGTTGATTTCTTACCAATAGCTTATAAAATGTTCTGACATTTTTAAGTTTATCAAAGTATTAGTGAACATCTTATGATGGCAAAATACTTGAATATACCTCTAAAAAGTTATTCTACTCATGAGAGTACTTCAAAAAGAGAATAAATTTCAACACACAACAAATGAATTGTATTCAAAGAAAATAAAAAGTATCTGGCAGATTTATTATATATATATATATATATTATATATATATAATTTGATGTGTCTCTATAAGGCTAGTATTTTCCACTGAGATATGATATTTCACATAGCTATAAGATATCTGGTAGTCTCACTGCTTAGTTAAGTTTTGAAATTGCTTATACATATGCAACTAATAAACAAACACATAATGGATATAATTCAAGGCACACATGGATTGCTTCATCAAATCACTGTTTTGGTATTCTTCTAAGCTTTTATCTACTGTAATTTCCTTAATCAACCTCAAATCAGATGCTTTCTAATTCCACAGGAAAAATAAAAGTATCTTCATATGATGACATTTATTGTACCAAGGGCAGAAAGAATTTGAAATTTCTTTTGGTGTTAGCAGGCATAATTCAATGTTAAAACTATGAGTGAGGGCTTTAGCAGGAGTTAACTGTTTTCACTCTGCATTTTGTTAGTATTTCAACTACATCATTTTCACTATCGGGTACTTCTTCATTGCCCTCATTTTAGAAAACTGTAGTGAATGAACACATAGTAATAATTCCATATGCTATAAATTTACATGAACTTAAAACAGAACCACTTTCTAGAATAAAATATGCTTCAAACAACTCCAAGACTTACTTTTCCATTCTGGAAATTTCTTTGCCAACGGTAACTTGACATTACTCTTGTGAATCCATAAGGATGAGCCAACATAAATCCAACAGCCATTTTGTACATTCTGAAAGTTTCAAAATAGTATTAAAGCAGAAGTATATAATAAATTACTGTCATTAAAAGCAGGCTCCACAGCAGCAAAGAATGTTATCCTACCTAGCATCCCAGAATGTCAGGATGGATGATCCTCCAGCACCATGTCCTCGCTGATTGTCATGGTTGTCCACAAACACAAGGGCTCTGTCAGAAGGCACCATACCCCAACCTTCTCCCCAGTTCCTGAATTTTAAAAAGCACATTATTCTTTCACAATGCTTAGTGTAACATTACATATGACATCTCAATTATCTAAATAAATGGCAATTTCATGAGAAGTCTTTCATATATATATATATATATATTCATTCTATGGTAACATACATGGGAATTTTATCCCCATTTAGGTCTTACTATATAACCTTTTTTTCTGAGATTTTTCTCTTTAGATCTTTTTAATTGTATTATAATATTATGGACTTGAGAATTTAGATATCCATGTTATATAATATAGAATAAAAATGAATTTTAACTGTGTCTTTAAATTACACACTTTTGAAATTTTCAATTAATTCTCTAAGGTAGCACAAGGAAATTCCATACTGTGGCCACATTGTAAGAATCACTTATGAATACAACTATTTTTGCTAACATATTTTTAGTAAACCACGAAAAAACATTCTTAGAATCTAAGGGACTTATCAGAAACAGGCAAAAATCACAAAGTGATACTTTGGATTTCTACTGCTATCAGTTGACTAATATGCCAAATAAAAATATGATTAATTAAGGGTTGTTGAACAATAAGCTTAACTAATAATCAACAACTTCATAGTTGTGTAAGTTAGGGTATTTGAAGATATATCTTATTGATGCCAAATGACAACAAATATATGATCGATCAAATGTTGAAATGGTGTATATTTACTTTAAATAGGACATCTTCTCTCCATTCCACTTGCGGATAACTGTGCCAAGTTTTGCACCAAACTTGAATTCTGTCACACGGCCATTTCCAAAGTACTCACTACCTTTAATTGCCTCACCACCCAGATCAATGACCTATGAGAGACATTGGAGCAACTGTCAATTTATTTATAACTTTAAATCATATTATTGAAATATAATATTATTTAGAGTATTTAAATGAGTTCTGTTATTTGAAATTACTAATGGCTTTCTGTATACCTACATTCTGATTTCATTCATAAACCATATGTCACATTATTGAAGGAAAGCAAATTACAATCCAAATTACAAAAGGGTCATTTTTATCCTCCAGGATAACTGTCAGAAGGGACAACTCACTAATTCACAATAAGGTAACACTTGTCAACATTAGAAACACTTATAACTCATGAACTTTTCTAAAGAAATTAGAGATACAATGTTGTCATCCTCAGTACACTTCAAGTAACATTATTGCTAAAGAAAATGTCTTCTCCATTTTCCTTAAATACCTATAATGCCATTAACATGAGAGAAAATCAGGAAGATTAGCTTGAGACAATAAGCATAATTTTTCTGTCTTGTAAAACGATATCTTTGAATATAAGATATAGATTAATGAAGTTAGCACTTTCTTGAAACACTATTGCTGATGCCAAGAAGTGCTTGCTGACAGGAGCCTAGCCTAGTTATCCTCTGAGAGACTCTTCCTGCACTTAATACAGATGCAGGTACCTACAGCCAACCATTGGACTGAGCCTGGGGACCACAAAGGAAAGGACTGAAGGAGATGAAGTGGAATTTGCAACCCCATAGGAAGAATAACAATATCAACTAACCAGACCCCCCAGAACTCCCAGGGTCTAAACCATCAAAGAAAGAGTATACATGAGTGGTTCCATGGCTCCAGCTACTATGCAGCAAAGGACAGCCTTATCTGGCATCAGTGGTGGGGGAGATCTTTGTTTCTGTGGAGGCTTAATGTCCCAGTGTAGAGGGATGCTAGAGGTGTGTTGCTGGAGTGGGTGGGTGGGTGGAGGAACATCCTTTTAAAGGCAAAAGGGAAGGACATGGGATGGGAGGTTTGGGGAAGGGAGACCAGAAAGGGGGACAACATGTGAAATGTAAATAAATAAAATAACCAATTTTAAAAAAGAATTAAGTGTGGTATTTCTGATTAACAACATTTGTATTTTTAAGGACAGAATGACAACTCTACACAAGACTGACGTATTAACCAACATTATTAATTATATACTTAGAGAAATCTGATATCTGGTTTACAAAATGATAATATTTAAAGGAAAATCCCATGAGGTTTTAGGTCCTATGCAAAGAACATAGAAAACAGAGTACAGGGAGCCTTCCTGAAGGAAGAGCACAACTGATTGTCCAGTACCGACAAGTCAACCTTGTAAATGTACATATTCAGGGCAATATCTGAACTAAATCACTTACATATGAAGCACTATGAGCTACATCCATTATATTTAGGAAATATATATGTGTGTGTTGTATGTCTGAGTACATATACGCATATATGATTGTATTATACATACATATATATGTATATATTTTACATACATGCATGCACACATATATATACAATAACAGTAAGTAAGAAACAGAGGCCATGAACTTGAAGGAAAGTATGCAGGGTAGGTACATGGAAGTATTTGGAGGTAGAAAAGGGAGCGAAGAAACATTGTAATTAAACTATAGTATCAAACTTTTAAAAAAAAAAAACTATATATTGTTCTACCTCTTGGAAAATGAAAGGTCTGCTTCCTTGGGAGAACCATTTTGTATTTAGATTATGTAGTTTATTCAACACTGCCTTTATGTCTCCGGGCCACATGTGCTTAGCAGCATCAAGTCTGAACCCTGCTACACCGATGTCAATGAGATGGTTCATGTAGTCAGCCACCTTGGTCCGAACATAATCTTTATCAAGTGCAAGATCCAGAAGGCCAGACAGACGACAATTTCTGACCTGTTGGTGAAAAAATATTGATTTATAAAAAGGTATTTCTGCCTGATAATTCATCATTCAGTCATTCACAGATTTATCAATAGCAAAATTTTTATATGGGTTTTAATTGGGACATGGAATATATTGATGTTCTAATGTGAACACAGAGACTGAAATTTTTGTTGTAAATATGCAGAATATCAGAGATTAAGATAGGTGAGCATTATAGTTGGTCCATTCTCATTCCTGATGATCCTCTCTCTCTCTCTCTCTCTCTCTCTCTCTCTCTCTCTCTCTCTCTCTCTCTTGTTCTCTTCAGATCTCCTTCTCCATTTCTCTTTTATTCTTCCTTCATTTTCTTTATTTTACATAGGTCAAAAATATCAAAGGGAATTTGCTCATATTAAGTATACAAGTACAAAACTTAGACTGTGATTCAGTCTTTGAAGACTGTTTCTATATATGATTTGTATTTCTAATGTTTTCCATTTCATCGTATTTATATAATTAAGTAAATCAAGCTTTTAATTTTTCAGACAAATTTTTGAAAGAGCACCCCTACCTTTATCATTGACATTAGCATATCCTTACAAAACAATGTAAAAAAAAATTAAGGACACATTTCCTTTCTGTTTTTCAGTGTCCTGTATTAGTCATATTGTTTTCTTTCTATGTTCAATGGCATTTGTAAATTTCTGTGCATATGTAGAAGCATAGACAGTTGTTTATTCCCATAACTGTCTCTCTCATTACCTGATTAGCATCATTGTAGTTATTAATTTCTCCATTACATTTATTATCATTAAAATCCCAACCAGAATATGGAACTGCTGAGAATTCCCTCTTAGAAGGATTGAAGTAACTTCCACAGGTACTACTTGTTCCTGCAGGGTTGCCTGAGCCACACATGTGATTAATGACAGCATCCACATAAATACGGACCTAGAAAAGGAAAGTGCATACTTCAGTTGGACTCAAAAATCTATGGTTTCATTACAGTCTCCCAACAATTCTCCAAAACATTTAATCTGCTGCTTTGTATAGTCACTTTAGAAAAGTGAGTCAAGTAAGAAAGAAAACTAATGTGAAATAAGAAAACCATCAATAATTACACTTTGTGGAAAAGAATATAGAGGTCTTGGGGAGAAAAAAACAGACACCACCATAAAGACTACATAAAAAGTTCAGTGTTTGACAAGATACGACATAGTATAAATTTGAGAGACTATTGTGTTTGAAATTTTACAGAGTTACAAGGAGAAAGAACATAGCTTAATCTATATACTACATGGCTAAAAACTAGAGGGAAGATACTTATCTCTTCATTATAGAACAGAGAAGGTATTTATTACCTAAAATAATGATAGGGGAAGAAAACCTACAAATTTCAGTTAGAAAAAGAAATCACATAAACATAACTTAATCCTCACTCATGAATCAGTGCCCATGAAAATACTTTAGGAGGTTTCTATAGTTATTAATTTTAAAAGTCAACATTTTACTTTATGAGTACTATTCTTTCAACCTCAAATGGTGTGTGTTCAAGGATTTCAAAAGTTGACAAGAAGATAGGACTGTATTTTCAATAACACATAAACTGTAAAGTAAAATTTTAGAAATTTAAAACCTACTTAAACAAAAATAGATACAAAAGAGAAATATATATAATGATTTTCATATATAATGATTTTAAGAAAATGTGTCTTCACTTACACCAACATTGTTGCACCTCGTCACCATGTCTCTGAATTCATCTTCATTTCCAGACCTGGTGCAAATTTTGTAGCTGATTGGTTGGTATCTTTCCCACCAAGGTCTAAAGGGGTTATGAATTACAACATTTTCATTGGGTGGAGAGACCTACAAATAAAACAGTTATAATTAGTACCAGACTATGGCTTACTTATATATCTAAATCTTGTAGAAAGCTATCAATAATCTGACATTACTTCTCAACCTACAAACATTCATTTCTGTTGACTAACAATAACCAGATATTATGGAAGGACATTGCAGAGGTCCTCTTGATATTCTACAATAAATACAAAGGTTCCACAACTACCAAACTTTTTTACTTTCTCAGCAAAGTTTTGTGTGAAATGAAGTTGTGCTCTAAAGTCATTAGTCTTGGTTAGAATATTACAATAGCACAGTAAGCTCTGCATTTAGTTTGTGAACTAATCTTACCTGCACCCCTCCAAATCCCTTAGGAGCTAAGTATCTCTCACATTCCTTGGCAATATCAACCCAGCGCCACTCAAATAAGTGGACAATAGCAGTCCTCCCATTCGTAGTATGTGGGTCATATTGAGCCCAGCAGAACCCAATGAGGGAAAGCAGCAGGATGAGCTTCATTTTGCTTTGAAGTTGTCAGTGTTCTTTCTGGTGCCTATTTATATACCTGCACAAAGTACATTTCCAAACTAAATGCTCATGAGTAAATATTTAAAGTACAGTCTATCATTCAAAAGAGATTAGAAGCAATGATGCACACAGCTGAAGGTTCTTCAGAAACTCCCATGGAGAATAAACTTAATTCTTTTAAATATCAATCATTAATTGACTGATATTAGATCTTACTTTTTATGACCTCCACCAGCAAGTACAAGGAGAATTACAACTGAAATCAAATAAATCTGGGACTTTCCATCTTTAAATTTTTGTATTGCACCATTCCAAATAGAAATGATCGGAAAATCAATTCATTTCTTTTTGTTTCCCCACTTAAAATTTTTTGTTATTTCAGTATTTTCATTGAATTTTAAGATGATGCAAAGTACTGTGGCATGCACCTATTATCTCAGTAAAACGAGAATGAAAAAAGTTAAGATTTTGTGCAAGTCACCAATTTATAGAAAGTACTCTAAATAAAGAAATAGAATTATATAAGGGGAGATAGAATTAAATTAAATGCCTTTTGAATTGTGAAATATGCATTTCTTTTTCATCAACCCATAGATTGAAACCTCAGTGTGCAAAGCAATCAAGTTCATTGTGTGTTAGTTTTTCTTCCTAGCCAAATATCTTTTCTTCTTGACATAATACTCCATAAAAAGTAGAAATTTACTGCCTTTCACAATGTGTATGAAAATCCTGTGAAAGAAAATTATAGTATAGGTAAAGAAGCAACATCACCCTTCCTTTCAGCAAGTGATGAGTTAGTGTCCTATTTTACCAAGGACTGGTTATTAGGGATATAATGCTGAACAAAGCTGCAGTTGAACTTAATGGGAAAAAAACCTAAGCTTGTTCATACATATAATTAAAGCATTAACAGTGTTAATAATATAATTTACAGGCATATAAAAATAAGTAAACTTTTCAAATGATAAGATAGTGAGTCAGTTGAGTTCAACAAATGCACCTTTACAACTCATTGTTTAGGGAATACTTCACTAAGGAAGTGACTTTGCCACTGGTTTGAATGATGAAAGGCAAAAGATGCTTTGAAGATCAGAAAAACCAAAGCATGGCAAAATAAAGCCTAAAGATGAAATGTCTTTAGAATGCTGGAGAGACATTAATAACAACAGAAACGTCAACAGAACTAGAGCATGTATTAACGAGGAAGATGAAATCAGGTGACGTCATTGAGTAAGGGCAAGTTTCAGAACAGAATTCTGCCAAGAATCTATGAGGAGTAGACAATAATATTACAATTACAATAATGTGTTCTGTGATCAAAACCTGGCTGGGATTTTTTCCCAGTGTGGAAGATGGGATAGGAGGTAAGGTGTTATGTTCTAAATGTAAATTGTGTAGTGTCCTTAGTAGGGTCATATGTTTGAACACTTGATCCTAAGATGATTGTGCCTTTTAGAAAGGTAGAACATTGCAGAGATGAAGTCCTACATGTTGATCATTGTATCTTGTTCAAACTTTTATTTTCCATATTTTACCCAGTGTTACTCATACTGCTGATGTAGCTGCTATTTTATGATAACATTAAAACCTATAATCATTGTAGATTGGAAACCACTGATTCTCCAGAAATTTGTTGCTCAATTAAGTATGCCCAGGCATTTCCATACATACTAATAAACTGCTGATTTTCCATTGTGAAGGTAGCCACTGGTCCAATACCCAGATTGAATCATGAAAGAAAAGTTAGTAAAAATCTATTCCCTTAATAAATATTTTGGTTAAGTGACATCTTTGTTCTAGAAAAATCCTGACTAACTCACAATGAGAGGAGGTAGATGGGGAGACAATAGAGAAGAGGAAGATGGGTAAGAAAAGTGAAAGGGATACAGGAGTCAGAGGACCAGAGAAGAGGAGAGGGCTTACAAATTTGGTAAAGGCTGAATATAGAAATAGTATCTAATTAGATTCAGAGGAATAGTATGAAAACAGAAAGTCAAAAGGGACTCTGCTACTTAAGTATTTGCTAAACAGAAGAATGATACTGACATTATATCACAAATGAATCTAGGAAATACTGGGAAAGAGCAACTATACTCGTATCCTGGTATTCAGGTTCAGTGCTAACCCATAAAATTATAAAAATGAGATTTAAAGGTGAATATGAGGAGATATAAAATGCTTACATGAGAAATAGCACTTTCTATAAAGCATGAGGATATGAATTGAATGTTCAGCTTTCATATAATTGCTGCCATACTCATATGTCTGTAAGACAACAGTTAAGAGGCTGTGACTGAAAGATAGATCCTAGGAAATCCTGGTTTATAAGACTTTCTAGAATGGTAAGTTTCAAGTTCATTCATAGACCCAATGATGAATAAGTTAAAGAGTGGTAGAGAAAAACAGTTACTTCCTTCTCTGGCGTTCATGAAGAGTGATCCTACAGATATGGTTGCATACATAAAACACCACACCCATACACATCCCCAAATAGCTAGATATGATGAATAAAACAGATACAGTGGCGAATTTTTAACACAGCAATAAGTTGAGGAATTGCATGCAAAATATGTAGTATTAATTTTTCAGTTCTCTGAACATAACAGACACCACCATTTGCATTTGCTATGCACAGGCCAGTGAACATTGGCTGTCTTATCAAGCCTTCAGTCCCTGATCTTGAAAGTTTACTGGGTACCAAAAGGAAGTTCTAAAAAGTTAGCAATGATATTGTCCAATTTTGATCTTTAAGTGCTACAATTAAGACTTGCTAGCCATGATATATCTACACGTACAAAAGTACTATGACAGTTGCCACTTTCCAGTTGAATCTAAGATTTGCTCCACGGGAGGCAATGTGTGCTTGGCATTTAAACCTTCTCAAAACAATATGGCTTTCTAGGTCACTGGCTAGAATCTACTACCATTATTTTTGCTAAATAGAGTTGTTAATATGTCTTCTAAATATATGTATTTATAGACTGGAGAAATTCTTATTTTTAGAGAAACCTCATAGAGAAGTAGATGACAATCAAGTCAGACACTCATGAGTTTTCAAAGTCCTGAGAATAAGAGACTAATAAGTGTTCATCCCTAAGTAGGATATTTATCCATCTCACACCAAGGTCTTTTGGGACATAGTGGAAGAGAAATAATGATATTGTGACAGCTAGCAGATAGAGAGAAGCAATATATAATGCTGCCTTCTGCATGCCTTTGCAAGCATAATTACACATTAGCTGAGACTCACATAGAAGCAGGTAAAGATACTCAACAGTAAAAGACTGAGTACTCAGAAAGAATGGAGTCAACAAGTATGAGAAGAAAGAAATTGGAAGGGAAGTAGAAAACAATATTGTATATAACATTGGTCAAAATTTTGAAATGTAAAATAGCATTAGGCATGTAGTCAGTGGTAAAATGTCTGCTTAACATTTCTGGGGCTTTAGGTGCATTTAGTAGCAACACACATATATAATAAAACATTTGATAAGATTGTATCAGGAAGTAATTCTGTTTTGGGATAAATATATGTAATCATGTGTATTCACACATATATATGTATATCCAATATTTATGTCTACTATGTCATTTGACAGTAGTTATACAAAGCACATAATATAAATTATGTCATGTGTCTTAGTTCATTTCTTAACTTTATAATTAGAGCCTTTGTTCTTCTTTCATGTAGTAATTCATAAAATATTTAATAGAAAATATTAACAATAATTACATGTTATATTGTTATAATTTTAATTATAACAATAATTAAAATTTTAATTTTAATGGAAAAACTAATTACCTTGGCTTGATGTTTATTTATTTTGTAATTACTGAATTGTCACATTGTAGGCCATAAATGTATATAATTAAAATAAAATAGATAAAAGGAAAAAAGTTAAAAATCATATTTAATGTTAAGAAGAAAATTCAGGCTCAAAATTATAGTGCTACCCAAAGTGTTTTTCTAGTCAATACCAGAGAAAAGGTTTCTATATTTTTACTTAATGCCCATAATATAAATAATATTACAGAGGAATAATTCTGCAATAAAGCCAGGATTTCATAAATAAATAATTCTGCAATAAAGTACCATGATTTAAACATTTAACTCGCAGTTAAATCACAAATATTTATATAATTTGAGATCTATGTAGACATAAAGGAAAAAGTAGTAACATTTGATACTGTTTGCATTTTGTAGCTTCCTATTTGTATATGTGTGCGTGTGTGTGTGTGTGTATGTAAATTGTTTACAAAATTGTATCTCTAACTGTATGTGGGCTTTTCCTTTGTTGTATACTAAAGCCTTATGAGTGCAAATGAATTAGCTAACATTGACCAATGAGGCATACTGCTCTTCCCATTGCATTTATTGCCCTAGAGACTCATACTTAATTATCTTTATATCTTTAGTAAGACACATGTCTTAATAAAACTTTATGAAGTTATTTATTGTTACATTTTTTGCATACAATTTTTATTATTAATTATTTTATTTATTTACATTTCAAATGTTGCCCCCATTCCTGGTTCCTCCTCTACGAGTTCTTCACCCCATTTCCCCCCTCCTTTGCTTCTGAGAGGGAGATCTCCTGCTCACCCACCCAATTCCCACCTCACCCCAATCATCCGTCATCCCTGGGGCATCAAGTTTCTACAGGGTTAAGCGCATCCTTTCCCACTGGTAGCAGACAAGGCAGGCCTCTGCTACTACTGTGGTGAGGGCCATGGACCAGCCTATGTATGTTCTTTGGTTGGTGGCTTAGCATCTCAGAGCTCTGAGGGGTCTGGGTTAATTGATGCTGTTGTTCTTCTTATAGGATTTCAATCCCCATTAGCTCCTTCAGTCCTTCCCTTAATTCTTCTGGAGAGGTCCTTGACCTCAGCCCAAAAGTTCTGTCAGCTACTGGTAGAGCCTCTCAGAGGACAGTAATGCTAGGCTCCTGTCTTCGTGCACAATATGGCATCAGTAATAGTGTTAGGGTTTGGTGCCTGTTCATGAGATGGATCCCAAGTGGGGCCAGTCTCTGGATGGCCTTTGAAAGGCAATCTTTTAAACCAATCACTATGATAGGATGATCCTTAGGTGCCAAGGAAGGCATTAGGATTCTAGGTTGTAAAGAGACCATTGGTTGAATGATTTTATTAATGGCTCTTATATGCATTAACATGTTACATTTTTCCTATTTTTAAGGTATTTTATTCTTTTTTATTATTTTTAATTTTTTACAGTCCAGTCATATTTTTACATTCATCATAAGAATTTGTACATTCATCATAAAAAAAGTCCTTTCATTTTCTCAACTTCTTCACTTTTCAATATTTTAAAGCTTTAGATAGCAATACTATGTAGAAGTTAGTCAAGTTAATGGTTGCTCCTACTGTAACACAAGGTTTCTCCAAATTAACATTGAATTCTGCACAATTGCCTCAAATCAATAAATGTTCACTTGCCAGAAAGTCATACCCTCCCCAAAATGATATGAACTTAAGTTTTGCATAGTCTCATGTGAAGGTTAGAGACACATAACAAAGATAAAGTTTTTCAAGTCTGCCAACAAGATCTTTGACAATATTGACACATTTTGAGCCAAGGGTCAGTAGCATTTCCAATGTAAATAGAACATTCTGTGCTCCAGGGCATACTAACATAATCTGTAAACAAACCCCCAAAATGAAAAAAAAATAGAGGAAGAATGAAAGCCTTAATGACTTAATAATACCATATTGTAGGAGAGAAGCCCCTTTCTCTCAGTACAAAAGGAGGAGAGAGGTCTGTCTGAAACAAACAAACAAAATGTATTCTATGTTCTTAAACTGGAAGAAAAGTAGATTTTTATTTCCTTACATTATTACTAACCAGGTTTCTTAAATTTACATTTCAAATGTTGTCCCCCTTCCAGGTTTCCCCTCTGAACCTCCCCATCACATCCTCCCTCTCCTCTGCCTCTAAGATGGTGCTCCTCCACCACCAACTCCTGCCTCACCTCACCCCTATAACTTTGCCCTTAGCTGGGGCAACAAGTCTCCACAGGATCAAGCTTCTCCCCTCCTTTTATTACTTGAAAAAAAATGATTAATACATAAGCTCATGGGAAGAGAAAGTGGAAAGGGAAGGGAAGGTGAACAGAGGAGAAAAAATGTTTTTATTCAATGTTCATTGTCAACAAGAAAATCTGGAATTAGAGATTATGGGCATAACCATGAGGGATTTTCTTAATTAGAGTAATTAAAATAGAAAAATCCACCCTAAATATGGACAGCATATTTCATTGACACTAGCCTAAATATAAGAAAGTCCAAGAAAAGTGTTTTGGTTTTGACTGCTTGTTTCTTTGTTTGTTTTGTGGTTGTTCTTTTGTGGAGTTTTTTGTTGTTTGTTTGTTTGTTTGTTTGGGTTTTTTTTTGTCTTGCTATTGAGTTCATTTAACTTGTTACAATTGCTAGTGCAGTTTCAGCCGTTAAATGCCATTCAGTGCGGATGTCAAAACCGAAATTCTCAGGACATGATCCAAGCACTTGGGAGCCAGAGGCAGACATGTCTGTGTGTGTTCAAGTGTAGCCAGGGCTATATAGTGAGATATTGTCCTAAACAAACAAATCTATATTCCTGAGCCTTCCAGTAAGGAAGGAAGACCAATGGCTCTCCAAAATCCTTCAATATATTTACTGCCAAATTGCAAGTAATAGCATTGTAAGATTCTGTACAAAGCAGCTAACGCTGATGATCATGTGGGGTTATTTTTCTTTTAGTTTGTTTATATGATAGAGAACATTGATGGATTTTTGTGTATTGAACCATTTCTGCATCTCTGGTATGAAACTTACTTGATCATAATGAATGGTGTTTTCGATGCATCCTTGGATTCAGTTTGCAAACATTCTATTGTATATATTTTTCATAAATGTTTGTAGTGGGTTTTTCTGGTGTTGCTATATATTCAAATACTTAGTTCTTTATCCTAATATGTAGTTGTGCCAAGACAAAGAGATCCTCCTGTATACCAGCTATTGTTGTGTATACCTTGCTCCCTAAGTTACACCTAGTTGGTTAATATAGATGCCTACATCCAGGGCTGGGCATAAGAGAGACAGCAAAGTTCCCTGGCTTAGGGTCTTAGGCAAGGACCAGGAAGAGAGGAGAAAGAACATGGGGAAAGAAGGAAGTTACCACTGGGTAGGTGGATCAGGAGCCCATGGTCATGAGAGGCAGCCAGTTGAAGTAGGAGCAGCCCAGGCAGAACATGGCAAGTGATATCTCAGGGTTATTGACAAGGAAGTAGTCAAAATAGCAAAGAGGGATTATATCTGCCCATCTCTAGTGCTTTAAGGCTGATTACAAATATAAAGGTTTCACATCCTTTATTTAGAAACTGAATGATCTATGGTGGTATAGAAACCTGCACATAATATTTACCACAACAAATATTCATAGGGAAATTGATCAAATATTCTTTCTTGTTTAAGTCTTTGTGTAGTTTAGGTATCAGGGTGACTGTGACCTCATAGAATGAGTTTGTCCATGGTACTTCTGTTTCTATGTTGTGGAGTAGTCCAAGGAGTATTGGTATTAGCTCTTCTGATAGAATTATGCTATGTCCTCTGAGTGGTTCCAACCAGCAGCTGACTCAGACAGATACAGACACCAACAGCCAAACAGTGGATGAGGCTTGGGGATTCTTATGGAAGAATAGGAGGAAGGATTGTGGGATCTGAAGGGAATAGGAACTCCACAAGAAGACCAACACAGTCAACTAACCTAGACCCTTGGGGCTCATTGAGTCTAAATCACCAAACAAAAGGCATACGTAGGTTGGACCTAGGCTCCCATGCTCATATGTGGCAGATGTGCCCTTTGACCTTCATGTGGGTCCCAAACAACTAGAGTGGGGGGTAACCAAAACCCTGTTGCCTGTGTGTGGGATATATTCTTCTAATTGGTCTGCCTTTCTGGCCTCCGTGGGACAGGATATGAGTAGCCTTGCAGAGATTTGAAGTACCAAAGTGGGAGCAATACCCAGGGGGCCTCCAGCTGCCCAGAGGAGAAAGGGAGGGGCAAGGAGGGAAGGATTGTGGGAAAAGCAGTGAGTTGGATGCAAAGTGAATATGTAAAAATATTAAAAATGAAACTAAAATTAAAAAAATAATCTAGTCTTAAACTTTTTGTTGGTTAGGAGACTTTTAATGACTGCTTCTATTTCCTTAGGGTTATAGTACTATTTAGTTTGCCTGATCTTGATTTAATTCTGATAAGTGGTATAAAATCATCTATTTCATTTAGGTTTTCCAATTTTGTGGACTAGAGGCTTTTGAAGACCTAATGATTCTTTGAATTTTTTGACTTCTGATTTTGTTAATTTGGATACTGTCTCTCTGTGTTTTAGTTAGTTTGGTGAAGGGTTTATCTTGTTGATTTTCTGAAAGAACCAGTTCTTGGTTTCATTGGTTTTTGTTTTGTTTTTTTTTTGGTTTTTTTTTTGTTTTTTTTTTTTGGTTTTTTGAGACAGGGTTTCTCTGTATAGCCTTGGCTGTCCTGGAACTCACTTGGTAGACCAGGCTGGCCTCGAACTCAGAAATCTGCCTGCCTCTGCCTCCCAAGTGTGGGATTAAAGGCATGTGCCACCACTGCCTGGCTCATTGATTCTCTATATAGTTCTCTTTTTCTAATTTATTGATTTCAGTCCTGAGTTTATTTCCTGCTATCTATGCCTATTGGGTGTATTAGCTTCTTTTTTTTTTTTCTAGAGTGTTGCAGCGTACTTATAAATTGCTAGTAAGAGAACTCTCCAACTTTATTATGAAGGCACTTTGGGTTTGTTAAGTGTTCATTCTCATTCAAGTCTAGAAAGCCTTTAATTTTTTTTTTTTTTTTTTTTTTTTTTGCCAAATCCCATAATCATTGAGGAAAGAGTTGTTCAGTCTCTATGAATTTGTATGCTTTCTGTTGTTTCTGTTGTCATTGAAGTCCAGCTTTAATCTATCATGGTCTGATAAGATATAAGGAGTTATTTCAATTATCTTGTATTGTTACCTTGCTTGTGTATTGTGTGCACAATGTGAATACATTGTGTAGTCAATGTAATTGAATTCAATTATCTTGTATTGTGACCTTGAGCCTTGCTTTGTGAAGCAAGCAAAGATCTCAAGGACTGGTCCATTGGTGAGAGTAGAGTGTTGAAATCTACCACTATTAATGTGTATGATTCCAGCTGTTATTTAAGCTTTAGAAATGTTTCTTTTACAAATGTGGGTGTCCTTGTGGTTGGAGGGTAATTTTTCAGAATTGAGATATCACCTTGGTAGATTTTTCCTTTGATGAGTATGTAGTGTCTCTCCCTGTCTCTTTTCATTAATTTTGGTTGAAAATCTATTATATTAGTTACTAGAATGGCTACTCCAGCTTGCTTCTTGGGTTTGTTTGCTTGGAAAACATTTTTTTCTAACCCTTTACTCTGAAGTAAAGTCTATATTGCTGTGGTGTGTTTCTTGTATGCAGCAGAATGATGGATCTTGTTTTTATATCCATTCTGTTAACCTGTGTCTTTTATTTGGAAATTGAGTCTATTGATGTCAAGGGGGGTTTTATTGTTTTGGTTTGTTTTGGTTTGGCTTGGCTTGGCTTGGCTTGCTTTGCTTTGCTTTGCTTTGCTTTGCTTTGCTTTGCTTTGCTTTCTTTTTGTTTCATTTCATTGGTTTGGTAGTGAGGAATTATTTACTTCCTATACTTTTTTTGAGTGTATTTAACATCGTTGGTTTGGAACTTCCCTTCTAAAATATTCTATAGTGCTGGATTTGTGGATAGATATTGTTTAAATTTGGTTTGTTCTGAAATATCTTCTTTTCCCAATGTATGGTGATTCTGAGTTTTTCTGGGTATAGTAGTGTAGGTTGGCATCTTTAGTCTTGTAGGATCTGTAAGACATCTGTATAGGCCATTTTAGTTTTGAGAATATCTGTTGAGAAGCTGGGTGTCATTCTAATAGTTCTGCCTGTGTATGTCACTTGGTCTTTTTCCCTTGAAGCTTTTAATATTTATTTTTTGTTCTGAAGATTCATTATTTTGATTATTGTGTGACAGGAGGGTTTTCTTTTCTGGCCCAATCTAATTGGTGTTCTATAAGCTACTTATATGTTTGTAGGCATCTCTTTGTTTAGATGAAGGAAATTTTCTTCTCTGATTTTGTTGAAAATATTTTCTGGTCCTTTAAGTTGGAACTCTTCAGCTTTTTTATTCCTTTTATTCTTATTTTAAGTTTTTTTTTTTTATAGTAACCCAGTTTTTCTTGATGTTTTATGTCAGGAATTTTTTAGATTTAACATTTACTTCTACTGATGTATAAATTTCTTGTATTGTATATTCTACACCTGAGATTCTGTCTTCTATCTCTTGTATTTTGTAGGTGATACTTGCAACTGTTGTTCCTTTTCTCTTTCCTAGAATCCTGTTTTCCATTTCCAGGATTCCCTCAGTTTGTTTTCTTTATTGCTTCTATTTCCACTTTCATGTTTTAAATAGTTTTACTTATTTTCCTTACCTGTTTAATAGTATTTTCCTATATTCTTTAAGGGATTTATTTGCTTCCTCTGTAAATGCCTCTATTTGTTTGAGTGTATTTTCTTGTGTTTCATATATATATTCCTCCATGTGATATTTTAATGTTTCATTTGTGGTGTGTAAAGGCTGAAGCTGAATGGCTCTTAGCTCTAATGATCTGTTACACTTAACATCTGTCTTTTGTTGCTAGAACAGTATATATGGGTTATAGGACAATATCTTGGATTGGAAATATACATGCTTGCTCAGATGTTGCAGTGTATAAATATTTGCACACATATGCACACACACACATACACAATAGGGAGGAGGAATAATAACAAAAGAAAATTACACCTGAGGGCAAACCACTGACAGGAAAGTCACTTATTTCAAAGTAGTTTGGATAAAATCTTTAAAACTACAAAGTAATTCCTAGTACAAACTTCAAGTACTGTACATTAGAAAATGTACAACTGTTTCAAACAAACAAACAAACAAAAAAAACCATTCGCCTTCCAAAATGGAAACTTCAAAAATCTGTGTCAACAACAAAATATGCAATGGTGCAAGACATTTTCTCAAACATGGAAGACCTCCACTTAGGGAAAAATTTAAATTTTACCCATATTGTCCAGTTGACCAAAATACCAATAGTTTAATAACTAGCCAACAGTCACAAAGTTCAGAACCAATTTGCTCCCATGCCAAGTGTATATTTGTTTTCACTAAGTTAGAATGGAGAAATCTTCCATGTTAACAAGTATCCTTAAGTGGTCACACTTGTTTACTCCACTTCTTGCTTGAAACACCAGAAATCTGATAAATACTGATTGTTCCAACCATAAAACCAGATAACTTTGCCATTCTTGTGGTTCACTGGAACCTGCTATGAAGACAGACAATAATCCAACAGCTAGAAAATTTGCTTACAGAATTGTTTAAAGATTCATGTAAAAATAAAAAGATGTCTGCCCAGACTTAAATTCAGGAGCCATTTGGGTGCTGACATCAGTTCAAAAATTGTGCAAAATGAGTGACAGTTCCTGTCCCCCACCCTTACAAGCTGCCATTGTTTCCTCTGAAAACTGCAGTATCCTCACTCAAATTTACTTGCCATTTTTGGGAATCTGGCTGCTTCTAAATTGTGACAAAATGTCCACCAAGTTGTTAGACTTTTCCAAGAACTAAGTAATTATGTTTTCATAGTTCACATTGGAGCTAAAAGAAAAGTCAATTAGAGACTCAACTGACTTCTCCCTTTCAAACACACATGACTCCCTCCTACATAGAACACAAAAGATGTTAATTGAAGAACAAGTTAAATAATAAGCATCCATTTTACTGATTTTAAAAATACTGCAATTTTTATACATCAATGATTTTCTTCAATGTTTTACAGCTGTGTCACTTTGTAGCACAGCAATACATAAACCATACTGTACAGCATCACCAGCAAGGCTAGAATGATGTTATAGAAGGCACCATCATGTTTATTACATTAATAATAAGTTAAATAATAAGCATCCATTTTACTGATTTTAAAAATACCACAACTTTTATACATCAATAATTTTCTTCAATGTTTTACAGCTGTGTGGCTTTGCAGCAAAGCAATATATAAACTACACCGTACAGCATCACCAGCAAGACTTGAATGATGTTATAAAAGGCACCATCATGCTTATTACATTGCCAGAGAACAAAACAGGAAAGACAGCTTAAAGAAAGGAAAGGGGAGGAGTGTGTTGAGGAATCATCCATCTCTGTACCCAAGAGGACAGGTAGAAAACTCTGACAAAACTGAGCTACTAAACCTGGTCTAGTATTAAAGACAACAGTTTTTGACATTCTCACTTTTGCTATTTTGTTCATAACTAAATGACTTCCTTCTGGAATATTTGCAGTCTTGTTAAAGTTTGTGTGCACACATTGGTCATATCAAGCAGATAGAATGCCCTCATCATTTCACAAACTATTCCTTACTGGAAAAAAAGATCAAACTTTTGTTTTCCAAGCTGGCAAAGTTTTAGCAGTGGTACCTAAATCATCATGTTTGCATTCTTGTTAAGTTTTCTTTCATTTTGTTTTTTTGTTTTTTGGGGGTTTTTTTGGTTTTTGGCTTTGGAATATGACACAGCCTTTTTGATAATTTCTTTAATGGAAAAAGTATCTTTTGGTTATCAGTTAAATTGGGGTGGACATTATTTCTCCAATATCACAACAGGATTCATATTGTTAATTTATAAATCTAGACTTGGAGAATTAAGGACTGAGAAATGAACATATTTTAAATTGTCTATAATAAAATAATTTTTTTTAAAAAAAAAAAAGGACAAAGATTCCCAGTTCAAAGGGCCATTTAACATCTTCAACAAATTCATGGAAGAAAAATTTTCTAACCTAAAGAAAGAGATGGCCATAAATGTACAAGAAACCTGAGGAACACAAAATAGATTTGACCAGAAAAGAAAATCAGCCTTTCACCTATTTTTTTTCTTTTTTTTTCTTTTTTTTTCTTTTTTTTTTATTAGATCTTTCATTTACACTTCAGATACCATCCCGTTTCCCCATTCCCCCCCCCTTAGAAAACCCCTATCCCATGCCCCCTTTTCCTTTTTGCATTTATACATTTTTTAAAGAAATGTTAATCATAGGCTTTATAAGTTTGGTATTGTTCAATCAGAGGTGTAACCCACGACCCAACCTAGATATATCAACTATCTTTGACTGGTGGAGATACATGAACATCTGCTTCCCTGTCTCCCCCCTCTATCTCTCTTTCATCACCTAGCTTCTCCTCTTCTTCTTCTTCTCCTCTTCTTACTCCTTTTCTTCCTCTCAGTACTCCTCCCACCTTAGCTCCTCCTACACATCACCCTTCCTGTTAAAAGGAAACTTTTCTCTCAAAATACAATTAGAGCATAATTATGCCTATTTGTACCAGTGAGGTACAAGATAGTCCTAATACCCAGTCCATCCTTTTGTTGACTAACCAGCACCTCTGTCATCTATCCTAACTAAAACACTTAGTTCTGAATCTGGCTTTTTCCTTGGCTTTAGGGTGAATGTCAGCTGATGACCATACACTCAGATCTTTTCTCTCCAAGTCAATAGCTATAAGTTTTCAACCCCATCAGAAATCCAGAATGACTGAGTTGACTATAATTGTGGGAAGCACAAAGCATAGCTTCTAAAACTTAGCCAATTTATAGAGACCTCTGAACACCTGGACACACGCTCTACTTCAAAACGTTGGAGCATCTGTTCTTCTGCCTTCTGGCCCAGGATCATCTGACAGACCTTAGTGCTGCAGAATTATTAAGGGCTGATTACTCTGTCTAGGCAGATATAATCAGTCGACTATTCTGCAAGTGTGTCCTTTTCTGGACAGTAATTTGTCTGTAGAAGGAAAGTGGCAATTCTTGCCTAGTGGCTGTCTCACCACAACTGGAGTAACTCCAAGGATGCTCAATTTCTTCTTAGAATTTAACATAGGAAGCTGTCCGGAGCAGACAGGTCTCTAATGAAAATGAACATTAATACTGAAATGTTTGTCATGTCAATTCTAAGGATTTCTGATGTTTTGAAAACCAGCTATCCATGTAAGGTAATCTGGACTGTTGCCTGTTAACTCCACTCAGCTATTTCTAAATAAAACATAGAGAACACCCTTATAATAAACTCCAAGTCATGAATTTGCTATAGTCCCTTAACTCACAGGCTGACCATCTCAAATCAGTTAAAAAAGTTAAAGAAGGACTGGGTCTAAGCTTTGTATTCCTAAGTGTGTTATACTGGTACAATGCCTATGAGAGTAACAATATTCATCTCACTCTTATATCACTAAGAAGCTCATGCCAATGAAAACCTTAAAATTTGTAAACAAAGTAAATTGGTGCCATTTAAGAATTTATATCTTCGTCTTGATATTAATTATACAGATTTCTACTAATAGGTTATGGCTATGCAATAAACCCTAGCTAATCCTCTCTATTCCGACAAAACCACTACTTTTCCCTAGGGAGACAGCCCAACATTTACCACCTTAGTCCCCATGCCCAGGGAATAGGGGCGCTGACTCATCATTAGCTTCTTCAAGCTGATTATGGGCGTTGAGATATTAGAAGAGGAGTGGGGGGGGGAGAGCAAGTTGACAATCCTCTGATGCTGTGTCTTCGCTGCCTCCAGATGGAATTCACGGACCTCAGAGGTTTGAGCAGGTCTGCCCAGCTTGCTTGTTGAGTAGATACACCAAGGCTGATCATTCTGCAATATACAATTCTCAAAACAAATTTTAGTATCAAGATAGTTTTTTTTTTTTAAAGAGGGCTGACATTTTATTAAGAATGTTGGTTCTAACCGCTTTTCTATTTTTCCCCTCTTTTATTGGATATAATATTTACATTTCAAATTTTATCCCCTTACCATATTTCCCCCACCACCCAGGAACCCCTTATCCCATCCCCCCTCCTCCTGCCTCTATGAAGGTGTTTACCCACCTACCCCCAGCCTCCCTCCCCACCCTCAGATTCCCCCCCCTCAGTGCTCAGCCTTCAGGGTACCAATGATCTTGTCTCCCACCTATGCCCATCAGGGCCATCCTCCCCTACATATACAGCTGGAGTCATGTGTCTCTCCCTATGTGCTCCTGGGCTGGTGGTTTAGACCCTGGGGAGCTCTGGCTGGTTGGTATTCTTGCTCTCCTCACAGGGCCACCAGCCCTTATGGTTCACGGTTCCTTCAATTTACTCTCTAACTCCTCCATTGGGAACTTTGATCAGATTAATGGATAGCTGTGGGTATCTGTCTCTGGGTATGTCCGACTCTGAGAGACCTCTAAGGAGACAGCCTTATCAGGCTGCTGTCAGCTTTCCCATCCTGATATCCCTATCAGCATCTATTTTTGGTGACTGCCTATGGAATGAATACCCAGACACAATGGTCTCCCTACAACCCCCCCTTCAGATTCTGACCCACACTTTGTCTCCATATTTGCTCCCTTGGTTATTTAGTTACTCCTTCTAAGAAAGACCTAGGCATCCTCACTTGTTCTTTCTTCTTCATGAGCTTCGTGTCATCTGGTAGTTGAATCTTTGTTGTTTCAAACTTTTGGGATAATCTCCGCTTATCAGTGAGTAAATACCATGTGTGTTCTTTTGTGATTGGGTTACCTCACTCAGGATGATATTTTCTAGATCCATCCATTTACCTAAGAATTTCTCGAATTCATTATTTTTAATAGCTGAGTAGTATTCCATTGTGTAAATGTACCACTTTTTTTGTATCCATTCCTCTGTTGAAGGGCATCTGGGTTCTTTCCAGCTTCTGGCTATTATAAATAGGGCTGCTATGAACATAGTGGAGCATATGTCTTTGTTATTTGTTGAGGCATTTTCTGGGTATATACCCAGGAGTGGTATAGCTGGGTCCTCAGGTAGTGCTATGTCCAATTTTCTGAGGAACCGCCAGACTGACTTCCAAAGTGGTTGTACCAGCTTGCAACCCCACCAACAATGCAGGAGTGTTCCTCTTTCTTCACATCCTCGCCAGCATCTACTATCACCTGAGTTTTTGATCTTAGCCATTCTGACTGGTGTGAGGTGGTATCTCAGTGTTGTTTTGATTTGCATTTCCCTGATGACTAAGGATGTTGAGCATTTCTTAAGGTGCTTCTCGGCCATTCGAGTTTCCTCAGTTGAGAATTCTTTGTTTAGCTCTGTACCCCATTTTTTAATGGGGTTATTTTGTTGTTTGGCGTCTAATTTCTTGAGCTCTTTGTAAATATTAGATATTAGCCCCCTATCAGATGTAGGATTGGTAATGATCTTTTCCCAATCTGTTGGTTGCCGTTTTGTCTTGTTGACAGTGTCCTTTGCCTTACAGAAGCTTTGCAATTTGATGAGGTCCCATTTGTCGATTCTTGATCTTAGAGCATAAGCCATTGGTGTTCTGTTCAGGAACTTTTCCCCTGTGCCTAGGTATTCGAGGGTCTTCCCCAACTTCTCTTCTAATATTTTCAGTGTACCTGGCTTTATGTGAAGGTCCTTTATCCACTTGGAGTTGAGCTTTGTGCAAGGAGATAAGAATGGATTAATTTGCATTCTTCTACATGTTGACCTCCAGTTGAGCCAGCACCACTTGTTGAAAATGCTGTCCTTTTTCCACTGGATGAATTTAGCTCCCTTGTCAAATATCAAGTGACCATAGGTATGCGGGTTCATTTCTGGGTCTTCAATTCTGTTCCATTGATCGTCCTTTCTGTCTCTGTACCAATACCAAGCAGTTTTTATCACTACTGCTCTGTAGTACAGTTTGAGGTCCGGAATGGTGATTCCCCCAGAGGTTCTTTTATTGTTGAGAATAGTTCTCGCTATCCTAGGTTTTTTGTTATTCCAAATGAATTTGTAAATTGCTCTTTCTATCTCTATGAAGAATTGATTTGGAATTTTGATGGGTATTGCATTGAATCTGTAGATTGCTTTTGACAGGATAGCCATTTTTACTAAATTAATCCTGCCAATCCAGGAGCATGGGAGATCTTTCCATCTTCTGAGATCTTCTTCAATTTCTTTCTTCAGAGACTTGAAGTTCTTGTCATACAGATCTTTCACTTGCTTTGTTAGATTCACTCCAAGATAATTTATTTTATTCGTGGCTATTGTGAAGGGTGTCATTTCCCTGACTTCTTTCTCTGCCTGTTTATCCTTTGAGTAGAGGAAGGCTACTGATTTGTTTGAGTTGATTTTATATCCAGCCACATTGCTAAAGTTGTTTATCAGGTTTAGGAGTTCTCTGGTGGAAGTTTTAGGTTCACTTAAGTATACTATCATATCATCTGCAAATAGTGAAATTTTGACTTCTTCCTTTCCTATCTGTATCCCTTTGACTTCCTTTTGTTGTCTAATTGCTCTAGCTAAGACTTCCAGTACTATATTGAATAGGTAAGGTGAGAGTGGGCAGCCTTGCCTAGTCCCTGATCTTAGTGGGATTGCTTCAAGTTTCTCTCCATTTAGTTTGATGTTGGCTACTGGCTTGCTGTATATTGCTTTTACTATGTTTAGATATGGGCCTTGTATTCCTGATCTTTCCAAGACTTTTAACATGAAGGGATGTTGAATTTTGTCAAATGCTTTCTCAGCATCTAGTGATATGACCATGTGGTTTTTCTCTTTGAGTTTATTTATGTAGTGGATTACATTGATGGATTTCCGAATATTGAACCATCCCTGCATTCCTGGGATAAAGCCTACTTGATCTTGATGGATAATTGTTTTGATGTGTTGTTGGATTCGGTTTGCGAGAATTTTATTGAGTATTTTTGCATCAATATTCATAAGAGAGATTGGTCTGTAGTTCTCTTTCTTTGTTGGGTCTTTCTGTGGTTTAGGTATGAGTGTAATGGTAGCTTCATAGAATGAATTGGGTAGTGTTCCTTCTGTTTCTATTCGATGGAATAACTTGAAGAGGATTGGTATTAGGTCTTCCTTGAAGGTCTGAAAGAATTCTGCACTGAAACCATCTGGCCCCGGACATTTTTTGTTGGGAAGATTTTTAATGACTGTGTCTATTTCTTTAGGCGTTATGGGACTGTTTAGGTGGTTTATCTGCTCCTCGTTTAACTTTGGTACCTGGTATCTATCTAGAAAATTGTCCATTTCCTCCAGATTTTCCAATTTTGTTGAGTATAGGCCTTTGTAGTAGGATCTGATAATTTTTTTAATTTCCTCTGTTTCTGTTGTTATGTCTCCCTTTTCAGTTCTGATTTTATTAATTTGAATGCTGTCTCTGTGCCCTTTGGTTAGTCTGGCTAAGGGTTTGTCTATCTTCTTGATTTTCTCAAAGAACCAGCTCCTGGTTTTGTTGATATTTTGTATAGTTCTTTTTGTTTCGACTTGGTTGATTTCAGCCCTGAGTTTGACTATTTCCTGCCGTCTACTCCTCTTGGGTATACTAGCTTCTTTTTGTTCTAATGCTTTCAGGTTTGCTGTCAAGTTGTTGATGTATGCTCTTTCCACTTTCTTTTTGTGAGCACTTAGAGCTATGATTTTTCCTCTTAGTACTGCTTTCAATGAGTCCCACATGTTTTGATATGATGTGTCCTCATTTTCATTTAAATCTAAAAAGTCTTTAATTTCTTTCTTAATTTCTTCCTTGACCAAGTTATCATTGAGTAGAGCATTGTTCAGTTGCCAAGTGTATGTCGGTTTTCTGATGTTTTTGTCCATGTCAAAGACAAGTCTTAATCCATGGTGGTCTGATAAGGTGCTGGGGATTATTTCAATCTTTTTGTATCTGTTGAGGCCTGTTTTGTGACCAATTATATGGTCTGTTTTCGAGAAGGTACCATGAGGTGCTGAGAAGAAGGTGTATTCTTTTGTTTTAGGATGAAATGTTCTATAGATGTCAGTTAAGTCCAATTGGTTCATAACTTCTGTTAGTTTCATTGTGTCTCGATTTAGTTTCTGTTTCCATGATCTGTCCATAGCTGAGAGTGGGGTGTTGAAATCTCCCACTATTATTGTATAGGGTGCAATGTATGCTTTAAGTTTTAGTAAAGTGTCTTTTATGTATGTGGGTGCCCTTACATTTGGGGCATAGATGTTGAGAATTGCAAGTTCCTCTTGGTACATTTTTCCTTTCATGAATATGAAGTGTCCTTCTTTATCTTTTTTGATTACTTCTGGTTGAAAACTGATTTTATTTGATATTAGAATCGCTACTCCAGCTTGTTTCTTGGGACCATTTGCTTGGTAGATTGTTTTCCAACCTTTTACTCTGAGGTAGTGTCTGTCCTTTCCACAGAGGTGCGTTTCCTGAATGCAGCAAAATGTTGGGTCCTGTTTACGTATCCAGTCTGCTAGTCTATGTCTTTTTACTGGAGAATTGAGTCCATTGATATTAAGAGATATTAAGGAAAAATGAGTGTTGTTTCCTGTTATTTTTGTTATTGGCAGTGGAGATATGTTTGTGTAGCTACCTTCTTTTACGGTTTTTGGAAGATTACTTTCCTGCTTTTTCCAGGTTGTAGTTTCCCTCCTTGTGATGGAGTTTTCCACCAATTATCCTTTGAAGTGCTGGGTTTGTGTTGAGATACTGTGTAAATTTGGATTTGTCATGGAATATTTTGGTTTCTCCATCAATAATGATTGACAGTTTTGCTGGGTATAGTAGTCTGGGCTGACATTTATGTTCTTTTAGGGTCTGTATGATATCAGTCCAGGATCTTCTGGCTTTTATGGTCTCTGGTGAGAAGTCTGGTGTAATTCTTATAGGTCTGCCTTTATATGTTACTTTGCCTTTTTCCCTTACTGCTTTTAGTATTTTTTCTTTGTTTTGTACATTTGATGTTTTGACTATTATGTGGCGGGAAGTATTTCTTTTCTGGTCTAAACTATTTGGAGTTCTGTAGGCTTCTTGTATATTTATGGACATCTCTTTCTTCAGGTTAGGGAAGTTTTCCTCTATAATTTTGTTGAGAATATTTACTGGTCCTTTAAGTTGGGAGTCTTCCCCCTCATCTATTCCTATTATCCTTAGGTTTGGCCTTCTCATTGTGTCTTGGATTTCTTGTATATTTTGGGTTAGTAGCTTTTTGTATTTTGCATTTTCTTTGACAGTTGTGTCTATGTTTTCCATGGTATCTTCTGCACATGAGATTCTCTCTTCCATCTCTTGTATTCTGTTGGTAATACTTGTATCTATGACTCCTGATCGTTTTTTTAAGTTTTCTATCTCCAGGGTGTTCTCCTTTTGTGATTTCTTTATTGTTTCTACTTCCGTTTTTAGATCCTGCATGGTTTTGTTTAATTCCTTCTCCTGTTTGGTTGCATTTTCTTGTAATTCCTTAAGGGATTTTTGTGTTTCCTCTCTAAGGGTTTCTATCTGTTCTTTGAGAGTGTTATTTATGTCTTTCTTAAAGTCCTCTATCATCATCATGAGAAGTGATTTTAATTCTGAATCCTGCTTTTCTGGTGTGATGGGGTGTTCAGGGCTTGCTATGATGGGGGAACTGGGTTCTGATGATGCCATGTAACTTTGGTTTCTGTTGCTTACGTTCTTGCGCCTGCCTTTTGCCATCTGGTTAATTCTAGTGCTACCTGTACTTCTGTCTCTGATTGAAGCCTGTCTTTCCAGTTGTCTCACTTTTGTTTGGTCTTCTAGGAGTCCAGATGTCTTTGTGATTTTTTTCCAGCTGCCCTGATTACAGTGGTATCTCTAGGATGCCTCAGGATATGGTGCCTCCAAGGTAGCAGTCCAGCTAGATGTCTGCTGTTCTGGGTGCAGTGTCTCCTCTTGGATATCTCAGGGTATGTTGTCTGACACTCTGAGTTCAGTTGTTTCTCTGTGGCTCTGGGTTGAGCGGACCTTCCAGTATGTCTCAGGTGGAATCCGGGGTCCACACAACTGCAGACCTGGTAGAGGTCTGGTCTGGGACTCAGGCCCTGCAGGCCTCAGACCGGAGGGGGGACGAGCAGCAGAAGGAGCGTGCTAGCGCTGGCTATGGGTTTTATGGATCCCCAGAATGTGTCTGGGGGACTCCTGGGTGCACTCACCCGCAGGCCTCAGACTGCAGGAGGGGCGAGCGGCGGAAGGGGCGTGCTAGCGCTGGCTATGGGTTCTATGGATCCCCCAGAATGTGTCGGGGGGGCTCCTGGGTGCACTTACCCGCAGGCCTCAGACTGCAGGAGGGGCGAGCGGCAGAAGGGGCATGGTAGCGCTGGCTATGGGTTCTATGGATCCCCCAGAATGTGTCTGGGGGGCTCCTAGGTGCACTCACTCGCAGGCCTCACAGCCTTTCACCTATTAATCAATGCACTAAATGCAAAGAACAAGGAAAGACTATTAAAAGCAGTAAGAAAAAAAGGTCAAGTAACATATAAAGGCAGATCTATCAGAATTACATTAGACTTCTCAACAGAGATTCTAAAAGCCAGAAGACACTGGACAGATGATATACAGACCCTAAGAGAACACAAATGCCCAGGCTACTATACCCAGCAAAATTCTCAATCATCATAGATGGAGAAACCAAGATATTCCATGACAAAACCAAATTTAAATAATATATAGCTGCTAATCCAACCCTACAGAAGATTCTAGAAGGAAAACTCCAACACAAGAGGCTATCTATACCCAAGAAAACATAAGAAATTAATCAGCTCAAAACAAACCCAAAAAGAAGGAGATCACAGATACATAATTCTACCTCCAACAACAAAAATAATGGCAAACAACAATCACTGGTCTTTAATATCTCTCACATCAATGGACTCAATTTTCCAATAAAAAGACTGGATACACAGCAGAAACCAGCATTCTGTTGCATACAAGAAACACATCTCAGTTACAAAGACAGAAATTACCTCATAGTAAAAGGCTACAAACATGTTTTCTAATCATTTCTAAATTAATTTTAAAAATTTCTTAAATAAGAAATATAGCTAAAGTAGGCAAAATAGAAAGCTTTAGTGTCATGCTATGAGTATTTTCTTCTCAAATTCTCATTTTTATATTACTTTGACTCTGTAATTTTATTATTTAATTTCTATCAAGATTATATATCCAATAACATGTTCTCTATAGAAACAACTTACAGAAATCTACAATTTATTTTATTCATTATCACTCCTTAATCTGTACATAGAGTTCTACTGGTGTTTACACACTTGAATACATTGACAGCACACTGAACACATCTTAAAAGAAAATATAAAGAGTCAAACATATCAAAATTTTCTTGTCTCGGAAAAATTGTGTGCAAAGTGAATTACTGCTCCATATTGACTTAAATTACTTAGAATTGAGTAACTACTGAATAACTGATTTAGTTTATGGCCTACTCCACAAGATAAACCCCATGCCCCATACTGCTTGAGTGACCAATAACCAAATAAAATTATTTCTAATGATATTCTGCTTTGATCACTGTTTACTACCCTGTTCAGCCATCATCAGAGAAGCTATCTCCTGCAACAGATGGGAACAAATACAAAGACCCACAGCAAGCCATTATACAGAGAGTGAGAAATCTTGGAACATCCAGACTTACATGTAGTATCTGCTTCAAACCCCTCCTATCAGTCCTCAAGAAACCCCTAGGAAGAGGAGGCAGAAAGAATAGAAGAGGAAGGCAGTATGGAAAATGCCAGGAAAATAAGGCCCTCTAATTAATCATAAATAAAGTTCACATGAATTCACAGAGACTGAAACAATATACACAGGACCTCCATGGGTCTGTACCATGTCCTCAGTGTATATTGTGGTTTCCAGTTTAGTGGTTTATGGGATTCCTGAGTGTATGTGTGAATGAGTCTGTGATTGTGTGCCTTCCCTTGGGCTGTTTCCCTTCTGTTTGTTTATCATTTCCAACTTGAGTGTGATAGCATTTTATTTATGATAATTTATTTTATTATTTTAATATTATATCTTAGAAGTTGGTCTTTTCTAATGAGAGAAAAAAAGAGAATGGATCCAAGTAGAAAAAGATGTGGGAAGGAATGGGAGGAAAACTATCATCAGAATATATTATGTGTAAAAAAGAACATATTTTCAAGAAAACAGGAAAGTGATTTAAAGTGAATTTAATTTGAAATTGAAAATTAGGATACTTTTATATATGCAAAATAATCACTGAGTTCAAATTGTGAAAAAACATTACTTGCACCTTCTGCCTCCAAATCTTTGAGAACTAAGTGTTACATACATGCCTTGGCAACATCAACCAAGTGCTACTCAAACATGGACAAGAGCAGGCTGTTTATAGACTCTGTTGAATATCCCTGTGCAATACTGAACCCAGCAAAACCCACTGACTGAATACAGCAGAAAAAAAATCTTTTTCCCTGAAGTTGTCAACATCTGTTCTAGCAATGAATCATACATTGAACACACATAATGTAAATGAATAAATATTTGAAGTACAAACTGGTCATTCATAGTGTGGGAGAGATTGCCAATAATAATGGTAACAGGTGAAATACACTCAGAAGAATCTCACAGGAAAATAAACAAAAGGCCCTGTGAGAACATGTATTACTTGAATGGTAATAGGTCTTATTTCAGATGTTATCTCCTAAGACAAATAAATTAAAATTAAATCCCAATAGAACTATAAGTATCTATTTGAAAATATACAGAACATTCCAATTCAAAGTAGAAACAAGATACTCAATTTATTTTGGTTTTTGCATCCTTTACTCAACTTTTTCTATTATTTGAACATTTTCATTAATGTATTTGAAATATAAGGCATAAAATATTGGCCTTAATCAGTAAATATGACAATAGATTGTTAGTGGTAGTTCCCCCCCCTTACCAAAATATCTTTTAGACCAAAGAAATTAAAATTCTCTTTCTTATTTACTATTAGTGAAATGCTATGAGAGATAATGACAGTACAGGTGATAAAACAACCTTTCCCATCTACTCAGTGAGTGTTGAGTGAGTGTCCTCATGTTGCCAGGCACTGAGGATATTAGGGATATAATCATTAACAAAATAGACATATTCCTAATCTAGAAGTTTTTGTAGACAAAGGAGAAGAAAATATTACAGTAAATATAACTATAATTATTAACTATTGATAAACATAATTCAGCTTGAATAATGATTAATTAAATGAAAGTGAAGAAATTTTTGAGTTCAAGATTGGGGTCTTTTATACTTGTTGGTCAAGCCACACCTCTCTGATGAAGTAACCCTTGCTCTGACTTAAAGGACGGAAGACAGCAGTCCTTTCAAAACCAACAATAAGCAATCAAAGTAAACTAAGGTGTAGCACTGAAGCAAGCTTAAAATAAATATGAAGTAAAGCAAGTGCTTGAGAGACACAATATGTGTAAGGTGCTAAGAATGCCACGTAGGAATGGTGCATTGGATAAGCTCAAAGTCAGAAAAGAGAAAGCACAAATTGTTCTCAGAAGAACCTATATGTTATGTTTGAGATTTTATTAGTTTTAAATTATACTAAATGGATAAGCATGCAGAGACAACTGAGAAAAACTAAAAAAAAAAAAAAAAAAAAAAAAAACTTGTGTATCAGTAAACCAACTTTGTACTTACATGGTACTCTTGAATGTTTGAATGACTGGGTCTTTGATTCTTGTGCCTTCACTTGGGATTCTTTTACTTCTGTCAGTTTGTCTTATCCACCTTTGATGTGATGGTTTTGTTTTATCTTATTGCATTTTATTTTGTTAGAAAAACATTATTGGGCTGGAGAGATGGCTCAGTGGTTAAGAGCACTGACTCATCTTCCAGAGGTCCTGAGTTCAATTCCCAGCAACCACATCGTGGCTCACAACCATCTGTAATAGGATCTGATGCCCTCTTCTGGTGTGTGTTTGAGGACAGTGTATTCATATACATAAAATAAATAAAAAATTCTTTAGAAAAAGAAAAACATTATTAAGACAAAAATCATCTTAATACCTTTAATTCTCAGAACAGATGACAATTATGGTTGACAGAATATTAAAGCAAAAGCCAAAAAGTCAAGAAATTTGTGGTAATCACTAATTCTAAGGAAAAACAAAAGCAGAGAATCATTTATGAGTAAGAAATAAGTATGTAAAATTTTATAAGCATTCATGTTAGCATGATAATTTATTTTTATTTTCCTTTCCAGTATTTGTATGTTGAATAACTTTCTATTCATGTAAGAAAGGAAGGAAGGAAGGAAGGAAGGAAGGAAGGAAGGAAGGAAGGAAGGAAGGAAGGAAAGACTTTCCAAGCACCCACCAGCCCGTTCTCCTGAGAGTACTCACAACAGCAGTAAATGCACCCCATACCCTGTTCTCCATTTCCCTCACGACAACTCTGCCTGCTTTTATGGAGGCCTGTCAAACTGAGAGATATGACCATGTAAGCCTCTCTCAACCCAAGCCAATGTTGCCAACTCCCTTGAAAGCCCACTCAAGAGAGGTAAACTGCACCCTATACCCTGTGCCCCATTTCCTGCCCCACAATTCTGGGTACCTTCACAGAGGCCTGACAGAACCAGGGACACATCACTGATAAGCACCTCTTGCCTTCAAGCCTCTGCCCACCAACTTCCCTAAAAGCATGCCCAAGAGAAGTAGACTGCACCCCATATGCTGTGCTCCACTTCTGACTCCACAACTCTGTCTTTTTTCTTTGAAGCCTACTACACTCAGCAACACCAGGAAAGGCCCTCCTCATGCAAGCCACTGCCTATCAAGTCCACTGAAAGCATCACCAACAGTAGGGGGCTGTCTCTGACTCTCTTGCCTGCATTTAAGATCCATTCTTCCTACTGGGCTGCATCCTCTGGACCCAATGGAGAAGATGTACCTAGTCTTACTGCAATTTGATATGTCAATGTTGGTTGATATCCATAGGAGGCCCCTTCTTTTTCTGAAGAGAGAGGGAGAAGTCAAAGTGGAAGTAGTTTGGGGAGGATTGGGAGAAGAAGAGAGAGAAAACTGCAGTCAGTACATAAAGTAAATGAATAAATTTTTTAAAAAAGGTGTTCAAAATCTTCAGTTATCAAGACAATGCAAATTAAAACTAATTTGGGCACTTCAGTTTGCCCCATTCAGAAAGTCTATAATGAAGAAATCAAATTAAAACAGCTTGCAAAAGTTGTAAAAAGAAGGAAACTATTCACTTCTGGGGAGAATTTAAGCTGGCATTGCCAGAATAGATACTAGTGAGGAGAGTTTTCAAAAACAAAGTTTCCACTTGACCCAAATATACTACTCATGACATTGTCAAAGGACTCTATATTCTTCTGCAGAGACACCCAAATGCCCATGTTCTGTATTGTTCTGTTTGTAATAGCTAGGGAGTAGAATAAACCTATATGTCCATCAACTGGGGAATAGATGATGAAACTATGGTAAATACACACCACTGAATTTAGGAAATTTGCAGTAAGAGGTTTGAACGAGAAAATACTATAGTAAGCCAACCTATGCCCAGAAAGACAAATGTTGTTTATCATAGAGGGATCCTAGTTTCAATTGATTAAATTTGTTTCTTTAACACAGAGTCCTTGTGGTAGCCTGAGAGCTAGAAAAGGGTCATCACATAGCATTAGATAAGAGGACATAAAAGAGTGTCAGAAACAAGAAGAGTTATGACATGAATATAGAACAAGGGAGAGAATGATATGAATGGAAAACTATTTTTGTTCATTAATATATTTATTTATTCACTTTACATCCAGATTGTTGGCCCTCTCCCTTCATAAAATCCCTCACCCATCCCCCCTCTACTCCTCTGGGAGGGTGGAGGCCCCTTGAGTATCCTGTGACCCTAGCACATCATGTCTCTGCAGGGCTAGGCACATCCTATCCGACTGAGGCCAGACAAGGCATCCCAGTTAGGGGGAACAAATCTACAGGTACGTAACAGCTTTAAGGACAGCTACCACTCCAGTTGTTGTGGAACCTACATGAAGACTAAGCTGAACATTTGCTACATATGTGCAAGGAGTCTAGGTCCAAGCCCTGTATGCTCTTTGGTTGGTAGTTCAGTATCTGAGAGTGACACAGGATCCAGATTAGTCAACTCCATTGGTCTTCTTCTGAAGTTTCTATCTATCCTATCCATGACCTTCGATCCCCTCAGCTCTTCCATAAGACTCCCAAGCTCCATCCAACATTTGCCTGTGGGTTTCTGCATCTGTTTCAGTCGGCTGCTGGATGGAAACTCTCAGAGAACAATTATACTAACCTCCAATCTTCAAGCATAACAGAGGATCATTAATAATGTCAGGGATTGGTGCTTGCTTTTGGGATGAGTCTCAAATTGGGCCAGTTATTGGTTATCCATTCCCCCAGTCTCCGTTCCACCTTTGTCCCTGCATTTCTTAGACAGGACAAATTGTGGGTCAAAGGTTTTGTGGTTGGGTTGATATCCTTATCCTGCCACCAGGGTCCTCACTGGCTAAAGGAGTTCAATATCCCCACTGCTAGGAGTCTCAGCTAAAGTCATTCCCAGAAACACCTGAGAGCCTCCCCCACTCCAGGGTCTATGGCCCATCTTAGAAATGCCCCCGAAACCCCCAATTCTCCCACCCTACCAGCTACTGATTTCCATTCATTCTCCTGGCCCTCTGGCCCTTTCTCATCTCTCCTGACTCTTGATCTTGATCCTGAACCCTACCCCATTCCTCTCCCCATCCTATCTTCCACCAAGTTTCCTTCCTCCATCTGCTTCCTATGACTTTTATTCCCCCTTCTAATTTCAAACATCCCTGCTTGGTCCTTTCTTTTATTAGTTTTTTTTTTTTTTTTTGAGGGGTCTGTGGAGTGTAGCATGGGTGTAGGTAAAAACTGGCTGGGGAACCACAGGGTTCCTCAGGCCACGCTCTGTGTAGTTGGCTGGGAATGCTCTGAGTTCCAGTTGGAAGTTAGGACCAGCTGCTCAGTAAAGGCCTCTCCACAGTTCCTGGAGACATGGCCCCAACAAAGGAGGAAGTCCTTGGGTTTCCAAAACTGGTTTATTGCCATGGTGGATGGTGGATGGATCTGGATGTGCACCCCCTAAAACCCAAGGTGGACCTGAGTTAAATAGGAAGGGGAAGAGGGGGGAGGAGCTGGGGAGAAATGCTTAATTGGCTCCACCCTCTGGCCTTCAGGTACCTTATTAGTATGTAAATTTCTCTAGGGCCTGGGGCCTGTTCATCATGCCCTTCACCTGTGTACATGACTGAAAGGCACAGGTTGAATAGAGATTAGACCTCGTGTCAGGCCCGACACATGGGTACTCTGTACTTTTGGCTAATCTGCACTTATAAATGAGTACATACAGTGTATGTTCTTTTGGATCTATTTTACCCCTCACACAGGATAATGTTTTCTATTTCCATCCATTGCCTAAGAAATTCATGATGTCTTTGTATTTAATACCTGAGTAGTATTCCATTGTGTAAATGAACCACATTTTCTGTATCCATTCTTTGGTTGAGGATCATATGGGTTATTTTCAGTTTCTGGCTATTACCAATAAAGCTTCTATAAACATAGTGGAGCATCTCAACAGAGAAATCTTGAATGGTCAAGATGCACTTAAAAAATATTCAACATTCTTACTATCAGGGAAATGCAAATCAAAACAACCCAGAAATCAAAACAACCCAGAGAGTACATCATACACTAATTAGAATGACTAAGATCAAAAACTCAAGTGACAGCAGATGCTGGTGAGGATGTGGAGCTAGCAGAACACTCCTCCATTGCTGGTAGTACTGAAAACTTGTACAACTACTCCTGAAATCAATCTAGCAGTTTCTCAGAAAATTGGGAATAGTTTGATCTGTAAAGATGCCACTCCTGGGCATATACCCCAAAAATGCCCCCTCCCCCATCACAAGAACTTTAATGGAAAACTTTTAAACATGATGCGGTTGAGAAATGAGGGAGATGAAAAATTGTGAGAGAGATTTACCATAATTAAAAATATAGCCAGACATGATGACACACACATTTAATCCAGTAACCTCACCACTAGGGAGGTAGAGACAGGTGGGTCTCTGTGAGTTTGAAGCCAGCCTAGTCAACATAGTGAGATTTAGAACAGCCAATGGACTTAGGAGACAATTACTAAGGTTCTCTTACTAAATAGACATTGTGGTATCCATTCATTTTCTACATGGTTATGCTTATAAACACTGATTTGCATTGCTGTCACCCTATGTCAGGAGGTTTTATTTTCTGTAGGTGACAACAAAGCAGAGACTCATAACTTGTCTAAGTGTTAAAACTGAAGTGACTATTGAGTCCTCATCCCAAAATGGAACATCTATAAGTCTTATTCAGACATTAGATAGTAGCATGGAAGAGGTGGTGGAAAGAATGCAAAATCAGAGGATGGAAAGGAGTGCTGTTAGATGCTATCTTTGGTAGATAAAATGGCGCTGCATCCATGAACTCACACAGCAGTGGTCAACTACTTAAGTTCTGCTTGAAATTTGGCACATTAAGATTCTACCAGGGATTGGGGAAGATTCCAGAAGGCCCAATCCCTTCCTAAAAAGCTAAAAGTAATTTTATGGGCTCTAGAGTGAGGGAAATTATATTCCTTAGTGTATTATCCACTAGTATGTTGCCTTTGTTCAGTAGTAACTTTTCATCCATGGTCATGTAGGCAATGCTACTTAAGAGCAACGGGTCCCAAATATAGACAGACAGACAGACAGACAGACAGACAGACAGACAGACAGACAGGGATATTTTGTAGCTTCATTTTCAACAGGACAAAAAGTCAATGTGAAATGACGATCAATAATAGTCAATATTTGGTTGAGAATATACAGAACTGGTAAATGGTAAACTAGAAAGCATCATCACAAAAACCAAAGCAAAAATAACATGAAAATGTGAGGTGGAGGGTTTGTTGGGACAAAGAGGAAATCTAGTAAAAATAGGAGGAAATAAAACAAAGATAAGGGAGTAAATATGATCAAAGCAATGAGAAATTAGGATGCCATGAAACAAATGGCATAAGTGGTAAAACAATATATTTGTCAGGATGGCTTTATAAATCTGAGAATTTCTTTTGACAAATAATTTAAAGATAAACTTCTACACTGTATCAAAATCCTGGATGTAAATTTCTCATAATTATGTATAATTTTAATGAGCTTCTTTTTTTACCTTTTCAGGTTTATTGCCTATAGATTTTACTAAATGTGATTGAAATATAAATATGAAATTACATAAAAGACAGGAAATACAAATGATTGATGCTCTCAATTTGTGTTTATTTTAAATTTTATATTTTTGACTCAGCATGGATGGCAATAAATGGGTCTTCGGCAGAGTTACTAATGGAAAAGTGAGCTTTACCATCATTGCCAACATAGATTTTTATTCCAGTGCAATTGCCATCGACTTTATCTCCAGAAATGACATCACAGTATGTGCCAGCAGGAAGACCAGTCTGTAAAGTTGCTGACAAAGCCCTGAAAAAGTAAAAAGTTAATTCTAAAATCAAGTTCAACACAGAAACATGTAAGAAAGCAAACTATCTCAAAAATAATTACTTGTGTAAAATTTGTGCTGTATGAATAGAAATTATGATTTAATGGCCAACAACCTAATAAATGATTTTTTATATATAGCTATATATTAAATGTATCATTATATATAACATATATGCATATATACATATGTACATGGTAAGTTAAAAACTTGGTTTCCAGCTAGTGGCACTGTTTGGGGAAGTGGGTGATGTGGACTATTGAAATTTTGTCACTGAAGGAGGTTTTGAGAATAAAAACACTTGTATGTTTTCTAATCAGCTCTTTCTGTATTATGCTTGTGGTTCAAAATGTGAGCATCACCTTCTGGTTTCCACCCTCATAACTTTTGTTCATGGAGTCAAAGTTTTGCAACTGTAAGCACAAATAAATTCTTCTATAAGTTCCCTTGGTCACCCTGTTTAATCATAGCATCAAAAAATAACTAATCCAATCATCTAAATGACCAAAAGATAACTTTAGCAAAAGATAACTCAGATTCCTGCAAAGAGATTCTCTAAGTGTTGTTGTATGTAGGAGGAAATTATTAAAGGAGAAGAAAAGAATGCATGTATCATAAATGGAAGGTCAGTTGTTGGAGAATGTAGAACCAATCCACATCTGTCTTCTGAGAAAAAAACATTGGCTGTGGCCAAGTATACAAACGTGAAAAGTCTAATCACAAAGAAAAAGAGAATTATCACACAGAGGCAGACATTTTAAGATTGTATACCAAAGAAACAGAAAAATAAATAATTGAGACTCAGAGCTAGGGTATGATAATTTGAAACTAATACTGCCTGTCTTTTCACTGATTTTTAAGATTTTTATTGAGTGTTTATGTCGTTTGTACATCTATCACATGAGTATATATACACATGAAAGTGTAAAAATGCATCAACGACAGTAAATATCAAAACTCTACTTAAAACAAACTCTTCAAAATTGAAAAACACATTAAGAGCAAGCATTGTTTTTTCTACAGTTTTTAGATCACGATGCTTTCTTAAATCCATTAATAAAAAGATGTAAAGCTATAAGTGAACAGAAAGTAAATAGAAGGGTCTAAGAGTATAATAGTATATAATTCTACTGTGAGTAATATCCACTTACCAGTCATCATTGTTAAAGACAATGAATCCTTTGTTTCCTCTGCCAAAAGCTACTTGGTTGCTGTTATTATCCCACCAGTTTGCAAAAGGCTGACCATTGACAACATTTCTGAAGGCAACCATGTTCCTAAAAACACAGTGTCTTATGAAATGCTGGTACTCTTAAAAAATACATTTAAAACAAAAGGTTAAACAACTTTATTACACAAGATTTGTAAGGGACATCCCCACCTTATTTGACGCCATCTATGTTCACAGATCCAGTCATTGCCACAAGTGCTGTCTGCGTTAATGGTAACTTCTTTTGTTGCTCCATTGTTATTAGGTGGTCCCACCCAGTCATTGACATCCTTAATTAAAGGGAAAAGCCTCAGGTTTTTAACATGCATATTATATTTCCCTTGCACTAAACTCAATGTGTTCTGTTACTTTAGTCTCTATACTAACTACATAGTATCCAACTACTTCAGTATTTACACAGACCACTATTGCGTATTTACTATTTCAGTATATATACCATAGTTTTCTTAAGTCATGTTTCACAGAATTATACATTTTTATTTTCTCAGTGTCTTCCATGCAACAGTTTCTTAATAACTCTCTTTCATCTTTAATGTCACTAAAATGGAAAGAGCTTTAGCATCAGAAAAATGAGGATTAAATAAAGATCAGGCTCAGCGGTGCTGACAGGCATAAGCAGGCAGAGGTCTGCATGCTTCATGGCTTATACACAGTGGGGGCCACTATGATGTGCAAGTATGTCATGAGAGATGTGAGAGAAAGAGAAATAGACTGCTTTGAGCATCATGAGCACTATGAAGATGCAGAACTTGTCCTGCCACTTGAGGCCAAGGTGAAGTATCGGCCCATACTGCTGCTGTGGAAAATGTCTGGGTCCATGCAGCAGCAAGGGTCTATGTTGATGCTCGTGGCTCATATTACCATTAATGTTCATTAGGACATCCCTAGTATGGCCTGCCACCTGGGACCATGTAGATGTCCACAGGCTACTAAGACAAAGCCTTTCCCCTCACTGGGTGCCCTACTCTGGAGAACACACCTTCCACCAAACCAGTATAGCATAATAGAGCTGGTCCTGATGACAGGAGTTCAGGTAAACTGGCCCCAGGGTGTGATCATTGGAAAGCTAGCCCCACCCCTCATCTGCTGCAGGGGAGAGATGGTTTTCCCCTTTCTTCCCAGCAAGCGGGTGAGCATCCAGTATTGATAGTGTACCAAAAGCCAGAGGCCTCGAACCAGACCAATGACTCACTACAATCAACATTTGCAAGTGAACATATGTGAACAAAAGGGTATACTGTGGAACACAACAAGGTGTTTTTGATTTTGTTTGTTAGTTTGTTTGTCTTGTTCTATTTTTCTTTTTTTTATTTTAAAGGAAAGTTGCAAGGGAGTAGGTAGTTATGAAGAGATGGAGAGATGAGTGGGACTGGGGTTGCATGATGTGAAAATCACAACAAATCAATAAAACGTTTTTTAAAAAAGGTTCAAGTACCAATGGCTTTTAAAATCCTGTTCAATATGCATAAGTTCTTTATACTTGAGTATCATTATTTATAAAATAGAAATATAGTTTGTTAATATAAAAATATTAATGTGTGTGAAGTATTTAAATATATCAATTGGTTTTATGCCACCTTTTGAATAAAGGTGCTAATAAATATGTCCTGATATTCTGTAATAAATTTTCCAAAATGTTAATGTGCATTTGCTGATTGTCAACATGTTTAAATATATTTCTAAAATAAACATTCTCTCTGTGTTCTATTGAGGTAAGGTTTCTCATCTAACCCCAGAGTTGGCCAATTTGATACTTGATGTCTCCCCCTGCTGTGCACTTATGTTACAAGACACCAAGTCAGCTCAGCAGTGCAATGTCCCAGGGACTTGAACTTCTGTTCATCCTACAAAAGCTTTACTCTCTAAATCATCTCCCCAATCTCTTAGCTGCTTTTTGATATTGTTCAGATTAATGTATTGCAAAATATTTTTGTTATGTTTACTATTCTTGAATAAGTCTTCAATTTATGTGCTTACTTTAATATAATTTGTTTCTTGTATTTTTTAAGGTAACCTCAAGTTATGTAAGTTTCTTTACATTCCATAGAAAAATCCAAAAGTATTTAGCAAATATTTGTCTTGGTTAAATAAACAAAAGCTGATTTCCTCCTTTCATGTGTTACTATACACAATTCTCACATCAAATGGACAAGGGAAGAATTACTAGATTCCTATGTTTTACTTTGTGTTCTTCTGGTTCTCTAATTTTCAAGTTATTGTTTCACAGTGATAAAGCAGTACATAGTTCTATAATATACTTACAATGCTAAAGTTGTATTAAATAAATAGTTTATGGCATGTCTTTTGTGTAACAATTTCATGTGAAATTAAAACAGGACCACTTTCTCTCTTTTCAAAAGTATTTTTAAACTTACTTGTCCATTCTGAAAATATCTTGGCCAATGGTAACTTGACATTACCCGGGTGAAACCATAAGGATGAGCCAACATAAATCCAACAGCCATTTTATAGAGTCTGAAAATTACAACAAAAAAATTACAATAGAAAACTAGAAATTTTACCATCACTAAAGAACATGTAAAAAAAGAATACTTTTACCCACCTAGCATCCCAGAATGTCAGGATGGATGCTCCTCCAGCACCATGTCCTCGCTGATTGTCATGGTTGTCCACAAACACAAGGGCTCTGTCAGAAGGCATAAAACCCCAACCTTCTCCCCAGTTCCTAGTTTTTAAAAATATATGCACACATTAGTTCATGAAAAGAACATTTAGAGTATCATAAATCTGTACTTCTTTCTATAATCCATTTTCATTTAATTAATGATTCTCTAACCAAATGATTATTCCACAGAAAAGTTTCCTTCTAGGCAATTTTACGTATAAGATTTATTTGCATTTCATCCACAATGCTCATGTAAGAGTGCAATGTAGATTGACTCAGGAAGGGTAAATATTCATATCACAGTATATACAATAAAAATAAATAAATAAAATTGGATATTTCACTCTATGTTATGAGCAAATATTTAAAAGAAATTTATTGTAGTCAATGTATAAGTGTGGCAGCAGAATCACATTGCAGTTTTATTTGCAAGTAGTAGAATTTTTCAAGTAATATCTTGACTTCAGTAGATTGTAACTACCAAAATCTAGTAGACTCATATCAAAGACAGAAAAAAGTCTGTAGGTGATGTTTTGTGTTACTAGAGAGCCTCCTTGTTACTGATATTTAAAATGAAATTACTAATTCCAGATGATTTTTTATTGTTTAGAGGGTAAAAACCTGCTTAATAGCTAATGTCTTGATAAATACTTAATAAATTAGAAGATGATTATGTATTGGGATAATATGATAACAGATCTGTGACAGACAAAATAACAAAGTGTGATGTATTTACTTTAAGTATGCCATTTTTTCTCCATCCCACTTGCGCAAAACTTTGCCCAGTTTTGCTCCATATTTGAATTCTGTTACACGGCCATTTCCAAAATACTCATTACTTGATACTGCCTCACCACCCAGATCAATTACCTAGTAAAGAAATAGGGGAAAACAGTCATTGGAAAAAAAAAAAAGATATTAAAATATTTAAGGCAAAAATAATTCCCTATAAATTTCTTATATTGTTCATGTTCAAAGTGGTTTTCTTCATTCCTTTATTAAGTATATAAATCAGTACTGAAAGAAATTTAATAACAACGTCATTTCTTGTCCAGTAAAAATGACTGACATACTTCACTTAACATAATTGAAAATTCAGATAGTCATACTAACGAAGTACTTACTGTCAGATAAACAATTTCAGCACTTACAAATTGATTTGATTCTCCAAAGCAAACAAATACAAACATCGTTAACTTTCTTCACATGAAAAATGTCCACACAAATATTAATCAATTTATCCAAAACGTATGCATTTAATAGTACTTAAGACAAGATTTAAGCCTAGAAATACTGACTTAATTCAGCAACTAAGATTTTATGTCTTTACATAATTGTCCCTGAGTGTACACTAAGTAGCACAATAATGTCACAGGCTAAATAAAGTCTCTACATTCCCTTAGGCCTTTATTCTACTAAAGAATTAAGTCTCTTATATCTAAATAAAAGGGAGATAAAAAATTGCACATTTTATAAAGCACTCAGACATTAACCTATTAAATTCCGTTTAATACAACCTTCCATCTGTCTTCTGTTTAACAAAACAGTGTCATTTATATGTACATATATGTGTTACGTTACCTCTTGAAAAATGAAAGGTCTGCTTCCTTCATAGAACCATTTTGTATTTAGATTATGCAGTTTGTCCAAAATTGCCTTTATGTCTCCAGGCCACATGTGCTTAGAAGCATCAAGTCTGAACCCTGCTACACCGATGTCAATGAGATGGTTCATATAGTCAGCCACCTTGTTTCGAACATATTCTTTTTCAAGTGCAAGATCCAGAAGGCCAGACAGACGACAATCTCTGACCTGTTAAGACAAACAAACAAAACAAAACTGTGTTCAATATGTAAATGTCACCTGTTACCTGAGATTTCCTTCAACTAAACAAGTATTCACTGATTAGTCTAGAGAACCTGTAGAGACCATATCCAGAGGTTAGGCACAGCCCTGGTTGAGGGATGGGACCACCCACTCATCTCAGAAATATTACCCCAGAATTGTTCCTGTCTAAAGGAAATGCAGGGACAAAGAGTGGAGCAGAGACTGAAGAAAAGGCGATCCAGAGACTGACCCACCTAGAGATCCATCCCATTTGTAGACACCAAACCCAGACACTATCTATTGCTGATGCCAAGAAGCACTTGCTGACAGGATACTGGTATGTCTGTCCCCTGAGAAGCTCTGCCAGAGCCTGATCAATACATATGCGGATGCTCGCAGCCAACCACCAAACTGAGCACAGGATTCCCAATGGAGGACTTAGCAGAAGGACTGAAGAAGCTCAAGGGGTTTCCGCGCCCATAGGAAGAACAATATTAAGCTACCAGACCCACCATAGCTCCCAGGGACTAAACCACAAATCAAAGAGTTTACATAGAGGATCCCATGGCATATGTAGCCTTATCTGGCAATTCTCAATGAGAGGGGAGGCCCTTGGTCCTGTTTACATGGGAGGCTCGATGCTCTCATGTAGCGGAATGCTAGGGCAGTGAGGTGCGAGGGTGGTGCAGGAGCTTCCTCATAGTCGCATGAGGAAGAGAGAATAGGATAGGGGGCTTGCGGAGGGGAAACCAGGAAGGGGGCTAACATTTGAAATGTAATAAATATAATAACTAATAAAAAGAGCTTCATAAAGCCTTTTCATGGAAAACTGAGAACATTTACATTCTACTGTGGATACACCTTTCAAATATTTTCCACTATAGTCACTGGATGAGGCAGAAATAAAATAGGTAACATTATTTAACATTATTAGTTGGTTGAGGAAACCCTTTGTGTCCTTTCTTTTTCCTTTTGTTCCTTCTCTTATGTAGTACTGGAATAAAGCATAAATATTTTTAATATTTAACACCTAACACCTATCTTAAGCTATCAAGAGACTAGGAGAAGGTTTTAGAAGACTGATTTGAGTGTCTAACTCCTAATAATATGTTTCATAAGGAGTCTAAGCCACATGTCAGATGGTATTTCAAAAGATCCATGTGCATAACGAGACCCTGATTTCTTTTTTTAATTCTGATCATTTTCCTTACCTGATAAGCATCATTGTAGTTCTCGATGCCTCCACTTCCAGTTCTACATTTTCCATCGTTAAAGTCAAAACCAGAATATGGAACTCCAGGAAATTCCCTGTTATTTGGGTTGAAATAACTTCCACATGTACTGCTTTGTCCAGCTTGAGCCCCTACTCCACACATGTGGTTAATGACAGCATCCACATAAATACGGACCTGAAGAGAAGAATGTGTACTTCAGTACAGCTTAGAGACCTAAAATTAAGTTGGTTAAACTCTGCAGCACACTAATCAAACATATATTAACATATTATACATTAAATATATTATGTATATATAAAAATATAGTTATATATATTATATAATTAGCACTTTCCCTAAGCCATCAAATGACTAGGGAAAGGATTTTGGATATTGATTTGAGTTTCAGACTCCTATACTATGTTAACTAAGAAAAATAAACCACATATCAAATGCTTTTCCAAAACTACCATGTGCATAATGACACCCAGATTTCTTCCTTAATTCTCAACATTTTTCTCTTCTGAGCAGCAGTATTGTAGTTCTCATGCTTCCACTCTCAGGTCTACATTTCCATTGTTAAAGTCCCAGCATGTTAACAAATCTGCATATAGGTAGATGATAGGTAGAGAGATTGATGATAGATAGATGATAAATAGATGATAGATACTTTGTAATTTCATTTTCAACAGGACAAAAAATCAGTGTGAAATGAAGGTCAATAATAGTCAATATTTGGTTGAGGATTTACAGAACTGGTAAGTGGAAAACTATAAGGCATCATCACAAAAATCAAAACTAAAATGACATTTTAAAATTGTTTCTTTTTAATAGCAGACATTGATTTTGAAAGGAGTTAATTTGAGTCTTAGTCTCTGAAGGAAATAAAAAGGTAGACATTGGTCTTTATTAAAAAAGAAATAGTGCAGAAATTGTGAGTGGACCAATAAATCACCTAAAATGGCAGTAAGTTTGCATCTGAAATTTCTAATTTCTAATCAGAAAAGGTTTATTTAAAATGAGTATGGAGGCTGGAGAGATGGCTTAGTGGTTAAAAGCATTGACTGCTCTTCCAGAGGAGCTGAGTTCAATTCCCAGTAACCACATGGTGGCTCACAACCATCTGTAATGGAATCTGATGTACTCTTCTGGTGTATGTTTGAAGATAGCTACAGTGTACTCATATAAATAAAGATAAATAAAGAATATTTTTAAAAAATGAGTATGGTTATAAGATTAAAAGTCAAGGTTTTACTTTATAAGGTCTCTTCTTTAAATTGTTCATATGAAAGAAATTTTAAAATTGCTCCTAAAAGAGTTGTGAATTTTGAGTTATAGCTAAAATATAAAGAAAGAAGTTTAAAAGTGTGAGGCCTTTTGCTCAAGAAGAATAAGAACCAAAAGAACATGGTTTTACATAAACTGACTTTGAAGAACATATAACTTCACTTACACCAACGTTGTTGCACCTGTTCACCATATCCTTGAATTCATCCTCATTTCCAGACCTGGAGCATATTTTGTAGCTAATTGGTTGATATCTTTCCCACCATGGTCTAAAGGGGCTTTGGACAACAATATTTTCATTGGGTGGAGAGACCTACAAATAAATGAGTTAAGATGATCAGTTCACGGCTCTCTTTACATAAATAAATCCTATAGAAAACGATCAATGATTTTGCAGTTCTTAATCAGTATAAGTTCATTCTCATTGTTTCAGAATCATTGAACACATTTACAGCACAATAAAGAGATCCTCTGGATGTGTGAAACCAATATATAAAGTTGCCATCGCCACCATTTTTTCTTCCTCATGAAAATTATGTGTGAAGTGAAATATTGCTTCAAAATAGTTAAAATACATTAGAAAACAATTTTACAAAAACACAGTAAACTCAGCATTTGAATTGTAATTAAGTCTTACCTGTACCCCTCCAAATCCATTAGGAGCTAAGTATCTCTCACATTCCTTAGCAATATCAGCCCAGCGCCACTCAAAGAGGTGGACAATAGCACTTCGTCCATATTGAGTATGTGGGTCATATTGGGCCCAGCAGACTCCAATGAGGGAAAGCAGTAGGAAGAATTTCATTTTGCTGTGATGTTGGCCGTGTTCTTTCTAACAAGTATTTTACCTCTGAAAAACACATAATAAAATAAATATTAACACAAATCAATATTCCAGTACTAGCTATTTATAAACTGTAAGCAATTACCAATAACAATGTCAAAATGTGAAAAACATTCAAAAACTTTCTCAGGAAAACTATCTAAATGCTCTGTGAGTTCTTCATAAGTCTTAATGAAATATTATGAAGTTCTCATAAGTCTTTAAAAGGTAAGTAGCCTCAAAAGGTAAGTAGCCTTTAAAAGGTAAACGCCTCAGTCCTACTTAGAAGGAGTAACAAAAATACTCAAGGGAGCAAATATGGAGACAAAATGTGGGACAGAAACTAAAGGAGGGGCCATCTGGAGACCATTCCACCTGGGTATCCATCCCATGCACAGTCACCTAAGCTAGACACTGATGTAGATGGCTGGAAGTACATGCTGACAAGAACATGATATATCTATCTCCTTAGAGGTCTGCCAGAAACTGACACATTCAGAGGACAATGCTCACAGCTAACCACTGATATGATCAAGGGTTTCCCAATGGAGAAGTTAGAGAGAAGACTGAAGGAGCAGAAAGGGTTTGTGACCCCATGAGGAGAGCAATACCAACCAACCAGAGCTCCCCAGGGTCTAAACCACCAGCCTGGGAGCACATAGGGAGGGACCCGTGACTCCAGCTGTATATATAGGGTAGGATGGCCTTTTCAGGCATAGTGACAGAGGAGATTCTTGGTCCCATGAAAGACAAACACAGAGTGGGGAGGAATGTGAGGGTGGGGAGGGGGAAGTAGGGGTGGGGGGTAGGTGGGGGCACAGCCTCATAGAAGCATGAGGAGGGGGGATGTGATAGGAGGTTTCTGGGTGGTGGGGGGAAGTGGGATAAGGAGATAAAATCTGAAATGTAAATATAATACCCAATGTTTAAAAAAAGATGAAAGAAAAAAAGAAAAAAGAAAAGAAAGAAAGAAAAAAAGGAGATTTAATAACACAAATGGAAGGATTTAGAAATTTAGGAGGCAGTTTATGTTAAGGGAAACAGCATCATAGAAACAGGAAAATCATACCCCTCATAGAAGCACAAGGAGGGGGGATGGGATAAGGGGTTTCTGGGGGGTAGGGGAATGGGGTAAGGGGATAAAATTTGAAATGTAAATATTATATCCAATAAAAAAAAGGGAAAAAAAGTTCTTCATAAGTTTCAATGTTTTTTTCTAAACAAAGAAACATTAGCCCTTTCCAGAAATACATATATGTTTGTGCATGTGTATATATGAATGGTTGGGTGTGTTTTATATAGGTGTTTCTGCATTATTTGATTTATACTAGATAATATTTATGACATCATCCATTCAGGAGAATTACGATTGGAGCCTTGTACAGTTTTAAGTATCTACATAAAAGTATATGTTATAGTTCCTTTCCAAATACAGAATAACCAATTAATCTCTATTTTCTTCTCATAGAAAATTTTGTGTTGGTATCAGGAATGTCTACACATATAACACACTTAAAATACTTAAGAAGCATTAATAATGAGAACAAAAATATCAGCAAGACTAAAGCTTATCTGAAAAGTTGAAAGGTAACATGAGATTATGTCAGAGGGGCAAACAGACCAAGACCTTCCAAAAAAATGAAGAAAGAGCTACCAAAGCTGTGAGGAGAGACACTTAGGATAAAAAATTAATTGAAGTTCACTCCTGCCAGTGGAAAGAAACCAGGTTATAGATATGTAAAAATGGAAATGACAGGTCATTGGGAAGACTTTTATAACTGCGTGAATGACGTAAGTGACTTGTCAGCTGAACAGAGCAGATTACTGTTAGAAAAACAGTAGGTGTGTGGGTTAACTGGAGCCTAATAGCAAGTAAGGCAGAAATGCTAAACACAAAGGTATTTGAAGGTGATATCACTTATTAAGATAATAAAATGAGAAAGTACCAGGTCTGAGGGTTTTGTCAAGACTTTAAAAAACTTAATTATTTCTTTGTCAATTACAATGTTCTCTTTTGCTCCTTTAACAACAAACTGCATAAAAAAATTCTTAAAACTAGAATTTTGTACATATTTGACATGTGATTTCATGCTTCTATAATATTCTTTGTTCTCTCTAGACTCACCATTTATATGTGCAGGGTACATATTGCCAGTGATCTTGGTCACCCACAAAAAGAAAATGGCAATAGTTTATTGATCAAAACATTATTTCCTTTATATACAGAACACATAAATTGAGTTGCGCTGAGCTGGGTGCTTCCTCTAAACTGAATAGATTTCATAGTATGGAAAGTGATTGAGAGAGAAAATTCAACAATGTAGTCTTGAACCCTATGCTATAACACCAACTTTCCAGCTAAGATGTATTAATGACATAATAGTTCCAGAGACTTTTTGGATCCTAGGACTGCCCAATAGGTAAAATGCACACCTTGTTCTGGTCAAGTATTTATGGTTTGGGAGATCATGGATTCAATGGTAGAATCTACCACCGATGTTTTATTAAATAAATATGGGATTGAATTGCTTTCTAAATATTTACATTTACAACCACAGATTGGTATAAGTATCAGCTTTAGTCAAAGAACTCTTTTAGCAGTGTAGGCAGTCAAAGCAATGACTCATAACTTTTCAAAGGGATGAGAATAAGGAAATTCAGAGTGCTCAGCCTTGAACAGGACATCTTTATTACCCACAATGTGCCCCAGAGAACATGATGGAAAAGGGTCTGGAAGAATCTTAGGAGCTTGGCCCTGGAGAGATGGCTATGCAATTAATAGTATCTCCTGATCTTCTAAAAAACCTGGTTTTGATTTCCAGCAACAATATAGAAAATCACAAACATCAGTAGCTCCAGTTCCTGAGGACACAACTTTCTCTTCTAGCCTCTGAAGGTATTACATGTGCAAGTGCATAGCTTAACAAACAAACAAAGTACTTAAACATTTTTTAATAGAATAAGATCTGGAGAATGGAGTGAAGTCATAGTCCCCTTCTGGATATTGCATGATTTTTGGTAGCATCAACAATAGCAAATATAGTCATAGGCACAAAACATGCATAGAAAAATAAAAAAGGCATAAAAGGAGAAGTTGGGAAAACAACAAAAATGTCTAAGAGAAGATATGAGGGAAGGGAATATGATCATAATGTCTTGTATACAAGTAAGTAAGAAATTGTGAATAATAATAATGTCAAATAGAGTTAAGAATGCATTTCAGTCACTAAATCTGTTACATTTATGTAGTTTTGGGATATATATATATATGCGTTTGATTATATACTAGTATATGAATATGTATTATGTTAATATACAACAGAAATATATAACTTTGATAATACATTAGAACATTTGATAGCAACCTAACAACAAAACAGTTCCTCTCATGAAGTACAAATATTTCAATTTTCAATAAAGCAAATCTAATATTTATGACTGCTTTGTAGTATTACAATACTCATACACAATGCATACTTATAAAAACCAATTATTGTTTGTTATAATGTGTGTGTGTGTGTGTGTGTGTGTGTGTGTATGTGTGTCACCGCTCAAGCTGCCCACACTTGGGGGCCAAAATCTCGGGGACCACTCTATCAGTGTTGGAACCCACACTGCCAAAAGCTTGGGGGCTAAATTGTTAGAGCCCGCACTGCCCCAAGCTGCTCCGGTCCATGGGGTCGGGTTTCAGCAAGAGAGAGAGTGAGGAGGACTCGAAGAATGGAGACCAGACAGAGTGTGATTCAATCCTGTTTATTCTTCAGTCTCTCTTCCTAGTCAAAGTCCCAAGTCTTGAGTTCCTAGTCCCTAGTTCCTAGTCCCTAGTGCCTCCAAGCTCCAAGTTTCCAGTTCCAAGTTCTACCCTCGAGTCTCATCCAAGTACAAGTGCCTAATTCCTAGTTCTCTTTCCATGTCTCCAGTGTCTAATCTCTAGGATCTAATAATTCTTCTGTCTGCCTCTCGCCTTTTATATTTCTCACTTCTAAGTCACGCCTTTAAGTCAGGCCCTTAAATCATGCCTTTAAGTCTTGTCTCTAAATCTGATCTCTAATTCACGCCCTTAAGTCACACATCTTTAAGTCTCACACACCCAAGGGAAAATCCTGGGTATCTAAAACGAGATGTTATCAGAGTGTGCTCAGCTTTTGTAAACTATTGTAAACAAGTCTCTTATCAGGGTATACGGCTCAAGATGGCTGCAAGGATGATAGCCACCTTCTGTCGGCTCCTCACATGTGTGTGTATTATATATTTTTTGGTTCTCATCATAACTTCTTTTAGAGGCTTACATGTCTTTTCCTGTAGTGATTCACAAAATATTTGATATGCTATTGTGAACTAAATTCATCTATATATTATGGATAAAAGCTACAAGATTATCAAAAACTCTAGATGGAAATGCTGACAACCCTAATGTGGTTAGTGTTTAAATACTACTGAATTGCCAAATAATATTCCATAAATATGCATAATGTGAATTAGAATTTGAAAGAAGAAAAATTTTAAATCTTATCTAATATTAAGAAATAAACTGAAAATTACATGTAATATTCTCAACATCAGTTTCGTAGCAATGTTATAAAACAGGTGTCTTATTACTTCAGTGTTAATATTACAGAGAGAGGACTCTAATATGAATTCAGAATTTCTTTTTATGTACCAGCTCTCATAAATGTAGGCATTTAGCTGAAACTCTTCTTATCAAAGTCAAATAATTTAAAGACTATTTAAATGTTAAGAAAAAACACAGTTAATTTTAAATTATTTCTCTAATCTCCCTGTTCACATATACAAATACTCATTATTTACAAAATTAATTTCCTTATATATTCTGCTTGAAATTTATGGCAAACCAAGACATTATAAAATACAAATTAATTAACAACGGTCAGTAAGAGATAGCTTATATATTCTTGCCATTTGTAGTTACTAGCCCAGAAGATTCATAGTTAAGTATCTTTATAGTGAAAACTGTAATGGTAATGTCATTAAAATATTAGAGTTTCTTTAGTGACACACCTTTGTATGCAGTTTTATCATTTGTATTAACATTATCATCAATTAACTTTCTCTCTAGTGTTGAAAGATTCTGTGTTTTGTTTTTAGTGTTTTTTTAAATTGTAAAGTATTAGGAAGATATTTTACATAAAGGTAATTAAGTTGTGGTTGCTTTAAGTGAAAGAATTCACAATTCCTCTGAGTTTTACCTTGTATTTTCTCCCAAAAACAGTAGTCATTTGCCCACAAATACTGCCCACAAGAAAGAAATACCAACTTAAGCTTAGCATACATTGCATATGAAGGCTAAAAAAAGACAAAGTTTAGCAAGTCTGCCTACCAAATCTCTAAAACTAAAGATAAGCTTGGAGCCAAGGCTCAGTGGTGTTTCCAAATCAAACAGTACAGACTGTGCTGCTGGGCAAGCAAACACGATCTGTCAGCACACCAAAAAAAATGTCAGCACACCAAAAAAAAAAAAAAAAAAAAAAAAAAAATAAATAAAATTACCTTAAAACCCTGACTGAAACCCTAAATGACAGCAATCAAATCATAAAAAATAAAAATAAACCTCTAATTTAGTACAGAAAAGGAGGAAAGTAAAAAAAAAAATTATATATTTTAAGAGTAACTTACCACATCAACTTGCATAAATCAGCAACCATCCAAATCTTTGTGTTTGTCAAATATAAAACAATAGAAATCTCACTATTTTGGTTTCATTTCTCTTCAGTTAGAACAGAAGGCCAGATTAGAATTTTATAAATTTGTATCCTTTCACTATTCTCTTTTTCAAACCTTATGTAATTCTCCAAATATAGATTCTGTCAGCAGTGTGATCTGAGCTCCACGGTGACCTATGATGGACTGGGCGTCACCACCCTGGTGTCCTTGGAAGCCACTGCCTTCCCTCGGCTGCTGCTTCATCACCTCCTCTATTACAACATAACTCATCATCACTTTGCTTTCTCAATATACATCATCCTCTTCTACTTTCAACTTTTTCTGTAAATCATTTGTAAAATATAAGGGTGAAAGTGGTAAAAATAAGTTCAAAGATCACAGTAGTTTATCACTGAGCCAAATTAAATCAATAAAATAAATGCGAGCATAATGGGAACAAATTCACTTAATCAAAGGTCTATTATCAGGTTTGAGTTTGTCATCTACTACTCCTGCTCAGTGTAATTACTTGTTTTTGTTATACAACTTTCAGGTGTTGATAGTATGAGATTTTATGTAGGCAGCAGATGCTGGTGAGAATATGGAAAGGGAAACACTCATCCATTGTTCGTGGAATTGCAAACTGGTACTGGTACAACCACTATGGAAATCAGTCAGTCTGGTGGTTCCTCAGAAAATTGGACATAGCATTACCTGAGGAACCAGCTATACCACTCCTGGGCATATACCCAGAAAATGTCCCAACAAATAACAAAGACATATGCTCCACTATGTTCATAGCAGCCTTATTTATAATAGCCAGAAGCTGGAAAGAAACCAGATGCCCTTTAACAGAGGAATGGATACAAAAAATGTGGTACATTTACACAATGGAATATTACTCAGCTATTAAAAACAATGAATTCGAGAAATTCTTAGGTAAATGGATGGAACTAGAAAATATCATCCTGAGTGAGGTAACCCAATCACAAAAGAACACACATGGTATTTACTCACTGATAAGCGGAGATTAGCCCCAAATCTTGGAATAGCCAAGATACAATTCACAGACCACAAGAAGGAAGGAAAACCAAAGTATTCCTCAAGGGAGGAAATACAGAGACAAATCATGGAGCAGAGGCAGAGACTGAAGAAAATGCCATCCAGAGACTACCCCACCTGGGAATCTATCCCATATACAATCACCAAACCCAGACACTATTATGGATGCCAAGAAGTCCATGATGATAAGAGCCTGATATAGCTGTCTCCTGGCATGCTCTGCCAGAGCCTGAAAAATACAGAGACTGATGCTCCCAGCCAACCATTGGACTGAGCATGGGGTCCACAATGGAGGAGTTAGAGAAATGATTGAAGGAGCTAAAGGGGTTTGCAACCCTGTAGAAAAAAACAACATCAACCAAACAGACACCCCAGAGCTCTCAGAGACTAAACCACCAACCAAGGAGTACACATGGAGTGACCCATGTCTCCAGCCACATATGTAGCAGAGGATGGCCTTGTCTGGCATCAATGGGAGGAGAGGTCCTTAGTCCTGTGAAAGTTTGATGCCCCAGTGTAGGGGCATGCCAGGTTGGTGAGGTGGTAGTGGGTGAGTGGATGGGTGGGGGAACACTCTCATAGAAGCAGGGGAGTTTATAGGGAGATTGGGAGACAAGAAAGGGGAAAACATTTGAAATGTAAATAAAGAAAATATCTAATAGAAAAAATGGTACAAAGATTTTGAAATTTTTGAGTTTCTATGGGTATCTTTTGTTGTTTCCTTTTTTAAGTTTATTTATGTATGTGAGTGCTTTTTCAGTATGTATGCCTGTACATCAGAAGTGTGTGTCAGATCACTTATATACAGTTACAAGTTGACATGTGGGTGCTAGGAATTGAACTGAGGACCTCTAGAAAAACAAGAAGAGATCTAAACCTCTGAGCCATCTCTCCATCCCTGAGTTCCTAGGCAGAGTAAAATATTTTGAAATATATAATATTTACTTTGGCTATTTATTTAGTCTCTAATTATTTTATGTAAAAAATTGCATGTTATATACATGTTTTATTATTTTTGGAGGGTCACAGTTTGCATGTGGAATTTTTGTTATAGCCTTTTATTTTTGTCAATTGTTTTTATTAATGTTTTTAATCATACTGAAAGAGTTAAACATTTTTAAACCTTCCACAGATGGAGTCAAGAGTGCAGATCAGCTTGTTCTGTGCTCTGGGTCCTAGGAAACTAGCTATCCACAAGACAAAATAAGTAAGATAAGAGTTCAGAGCTGGGAGTTCAGGACAGCGTGACCAAGCGCTATGGGTACCAGGAACTAAAAACTGACCATAAGATAGATTGAATAGGGTTTGAGCTGGGAGTTCAAGTTAGCATGCCTGTGCACTCTGGATACCAGGAACTTGGCTGACCACAAGACAGATGGCTGATTAAGTATAGGTTCTTAGAGAATAGCCTGTTCCTTGTACCCTGTCACAAACTGAATAATGGGCTGGGACTTTCCACAGGTGCTCTCCAATAGCCCTTCCTTACTCCCCCTGAGTTGTGGTTCCCCCCTGATTTGTAGTTTTGGGCTTCAAATTCTGTCTCCAAAGCCCCGGGGTCAGACCCCATTCCCCCTGCATGGGCTACAGGTCTTGACCTCAGTATACTGATTAAAATATGCCTCTTGCTGATTACATCAAGTTTGGTGTTGTGCAGTTAATGGGTGGACATGAATTCCTGAGGCTTGGGTGAGGTCCTCCATTCCTGGGGGCCTTACACCTTACAATACCAGAAAATGCTTGTGCTTTTAATAAGCAATTTTCTTATAATGGATTAAACTATTAGTATATAATTCCCTTTAAATACAGGTTCTTACTGAATTGTTAATTTGTTTAATGTCTTGCCTACTTACACATTTTTTATCAGTATAATTTCCTTTTTGCCATAATAGAAATTATGTAATCGTCGGGCAGTGGTGGCACACTCCTTTAATCCCAGCACTTGGGAGGCAGAGGCAGAGGCAGATGGATTTCTGAGTTCAAGGACAGCCTGGTCTACAGAGTGAGTTCCAGGATAACCAGGACTACACAGAGGAACCCTGTCTTGAAAAACAAAACAAACAAAAAAAGAAAGAAAGAAAGAAAAAAGAAATTATGTGTTCTGATTTTATTCTTTTAATGGAAATTACATCATGCAGACTTCAAAGTGCAAAAAAAAACATTGAGGTTATTTGCCAGAGAAAATAAAATGACATTAGAACAAATGAACATTTCTTCTAAGTTTATAGTTACCTTGTTCATTCTTAAATCATCCTCATATTTAATTCTGGAAGACAGTATCTTTTGAAATAGGGAAAAATAATGTAGGTTTGCCTATAAGCTTTCCATTTTGCTTTTTACTTATGTATGAAATAGTTTAGAAATTCTATCTATAACTTCTCTGAACATTTAAAACACTTTATACTATTATTTGGTGACTGTTTCCTCAGACAAATTGTGTTACTCTGTTACTTGCTTATCTAAAGGGGACTCTATTTTTTCTTTCCCTTGATTGTTTAAAATATTTTACATAAATAAAATTATAAAAATAAATTTTTCAGCATTTTTATTATATTCTGGGGACATCTGGCTTCTCTTGTATTTTATAAGTGTTCTGTGCAAAATATTTTTCCATAGAATTATTCTGTGTAAAAACTATTTTTATAGTAAAATATTTTGTCTTTACACCTACATGCATTAACAAGTATGTATCAAATGAATGGATTTTTAAATGCATATTTCTTTTTTTTTTTTTTTTTTTGGTTTTTCGAGGCAGGGTTTCCCTGAGTAAGCCTGGCTGTCCTGGAACTCACTCTGTAGACCAGGCTGGCCTCAAACTCAGAAATCTGCCTGCCTCGCCCTCCCAAGTGCTGGGATTAAAGGCGTGCACCACCACTGCCCGGCCAAATGTATATTTCTTGAAGCTGAAGAGATAACTCAGTGGTCAAAGTGATTACTGCTCTTACAGAAGACCCAGCTTCAGTTTTCAGCACCCATGTGGCAGCTTACATTTGCCTGTAACTCCAATTCTAGGGAATCCAGTGCCATTATCTGACCTTCATGGGCTCCAGAGCATACTCAGTTGCACATGCATACATAAAAATGAATAAAGTGTGCTTATTTCTTTAGTGTACAATGTAGCACATTTATCAGAAATGTAAGCCATAAAAGTTGCAACCTTCACCTATGCTTGACGCACTAGAGCTTTGTTTGGGGTACTTTCTTCACACGTTTTGAACTTAAATGAAGTGTATAAAATTTCTCATTTCTACTAAAACTTCTGATAAATCATTCCCTGTGGCCCATTTTTTCTCTCTCTTTTTTTTTTTACTATCAAAGTTAGATTTTATAGAATCTATTTAAATCTGCACGAAGAAAAGGCTATGCCATATTTGAGGACCCACTCTGTTGTATAGAATAGTAACATTCAGGCTATGCTTTGCCTGGGTGTTTTGATTTTACAGACAGAATTTTGACACGACATTCTGCACTTTGAGTGTAAGTGTCAAAGTAGAATTCCATGTTTACATAAGTAAACATCAACTGGTAAATAATTTATTAGTGCCAATAAAAATGTCCACCCATGGATCTTTCAGGAGTATCAGAAACATGAACTAATAGAACACCAGCTCTGTCTCCCATAACTAAAGATTATAAACAAAGGCACTCCAAGACAACAACTGCCTATGCATCACACAGTCATTTGTCGGGGAATTACTCAGGCAGATCCACAAGAAAAGTTACAGTCATTCTCTGATTTCAGTTTAAGTGTGGGTTCACCTGCCAGTGCTGAGTGGTCCACCTCGGGATAACACATCAACTAATATTCAAAACTACCTGTCCTGTGATCCAATGCATAAATGCTCTGTGTCTTGGCAGTGCTGGGATGGATTTCTTAATCATTCACTCAGCCATTAACATCAACCTTCCATTCTATAATTTGCTCTCTGAATTTGCTTTCAATATTGACACTTTTTATCTCATGCTTCTTCTTTTATTTACTTGCTGGTCTGTAATCCATATGTCAATGTGTGAACAGTAACATGTGACAAGTTATTAATTTAGCAATCAAAATTTGTAGGGAACATAAAACTATGGTTGCCATTGTTTTATGTGTTTCACTGTTTTTACCCAATTAAATCAAAAATATTTTGGTGGCTTAAAGCTGATGAAAAGAAATAACTTGTAACACACAGATAAGGTCTGATTTATACTGCTGGCACAGCTTGCTAATGAGAATTGTACTATTTATCTTGGTTTCACTGAAATGCAACAAATAAAATCAAAATCACCACTGAAGAATATTTGAAGTGATACAATTTTTCAAACAAATTAACCCTGTGATGATACAAACAAAGGCCTATGGAGATTTGTAATCAAAAACTGAAAGTTCACTCTGTTAATCCAATGCCCATCTTGTACTATAATGTAACATTATTTCCTTCTTTATTATACTTGACCACCGGGCTAGAAAGCAGCATCATGTCAATCAACAGAGATCAAGGGCTCATGATGAATGAGTTTAGTAGTCACACCACTTACAAAGGGAAGAGTCTTATTCTCATGAGGAACTGGCTATTAAAGAAAATAATCTGAGCATCTTTAAGAAAAAAATCATACATCAGATCATGCATGTAGCATTATTTTCATAAAAACTACATTTGTTTTAACTGCAACACCATTTTAATCATATTACAGGCTTCTGGTTTATTGATGATATATATCTATATGTAAATTGTTGAGAGAATTTTTAAATCTAACAACAATTTTATAACTTATGCAATTGTCATTGATACACTTTTCTTAACCAATTACTTTGTGACATGATATAGATACTCAGATATGAACATGTTTAGTTATTTTCATGTGCAGCCAAGTAATTTCTGACTATCATTTAATTCCATTCAAAATAACACTCAATGTCTTCCACTAACAATAAGCAAATATGTCTATGGATTTAAACAAACATGCAGCTATCATATGAAATACAAACTCAGTTGCACTAGCAAAATAACATAAAGACATGCACATGAAATTCATACCCAAACTAGCATGTCCCTCAAAGACTACATACCATGTGCTTCCTTCCACTGCAGTTGGAATCTTCTGGTTTGGATTGAGAATGGCTCTGCTAACCTGGTCAGGACAATTTATTATCATCTAAGAAAAACATTGTTCTTATTTTTGGCCATTAGATTTGGAATATGCTTCCATGGCTCTTTCACCGGTAATCTCCGTAATGCACCATGTAGAAAGAACAATGTGTGTTTCCTCTAGCCAGAGAATCAGTGCACTTCTGCTGTCAGAGTCACAAGGTAGATGGGACAGAACAGGCTGTGCTCTGATCTGAGCTGGTCAATGCTAAAGAGAATAGCAGCTTTTCAGTTATGTACTACTCTTGAGTTCTCTACTTGGGGAAAAGGAGTTTTTAATGAGTTACTCCATTTTTAGCACAAGGGTTAAAGAAGAGCAACTCTGTATCATGTGTAAACAATAAGCGACTGTCAACCTACCAGCACAAAACAAACTGATTACTTTTTCATGATAATTAAAGATTATATTTGTGATTATTCAAAATATCAGTAACACCAGACTCATGAGCTGATCAATATAACTTTCCTGCATAAGATTTTAAAGGAAGTAGTAATACTGGATGATGACATCACAGCAATCAACTCGGTCACTTCTCAGGAGATTCTCCTGCGGGAAGCACCAGAGAAAGAACTTGCTATTTCTAGGTTGCACCTCAAATGTGATGTCTCTTGTCAATGGTATATGGTCAGCTTCAGGAAGACACTCCAAATTGTCATTCAAAAGTACTTGTTATGTGGATGTGTTACTGATTGACTTGTGCCTTAGCATCACTGTGGCTGAATTTATCTTTCATTTTGTGACAATCATTAGCTTTCTGTCCCAGCAACTTTCTCTACATGTGATTTCAGTACCAACTCTATATTCCATGGTTTCTTCACTTTTTTAAGCTGTTGTATAGCATTTATGTTAAATACATGTGATACATGTAATACACGAATTATTTTGTGAAGTATAATGTGAAATTGGTGTTACTGAATTTAATTATTTAAATTTAGTTATTAAAATAGAACAAAACAGAACTATTTTATAATACTTATTCTCAAGCAAGTGGACTAGAAGACTGAAGATGCTGAAGCAGAAATAAGAATAACTTTCATTCAATAACTGGTAATACAGTTTATGAAAAAAATCATATAAGTTAATATACTCCCTGCCGAAAACTGGTAGAGTTTCTACAATTTTATTTAAAAAGAAATAAAAGAAATAAAATGGCCACTGGAATACTATTTGAAATATATATATATATATTTTTTTTTCAAAATACGTATAAGTAAAATGGACATATATGTGTAAGTAAAATGTACACACACCCCCTTCACACACATACACACATATATACTTTAAAGTATTTAAATATATACTTTAAAGTATTTAAAATTTATATACATATATATATATATATATATATATATATATATATACATATATATATAAATGTGGGACGGGTCTGTGTGTGTACATTTTACTTACACATATATGTTCATTTTATTTATACTGCAGTACAAGATTATCCTACTTGCATTTATAACTGTTCTTTGGTATGAGAGGTAGCACACCTCTGACATGCAGGTCAACAGCTGAAACTTAAGAGATCTCTTTCCAGCCTACAAAGTGAAGGGGGAGGAAGAGGAGGAGGAGGAGGATAAAGAGGAGGAGGAGGAAGAGGAGGAGGAGGAGGAGGAGGAGGAGGAGGAGGAGGAGGAGGAGGAAGAGAAAAGGAAAGGAAGGAAAGAAACAAAACCTAATGACAGGCAAAAAGAAAAAACAGGAAGGAAGGAAGGAAGGAAGGAAGAAAGGAAGAAAGGAAGGAAGGAAAAGAAAGAAGGAAAGAAATAAACACAAACAAATAAATTTATCTTGAAATAATAGTAAAAGTGCCTACCTTGAGGGTATCTCAGGAATTGACCAGACCATACCCAGAGAAAGCTAAACTATGTAAAAATGTAGAATTATTGGAAATACACTGATTTTTAAAGAAGATATGTCTAGAGTGCCTGGCTCAAAGAACAGCACATTTGCACAATTAGCTGTTTTAGTTTTCAGTGGCTACTATGGCAATTATTGAAGAAGGCACAGATACTTCTGAAATCATTAGTAGACATTCATGACATCCATATGATAATGGTAGTTTCTCAGGTGCAAAGATGGACTTGTAGAGACATGCAAGCTTCTGCCATACTTTTGCAAGATATGGGAGGCCAGTTGGACCAAAATTCATTAAGATAGCTCTCCAAAGAATGATTTATGAAACAGTAAAAATGAAGCTAATGCTAAGATGTTATACAAGAGCTATATAGATATAATACATGTGGAATATCTATTGAGGAGAACCACAGGTCATGAACAGAGCCAGGGTAAGAAGTAGATCATATCTGCTGCAGCTGCCAAGGAGATCAAGAAGAGAATTTCCAGGACTTGGAAGTTCACATCACAATGCAATGTGGTTAGGGGACTGAGTGTGAACACACAGAATTTGATATTTTCTTATGCGGTTCTGTTCTTTCATTGTTCTTACTCCCACTCTTTCTGTTCTTCCTCTTGAAAATAATCCTTTCACCCCAAGGCACTTTTTACAGTGAAAGCTCATAGCTTACTTTGCAATTTTATAAAAAGTCTCACAGATCAAACATTTTCTTTACTGTCAAAGAAAATTCAGGATTTGAATAGTAAGAAATACAGGATGATTAAGATTTTAGAACTCTTGAATGGCTATATGTCTTTTGAATTTTGACATATACATGAATCTGTGGGGCCAGCATCTTCCAAATATACTCATATAGTGAATGTTTGATCTCCAATTTATGAACATATTTAAAAGTGTAAGGATAATGAGGATGCATACTGCATTAATTAATTTCATGAACTAAATTCATGAATTCATTTATTCATAAGTTATTATTGACTGAGATTTCAGAAGGGAATGTTTTGTTGGAGAAGAAAGTCACTTGAAGGCATGCCTTTGAAGGAATGTTCTGTCCCTGGCTCCCTCTTGTATTTTTCTACTTCCTGAATATAAGATGAAAAGTTTTGTTCCAACTCATGATCCCTGTCATAATGTTCTGCCTCACCACAGCTTACAAATAAAGAAGAAAGCTGACGTGTAATGAAATCGCTCAAACTGTGAGACAAGTAAATCCTTCCTCCCACTGTCTCTGGTATTTTTGTCACAGAGATGGAAAATTACTAATACACCTTTCTTATTGGAAATTGTATTTGGATTCTATATCCGTAAGTCATGTGCCATCACCATCTGCAATGCATCATGTAAAAAAAATAATGGGTGGTTTTTCTCACTAGGGAAACTTTTGGCTCCCACTATCAAGAATGACAGTGAACACTTATGTGTTGAAGTACTCTGTGTTGAATAGAAGCTTTCAGATTGAATGTTGTCTTTTTTTTTCAAATGAATAAATCAGAAGTTTCCTTGTATACATCTTAAACACAACACAGGAAGTAAACTGAGACATGTTCAAAATTACTAGAAACATTTAGCCATACTTTATGTATAGCAATAAAACTTTTATATTAAATACCATGGTAATAGAATGACTTGGTTTTATTTATTTATTTATTTATTTTTGGTTTTTTGAGACAGGGTTTCTCTGTGTAGTCCTGGCTGTCCTGGAACTCACTCTGTAGACCAGGCTGGCCTCAAACTCAGAAACTCCACCTGCCTCTGCCTCCCAAGTGCTGGGATTAAAGGCGTGTGCCACGACCATCCAGCATAGATATGGTTTTAAACAGAACACAAAATGGGGACCTTTCGAAGTTAAAAAACCCTCACATTGGAACATACTGAAAAGACATCATTTGTTCTAAATGGAGCAATGTGTCAAATATACTTAGTAACTCAGTAAAGCTAAATTCATATTATCCATCATGGAGGAGTGACTAAAATGGAGTTGAAGTTAGAAGAAATAGCTTTATATATTTTTTTATGACTCATGTGCCTAATTTCTATTGCATTAATGGACAGTGAAATTAAAAACAAAATCAAACTTTCAGTCACTTTCTTAAAATAATAATGCATGCTGCATTCTTTAGAATGTGAAAAATAATTACTTCATAAATACCCAGAAAGTTAAACTCACAATCCACCATGGATGATGATTCTAATGGAGTTTAAATTAGGGGCAAATAATACTTTTATAATTCATATATACTTTTGAATATATTCTATTTTTTCTCATCACCTATCTAGATCTCCTTTCTAAGTTTTTAGACGTCACCTATGTGTATGCTTATTTACATATATGAATGTATACATTATAGGCTAGCAATAGACTTGTGGGAGAATATGTTGGGTTTTGTTTCTTTCTGAGTTTGGATCACATCACTTAACATTATGCTTTCTATGTCCATACATTTTCACTTTTCATTATTGTTGAATAATACTCCATGATGTATATTGCACTACATTTTTATTATCCATTCAGCAGCTGATGGACATCTAGGCTCTTGTCATTTTTTGCTATTGTGCATGGAGCAATAATAAACATAAATGTACAATTATTTCTGGAGTAATTTAGGGACTGTTGAGGTACACATCCATGACTGACATAGCTTGATCACATAGCAGTTCTATTTTTAATTTTTTGAAGTATTGCCAAGTTAATTTCCACACTAGCTTTATTAAATTGCAATTCTACAAGCAGTAAACAAGGATTGTCCTTTCCCTATATGCTCTGCTACATTTTTTGCCAAATTTCTTTTTTTAAGATATCAAAATATTTTATAATAGTTAAATGCCTCTTAAATATACATGATATCTTCTTAAGCTAAAAGTAATATGCACTCAACCAGTTTTAAAATCTATATGGAGCATTAAACATCATAGAAGTAGAAAAAAATCTCTTATGAAGTCCTCTATGAAAAAAAATTGTGACAAGTTCTGACTAGACAGAAACCATTCCACCTCCAAGGGAGAATAGAATACACAGCCTAACTGTGTGAATGAATTCGGTAGTGTCCTTCTGTTTCTATTTTGTGGAATAGTTGGAAGAGTATTGGTATTATGTCTTCTTTGAAGGTTTGATAGAATTCTGCACTAAACCCCTCTAGTCCTGGCCTTTTTTTGGTTGGGAGACTTTTAATGACTGGTTCTATTTTTTAGGGTTTATGGGACTGTTTGGAGGGTTAAATCAAGTGATCCTGATTTAACTTTGGTATTTGGTATCTGTCTAGAAAATTGTCCATTTCATCCAGATTTTCCAGTTTTGTTGAACATAGTCTTTTATCTGATGATGTTTTGAATTTTCTTAGTTTCTGTTAGGAAAACTCAGTTCTAAGTGCCTTCAAATAGAAGCTGGAGAGAGCACACTACCAGCTTAAGAGCACACCTGAAAGCTATAGAAAAACAAAAGAAATACACCCAAGAGTAGACAGCAGAAAATAATCAAAATCAGGGCTGAAATCAACCAATAGAAAGTAAAGGAACTATACAGAGAATCAATAAAACTAGGAGCTGGTTCTTTGAGAAAATCAACAAGATAGATAAACTTTTAGCCAGACCAACCAGAGGTCACAGAGACAGTATCCAAATTAACAAAATCAGAAATGAAAAGGGAGATATAACAACAGAATCTGAAGAAAGCCAAATTTCTTAAGATAGCCATTCTGACTAGAGCGAGATGGTATCTCACAGTAATTTTAATCTGTTTGAACATTGAGAATATATATTTATTTCATCAGCTCCTTTGCCCATTGTCAATTTTGTTTCATTGGTGTTTAATTATTCCTATTATTTTTAAATTATGAATATTAGCCCCCCATTTGAAGTATAGCTGATAAAGATTTTTCCACCATTCTTGATCTTTTTTGTCTATTGGTAGGGTTTTTTTGTATATAAACTTTTTAAATCTCATATAGTCTCATCTGCTGATTCTACTGCATTTTGTATAAAAAATATAAACATAATTTACCAGTATACCAGAGAAGTAATATCATTTCCATAAAAATTCTGTCCCTGAATATTTCAAGTCATATCTGAAATTCTAGAATGTGAGCTGATCAATATAACCCAGTAAAATTCCCTTACACAAGACTATAAAAAGAAGAATTGACCTACAATAAATTCCATAGCACGTGGTGAAACAGTCATTTGTTAGGGAACTTTTTCGAGAAGATCACCTGAGAATGAACATTTGACTCTGCCTGGGTCTCAAGCCAAGCATAATTTCTCCTGCCCAGGATACATGGTCCACTTCAAGATGATACATTTATCTATCTGACATTTACAACTTCCTGCCAGGTGGATTTGTGCCTGGAAATTCTGTTCTTTGGCAGGTCTGTATCTGTGTTTTTAACCCCTTATTGAGTCTTCAGTATGACTTTTCTGCACCAGTATCTACTCTGTCTTTTTGCTTTGAACACCTAACTGTTAATTTTCTAGAACCTCAACCTCTTATGGCTGTTTTGTAACTGACATATCATATTCTCATGTGAAATACATATATCAACTGTAACTGATTTTAGCAATTACTATTGAAATGAATGAAGATGGCAGATTAGGATCACTCCCACATAATGAATGAATTTTAAAAATAGTGAATATAGATTTTTTTTCTAAAGAGACAAAGGTTGAAAGAGTATTAGAATTCAGAACTGGGAAAGTACAGAGAAATAGAAGGATAGCTCAGCACAAAATGCTAAGCATCACATTATTTTGCCAAACCTTGGCTCCCCAAAGAAATGGAGGTAGGGATGGGAAAACTCATGGTCCTCTCATTCAATAGGTAAAGCATATGTGTCTGGTGAAAAAGTAATTAGCACTTTACCTACAGCATAAGCTCACAGTTCTTTAAAGCTCTGGATTTATTTGGAGACTAGAGTAAACTAATGATTCTTTCTTCACGACAGCTGATCAATCAAGAGGAAATTTATTTTGTTATTTTTTAAGTTTCAGAGAGCTGTAGCTGAGCACCATCCTATCATTTAATGTGTTGCTACTTTAGGACACGTATAACAAGGAACACTACAAGGCAATAAGCATCTGGAAATAATTTAAATAAAATTAAAGTTAAGCAAGAAAACTCTAATGTAGTTGAGGCTCATACTTATTCATTAAATTAAAATACTCTTAAGTCAGTACTTTATATGAATAATTCACTCAATGTTTCAGTGATAAATGCTCATAATCGATTTCAGATACCACATAGTTTACAAAGGCATCTCTTTGTTTTACTGTACAGGCTCAATATGGACGGTGAAATTTTCATAGGGTCTCATGCTTAGTTGAAGAGCTCCAGGCAATTAATGGTTACTGAGAGAGAAAGACTAAGTCTTCTATTGTGATAAGTACCCTGATAGGTTATCTAATGCCAAGTGCTCAGTCTTAAGTCATACTCACATGAACAAGTGTGTGCACATGTGCAAGCATGTAACAATAATTAAATAAGAGGCCATAAATTTAAGAGACAATATGTGGGAGGAGAGTATAAATGACTTAATTACAGTATATTATATAGGATTCTCAAATTTTTTAAAGAAAAAAAGAAACAATCCCTTACTCGTGTTCCTATGAGGATGTGTCAAACTAAAGAAAAAAGAAAGAAGGAGGAGGAGTGGGGAGGGAGTCAGGGAGCAACGGAGTGAAAAGCGAGGGAATGAAAAAGAAAGGACTGGGGGAAGGAGGGTGGTTGCCTTGTTTTAGGCCTTAGGATAACCCCCAGAACCACAAAGACAACTTCAGTAGGTAGTATCTCCAGCTTGATTAACCTAAAAATAAACTTATTGTGTGACATGATACAAGATAAAAATAATCTCAATATTTTTCATTGAGATTTAGTTTCCTCAAGGTACCAAACTGTTTAATAACAGAAAATACAATGAATTACCAGGATACAAATGTTACAAAAATCTTAAAGTTCTTTCATGAATGTAATTGAGCATTTACTTTAACATCTTTTGAATGAAATTTGATTCACAACTCTGGTTATATAAGATCCTATTGTTTCACAATGTACTTAATTGATAAAAGTTTTTAAGTTTTTTAGAGCCTGATGGTCCTAATATTATGTGTTTATGATGGTTGTCATAACATTGTTTAAAAATATCTAAAATTGGATTACTACATTACCATTCTCACCGTGCATTGTCAGTATTATTTCAGATAAAATGAGCTATGTCTTTATAGTTACTAATGGATAAACTTGCCTTATTAACTCTCATTTTTGCATATGTTTATTCTTTCAATTTTTTGATGGTTTCTCAAATATACTAAGTGTATTGTGAATGTATTTATTTCCTTATTACCCTCTTCTAGCTTTCTTCTTTTCTTAATCCCTTATTCAACACTTTGACCATATGTAAACCTATTTACTAACCATCACTCTCTACAAAAACTCAAATTCACTGCCACAGACTGAAAGTTTCACTACTAAATAAATACATACCTTGAAGACAGTTTGACAATATATTCATTTAGGGAGTTCTGGTAGTGTATTTACGACTTGGATCCACAACTTTCCCAGACATAGACTTTTGATCAGGTCAATATCCTCCAATTACTTCACCTTCCCATATGGCTTCATTCTTGTTCATTGCCTTCTGTAAATACACTCAAATTTAAATTTACAAAATCTAAATTTGAAGCATGGCTCTGGATTCAGTTGTCTTTCTGAGCCTAGTTACTTCATTCAGTATAATATTTTCCATTCCCATCAATTTTCTTCAAAGTCATTTCATTTTTATGGCTGCAAAAAAATAAATTAATCATATGTACTGCTTTTTATTACCCATTCATTAGTTGACATACATCTAGGATGATTATTTTACCTAGATATTCTAAATAGATCCATGAATTAATAAGTAAAGTCATTTAGGACATATCCAAGAGTGGCATAGATGGATCACAGAGAAGTTTTACTTTTAGCTTTTCAAGGAACCACATATTGATTTCTAAAGGGGTGGTACAAGTCTATGTTCCCACTGATAAGGCATAAGAAGTCTCCTTTTCATAACTTCTTCAATATTTGCTGTCACTTGTTTAGTAATATTCATCAAACTGAATTGAGATTGAATCATAAAAACTCTTAATTCACATTTATCTGTAGGCTAATAATGTTTAACACTTTCTTAAATGTTTATTAGCTATTTGTAATTCTTTTTTGAGAATTATGTTTAATTCCCTGAACCATTTTTTGATTGTGTTGTTTGCTTTTTTAATGTTTAGTTTCTTGAGATCTTTGAATTTTGTTTTTCCTATGTCATATCACATTTTTTTCCTCTCTGTAGGCTGCTTGTTCACTTGATTGAGAGTATATATTGTGGTACAAAAATTTTATAACTTCATAAAATTTCATTTGTCAATTGCCTTATTTCCTGAGCAAGTGAAGTTCACTTCAGAAAGTTTTTAACCTAATTATGTATCTTGTAGTATATATAGTATCTATTTTTTCCCACAGTTTCAGAGTTTGGGGTTTTATGTTGACGTCTTTGATTCATTTGGAGTTGATTTTTGAGCAATATGAAAGAAACATATAGCTCCATTCTGCTAAGTGTAGACATCCAAGTTTTCAGTATTATTGTTAAATAAGCTGTCTTTTTTTCTATTTTCTCCATTGTTTTTGGAGTCTGTCAATAGTTGGGAGTCTGTACCTGTGCAGGTTTATATATAGGACCACTAGTCTATTCCATTGATATATGTGTCTATTGTTATGTCAGTGTTACTATATTTTAATTACAATGGTTCAGAAGAATAGCTTTAAATCAAGTAAGGTAATCTTTCTGGCAAGATTATTATGACTTTGGATGGCTTTGACTATGTAAAGTCTTAAAATTAAGATTTGAATATAACACCTGTAGGGTTGCCTAATATAGAGGTTTTTGTCATATTATTTATAAACAACTGAAAAATAAAATGCACTGAAGATACAATTGTGATGATTACACAAAAAATATGTGTTCATCATTATTTAAACAGTATTTCTTATAGACTGCATCCAATATCTTTGCATTTCTGTGTCATGTGCCTGAAAAGTTCTAAAAATGTCACTGTAAATAAAATGTTTGATTTTCCAAATACAGTTCTTATTCCATGAAATTACATTTCAATCAAGAGTTAATTTAGAAATTTTGAAACATCATTTAAAACATACCTTTATATTTGCCATTTTTTTAGGTTGAATATAAGATGATTCTCCCCAAATGGTCATTTTTTCCTTGGTGTTTTACTTGTTTAAGTTACTTTTGTACATGAACTAGTTCATTGCCAGTGATTTTTTTTTTAGGTATGCAGCAATGCATAGTCATATAATCACATCTTCTGTGGGGAGGTGTAGGGATCCCTATGATCTCCACCTCCTGGTGAATGACCTTGGATAATGGCCCCCATCTTTGACTGTAGACAATGCCTCTGAGTTGCTTCTGATAGGATCTGGCAAAGGGGATAGGATGCCTCATTACATCATGGAGCTTGGTCTAGTTCCCTCTAGAAATTCTCCTTGCAGGCCTGAAAATGGAAGCAGCCAGGTAGGAAAGGTGGAAGATGAGAAAAGAAGGCAGTTTTGAGAAATTGTAGATGTCCTCTGAAAATAATGCCTAGGGTTCTATGACAGCAAAAAAATCTACTTACAACCTATATTTGTTTGAAAATACATCTTTCCACCATCAAGCTACCAGTGATAGTCAATGATGATAGCCTTTGAAACCCTAAGTAGCATATAAGTCATATCACTGAATAAAAATACTAATAACAACAAAACAACATAGCTTAACAAATCTGCATTTTAGAAATTTTAGTCTTGCCATCACATATATACTATATATTATTTTGAATTATCTTTTTACCTTTATTTTAAAATTGTTTATATTAAATTTTTAATTTTCATAAATTTGATATCAAGACATTGAAAGGTTTGCTATTTTTATTGAAATAGGCTATTCACTTTGCTATATCCTATTAACCAGGCAAATACTATTTGATCAAAGGACAGAATGTGAAAAGCAAAAGATGGGTATTTTACCACACATTATGAATGTATACCTCTTAGCTCTTCCTACATATAACCCTTCCTGTTAAAATAAAACTTTTCTCTCAAAATACAATTAGAGCATAATTATGCCTATTTGTACCAGTGAGGTACAAGATAATCCTACCGAGAGGAAGAGAAGGAGTAAGGAGAGGACAAGAAGAAGGAGAGGAGAAGCTAGGTGATGAGAGAGAGAAACAGAGGCGGGGCATGGAGGCAGATGTTCATGTGTCTCCACCAGTCAAAGATAGTTTATATATCTAGGTTGGGTATTGGGTTACACTTCTGATTGAGCATTACCAAACTTATAAAGCCTTTGATTAACATTTAAAAAATTGTATAAAAGCAAAAAGGAAAAAAGGGCATGGGATAGGGGTTTTCTAGAGAGGGGAAGTGGGGAAAGGGGATGGCATCTGAAATGTAAATAAAATATCCAATAAAAAATGAAAAAAAAGAATGCATACCTCTTGTGACAATCATGAAAAGTACCTTGACTTAACATTACTACAATGGGACTGTCTTTCAACACAACTTTTTAACAAAACAATTTATCAAATCTTAGATATATTTGAGAACTAAATTTTTCCTTTAAAATTCTTATATTTTAATATAATAAAATTATATTATTTACCTGTTTCCTCTCATCTCTTTAATCCCTCTCATATACACATCTTTGCTCTATTTCAAAATTATGGCCTATTTTTATTAGTTACTGTCACGTGTATATATGTATATACATATATATATTTCTAAATATGATAAACAGTTTGAATATGATACTTGTATGTTTTCAAGGTTGACCACTTGGTATTGGATAACCAGTTATCTGCTCCTCCCTGGGTAGGACGATTTTTCTCCCACTGTCAGTATTCCTTAGCTGCCTTTAGTCTTGGCTTAGGATCGAGGCCTCACAATCTTTCCTCCTCCACTTTGGCATATCTACTGTTGTACTAGCTCAGCTCAAGTTTGGACAGGCACTTTAGTGAGAATTAACTGGTGTAGCATCTGACACAGCTAGGAGCCAGTCTCACAGCAACTTTCCTGATATTCTGGCTCTTACAATCTTTCCCCCCTTTCTTCTACAATGTGCTCTGAACCATAGGTGCATGAGTTGATTTGTACATGTGTCCATTGGGACAGGGCTAAACAAGTCTTCATTTTCTTTGATTGTAGATATCTGTAACGAGTTCTATATGTTGCACATTGAAGTTTCCTCAATGGGGGTGAGGAATTCACTTATCTATGGGTATGCATGGTTGCTTAAAATGTAGTTAGGGATTGTACAATTTGAGAGAAGTGGTAGTGGTAGGCTCTTCTCCACTAACCATGATTTCACTTTACCTGAGTAGTTGGATAGGTTTCCAGTAACAGGCAGAAAAATTTGGAGAGCTGTTGGTTACCACTAAGGTAAGAATGCCACTACTGCACCCTTAGGATTATTGTGCAATGCTGGTTGTTGTGTTGGGTCATAAGCATCATAGCTGGGTAAGACTGTTGCTTGCTTCCCACTTTTGGAAGCTTGTTTAGTGCCTTCTGATAGCATGAAATCTAGTTCTCAGGGAGGAGTTTACAAATCAGTTCCAGCTTCAGGGACTCTAGGCCTTTTGTCTGAAGTGTAGGGTATTTTCAGCAATATGGATTTACTTTACACCTTTGGGGGGCAACAAGAATGATAGCAATAGCCTGTGATGCATTGGAACTATCTTGGACAACCCTAACCAATAATGAAAGGAGGGTTTCTCTCGTGCTTGGTGTTGGATTGTAGTTGTTATTTGTGGTTAGGTGGTTGTTTTAGTTATTTCTCTATTGCTGTGGAGAGACATCATGACTCAAGCAACTAATACAAGAAAACATTTAATAGGGATCTTGCTATACTTTCAGATGTCCATGACCATAATGCAAGCAACATGGCAGCAGACAGGGAAGCATGGATCTGGAGCAGTAGCTAAGAACTTACATCCAGATCCACAAGTTGCGGGGGTGGGGGGGGGAGGAAGGGAGGAATGGAGTGAGGGAGAGAAGAGAAAGAGACAGAGACAGACTGAAAATGGAACTTTTGAAACCCCAACATCTAACCACAGTAGCACACCTCCTTCAACAAGGCCATGCCACCTAAATGGTTTCAAAGAGTTTCACCAACTGAAGCCAATCATTCAAACATGTGTGCGTATGGAAGTCATTTTCACATTTTCATTAAAAACAACAACTACAACAAAAGGAAAAAAACTTACAACAACAAAAACAGTTGTCTTTGGCTCTTGGAGGGAGCACTGTTATTAGCACAGGTAGAAATTTTCATTTAAACTCTACATGTATATTTATACATAGACTTATATACATTTAAGGGCTTTTTAAAAAGTATAGTCAATAGTATGTTTCTGCATGACTTTTTCAGATATCCTTATAGTTATGTTACCCTCTTTGCCACCCCCTTCTCTCTCCCTAATTAGAGGCACTTACCCAATCTGATCATTTATATCCTGCTTTTCCTTTCTCTATTGAACCCACAAGCACCTACCCTGGCAATAGTCTCATTTTCTGGTTCTGTAGTTGTTCCAGTATATGTACTTACTTCTAAAGATTTGGGGCTAGAAGACTCCAAAGAGACAGAACATATAACATATGTCTTTCTGGGTCTGGATTATCTCACACAATGTGATCTTTTCTGCTTTCAAACATTTACCTGCAAAATACATTATTTCATTTTTTTATAACTGAATAGTATTCTACAGTGTATAGGAATCACATTCTCATTGTCCATTCTTTGTTTGAGAGAAATTTAGCTATTTTAGATACAGCAGCAATGACCATGGCTAAGTGAATATTGTGGAATATGATGTCATATTTTGGGCATGTACCCAAAAACCCAAGTAGTGATATAGCTAGGTCATAGAGTACATTTGTTTTTGGCTTTTTGATAATTTTTTTTTACTGATTTTCATGATTGCTCCAGTTTTCAATTTCACCAACAATGAAAAATGTGGGTTTTCTTTCCCTCAACCCTCTCTAGTATTTATTGTTGGTGGTTTTATTGATCTTTGCCATGTTAAATGATATAAGATGAAATCTCAGAGTTTTGGTTTTCATATTTCTTATTGTTAGTGCTGATGAACAGTTTTTTAGAAACTTCTTAGACTGTTTTTCTTTTGAGAACTCTTTGTTCGGGTCTCAAGTCCATTTTTAATAGGTCATTTGATTATTGGTACTTTATTTTTTGAGTTCTTTACATAGTCTGGATATTAATCTTTTGATATATATCTGGTAAAGATTATCTTCAGTTCTGTGGAACTCCTCTTCAAGTAGATTTGTTTGATTTTAGCTGTATGTGCAGATTTTGAGTTTTATGGTCAGTCGTTGGCCTTAATTCTAGACCACATGGAGTACTATTTAGAAAGTCCTTTTCTACACCTATATCATTAAGAGTACTTAGTTTTCAGGTCTGATTTAGGGATTTGAGCCATGTGGAATCAAGTTTTGTGCAAGGTGACAAATATGTGTTTAATTTCATTCTTTATGTAGACATCCAGTTTTCTGAGCATCACTTGTTGAAGACGCTTTCTCTACTCAGGCTTATAAATATTAAATGGCTGAAGTTATGTGTACTCATGTTTGTGTGTTCAATTTTGTTCCACTGATGATCTACACTGTTTTTGTGCCAGTATATTATTTTTATTCCTACAGCTCTGTAAAATATATTAAAATCTGGAATGGTAATCCCACATACTTTTTGGTTTTGTTTGGTATTCTTTTGGTTATCTCAGCTCTTTTGTGTTTCCAAATGAATTTTAGGGTTCTTTTTTACTATTCCTATGAAAGAAAATGGAGTTATACTGGTTATATTTAATGTTTGTAAAATAATTATTTTCACAACATTGCCTACTAACCCATAATAAGCATCGTGTTTCTTTCCATTTTCTTGTGTCTTTATCTCCGTCACAGATTTGACATTTTCATTACGGAAGTTCACTTCTTTGCTTAGGTCTATTCTTATTTTCTTTGAGGCCTCTGAGTAGAAGTTTGTCCATGATCTCCTGTTTGTTTGTGGTGTATACAAAAGCTACTGATTTGTTCAAGCTAATTTTGTATGCTGTCACATTTTTAATTTACTTTTTCTGGAAGGTTATACACAGAATTTTGGGAATCATTATTGTATAGTGTCATGTCTTCTACAAATAACAATTTTATTTTTCCCTATTTGTATTTCCTTCACATACTTTATTGCTTCAGCTAGTAATAACCACGTATTGAAAAAGAGTAGGGATAGTGTCTTTGGTTTGGTTTCTGACTTCAGTGGGTGTTGCCTGTGCCCTAGACTACTTGCTGCCTGACCCTACCTGCCCTTGCAGGTTGCAGGTGAGGTGGCACAGAGTCAATGACACAGACTCTGAGAGCAGGTGAGAAATGTCACAACAAGCTCATCTGAACATTTCTGCAAGCTCCTTTAATACCTGCCACCTGTGCCCCATTGGTCCCAAGAAAGCATGTCTTTTCTGATATCTGCTCTTGTAGTATTTCTTGCATCAACTAATTTGGATTTGGGTTGATCTTATTCTTCCAAGGTTTTTAGTTCCACCAAGTAATATATGTATGTTCTTTTTTCCAACCTAAAGTCAGATTTTTTTTTTTAAGTTTATGTGGTCCCACTCTTCTTAATGTAGACACATGGAACTATACAATTTCCTCAATGTGTCTCTGAGGTTCTGTTATGTTTCCAGTCACTTAGTTCTAGGAACACTTTTCTTTCTTGATTTCTTTTTCTATATTCATCATTTAGTAATGAATTGTTTAATCTCCATGAGTGTATTTCCTGGAGATTTGTTTGTTGTAAATTTGTGTAATTGTATTTTGGCCAGAGGAGATATAGGAATCATTTCAATATGTGTATTCTTTGGTGTTTGGGTAGAATTATTCTGTAGGTACGTTAGTTCATTTGATTTATTTCACTTTGTGAAATAAATGTTTATTTTTTCCACATGACCTATCTATTGGAGAAAGTATTTTAATCACCTACTATTGATTAGTTTATATTAATCCGTGTCCTTAAATCTAATCTTTTTTCATTTTTTTTTGAAATTGGGTTCAAAATTTTATTGTATATATGTTTGGTATATATATGTTTTGGACAGTAGTGTCTTCTCAACTGGTCCCTTGATGAGAATGACATGTCCCTCTTTATTTTTTCTGATTAATTTTAGTTTGACATCATTTTGTCAGAAAATCAGATAGCAACATCTACTTGCCTTCTACTCCTATTTGATTACTTTTATCCATCCTTTTACTCTAAGGCAATGACTATTTTTAAACTGTGTTTCCTGTAAACAGAAGACAGATGAATTCTATTTCTTGATCTAATTAGCCAGCCTGTATCTTTCAATTAGAGAATTGGGGCCATTGATATTTAAAGTTAGTATTGAAATGTATTAGTTGCATGGTAGATCTTGACTGGGTAGAAATGTTGGATGTGACATGGGAGAGGACCTTGTGTTGGGGCATAGGAAGGTAAAGTCCTGGCAAAACCTAGACACTGGTTTCAGGGCAAGACAAAGGATAGATCCCAAGTTGGGCGGGTCTCTGGATGACCTTTCGTTCAGTCTCTGCTCCATTTTTTTTTTTTTTTTTTTTTTTGTCCTTGTATTTCTTTTAGATAGGAACAAGTCTGGCTCAAAATTCTGAGATAGGGTGTAGGGCCTGACATGGATTTCCTCTGAGAGGCTCTGCCAGTACCTGAGACAGATACAGATGCCAACTATTGGACTGAGCCCAGTGACCCCTATGGAACAGTTAAAAGGACTGAAGGAGCTGAAGGAAATTGCAACCCCATGGGATGAACAAGAGTATCAATTAACAGGACTTGTCAGAGTCCCCAGAGACTAAGCCACCAGTCAAAGAGCATACACGGGCAGGTCCATGGCACTTACTACATATGTAGCAGAGGACTGCCCCGTCTGGCCTCTATGGAAGGAGAAGTGCTTGATTCTGTAAAAGCTTGATGCCCCAGAGAAGAGGACTGCTAGAGGGGTGAGTTGGAGTGGGTGAGTGTGCACACTCTTAGAGGTCAAGGAGAGGGGTTGGGATGGGAAGCTTATGGAGGGTAGACAGAGAGTGGGACATTTTAAATGTAAATAAATGATTAAAAAATGTGCACCACCATTTGCTGGCTATTCATCTTGTAACAATAAAATACCTCTACCTAATAATTTGATAATCTTCTTGAAAGAATTGATAATTTTCCTTTTTAAAAGATGTTTTGTAAAATAAATCCAAACTATGAAAATCCTATAAATTTTGGGTCAGTACAAAATCCTGTCTGAAGCTTTGTATTTGGAGAAGATTAGAGCAACTGTAGTGTGATGTGATTCTTTTTGGTAAATTCTTTCATGCTTATTTTTCTTGACTATAAAGTGGGTCGGGTCATAGGTATCAATCTCCCAGAAATATGCATTTTTCTGTAATATATACTTACAAGTTACAATATATGTGACATAATATATAGCAAGAGTAGTAACAGATGTTTTAGAAATTTATGTGAACATTTCTGCTAAACAGTACTACTGGATTGGTGTCATCTACACATTATTGTGGAAATCAAGGTTCAGAGAGGTAGAAAAAGCAAGAGTTAAGAGTTTAAAATATTACATTACCATCTGCAGATTCAGGCAAAATGATCCTATGTATACTGGTAATAACAAATATCTTCAAATGGGCTTACAGAAATACAAATCAGTGATGAGCCTGCCTCTCCAGCAAAAGTGGAGACACTTTATATACAAAATAGAACAAAGACTTAGAAAAATCCTTCAAATACATTGTTAAAGAAAACTACTTCAAAAGATAAAGGGAGAAAATTCTCTGTTTAATGTCTGATAATTGCTTGGTATTACAAAATAAAAGATATCAAATGTGGACCAAAGCATATCATAAATATTCTATACTAATCACAAGCAAATACACAAATCACAAAGGACACAGAACAAGTTTTATTATATACATTTCACATAGAGTAAAATTTACTGTCTGATGCATAGATTTGTACATTTGACAAAGTACCCTTTGAAACTATAAAATTAGTTGTGGTGTTCCCAAATTCTCACATCATTTTGTACTTAACTGTCTTACCTACATTTGAATTCAGACTAGTTGTCTAGGAAGCCTTGTACTTCTTAGAGTGTGCCTTTACATAATTTGTTGAAAATGCTGTCATTGTAAGTGTTAAGGTTGGTTTCCTTATAATTTCCACAATCTGTGAGCATCCTGATTATTGTGCATTGCTACTTTGGGAATGTATTTGGTGGTGCTATCTTATTATTACTTCACTTTCCAATTGTATGTGATGTTAAAATACATTTTGAGTGCTAATCTGTATCCTTTAGCCCCTGAGATAAATGTCTATTCAAATTACCTTCCCATTTTTGTGTGATGTCCATTTTCTTTTTCTATTTTGACTCCTTTATATATTTTAGATACAACTGACATTAGTATATGGCTTACAAAGATTTTTTTCTCTGTATGTTATGCTTTTGTTATTTTAATAGTACTTTGAAAAGCAAAATACTGTCTGACATCAATTTCTTAAAATAATCAAACCTGTGTTTTATGAACTTGCTTAACTGTGCTTATCTTGTATTTTTAAGTTTTAGTTTTTCATTCTATAATATGCATGTCTCTTGAATGTTTTTCCATGAGGATATTTTGGTTTTTTCCAATGGTTGCTAATATTGTAATCTGTGTGTCCATGTATTTACGAAAACACCAAAACATTATTCTTTATGCTTTAGTAAACTGGCATGTCACTGGGACAAAGTCTTAGCTCATCATTTATGTGGAACACATTCCTGGTGGTGTTTTGTTTTGTTCAGTTATTTTTATGTCATTTATCCTGAAAAAAACGATGTTGATTAGTTTTAAAGTCTTAAATTTATACAGATGTTATCAAACAAGAGTTCTGTATTACTGTTCCATTTACAAAGATTTCTGAGTTATTTTGTCAGTATAAACACTATAGTCAACTGTGATATTTGAAAAAGGATGAACCACAAGAAAGGCAGGCATCCAAGTCTTCTAATATATATATCAATAAACCATGTTGTTTTGAGCATTTCGGTCAAGCACAATTTACCATTTATACTATTTGGTCAGATCTGAAATACATTATAAGAAATTTCAATTTCTCATAGCTTGCTGCCAGACCCTAGTAAAATGCACGTTATTTTTAAATCTAGTAATTCTTAATACTCAGTGTAACCCATTAGCCAATTCTTCAGTTTTCCATGTCAATTATCATGGGAATGCTCAATGTGAACAATGTACTGTCTTTGTGCCTAATATCCATGGCTTTATTATAATAGCATCGTCATTATTACTCCTCCTCCTCCACTGGCTCTAAGACTTGAATGGGAAGAGTGACTTCAGGCATTCTCTGGTTGTTTTTAATTTCAGAAAAAAAAGTTCTTCATACTTACAAAGTCTGTATTGTTATGTAGGTTTCTTCCACTCTTGGTTTCCTGAATTTTTGTTAGGATTAAATAATTCTATCATTTTCTTCCTGTTTCTATCCTTTTATATTATGATTAATAATACTAATTTTCAAAAGCTGAACATGTTTGCATCTCCCAAGATAAAGGTAACTTGGCAAAACTGATGATCACTTTTACATATTATTATATTCTAAAATTTTTTATTGTATATTCATGAGCAAGCGTGACCTGCGGCTTCATTAAATATAGTCTTGAATATCGCTGCAAATAATTTTAAAACTAGAGGAATTGAACATTTCTCTTTTCATGTTTGACAGAATTCAACAGTGAACTTTTGTTGTGTCTAAACTTTCAGTAAATTTCATACACAGATTTAAAGGGAGGTTGTCTACAAGATCTTGACCATAAGAGATTCTAGCCTTCAAAAAATTGGTAAAATAATTCATAAAAATCTTTTATGTTTAAGTTAAATAGAATTACATCGCTTTCCCCTCCACTCCCTTCCGAGAATTTCTCCTATGCTCCCCTCCTACTCTTAAGTTGATAATCTTCTTGATTATGATCATTACATAGATATATACACATTATGTCGTGGATATATCCACTAAATTTAAAAAGATGTTCAACATGTTTTCAGAAAATTTTGGACATAAAATGAGGCCTTTCATGATGTTTTTAACTGTGTTTCTTATTGGTCTTTTTCTCAACAGTGTGGCTACAACCTGTTCAATTTTATTAATCTTTTCTCCAAACCAGATTTGTTTACACTTTTTCTCCTACTGTTCCTATTTGTGGGTTTAATTTTTAAATTTTATTATTTTCTTCTACTTGTTTACTCCCTTTAGCTTTCGAAAGTAGAACCCTATCAATTTGTAATTAAACTTCATTCTAAAATAACCTTTAGACAATCCTTTAATTGCATCTTATAATTTCTCATTTCATCATCTTTGGTTCATGTTCAGTAATCTGTTGATATTCAAAAAATTGAAGAACTTTAAATTTTTTATGTTGAAGTCAAGTTTAATTCAGCTATGATAAAATAACATTCCTTGCATGATCTTTGAGGTTTTAAATTTGTTAACATTCTAGTTTTTTCATAAAATGTGTTCTTACTGAGATAATATGAAGAAAAGTATGTGCAGCAACAGAGTGTATACAATACAGACACAGACATACACCACACTCACTTTCTAAACATAATTTTAAAAATAAAACAAGTGTAGACTTAGTATAATTTCTACAAGTCATACATGTTGCTACTGTGTATGCTGCTATTCCTTGATACTTTTATGTGAGCAGTAGAAGGTAGCATCATCTTGAAAAGCAATCTTTTTCTAAGTTCTTGAAAATCACATGCAAGTGTGCAAAGAATTTTCTAACTTTTAGATTTTCAAAAAATCTTCCCCCTTTTTCCTTCAGATGTATATATTTTTATCTTAATTTTCAAAGTGTTTCTTTTATAAAACCTTCCAAGAAAGAGCAACTTCAAGGCTTATCTGAATGATTTAATCAGGATTATGAAATTATCAAAATCTTGTCGAAATGACTACTTTCTTAACCTTTAATCCTGAGAGATTGCACATCACATATCTGACCACATGTGGCGTAAACAGAAAAGAACATGCAATTGAGCTTTATATATTGTACACCAAGGTAAGGAATCTACTTTTAGGCACCTATTAACCAAGTTAATTGATTTCATAATGCCACTTTTCCTTTAAAGAACATCATGTATTTAACAGAAAAGTTCACTTCCATGGTCATTATCTGACATTCATTTAGCCAATTATTCTTCTTCTAGTAAAATGTAAGGCACTTGTTTAAAGCAGTTGATTAAGTATTCAATTAGCTGATAAGGCTTTTTCTACAGATTCAAATTACATGATCAGCACTTCTACTCTGTAATAACTCTTATTTTGAGTTCATAAATAATGATATCAGGATGACAGAGCATAATGGAAAGGAACTCTAGGCTGAAGAAAAAAAGGCTCATCTTTGACACTGGGCTGCATATCCTACACATGAACACAAGACAAGGCTGTGGTGCCATGAACTGAAATGGCCCACTCATATGGAGTGGTATTATTTGAAAGGATTAGGATATGTTCTTGTTGGAATAGATATGGCTAAGCTGGAGGAAGCAGGTCTTTGGGGTGGGCTTTGAGGTTTCAAATGCTCATGCCAGGCTATGGTTCACTCTTCACTTCTTCTTGTCTGCTGATCCAGATGTAGAACTCTAAGTTCCTTTTCCAGTATCAAGTCTGCCTGCATGCCATCATGCTTCCTACATTAATGATAGACTAAACCTCTGAACGTGTAATACAACCCAAATAAAATGTTTTCTTCTTGAGAGTTGCTATGGTTATCTCTTCACAGCAAAAGAAACACACATGCAAAAAAAAAAAAAAAAAAACATGTGTCAACTATAACCTTCCTTTCAGCAACTGGTCATGTAGCCTTATCAGGTACTTACTTATTTTATGTGCATTAGTGTTTTGCCTACAAGTCTGTCTTGAGGGTATTGGGATTCCCTGGATCTGAGGTTAGGGACAGTTGAGAGCTACTATGTGGGTGATGGAAATTGAACCCAATCCTTTAGAACAGCCAGTGCTCTTAACCACTGACCCCTATCTGCAGCCCCACCATGTGTTTTCTTGTCAAACAGTCCAAAGCTCTAGATGAAGAAAGGGAAGTAAAGGATATATAAGGTCTTCTCAGAGAAAGGATGAGGATTTCTTGAATACTCTGTGATTTTTATACAATTCACAACTGAGTTGGTTGGATACTAGTTTTAATATGGTTTCAGTTCTTCCTGTAAGAGGTCACATGTTAGTGGCTTAATCTTTGGTGTGGCAATGTTAAAATGACACAATCTTTTATGAGGTGTAAGGTGGGCCAGCTGCTTGGGTCTCTAGAAACACATCCTCAGAAAAGATTAAGTATTTCTCAGGGAACCCTAGTTAGTAACCCAAAAGTGCAATAAAAGAACAAAATTACTCCATCAACATCCATCCTTTGTCCTCTTGTTTCACTATGCAATCTGTCCCTCTAACCATGCATTTCAACAATTATGATGTGCCAGGAGCCATCATGGAAAAGCTAAAAACTAGCAGGTAATCTTCCTGAGATGGTTCCGCCATGGACTATAAAGCTATGATGGGTTTACTTCTCTGGGCAAGGCTAAGATTTTATCTGAGGAAAAATTCCTGATATTAATATGCTTTCCTGTTACTATTAAATATATATAACAATCACTAGGTATTAGCCCACTCGAGCAGATTTCTGTAACAGATGATTTCTTAATTCTTAATGATACTATAAGAATTCCTAATTCTATATTAGTAATTGTTAAGCTTTTAGTATAGGACTGCTATTAAGTCTTCTCTGATACTCAACACTACAATGAGAACTCTTCCAGTCTTCAAGCGTCACAAGTTAAACTGCTTCTGAGGGAGCAAGCAGGCATTTTCAACTTATAGCATTCTAAGAGGTTGTAAAACAACCAAAGGTCATAAAAAAGGAACTAAGGATTTACTATAGGTGCAAGGACAGAAGATACAATATTGACTGGGTTTATCTATACAAAACTTCAGTGGTAACTTAGTTATGGTCTTTAACTTTTCATAAATCTATAGAGCTAGTGAAAGATGATGAATGTTTAGCCAGATTACTCCTACGATATATGCATATAAACATTCTCTGTTGTAAATTTAATTCAATTTATGATTTGAATTTATGTGTAAACTTGTGATGAACTCTTTACCATGTGATCATGTATTCTGAAAGATGTGTAAGTGTTGGGAGCCAACTTTAAGCAGAAAGTGGCTAGAAAGCAGCTATCAACTTTGCCGCCATCTGGAACCATATATCCTGAGAGAGACTTGCTTTTCAACAGCCTACAGCAGCTGAAGCACACTCTGACAAACATCTTGTTTATCCCACATAGCTTGTTTTGCTGTTTAGTGACCCCAGCTGCATGGTGCACGTGGTAAAATGTCTTTACCTGTGTTCTCCTGCTTGTGCTTATAAATACCCAGGATTTCCTTGTAATAGGGTAAAAATAGGAGTCAATATGAGTCAATAGAGTCAAGAGGTCAATAGGAGAGAGACAATAAACAAGACTAGAGACTTGATCAGAACCTCTCTTGTCTCCATTCTTCGAGTCTCTTGCCCCTCCATCTCTACTCTCTCTCTTGACCAGAGCACTTAGCCCCAAGCATGGGGCAGAGTGGTCAGCAACATAGTGGCCTTCAAGTGAGGGGCAGAATGGAATGGAGCGGGCTGCAACATGTAAGTGCTGAAGACCGAGAGAGAGAACTTTTTAAATGGAATTCAAGAACCTTTTAGAGAGAACTTTTTAGAGAAGAGCTTTCTTAGAAAACTTTGAGAAGTAAAGACACTGGGAGTAATAGCATTGGGAGAAAAGGCATACAGCACTGGGAATAATGATATTGAGAGTAAGGGCATTATTGTGACATCAGAGTAGGACAAAAGAGTAAGATTAGAAGAGAGCAGAGAGAATGTTTTAGAGAGAACTTTTTGGAGAACTTTTATAGAAACTTTATGGAGAACTGAAGAACTTAGAAATGAACACTGAAATAAATTTTCAAAGAGTGCTTTTTTTCTTCTACTGGCTTCACCTAGAAGGCTGAGAGTTAATCTTGGAGTTGGTGCTGAGACAGAACAAAGGCTACTTTACTTAATCCCCTACTGCTTTATAATGTGCTAAATGCCAGAGACTGCAATTTCTGGTCTCATAGGAACTCAGACAGGCAGGTCAGTTACTGTAGCAAAGTGACTAAGACTTAAGACAGGTAAACACCTTAAATATCTCATAAGACCAAGTCTTGCCCCAACTGATGGTCATCCCCCTCTGCTACCTTAACAGGAATCAAGAAAGAAGAGCTGGATCTGGCCCCTGTCAGTGATACCACTTACCATGAAACCCCACCAGAACCCAGTGGAAGTCAAAGCCAATAATGGCACTTAAGAGATATGAGCTAAAGAAATTATCTCAATTTCAGGTATTTTCTTATACCTATGGGGAAGAGACCAGTAAATTGAAAAAACATAACTGAAATCTCTTAAGTCATGCCAGTTTATGTTTACAATATTTACTAGCATGTAGTAGTAACACTATACATAATGCTATCACTGTGGGAAATGAGGCATAAAATAATTTTCCTCATACCTACTGTTTCAAACAAACAAAACAAAAAACTCAACACAATTATATTACCTAAGAAAATTTCCTATTACCATTGTAGAATGTGGAAAAAATTAAGCTTATTTTAAAAACTATTATCTCCTAAATACTTAATATTTATATAGTTTAATAATTAGTTATTTGGCCACTACTTTGTCATAATTCTTGAATTCATCTATTATTCTACATGAACTGTACCTACATCTAAACAGCCTAGTTTGTACCATATTCCAATATTCTCAATTTTACGTACTCTATTCTTGTGTCTCCTATAGTTTCAACTTCTGCTTCTGAGAACACTAACACATCTTCATCTGTACCATTAATTTATACAGAATTATGCCATTTTCAACAGTCTCAAACTGTTGATTTTTTGAGAGAGGGTTTATCTGTGTGGCTCTGGCTATCCTGAAACTCAATCGAGTTTCAAACTCAAAGAGCCACCTACCTCTGTTTCCCAAGTGCTAGAATTAAAGATATGTGCCACCAATGGCTGGCCTGTCTCAACCTTTCCTTTGTAAGTTAAAGTCCCTTGCTATTTTTTCAACTTCTGTGTATTCATTCAGGGAAGTTTCACCTTTGACTAAATTCAAACCATGAAACCTATTCAATGATAGCACTTAGAACACTCACTGCACTATTCTGAGAAGTGCCTTAAATTTTAGAGGGGAACTATCTAGAATATATAGCTCCTAAGAACACTCACTGTGTGCTGTTCTTAGGAGCTATATATTGCCATGTCTCTTAAAACTTCAAACAGTTTGTCTAATTAAACTTCCTGCCTGTTGTGATGTAGCAAATCTGTACTCTGTACTACCATGGCCTTCAACTATATGCTATTGTCTCACCATCGCTCCAGAAGTAATGAGGTCAGTCCAGAAATAATATGGACTAAAGTCTCTGAAATTTTAAGAGAAAATAAATCATTCTTCCTTTACAATGATATTTGCAGGCATTTGTCATTTAAACATCAAAAACTGAACATAATTAATCCCAATAAAAATGTAACATGGTCTATAAAACTAGAAATATCTAGTCTGAAAATCTGTCTTCTACTTATATGCAAGATTGATAATTTATAAATATTCCTCTTTTTTCCTACAGTTTCTTCCTTCTTTTATCAGACCTGTTGACAAACCAGTTTCCTTGCAATTCTTAAAAGCGCGCGCGCACACACACACACACAAAAAGATCTGTTAACAAATAGACCTATTAGAGACCCGTTTCCCCTATTACATTTTCAAGAGTTGTCTTCTAAGTGGCTGGAATAATTATGCAATACAATGCACTCATATACAACTTCAAAACAACTATATATTTAGAAAACCAAACATGCAAAGAGTATTATTTACCTGAGAAAGAGAATTGTTTTTATGATTTTAATAAATTCTTCTCAATCACTTTACTGACCACCAACTCTAACCCATTTTATCTATCTAAGCAGTTTCATTCAGATCTAGATCATGTGGACACCTAAATCTTAGTCTTAACAACTTAGGGACTCACTGAAAAACAACTATGCTGATCCACTCTTCTTTTGTCTAATATTGACAACACATTTCAAGATTTCCCTTCTTTTTTTTTTTATTTATCATTTTATTTACATTTAAGATGCCATCCCCTTTCCCCATTTCCCCTCCCTAGAAAACCCCTGTCCCATGCCCCCCCCCTTTCCTTTTTGCTTCTATACAATTTTTTTTTAAATGTTAATCAAAGGATTTATAAGTTTGGTAAGGCTCAATCAGAAGCGTAACCCAATACCCAACCTAGATATAAAAACTATCTTTGATTGGTGGAGAGCTGTGAACATCTGCCTCCATGCCCCCTCTTTCTCTCTCTCATCACCTAGCTTCTCCTCTCCTTCATCTTCTCTCCTTACTCCATCTCTTCCTCTCAGTACTCCTTCCCACTTAGCTCCTCCTACATATCACTCTTCCTGTTAAAATAAAACTTTTCTCTCAAAATACAGTTAGAGCATACTTATTCCTAATTGTACCAGTGAGGTACAAGATAGTCCTAATACCCAGTCCATCATTTTGTTGACTAACCAGAAGTTCTGTCATCTCTTCTAACTAAAACACTTACTTTTGATCCTGGCTTTTTCTTTTTCTTTTCTTTTCTTTTCTTTTTTTTTTTTTTTTGGCTTTAGAATGAATGTCAGCTGAAAACCAACTACTCAGATCTTTTCTCTCAAAGTAAATAGCCAGGATTGTCTATGAGACTATAGGTCTTCAACCCTGTCAGAAATCGAGAATGACTGAGTTAACTGAAGTTATGGGAAGCACTAAACATAGCTTCTAAAACTTAGCCAATTTATAGAGACCAATGAACACCTGAAAAGCCCCTATGCTACCGAACATTGGAGCATCAAATATTCAGCCTTCTGGCCCAGAGTCATCTGACAGACCTTAGTGATGCAGGATTATTAAGGGCTGATTACTCTGTCTAGGTAGATATAATCAGTCGACTATTCTGCATGTATGTCCTTTTCTGGACAGTAAATTGTCTGTAGATGAAAAGAGGCAATTCTTGCCTAGTGGCTGTCACCACACAACTGGAGTAACTCCAAGGATGCTCAATTTCTTCTTAGACTCCACGACAGGAAGCTGTCAGGAGCAGACAGGTCTCTAATCAGAATGGACATTAATATATAAATATTTGTAGTGTCAATTCTATGGACTTCTGATGTTTTGAAAACCAACTATCCATGTAAGGTAACCTGGACTGTTGTCTATTCACTCCTCTCAGCTATTTCTAAATAAAATATGGGAAACCTCCTAACAATAAACTCAAAGCCATGAATTTGCTATAGTCCCTTAACTCATAGGTTAACCATCCCAAATCAGTTAAAAAAGTTAAAGAAGGACTGGGTCTAGGCCTTGTATTCCTAAATGTGTTATACAGGCACAATACCTTCCTTTTTGGTTCTTTATCTATTTGACCAGCTAAGCATTTATCAGCATGTTCTAGGGCTCACTTTTATTTCTAACTCCTATGTTGAGTTCTTTTACTCTGCCCATTTTGCAATGCCATAAATGCAAGGAAAAAAAGGTAAAATTCTTAATGGTATTTCAATGAAGGCACAAGCCTTCGGGGAGCAGCTCTAAGGGAAAGGTTATTTTATACTTACCAGTGAAAAAAAACAAATTTTTTCTTCTGAAAATTCTAATTCTTTCTTATGCCAGAAATAAATTTTACTAAGAGAATACTTTACTATGAGACATGTCTTTACCTCTGAACAGTGATTCTATACAAAGTTTAGAGGTATAAAATTCACATTCTAAGATAGAAATGGTCACAAATATTAATACAAACAAATCTACCACTATCAAAAGAGTGGGCAGTGTCAATAAAAATTAAAACTAGTCATAAAATAATTAACTAGATAAATCCTTGTAAAATATGTTTATAGTACCTATATATGTACAAATGTAGAAATAAAGTATGAGTATCATAAAGAAAAATGTATAAATAGCACTAAAAGTTATCAATAAAAGTTCATATTTATTGTTGAGTTAGACTTCCTTAGATATATAAACTGAGTAATAAAAAATTATGGACACTGTTGAGAAAAAATAATTTATTATATATATGATAAGCCATTGCAATGTATCTCCAAACATTAATTTGAAGATATGTAATTTTTTAATGCTTTCAAAGTTGTTACGCACAGTTCCAAAGTCCAGATGGTCAGTTTCTTCTCTCAAAGTTCCACAGTACTTGAAAGATACAGGACTCAGAAGAAACCTAAAATATCACAAAGGCCCATTAAAAATAATCATAATAATTCCATTAAGTTTTAAAAGCCCAATATTTATTTGCAGAAAATTAGTGAATCATGTCAGTACAAAATACATGTAAAGAAAGGCTACTTATAATAATAAAAATGAAAATATTTCAATTGTGATTATGAAGAGACTGCAATTTCAATTTTGGTAATTTCAAATAACATAATTATGAGCATTTTTAAAGGACTCATAATAGGAACATTTCCCACAAAATCTTTAGGATTTTTATTTTCCTAAAAAAATGTAAATTTGTCAGTGGTCCTTTCTATTATTAAGTAAAACTTTCAAATTATATTACAAGACATATTCCAGTAATTCTGATTTATTAGCTCTGAGATAGAATCTAGACTCTAGAAATACTTGTACATCGACCATCTTCTTTGGTGGGTCTCTCTGTATTAATATACGAGAATCAATCTCTAAGACAGAAAACAAATATCAACAAATAATTATTATTATAAATTTTAAAATTCTTAGAATTTAAATGTACAGAATTTGAGATTGGCTGTTCTGGGAGATAGTCATCATACAGCCTGGAATCATTGTTCTTACTTCTAGAAGATAATTTACTAACTATATAACTACATAAACATGTCTTATCTGTTATTCTGTGTGTGTGTGTGTGTGTGTGTGTGTGTGTGTGTGTGTGTATTTAAATTTTGTTTTTGGAATTTTCTTGTTTTGAAAAGACAAAAAGTAAAGGAAATCCTTCTACTTGTCAAAGGCACTCAATCTTTTTGTACCTTGAGTTTTTTTTTTTAATAGAAATCTTGTTCCTTTTCAATATATTTACTATTAACAGAAAAAGATCATTTCCCAGTTAAATTTTGCAACATGTTATACAGAAAAACTGTGCTGGATAGTTTTAATTATCAACTTGACACAATATTGAATTACCTGGGAAAAGTCTTAATAAAGCAATATCTAGATTATGTTGGTATGAGCGCATACCATAGTTTTGACTGTTCACTAATGTAAGATCCAACCAATTGTGGGTAAGACCATTCCTTAGGAAAGGGGACCATGAACAGCGTATAACAGGAAAAAGCCAGCTCAGACTAGGCAAGCTATGAATTTATTCTCTCTCTCTCTCTGCTCTTGACTGTGGACATTATGCTTTAAATTCATGCCTTGACTTCCCCATGGTAATGGACTGTAAATTGAAAGACAAGTAAATCCCTTCTTCACTAAGTCACTTTTTGTCAGGGTATTTATCACAGCAACAAAAAAGAAACTAGAACAACAACAAAATGGGATATAATACAAAACAGGAAGCATGTTCCTGAATTAAATTGAAGAAATTCAAATATACAAGAAATATTACCATATACTGTGGTCAAGCAATTGTATATACCAAGTGACCTGATTCACTAACTTTGCCTGAAACTCATTGACTTATATGATAGCATAGAATATTAACCAGGGCATCTAAAATACATGTATTTTTCCAGGAAACAAAACTAATTTGAGAAATGTATCATTTGAATAAAGAATAAAAAGTACTTAATCTGGAGAAATGATAGAAGGTAGACAAAGGACTTCTGGAAAACAAAATGAAACAAAACAAAACCACTGCCCCAAAAGGATACAACAAGAAAGGATACACTTGTATGACAGTATTACAGCAGTATGTACGCAGGAATGCTTCTAAAGAAGAACAGCAGAATGTAGTTTATTTTTTTCTAATCTTTAGCAATAAATTTTGAAACAATTTACTAAAATAAAGACTGAAATTCTTCATTTTTTTCTGTATAGCATTTTTGAGACATCTGTCTCCCTTGACAGTAAACTTAAATATTCCAAGAAATTCACAAAGATTAAACAGTAAGCAAATAATTCTATTTTGATATGATTCTTTTTCAGCTAAATGGCAATTTTGACCAATGATCTTCATATTCTTCCAGGCTCAAAGAGTAGAATAACAAAAAGTAAAATATCTCTAACTATCCCCCATCCCCCAAAAAACCAGAAACAACTCTTTCCACTGATTTCTCAAAAAAACAACTTAAGAATTTAAAATTTTCAGTTTCACTACTTCAAATCATTCATTTACTTAGGTATTGAAACTACCTGTTCCAAAAAGATTATACCCCAGAAACATATTTTTGTGAAGAATGTTAATAATATATAGGATGAAATACATAGCACTGTAGAATTTTAGTAACTGTTTGCTTCAGTTCTGAAAACATGGTCCTTGGACCAAACACCTCAATGTTACCTACGAACTCAATGAATATGTAATATATTGTTCCTTGCAATACTTGCAATTACTGCATGCTGCGAATACTGATAGGATAAATGGGATTACTGCTTACCCACCTCAAAATTACTGACTCAAAACTCTTGAAGTGTAGAGCCAGCAATCTGTTTTTATCAAGCTCTCCAAGTGATTATAACATAGGTTAGATATTAAAAACATCATCATGCAGAAAACATAAAATAACAACCAATACATTCTCTTTATAAAATCCTCTAAAATTGTTACACACAAGCTTACTTTAATCTAGTTATAATTTTGAACTTAATGAGAATAAACAGTATACACAGAAATTTTCTTAAAAACATAAAATATCTGAATTAGTAATCTGTAATACTTTCATATTTCCTTACATTTACTCCAAGAAAATTTTTTTTTTAAACTCCACTTACTGTTTTATTCTCACTTACCTTTATTTGTTTGTATCACTTCCGTTTTCCTTCTTTAGAATCGTGTTTTGGTCTAGCAGATCGAGCAAACTGCTATTATGTTAACATTAAGGCTTCCATAATGAACATAAAACTGCTTTTTTTTTTAGATAGTCAAGATCTAATATACAAGAATTCATAATATATAGTACTAATGTCTAAAATAGAAGACTTAAAAATTATTTTCCCTAACATTTGCATGATCTTCACAATTTGAAAAAAAAAAAAAAAAAAAAAAGAAAACATTTGCCTTTCCTTGTAACTGTTACTTTTCTCAACCATACTTCCACTGATTTCTAATGTAAAACTTGAATTTACTACTACAAGAGACTTATGCAATGATCTATCTTGGTCACTGAAATACCAAAGTAGAGATGTGAATTACAATTAAAGTACAGTGGAATCGCTTCCAGTGACTCCAATATATTTCTAGGTACTATGCCTTGAGTTTAACAGGAGGAAATAACTTAGAGCTGCACAACGTACAGACTTAGCTGGCCTTCCCTTTCCATTGCTAAAGTTACGATTACTTTCAAATAATGATTAAGTTTGTCATCTGACTGAGCTAAGGCATATTAACTGTTAAGTAACAACTCAAGCAATTGTTGATACTATCAATGATAACTTGATATTAGTTATTTATATCTTCCTGATAAAAAGTGTATGGTTTTAGGGTAGACTGGTTTAAAGGATACAACCACCATGGGTTTTCCGAAAAGAACATAGCCATTAGCTTCTTTCAAGGCTTTAGCTGCTGCTTTTTCATTTGGAAGTCCAACAAACGCTTGTCCTTTCATGCGTCCTTCTTTCATTAAGCGAATATCAAACCTAGAAGTTAAAAAACAAAAAACAAAAAAACCTAGTAATTCTGATGTAAAGCCTATCAATTTTAAAATCATGCATCAAAAGTCATAACAAACTACTTTTGCTATTTCAAAGTAACACTAGAACTATTCAACCTTAGAATTAGATATTTGAAAACTCTATCTGATAGTGATCTTAACAAGTAACAATTGTTATGCTTAAAATTTTAAAATTATACCAGTAGCAAAGATATAAATCTTTTTTTTTTTTTTTGTGATTGTACATGATACAGGGTTCTAATAGCAGCAAAGCAAGTTAAAACTGTTTTTGTGTGTTTATTTGCTTGGAGTTTTTTGTTTTTGTTTTTCAGGACAGGGTTTCTCTGTGTAGCCCTGACCATCCTGGATCTCGCATTGTAAATCAGACCTGTTGCCTCTTCACTGTTGGGACTCAGGGCATGTGCCACCACTGCCCACCAATTTTTTTTTAATTAATCTTTTTATACATACGTTGCAATGAATTCAATAATATACACTCAAGTGATTTAAAAATAAGTACATAAATCGAAGGCTAAGAGAAACCAAGTAATTGATTATTAGCTTTACATTATTGACTTTATATTATTATAAACATTTGAGTACATAAGGGACTTATCAGATATTCAAAGCTAACATTTTATTAATGGTACCTAGAGGCAGCATCGCCCTTCCGAGCATAGAGCCTAAGTCACATGTTATTCCTAGCTTAATTCTCCCAATATCCTATTCTTTATTCTACAGTATATTCATAGATAAAACATTTTTGAGAGAAAACTTTTTAAGATCTATTTATAAAAATAAAATAACTTACAATGAAAATATGATCTAATATTACAAACCAAAAAATATAAACAAATCCTATCAATTGATGAGGCTAAGTAACAGCTCAAGTAGAAGAGTGCTTGTTTTGATGGTAAAAGGATCCATAGTCAATCCTTTAAACACTCACTGGAAAAAAAAAAAAAGAAACAAACAAAACAAAAAACCAAAAAACTGGGCATGGTTGATATATGCTCATAATTACAAAACTAGAGAGACAGAAACAGATGGGCCCTGACTTACTGGCCAGCCTGACTAGCAAACTTGCTAACTATGAGGCCAATAAAAACTTTTGTCTCAAACAGATGAGCAAACAAATGCAAAAAAGGAAGAGCAAATGATGAACACATACCGATACATACCACACAGAGTAATGACCCACCTGTATGTATGTGTGTTTTACACACACACACACACACACACACACACACACACACACACACACACAAAACTGAAAATGAAGTGATTTTAGAAAAATTAGTTACTAGTTTCATAGATAACAATCATTTGGGGATTTATAACCTTTTTCCAAATGGAATTTTTCCTTCATCTCAAACTGTAATTATGGGCAAGGTAATACTGAAAATGTAACCTTTACAGTATATACCACCTTGTATGTAGTTGTACATGAGAACAAAATTATATCCATGGTAGGTAAGATTTTAAAAGTATTGGTTTTACTTAAAATTAAGATAAAATTAAGCTAAAGTCATATTTAGAAATCCAAATCTGTGAGGCCTGCCACAACTAGAAAACCTATCTTTGGAGATAGGCCAAGGAAACCATTTAAACAAGCTTTTCAAGTAGTTCTCAGGCAATGTAAAAGAGTTGAGTACTAATGCTTTAGTGTCAGAGGCTTAGGGACAAAATTACTAGAAAATGGGCATTTATAAATAAGGATTTAAGCCAGGCGGTGGTGGCGCATGCCTTTAATCTCAGCACTTGGAAGGCAGAGGCAGGCAGATTTCTGAGTTCGAGGCCAGCCTAGTCTACATCGTGAGTTCCAGGACAGCCAGGGCTACACAGAAAAACCCTATCAAAAAAAAAAAAAAAAAAACCAATAAATAAATAAATAAATAAATAAATAAACAAGGATTTAGAAAAATATAACCAGAAACATTTCTTAATATACATTTTTATATCAGCTTTCATAGTTAGAAAAAATTGAACAAATATGATCTAATTTAAATATTAAAAATTTTATTTGCTCATTTATATACAAATTTGTTTATCCCTACTCTAGACTTATAAAAGGACTTTTATGTAAGAGAACAAATGCTTCATCATGTGAGTTTTAGCACTAAAGAGAAAAATCAAGCATAACAAAACATGATGAATTTTTAACAGGTAAAATACAATATGAGATCAGAACTACCACTTACATGATCCGCTGTGTGTCTGAAGAAAAGTCAACGTATCTTCCAAAGATAAATTTAAGATCCTAGAATTAGAAAATTAAAAAAAAAAAAAAAAGACAAATTAGAAAACTAGTGGGAAAAGTAAGTAACAAAATCAAATGTACATTTCACCTTACCTTTTCCTGAACGTGCCTGGCTAAATTCTTTACATAAATCCTGCAGTTTGGTTCACCAGGTTCATAACTTCTGAAAACTGAAAGGGTTTCCATTTCTTTTTAAGAACAAAAAAAAGAAAAATATAGAATTAAAATCTTTTTAGTAATTTTCTTTAAGTAAAATTGTAACATTTTACTATAACTGCTAAAAAGACAAAAAGAAGCTTTATTAAAATGTTAGCAGCAGACAATAGTAGCAGTATTTCTCAATTACACAGAACTAAAATTTATCCCAAAGTCATTAAAAATTCTTTGAGGAGTCACTTTATCATAAATATGTGATAACCGCTTACATAATCAACTCTGCTACATCAGGAGGGAAGTGGGGGGAGGAGGCTCGGGGTACAATATGTGAAGGAGGAGGGGAAATGGCTGGATGGCTATGGGAATGAATGGACATCTGCAACTGACATGGGTAGGGGGGCATCTCCAGGAAGAGATGTAGACCCTGGATAGAGGAGAGGCCCAAGAATCAATGAGACTCACAGTATTGAAGATAGAAACTGAGGAGGCTGCCTCCTATAGCCAGGCAAGAATCCTGGTGGAGCAATAGGGATACCAGCCTATACAAAAAACTTTCAACCCAAAAACTTATCCTGTCTACAAGCAATGCAGGGATTGGGATGGAGCAGAGACTGTGGGAATGGCCAACCAATAACCAGCCCAACTTGAGCCCCATCCCATGGAGAAGTACCAATCTCTTTACACTATTAATGATACCCCGTTATGCTTGCAAACAGGAGCCTAGTGTATCTGTCCTCTGAGAGGTCCCACTCAGAAATATGCAAATACCCACAGCCAAACAGCAGATGGAGCTTGGGGACTTTCATGGCATAACAGGAGGAAGGATTGCAGCCTCTAAGGAGATAGGAACTCTACAGGAAGACCAACAGAGTCAACTAACCTGGACCCTTGGAGCTCTCAGAGACTGAACCACCAATCAAAGAACATACATAGGCTGGACCTAGAACTCGCCACATATATGTAGCAGGTATGCAGTTTGGTCTTCATGTGAGTCCCACCCAACTGGAGTGGGAACTATCCCAAAAGCTGTAGCCTGTATATGGGGTATGTTCTTCTAGCTGGGCAGCATTGTCTGGCCTCAGTGGGGGAGGAAGCTCCTAGCCTCCCAGACTCTTGAAATGCTAGAATGGGAGGAAACCTAGCAGGTCCCCACCCACTCTGAGAAGTGGAGAGAAAATGGGGGAAGGATTGTGGGAGGGGTTGAACAGAAGGGGGGGGCAATCAGTGGGATGTAAAGAAAACAAATGAATGAATGAATAAGCAAATAAAATTTATTTCCCAAATCAGCCACTTTCATATTCAAATGTAGGAACAATGCATTCAAAATCAATAGTCAGGAATTTCAGACAAAGGTCTCCAAACTCCTTTATAGTTCCTCATATTTATTGCCAGTAATATGCTTTGGGAAACCAGATTTTATATGCAAAGATGTTAATGGAGTCTGTTTCCCCATAATTGTAAAGAAAGGTATTTATAACTAATTTTTTTAATACTAAAACAAAAAGAAATCATTTAGAGGTGTTGTTTTGAACCCATGTTTGAATACTTGGTCCCCAATTACTAGAATTGTTTGGGAAGGATTATGGGGTATGGCCTTGGAGGTGTTATTACTGGGAGCAGTCTCTGAGGTGTCAAAAGACTTGAACCATTCCTAGTGTGCACTCCCTTCCTACAGCTTAATGTGAGCTCTAGTTATTCCTGCCATGATGCCTTTCCTCTACCACCATAGATTCTAATGCTCTGAAAACATGAGCCCAATTAAGTGACTTTTTCATTTTTTGCCTAAGTCATGATATTTTGTCATATAGAAAATGACTAAAATTTATTATATATTTTTTCCAAATTTACATAAAGAGTAACTTTAGGATATAACATCCTAAATTCAGATCTCTAATTACCAAATTGTATCTATTTTAGAGTATATGATAATGATTTGTCAACTTAAGTAACTCCAGACACGAGGCACTTACTGGTTACCCAATACTGACTGCACTGCATGGTAAGGAACTTCCCCAGTATAAGATTTGAGTTTCTGCCAGGCAGTAGTGGCACACGCCTTTAATCCCAGCACTTGGGAGGCAGAGAGAGGCGGATTTCTGAGTTCAAGGCCAGCCTGGTCTACAGAGTGAGTTCCAGGACAGCCAGGACTACTCAGAGAAACCCTGTCTCAAAAAACAAACAAACAAACAAACAAACAAAACAACAATAACAAGAAAAAGATTTGAGTTTCTAAGAAAGAAGGGTCAACAAACTAACTAGAGATACTAACACGTAATGGAAATGACCAATAAAAATTTCTTACTTCAAAAAGTATAAAAAATGTAAATAAGACATAAAATATAAGATAAATTATGTGTTGGTTTATTTTATTACGTTACCTTCTCTAGAAATACGACCCTTTTCCAACTCTCTTCTAGAAATAAACTGTGAGGGCATTTCATCAGAGTCTTCTTTAATCTCTTCTGTGATGTTCAAATTAGGTTTGGGGAAGATTTTTCCAAATCCTGTATTTGAATCATCAAGTCCAGTGTCTGGTGAATCTAAGAGTCGAACATTAACATCAGTCATTAAAAAAGAAAAACAAAACAAACAAATGAAAATAACTCTTGATTTAAAATGTATTTTAGATTTCTTTTCCTGTTTTACATTTACTAATATACCATTTTGGTCATTTTTAGTGTTTCTTGGTGTCTTAGAACAGAAACAGGACAATCTTTCCTATAAATCTCTGAAGAACAGTGTTTTACAGTTTTGTTGGCCAAGGCTTTGACTATTCAGTTCTGTTATTGCAGCATGAAGGCAGCTACAAACAAAAGCTAAAGAGTCAAATGTTTGCTTTATAATGCTAGTTAGGGGGCAAAGAGGACTGGAAATGAATTTAGCTTTAGCATATTCAATTTGATGTATCAAAGAGAATCTGATGAAAATGTTCAATGTTAGATAAGAGTATGTATACTGGTATATAGCAATTAGTTGCTTAACCAATCCTCTCTGAAGTAGAAACAATTACAAGTTAAAATAAATGTGCAATTATGTACATTATAAAATTAGTAGTACTCTAAATCAAAGTCATTCAAAATAATCTATAATGACTATGAGAATTGCATAATACTTTATCACAATACTGTTAAATATCTTACTCTCTTCAACATAAGTTAAAACTCGTGTCAAAAATGGTAAGCTGAAATGAACAAAACAGTTCTATTCACCTTGACACCACTCCAAGATAAATAAGTAATAAGGTTTATCCTTCATGGACAATTATTTCATACTTAAAAGCTAACAATTTTTTATGTTAACTTTTACTTTAAATAGCAACATACTAAATTTTAAAAATATGATTAAATCCTCTAAATAAACCTCAAAAACAAACTCTGGGATGACAGACTATCTTTCAAAAACATAAAATATTTTATTCAAATAACCATAAAACTGTACCGCATATGTTTAAATTTGTTTATCAATTATAGTAAAAATATATTAATGTAAGGTGACTAGCCATAAAATGAGAAAATAACAAAGAAAAGTAGAAATATTGAAAATAAAGCTAATGAAAAGTGCAAAATATAATAAGGAACAGGTAATTAAAAGTTCACATATTACATGCACAATCCTTATTAGAACTCTTTATTTATAAAAGTAAACAAAGAAGCAATATAAAATATATTCTAGTATTTACACTAACAAATTAGAAAGAATTGAGGCTGGGTGGAGACTGCTCAGTGGTTAAGAGTGCTTGTTCCAGAACCATGAAGACTAGAGTTTGGATCCAAGCAACCAGATAACAACCCAGGCATTCCTTTCAAATACCCATATTTGCAAAAGGCAACATGGAGGAGGATCTTGCTCATTCCAGTATAGCAAAAATGAGAACCCGTTGAAAGTGATAGAAGAGGGCACCAGATGCCTTTTTCTGGCCTCAGTGTACAACCACAGACATGTGAACATACACAGACCAGTGTATACACCCACAAATAAAATATAAATCTTTATTGTAAGAAAAACTTCCAAATCTAAGAGCTACAATTAATGCTACAACTATGGACTATAACTCAGAAATAGAGCAAACTCTTCTCACTAGCCTGTAAGCTCTGAAGGTTGTCACTACAACTTGCTATGTAACAAACAAGATGAAGTATTTTAAATTTGGGATGCCTCCTACATGCCCTTATATTAAAGTCTTGATCTCTGGCATGGCAATATTTTGAGGTAGGTTAAAACTTGAAACTTGAGGTAGGGAATTCTTCTCATATGATCCTGAAGGGAGTTTTTGGATACTAGCCTCTTGATACCTCACACCATTTTTTGCTTCCTGGATATTTTGAAGTAGGCAGTTTTCTCTGACACATGCTTTTTCACAGACCCAAAGTAAAAAGGGCTGACCTTCTAAAACTGTGACCCAAATATATCCTTTTCAAAGCTACTTTAGTTATTCTGTTACAAACATAAACCTCAGATAATAAAGGCCAGAATAACATTAACAAAGACAATTACAAATTAGTTACATTTGAAGAATAAAGAATTTAAAAAATTCCACATTAACTTTTTAAAATTTCACTTCATGTATTTTGTGATTAAATTTCTAGTAGCATATATTAATTCTGAAAGATATATTTAAAGGATGTCATTGTGGGGCTAGATAGATGGCTCAGTAGTTAAAATCATATACAACTCTTACAGAGGTTCGGGACTATTCCCAACATGCTACACAGGTGGCTCACAAGCCTTGTAACTCCATTCCAGGGTTCTCATGCTATTCTGGCCTCAGCAGGCAGGCATCTTTACTCAAGTGTCCATCTGCCTTCCAATAAGCTCATATATGTAATTGAAAAATAAAAATATATCTTTTAAAATGAAGAATACCACTGTTACTAAGAAATTAGGAGTTTCAATAAGCATTGGAATGTTTTACTTCTTTGAGTTTTAGGTAAAATGTATGTGCACATGCATGCGTGTGTGCGTGTGTGCATGTGTGTGTGTATGTGTGTGTGTTTGTGTAAACTGAAAACTCCAGGATAGTAGCAAAGCTTATTTCCTTAAAATTATACAATTCTGTTAATAGAATCACAGAATATCTTATCAGTCAGACAATGAATAGTTGCTAATATAAGAAATATTATTATTATCAGCATTTAAATCAGCAGAACTCTTAAATCTCATGTAGATGTGACCACTAGTAAGACATAACAAGAAGTCAGGAATGCTAGTGCATACCCTTGACTTTAGCATTGGGAAAAGGAGGACTGTGTGTGTTTAATAGATGTTTGGGACAGAGGATCCTATCTGAAAATATCAGAAAAAAAACAAAAAAGCAACAATGACAATCTTTTTACTTAACCTAAGTTTTAGTTAGGTAACAGCTGATAATACATTAGCCCATGATATTAAGACTCACCTAACTATATAATTTACTTTTTCTGATAAAAAAAAAAAAAACAAAAAAACAAACCAAAACCTTTTCTTTTTTTACACTGTAGAGTCTTATTTAACCTAGGCTATCTTCCAACTATTAGCCAAAAATGTACCTGAACTTCTGAGTCCCCTGCCTTCATTTACCAAGCACTGAAATTACAAGTTTGCCTTAGCATGCTCAGTTTTGAAGTATTGGGGACACAGAGCGCTGTGCATGTTCTCTACCAACTGAGTTACAACATTCTCAGTATATAACTGAATACTTTAAAGCTGACAAACACTAATATAAAATTTATATTAACATAAAAAAGTTGTTAGCATATAACATAACAAAAATGTTCTTACCAGAATTCTTTTCCTCATTATTTTGTTGAGTCTCCAAATCTTTGGTAAATGCTGCAGGCATGTTGGTCGATATATTGAATTCTATTTTTTTATTACCTACAGGTTGTGGTTGGTCAAATACATCCGAAGGTAACAGCACAGGATGAAAACTGGTATTAACACACAATCACAACGTAAGTTTTTACTTTAAAATAAAATTCTAGAACATTATTTCATATTGTCTTTAATTTAAAAGGCTACTGCTGATAAAACATTCACTGTAATATAGGCACGGCACATACTGACTAGACTTAGTAGGCCAATAAAGCCCAAAAGTTTAGTAATGGTACTATTAAATATCTAATTTACAGATGAGAAAAACAGTGGTTAAAGGATGTTCAAAGTTTAATAAAATCATTTTGTAATTGATTTTAGACTGCAGGTGTGCACTTGTTGAGTCAGTATAAAACAGTATTTTTATTTGTTTTACATTTATTTTGTATGTGTGGTAGAGTACATGTTTAGCTCAGAAGACGAACTGTGTTAGATAGGTCTTTCTTTCCACCATGTGATTATTTAGGATCAAAACCGAGACATCACCATTGGTTGCAGAAAACTTTACCCAGAAAACTATCTTACCAGCCCATTTCATTCAGGCTTAAACTTGCTATGTGCAACAGAGAATGACTTTGAACTTGTAATCATTCTGCATTCCTCTCCCAAGTGCTATGACTATAGGTAGATACCATATCATCTGACAGTGTTTTAACAGTTTATATTATACACTGTGACATCAGTGCTATAATATGCAACTTAGTAGTCATTAACTACATGTAATTAATGAATTTTTGTAAAGAAAAATGTCCAAGTGCTCAATAACATTTTCATACAGATTCTATGATGAAATAGTATTTTCAGTCTAGAGAATGAAATAATTATCATTATTGTCTTAACTTGCTCATTTTTACTGTATAATGTGGCTACAAGAAACCATGGTTTACATTCTTTCTGCTGCTCAGCACGACTAAGAGATTAAAAGCACAGGACTATAATGTCAAGACAAAAAAAGGTTAAGGTGTCAATAATTTATACATCAGATTCTTTCTATTAAAATATAATTCGTTATGTTTTAATGTAACAGAAAAGTTAAATGAAATTATAATTGCAATCTCTAGTAAGAAGTGGTAAATATACCTAGTCAGAGAAGAGATGTTAATAAGAAATGAAAACTGAGTATCATCAAATGCAGGTAAACAGAGAAATGTGAGAATTTACTCGTTTGGCAAATAGTAACCAAGACGTCAACAAAGTAAACTGGCAAAACACACTGAAGAATACTGATTACAGTAAGGCAAATTCAGCACACACAGACAACCCTCATTTCATAAGTATAAACAAAATTACCTATGTGAAGCCGATGAAGGTATATTCAACATGTCTTTTATTTTTCGTTTTTTTCTCACGTGACGTGGCTTTACTGTTTTGGGTCTTTGGGGCTGAAGATTTGCTAGTTCCATTAGTTTGTTCATTCTATGTTAAGTAACGGGAAAGTAAACAAGAGATGACATTCTAAAATATGGCTTATATCTCTAATACAAAATATATATTTAAAACTAATTACGAGAAAACTTTAAGGCCAAAAATAAACATTATCAGTTTGACTGAATTCACTTTCTAAATCAACCTGCACCATTTAAATCTTATTTTTAAAAGGTTCACTTAATTATGTTATCAATATTTAAAAAGATTTCAGTACGAATTATTAGCTAGCCAAATAAAATGACATACAACTGAACAAAACACAGAAATATATTGCATTATTTTTGGTTTTTATTTTAATTACTAAAGTATTTCTTTGAAAAGAACATTTATTCTTACATATTTTATATTTGAATCATACATATTTGTTCTGTACATACTTACTGCTGATAAATCATTATATGAACAAAGTGGCTATTTGAAAAAAAAATCCAAATAATAAAGATGCTCTAATTAGTAAGCAACTGGCATCACATGTACAACTTTCCTCTATTATGATTCTGAACAGTTAATGTTTATAATAAATCTTGTTTAGATATTTTGGTATCTTTCACAGAGGAGCAATTAAAAATAAATCTCTTAGGACTTCATTTGTGAATAAATATACAAACACACAAAAATAGAGGGCATGGCTAAAAACGTTAGGCCTTTTTCCAATAAACAGGTGAAAGAATAAATATAAACTTCACAGTATGAAGCTTCACAACAGCCAAGTTTCAGAAAAACTTGTAGCATACACTTGTAATCCAGCACTCGGAGCAGGGAAGGAAGATTTCAGACAGGGTCTGATTTATATAGCCAATTCAAATCAGCTAGGATTATCGAGTCGGACCACTTCTAGATGTCCCCAAACCAACACACTAACAACAATATTATTAAAAATACAATATTTAAATATTTAAATCATATACCTACATTAAAATTATTCACCCAAACTATGCTACCTTTGAAAACAAAAACAGGCAAATAAAAAAATTAATAAATTTATTTTTTATAAATACAACTAAATATATTTTTTGAAGATTTTGCTTTATACCAAGGTTATAAAAACATGCATCAGGAATTTTAAAACTCAAGATGAATTTTGGCCAGAATTTCATGCTATACTTCTAAATGAAAACCTACAAAAATAAAAATGAGTTTAGGATAGTATATCATTGCATTTCTAATTAAGATCACTACTTTTACTTTTTAATGTATTTCTAAATAAGGCTACAAGATTACTAAAATAAATACAACTTTCTAAGAGAATAATTAATAAAATGCAAAATTTTATACTATTCTTTAGTTTACAATACAGCAGAATGTTTCTATTCCAAGTAAGTTCTATCTTTTCCTACTTAGTAACCTGTGTCCCACCTGCATGTTGATTTTCCACAGAGAGATACTATGTACTGAATCACTACTTAGATGGGCATTAACAAAATTATTGCTGAATATATGTTTCCAAAAATTTGTTTTGGATTCTGACTCATACTAACCCTTCCTTTTTGTACATAGTTAATTCATTTGTACATAATTAATAGTCATGTCATTTCACCCATTTCCATGAGGTGGGGATTGATCCAAGGACCAAATAAAGCTAGCTAGCTGTCCTTGTACACACATACAGTTTTCTTGGAACACAGTCACACCTATTCAGGAACTATGAATGTGGCTGACTTCCAGCCATGAAAATAGAACTGAGTCACAGCTGTGAAATGCGATCCACACCACACCTGATTCACAAAGTAAAAACATTTATTCTTTGGATTTTCAAGGAATATGTTTGGCCAATTCTTGTACTAAGATAGGTTTAGATTACACGCCAGAAAATTGTTAAGAATTTATAATTACTTTATAGAATATTTAAACAAACATATAGAATTTCTAGGTAACCCAATGAAAGTTTTATTGGTAATTACTAACATAAATGATTGTGCAAAAAAAAAATCCTATAAAATTTCTCTAGAAATCATTCTGAACAGAATACAACTCAGGGCAACCAGGTGTTCAAGCTATGAATACAATTAATGTTTATTCTATGAAGCAACTTTCTATGAAATCATAGCAAATATTGGTTAGTGAATAAAACGCTACATCCAGACAAGTGTGAGTTTTGTTCCTGCTAGTTTCTCCTTATAGCATATGATAAAATGATAATACATACCTGTGATTTACATGAGAGATATCTAATTTAACAAATATTAATGATTTAACTTGTATTCAATACTACTACATCTCTGGCCTAATATTCTCATAGGCATAGTTTTCTTGTGCTTAGCATCACTAGTCTGCACTTAAAGATTATAACTGAAAACCATTTGAATGTATTAATTAGTAATAAAACCAAAGCGTGAAAAACATGAAGCATAAGTGGACCATTAAAAAATAATATATGCGGGGGCTGGAGAGATGGCAACAGTTAAGAGCACTGACTGCTCTTCCAGAGGTCCTGAGTTCAAGTCCCAGCAACCACATGGTGGCTCACAACCATCTGTAATGTGATCTGATGCCCTCTTCTGGTGTGTCTGAAGACAGAGACAGTGTACTCATATACATAAATAATACTTTTTAAAAAATAAATAATATATGTAACTAGTGTGAAAGTTAAAACAAGATGTTGGGATATAACTGCTATAATTCGGATATGAAATATTTCTCAGTGGTCTATTTTTGAAAACCTTGATTTCAAGGATGGTAGAACCTGGTGAGCACCTTGGGCTACTTAGAAGAGATCATGGTACCATGATTTCTTCATTTCTCTTTTGCTTTTAGAGTTGTAAAATGAGTAGTATGTGCTGTCTTCTGATTTGTCACAGACTGTCCACAAACCAAACAAAATGGGGACATAGCTGGTATCCTCCCAAATCGTAAATAAAAATACACTTTTTTAAATTATAAGTTAAATCCCAAGCACTTCAGTATTAACAATTGGCTACTTTATATCTCATTTGTTAACCTATGTGTCAGTGACTAAAATTTTCAGGATACTGTTTATACTCACATCTACAAAACACTTTATAAATAAAACAGGTCCTTGTAAAGAAACAATACAATTTAGAAAAAAACATTTTTCTTTTAAAGAAAAAAAACAGGTAATTTTGGAGCTACAAAAATTTTTATAAGCAAAATAACAAATATAGAACCATAACCAATGAGGTTCAAGTATACTCGGTAATACAAAAATTACCAATCTAAAAATTGTTTAATCCAAAAATTTTTCTGAAGATCCGTATTTTCTATATCCACTGAGCTTGAGATCATAGGGAGGTTTGAAATACATTTTAATACACTCTAAACTTTGAATAATTATATGTGAAATATAGGAAGAACAAACTTTTCCCACATCCTTATTCTTAGAACAAAAATGAGTATGTAGTATCACAAACCTCTGTCGGTCTTCCTCATCACTGCTTTCATATTCTGATTCTTTACTAGATAAATCCTCATCCTCATCTGGTAAGGGAGGCTCCTCAGGTGGTTGAGGGGATGTAGGTGGAAGAGGGGCATGCAACGGCATGTAGTCCTCATACTATTAAAAAAACAAAACAAACACTATGGAAAACAGTGACACTCACAGAATAGACAACCTATCTTGTATAAATTCTTGATTCTCATCAAGACAATCTCATTCCACATTAATATTTGATTCTCATTTCTCTCCTATAAACAGTGTACCTTCAGGGAACACATATGATGGCAGACTGCTAGACAATAACAGTGTTGTTTTCTATTTTCCCTGGCCATCTAGCTATACTTGTAAATATACCTTGCATTTCAACATGTAAATTAGCCCATGCAACAAGAGCCTAAAAAGCCTATATGTAATCCTCCCTTTTTATCTGATCTGTACATGGACAGGCACATAGTAAAGACAACTTGAATCTTAGAATGAAATATCCCTCCTTCCCTATTCTTTGAAATGGAATAGCTATGACAAGGTCTAACTTACTGTATTAACACTATCTAATGTGACTTTATTAAATTACTAAGCAACAAGTCCATGGTGGTGTTACAATAACAAATTAGGAAGCTAATAGTTCATATAATAGTAGCCAACACTTTCTTGTAACTTTATCCTTACCAAGTGAAGCTAGATGCATGTGAATTAAAACCACAGCAATGGAATATTTGGATAACTCAAATAAAATTATCTTACATTTATAGGATGATATATTTGCCACCAAAGGACATAAAACTAGAAGACATTTTGGCTTTATTAAGAAAGCATTTCCTTCATATCTCACTCTCTTCCACTTTTACTTCTCAGCTTTATTAGTAGTAAATACAAACTTGTTAGAAAACTTTGTAAAAGTTTTACAGAAAAAAAACAAAAACAAAAATAAACAAACAAAAACCCATAGTTTTCAGGGAACAAAACTATGGCTCCTAAAATTCTAAGAACGTCTTACCATAGGAGGTCGTGCAGTAATCGGTCCAAAAGGTGTGGGTAAATTCATTTTATTCATAAGATGAAGCACCTTAAAGTGTAAAATATTTAAGTCACATGAAATTAGTGTTATGATTAATATCAGCGATTTACTGATCAAAAACCAAAGTCCCTCTCTGACCTTAACAGTTCTTAAACCAGCCTTAATCCTACATTTCCACAAATACTGATTTTAATTCCTATTACTAAAGTGTAATGTCTTTGCAATGTAAAACCTACTGAAAATGTTGTCATATAATTGTCCCTCCTTCCTGTGAGTCTATGAAATTAAGAATAAAGAAAATACATACCACATATTTTTATACTTCAGAGAAGTAACATTCTGTTAAGTTTTCAAACATTTGCTAAAGGATCTATCCCTATCTTTTCTTTAAGGATTTCTGAAAGTCAATGCTACACTCAGTAACAGTTATATTAAATTACATTTCCCAGTGTATACCCTTATTAGTATCCACTTACACTGCATTTATGAAACCTTTAATTGACAGTAGTATTTAACAGTTCATTTTATTTAAAACATTACATAGAACATTGCCTGTCTGAAATTAGTTGTTCTAAATGTTATAAATATATTTGAATACCAGCACAGTATCTAAGGAACCAAATTATAAACTTCATACTAAAAGTGAAAGTTGATTCTGCATACCTGTACATAGAATTTAGGGACACTTGCCAGAGCATTTACTATATTTGCAAGGATTGTGCTTGAAGGAGGTGGATACATATATTTGAGACATGAATTTAGAGGAAATGTCAGCCTACAAAAACAAAATGAATTAAGGTGCATGCTTATTACATTTTAGTAACTTCATATCCATAATTAATTTTAGATAATTTTAGATAATTTAGATAATTCAATTTAAATAATTTATTATTTTAGATAAATAATAGTCATATATTTATCTTATTACTTAATATTCCTATTACCTTAAGGAATACAAAAACATTTCTTAGCAGAGTTCACTTACATCCCTGAACACTTTAACAGATATATCTTTCTTAAATTCAGTGAAAAGAAACCCTCATAACTCAAAATATTTATTTAACACATTACACATGACATATTAAAAACGCTGACTTTCAAAACTACCTAATTTATATTATGTATGTACAATATACACAGAGAGAGACAGAGAGACAGACACAGACACACACAGAGCAATAAAAGGCAGAATAAAAAATAACAAAAATACAAACCCATGATTTGGTGCAATTCCATTTTCTACTGTTAAAACGTCTGGCTCTTTCTTTTCTTTATCATTTTCCACAGTGTCATCCAACCTAGAACATTCAAAATCACTAATCATCTTATCTTTGAAAAAAGTGAGAAACTGTATATAGAAAATAAAAATCATTTCAAACATGACATTATGAAAACAATTTTACTAGAAAACCAGAAAGCTTTAAAGGACTTCTCACACAAGCACTGCTGAGGAGGAGTACAGTTAAACGACTTAGTCCTTACTTACACTTATGAACATGGGATGGTAATTCCAAATGATCATGAGAAACTAAGTACATGTTATATTACAGGGTTTGAGGGTACTTAACTCTTTTGTGCATCTCCTCACAAAATTCCACGCTTGCAGGGCCTTATCTCTCTTACCTTCATCTCTTAAATTTCTGATACTAGTAAGATTGGATCTAACATTAAAAGAGCTAACATGCTATAATTCAGCCAAGTTCCTGGATGATGAATGTAGTTGGCAGCTAGTGTAAAAAAAAACTCTGCAAAGGCTAAAGAATATAAAAGTTCATCTTGGAACTAAAGTACTGTTCTTCAATTTTTTTTCTTTTATTGGAATTTTTTTGTTTCTTTACAATATATCCTCATTATAATTTCCCCTCCCTCTACTTCCAATTCCCCCTTTTCTCCCCTCCCCTCTGGATCCTTCTGTCTCTCATACTTAAAGAACAGGCTTCTAAGAGACAACAACCAAGCAGGGCAAAATAAAATATAATAGATAAAGCAGAAACTTTCATATTTAAGTTGGAGACACTAACCCAAGAGAAGCAAGAGAGTCACAAGAAGAGACAGAGACCCATTTCTTCTCAGTCAGGAGTCCCATAAAAATACCAAGTTAATTGCTACAATATATACACAGAGAACCTGGTGCATACCCATGTAGACCTATGTCTATTACTTCAGTTTCTGTAAGCTTATATAGAAGGCCTTGTTCTCCTGGTATATATCTTCCCCTTGGCTCTTAAACTCTTTCTGCCTCCTCTTCCTTGAGATTTCCTGAGCTCTGAGGGGAGGGAACAAGGGATAGGAGGGAATGAGAGTAGAGGAATCAGGCTGTGGGGGAGATGGAATGGAGGGAGGGAGTTGGGGGAGATGGGAGGCACTTGAGAGGTAGGGTGAAAACCTAGTAGAATGGCAACTTTCTGGAATGTATGAATGTGATCCTAATGAAGTACCTAGTAAGGAGTGACATGGAATCTCAAGTTGCCATCTCTTATTGCCAGTCAAGGCTTTCAGCAGCAGGACTAGGTTACATTGAATTCAGTTCTTGGCCATGACAATCTCATGGCAATTCCCAAACATCCCAGGCTGTAGCTAAGACAAAGGATTACTCTTCACAAACTGACAGTGGGATCTCATTGCCAATGACAACACCCACAAAACTCACTGAACAAAGAGAAAAGTCAAGCTGATGCCTACATGGAGACTTTATCCCTACATTCTAGTGTCTTTAACAGGATACAAAAAGAGAAATGTGGAGACCAACCCAGTCACAAAACCTTTGACCTGCAATCTGTCCTGCCTGCAAAATATGCTACAGCAATGGTGGCACAGAACCTGTGAGAGTAGCTAATTAATGGCTGAATTGACTTAAGGCCCACTCCATGAGAGGGAAACCATGCCTGACAATGCTTGGGTAACCATGAACCAGAGACGAGATAACCCAGAGACCTAGGATAAAACCAAATATTACTAATCTAACAAAAAAATGACTCCTAATGATATTGTGCTATTCTCATACAACATATTCAGTCATCAGAAAGCTTCCTCCTACAGCAGATGTGAACAGGTACATACACCCAAAGCCAAACATTACAGAGTCTAAATGTGAACATACCAACAGAGAAGCTGTAATTTTTCTACTTGTCATTATCTCTACTAGTGTTATTACTATAGGTTGAAATCTGAAATGCTATGAAATCTGAAACTGAGGCAACATGATAGTACTAATTAGAGAATTCTTTTGGTAACACACTGTAATGCACACACTGAAAATATTATATAAATTACCTTCAGAAAAGGTGTACAATGCAAATATGAAACAAGTTTCATGTTTAGGCTTAGAATAATACTTCAAAGACAATGAATCATGTATTGGTGAATACTCCAAATGAAGTTCTGTTTATCCCATGCATTTTTGGACAGGGGATAATTAGCCTTCAGTTGCCCTTTTTCCACTACATGTAGAATGCTATCCACCCCACTTTTTTTTCACTTAATTTGTTAAGCTTTCAAACCTCAGCCCCCTGCACAACTAGAAGTAAAAATACTGCTTTACTTTTTAAATTTAGCAGAAAAACATTTTATTATGCTTTCAACATATTTTCTTTGTCAACATCACAATAACTATAAAAATCATTCGCACACACACATAATTATTTCAAAATGGTAGGAAACCCTGTACGTCTACATACCTTTTCTTTTTCTCTGTATTGGAGGTGGGACAAGGGGAATGAACTCGATCTTGCTCTTTTGCAAATTCAACAACTAAAGTATGACCTAGAAGTTTCAGCTGATGGAGTCTTGTCAATGCCTTTAAGTACAACAATATAAATATTAAAAAAAAAAAAAAAAAAAAAACTTGCTACTCAACTTAAAAGATGATAATTTATTCTTTTTTATTAAATTTCCTTAGTTATGACTTATCTCAGGCTATTTTACCATTATTACTAATCAAAGTACTCTAATAAAATAAAATAACTCCAATTCTCGTTAACTTTGCTTGTACCTGACAAAACAAAAATACTAAGTCTTCTGGTTACCAATAAATTCCAACCACAAAAATCTCAAGGTGACCATGACATCAGAAAATTATGTATCACAATCTTGGCCTAAATTGCACTAATCTTTAAGAGAAAATTGTGTATGTTTTCCTTAATATGTAGCCTCACACAGTTTCTTCTCCCATTCTCTTACTTGCTTTCTATGCAAGGAGACTAAATGTGAACTGTGAGCTACACATTAACATTTGAATCTGTATGTTCTACTTTGCATGTTATCACAAATTTAGATAAACTGTATATTTATCTAAATCCAGAAGTTTATACTTATTTACCTCAACCTTCCTAATGCTGAAACCCTTTAATACAGTTCCTCATGTCGTAATGACCCCAAATATAAAATCATCTTGTTGCTACTTCATAACCATAATTTTGCTACTTTACAAATTGTAATATAAATATCTGATATGCAGGATATTTGATATTAGATCCCCAAAGGGTTTGCAACCCATGAATTGAGAAGCACTGTTCTAGACATATATAGGAAAGTATCATGTTTTACAGCTTCATTCAAGTACAGGAACTTAATAATCATATAAAATCATTCAGTCAATTACAGTCCAAAACATGAATGCAGACAAGTTTAATACATCTTATCGAAATGGCTGGGATCTAAATTCAGATTTTTAGGTCTTTTCATGTTATATATATTTGCAATCATAATCAACTACCATGGAGCTAATATCTAAGTCTAAACATAGCATTCACTTGTGTCATACTTGACACACTTAGACCAAAGATCATTTATGTTTAATGTTTGTAATTTGACTGTGACCTGTTAACTGAGATGAGGTATAATATTTTTTAAAGTTATGGTATTCCTCTCTCATTAATATTTGTGTTATTTCTCCTTTTTTTTTTTTTTCTGTTTTAAGAAAAGTCTCTAAGCAGAGTATGGTGGAACATTTAGTCCCAAAACTCAGGAAGGCAGAGGTAGAGGCTGCAGCAATGCAGATCTCTGTGAGGTCAATGAAAAGCCTAGTCTACACAGTAAGCTCCAGACCAGTCAGGACAACATTATGAGACTCTTGTTTCAAAAATAAGTCCTGACTAACTCTGATTAGTAAGACTGCTCACTTCTCAGTATGTCTCATCACAAAATCTCCAACTTATTTTTTGCATCAAGATAACATGTTTTTCATTTTTGCAATTCCGTTTTCTTTTTTTTAAACAAGCTTTCTCTTCCTTTGGTCCACCATAGCCATTTACATACTAGGAACAACTCTGTTAACTTTCTCAGTTCTAGAAAATATCTTAAAATGTTTACTGTTTCTACAGAAGTACTCCAAGAATGCCTCAATGTTAACGAATAACATAGAAACTCATTACATGCCTGTGAAAGACCCTTATATTCTTTTGTCACGTAAGCTAATCAGTCCAAAGATCTGAACCAGGAATGGAAAGATAGCTCAGCTAGTAAAAGTGCCTGCTCCCAAGACTGAGACTATATTGTGGAAGGAGAAACCAACTCTTGTCCTCTGACCTCCACATGTGTGCAAGTGGCAAAAAAAGGTTTGTGAAAAAAAAAAATACTTAAGATCCTGAAGTACTTTTTGTTCTCACATCTTGTATTACTAAGACCTACAAACTTTACTTCTGTAGTACTGGGATTGGACGTAGGACCTTCTGCATTCTATGCAATACTCCACTAGATTATTTTGTAAAACAAGACTCAAACGTTTTCTTTCCAAATCATACATGTACTTTTCTCCTTTTGTTTCCTTAGTGTCCTTTTCAGATTCATAGTACCTCTGCCTCTAAAACAGCTTCCCATGTAGTCTATCTGTAATTTTTCTCTACATCAAATCCAATATATAAATATAAACTCTATCAGACATTTTAAATCAGTCTAAGCATATTTTTAACCTTCTCAATAGTATCAAGCTCTTTTAGGACATGTACTAAACCAAATTCAATACCTCTCTTCCACTTAAATATAGTCTTACTTTTTTTGTTCTATTTCTACTGCTGCCTTTAGCTCCTGCTTGACCTATCACATCTCATGGCCAATTCTACTGTTCCTTAAACCTGAATGAACAATTTCTTCCTGTTTTCTTCTCAAAATTCAAAGAATCACTTGAGGCCTAGTTCAAAAGGGATAGCTTTCACAAATGATTCCTTGGATGTATCTTTTTTAATACTTATAAAATTTTGAACCATAAGCACTAGGCATGTTTATCTAATATTCTTAAAAATTTCTTTTGAAATTATACTTGAAATAATCCTTGTCTTACTTAATAATCTATGGTTCTCAAGTCTCAGCACTGGACAAGCCAATTAAGACCTTTTGGGAAAACTCTTGGAACACAAATGATTTTGCTTTTAAACATGACAGTTTATTATTACTTCCAACTTTTGACCTAAAATTGGATAAGAAATGCAAAAGCTTTAATAATAAAGAAAAAGGCATACCTTTACTGCTGCTTTTTCATTAGGGAAAGTAGCAAATGCTGTATGTTTCTGAAATAAAATGAAGACACATTATTTCCAAGATAATTCAGGTGTCTAATAAAACATAGCATTTTTAAAACATGTAATACGTTAATAAAAGTATAGGAAAGGATGAAATTTTAGACTATTTAACTGATTACTAGTTTCAGTCTAGTGGCTCTGAATCTTCTAGGGTCAGACTTCTTGGACTTGAAAACTCTTCACCTTTGCCTTTGAACATAAATGAACAAGAACAAACACAATATATCTTATAATAGCAAAGAATTCAACAGACCAAAGCTTTACAAATCTCTACTCCTGGGGGGCTAGAGAGATGGGTCAGTGGTAAAAGTCAGCAGGGCTTTTCCCAAGGACCTCACTGGGATCTCAATATCCATGCCCAGAAACTGCATAACCACCTAGAAACTCTAGCTCTAGAAGATCCTTCCAGCTTCCAAAGACACCTACACTCCTGCACCCGCCAAAATAAATATACACAAATGTACATAATTAAAAGGAAAATAAAGCTTAAAGCATCTCCTCTTCCCAAGAAAGATCAATCTTAAAACATTTATACATATGAAATACCCTTTTTAATCACACTCAAAAATCTTAAATTTGCATTCAATACAGTACAAGAGAAAATTTAAAAGCATTTACTAACAGTGAAATCACCCCTCAAGTTGCAGTCTTTTTTTGCTTTATTCTTATAATTTGTTTCAGTAATAAGTCTAATTTCTCATTTAAATTCTATTTTCAAAACCATCATGAGTAGGTGAATGAATTATATTACTGGTAAGTTTGAGTTGTTTATTAGAAGTCTAAATTTGTCCAATCTGATCCAAGGTGATCTTAGTATATTTAGATTGAGTCAAAGAACATTTTTATTCGCATTTGTTAGAATATAGAATACTGTAAGTGCTCGAAATCGGTCTTTCTTCTTCTTAAGGCTTAACTTTGACTATACAATTAAAAGTCCCCTGGAACTCTAAACCCACTGGTGTCTGGCTCCATCACAGAGAACCATCCTGTATAAACTTATTAATAACAGTTATCTTTGTGACCACAAAAAGCAAACAGTCTCAAAGAGAAAGAAAAAAAAAAAAAAACCTGCGAATTCCACAAGGACTTTCAACTCTAAAAATACCGTTCGCTGAAAGATTACTTCGGAAAATGTTTATGACTTGTCAAAAATCTATTAAGTCTACGATCTACGACAATCAAAGTTTTGGCATTGTATATCCTGCTCTACAACCCAAGGTTTTCCAAAATTAAAAAAAAGAAGAAGAAGAAAAAAACCCACAAAGCCAAAAACGTGCATACGTCCGTAAGAATCTAAAGGAAGTAACATCTCCAAGTCTAGACTAGTTTTGAATTCGAGGAGCTGGGTGCGCAAACGGTCCCTCTGCGGCTCAGCCTCCAATCCACTCCGGGTAGTAGGCAAGCTGCGCACGCGCAGACGGCCGGCCTCGTCCCCGCTCTCACGGTCCCGGAGGCCCGCCCCGCACCCCGCTAGCTGCGCACGCTTACCAGGCGCCCTTTATCTGACAGGACGCGCACCGACTGCGCCCCGAAGTACTTTAGTAAGTCCTCCTTCTCCTCAGCCGTCAGCTCGGCCGGCAGGTGCCTGACGAGGAGGGTGCGGTCGCCCCGGGACGGAGAGAGGGAAGCGGAGCCTGGGCCTCCTCGCGACAGCTGCATCGGCGGCTCGGGCACCGCCATCTTCCACGCCGAACCAGCCTCACACGGATCGGATACCGTGCGGAAGCTTCCGGCCGAACTCCCGCAGTCACCGAGGCTGAGCTGAAGTTATTTTCCGCTACGCGCTAAGGATTCTGGTCGTAGGGAAATCCCGCGAGAGCTGATCTCGCGAGAATGGACTTCCGGACAGCCGTGCTTCAGTTCGCAGCCGGTTGCAGGGCAGATCGTCCAGGCGTTGTACTTTAAATCTAACGAGACGTTGTAATAAAAAAGGCTGAAAGAGACGCCCATGTTAGAAGGCGAGAAATCTAATCGAGGAACGTCAGTCATGTGAAACAAAGAGGCTATAGTCCCTGGGACCAAGTACCGAAGGAACCTGCTAAGGGCTGTTCTCTCTGGGATCTTATCCAGAGTTTCGGAAGTGAATCTGGCTGGTGAATGGAGAACTCTCTGGATTTGTTAAGTGAGTTCCTAGCATTTAGGAATGGTGAAACACAGAGGTATCCAGCCTAAGATTAAACAGTGTAGACAAGAGAACACGCCATTATCAATCGACATATACAGGCTGAAGGTTCTTGCCACGATTTGTTCGTCAAACAAAATTGGCGCCGGGCGGTGGTGGCGCACGCCTTTAATCCCAGCACTTGGGAGGCAGAGGCAGGCGGATTTCTGTGTTCGAGGCCAGCCTGGTCTACAGAGTGAGTTCCAGGGCTACACAGAGAAACCCTGTCTCAAAAAAACCAAAAAACAACAAAAAAAAATTGGCTACTTCCATGAATAAGTATCTAAAATGTGTAAGCATACATATACGTGTATGTAAGTTCTCACCACCTCACAAGTGAGGGTACTGACTTAGATTAAGTCTCACTGATCATCAATAGGAGAGATCTGATCCCTTGCACCTAATTGAGCATACACTTTTGTGATCGAGATTAGGCCATGGTGGTCCGAAATAATAATATCCCTTACAGATTAATCAAAATGCGTTATGTGCAATCGATAGAACTATGGTGTCTTCTCTCCTAAATTGCTTGATGGATATGAGCCAGTTAGTACAAAATATATCAAAGTTCTGCTTTGAGGAAGCATTGGATGGGGGGAAAAATTAGCAAAATACTGAGTTACTAGAGACAGGCCTTGTGAACTTGAGAGGTTTGTTAGGGACCTTGTCATATGAACAGAAACCCCTAGACTTAAGAGTGTGTTGAAGGAATAGTTAAATTTTGCGTTTGAAAATCTCTCTTTGATTTCACTCTGAAAAATAAAGCAGAAACCTGGCATGGTGGCAACTCCCCTTTCATGTCAGCTCTCAAGAGGCAGAGACAGATGGATCTCAGTGATTTTGAGGCCAGCATGGTTTACACTGAGTTCCAGGACAACCAGAACTGAGCTATGTAAAGACACAAAAGAAAGGAATAAAGAAAACAAATCGAGGAGCACTCAGAGGAAATCTGGTTCCTTTCCACAAGAAATTATTCCCAAGCATCAGACTATAAAATATTTAATATGCCCCTCACCAGTACAATATTGTATTTATGGGAGCAAATATCAATCATGTTCTTTATTTATTTATTTATTTATTTATTTGTTTGTTTGTTTTTTTCGAGACAGGGTTTCTCTGTGTAGCCCTGGTTGTCCTGGAACTCACTCTGTAGATTAGGCTGGCCTTGAACTCAGAAATCCGCCTGCCTCTGCCTCCCAAGTGCTGGGATTAAAGGCATGTACCACCACTGCCCAGGCATAAATTCTTAAGAAAGTACATCATTTTTATTGTGTCTTGGTCAATAAGTTTATTGTCCTTATTTTTAAAAATCTTAATAGAAAATTGCTTTAGATCTCAGCAGCCCATTTCTGAGCTCCGAGGAAGCTGGCTCTTCTTTTGAGCAACTCAATATTTCTTCTGCAACATTTTGACCCATGATGTACTTCTAATGTAATTTTGTGTTGAACTCCTTGCTTTCAACATAAAGCCCAGGGAATTGTTTGGTATCATGAGAGATAGACAAGCCTCCATTCACAGGTCCTTTCCGAGTACCAAAAATCTTATTGGCAGTTGCAGTTTGGGCAAGACCTTTATCCAAATAGCAAGTGCAGGCACCAGGCATTGATAGTCTTATCAATGCTTTCCACATTGTATTAATCTCTAGTCACCTCCATCCACCTGGTCTTCATAGATTTTGTCCATTCCAAATCTACTGGGAAGTCTGTGAGCCAGCAACAGGCCAGTATAGTAGGCTACAGCATAATTTGTCAAGCCAACTTTCACCTGTATTTTGACAGTTCATATACATATACTGTGCAGCCTATCATATCCCCTTTGTCAGGTACACACAATCTAGTAGTTACATGAACTACTGTCTTATATTTGAGAATCTTGTGCTTATTTTTGTCATTGATCATCAATCATTTCTGAGCATAGTAGTTATTTTTACCTTCTTGTAGCCTTCTAAATCTCACTTGGTATTTCTTAAAGTAGACTTTATTCTCGACAACTTTCGCAAACCCCATTCTGCAGAACAGAAATCCAAAACCACAGAACCATACAGATCTGGAGAGCTGGAAGCAGTGGCCAGAGGTGGGAGGTGGGGCAAGTCTTATATGCCCATTTTAATTTTTACCAAACTAAACTGTACATGTGTTTTTTAATCTAGAAGTTATTTTCAGCTTAATAAAAAAAGATGGGTTCTGTGTTTAGGTAGCTGAGAGTTTGCGTTGGTTGGGACTAATGGAACTACCTCAAATAGTACCCTTCAAAAATATACAGTTTTATAATCTATTTTCTTATCCTGTCACTTACCTTACATATTCATTTTGATTGCTGCTTTGATTTTTAAGCAATCTGCTAGGTCTGAGAAGATAGCTCAGTCCATAAAACACTTATCTTGAAAGTAGGTAGACCTGAGCTTGAACCCAGAGTCCACATTGTAAAAGTTGAGGATTGTTGTAATTATACTATAATTTTAAAACAAAAGGCTAAGTGTTGTGGTCTGCTCTGGTAATCTCAGTGCTGTAGAGATAAAGACCAAAAGACCTATGGAGCTTGTTGGCTAGTGTATTAGTCAGGGTTCTCTATATTAACTTAACTTAGAGAAGGAGAGAGGGAGAGGGAGAGGGAAAAGGAGAGGGAAGGAGGAAGGAGATTTACTAGACTGACTTACATACAGACTATGGTCCAGCTAATCTAACAATTGCTAGCTTTGAGTACAAAGTCTAAGAATCCAGTAGTTGTTCAGCCACAAGTCCATTGTCTTGGTTAGTCTTCAGTATACACTGGAATTCCAAAGAAATAGGCTCTAATACCAGTGAAGGGATGGGCTTGATAACGAGGTAAGAGCAGGCAGGCAAAGTGCAAAAGCCTCTTTCTTCCATGTGCTTATATAGGATTCCAGCAGAAGGTGTGTCTGGCCCAGACTAGAACTGGACTAAAGGTGTGTCTTTCTACCTCAAAAATCCAGATTAGAAGTAGATCCTTCCATTTCAAAATAATCAAAAATCCCTCACCAATGTGCCATTCACTTTTAGTTTTCCAGTAATTCCAGATGTAAGCAAATAGACAATAAAGAATAGCCATTACAAGTCTACCCCTTTTCAGCTTGGCACACAATCATTTCATGTCATAACTAATTTCCAAATAAAAACAGTAACCAGGTCATAACAATGCCTAATCACAATAAAACTATCCCATATACAATCTCAAATTCATTATATATTTAATTAGGTCGTAAGTATGTCAAACATAACTATTCCTCGTACAACTGCAGGCATTTTTTAAATTGCAAATAGGTGTCAATTGAGGGATAGTCTTTTAGTATCTCAAACTTAAATATGATAACCATTGATATTCTCTTAATGGATGCTATGTGATAAAGAAATTTAAAAAAGAAAACAAATATATGTACAAAGACATCAAGAAAACACAAGCACTAGTGTCAATTATAATCCATGTGTCCCTGCTTTTATTAATAACTACCTTCCTCTGCTACCCATTCTGTACTTCCCCCACTCTTGGCAACTACCTCAGCAGGTCTTGGCACATTTCGTGGAGTGACCCGTATCTTCATTCCTGAAGGGTCTGTGCCCTTTGTCAGCCTGCCTGAATTATGCAGTTGTAGTTTCCAATAGACATTCACAGAAAATGATAGCATCAAGAAACACCCTAAAGGATCTTCAGCCCTCCAGACATCAGCTTTCTTACCTCCATTGTGAAAGAGCAATCCAATTTGACCATGATACTCTGTATCAACCACCCCTGCTTACACTGTTGTTCTTTTCTTAGTCTGTTGGTTTAAGAGCATCAGAAGCTCAAAGTGTCCAGTAGGAGGTCTAAGCTTCCAGTTTAATGGAATGTTTGTTGTGGCTCCTGGGAGGAGTGTGTCCCACTCTGCAACCAAAGCTTCTAGCCCCGCAGAATGTAAAATTCTGGAAACAGGAAGAAAAAAATTCTAGTAGGTCACTAGGGGTGATAGGGAGTAGAACTATTTCCCTTCCACCCTTTTATTTTTGGATCTGTGGATCCTGGCTTCGGAAGAAACCATACAATATAATGGACACTGACATATGTGTGTGTGTGTGTGTGTGTGTGTGTGTGTGTGTGTGTGTCTGTGTCTGTGTGTGTGTGTCTGTGTGTGTCTGTGTGTGTCTGTGTGTGTGTGTGTGTGTGTGTGTGTGTGTGTGTGTGTGTGTGTATTTCCTCAGAATTAAAATATTCCTGCCTAGGGTAAGTGATGTTATGATTCAGGAAGTAAACAAAACTTAGAAATCTCAGCAAACTCTTGAATTTACAATATCCTTTTGGACCTTGTCAAGGTTATATAAGGAGAAACAGTTGCTAGTTAGAGGAGAATCTTGACCAGTGAGGCTGTGTGCAAGTCACAGAGTGTCCAGTCAGGCATGGCTCTGGGGGAGCTGAGAGTTCTACATCTTGATTTGAAGGAGAAGACTGTCAAAGCCCACCCCCACAGTGGCACACTTAGTCCAACAAGGCCACACCTCCTAACAGTACTATGCTCTATAGGCCAAGTATATGGGTTGTCTCACTCAAGATGATATTGCTAGTTCCATCCCTTTGCCTGCAAATTTCAGGATGTCCTTAGCTGAGTAGTATTACAATGTATAAATGAACCACATTTTCTGTATCCATTCTTCAGATTAGGATATCTGGGTTATTTCTAGTTTCTGCCTATTATGAATAATGCAGCTATGAACATAGTTGAGAAACTGTCCTTATTGAGTGTTAGAGCATCTTTTTGGTTATATGTCAATGAGTAGTATAGCTAAGTCTTGAGGAAGAACTATACCCAATCTTCTGAGAAACCTCCAAATTGATTTCCAGAGTGGTTGTTTTGATTTGCATTTCTCTGACTTTTCTTTTAGTTTTGTATCCAGCCACATAGCTGAAGATGTTTATCATCTATAAGAGTTCTCAGGTAGAATTTTGAGGGTCATTAAATATACAATTATATCATTTTCAAATAGTAATACTTTGATGTCTTCCTTTTCAAATTGTATCCCCATGATCTCCTTTAGATGTCTAGAACAAAGAAGTAATTTCAGGCAGAATCTAAATATTAGGCTACAACAAAGAAGCAATTTCAGGCAGGAATATAAATCTTAGACTAGAACAAAGAAGTATGCTTCAGGCATGAAAATGACTTTGGGCAAGGACAGGGAAGTAGTCTCAGATATTTAGGTCATCCTGACAAGCCCTTAGAAACCATGCACACAGGAGTGATCACAGGACTTTGTTTATTGCCTTGCTTGTTCTTTGACTAGTTGTGTTTATTGTCTTGCTTGTTCCTTGACTATTTGCATCTATTGTATTGCTAGTTCCTCAGCCTAGAACTGACCTTAATACTTGCATGTAATTAAAATGGTATAAAAGCAAAAAAGATGGAGGGGGGATGGGATAGGTGGTTTCAGGGGTGGGGGATGGGGAAAGGGGATAGCATCTGAAATGTAAATAAATAAAATATCCAATTAAAAAGAAAAAGAAATTAAAAGTTGTCTTAATTCTCTAACTATGTGAAGTACTATATTGAAGAGATAGGGAGAGAGCCTTATCTTGTCCCTGATTTTGGTGGAATTGCTTTAAGTTTCTCTCCATTTAATTTGATACTGGCTATCGGCTTGCTGCATGTTGCTCTTTTATTGTGTTTACCTATGTGTATTGCATCAATGATCTCTTTCATACTTTTAACATAAAGGGGTATTGATTTTTATCATAGGGTTTTTCAGCATATAATAAAATGATCATGTGCTTTTTCTTCTTTTAGGTTTTCATATGGTAGATTACAATAATACTTTGATGAATTTCATATTTTAAACCTGTGTCCCTGGGTGAAGCCTACATTATCATGGTGAATGATGTCTTTGATGTGTTCTTGAATTCAGTCTGTATTTTATTTAGTATTTTTTCATCAATGTTCATAAGGGAAATTGGTTTGAAATTTTCTTTCTCTGTTGTATCTTTGTATGGTTTTGATATCAGAGTGACTATGGCCTCATGGTATGAGTTTGGCAGTTTCTTCTGTTTCTGTTTTGTGGAGTAGTTTCAGGTAGCTCTTCTTTGAAATTCTAGTAGAATTCAGTGCTAAAACTATCTGTCCTTGGTGGTGTTTATTTGTTTGTTTGATTTTTGTTTTGTTTTTTGGAGGGGTGGGGGAGGATGGGAGGCTTTTAATGATTGCTTCTATTTGCTTAAGGCTTATAGAACTATTTAAATAGTTTGCTTGATCTTGATTTTACTTTGCTAAGTGGTAGCTATTTAGAAAACCACCCATTTTATTTAGATTTTCCAATTTTGTGGAGTACAGGCTTTTGAAGTAAGACTTAATGATTTTTTGAATTTCCTTAGAGTCCATTGTTATGTCTCCATTTTCATTTCTGATTTTAATTTGGATACTGTCTCTGACTTTTAGTTAGTTTAGCTAAGGGTTTGTCTATCTTGTTGATTTTCTCAGAGAATAAGCCTTTCCTTTTGTTGATTCTTTGTATTGTTCTATTTGTTTCTCATTTATTGATTTTAGCCCTGAGTCTAATGATCTTTGTTATGTGTTTGACTTTTTTTTAAGCTTTCAGGTGTACTTTAAAATTGTTAGTATGAGAATTCTCTAATTTCTTTATGGAGGTACATAGTACTGGTCTTCAAGAAGATGTACCCATATCCCCAGCCACACCCCACACACTTCATTAGGCCTTCCCATTCTCTGTGGCCTCAAGTCTCTCAAGGGTTAAGTGCATCTTCTTTTATTGAAGCCAGACCAAGTAGTCCTCTGCTGTATATGTGTCAGGGGCCTCAGACCAGCTAGTGCATGCCTGGTTGGTGGCTCAGTGGCTGAGAGATCTCAGGGGTCCAGGTTTATTGAGATGGCTGGCCTGCCTATGGAATTACCCTCCTCCTCAACTTCTTCCAGCCTTTCTTTAATTCAACCACAGGAGTCCCCAGCTTCTGTCCATTGGCTGGGTATAAGTGTTAGACAGTGTTAGATGTCAGTGCGCAGCTTAGAGCAGACCATTCCAGACCAAATGGTTCCAAAGGGCGGGGGGGTGGGGGGAGAGGGCTACTCAGGAGATAGGGCAAAGGTAGTGGGAAGAAGATGCAAGAAGAGAGTGAGGTCAGGGGGTTCTGCCTATTTTATATGGGCAGTGACGTAGCCTCTCCCAGGAAAAGGTGAGGTAGCCAGGTGGATTCTGGGTATGGCAGTTGCCTTGGCAATGATGTGGGGGTCACCTGGATGTGATGTCACTGGATTCAGAGCATGATACCAACATGATACCTCCCTTTTTCTTATTATAAAGAGAAGAAAAAAAAGGGGGAGGAGAAGCTGATGGTGAAAAGTAAGTTGGGTCACAGTGTCTCTTAAACTACTTCCTGCTGTGTAGGGGCATAAGTCCATTGTGGGGAGTAGCTGGCTTTCACCATCGGGGTCCACTCAGTAGATATGTGTATCAGGTTCCTCTGTGGACTGTGGACAGTGGCTGGTAATCCTGTAACAGGAACTGATTAATGGTTTGGTTAAAAATAATAACACCAGGAGGATGACTAAAAAGGGTGTTACAAAAGAGAGTATCTGCTTTTATATGGGTTTTTAAAAATCTCAGAACTGGAGATCTCACGTTCCCTAAAAACAGCATTATTCTTGGAGGAACCAGCGAAGACCATCTTCTTTAGCTGTTGGTCCCCTTCAGTTCTGAAGCACCACAGCTGGAATCCCGCGGGTCTTGTATGTAGAAAAGAGTGTCTTGCAGTGTTGGTAGAAGTGGTTGGTCCGTAATTCTAGCATATATATCTGACAAGACCAATATGGGCAGCCTCCATAATCATCTGGTCAGTTTCTACAATAATCTTCTATCTGGTCAAAGAGAAAGCAAGTGTAGAGAACATAATATTTAGATGGGACAACAGATATAGGGATGATAGCAGTTTGGATTGGTTCTTGGCATCCGGCTATGGAGCAGTTTCCTGACCCTGTTTGTAGAGACTATCTGTGGTGGTCTCTTGACCCTCGAGTCTCCAGATGTAAGGGCTGACCTGGATAGAAACAAGCAGCAGGGGGAGGACGAGAAACCGATGTCGAGTCCAGTGAGGTCGAGCTCAGCTGCCGGAGTGGAGTTTCATTTTCTGGGATTGAGGACAAGATGGGTGATTTCGAAGTTCTCTGGAGCTTAATAGAGCACAGTCCTGTTAGGGTTGATGTGTATGAAGAGTTGATTTTAGATGGAGGGATGAAAGGCTTGAGGTGAGACAAGTAGACCCAATGAAGGAGTCCCTCAAGTTTAGCAGCCGTAGGGGTCACAAAAATTACCTTAAAAGGACCCTGCCATTTGGGAGAGAAGGGTGAGGGCCGATGATCTGGAGGGGAGAGAAGGACTTGGTCTCCAGTGTTGACAGGCAATGGACAGGAGACAGTGTGTGGTCTAGGTAGATGGTGGTCAGCAAAGTTCCATAAAAGAGAACGGATGTGGCAAACTAATGGGGTGAGTAGATGGTCTGGGAGGGGAGAACATTTAGGTGAAAGACCAGGAGTTAGAACTGGACGTCCATACATGAGTTCAAAGGGTGAGATGAGGAGAGGGAGAGGCCACTTAGGGAGAGCTGGTAGCCTGAAAAGAGCCAGAGGTAAGAGTTTTATCCAGTTAAGATGAAGTTCCTGTGACAGCTTAAAAAGAGTGGTTTTTAAAGAGCGGTTAGTTCTTTCTACCTTACCTAAAGATTGAGGGTGGTAGGGAATGTGAAAATGCCAGGGGATGTCTAGGGCCTTAGATAGAATTTGAGAAACCTGGGAATTCAGGACCGTTGTCTGACTGGAGGAAGGCTGGGACCCAAAATTGGGGGAATCTCCTGGAGGAGGAGACCAGAGACAGTCTGAGCCCTTTTGTTAGTTGTGGGAAAAGCCTCTACCCAGCCTGAGAAAGTGTCCAGGAGGTACTTGGCATGTTTGACAGCGGGCATGTAGGTAAAGTCAAGTTGCCAGTCAGTTCCAGGAAAGAAACCTCTAGCCTGATGGGTAGGAAAAGGGGTGCTACGATACCTTGAGTTGGGATCTGACATCTGACAGATTTTGCAAGAAGCAGTGATAGATTTTAAGAAACTTAAGTCCTCAGGAGCAGGTTGTAGGTAGGTCTTAACAAAATAAGACAATGCTTGGCTGTTAGGATGAAAGAGTTGGTGAAGATAGGACAGAGTTTGACGAATGTCAGGGGGTGTAGGTGGGTATGTGGGTTGCAGTGTAAGAATGTCCTGGAGAGGGTGAGATGAGTGTAGGCCACTAAGGGCCATAGCTCTAGCTGCCTCATTAGCTCTGTTGTTTCCTCTTGGAGACAATAGAGTCGTCAGTCCCGTGGGATCTGCAGTGGACAATCCCAATAGCTGTGGGGAGATGGGAGGCCTTTAGCATGGGCATAATTTGGTTTGCATTAGGTACTGATCCTCCTTTTGTGGTAAGTAACCCGTACTCCTTCCAGATAGCAGCGTGGGACAGGAGGATATGGAAAGCATATTTGGAATCTGTGTAGATGTTGAGGGATTGTCCCTGTGCCAGCTGGAAGGCACAGGTAAGGGCTATTAGTTCAGCTTGTTAGTTGGTGGTATGAGCAGGAAGGGCCTGTGCCTCCACCACCTTGGTGTCTGATACTATGGCATAGCCAGCTTTCCTGACTTCTTCATGTATAAAGGAGCTTTCATCTGTATACCAGGTATAGATGGCTTGGGGCAATGTGCCTTCCTATATGTGTGAAGGATGAGGTAGTAGTTCCTCTAAAGTTTCAGTGCAGGAGTGAGATAGGGAGTGGTTAGTATTAGGCCAAGAAACAAGATTGGAAATATTAAGAGGTGGGCATGATTGAAAGGTGAGGGTGGAGTCTTCTATTAGAGCTACCTGGAGAGAAAGAACCCTGGAGGGAGGTAGAGTCTGTAAGCCTTTATAAGTTAGGAGTTATGACAGGTTGTGAGAAATGAGGACAGTTATGGGCAATCCCAAGTTTAGTTTCTTTGACTCTCGAATAAGGAGTTCAGCAGCTTATGAATACAAGGTGCCCATCCCTGGATGGTTAGATCTAGTCTTTATGACAAGTATGCTATGGGTGCAAAAGATGGTCCCAGTTGGTGACCTAAGATTCCAAGGGCAAATTCTTCCTTTTCAGTTAGGTAGAGGAAAAAAGGAAAAGGCAGGTCAGGGATATGTAAGTCTGGGGCCTTAAAAAGAGCCTGTTGGAGCCTTTGAAAGGGCTTAGTAACAGGTTTGAGAAGAGGTTCGTGGGTGGGGCCTAATGCTGCTTCATATAAGGAGCAAGAAAGTAGGGAAACAGAAGAAACCCAGGACTACAAAAAGCTAGCCATTCCTAGGAATGATGAAATCTCTTCCTTTGTAGAAGGAACAGTTAGAGACTGAATCAGATTCTTTCTATCTAAGGTAATAGCCTTGTGGGTTGGGGTAATTGTTAGTCCCAAATAGGTGACCTGAGGAATAGACAGTTGGACTTTAGAAAGTGAGACCCTGTAGCCCTGACTGGAAAGGAAATTTAGAAGAGCAGCTGTGTCAGCTTGGCTAATCTCTAGAGAGGGACTACAAAGAAGGACATCATCTAAGTAAAGTACAATCTTAGATCTAGGGAGAGATAAAGAGAGCAAGTCAGAAGCCAGGGCCTGGCCAAATAGGTGTGGGCTGTCCCAGAATCCCTGAGGAGGAACAGTCCAGGTAAATTGGGTAGAAAAGTAGGTGTCAGGATCTGTCCCAGGTAAAGGGAAATATGTCCTTGACTGGGTATCTAGAGGGACAGAGAAAAATGCATCCTTGAGATCTAGGACTGAAAAATGAGAAGTCCCTGAGGGGATAGTAGAAAAAAAGTGTGTAAGGATTAGCCACAACAGGATGGAGGGAACCACTGCAGAATTAATGCGTCTGAGGTCTTGAACCAGGCGATAGGTAACATTAGATTTCTTAACTGCTAGTATAGAGTTATTATAGGGGGAAGAGGTAGGGCGAAGGAGTTTTTTTCTTAAGAGGTCAGAAATGATAGGCCTAAGTCCCCTGAGGCTCTGGAGAGAGAGAGGGTACTGAGCTTGGGTGATGTACCTGGTAGAGTCCAGTAACTGGATGATAACAGGGGAATGATGTTTAGCAACAGAAGGGTTCTGGACATTGCAAACTCGGGGGTCCACCTGAGAAGCTGGTAAGGGAAATAACATGTTAGTGTTAATAGGTTGGCTGGGAAGAAAAAAAAAAAAAAGGAGCAGAGGAACTGCTGGCAAGCTTGGGTTTGGGTGAATTAGGGGAGCAAAGGAAATAGAGGCTCCCAACTTAGCTAAAATATCCCTTTCCAATAAAGGGACAGGACATGTAGGTACTACCAAAAAGGAATGGGTGTGAGGTATACCCCTAAAAATGCACTAAGTGGGGGGATCTGGTGGGGAAGGTAAGGTTGTCCTACCCCAACAATAGGAAAACACAAAGGTGAGGTGGGTCCCCCAAACTCCATCAGGACTGAGTAAGTGGCCCCAGTGTCCAAGAGGAAGGAGATGGATCTTCTACATACCAAAATATCTACCTGGGGCTCCCTGCTAGTGATAGGCGTGGTCAGGTGGAGAGAACTCAGGCCCTGTCAGTCCTCCATAGCCAATCCTAGAAGATCAGCTGAAGGGTTTTCTGGGAGTGATGTCCCTCTGTTCTGGGCGGCATGAGGGCAATCGACAACCCAATGTCCCTTCTGATGGCACCTAAGACATGGTCCCCTTGGCTTGCTGGGGTTGGGGTAAGCCTTTACCCAATGACCATATCGACCACATTTATAACAGGGGTCTGGTGGTCCCAGAGCCTTCAAAGACCAGGAGTCTGAGGTAGTGGCTGAGGCTGGTCGGATAGTCTTTGCCAGCATGTGGTATTTTTGTTTTCGGGCTTTCTCATTTCTCTCATGGTACACCTTGAAGGCCAGTGCCAAGACTTCTGCCTGTGGAGTTAGAAGGAGGGGAGGGGTCTGGAAAGGTCAGGCTAGTAGACTCTGAGGTGTCCTGGTAAGAAGAAGAAACTGAGCCAGCAGTTTGGGTTTTTGACGGCATGGAAACAGGTCTGCGACGGAAGAGAGGCGGTTCATCAGCTGGATCTAAGGGTGTAGTGTTGTCCAACGGCGGTTGAGTAGGTTTCATGGCTAAGAGAGCCTGGGGTGGGGAACAGGCAGAACACATGGAGGGATTAGAGCGAAGGTAGATGAATTCTCAGATATAAGGAACCTCTTTCCATTTACCAGACTGCTGGCAGTATGTATGACAACCCTTTAAAATGATTGGATCTAGTGTGCCATTAGGTGGCCATTTTAAACCATTATCTAGAGGGTACCAAATCCAGACCTTATTTCAGAGGTGTATCAATTTGGAAGGCCTCAAATCAGGCATTAATTTTAGAGATTTGAGGGTTTTCAGGAGACAACCCAGTGGGGTATCTAGGGGTGCAGCCGAAGACAATGTAGTGCCCATTGGGTGACAGGGGCTTACTGAGCTATTTGTATTGGCGTCCCAAAAGAAAAGTTGGTAACAAATCAAGCAAGCAGCCTAGATATCAGGTCAAGAATATCTAGGGGCCTCAGCGAACTCCCGGAGATCGCCAGAAAGCAGTTGAACCTGGTACCAGGATTTCTGGCTGTTGCAAGAGCTTGGGGTGGGGGGGCTGTGAACTGCTTCTGAGGAGGGGGGTCACCCAATGGCCAAAGTCCTAAGTCATAGGTCAGCCATATGGACTGGGGCAGTGAAACGCCAACTCCTCAGCCCAGGAAAGGCTGTTCAGGCCTTATCTGGGCATCTAGGGTCCCTCCTGCCAATTGGAAGCTCCTTACCAATCAATATGCTGGTGTGTGTTGTGGGCTTCCACAGTCTGGTATCAGGAAAGGTGGAACCCTGTGGTCTGTGTGGGCCTGTCTGCTGCCTAACATATGTGGAAGAGCACCATGGGGGGCGGGGGGTGGGAGTGGGGAGGTGCAGTGGCACAGCTCATGTGGCAGGAGTTTCATGAGCCTGTGGCTGTGGGTGGAGTCCATGTGTAGCAGATGGAGTCCACGTGGTGTAGCGGCAGTAGCATCAACGGGGTCTGTGGCTGGCATCAGTCCTGCACAGTTACAGGGTTACAGGAGCCAGTGGCTGCTGCAGCTGCTGCACCTCAGGTCGCAGTATCCTAGGTTTTTGGTCTCAGCCCAATGCACCAATGTTAGACAGTGTTAGATGTCTGCATGCAGCTTAGAGCAAACCACTCCAGACCAAACTGTTCCAAGGGGAGGGGTTTATTCAGGAGATACGGCAAAGGTGGGGGAAGAAGATGGAAGAAGAGGGCAAGGTCAGGGGGTTCTGCTTGTTTTATATGGGTGGTGACATAGCCTCTCCCAGGTAAAGGTGAGGTAGACAGGTGGATTCTGGGAGTATATGGCAGTCGCCTTTGCAACAATGTGGGGGTCGCCTGAATGTGATATCACTGGGTTTGGAGTCTGATACCAACAGTAAGTATCTGTTTCTTTCACAGTCAGCTGCTTGTTGGGACTCTAGGAAGGCAGCTATGCTAGGCTTCTCTCTGTAAGTACACCATAGCATTGGCAATTTATGTCAGGCCCTTGAGGTGGATCCCAAGTTGGACCAGTCACTGGACTTCCTTTCCTTCAGTCTCTTCTCCATTTTTGTCTCTGCAGCTCTTTTAGAAAGAAACAACTCTGGGTCAGAGTTTTTGACTGTGGGATGGCAACCCCCTTCCCTCCACTTAATGCTCTGTCTTTCTACTGTAGGTGGGTTCTCCAAGTTTCCTTTCCTCACTGTGGGGCATTTCATCTAAAGTCCCACCCACCTTGAGTCTTGAGAGTCTCTCACATCCCAAGTCTCTGGTACATTCAAGATGGTCCCCCCACCTCCCACATCCAAAGGTGTCTTTAGTATCTCTCAATATCAATGGACTCTATTCCCCATTAAAAAGACAAACATTAACAGACTGCATGCGCAGGCAGGATCCAGCATTTGCTACACCTCAATGACAAAAACAGATACTACCCCAGAGTTAAAAGCTGGAAAAAAGTCTTCCAGGCAAATGGTATCAAGAAAAGAGTGAGAGTTCTTTCCATCCTAACATCCAATAAAATATACTTTCAACCAAAGACAATACCAACACTTCCTCAAACTATTCCATAAAATAGAAACAGAAGCAACACTTCCTAATTCATTCTATGATGCCACAATTACTCTGATATCTAAACTACAAAGAGACCCAACAAAGAAAGAGAACTCTTTTGCTTATGAATATTGTTGCAAAAATACTGAAAAAAGTTCTAGCAAACCAAATGAAAGAACACATCAACGTGATCATCTCCATGAACAAGTAGGCTTCATTCTAGGGATGCAAGGGTAATTCAATGTTTGAAAATACCATTAACAATACATTATATAAACAAACTCAAAGAAAAAAATCACATGATCATCTCATTAGATGCTGAAAAGGTCTGATAAAATACAACACCCCTTCATGTTAAAAGTATTGGAGAGATCAAGAATTCAAGTCTCATACCTAAACATAATAAAAGCAATAAACAGCAAACCAACAGCCAATATCTAATTAAATGGAGAGATACTTGAAGCAATCGCACTAAAATCAGGGACAAGACAAGGATGTCCATTCCCCCTGTATCTATTCAATATAGTGCTCGTTCTACTCAGAGCAATAAGACAACAAAAGAAGATCAAGGAGATACAAACTTGCAAAGAAGAAGTCAAGGTTGACTGTGTTCTTGAGTGGCCTTTACCCATCTGTGTGTCTCTAGTGTTGGCAAGCCTGGTAGTCCTTGATGGGAGCAGGCTGCTGAGGCTTCCAGTAGCCCTTGTAGTCCCTGAGGTCATCAGGCCTTTGTGATTGCAGGTAGAGCTTGTGGTCTCTGGTGGCAGTAAGCTTTCAGGGATGCAGGCAGAGCTGCTAGACCTTGATGGCTTCAGGCTGCTGGTTGTCTTGGGAAGTTGCCACGGGAGCCTAAAGGAATGTGGATTGACTTGGTGGTCCCTGATGTTTGCAGGACTCTCTTTGTTCTGGGCAGCAGCAGGCCTCCAGTGATACAAGTGGACTTGTGGAATGGAAAATGTAGTGCAGAGGAGGCAGGATGGAGGTTGCTGCTAGGTTTGCCAAGATGGGCAGGCAGACAGGGAAATGGGGTAAGGCTCTTAGCTGGTGATCACTAATGGCTACAGGTCTCGAGGCAGTTAGAGATGTGGACTGGAAGATGGAGCATAGAGGGCATGTGGCAGATCTCAAGGCTGTGCTGGACTTGCTGGGGACCGATTGAATTTTTCACTTACAGCATTTCTGTATCCTTTTCTTCCTCTAAATGTGTTTCGTCCCTGAGATTTTTCTTCCATCTTCCAGAATTTTTTCTTCCATGTTAATACTCTCATCCACTTTGTTGATGTGAATTCTGCTTAGGTTGTAGTCTTTCAATCATTAATCATTTTACTAATAGTTGGTTTTTTTTATTTTTTATTTTTTTAAATTGATATTCTGTGTTTGCACCTCTTTAGCACTAGATGGCAATCTTGTCTAGGTAACACAAATTTCTGCTTTAAGCCTTCATAAATTAAGCATGGCGTCCATTAGGAATAAATGTTGAATATATGGTTTCTGACTGTTAAAAATCACAGAAAGGGGACAGTTTAATCATGCAACAGCAATTGCTTATGACTTATTCCTTTTTATTCCACTCTGTCCTGTATTTTTCAGACAAGCTCATCTTTTACATAATAATTATTTCAATCTCATTTAACCTCTTGTTGCTATATTAACACATATCTATTACAAAACAAAAATATTTTGAAAGAACATTGAATATTTCTGGATCCTGTCAAACTTAGAATCTTTATTAGTTGTCCAAAATACATTTTGTTTTGAGTGGGACATAAAATACCTTACATTATAGTTCATGTCTAATCTCATATATAATATTTAAAATCAATTTATGTATCAATTACAGAGAATTAAATATAGTTTGGAAAATTAAATTTATCAAATGCATAATAATTGTAAACATATAAAAATAAACAATAATACTTGAAGACAGAGGTAATAGCTTTAATCATAACACTATTTAAAATTATTATATTCACATTTATTTTTTGAATTATCTTTTGAATCATATGGATTTACAAAACTAACTTTAAACATACATTTTATGACTGGATATGAGATACTATAAGCTAAAATAAATTGTTTTCCTTTTGTCTTAATTTATTCTGGATGTTGTAGAAAAAAAACATGTGCTAAGTATCTTATAAATGAGAGGCATTTGTTTTTCACAGTTCTTGAGTCTGAGAAATCTAATATCAAGGAACAAGTTGTCCTAAGTGTCTTATAAAGCAATTTCTACTGTTGTATACATGGTGTTTTTTCACCACAGGGCAGAAAGGCAGAGACTCATGACATCACTTTGGGAGTTAAAGTTATATCATGTTAACTAGTGGGTGGTGGAAATGTTGAAATTAGAGTGTGTCTCCTTAGACATAAGTATAATTATTACTTAATTTTGTACAGAATCTTTCAATGCAGGGAATGTAAAAATTTCATTTTTTTCTATTGACTTTTTTCAAGTTTTTCTAGAAATAGCTAGAATGTTGTCATTACCAATGTTGATGAAGAATTCAAACATAGGGACAAACTTTCTCAAGTTAAAAGATTAGATTGGAAGAAAACATTCACTGGCAGAGGTTTCTTTGGAAAGCTTAGAGTATGAATTTGAAATATTCCACTCACTTCTACTCCTCTATTACTCTGTCATATTTCATTTGCATATTGCCTTTCATATTGCCTGGATTCACAAAGTTGTCTTATATCCAACTTGGGGCTTTGTGAGATGAGCTATCATAGTGAGAGGGAACCATCCAAATGCATTTTCCAGCTACAGTACTATCCTACAAATACCCAATACTAAGGCATCCTAAAAAATTAAGGTTTAAAAATAATTATTAGTTGAAAATATACTTTACTATTGTCCTAAAGGCAATTTGTGCCCACTGTTCAAATTTTACTCCCCAACAAAATGAAAGAAATACATATACCACTTTAACAATATTGGCAGCATTTTTAACAATGTAATATAATTCCTTCTACCCTGTTACCTATATTGTTTAGATATATTTGTAAAACTAGAATATTACCATTCATATTATTTCTGAACTTTTAGCAATATCCATTAAATGTCTTTTTATATGATTTTGTTCTTCAACTCGTGAGTTTTGATACACTATTTGTGGGGTTTTTGTTTTGTTTTGTTTTTTGACTTCAAGTCTTTTAATGGAAGGAAATTTTTTAAAGAAAAATTGACAAAGTATAGATTTGGTATAAACCCACTGGCCCAGATTGAAGTCGGTGTACCTTGTCTCTTCCACTGCCCATCTTTGGTATATTTGATACCAATGATTGCCCATCCTTTTGTTACCTATTTGGGGACCTATGGCTAACATATTCCATTTTCCTACCAGTGTTGATTCACTATTTGTTACTCACTAGAATGAGCGTTGGTAACATTTTTGGAAAACTAGAAAAAAATTCTTGTTTTAGAATTTTTTCCATCTAGACATGCTATAGCCACTGTTCTCTTGAACTCCCAGTAACTGTGATTAGCTAAAGAAGACAATAGACAAGATTGGGCCCATCATTGTTCTGTTAAGGATTGGGAGAAGGCTCTGAATCCTGCCCCTCCCCAACTTATAGGAAACTAGGCATTATTAATAGAGAGGAGCTCACAGTTCTCTAAATCTCCATGAGCATGTATTTAATAGTTGCTGAGAGGCAGAGAGTCATTTCTTCTTAAATGGTGTAGCCACAGTTGTCCATCATCCTGTAACACTAATTCAATTCATTGGTTGACTGTGATGGTTTGTATATGCTTGGCCCAGGGAGTGGCACTATTAGAGGGTGTGGCCCTGTTGGAGTAGATGTGGTCTTGTTGAAATAGGTGTGTCACTGTGGGTGTGGGCTATAAGACCCTCATCCTAGCTGCCTGGAAGCCAGTATTCTGCTAGCAGCCTTCAGACAAAGAATAAAACTCTCAGCTTTGTCTGCACTATGCCTGCCTGGATGCTGTCATCTTCTTGCCTTGAAGTTAATGGACTGAACCTCCGAACCTGCAGGCCAGCCCCAGTTAAATGTTGTTCTTTATAAGATGTGCCTTAGTCATGCTGTCTGTTCACAGCAGTAAAACCCTAAGACATTCACCAGCATTTAAATGGAATGCTTCCTTCCTTTCTTTCTTTTGTTCTTTGCTTCTTTCCTTTATGTTTCTTTCTTTTTTCCTTCTTTCTTCCTCTCTTTCTTTGTTTCCTTGTTTGTTTGTTTTCTTCTTTTTATTTTTTCCTTTTTTTCTTGTCTTTCTTTCTCTTCCATTAATTAATTTATTTATTCACTTTATATCCCAGTTGCAGCACCCCAGTCCTCCTCTTCTCCCAGTTCCACCCTCTCAAATCCCTTTCCCCATTATCCCTTTCCTTCTTGGAAAAAGGAAGCTTCCCTTAGGTACCACCCTGCTCTGAGACATCAAGTCACAGCCGAATTGAGCACATCCTAACCTACCAGGCAGTCCAGCTAGGGGAAGGAGATCCAATGACAGGCAAGAGTCAGAGACAGTCTCCTCTCCATTTGTTACAGGACCAACATGAAGACCAAGCTGCACATCTGTTACAAATGTGTATGAGGCCTCAGTCCAGCCACGGCATGCTTTTTGGTTGGTGGTTCAGTCTAGGTGAGCCCCCATGTGCTCTGGTTATTTGACTCTGTAGTTTTTCTTGTGTCATTGACTCCTCTAGCTAGCTTAGTCCTACCCTCAACATTTCCACAAGACTCCTGAGCTCTGCTTAGTTGTCTGTGGGTCTGTGCATCTCTTTCCATCAGCTACTGAATGAAACTTCTCAGGAGACAGTTACGCTAGATTCCTGTCTGCAAGCATAGTGGAGTGTCATTAATAGTCTCAGAGATTGGCTCTCTCCCATGGAATCTTTCTTTTGTGTGTTTGTGTGTTGGGGAAGGGGGTGTTTGAGATAGGTTTTCTCTGTATAGCCCCCGCTGCCCTGGAACTTGCACTGTAGACCAAGCTGGTCTCAAACTCAGAGATCTGCCTCTTGGGTGCTGAAAATTAAGATGTGCATTGGCATAGCATGGCTGTTTCTTTTATCATTTATCAGTTTTCTGTTTGGAGAAAAAGACCTTGTAAGAGATTGGTATCAACTCAGAATCTCCCAAGAATAAATTCTCAGCACAAAGATTTATTTTCCCCAGAGGGACAGAGGGCAGGGAATAACAGACAAAGACAGGGGATAGAGGGAGTAGAAGGAAATAAACAAGGGATAGGGGCAGAGATATTTGTTCTGAAGGGACAAAACTGCCTCTGGGTAGAGAGGAGTTTATAAAGTTTATAAAGGTAAAAACGGGAAACCCCATGTTAGGATGATGTGCTTCTTTTTAATTGGGCATGTTAATTATGTGAACCAAAGTGAACTTTTGACTCAGTATTTTGATAGCTGGACCTTGGTACTCAGCTTCAGGAGGAGGAAGTGGTCAAATAATGAGATAGACCTTGGTGGCTAGCTTTAGAAATGTAATCTAGTGGGGTTTAGTAAGGCGAGGGAATGGGGGAGAAGGGCAAGGCCTGCTGGAGCCATGCCTGCCACTCTAAGTTAGTGTATCTCCAGAAAATTATTTGAAGTTTTACTCTGTATGATTTTGAAAGTTTTTTATTTTTAGATTTTTTAACACAAGGTCCCAACATGGGTGACCCCGGTTGACCTCAAACTCATAATACTTCTCTGTAAGCCTTTGCAGTGCTGAGAATGCAAGCAGGCACTACCATGCTTAGCTTAGAAATGTAGTCACAAAATATATTTTATATGTAAAATATGATGTAATATATTTTGTATAAGGGTAATATGTAATGTATGTGGGTGACACTGTGTAACCCATGTTTATATGTTTTACAACTTTCTATGGGTCACTAGTTGTCAAGTATCTCACTTTCCTTATTCTGTCACATACCTATCTGTGCCAAACTTAGGTAAGTGTAGCAACAGTAATTCCAATAAAGATGTGGACCTTGCTACTCCATATCAAATCACATGACAAGAAGTATATTTAGTACTTAATATAGACAATATCAATACACGTAAAAATAGTTGTAACTCAAAACTAGACAGAAGTACTTCTAGATTTTATAACTTCATCCTTAATTATCCTCAGGGTATGGGTTTTTAAATAGTATGTCCAACATATTGTTACAGAGGTCATAGCATCTTTTAAAATATCCTTGTAGAAATTTTATTTCCTAAATTCTCACATCTTAATTCTAACACTTATTTTTATCCTGCATCTTATGCCTAGGTGACTCCTTTTGAAAATACCTTGATAGTCTTGACATGTAGGACTCCTAATATGCAAGAAACATTCATTAGAACCCATACAGTGGGATTACCCATCAGGAGTAGAGAACATTATTTCTTAGTAAGTTAATCAAGTTAGAAAATGATACCAAGGTGGGGAATTACAGTTAAGGAATCTACTTATCTCATTTGTACAGAGGAATTTTAATCCAGCAACATGGTTACTCTGGCCATCTAAAGTTCTCAGTCTGTGTGACACCACTGGAATGCAGACACACCACACACCTAGAATACAGACATTCTCTTACTACACACCTTTAAGGTAAAATTAGTTTGTAGAAGGAAACAGCCAAAAAGTGACTTCCAACTGAAATGCAAACATGATGAATGAGAGAAAGATTTGACAGAATGAGTTAGAATATGCCCAACTCTCAGGAGAAGAGCACAAGAAAGAGAAGCTATTTAAGTGCAGCCCAGGGAGAAGCTATTTAAGAGCAGTCAGGGAGTGTAGTACAGTGGAGCTGAGTTTGTTCATGAGTTCATACAGTTCACTGCAAGTCAGCAGAGGCAGTTGAAGCCAGAGAATAAGGAGCCAGAAGATTAGTTTGAGGCCAAGCAGAGCAATTCATGAGAAGCAGAGAAAAGTCAGATTGAATCAGTCAGCTTGGAGAGGAGTTTGAGCCAGAACAGCTGAGTTGACCCAGCCAGCCAGACTTCAGAAAGAACTCTAAACTAGAAAAGGTGACCATATTTAGCAGTAGCCTCTAAGATGAGAATTATATCGGGTGAATAAAAGTTACTTTAACAGATTTTTCTTGAGTTTCCTAAAGCATCTTAATTTCAGTTTTAGTTTTCTCACCCACCTCTGTGTGTAATCTTGTCCTGACTTATATTGTCAGTAACTAAGATAGACAGATACCAGAGCTCCAAAATGTAAATAACTTTCGGAGATCTGAGTTATTCTAAATTTGAGTGAGTTAATGTTTTTGAAAGAAACAATAAGCAAAGAACTATGTATAATATTATATAAACCAGGTAAGTCCTCATCTTAAAACATTCATTCTAAATGGAGTCTTTGGGTTACTTATTTATAATTAAAGTTCTATTGTCTTAGTTCAGGTTACTTTGGCAGCGTTGAAGTTTGGTCTTTTGCTATGTATTGTAATGCTAAGTTTGGGCTCCCAAGACCTGGTTGCCCCAGTCAAAAGAGCCCACATACCCAAGTAACCCTATGTGACCTAGCCCTCAGGTTATTTCTGATTGGTAAATAAAGATGCTTATAGCCTATAGTTGGGCAGAATTGAGATAGGAAGTGCTTGGTATTTCTATCATGGAGATCAGAGGAGACCAGTAAGGGGGTAGGGGGAGGAGAAGATGAAGCAGGAGGAGGAGGAAGACACCATGGGTTAGGAGTAAAGAAAGAACGGCCCTGAGGGCTGACCAACTGGAGTTAAGACCAGCCCAGATGAAACATAGTAAGTAACTCAGTGTCACTGATAGGAAATAGATTTTAATAGCACAGAGGATAGATATATACCCAGGACTAGTGCTGATTAAGGCTTAGTGTAAATATAAAGGCTGTATATGTCTTTTATCTGGAATCGAAATGGTAAAAGGCAGGTAGAAACCCTAGATTGGGATTAAATAGTACCACAACATGGATATGATGGTACACTATGACCTTAAGCGACTGGAGAAAGAAAGGGTTAATTTCTCTCATACTTCAATATAATGGTTCATCATCAAGAGGAACAAGGACAGGAAGTTATAAAGGGCAGGAGCCTAAAGGCAGGAGCTGATACAGATGCCATGAAGGAGTGCTACTCACTGGCTTGCTCCATATGGCTTCATCCTCGGCTTGCTTTGTTAAAGCAGAAAGGACTACCAGTTCAGGAGGACCCCAACCACAATGGGCTGGGCCCTCTCACAACAATCAACAAATAAGAAAATGCCCTGCAGGCTGTCCTGATCTTATGGAGGCATTTTCTCAATTAAGGCTCCCTTCTCTCCAATGACTCTAGCTTGTGTCAAGATGACATAAAAATAGCCAGGATACCTATTAAAATGTTTTATCTACTTCATTAAAATGGCAATGTGAGTTTAAAGATTATTAATGCTTTTAGTTATAAACCTTTTAAAAAATTTTTAACTACTTTAGGTAGCAGGATTTCTTAGTTTTTATTCTAGTTTACTAAGTCAGAGAATAGATGCATATGAATATCAAAAAATATTGTATATACTTTCTGGTAAGTTTTATGGTATGCTTACTAATAGAAGGTTTGAATTTAGTCAATATTTGCTAATAAATATTTTAGGTAGTAAAATTTAGCAAATCCTCAATAGTCTGGAATTCAGAAAGCTTGTAGCTCATAATATTTATAAATAAATATCTAGCACTAAAAATAGGTAATAAAACTAATACAATAAAATTTCTGCAATGTGTGGGAATCTTGCTCCTTACCCCTATTTCTCAAGTAAGAAGGTTCTACTGGGTTAACTGTGGTCTAGAATAACCTCATACTGACTAGAAGCAATCATCATCTGGACTGTGAGCGTATCTCATTCTAAGTAAGAGAGTTGGTTTAATCAAAGCATACCTTAAGCCTTGTGAAAATGTCATGGCAGAACCTCTCTTCAAGGACTTAAACCAACAGTGAAAGTAGCAAGATGTTTTGGTAAGGCATGAAAAAGAGTCTAAAATCAGTTTCTGCAAAAGGAGAAAAGCCTGAAGATTAACCTTTGTAGGATATGTTGCCCCATCCAAAAGGTGGTTCTGTCCTTGTATTAGCCAGGATCCTATCTTAATTCGGCATTCAATACCTTTTAATTTCCTATCACTTGCAAGCAAAAGAATTCTAGACAATTGACTTAATTATAGATGATTTCAGTCCTTTACTTAAATATCTGTATGTTTTTAAGTATTTCTTTAAGGAAAACATTATATTGTATGGTTTTCTAGCAAACCATAGAAATGCATGTCTGATGGAAAATGATGTGCCGGTAGGGCAGCACTAAAGAGGCAGTCAGGTAAACGTAAAGACTGGAAGACTCAGCTGGGCGGTGGTGGCACTCGCCTTTAATCCTAGCACTTGGGAGGCAGAAGCAGGTGGATTTCTGAGTTCGAGGCCAGCCTAGTCTACAGAGTGAGCTCCAGGACGCCAGGGCTACACAGAGAAACCCTGTCTCAAACAAACAAAAAAAAAAAACAAAAAAACAAACAAACAAAAAAAAAAGACTGGAAGACTCATGCAGTGGGTGCAGTGGGTCTCATTTTTTCTTTGTCAAAATAATATACTACACTTGAAACTTCTCAATATCTAATACATTAATACCATCAATGTTATCATTAAGTAGCTAGTTAGATACATATGTTTTTGGAGGTCATTAGAGATGGACCTCCTTCATGATATATAGCTTGCCAAACTAAGAACTAACAACTCTGGTTAAGAGTCAAAAGAATAGAAATTAAGTTTCACTGCTGTCCCCAGAACAGCCAGACCCTTATAAGAAGGTCATTAATAGATAAGGATTTAAACCTCATCTGATCACTATTTGCTCAAGGCTTCCTAGTTACAAAAGGCTCTACTATTCACCTCTCCCATTTGAGTCAATTCCAATGGTACTATTAATCAGACGGGTCAGAAACTAGCCCTCTGGCCATAGGCTATTACAGATTGTGGCCATTATCCACTCTCATTCCAAATGTGTTCTACTTTTATCCCACTTAGCTTGTTTTCTCTACTACTTTCTATGTGTCTACTGAAAGTTCTTTTGATAAAGATTACAAACAACAGGGATCACAGGAAATCCAGATTGAGCCTCTGGTAATGTGGTAATGTTGCAATATAGTCTTTAAAAAATATGGGTTATTTTTTACATAAAGTATCTGATCATTGTTGAAAAGCAGAGTTGGAGTTAAAAATATTCACTTACAGGGCTTGGGAAATGACAGGGGTAGAGAGGATGCACTTTCTTTCTTAGAAAGAATGAGTACCTGAATTCAGACACAGTGCTCAGGTGAAATTCAAAGGGGATCTTATGGTCCAGGAAACTCAGCAGCGGGGTAATGGGCAGAGAGAAGAAAATCCCTGGAGTTTGTTGGCCCCTAAGCCATCTTAAAATTTAGGTGCTCAGGTTCACAGAGATACTTTGCCTAGGCTTTGCCTCAAATGAACAAAAAGGAAACCAATATCCTACTTTGACTTCTATGCATATGAGTGGGCATGCATATATCCACATACAGCATGTGCTCATAGCCATACATCACAACAAACAAATAGAAGAAAATATTGTCACCTATAATCAATATTAATGAGTAATAGAAATATTGTATGATTAGTTTGTGATCATAATAAAAATAGTTTATTAGTTTGTGATCATAATAAAAATAGTTTATTAGTTTGTGATCATAAAAAATTCAGCTCTGAACTCCATCAGCAAAGTGTAAATAATTATGCTATCAAGTGAGTAAATTTCTATAGCAATTTAGTAATTTATATAAAAGTGTAGTAATTCAGTAAATATCAACAACTATCATAATGACTATGAGAGCCCAAACCTACTCCATCTTGTGACTGGCCTTCATTTTTTTTTTTTTAAAAAAAAAAAGGGCCTGAGAACTAGACCTACAGATGCACCCAAGTTGCACCCAGACTAGATAGATCAGGGACCTTGGGGGGGAAACCAAATACCACTGTTCTGCTAAAGAAAGAGAACAATAAAATGAAACCTAATGACATTCTACTGTACTCAAAGTTCAGGGCCTTGCTCAGCCATCATTGTAGACGCTTCCTTCTGCAGCAGATGGGAACAAATAGGAAGACTTACAGCCAGATACTATGTAGAGAATTTGAGACATTGAAGTCCTCAGCCCCAAAGGAATGCCTTTATCAAATCCCTCCACTCAGGGATTAGCAAACCTGGTAAAGAGGAGGTGGAAAGAGTATAAGATTCAGAGGAGATAGAGGACATCAAGGAAACAAGACTCTATAAATCAATAGGATTATTGACAATATGAGGCTCACTTCTGGGTTCTGTGAGATTGGGGACAGAGATGCTGCCTGGGACCTGCTCAGTGCTAGGGCCAGACCAGAAGGAATCAGTGATTAAACCTTTCTGATTGTCACCTTTAACATCATCTGCTTTATTTTGTTTATTTAGAAAAGGGGGTGTGATTTATGTATTCTTACATACCTAATAGTATATATGTGTATTATCTTCTTTAAAATATACCATATTTTCTGGGGCCACATCCTAGTGTTAGAATGTCACAAAATCCTAAACACTGTGACCAATGGTCTGCCAAGCAGAAATGCGTCAGAACCAGACATATTAGTGTGAATATTGAAGACAAGCCTTTGAATGAAGAGATGCTCAGCTTTGTATCACAGATCTGTCTTTGTTCTGCATTAGCCAAGATGATTTCATCTTGCAACTGTCATCTTTCTCCACATCTGTAAAAAAATGGTGTAATATTAGAAATCAAATTATCTTATGTTATTGTATACAGTAAGTTCATTTCTCTTATGTCAGTAAAGTGCTGTATGGTAAACACTCAATGTACTGGTGTTATTGATATGTAAGGCAAATATGTTAGTTTTTAATTACTTTTATTCTATATAATTTTTCATTATCTAAATTTTAATTGTCTGAAGATAATTTAAAATCTAGCTATCACTCAACATTGTTGCCTCTATATTTGCTTTGAAGTCATTGAATTATTGATTTTAATAATAAACTTTTACCTACATGGTCCAAATGTAAAGTGGAATCCCATTAAATATTAATAAAGATTATATAGGTTTAAAAGTTACATGTTTGTCTACAATCAAAATTAGTTTAGTAAAATTAATATTAAGTTTACTGTAGCCATATTATTTAGCAGTACATTTGTGTCAGATCCAATGATGTGGTATAGAATTTAGTAAAATCCAAGTTACCTTGTAATTGCCTCTTTAAAATAAATGGTCATCATCTTTTGAAACTGCCCACGGGGGTATTTATTCCAAGATCTTTCCCATACCAAACTCTGTGGATGCTCTAATTCTTTTTCTAAAATGGCACATAAATGTATTTACACATATTTTATACCCTTTTGTATATTTTTCATCTCTAGATTACTTAGAATATCCAATACAATGTCACTATCATTGAAATAGGTGCTACAGTCCATTTTAGTGAGTAATGATAAAAATATTTGTATATGTTAAATACAAATTCAGTTTCTTTCCAAATATTTTTGATTCTTGGTAGCTTGAATCTATGCATGCAGAACCTATGGGTATGGCTGAATGGTCCCGCTTTTATAAATGCATATTTGGGAGAGATAAACTGATTTCCCAAACATGTGTTCATGTTTCTATGAGCAGGCATAGGATTCACAGCCAAATTATGCTCTTTCTTTTTTTCTTTCTTTTTTGGGTTTTTCAAGACAGGATTTCTCTATATAGCCCTGGCTGTCCTGGAACTCACTCTGTAGACCAGGTTGGCCTCAAACTCAGAAATCTGCCTGCCTCTGCCTCCCAAGTGCTGGGATTAAAGGCATGCGCCACCACTGCCCGGCTATGCTCTTTCTTAAAACATACTGTCTGCCAACACCAATATCAGACAAAAACACTATAGAACCATGATAGAATAATACAAAAATTGGCCTAATTTGTCATGGTGTCTGAATGAAAGAAAACTATGAACAACATGGGAGCAAAGGGTTACTAATTAAAATAAGTAGTTACTTTCTGCCACTTAGGTTTTAACCTATAAAGAGGATTTACTCAATTACAAGCCATAAAATGTCTTTTATTTCTGGCAGAATCTGTTTCAGGGCATTCTCATTTGACTTTCCTCCAAATTATTTAAACAGGACCTTAATCCTATAATTCCTTTTTAATATCTCCATAGAGAAAAGTCACTCAATAGAGAAAAGTCACTAACCTGTTTAACTGTAAGTGTGGTTGGTAGATGTGGATCAAGAACTTTGGCAGTACATAAAGTTATTAAGATAGTCAGATGTATTTAAATTTTATTTTATTGGATATTTTATTTATTTACATTTCAAACGCTATCTCCTTTCCCGTTTCTCCTCCAGAACCCCCCCCATCCCATCCTCCCTCCCCCTGCTTCTATAAGGATGCTCACCTACACACACACACCCACTCCTGCCTCCCTGCCCTGGCATTCCCTTATACTGGAGCATCAAGCCTTCACAGGATCAAGGGCCTCTCCCCCCACTGATATCCAACAAGACCATAGTTTGCTACATGTGCAACTGGAGGCATGGGTCCCTCCATGTGTACTCTTTGATCCGTGGTTTAGTTTCTGGGAGATCTGGGGGTCTTGTTGGTTGATATTGTTGTTCTTCCTATGGGGTTGCAAACCCCTTCAGCTCCTTCAGTCCTTTCTTCACTCCTCCATTGTGGTCCCTGTGCTCAGTCCAATGCTTGGCTACAGGCATCCACCTCTGTATTTGCCAGGCTCTGGCAGGGCCTTTCAGGAGACAGCTAGATCAGACTCCTGTCAGCAAGCACCTTTTGGCATCCACAGTAGTGTCTGAGTTTGGTGTCTGTGTATGAGATGGACCCGAGGTAGGGCCTTTCCTGCAGTCTTTGTTTCATACTTTCTCTCCTTATTTCCTCCCGTGAGTATTTTTCCCCCTTCTAAGTAGGAGTGAAGCATCCACACTTTGGCCTTCCTTTTTCTTGAGCTTCACATAATCTGTGAATTGTATCTTGGGTATTACAAGCTTTTAGGCTAATATCCACTTAACAATGAAGTTACCTCACTCAGGATGGTATTTTCTAATTCATTCATTTGCCTAAGCATTTCATGAATTCATTGTTTTTAATAGTTGAATAATACTCTATTGTGTAAATGTACCACATTTTCTGTATCCATTGAAGGACATCTGGGTTCTTTCCAGCTTCTGGCTATTATAAATAAGGCTGCTATAAACATAGTGGAGCATATGTCCTTGTTATATGTTGGAGCATCTTTTGGATATATGCCCAGGAGTGGTATAGCTGGATCCTCAGGTAGTACTATGTCCAATTTTCTGAGGAACCACCAGACTGATTTCCACAGTGGTTGTACCAGCTTGCAATCCCACCAACAATGGAGAAATATTCTTCTTTCTCCACTTCCTTGCCAGCATCTGCTGTCACCTGAGATTTTGATCTTAGCCATTCTGACTGGTGTGAGGTGGAATCTCAGGGTTGTTTTGATTTGTATTTCCCTGATGAATAAGGATGTTGGACATTTCTTTAGGTGCTTCTTGGCCATTTGAGTTTCCTCAGTTGAGAATTCTTTAGCTCTGTACCCCATTTTTAATAGAGTTATTTGGCTGTCTGGAGTCTTTGTATATTTTGTCTCTTGAGTTCTTTGTATATTTTGGATGTTAGTCCTCTATTGGATGTAGGTTTGATAAAGATCTTTTCCCAATTTGTTGGTTGCCATTTTGTCCTATTGACAGTGTCCTTTGCCCTACAGAAACTGCAGTTTTATGAGATCTCATTTGTAGATTATTAATCTTAGAGCATAAGCCATTGGTGTTCTTTTCAGGAAAATTTCCCCAGTGCCCATATGTTCGAGGCTCTTCCCCACTTTCTCTTCTATTAGTTTCAGTGTATCTGGTTTTATGTGAAGGTCCTTTGTCCACTTGGACTTGAGCTTTGTACAAGGAGACAAGAGTGAATCAATTTGCATTCCTCTACATGTCCTCCAGTTGAACCACCACCATTTTTTGAAAATGCTGTCCTTTTTCCACTGGACAGTTTTAGCTCCTTTGTGAAAGATCAAGTGACCATAGGTGTGTGGGTTCATTTCTGGGTCTTCAATTCTATTCCATTTATCTATCTGTACCAATGCCATGCTGATTTTAATCACCATTGCTCTGTAATACAGTGTGATGTCAGATTTTTTTCACTTTTTGCCCAACATCAATTGATATCCACTATGATACATAATGAAACTACTTTGACATATCACAGTCATTTAAGTTACAGTTTCAGAGGACAGAGTTAAAAAGCATTTGATGCTTCCAGAGAACCCAAGTTCTGGTGCTATTACTCACACCAGGCTGCTCACAACCACATGTAACTTCAAGTCTAGGGGATCCAATTCCTGGCCTCTGAAGGCATCCATACATATGTGGCAGACATACACTTACATATCAAAAATAAATAAATGTTTTTAAGCAAATAAAAATAGCATTTAAAAAATTCTTTTTTTTAACTTCAGAAAATCCCCTACAATTATTTCATTTAATGACTGTTCATTGAGTTCTTTTATAGTTGATCTTAACTGTCAAATTTTGTTTTCCAAATTATACCTCTTTCATTTAATCTACATTTTTCATTTTTAAGTTTATATATTCATTTTACCACCCAGTATCACTCCTTCCACTCTTCCCAGTACCCTCTCACACAAGTCCTTCCCCTATTCTAACTTCCCTTTCTCTTTTTAGAAAAGGAAGCCACCATCTGGGTGTCAACACTCCTCCCCTCTCCCATTCCAAACACCCATCAAGTCTTTGTGGGAGGGACTAAGGACATCCTCTCCCAATGAGGGCAGACAAGGTAGGATCCAAAGGCAGGCAGGCAACAGGCTCAGGGCCAACCCCTGCTCCAGTTGTTGGGGGACTTGTAGGAAGATCAAGCTGCTCATCTGTTACATATCTACAGGGGGCCAATGCCCAGCAGGTGCTCACTCTTTGGTTGGAGCCTCTCCACTTCACAGGTCTCTGGTATGACCTAGAAATTGCCCTGCCTAACTGATTGCCCTTCTCTTCCCTGCTCTTCCTCCATATGATCAGCACCCTCTCCTTTCCATCCCTTCTTGTACCTAGTTCCCTCCTTTCATCGACCTCCAATATCTATTTTCTTTCCCCTTCTGAAAAAGATTCAACCATCTATTGGGCCCTCTTTGTTATTTGGCTTTTTAGGTTTCTTGATTACAGCACGGCTATTCTGTACTTTATGGCTAATATACACTTACAAGTTAGTACATACCATTACCCCATTCAGAATGCTATTTTCTAGTTCCATCCATTTTTCTGTGAAATTCATGAAGCCCTTGTTTTTAATGGCTGAATACTATTCCACTGTGTAGATGCACCACATTTTCTTTATCCATTATTCAGTTGAACAACCATCTAGGTTGTTTCCAGGTTCTGGATCTTCTGAATAAAGCTGCTGTAAACATAGTTGAGTAAATGTCCTTGTGGGATGGTGGAGCATATTTTGAGTATATGTCCAGGAGTGTTATAGCTGAGTCTTGAGGCAGAACTATTTCCAATCTTCTGAGAAACCTCCAAATTCATTTTCAGAGTGGTTGCACAAGTTTGCATTCGCACTAGCAAAGGAGGAATGTTCCCCTTGTTCCACAACCTCAACATGTCCTTTGAGTCTTTAATCTTATCCATTCTGATGGGTATAATAAGGTGAAATCTCAGAGTCCTTTTGATTTGTATTTCCCTGATGAATAAGGATGTTGAACATTTATTTTTGTAAATTTTAGTGTATTTTTAAATTTTTAAAATGTATCCTTTAATCTTTTTTTACAGTCCAGATTTTATCCCTGTCCCAGTCTCTGACTGTTCTACATCCCATAATTCCTCCCCCATCTCCAAGAGGATGTCCCCACCCCTACCCCATCCCAACAGACCTCCCCACTCCCTGGGGCCCCAAGTCTATTGAGGGTTAGGTGCATCTACTCTGACTGAGTCCAGACCTGGCAGTCCTCTGCTGTATATGTATATATCAGCTGGTGTGTGCTGCCTGGTTGGTGGCTCAGTGTATGAGGGATCCCGGCACCAGGTTAGTTGAGACTGCTGGTCTTTCTATAAGGTCACCCTCCTCCTCAGCTTTTTTCAGCTTTTTCCTAATTCAACCACAGGGATCAGCAGCTTCTGTCCATTGGTTGGGTGCAAATATCTGCATCTGACTCTTTCAGCTGCTTGTTCGGCAATAATAATAGGCCCCTGTTTGTAAGCACATCATAGTATCAGTAATAGCATCAGGCCTTGAGGCCTCCCCCTGAGCTGAATCCCAATTTGGGCCTGTCATTGGACATTCTTTTCCTCAGGCTCTTCTGCATTTTTGTTCCTGTAGTTCTTTCAGACAGGAACAATTCTGGGTCAGAGTCTTTCTTTAGGTGCTTCTTGGCCATTCATGATTCCTCTGTTGAGAAATCTATTTTTAGCTCTGTACCCCATTTTTTAATCGAAATTGATTGCTGGTATCTAACTTTTTGATATTTTTATACATTTTGGATATTAGCTCTCTGTCAGGTGTAGAGTTAGTGAAGATCTTTTTCCAATTCGTAAGCTGTCGTTTTTGTCTTAATGAAGGTGTCCTTTGATTTACAGAAGCTTTTCAGTTTTATGAGGTCCTAGTTATTAATTCTTCACCTTAGTGCCTGAGCCACTGGTGTTCTATTCAGGAAGTTATCTCCTGTACTGATGAGTTCAAGGCCATTCCCCATTTTCTGTTCTGTTAGACTAAGTGTGTCTGGTTTTACATTGAGGTCTTTGATCTATTGGGACTTGAGTTTTGTGCAGGGTGAAAACTAAGGAACTATTTTCGTTCTTCTACATACAGTCATCCAGTCTGGCCAGTACCATTTGTTGAAGATGTTCTCCCTTTTCAATTCTATAGTTTTAGCTTCTTTGTCAAAAATCAAATGGCCATAGGTACTTGGGTTTATTTCTGAATTTTTGATTCAATTCTATTGATCCACCTATTTGTATCTATACCAATACCATGCAGTTTTCTTTACTATTCTTCTGTGTCTTAGGGTTCTCTAGAGTCACAGAACTTATGGAATATCTGTATATTATGGAATTTATCATAATGACTTACAGTCTGTAATCCAACTAACTCAAAAATGAGCAGCTGCAAATGGGAAATCAAAAAATCTAGTAGTTGTTCAGTCCTGTGAGGCTAGTTGTTTCATCTGGTCCTCTGCATAAGTTGGAATCATAAAGAAGTAGGTTGTAACAGATATTCTGGGAAGTAAATGCAAGCAAGCAAAGAAGAGTGAGCCTTTCTTCTTCAAATATCCTTATGTAGACCTCCAGAAAAAGGTATGGCCCTGATTAAAGGTATATAACACCATGGCTAGATCTGAAACTTGCTTTAACATTAAGATCTCCATGTCAATGTCGGGGTCAGAAACCCACGTCTTCCAACCTCAAGATCTGGGCCAGAGATGTGCCCTCCATTTCTGGATTGCAGTTCATTCCAGATGTAGTCAAGTTGACAACCAGGAATAGCCATCACACTCGGTAGTACAGATTGAAGGCAGAGATAGTGATAGCTCCATAAGTTCTTTATTATACAGAATCATTTTAGCTATCCTGCATTTTTTGTTTTTCCATATGAAGTTGAGAATTGCTCTTTTAAGATCTGTGAAGAATTGTGTTGGAATTTTGATGGGGATTACATTGAATCTGTAGATTGCTTTTGGTATGATGGCCATTTTCATTATGTTAATCTTACCAATCCAGAAGCATGGGAGATCTTTTCATCTTCTAATATCTTCCTCAATTTCTTCCTTCAGAGACTTGATGTTCTTGTCATACAGGTCTTTCACTTGCTTGGTTAGAGTTACACCAAAATCTTTTATGTTATTTATGGCTATTGGGAAGGGTACTGTTTCCCTAACTTCTTTCCCAGTCTGTTTATTGCTAGTGTAGAGGAGCCTACTAATTTCTTTGAGTTGCGTTGTATTTAGCCACTTTGCTGAAGGTGTTTATCAGCTGTAAGAGTTCTCTGATAGAATTTTTTGGATCATTTATATATACTATCATATCATATGTGAATATCAATACTTTGGCTTCTTCCATTTTAATCTCTTTCTCCTTGATCTCCTTTACTTGTCTTTTTGTTCTAGGTGGAAATTCAAGCACTATATTGAAGAGATATGGGGAGAGTGGACAGCCTTGTCTTGTCCTTTATTTTAGTAGAAATGCTTTAAATTTCTCTCCATTTGATTTGATTTTGGTTATTGGCTTGCTGTATATTGGCTTTATTATTTTAAGTGTGCTCCTTGTATCTCTCGGCTTTGTCGAAGACTTTTATCATGAAGGAGTGTTGGATTTTGTCAAATGCTTTTTCTGCATCTAGTGAGATGATCATTTTTTATTTCAGTTTTTTTATATGATAGAATGCATTGATGGATTTTTGTATATTGAACCACCCCTGGATCCCTGGGATCAGGCATGATGATGCCTACTTGATCATCGTGGATGCTATTTTTGATGTGGTTTTTAGATTTTGTTTGGGAATATTTTACTGAATATCTCTTTATCAATCTTCATAAGGTAGATTAGTGTGAAATTCTCTATTTTGTTGAGTTTTTGTGTAGCTTAGGTATCAGGGTAACTGACCTTATTGAATGAGTTTGACAGTGTTTCTTCTATTTCTATTTTTTGTGGCACAGTTTGAGGGTTTGTTGTAGCAGGAGAGCTGGGTTCTGGTGATGGTGGTGCTGTATTGCCCTGGGACTTGTTAACTGTAGTCTTAGGCTCTCCTTCAGGCATCTGGTTTTCCCTGATATTGGCTGAAAAAGCTGATGACTGAAGGTCTTCTTGGGAAGGTTAGGGGGTGTGGGAGCCAGACAATGGAAGTCAACAGAGCCAACTACTCTGTTGGCTGTGCCTCAGACAGAGCCCACTCTCTCTGCAGGCTGTGTTGAGGGTGGTACCTACTCTCCAGGCTGTGTCCCAATCAGACCAAGGTGGGGTGACAGGTGAATCTAACTCTAGACAGTGGTAATCAGGGGACCATGTGTGCCACTCACTTCTACGGATTGTCCCAAACAGACTACTTGGAGTTTCGTGTCGATCTGACTAGGATGGGTGGTCAGTACGTTTCCAAGCTGGTTAGTTTTGGGACTTCAGAAGGTTTCCTCAGGGTGAGTGGGGCAGGATGCTCTTGGGGTCTACCTAGACAAGCTCAGAGACAATGGGGACCTCCTGTGCCATTCACCTCTGCAGGCTTTCTCATTTTTATGTTACTTAGAAGTTACTTAGATGTTATTTAGAAGAGTGCTAATGTAATTGGGTCTGGAATGTAACATTTAATATTTTATTGAGACTATAGTTTTGTGATTTCAAAGTACCATGTGAAAACTTTAAAGTGCTGTATTTCTCAGGAGACTAAAATAAAATAAAGTACATTAATTTATGGGTTGCACCATTGTGTGAAAGAACTGTTTGATAAAATTTATCACAATTTTCCAGGAACTACAGATCAGTATTTTGAAGCACTGATCTAGTTAAGAAGCTCTAAATTCAAATTTAAATGTATGCCTTATCTACATGTTAAAATGTTTCCTCAGTGTTTGATTATCTACACTCAGGTGGCTTTATAAAAGAATTCACCTATACATCATACATATTTAATCTTTTTCACCCTTCTCACCTGGTAGAGAGGAAGCAACTTCCTTATTATAATCATTGTGCTGAATTGGCTCAGTGAGCTACTTCATTTAGTAATGATAAAATCTTTAACCTTTATTTATTTATTTATTTGTATGTATGTTAGTATGTTTATATGTGTACATGTATTTGTGGAGGCCAGGAGAAGCGGTTGGGTCCTTTGGAGTAGTAACTGTGAATAGCCAGATGTGGGTGCTGGGAAACAAAATCAGATCCTCTGGAAGAGCAGGGACTCAGTTACACTTTCTAATGCTGCAATGAAACACCCTGACCAAAAAGAAGCTTGGGGAGGAAAGGGTTTATTCAGCTTCCACACTGCTGTCAGAATAGGAACAGAATAGGGCAGGGGTGTGGAGGCAGGAAGCTGATGTAGCCCATAGTCAGGGGAAGGTGGATTACTTCCCTGGCTTGTTCAGGCTGCTTTCTTATAGGACCACACTAGCTCAGGGATGGTACCACCCAAAATAAGTAGGGGCCTTACCCATTGACCACTAATTAAGAAAATGCATTACAGCTGGCTGTCATGGAGGTATTTCCTCAACTGTGGCTTCTTCTTCTCTGATGACTCTAGCTTGTGTCAAGTTGACACAATACCAGCAGCAAACACTCTTAACCACCAAGATATTTCTCCAGCCCCACTGTACATATCTTTATAAGAGATCATTTGATTGTGTAAAAAAGGAAACTGAGGCTGAGAGGAATTAAACTCAAGGCTCCATACTTTCAGATGTAGTGAATCTGAGTTTGACTTCAAATACTCTGTATTCACAATCTGTGCCTTTTGCCTGTACACTAAGAGGAGGCTGATGATACACAAATTGTAAAACCTATTTCATTGGTTTCGAATTCTACCTGGTCAGTAGGCAGTTGTGAGACATCTGTGCCTTGATTTCTCCTGTAAAGTGGAGATAAAGATAATTGTAATAGTATGTCTCTCATTTGGATATTATGAAAAAGAGTTGTGTCAATGTGTACTGTACTTAGTCTCTGCTAATAAGCATTATAGAGAAGTTGAGTATTTGTTCAACACCTCTTCTTTATTGTGATTACCTAGAATGTAAACTATTTGCCTTCAAATAAACATTGAAAATCACAGGAAAATCAGACATTTAAAAATTTCGTACTCCCTACCTTGTTTTCTGCAAAATAACAAATAGCCTAGCTCTTTCCCAATGTTTCTATGTAGCTGGTCAAATATCACTAAAAAAGCAATATATTCCTTAATAAGTTTTCCTATAACCACATGAACCCTACTGTTTAAATTGCTCTCCAGTAAACCTTTATACTATCTTGTTGATTGGATCAAACTCAAAGTTATTATTGCATTTGTAGCTCTACTGAAGATTCTAAAAGGAATTCTTTAGACTGAAGAAACAACATCCAGGAGAATCTAGAAAAGAAAAAGTAATGCCAGAACAGTTGTTAGACAAATGAGGAATAATAAAGCACAAAACTATGCAAAATAAACTGAATGGCAGGAATTAATATAAATCTTTAAATAGTAATTTAATATTAGTTTTTTATTATTGTAATAACAGAGACTTGCAAAATTAAAAATCAGAATTGACTTTTTTCCCCTCCAAGAAATGCATAACACCATTGAAGAAAGATACTGCTTTGGGAAAAGGAATAGAAAAAGATATTCCAGTTCCAAAGTAGGAATCAAGCAAGTGTGAATATAATGGTTGATAAAGCAGACTTAAAATCAAGAAAGAAAAAGAAAGTCATTCTATATAGAGTAAAGAAATAATTCTTCAATAGGACATTATAATTTGAAACCTGTAAAAAGAAAACATAAAAACATTTAATTTTATGAAGGAAATAGGACAAGATTAAAAGTCACATACCACCCCAAGAGCAACTACAAATGATAGTAATATTCTACTTTCATCAAATGGCAGGTCGGCCTGACAATGAATAAATAAATAAACACTTGAGTTAAATGACACTATTGATTAAATAGTAAAACAGACCTTTCTAAAACATTCCATCTAAACTGCAGAATACATTTTTTTCCCAGCGGTTTAGAGAAGTTTTCACTAAAATAAATCACATATGGCATACAACAAATTTTAGGAAATATGGGAACACTGATTGTTTGTATTCCTTATGACCACAATGGAATAAAACTAGAAAGGAGCCCAGTCTCAGGGATACATCTACAAGACACTCAGCTTCTGAGGCTCAGGGAATATTGTAGAAAGAGAATCAGGGAACTTGCTGTTGGATCATGTCTCTAAGTAGTGTAACAGACATTCTGAGAAAGTAATCAGACAAATAATATTATTCCCAATAACCTAGGAAAAAATGGCATACACCTAACCAAGGGAGAGGAAGACTTCTACAATGAAGACATTAATACTCTGAAGAAAGTAACTGTGGATGGCATTAGAAGATGGAAATTACTTCCAAGATCATGGATTAGGATCGTGAATACAGCTCTAAAGCCAAAATCAGTCTACAGATCCAATGCCATTATTATTGCAGTGAATGCAACTATTAGTCATCTTAAACAAATTATGCCAAGCTGGCCATAGTGGCACAGGACTCAGAAGGCAGAGGAGGTGAATCATTATGAGTACCAGGGTCACCTGGTCTCCACAGTGAGGTCCAGGACAGCTGGTCTGCATAGTGCCAGGACCACCAGAGCTACATAGTGTGACCTGGTTTCAAAAAATTTAAATTGGTCCCAGAAAAACAAATATATTTTCTTTCATTTGTAGTTCTTAGACTTACATAGATAAAATCACTTGTGTACTTGTAAAATGAAAGTCAAATTAAAACTCTCTATCAGAGCAAAAGGTGTGAGGAGGGAGCTGTGGGAAAAGAAATGATAGCAGACTGTAAGGAGATGCCCCTGTGTTACAAAATACACTTTTAATGAGAACTCAAGATAAAAATATAGACAAATGTTACAAACTAGAAAGTCTAGATATTGGATACTAAGTTTGGCTAATTTGAGCTAGAACTCTTTAGAATGACCTTCCAAAGTAGTTCATGTATCTTAAACACTGCAATGGCATTTCTCAGTTTATTTATATAGATTATCAAGTTTAATAAAATGAAAAATCTAGTTATAGAAACAATTATAATATTGTTTTAAGAAGAACTTGATAAGGAAAAGTGCCTACTGTTAATATCCTCAAGGGAGATAGATTTATTCCTTTATATCGAATTTTGATTTATTAATTTCTCTGAAAAAGAACGCACACGATGGCACCTTCATTTTTGACAGCTGACTATTAATCATAGCACACATGTTAGTTTTTTCTGTTTCTATGTGGGATTTGTTTCTTTGTTCTTATCAAGGAGTACTTTGGATGGAAATTAGAGTCCTCAGGTACTTAGCAGTCCAAGATTTTTTGTTATATTTATAAACATAATGCATCATTTGTCATTGAAGTTTCTTTCATGGTTTTAAATTTAATTATTTATTTATTTAATTAATTATTTTTATTTAATTTTTTAAATAAATAAGTAAAATAAATAAATAAATAATTTATTTTATTATTGCCACAACCCAGGCCAATTGTCTGAGTCAATTCTCAGCTAAGGACATGGTGTTGTTTGGTTGACCTGTAGAGGTCACTATTAGCAGACATATGAAAACCTCCTGAAATTATGTCAGTGTAACTAAATTTTAATTTCTACCCATCTCAAATCACTAAAATGATCATATTATTCAATACTAGCACACTATACAAATGTTATACAATTTAAAAATTACATCTTGTTTAGAAAATTAAGTAATGAATCAGGTACTACTACTTGAGTGGCTTAGCTAAGTAGTTTGATCTCCTTAACCTCCTGTCTACAGTTTCTTAGACCCACTGACAGAAGAGATGCCACTAATTTGACTTCTAGTAATTTTTCTACTTAATTATCTCGTCTAATATGTAAGAAACAATCACATGGACCAAGGAAAACCAGACTTTATTTACATACTTCATACTTCAGCAGAATAATATCAGAGAAAGTATAAATTTGACCAAATATGGAGAATAGTGAGGAGGTAATTCTTGTAAAAAAAATTTTTTTAAGTAGTATTTTTTAAATGTTTATTTAGTTAGGTGGCATTCAGGTGGGCACAGGCAGGGAAAAGGATCAGGGCTGTTCAGTGGAGAAAGGGAGCGACCACGAATGCCAGTAAAACTCTCTCAAAATGAAGGGAATCTGTCATTTTTTGTAAATTCTCTTCTGCTTCCATAAACACAGCCGTAATCAATTAAAGGCCAAGTTGTGAAGGAGCCATTGTTTGTAGTTGATTCAAACATCGTTGAGTTGTCTTTTAGACTACCCGTGCGGAAACTCTGGTAAGGTGATGAGACACTTCAAAGCACCTAACTTTTCAATGTGGATTTTGTTCTTGACAACTCTGTCGTTATTCATTTAGAGAAACTGGAGTATAACCTATGCATTAGGAGGCTTGGGAACATTGCAAGTGCCTGTTCCTTGTGGATTATATGTAGCAATTCCTTATTTATGAAAAGAGAATCAATATTGACTATGTTTGTTAAGAAAATAAACAGTATTTGTTTTGTGTCCCTTGGAAGAAAGTGAGAGTGCTTTCTCCAACACTAAGGAATTATTCATTAGTTTTTGTTGTAATTGCTGATTTATTTTTGTTTTCAGCCTCTTTCCTACACTCCTAATTTGAATGAGGCAGAGTTGCTGACACTGAAGAAATTGGCAATGTTCAATTATGGCTGTTAGATTTGGGAGAGCAATGGAAATTTATGATCAAGGCACTTGTGAAAATATTTTTGGATAAAAATTTGGCATAAATGTTTTTAAAAATTAGCAAGGTAAAGTTGAATTGACATTAAATATTTAATGCTGATGGTATGCATTGACTACAGGTGATAGAAACATTTTCTCTCAAAAGTAAACAGTGAAGGCTTCTTAGTAGTAAAAATAAATTCTTAGGGTTTTCTAGGTTGGAACAGCCAAATTTCTTCTCTGGCTGCCTAAATAATAATCTGGACCAGGCCTAGAGGAAGCCCCATTCAATTGTATTTAAATGAGGATTTATGCCAAATATAAATGTGTTTGGAGTAGAAACTAAAGAATAAAGTGATCATTAAAAATGTTTTTTCTCCTAAGACTCTTTCGCTTTCTAGATGAAATGAAGAAATCAATTTTCCTTGAGCGTTTGATTTAATGAAACTTCTATGTCATGTCACTGTTCTTTAAGCACAGAAGGCTCTCTCTTCTCTTTGAGTGACTCATCTGGGGAGGTTAGAAGGCAGAGCCTTACAGCTCAGAGGAGCTACTGTGGAATGACTCAGGACACCTTCACTAAATCCATTCATTACCTTGGCCCTGGTGGGAGTTGCAAGCGAAGCCTGCCAATTAGATGTTGGTAATGTGGACTCTGCTTTAGAGAATTGGGTACAGCTGCCAGAATTCATTCCTGAACTTTAGCAGCCACAAAAGAGTATTTTTTCTGTCCTCTGAAACTGGTTCAAAACCAGGTCCCAAAAGGACAAGCTTCCTTTTGTGCACCACCTACCCCAAGTCTCATTGCTAACAATGGCACAACATTAGGTTTTCCCAAAATCACAGGAAACATCTGAGGAAGGAAAAGAGAAGAGAAAAAGAGAATCTATTGAACTTACTAGCTTCTGTTGTGATTTTTTTTCTTCTGACTTTTGAACATTCCTTTTGGAAAATAATTACATGGTGACAGTTTAGTAGAAACTAACAGAAATGAGAGGTTAACCCGTGGGCTGTCTGAGACATCTTACCCCAAATCTTCTTTAGATATCAATAGGAAATAATGTCAGCTTATAGGTAAGACTACTTACATTAAAAACAAAAGAAAGACAAAACAAAACAAATTCTGGAAATCTCCAGTCCAAAGCTGTGTTAGCTTTGGGTCATCAGTACTTTTTGTGTGTTCTCATGCGTAAACATATAGGTGATTTGCATTCAAATTCATTGGTGTCAAAGTTGTTTATTGATATTACTTTTATGTTTCATTCAGCTTGAACGATTAGGTGATGTTTTGAAATTTTAATAGGCAATATATTCATTAAGGATCCTTAAATATATTATTACCAAAATGTTAAACCTTGGGAAATTCTCAAATCATCTTTTAGAAAATGTCAGAGAATCTCAGCAGTATACAGTTCTATGAGGAAACTACTCAGCAGCCCCTGTAAACTCTAATCAGAATATGTGCTACCCCTTCTTTTAATGCAACCTACTCTTTTCCCTCTCTTCTCGATTTCACATTAGAATTGTCTTATAATATCTCTCAGATAGGGCCCCTCTGCTGCAGTGTTGATTGAATACACATACTTTATCTTTGTTTTGTATTCTTGTATAAATATATTTTATTGGGAATCTAATTCAAATTCTTGCTAAACCTATGAGCTTATTCACATGAGTGCACTCAAGAGCTGTGAACATAGGAGTAGAAGCTGGAACAGAGAAACCAATGGCTCTTGTGCTTGGCTGGAGCTCACCATTAAGGGAAAGAGGTTTCCTCTAGTAGCTAACTGCTAGTTCACAAGTTGTGTTTCACATATACCTTTTCTGCTTTGCCATGTATACACAGATACACCTGTACATACTCCCATGACTTAAGGGAATGAAAGAGATTAATCAGAATGCTTAGGAGTTGAAAGTAAGTGAACACGGTCGCGACAATAACTGTTCAGAACTTGAATGAATCGCCACAGTTTTCACCAAGTAACTGGCTGGCCTTCTCAGGCAGCCTCCAAATTCCTGTTGAAATGAAGACTTTCTTTCCTGGACTGGGCCTGGCATTCCTAGGAAACAATGGTTCTTTTCAACTAGGCTCTGAAATTTCACAGGTGAAGGGAGAGGGGCAGTCATTTGATCCCACCCACAAGAAGCCTGTTCGTATTTTAAAGAGTGAAGACAGAGCCGATCATGGAAACACGGGGAAAGCTGGCTAGTGACTGAGAGCTGCAATCTAGACGCACTGTTCTACAGATCCCCGTGCAATATGGATCATTTTCAACGTTCTGTCTTCAACTCACATTACAACACTTTTTCTGGATTTTTCCAAGAGCAGACTACAGACCCACTGAAACTACATTTAGCTTTACATCATGTCTTATGGAAGAGAAGTATTTATGGTTTTTTCTCATTAGGATTTGGCAATAGTTTATAAAAGCTGGAGTTTACAGATGGAACTGTTTGTATAATAACATTTTAGAAAAGATGAAGGTAATATTTTGTCTGTTTAAACCTGTGTATAACTACATATATAATCTAAAATGACAACTTTAGCTAGCATCCTTTTCAAAAGTATTTAGATAATTTTAGTACATATTTATGAACAATATGCAATTGAGATAATTTGCAGATATTGATTATCATATATACATACATAAGTGATACCAGATACATTTAAAATTTCTTATGGAAAATTTTGTGAATAAATTCCTTGATGATAAGTTTTATTTGATCAAGTCTCTCCACAATTGAGTGAAGTAAACTGACATTTGACATTGATTCATATATGTGAACAATGTTCATCAAGTACATTAAAAAAAATAAGTTCAAAGTCTAAAAGAAACATACCATAATTCCAACTAACATGTCAGAACAAGGAGAAATTTACTCTCAATCAAGAGTGTGTGCTTGGAAAGAGGAAACAAACATGGCAAGAGTGCACTTGTTTTTATTCTAACTCAGGCCGTGACTGTGTCTTTCCCTCATTGCTTGGGAACAGGCTTCAAAATATACTATTCAGGTGGATAGTCTGAAAAAAAATTGGTTCAAATTCCTAAGAGACAGTCGTGTGTCTTTGAGTAAATAAAGATGTTACTGGGTGGGTGCGTGGGTGGGGGACTGAAATACTTGCCAGTTTTATAATATTGAAGAGACAAAAGTATTTTTATTCCTTGTCTCAAATACAAGTATTTCTTTCTGTCTCTCACTAATAAACAAAAAGTTTGTAAAGGGTAATAATATAATATAGTATAATAAAACATAATGAGATAAAACAAAAATTAACACTTTGGAATAGGACAAAACAAACAAACAAACAAAAACCACTACCACTAACAACAAAACCCATAAGGAAACATGTCCAAGAAAATGCAAAAAAAAACCATATATAAACCCAGAGACCCACTTGACTGCACTGGGGGTTTCTTTTTTACCCTACCTAATAGGGTAAAAGAAAAAGCTCTGGCACTGCATTATGAAATAAAGAATCTCCAAAGATGCTATTGAGTTCCTTTTTTGTTGGCCTTCTACTACTGGTCATGTGGCCTACCCAGAAGAGTAGTTTGTTTCCTCAGTGAGACTTCCTTGGAGAAAACTACATTTTCATTTGCAAGTGGTTATTAATTGAAGATAGCTTCTGAATTAAGAGTAGAAGATGGGAGTCTACTTCTTTTAGTTCTATGACCCAATATGGTGTAGACCCATGCAGGCCCTCTGCATGCTGCTCCATGCATTCAAATGCACATCTGTCCTGTACATTTAGAAGGCTTTGTTTCTTTGATGTTTTTCATCCCCTCTTGATCTCACACTGTTTCTAACTCCTCTTCTGCATTGTTCCCTGAGCTCTGAGGAGAGCGATCTGATAGAGACCTCTCTTTTAGTGCTGAGTGTTACAAGGTCTCTTGCTCTCTGAATATTGTCTGAGTATAGGGCCTCTCTGTTCCCATCTGCACAGGAGGAAGCTTCTCTGATGATGTCTGAGTAAGGACATGATCTAAGAGTATAGTAGAGTGCCATTAGGAGGCATTTTATTGCTCTGTTCCTTTAGCAGAACAGAGGCATTTGGTTTTCCCCTAGATCCATGGGTTATCTAGTCTTTCTTTCTTTCTTTTTTTCCCAGTTATCTAAGAAATGCCAGATATGGCTTCTGATTTCCTGGAGTGTACTGTGGGGAGCCAACAGAAGGCAGCTATCATCCTTGCAGCCATTTTGAGCCATATACCCTGACATAGACTTGATTACAATAGCCTACAACAGCTGAGCACACTCTGATAACATCTTGTTTTAGATACCCAGGATTTCCCTTGGATGTGTGAGACTTAAAGGTGTGTGACTTAAGAGCATGACTTAGAGATCAGATTTAGAGACAAGACCTAAGGGCATGACTTAAAAGTGTGACTTAAAGGCATGGTTTAGAAGTGAGACATATAAAAGATGAGAAGCAGACAGAAGAAATGATTGTTAAGTATTAGGTATTTGGAGTAGGCACTTGAGACTGAGACAGGCAACTAAGATTAAATACTTGACACTTGGTATTTGGAACTAACTGGAAACTTGGAACGTGGAGGCACTAGGGACTAGGAACTAGGGTCTAGGAACTCAAGACTTGGGACTTGGACTAGGAAGAGAGACTGAAGAATAAACGGGATTGAATCACACTTTGTCTGGTCTCCATTCCTCATGTCTGTCCTCACTCTCTCTCTTGTTGAACCCCGACCTGCTGACCGGAACAGCTTGGGGCAGTGTGGGCTCTAACAATTTAGCTCCCAAGGCTTTTGGCAGTGCGAGTTCCAACACTGATAAAGCAGTCCCCGATATTTTGGCCCCCAATCGTGGGGTAGAGTGGCTCTCAACATGTTTGGCGCCCAACATGGGGCAGCTCGGGCCGTAACAGTGTACCATAAGTCAAATCAGACATTGGTTGGTTACCTTCATAAGCTTTGTGGCACTATTGCCCTAGAGTATCTTGCAGGCAGGACACCTTTGTAGATGAAAGGTTTTGTAGCTGTGTTAATGTTTATGTTTCTCCTTTGGTAGTGTGCAGAGTAACGTTTGTACCAAAACGGCTAGTACATAGGTGTGAAGATTCTATGTAATCACCAATTTGACATCTACATGTTCAATGAGTTGTTGAAGGATTGTCTTCACCACTGGGACCTTTCTGCTAGTTTGTGAAGAGCAGCCTATAGTCTTGGCAACAACCTTTCTTGTTTGGGGTATTTCCTTATTTCATTTGTATATCTTAGGCAAACAACTCAACTAAATGCAATACATTCCCAGTACTAGATGATTCATTTGGTAACTATAGATGTCAAGTTGTGGCTCTGAATCACTCATTATTTGAGGACTTTATTTAGATAGCCTTCATTTATGTATATATTTTAGGATGCTTCTAATGTGTTAGTTTTCCCTCAAAGGGCCCTCATTTTAGCTGTCTCTCCCTGTATTCCCTTCATTGTTTTCCTCTTTCACCCTCTTTGATCCTCTCATTTCAGTTTCCTACCCTCATACTTTCTTTATCATCTCTTCTATTTTCGTTTCCTAAGGAAATCTATGCTTCCTCCCCAGCATTTTATTCTATACATAACCTCTGTGGCTCTATGGATTTTACTCTTCCTATCATAGAATTATCAGCTAATATCTACATATAAGTAAAAATATAACATATTTGTCCGGGTATAGGATACCTCACTCAGGGTGATTTCTTCAAGTTCTATGCATTTACCCATAGAGTTCACAATTTCATTCTTTTTAACTACTTAGTAATAGTCTATTGCTTAGTGTACAATATTTTTTTGTCCATTCCTCTGTTGAAAGACTTCTAGGCTATTTCAACTTTCTGGGTATTATGAATACAGCAAATGAACTTGTTTCAGCAAATATCTCTTTGGTGAGATGAAGCATTTTTTTGGATGTATGCCCAAGAGTGATAGATCTGATCTTGAGGTAGATCAATTACCATCTTCCTAAAGAATCACTCACTTGTTTCCATAGATGGACTGGTTGCTTCTCTTCCTGGAAAATGAGCAATGTCCAATAGTACAAAGGCCACCAGATAAGGGATTTCATTATCTCCATTTATCTTTTTCCTCTACTATCTTAACTCAGTTGTTAACTTATTCTTCATCATAAGTTAAAATGAGTAAACAGGGAATAATGTGAAATGTTTTTGACATCGAAAGAAATAATTTAAATAAAATTTATTCACTGAATAAGTATTGAAATAATAATGGCTACTCCCTTAGTAGAACCAATGAGAAAAATAAGATTAACATTTTTTGAATTATTTATTTATTTTATATGTTTTAGAACATGTTGCAAACACATATATGCCTCCTGCACATACAGAGTTTTGTTTTTTAATGAATTGATCTATTTTATTCATGACCTTAGTATTTCTCACTTTGATATTTATATGTTTTGTGATAACAGCTTAAATTAGTACATCTTTCTCAAGTTTGAAACATAAAACTGAAAACAATATAGGTGACCAAGGGGCATATAAAATATTAATTATTATCAATTAATGACTAAGAATATATACACATGCATATATTATAGTGTTAAATTATGTATATATATATATATATACACATACACACACATATATGGTCATCTGTGTATTCGAAGTACACATATATGTGTTTTTGTGTATATGTGCATAATTGTGCACATTTATGAAAATGTATGTACATGAGAATTATTGTTATGTTTCCTAGTAACTATATGAAATTTATGCTATATTTTCCTAAGTGAAAGAACTAGGAAAAAGCAAACTTAAATAACTTGGTCATTATTGTACTACTGGAGAGTGGCTGAGACCACTGTTGGAGTTGCCTTAAATCTCCCTTAAGGAGACAATATAACAGGTAAATGTATAGGATAAAGATGGGCATCATACCAATCACCTAGTAGAGATGTATTTGTCCTTACCAAAGGAATGGTTGGAGATCTAAGAAAAATTTATACACTACCCTATAAATCTAGTGGCATAGATATCTACTATGGTCTTTAAATGTAACTTTTATTTGCCAGAAGTAATTGTTGACTTGGAGGCTTACTGCAGAATAATTTGACCTTTTCTAGTTCTTTTGGAATTCTGGCTGGGAGGTTCAACTCAGATGTTTTGGCTCAAACTGCTCTCTGAGCTGACTGATTCAATCTGGCTTCGCTTGGCTCCTTGCCATATTGGCCTCAAACTAACACTGGCAATTTGTTCTGACATACTGGTTCCTTCTTACTCTCTGGCTTCAACTGTCTCTGATGACCTGCACCGAACTACATGGAATCATGAATGAATTCAACTCCACTTTATGGAACTCATTATACTGACTCCCAACTGACTGACTTGACTTCAGTGTACTGAACTCAAACGACTGAACAGAACTGACTGACTTTCCCTGTACTGCTCTTAAAAGCTTTTCTTTCCCGTGCTGTTCTTAAGAGAGTTGGGTGTATCCTTTGTCTGACTCATTCTGTGAAATCTTTCTCTGATCCATCACTTTGTCTGACCCTCAATTAATTGTCACTTTCAAACATGGCTGCTTCTTTCTATAAACTAACCTTACCTATATTGTTTGGGATTAACAATATGTACCTAGGTGTGTCTGTATTCTAGCCAGATAACACAGACCTAGGAGTTCTTTGGATGTTATCTCTAGACAGAGCAGCCATGTTACTATGTTAAAATTACTCTACAATGATCAATGATAACACACACTAACATATGGTTTTACACATCACATAGCAACTTTTTTGATACTTGCTTTTCCCACAGGAATCTGATACTGTAGATCTGTTACCACTTGTCTCTGTGTGTCATTTCCTCCTTCTTTTAATTCTTCAAACACATTATCTCTGCCTCAGTGATTTTTTTCCTTAGTTGTAAAAATTATAGTCTTCACATGATGGTTATCAATACACACACTCACATCCACATGCACCTATATATATATGTGGGTAGTGGCTGCTGGGAACGCTGAGGGTTCCTGCAGGGGAAGTTAGGCACAGTGGCTGCGGCTACAGTAGCTCATTAAAGGCTTCTCCATGGCTCCTCAAGGAGTAGACCCAATGACACGAGAAAGTCTATGGGTTTTTACAGGCTTTAATATCATGGCGGATGGTAGATGGGTCTGGATGCCCCCGCCCCCGGAAAACCCAGGGCAGACCTGAGTTAAATAGGGAGTGAGAGTTGGGGGGAGGGCTGGGAAAAAATGCTTAATTGGTTCCACCCTCTGGCCTTCAGGCCTCTCATTAGTATGTAAATCTCTTTAGGGCCTGAGGCCTGTTCCTAGTGACTGATGGCCTTAGCTCTCTCTGTGGGAAGGGTTGTGGAGGGCTGAAGCTAAATGAAAAGAACCAGGGCCCAGGAGCAGAGCTGAACTCCTGCCATCCCATAACTGTCCGGGGTTCCAGGCTTATACTCAACCAAGCACCCAGCTGCTTCTCACAGCACACTGCCCCATATATATACAGGTACACAAATACATGCAATCATATTCACGCATACATACATACATAGGTATACATACACAGACACACACACATGGGGGAGGATGGGAGGGAAAGAGAGATGGGCAGACAGGTAGGCAGGCAGGCAGACAGACACATTTATTTGGAAGGAATATTCCATATCAAAAAAAAAAAATCTATCTATGTCCTGGAAACCATGTAGGAGGAGGTTGGAATTAGATTTGTTAGGCATCGGTGAGAGAGGAGGTCCTTGGTCCCATAAAAGCTGGATGCCCCAGTGTGGGGAAATTCAAAGGTTGAGAGGCAGGAGTGGGTGGATGGGTGGAGACACACCCTCATAGAAGCAAGAGGAGGGGGGTTGGGATACGGGGTTTCTTGGGGGGGATGGGGAAAGGGGATAAAATCTGAAATGTAAATATCCATTAAAAAAAGAAAAGGTAGCTCTTAAAAATACTCAAGGCATGTGGAGTTAAATGGGGAACATCACATTTTACACATAAATTAGTTATTATATCTTGCTCATTTCTACTTAATAAAGACTATTGTAGTTTTCATGACATGAAAAAAATATATTTGTAAAGTAGGTCAGTTTGGAAAATAGAATATCTTCCTACTTGTTGAGATTGAAATCGAGTATTTTGAGTACATTTCATTTCTTCCTAGAAGAAGATACTTGAAATCTCCAGTTTCTCTAGGACATAGTTTTAGGTTCTGTCTTACAGCCACCACTTCTAATTAGTAGCTATGGAAAGAGAAAATAAAGCCCAGAGTCTACTAGGCCTTTCATTTGTACGTGTGGACTGTGGACTGGCTCATGGCTTTTTTTTTTTTTTTTTTTTTTTTGGAACTCAGCTTTACCCAACTGGTGTTTTACTTGGCTTGGTATTATTTTTATTTAAATAAATGCAGAAACTTAAGAAACATAAAATAGAAGGCTCTCTGTGTTAAGCACAGTTCAGGGGAAAAGCTTAAACCTTTAGCCATATCTTGTCTGACTATTAGCTAGAAGTTAAATAGATCTTTTATAGTCCAGTCAGGGAAACAAGACTGAAAATTATTCTCCTGGGCTCTATATAATATCCAGTTTTAAATGTTTAAAAATATTGAAGTTGGAATATTTTACAGCTATCTTTAATATATGTTATCTCTTTTAATCCATCAGCTACAAAATATACTTTTTAAAGTGAACAGTTTTATGATGATATTAAGGGAATTAAAACATAAAATTATGGGGATATAAAGGGGAGCTATATACCCAATTTAGTTCCTTAATTCTGAAAGTGCTAAGAAAACAATGTGGACCTTATGCATACTATGTTTTGATTAGACATAGTAAGACATCATAGAAGATAGCACTAATATTTGAGCAGTAACATTTTATGCATATATTTAATAGAATTTATTTTCAGTTCATATCGTTGATTGTTTATTTTTTCTTCAGAATATTATAACTGTTTCCTTTTTTTCTTTCATATTGTGATTTTAGAAGAGTTAAAGAGGATCTAAATGTTTGCATATAATATAATCCTCTTTCAATACTGCTTAATGACACTAATAGAATACATATCCTGTAACTTTTTTATTTTAGAAAAAAATTTGGAAATGTAGAATTCTTGGAATGACAGTAGACAACACTTATGCATAATACAAAACCAAAGTCTTTTATTGCTATTGCCCAGATTCTCATCTTATGATATGGATGATAGTTTTATCAAAGTTAATTAACCATTTTTTAATACACTACAATTTTGATTGCCATACTTCATTCACATTGCTTCAGGCTTTCCCTAACGTCCCCTTTGTGTTCCAGAATTCCTTTCAGAATACCACATTACATTTAATATTCATGTCTCCTTTTCATACCAGTGGCAATTTCTCAGACTTTCCTTATTTTGATGACTTTTACAGTAAGCTTGTGGAACTGATCAAATGTTTTTAGCATGTCCCTTAAATTAGAGTAATTATATGTCTTTTTCTTGTTTTTTTTTTTTTTTTTTTTTTTTTTTTCCTGGTGGTAATGTGTTTAGGGATTAGGTGACTCTGGTCAAATGGCATTTGTATTATATTGGCACATACCACCAATATGACTTACCAATATCAGTATTAATGCTGACTACTAGCATAAGCAAAGCTCTGTGGGAATTACCCACTGTAATGTTTCTGTGTTTTCTTTTCCACAGTGTAGTCTTTAGTAGTATCACTAAAGACAGCCCACACTTGGTAAGTGGGAAGTTTTATGCTTCCTTTTGGGCAAAGTAGTTCTAAAATACCTTGTGGAACTGATTTTTTTGAATGAGATATTTCTCTCTTCTCCATTTATTTTGGTTATTTCTTTGGATCAGTACTACACAAAAATGCCCATTATTAGCTTTGCAATATAATCAAATATTGATTAAATGTACTGTATTATTTATTCCATTTTTGCCTGTGGTTAATTATTCCATTTTTGCCTGTAGAAAGTTCTTCAATTGTCTGCCACGACCCTTTGACATACTTCCCACTCATGGTGAGATGTATATGTAATGTATATGTATATACATATGAATTTGAAAAAATCATTGCTTGCTGATATGAGATGCTCTTGATTTATCTTGCATATAGTTTTTGTTTCAGAACCATCCATTTCTTAAAGTATCCCAAACTTCTTGTATTGATGATAATGTATTGAGACATCCTGTGTGGGCACTAGATATGCTCAATGTTAGAAGTGTCACTTTTGTGCCTTTCACCTGAAAGAACAGAATGACACATGTATGTTTACTTAAATATCTTTGATTAGTATAGCAGCTGCCCCATATTTGCTTAAAATTATGCTTTAACTTTTTATGATTTTATTTATTTATAGATATCCAGAGTCCAATATTATTGAATGGAAAGTTATAGAAACAATTCATGTCTTAAGTTATGTGTTTAGTCTGAGCAATGTGATAAAATCTGACAGTCTCTCTTAGAACATGAATCATCTTTTTGTCCACTGTATCCCTATGGCCTACATTAACCTCCCTCCTATTATTCGCTTGACCATCTCTGTTATTATATCTTATAATTTCTATCTCTTTGTGCCCATTTATCTTTATATTATTTGTGATTCAAAAACTATAAATGTAATGATGCTAATAATTAATGACAGTCTGTTTATATAGCTATTCCATTTTATCATTAAATATTATTACTCATCTCTTATTGTATCTATAAACCAAACTTTTTGATAGTATATGTGGATACAAAATACAGTGTATGTAGTACTTGGTTATATCTGAGCTTTCAAGGATCTACTGGAGGTCCTGGGCCATAGTCTTGAAAAGGGAAGAATGGTATATATTAATGTATAATGTACTCATACAGATGTCACCAAATTTATTATATTACTATATGAGCCAGTGCCCTATAATATAAAATTGCTTATCTGTATCTTCATATTATCAACACAGAGAAGCATGGCTTCTATACATTATTATTCTATCCTTAAGTAAAAATATAATGATTTTAGAGGCTAAATTTTAATCTCAATAGTGAAATTCTGTATGAACAACAACATAGTGCCTGTCCATGTATTTTAATCCTTTAAGACAAAGTATTCCCAAAGTAAAACCTACTTCAAAAAATATCCACAAGTATGGTTGTGCACCCTTTTATCTTTTTCGTTCAGTTGGTTTAGTTAATATATTTGTCTCATATACAGATTTTTCATAACACTGAATTATTTCTAATCCCATATATGACTTTAAAATAATTTGAAAACAAAAGCCTGCTTCCCCCGCCTCTAAAATTTATTTATTTTGTATGTACTAGCTAATGGATTATAATATACTTACTGAACTGTTTAATCACTATGACTTTTGGATTACAATAGGACATCAGTAGGAATAAGAACACAGTTGACTCAGGTCTATGGTCCCATGCTACTTCAGGCTAATCTACTATATATGCACTTTTTGCTTTATGAAATAAATAAAAATATGATCCATATGTACAATGGAGTATTATTCTTCTGTAAAGAAGTATAAACACATGTGATTTCTAGAAAATGGATAGAAACAGAGATCAGCATGTTAAGCAAAATAAATCATACTCAAAAATAGAAGTATTACTTATTTTTTCACATGTGAAATCTAGAGTTAATAATGTAACATATAAAAGTAAAAAGAGGACTATTAGAAGGTGAAAGGGTATTTATTATCAGAAGCAGGTGAATGGATAATATCATGAGTAATGGTAGATAAGTATGCATATGCATGGAAATGTTATACTTAAAATATTATTTTGTAACTTGCATATACTACTAATAAAAATATTGAAAATATTTTTTAAATAGTATGGCTTGCTTTGCCTAAATTTTGCTTCATCTACAAGAAAAACTTACGATTTATAAGGCAAATCATATATGAATCCATAGTTCATTATTTGCATGTCTGTATCCTGTCAAATTGAAACTATATCTCACCTCATAGTTTGTGACATTAACATATGACTATCTTTCTTATACAACTATATTTTATGTGTATGACAGTTTTTCCTGCATGTATATCTGTGTACACATGACTACTTTATGCCTGAGGTCAGAGGAGAACATCAGATTACCTAGAACTACTGGATGATTCTGAGCTACTGTGTGGGTGCTGGGAACAAAATTCAGGTCTCCTAGAAAACCATCAAGTGCTCTCAACCTTAGAAACACCTCTCTAACCCACCTTATGATTTTCTTATTCTTAATTTATAAACGCTCCAGTCAGCTAGAAACATTTTGAGTATCTCTGACTGTTTCATCACAAGGGTTAAGTGATTCGCCCTGCTCTTTGAACAGCTCACTCAATGTAGTGTATAATGCATTCTAAATTTTTAAAAAGAAAAAAAAAAAACAACATGTCTCTCCTGTTTAATAATGCCCCAATGTATAAAAACCCATCATTACAGAAATGCCAGATTCTTGAGTTTGCCTATGGGTGGTTAAAAGGAATGTGAAGAATATGGTAATATTAGTCAAGGTAAGAATGGTAAGTGATTAAGTGTGACTTCAGAGACAGTTAAAAAGCACAAGAGGCTGTATTGAGGAAAAGAATACTAGATATAGGATTCTAATAGAAACATATTCTTTTTTTAGCTGAGTAAGATGATCCTTCTGAGGGAGTTTCAGACACAAGTACTTTGAGGTGAAGGTCGGGAGCTAACAGTGCATGTATATAGCCTGAGCTTTGATTCTTAGGATTATTGGAAAGCTGGCAAAAAGTTGTTTCTAGCAGAGAGAAATCATGATTTAAAAGGATTGTCCCTACCAAATTTCTCCTTCATTTTGGAGTTGAAAGTCCAGCTAATGTTGCATGCTTATTGCTTGAGAATTTCCTGTTTGCTAACTTGTGAACCTTTTTATTTCTAGGTTAATATCTGACATTTTTTTACTTTGCCTGAGAAAGAGGCTCCTCGAATCAGCTCATGTTTTCTAAGGACCTGAAAGGGTATTTTTAAATGTCATTGAAGCTTCTTTTGTAAAGGCATACATGGTATGATAGAAAGAAATCTGATGATAAAGGTATAAGTACATAATGCATGTACTAGATGGTTTCAGGCTATGAGGAATCTGACAAATATTAAACAGAATTTTTATTTTGGTATGTGATTCAAAAGCATTTTGCCAGAGCAAAGATAAAAGTGTAACTATATCATTTCCACCTCAAGGTTATATCCACTCATTTTTTTAAATCTTCTACCCAAACTGCTACATAGGTGAATGCTATATTAGCACCTCTGTGCATGTTCAAAGGGCTCTCTGTTTGTCCTCACTGATGGGAATTCCAGGAATGTCCCTTAGGAAAGATATATTTTGCAGGTGGGGCTTCTTGATATTTCTCAGATCATGCCATTTGCTTAGATTGCCAGTCTTAGAAGCCACTGGAATCTGAGATATGTTTTTCTAGTTCTAACTGGAGTTAAGAGTTAAATGGGAGGAAAAAAGAAGTTTAAGTCCCTGAGGATTTGTCAGTCCTTGTACTCACTGTCTTTAAATCAGACCACGATAAATTTTATGGTAAAAGGTGAAACCAAGAGCTATGATAGAACATAAAACAATGCTGCAGTTACCATAATAATTAATCCTTAATTTTGTACTTCCTTGAATATTTCTCTAGAGAGGCTTGTTAAATATAGTATTCACATTATGTTATATTCAGGCAAGTATAAATTCTGTCTGAAGCACATTCACATATCTTACCTTATTTGAACTGTATATCTTATTGTTTTTTAAAACAAATATTCATGTGTAGAAATAAATGTCTCACATTAATGCATTACTTTATAATGAACTTAATACTTTACATAGAGATTACATTTACATTGTGTTAGACTCACAAATTATCACTGAATATTAATTTTCTTTATAGAGAAAAAATATGGGGAGTTGTAGAGGGCCATTGAGTTGCTGGATACATGTTAGATAAACCATTAACTCAGAATATTAGGTTCCTGAAGAGTTTAGTTTCTACCAGACTGCTACCTAGACATCTTTAACAGTTGCAGTGCCTCCATCCTGATTAGAAAAGAATTGATTTTCAAACCACTAAACCTTTGTAATTGTGACCGAACCTGACAATTGCCAGTCACTGACATGCATGTTTCTAAGGTACCATTATCACATCTTCTTGGCATGCTCTCATGGGTGTTAGTTAGAGAAACTGTGGGGAAAATTCATAAACACTTCCACAAAGTTAAGCTTGGCTAGTATCTGTCAAATGAGTAAAATCTCATGTGCTAGAATTAGGTGAAAAAAATAAGCTGATAGGTATTAGTCTATGCTTTCTTCTGAGAATGAAGATTATATTCCAATCTTTCTAATTTTGGTCAACCTGACTATCAAGAAATGCCAAAGAAATAGTCAAATGCATTCAATCCCTGAAAAAAGATTTCTAAGCCAAAATTCCTGTTTATTCGCTTGGGATCTGTTTTCAAAGTCAGCCTACTTATCTCATTGTCTTATTATCATGTTTCTTCTCTCTTTCTGTTTCTTTTTCCAAAGAAATCTTTCTGATAATATCAGAGAAAAACAAGCAACTTTTGCTGTCAATGGATATGAAAGAAGGGCATAGATATCCAATATGCTACTTTGTTAGTACAAACCAGAAGTCATGCCATCCAGGTCTAATTTGGCAGGATTTTCTGTGCCTAGTAGGCCAAGAGACTCCCATTCTGAATACTGCAGAAAGTTCCCCTTCATTGGAACCAGAGACGAATATGATAATTCTTTTGGGGAAGTCCAACTAGAAAATGTAGTCAAGTGTTCATTTGCCCATCAGGTCTAGTTTTGTTATCGACAACTACCTTCAAAGCTTCTGGCTCTACTCAAAGAGGTAAGTGTGTTTAAAAAACAATACCAAAAATATAATACCTCCTTCTGAACAGCTCTGGGCTGGCAGACACAGCGGAAGAGCCAATGGTTTGTGTGAATGAGGATGGCGAAACAACAACCTTTTAGTGTCTGATAATGCCCACAGGAGTGTAAACTTTGAAAGCAAAGAATAGACTTGAATATTCCATCCTAGTCAAAGGGGTGAGACTAGTCACTGACATCACAAGAAATAAGCCAGTATCAGTAAGAACCTTCAGGTAATTTGCTTTTAAAAATCTTCCTGCCAGTTCAGTATTTTGAATGACATTTGTAAGAACTTTTGTTCTTTTATTTGGCTGCATTTTACTTCTTTTTCTTTTTAAAATTTTGGATAAATACATTACATTATTTTAATAATAACTAGATTATACTTCAGCACTAATAAAATATACCTGAGTCAGAGACAGATAATGTTTCATATATTTAATATGTGAAAGCTAGAAACAGTAGCAATTTTATGTAATACTATCCTTGGCATGCATGTTAGAAAACCTATAAATGTATTTGCTCTTTAATGTGAGTACAACTACATTCCCTCGAATGCGATCCAAGATAAATTGGCTCTATACTAGTTTTTTTACTCAAGGTGACTAAGGATTATAGAATTGGCACTGGATTCAGGTAGAAAATATGTTCTCTTCTTGGCATGGATGCTAACTACCTGTGCAATTTGAATTCCCTACGTCTCAATTTCCTCATTTATTTTTAAATGGACAGGAGGGCCATAGAATCACAGGCTAATGTAAGGGTTGAATGGGATATTTCTTTGCCAAAAAGTAATATCTGAGGAATTAAGGAATTGTTTTCACTTAACGTCTTTTTAAAACTTGCGTTTTCATCTTATTTGAGAAGGTAGGAAAGGTCATCTTCTAACTCAACTATGTTGTGCTTTGAGATGGTGATGTGTGAGCATCTAAAGATGCTTTGTGACCTGTGGTTATACCACAAGGAAAATATAAAATATATTTATGCAATGCCAGGTTCACATCAACATTTATGCAGAAGTTATTAGATTTTTTGAAAATGATTCTTTTCTTATACAATATATCTTTATTAGAGTTTATTCTCCTTCCATCCCTCCTATCCCCCACCCCAGACCACTCCTCCCCTCCAAATATATTCCCTTTCTGTTTCTTATTAGAAAATAACAGGCTTCTGTTAGATAACAACCAAATATGACAAAATTTAAGATGAAACAAAAAGTTTCATATTGAAGTTAGACATGCCAGCCCAACAGGAGGAAGAGTCCCAGGAGTAGGCAAAAGAATCAGAGACCCTCATGGTCAGAAGTCCCAGACAAAATACCAAGCTTAAAGGTATAATATCTATCTAGAGAACCTGATGCAGTCTCTGTACTTATGGCCTCAGTCTCTCTGAGCTCATATGTGACCTGCTTAGTTGATTCAGAGGGTCATATTTTTCTGGTATCCTCCCTCCACTCTGACATTCTAAAAATTTTCTGCCTCTTCTTCCTTGGGATTCTTTGAGCTCTGAGAGGAGGGATTTGACTAATACCTCCCATTTAGGCAATCATTTTATGTAATGTCTGGCTTTGGGTCTCTGAATGTGTTCCCAACTGCTGCTGAAGAAAGCCTCTCGAATGATGAGTAAAAAAGCACTGATCTATGAGTATAGCAGAATATTATTTGGAATTATTTTGTTGTTATTTTTCAATGCTGTAATCAGACCCAGACCTACTGAATATTCAGGAAATGCTCTACCACTGACCTATACTCTTATCCTGGCAAATGTTTTATCTTTTGACAAAATAAAAATAATATCCTATATTAATTATTTAGCATTTATTTTTTCCCCAAATTTTTAGGAGAGCATGAAGTAGCAGGTAGCTTTCAACAGTAGTTTCAGCCCTTTTAAGAAATTTGTATTTATTTTCCTCTCTGCTATTAGAGATAGGCAGACCTATATGAGAAGGTCTAGATATGGTATCAAAGTTTGGATTTAGTATATGGCCTTCTACAATATAGGAATAATTGCTTATTGAGGAAAGAATGTTATCTACCTTCTGTTGTTTTATTCAAGCTTGATGTTCTTACATCTTGAAGTTGTGCCTTACTCAAAGAAAGCATTCTGGATTAGTCTTCCTGTCTAGGGATTTGGGACATGGGTGATCAGTGACAATATTAAGAAGAGCTATAGTTGTCAAGTGAAGGATAAGCAGCATGAACAGAATTAACCCTCTGTTGGTAAGATGTTCCTACATTGACATCAGTCTTGTTTAGTACTGCAAAACAATTTAACAAAAATTATTAGCAAAACTATTGTAACTTTAAAAATTGCAATATAAATAATTAGCCTCTTGATACACATTCTAAGTCTAATAGTTTCCCTTCAATTTTCTTTCTTGCATGTGCTCTTTTAATGTTTATGTGTGTATTTATGCATATATGCATAAACAATTTTCATCTATATTTTTTGAAGTGGGAAGACCCACTATTTATTTATTTATTTATTTATTTATTTAATATGAGTACACTGTAACTGCCCTCAGACACACCAGAAGAGGGCATTGGATTCCATTACAGATGGTTATGAGCTACCATATGGTTGTTGGGAATTGAATTCCAGACCTTTAGAAAAGCAGTCAGTGCTCTTAACTGCTAAGCCCTTTCTCCAGCCCATGAATATGTTTTTAATAACTTTAGAACTGAACATTTAGGAATATTGAGTATACTTAAGCAGAAACAGAAACATAAAAAAAAACCCACTAACTGCAAAGTTAACCTCAAAAAATAAAAGAAACCAACTAAAAATGTAAATGGAATTAATTAGATTATTGTAATTGCTATGGCAGGCAAAATCTTTTAATTCCTTTTGTTTGCTGTGTTTTCAGTGTTATATTTCTCTCTCTTATTCAGTGAGATGAGAGAAAATTAGCATAACCACTATACTTAATTCTTCTCAATATCATACTAGTGGTAGAAATAATAGTAATGAATCTAATTAACGAATGTGGGTTCATGTCTGTGCCACACATGAGAAGGAAATCAGTGATACTTCTAGAAGCTGATTGTCCAGTATTTTCTCCATTATTCAATTTGTCACAAATCATATTTCTGGCATGTTAAAAGATGGGAATCACTGCTTATATAGGTACAAATGATGATTTCAATCTTTGGATTAGGACGCATGTTTCTGTTTGACATGATGAGAACTCAGGAGCCATTGTGTGATGGCTGTTCTTGATTGTAACTTCACTACATCTAGAGTTAACTAAAATCAAAGTATATGAGTACAGCTCTGGGGGAATTTTCTTAACCAAATCATTTCAAATAGGAAGACTCAAGTTTAATTGGGATCTCTTGAGTTGGAAAGATGTACTTTTAATCACTGGGCCTCACCTTCTGGTGGCAGCCTATATAGACAGCATGAAAGAAAGAAGCATTTGCTCTCTGCCTGCTTGCCTTCATTCTTAATTTACTGGTATTAGAGTCTACTGAATCAGGAATATGAACTAAAGATCAGCTGAGACATCCAGCCTCATAAACTGAACAATTACTTTTGTTCTTGGACTTTCCACTGGAAGACATCCATTGTTGGACAAGCTAGATCACAGTCTGTAAGCCATTCAAATGGCTCTCATCCTTTTTGTATAAATGCTTTCATTATATCAGTTTAGAGAATCCTCACTTGTACACATTTTCTTGTTGCCTTTCTGTTATTGTTGTAGTTGTCTTAACAACTAGACCAATAGACCAAGTTCACTCCTGAAGTTTTTGTTCATTTAGAAAGCATCCTAACTTGTGTCTCTGCCTGTCTTGGAACTCTATCTATCTTAAGTTGCTTTCAAGTCCACAGAGATCTATTTGCTTCTGCTTTCTGAATACAGGGATTAAAGGATGTACCTTCATGACAGGTGTCACCCAGGGACTAAACCTCCAACCAAAGAGTACACACAGAGGAACCCCTGGCTCCAACTGCTTATGTAGCAGATGATGGCCTTGTTGGGAATCAATAGAAGGATAGGCTCTTGGTCCTGTGAAGGCTTGATTCCCCAGTGTAGGGGAATGTCAGAACAAGGAGTTAGGAGTGGGTGGGTGGGAGGGAGGGAGAGCATCCTCATAGAAACAGAGGGAAAGGGAATGGGATAGGGAGGTTCCGGAGGGGAAACTGAGAGAGGGAATAATATTTGAAATGTAAATACATAAAATATCTAATAAAAATGTATGAACATCTAAAAGATTTTTATAGATACAGATGTAGTTTACATTCTAAACGCCTGTACTTCTTCTGAAACTAAAGAGGCTTTCCTTTAGTGGTAAAGCAAAATTTTATAATTCTTTTCCTGTTCTACTTAATTATTTTTAAGCTTGTATTTATTTGATAGAATATTAAGTTTTAGAAATTCTCAAAGATAAAATATTTTATGAAATATAAAATATTTTGTATTTATATTTATAAAATATAAAAACATTTTATGATTTTTTCCCTGAGAAAACAGAGAAAATACTCTGAATTTTTCCAAAGAATATCTTTTCTGTACTTCCTGGCCAATCTACTCAAAAGAGGGATTTTATTTATTTACTTATTTATTTTGGTGACCCAGGCTATCTTAACTCACAACCTTACAATCTGAAATTGAGGATCCTTCTTCAGGCTTCAGAGGGCTGATATAATCAGAGTATGCTATGATGTTTGGTGCAAACAAGGTTATGTTAAAGTCTTATAATGAATTTGGTAACAAACTTTCTTCTTTTAATGTCCTCTCTGTTCTTTCTCCTTCCACAACCCCAACTCTAGTAGTGTTTCTAATAATGTTTGAGAGGAGGGGGAAGGAAGAATAAAATATCTCTCTCCATGCTCAGTCTATCCCCCCCACCAAAAAAAAAACCTCCTCACAGTTTTTAAGCAATCTGAATTCTCATAAATAATCCATGCATACAAGAGGGGAAAAGAACATTTTTTTTAAAGCTGAATTGTTCCAGAGAACTAAATAATGAAAGTTAGTATTCACTGGGGCCGGAAAATGTGGCTAGTGCAAGAAGTTACCTGAGATAACTTTGCAATATCATCTTTCTTTCTAAACCTGTATCCCCCTGACATAGATGTCCAATACTGGAGGTGAATTTAAGGATTGCATGGGGCTGCCAGATGGAAGTCTGTGGAGAGAACTGACTTGTGTGGTTGGTTACACTTAGAGAATCAGTACTTGGTAGCAGTGAACATCACTGCTTTTTAGAAACAGAAGCTGAAGGGGCAATGGTAACAAGAAAACAACAATGAATGGTTCTTCAACCAGATGAAGAAGAATTCCATTTATGTTTTAGAGTAGAGTCTCAATATTGGCTCTACTGTGTTTACAGTCAGTAAATTACGAGGTATCTTAGAGGATAATGTTTCATATCAATGAATATAAAATTTCACAGGCTTGAATATTATAAAATAGAATTAATACAAGTTCTATGTAGGATAATTTGAAAGTAATTTTTTAAAACTTCTGGCAACATATACTTGTAAGAAAAATGAATTCATATACATAGAATTATGACTAATTTTGAGACAGTGACTGTTACCATGGTGGAGAATTAATGACTAACAAGAACTTTCATGAGTCTTCATAGATTTGGGAAATTTCAGTAGACTGATGTAAAATTTATTATAAAAGACACAAAGACAAAGTACTTTATAAACTGTAAACAATTATACAGTGATTCAGAAAATTTTTTATAACAAAAGAGATTCTGGACTTTCCAGTTGAGCTTCTCTCTTATTTTCAAGATCATTGAGAAATACAGAGGCTGGAAAAGAACATTTAAGATCCCTATCTCAGATTTTGACTTCAAAAATGCTTTAATCCTTTCTACAGAATAGAAGTACACACTTTTGCCAGTGTTTTGAGTGTATTTCTTGTTTTCTTTTGGGCCTTGTGAGTGAATGATACATCAGCACTTTAAAAATCAGAAATGAATTACAATAAAATAAAGTAAAATTATAGAATTTTATCATATATATTAAGAACCTGTACTGTTTTTATACATATATTAGTTGCACACATATGTAATACATAACAATGTAGCCATATTCCTGACTGAAATTCAGTTTATATAAGCTTAAGATAGCCATCTATTCTATGAAAACTTTCAACTGCTTTGGAAGCTTAAAGAATATTTAGATATGGGCTGAAATTTTATGACAATAGATAAGTATGCGTTGCTGTAAAAAATATGATAAAATCCCACAAGCTGGATATTTTAGAGAAGATAATCATTCTACATTATTTAAACATTTGGAGAGAATTCAATACTCAAACAATGGAATATATCTGAGGTCATATAACATTAACATTGGTGAAAATGACTAGTCGTGAGTGTAACACTACTAGAGTCTCAAAGTTGCTCATTGTTGTAGATAAGTGTGTGTGTGATTTAGAATGAGCCTCAGTTCAGTTCAGTTTTTAAAATATTATCCAGAGTCCTCACTGAAATGTTTCAGCATTGACTCCAAAGGCTTAGTATTGTCCAGAAGAACCACAGACCTAGGGAGCATGGCTCAGGCCCAGTATGGACAGAAACAGGAAAGAGCTGCACTTAGTAAACTATGCCATGTGTACTCAGACTCTTAGAAATGGAGCCACTCCCTACAACTGTTCCCAACTTGAAAATCTCATTAGAGAAGAAAATGAGGGGAAAATACTTATTCACTCCAGGGTGGAGGAATCCCTCCACCCTTGGTGAAGGCATAAAAGAGACCCACCTTTATAGTCTGCCAGCTAGAACCCATGGAGACCTGATTTACAAACTGAAAACTTGATTGCTGCTTTGCAACCTTCTATGGGCCACTACACAGTATCTGGGAAACCTCTTTATTCAGCTATTTGTTATGATTTGGCCATCATATAGAATTTAAGATTCCTATGAGGAGTCTGATCTTAAAGAAAGACAGAAGACACTGTTCACATACAGAAACAACAAGAACATTTCTATGCCAGTGGTCCAAGATTTAAAAGAAACATACTTTACTAGTATGGAGTTATGCATTTCATCCAGATTGTTCTTAATACCATGCAAACAAGAATGAACACTTCTATGTTTGAGCCTGTGACAAAGGAAGGCCTTTAAGGGACTACTTTGAGGCAGTATGAAGTACCAGGGCTCACCAGATAGAAAATTATCACAGTTTCTAGATGGCATCATCGAACTCAACGTATTCATAGTAGAGATGGAAACAATACAAAGTTATGCTGGACACAACTTTGCTTCTAGAAAGAGAAGCCCATCCTTTTGTTGATCCATGATTATTCAGAAGATTTCAAAATCAATGGCTTTGACTTTTTTAGAACACAATTGAGTAATATGAAACAGGCACATTATACTATCTCAAGCAATAATTCATTATGCAAATTTGTGTCTGTTGGCATTGCTCTGTAAAACAGACATATCCATATCCATATATACATGTGAATACATAAATCAATTTGGTTTTCTGATGTAGTTTTCATTTCAAAATTATTCTTCACATTAAGTACCTGAAAAGTTTAAAGTGTATAGGCTCAACTTGCTAATTACATGATCTCGAACAACCCACTTGCTCCTGGGTTTGAAATTGTCATTCATAAAATACAAATTACAATCTTATTCATTTGGTTGGATGTTGCTGCTTGCTTTATTTCTTATTTATTTCAAGTGTTCTGGATCATACCTTGAATGGAACCAATACTAGATCTGCTTTACTCACTGCCCTTTATCTACTGTACTACATTCTCTGTCTATAGAACAAGCCATTCTCTGAACATCACTTTGCTTTAGAACCTTATGGTCAGCATGAGCATCATTGTGAGTCCTTGTCTCAACAGTATGCTTTATAAGAGAATGTGCCATTTTCTCTCCTTATACCATGTATTTGATTTAACTCTGTAGATGTTTGGATTTAGTCTTATCTGATCTCTCGAGTGGCCACTGTTTGACCCTGTAGACTCACTTTTGCTGCTGCATTCCCCCAAGACAACCCTCTGGCCCAAATTAAATCCTGAATTTTTAGAAATGTTTTCTTGTCTTCTATTCTTGGTTACATGTTTCCTATGAGGCATTAAAATTTAAATGTGACATTACATATAGCCTCATAATTGAGATAACTTGTATCTATCACATTTCTCAGTTCTTCACACCAGAAGTCAGGCAGATATTAATCTGGGCATTAAATTAACATGTTTCTTGTTACCTGTGTGTCAGACACTGTGACTGTCACACTGTGACCATTACAGGAAGAATAGTCCATGATTTTTATTGGCATAGTTGCAAATTTTGCATTTGCCTGGAATAGTTCCTTTAACCAATAAATTCATTCATTTCTCTGAAATTTGTGCCTTTGTACAATTTGCCTTGTATAAAATGTAGAAAAGCTTAGGTGTGTTATAACAATAGATACTTATTTCTTACAAATCTGAGTCCTGAAATGTCTAAAATCAGGTGGCCAACCAATTGGGTATGTGATTTCTGGCAAACACTCAGTTCACAGAGTATGCTTCTTACCTGTCATTATACAGTTGAGGGGCAAGGCAAGTCTTTTAGGTCCCTTTATGAGGAATTACTCTCATCAGGAGGGCTCTACCTTCATGACACACTTACCTCTCCAAAGCCCTACTTCCTAATTTCTTCATATAGAAGATTCAATTTCAACTTATGCCTTTGGGAGAAACTCAAACATTCTTACTATCGGAGCCTATCTGAGTTCAATTTCTTTCAGTGGCAAACCTTATGTATTGTGAATGTAATGGGTCAATTTCATAATATAGTCAGCATCACTTTCCTCATGCACTGAAAATAGATTATTTGTACATTTTATATGTCGATTTTTCTAAATTAACATTAGATTTATTTTAAAATCTTTTTTCTTTAAATATAAAACAGGAGCGAGATAAGATTATGTAGAATATCCTGTAGTCTTAGAATTTAGAGAAGGATGGAGGAGGAGGACTGAGAGGTTGAGGTCACCCTGGATTGCAAAGGGAAACTTATCTCAAAAATCAGAGTAGCTCAGTGGCAGAACAATTAATTAGAATGTGTAGGATCCTAAGTTAGAATCCCTTACCACAAAAATGATGAAGTGCATGTTCATCTTTATATTGAGACTATATTAAATTTATGTGCTAATTTTGATACACTGAATATATACTAGTGGATTTAACAATATACACAATAAAAATTTCAGTTCATTTGCATTTATCCAATTAATTCCTTATAAGATTTAGTGAATCTTGATGTTCTGGACACATGATAGTTTGCCTACCAAATTGTATAAAGATGTAAAGTATACAAACAGAACAATGTCTTTTTTATTTTCATTGCAACAGTCAAAAAGACTACATGACATGTTTATCATTAAAGACAGTTTATATTCGATAGTATTTGTATTAGACAATTATAAGTGTAGTCAAAGCAGTGTCCAGAGATTAGTGCTCAGTGATATTCAGCAGATTAGGTGCATTAGAGCAGCTTCTGAATCCTGATGGATTTACCGTGACGTGGACTTGTCATAGATCAACAGGTCTTCTTTACTGATTTCTACATTCATTGACTCCTAGAATATAAATATTATGCATATAATTGTTTCATTTGTTTCATTTGTTTGTTTCTAAGATTTTATTAATCTAAATTATTATGGTTTTGGCAATAGAATGCATATATTAAAATTATCCCTTTTATTTCATTTTTGAATATTTAATCTGTAATAGAAAATAATAAAAAAAATTGACTCCTGTTTTTGTTTGTTGGTATCTAGTTAAATTAATGACTTTCTTAAATCACAGGTGGCAACAAGTATTCTATTCCCATTTCCCCATCAAAATCCCAACACAATTCTACAAAGACATGGAAACAGTGATTCTCAAATTCATCTGAAAAGGCAAAAAGCCAAGAATAGCAAAAACAATTCTTTTTTTTTTTTTTTTTTTTTTTTTTTTTTTTGTGGTTTTTCGAGACAGGGTTTCTCTGTGTAGCCCTGGCTGTCCTGGAACTCACTCTGTAGACCAGGCTGGCCTCGAACTCAGAAATACGCCTGCCTCTGCCTCCCAAGTGCTGGGATTAAAGGCCTGCGCCACCACCGCCCGGCACAAAAACAATTCTTAACAATAAAAATAAATGACTGAGGAAATCACCATCCCAGACTTCAAGCTTTACTACAGAGAAATGGTGATTAAAAACTGCATGGTATTGGTACAGAGACAAACATATTGATGAATGGAATAGAATTGAAGACCCAGAAATAAAATCACACACTTACAGACACTTGATTTTTGACAAAGACACCAAAAATATACAATGGAAAAAAGAAAGCATCTTCAATAAATGGTGCTTGTCTAACTGGTTGTCTGTATGGAGAAAAATGAAAATAGATTCATATTGTTCACCTTGCCCAAAGCTCAAGTCCAAGTGGATCTAGGACCTCAACATAAAACCAGATACACTGAATCAAATAGAAGAGAAATTGAGAAAGAGCCTTAAACTCATTGGCACAGGGGGAAATTTCCCAAACAGAACTCCAATGGCTCATGTTCTAAGATTAAGAATTGATAAATGGGACCTCATGAAACTGGAAAGCTTCTGTAAGGCAAAAGACATAGTTAAGATAAATTGGCAACCTACAGATTGGGAAAAAAAAAAAAAAAAAAAAAAAAAAAAAAAAAAAAAAAAAAAAAAAAAACTTCACTAACCCCACATCTGATAGAGGGCTAATATCCAAAATTTATAAAGAACTCAAGAAGCTAACAACCAAAAAAACCAAACAACCCAATCAAAAAATGGGGTGTGGGACCATAAAAGGATAACTTGGTTTCTGATGGAGCACTGGCTAGAGATGACCAGAGAGAGACCCAACAGTATCCCTGCATGGGATGGCATAATTTTTCCATACTCCCAGACTCCAGGCTCCTGACATGCTGAACACCTCCATTGATCAGCATCTTTCAGTCATGTAGAGCAACACCCCTACCAGCCCCTCCACAGGTAGAGGGTGTGTCTACAGGCTTCAGAGCCTCAAGAGATCTCCATATTAATGAGATACCTAAAGGCCAGAGGACATAGCCAATTAAGCATTCCTTCTCAGACCCTCCTCCCTTCCTATTTAACTCAGGTTTGCCTTGAGGTTCAGGGGGTGGGGCACAGGTAGATCTACTTTCCACCATGACAATAAACCTTTTAAAACCATGGACTTCATCAAGTTTTTGGAGTCCCGCTGTGGGGCACTGTGGAAAAGGCCTTTGACTACCCAGCTGCTGCTTAGTCTCCAGCTAGAAGACTTCTCTACTTTCCCTCCACAGAGGCCTGCAAACTCAAGCAAGCTAGCTGATCCAGCCAAGAGAGTGCTGTAACCAAGAGTCTCTACCTGTGGGGTGCCATCAGAGCTCTCTTTCTCGCCCTTTTCAGCTGTGGGCCAGTCCAGCCCATATGCCCATTCCATCTCAGTTCTTCTGAAGCTCCAGGGAGCATCTGGGAGCCCAAGGTCAGAGACCACCAGTCTCCCAGTCAGCCACTTTGGCCCTGAGACCCCCCACTCCAGAGCTTTGTCCCTGCAAAACTTCAGGCTGAGACTTCTTCACGCCCAAGTGGGGCCCCCACAGCTTCTCAGCCCAGCATCCGCCTGGTGCCACGTGGAGTGAACTCAGTCAAATTCCTGTGCATCTGCCTCTCTGAGCCGTGACCAGAGAAATGCAGATAAAAATGACCCTGAAATTCCACCTTATACCAATCAGAATGGATAAGACCAAAGACTCAGGTGACAACACATGCTGGCAAGGATGTGGAGAAAGAGGCACACTCTTCCATTGCTGGTGGGATTGCAAACTGGTACAACCACTCTGGAAATCAACCTGGAGACTCCTCAGAAAATTGGAAATAGATCTCTCTGAAGACGCAGCAATACCACTCTTAGGAATATATCCAAAAGATGCTTCACCATGCCACAGGAGCACGTGTTCCACTATGTTCATAGAGGCCTTATTTGTAGGGCCAGAAGCTGGAAACAATGCAGCTGTTCCATGACAGAACAATGAATACAAAAAATGTGGTTCATTTACACAATGGAATACTGAGTATTAAGAACAAGGACATCCTGGGTTTTGCAGGCAAGTGGACGGAATAAGAAAATATCATCCTGAGTGAGGTAACCCAACCCCCAAAAGACTTGCATGGTATGTACTTACTAAGAAGTGGTTATTAGCCAAAAAATATGTACAGAATACTCAAGATACAGTTCATAGAACTCAAAAATGTCAAGAAGATGAAGGGCACAAATGAGGACACCTCAATCCCATTGGGGAGGCAGAAGAAAGCAATCACAAGTGGGGAGGGAGGGAGGGACTTAGGAAGGAAAGTAGATAGGGAAGTTTTGGGTAGAGGGGAACGTGATCTGTTATTGGATGAGGGAAAAGAACTGAAGCCCTGAGGGCTAGCCGAAAGAATGAAAACAGGCAACCTAGGGAGGTAGAAGGTTGGGGGCATCCTCCAGAATGCATCAGAGACCTGGGAGGTTCAAAACTCTCAGGACTCAAAGGAAAAGACCTTAGATAAAATGCCCTACAGTATGGAGAGGGAACTTATAGAAACCACCTCCAGCAGGAAGACGGCATCAAATGAGGGAGGGGTTACCATCCCACAGTCAAAACTTTGACCCGTAATTGTTCCTGTTTGAAAAAACTTCAGGGATGGAAATGGAGAGGAGACTGATGCAAAGGAGGTCCAGTGACAGGCTGAAAGTGGGATCCAGCTCAAGTAGTGGTCTCAAGGCCTGACACTATTACTGAGGGTATGGAGCACTCACAAAAAAAGGACCTACCATGACTGCCCTCTGGAAGACCCAACAAGCAGCTGAAATTGTCAGATGTAGATATTTGCATCCAACCAATGGACAGAATCTGAGCCCTGTGGATCACCACACCAACACTGGATCACCAACCAGGCAGCATACACGAGCTGATGTGAGGCCCCCAACACATATACAGCAGAGAACTGCATGTCTGTGTTCAATCAGAGATGATGCACCTAACCTTCAAGAGAGTGGAGGCCCCAGGGAGTTTAGAGGTCAGCTGGGTTGGGGACTTGGGGGGTGGGGATAGCCTTGTGGAGACAGGGGTGTGGGTTGGAGGTATGAGACGTGGAAGAGTCAGAGGGTGGACAGGGGTGAATAAAATCGGGAGGGTAAAAAAAATACATAAGATATTTATGCTTGATTGATTGATCAATTGTTTGATTTTATGTTTTTGCCTGTATGCATGTCTGTGTACCACATTCATGGCTGGTACTCACAAAGTCCAGAAGAAGCCATCAGATGCTCTAGAACTAGAGTCAGGGATGACCTGAGACTTCATATGAGTAATGGCAATCAAACCCTAGTTCTCTGCAAGAGTGTCAAGTGCTCTTAACTGCTGAACCATCTCCCCAAACCCCTACACAAAATTTTAATAAAAATGTTTGCCAGGTTACACATATTTAAATATAGTTTTCTGCCTCAAAATTTACAAGTGACTGCTTAATTTTTAATTTTTTATTGTGTTGAAAAGATCCTTATTATTCTCATAATACATAATTTGTAATGAATAGAACAGTGAGCATTTTTAGATTTGTCGTATCTAGAATAAATCCTCTTGAGTTCAACTGTTTTTTCTTTAATATTTACGTACGACTTTTTCATTAATAGTAATGAGGAATTTTGGATTTTAATGCTGAAGGCTTGTAACATAACTTGGTGACATTTTTCTTTATTACATAGGTTAATATACATGTACCATCTACAACTGATTGTGTAACTAGAACTCCAACTCAGGAAAACTTAATTGTGACAAATTGTTCCTTCCAGTATTTCATAAAAATACAGATTAAAGATTTTTGTCTATTCTATTAGACATACAAAAGTTATTCTCATTTACACATAAACTAGAAGAACCTAAGAAACTTGCTAAAATTCAACTATAATATAAATATATGTAAATGTAACAATGATTTGTATGAGAATTTTTTCTTTGAAGATATTTTGTTCAGATCATTATGCTATTGCTTTTTTAAGGTTTTTTTTTATTGAATTATTTACATTTCTGATGTTATCCCTTTACTCCATCTCCCCACTCCCCAGGAACCCCCTATCCCATCTCCCCTCCTGCTTCTATGAGGATGTGCCTCCACCCACCCCACCCCTGACTCCCACCTCCCCACCCTCGAATTCCTCCACATTCCACAACTAGCCTTCATGGTACCAAAGATCTCCTCTCCCACTTATGCCCGACAAGGCCATCCTCCCCTACATATACAGCTTGAGCCATGGGTTCCTTCCTATGTACTCCCAGGCTGGTGGTTTAGACCTTGGGAACTCTGGTAGGTTGGTATTGTTGCTCTCCTCATGGTTCTGCAAAACCTTTCAGCTCATTCAGTCTTCTAACTACTCCATTGGGAACCCCTTGATCAGTTCATTGGTTAGCTCTAAGCATCCTCCTCTGAATATGTCAGACTCTGGCAGACCTCTAAGGAGACAGCTATATCAGGCTCCTGTCAGCATGCACATCCTGACATCCACATCAGTGTCTACCCTTGGTTACTGCACATGGGATGGATACCCAGTTGGAATGGTCTCCAGATGGCCCTTCCTTCAGTTTCTGTCCCACACTTTGTCTCCATATTTGCTCTCTTGAGTATTTTGTGACTCCTTTTAAGAAGGACCGAAGCACCTACACTTGGTCTTTCTTCTTTAGGAGCTTCATGTGGTCTGTGAGTTGAATCTTGAGTATTGCAAGCTTCTGGACTAATATCCAGTTATTAGTGAATGAAAACCATGTGTGTTCTCTTGTGATTGGGTTACCTCACTCAGGATGATATTTTCAAGTTCCATCCATTTACCTAAAAATTTCTCAAATTCATTGTTTTTAATAGCTGAGTAATACTTCATTGTGTAAATGTACCACATTTTTTTTTTTTTTTTGTATCCATTCCTCTGTTGAAGGACATCTGGGTTCTTTCCAGCTTCTGGCTATTATAAATGAGGCTGCTATGAACATAGTGGAGCATATGTCTTTGTTCTATGTTGGAGCATCTTCTGGGTGTATGCCTAGGAGTGATATAGCTGGCTCCTCAGGTAAAGCTATGTCCAATTTTCTGAGGAACCGCCAGACTGACAGGCAAGAAGATCAATGGAGGAGAATTGAGAACCCAGAAATGAAACCACACACCTATGGTCACTTGATCTTTCACAAAGGAGCAAAAGCTGTCCAGTGGAAAAAGGACAGTGTTTTTAACAAATGGTGCTGGTTCAACTGCAGGACAACATGTAGAAGAATGCAAATCAATCCATTGTTATCTCCTTATACAAAGCTCAAGTGCAATTGGATCAAGGACCTCCACAGAAGACTAGATACACTAAAACTAATAGAAGGGAAGATGGGGAAGAACCTTGAATACCTGGGCACAGGGGAAAAGTTCCTGAACAGAACACCAATGGCTTATGCTCTAAGAACAATAATTGACAAATGGGACCTCATAAAATTGCAAAGGACAAAACAGCAACCAACAGATTGGGAAAAGATCTTTACCAATCCCATCTCTGATAGAGGGCTAATATCTAATATATACAAAGAATTCAAGAAATTAGAAACAGCCAAATAACCCTTTTAAAAATGGGGTACAGAGCGAAACAAAGAATTCTCAACTGAGGAAACTTGAATGGCCGAGAAGCACCTAAAGAAATGTTCAACATCCGTAGTCATCAGGGAAATGCAAATCAAAACAACCCTGAGATTCCACCTCACACTAGTCAGAATGGCTAAGATCAAAAAATCAGGTGATAGTAAATGCTGGTGAGGATGTTGGGAAATAGGAACACTCCTCAATTGTTGATGGGATTGCAAGATGATTTGTATGAGACTTAATAGCTGTTTAGAATATTGAATTCTGATCTTCCAAAAGTTGATGCAGTAATTAAACTTGAGTCTCTTCGTATTATAATATTTTTACTTAAAGAACATTTTTACTGAAATTGATGAATTTTGTGTAGTTTTCATCAACTCTTAAAAATTTATAAAAAATTTTAAGATCTTTATATAACAATAAATAAAAAATAAAGTTGCATTAAAAGGGTAGAGAACCAGAAACATTGGTCATGTCACATTGTGTTTTTTCACTTGATACCATTTTCAACATCTGTCATACTTATAAACCACCACATTTGAAATATAGCAGAAGTATTTTCTCACACTATTAAAGCAATATGGTCCTTTATTTCTCATAACGAAAGCTGTACACTAGAAAATATTTTCTGTGAGATCAACCTGTTAGAAATCAAGACAATTTCTACTGATAAATTAGTTTAATTGAGAAAGTATCAAAACATTCTTTTAAAAATTATTTTATTTATTTATATTCCAAATGTTGCCTCTTTTGGTGCCCTCTCCCAGAGTTCTTCACCCAAAATACCCCCTCTTTGCTACTGAGAAGTTGCTTCATTCATTTGTTGTGTGTAAGTATCTATGTCTATCTCAGTCAGTTGCTTGTTGGGCCTCTCAGAGGGCAGTCATGCTAGGCAGACACCACATATCAAAGTTAAATCAAGACTAGGTAAACTATCCAAACAGGGCTATATCCCCTAAGGAAATAGAAGAGGTCATTAAGAACCTCCTAACCGAAAAACAAAACAAAACAAAAAAGCCCAGGGACAGATGGTTTTAGTGCAGAATTTTGCCAGACCTTCAAAGAAGCGCTAATGCCAACAACACTCCTCATACTATTCCAGGAAATAGAAACAGAAGGAACACCATCTAATTCATTCTATGAAGCCATAGTTACTCTGATACTTAAACCACACAAAGACCCAAGAAGGAAAGAGAACCTCAGACCAATGTTTGCTTATAAATATCAATGCAAAAATATTCAATAAATTTCTAACAACCAGAATCCAAAAACACAACAAAACTATCATTCACATCAATCAAGTAGGCTTCATCCTAGGGATGCAGGGATGGTTTAATATGTAAAAATATGTCAATATCATCCACTATATAAACAAAGAAAAAGATCGCAGATCATCTCATGTTGAAACATGCTATTCCTGATCAGACATATATAAAAATGTCACACATTTATAAAGGTTTATTACCAAGTTTTATAATACTATTTACTGTTAGATCTTCCCAGAGCATTCTCATTTCTACTAGTCTAACTGCACAAAATTTTCAAGTTAAAAAAGTTGAGATATTTTATACTATTTATGTATTAAAACATAACATTTTTAAAAATATCACATAGTAATTATAAGAATTTTAATAACTTAAAAAAACTGACCTAATGTTGCACCAGTATTGAAATGTGAGGGATAAAGGGCCAATGGAAATATAAAATCTGAACACTTTAAGTAGCCATACCACAAGTCTAAGAACAAAGTAGAATTTATTGAGAGAATATTGGTGACTAGTGTGAGGAGTTTAAGGCACATCAATACTAGACAAGCTCTAGAAACTTCAGTAATAGAGAGACTAATCTTTCTTTTGAAATCAGAATCTGTTAGAGTCAAATGACTCATTTCAAAATAATTCTCTGTCCTTCAATCTCTCAATTCAGAGTTCCTAAGTTCCAAGATGGAGAGAAATAGGCTAGAAGTATGATTCTTTTGTCAGTATTTTGATACTTAGGGCTCCCTAAGACAGTCATGGTGGGCCTGTTCTTATTTATCCTTCAATGATCATTGTGAGAGTAAAGGGGATTTCAGTTGTGTTGACTTTGCATGCTTCAGTAGTATTATTTTAAGAGTTTGAGTGTTTTCAATAGTCTTTGATACAAACACTGTTGAGGCCCACTCTGACCCACGCCTGGAGCTAGTGTGTTGCAGACCGTTCTGAACCACACTTTGGGGCCAAAATGTCTCAGCCTGCTCTGTTGTTCTGGTCCGAGGGTAATCAAGTCCAGTTTGTCGTTTATTGTCTCTTTTCATATCTCTCTTATTCTCTCTCTCTCTCTCTCTCTGAAGGGAAGTCTGGGGTATTTATACACTTTGTCACGTGCCTTGTAGGCGTGTGGATACCACGTGCCTTGCAGGAGTGGATATGACGTATGCCTTACAGGCGTGTATGGCATAGATAGCATGTGTGCCTTGCAGCTAGGGGCACTAAACAGCAAAACAAGATAATGTGGGACAAACAAGATATTTATCAGAGTGTGCTCAACTGTTGTAGGCTGTTGAAAACCAAGTTTCATGTCAGGGTATATGGTTCGAGATGGCTGCAAAGCTGATAGCTGCTTTCTGCTACAAGTCGGCCCCCAGCAAACACTGCTCTCAATAAGCAATTTTTCTTAAGATTTATATTTAATTTTTCTTTAAAGCATCTTATCTTGGAGATTCCATATTACTTTAGAAGATCACATAATATATAACTGGTCATAAAAGTGGTTAGTTCAATACTGTAAATAATTATATGTATTAAAATAAAATTTTAAGTCTGAACTTTATTTGAAAAGGTAATGTTTTTTTCAAGCAATGTACAGAGGTTTAGTCTGTGTTATTGCATCCTAAAATTGCACCATTACCAACAGTTACAATTGTTATGGGCCATGCAGGAGGAACAACAGATGACTTTAGAACTTATGGATCTAGCTCACTGGTTAGTACAAACATCTCAATGAGTCTGACTAGGAGAGTCTCAGCCCGGGGGACTACATGCCCTAAGGACAATGTATCCTGAAGACTTCATGTCCTTGTGTAGTTTTACTTTGCTTGTTGCCTTCACATCCCTTTATTTCTAAGAGTTGTATGAAAACTCTAAAGGGGCTTCCTGCCCCTCACTGGGCAGTATCATTGGCACTCACAATAATAGAGCTTGATCCTTCTCAAGCATTGCTGCTGCAGCAGATTAATGATTTAATCATGGCCCTTGGAAAGAACTTAGAAATGTAGATTGTTAGCAACAGCCACTACACCTAGAAAGCACTTGGAAGAATAGATTGTTAGTGAGATTATGTTAATATGTTTTTGTTAGTGGCTCTGATGTATAAAATCTTAGGGAACAATTTAAAATTCAGAAAGGCACACTCTTTTTTTAAAAAATATTTTTATTGGATTTTTTTTTTTTTTACATTTCAGATGTTATCCCCTTTCCCCATCTCCCCCATCAAGAAACTCCCTATCCCATCCCCCCTCCTCCAGCTTCTATGAGGATGTGCCCCCACCTACCCACCCCCACTCCCACCTCCCCGCTCTCGAATTCTCCCCCACTGGGTGTCCAGCCTTCATGGGACCAAAGATTCCCTTTTCCACCTATAGGCACACTCTTAATATTTTGAACTAGGATTTTATTTTTAGGTCTGGAAACAAGAACAATGGCAATCCAAATAGCACTGGCTGATATGACTCTTGCTGAAGCTGGTGCTGCTCATGACAAATTTTTTGTACACATTTTTGCCTTCAGCTTCCATATGTGATTTAATAAGAAATTGTTAATGAGTAGATGTGCACCTTGAAGATTAAAGTAGAATGACTGATTTTTATAGAAAAGTTTAGAATTGTGATTCTCTTAAGATATTTTATAACTGCTTTTTCTTTATTGTTTCATTTGTTTACATTCAAAATGTTGCCCTCTTCTTTGTTCCTCCCTTCCTCCTCCCTCCCTTTTGCTTCTGAGAGGCTGTTTTCCTCAATGCCCCACACATTCACCCTGCTTACCCACCCAACCCCAGCTCAACCCCCTACCCACATCCCCCTTTTCTGGACATCAAGTCTACAGAATTAGGGACATCTCCCATTGAGGCCAGACAAGACAGTCCTCTGCTACATATTATCCAGGGACCACAGACCAGCCTGTGTATATTCTTTGGTTGGTGGCTTAATCTCTGGGAACTTTCAGGGGTCCTGGTTAGTTGATACTGTTGTTCTTCCTATGGGGCTGCTATCCCCTTCAGCTCCTTCAATCCTTCCCATAACTCTTCCATAGGGATCTTTGACCTCAGTCCAATGGTTGGCTATAACTATTTGTATCTGTCTCAATCAGTGGCTGGTTAAGATAAATAATAAAATAATTGATACATTTTTTGTATCTTCCAATAAAAGAAACTGGTTGACAAAATTACATTGCTTGCTCATGCTTTTGTTGATTTCTGACAAGTTGCTTAGTTACCAATGTACGCGGGTTCTTGGGAATACTTTATTTTCTTTAACTGTACTATATAATGTTCTTTTCATGTGAAGGTATCAGGGAACATATGTTTTTTCATAGTCATTCACTAGAAGAATGATAGAATGTAATTACATTGTAATTCTATATCACTTGAAAGATTTTTCTGAAATATATAAGCCATAGAAGAAAAAATAAACTTGAAGCCTGGTTTGTCTTGCTTCATTTATTGACTCTCTCTCTCTCTCTCTCTCTCTCTCTCTCTCTCTCTCTCTCTCTCTCTCTCTCTCTCTCTGTGTGTGTGTGTGTGTGTGTGTGTGTGTGCATGTGTGAGTCTTTCCCCTTTTGTTTTTCTCCTTTCTTTTGGCTGGCCCCTAAAGAGTTCAGAGAGTCACAGGAAGTGCCTGCTTCAATGAATCCAGCTTTTTTTCCTCAGAAAAAAAGTCTGACTAGTGATTGATCGCCCCCATAACACTCTCACCTCTGTTTCTCCTGACCTGTCGTATCTGGCTTTTAACACAAGATGTTCATTTCTGAGAAATAGTGACATACTTCATTTGACCAACCTGTGATTATTGAAGATGAATAAAATGTTAATGACTGTTACACTTGCATTATCTGACATACCTTCTACGTTCATCAAGAAGTATATTATGCGCCTTTGGAAGAGCAAGTGAGACATGATCTTGCTCCTTGAACTCATGTTGTGAAAATGAGTTTCTATTTAGCATGGCTGATGCCCCATTACAGAAATAATTTGTCACTACAATATCAAGATTTAAAATTTTAACTAATGTTTAATAATGAATTTCTAATAAACTTGGCTTAGTATAAGTTATTTACTTTTATCTCCTAGAACTTCATTCTATGGTGATATTTAATTTGAAACACTGGCTCTTGTTTAGTGTTGATTTTATCACCCAATGACTCAAAAGTTGAAAAAAATATTTTGAGTATTCTGTGTTATAGACAAAATTGTTATAAATGGTGGTTATAGCCAAGGTACAAATGACTGAAATATTTTCTGAAAAATAATAATCTTTCCTTTAGAGAAATTTTCTCTTGATTCAATCAGGTTCAGGATGTGCATTGATCTATTAAAACAGACTATCAGATGCTAGTGAAATAATAGAAGGGGGGCTTCCACAGGAGGGGAGACAGGCATCAGCTCCTGCCTCCTGGTTTCTGACTTGTTTGAGTTTCTATCCTGATTTCATTTCATAATGAACAGCAATGTGAAAATGTGAGCTGAATAAGCCCTTTCCTCTGCAACTTGATTTTAGTCATGGTGTGTCCTTGCAGCAATAGAAACCATTACGAGGGAGTGACTCAGATTTATATAATACTAATTTATGTGCAATTAACATTTATATTTATATATTATTAAATATTATTATATTATGTATTTATAATATAATTTAAATAACTCCATAGCCCTTTACTATTTACTGATTTCTCTAACAGCCCTGGAATCTCTTTGAGAACAACAACAAAAAAATAGTTTCTGTGTTTTAGAATACAAATATAGCAAGGTATTGGTATCCTAGTTGAATTCTGTTGGGTAAAGAGCTGAAAGGAATAATTTTCTAATTTAACAGAATATTTGGTAATAAGTTCTAATCTTAGCAAGGCTATGTGTTTGTGGACCCTTGTATATTTAAATTGGATAATAAAATTTTTAAGTTCTTAAGTTTCTTAATAGCATTTTATAAAGTCTGAAAATTTGTAAGTAAATTTTTAATTGTTCCAAGACTACAAGATTACAGAGTTCATAGATAATTTCCATCAGTCATGAATTAGCTTATAATTGAATTATTCAGATTATTACAGCATGAACTTCAAGACCTAGGCATTCAAACTATTTTATTCATACTTGGCTTCATCACAAGAAATGAACAAAATCCTGCTAGGCATGTATTTCTCCTGAGTATTTGAATAATATCTGACTTCTATGTAATCATAAGTTGAATGCATTTTAGTTTGTGAATAATTTCTTCAGTTAATTTATTTTGTGTCTTGTGATGTTTTCTTTTTTAGTACTTTCAATAGTCTAATTTTTACATATTTTACTGAAGTGATATATGACATTCATAATCATTAATTCATAGTCATATTATGTGGTAGTGGGTATAATTTTAGATGCTTATTTTTTTATTTGAATAGTGTGTTGCTTTCTTAAAATACTTTCAGATATCATGAATATTTTGGAGTTAAAAATTGAATGGCATGTTTATAAATGGAAATCAGAATCTTTGGAGCAAAGCTGTTGGCAGAGCAATTATTTTATACAAACAAGTGAATCTGTGGGAGGGGACCACACGAAGCTTGCATCCCCTTTTGAACCTTCAGTAGTATCCTCCAGGGAATGTCTGTGACTGCAGATTGTTTGAATGGCAGCAGTGGGGTGCACAGTAACACTGCCCCTCAAAGGAAGCATCACCTCATCTGACCTAGTCTTGGAGTTAATCAGGCGCCTGGTCTAGTCCGTTGACAGTACAGTCTCCAACCATTTCCATTTTTTAGCATTTGAGAGCCATGTGAGGACATCTTTTGTTTATTTAGTAGATCTTCACAAAAAACACTTTGTTAAAAACTTAAGTTAGACCTGATCTTATTGTGGACTTTAGCTTATGAACGATGTAACTCTCAGGATTCTTGTGCTTTATGATATATTAATTCTTGTGACATGTACCAGCTACTTTGTGATGCTATCTAACGGCAGGCTATCATCTTCTGAGACATTTGGTGGGGTGAAGGGTATTACTTGGCTTTAAAGTGAGTACTTAAAAGATTATCTTTTCCATTCAGTCATTTGTGGGATGTTCAATTTATGTGTAGTTTTATTCTTTTAGTTTCTCACTTTCCATGAGCATGAAATAATGCTTCTGAAAATGGAATTATATAGCTTAAACCTGAACAGTAATTATTTTGTGAGAAATGATGAACACTTTCAGTGAAGTGTCTCAAATGTAAAGAACTCCTAGGCACTATAGCTCGGTCTGAGATGTACAGCGTGTTTAGCTGTGACCCTGCCTATAATTTCTCTGAAGGTTTACTGGTTAAGCATATGCTGACAGCTGCCAGAGTCAACACACATATTTTTTCTGTCTGTGAAAAGAGCTTCAAGTGTTACTATTCATAGGGGCAGCCTTAACTACACCCTGCTGGTCTTGACTAAGAACTCATTTTATTTTATGTACTATTCAGACTTCCAATTCAGACTGCTGAGGTTTTACGTCTATCATGGTGTTTATGGACGTTTTGCTTATTTACTTAGCATTGCAGAGAAATGGGTATTTATTTCATAAGCAAAGCTGTGATTTTGTAATACTAACTACCAAGGCAATATCATTTTTTTGTCATTATTGAATTTTTTTATTAGATCTTTCATTTACAATTCAGATACCATCCCGTTTCCCCATTCCCCCCCTTAGAAAACCCCTATCCCATGCCCCCTTTTCCTTTTTGAATTTATACATTTTTTTAAGAAATGTTAATCATAGGCTTTATAAGTTTGGTATTGTTCAATCAGAGGTGTAACCCACTACCCAACCTAGATATATCAACTATCTTTGACTGGTGAAGATACATGAACATCTGCTTCCCTGTCTCCCCCCTCTATCTCTCTCTCATCGCCTAGCTTCTCCTCTCCTTCTTCTTCTCCTCTTCTTACTCCTTTTCTTCCTCTCAGTACTCCTCCCACCTTAGCTCCTCCTACACATCACCCTTCCTGTTAAAAGGAAACTTTTCTCTCAAAATACAATTAGAGCATAATTATGCCTATTTGTACCAGTGAGGTACAAGATAGTCCTAATACCCAGTCCATCCTTTTGTTGACTAACCAGCACCTCTGTCATCTATCCTAACTAAAACACTTAGTTCTGAACCTGGCTTTTTCCTTGGCTTTAGGATGAATGTCAGCTGATGACCATACACTCAGATCTTTTCTCTCAAAGTAAATAGCTATAAGTTTTCAACCCCATCAGAAATCCAGAATGACTGAGTTGACTATAATTGTGGGAAGCACAAAGCATAGCTTCTAAAACTTAGCCAATTTATAGAGACCTCTGAACACCTGGACACTCGCTCTACTTCAAAACGTTGGAGCATCTGTTCTTCTGCCTTCTGGCCCAGGATCATCTGACAGACCTTAGTGCTGCAGAATTATTAAGGGCTGATTACTCTGTCTAGGCAGATATAATCAGTCGACTATTCTGCAAGTGTGTCCTTTTCTGGACAGTAATTTGTCTGTAGAAGGAAAGTGGCAATTCTTGCCTAGTGGCTGTCTCACCACAACTGGAGTAACTCCAAGGATGCTCAATTTCTTCTTAGAATTTAACATAGGAAGCTGTCCGGAGCAGACAGGTCTCTAATGAAAATGAACATTAATACTGAAATGTTTGTCATGTCAATTCTAAGGATTTCTGATGTTTTGAAAACCAGCTATCCATGTAAGGTAATCTGGACTGTTGCCTGTTAACTCCACTCAGCTATTTCTAAATAAAACATAGAGAACACCCTTATAATAAACTCCAAGTCATGAATTTGCTATAGTCCCTTAACTCACAGGCTGACCATCTCAAATCAGTTAAAAAAGTTAAAGAAGGACTGGGTCTAAGCTTTGTATTCCTAAGTGTGTTATACTGGTACAATGCCTATGAGAGTAACAATATTCATCTCACTCTTATATCACTAAGAAGCTCATGCCAATGAAAACCTTAAAATTTGTAAACAAAGTAAATTGGTGCCATTTAAGAATTTATATCTTCATCTTGATATTAATTATACAGATTTCTACTAATAGGTTATGGCTATGCAATAAACCCTAGCTAATCCTCTCTATTCCGACAAAACCACTACTTTTCCCTAGGGAGACAGCCCAACATTTACCATCTTAGTCCCCATGCCCAGGGAATAGGGGCGCTGACTCATCATTAGCTTCTTCAAGCTGATTATGGGCGTTGAGATATTAGAAGAGGAGTGGGGGGGAGAGCAAGTTGACAATCCTCTGATGCTGTGTCTTCGCTGCCTCCAGATGGAATTCACGGACCTCAGAGATTTGAGCAGGTCTGCCCAGCTTGCTTGTTGAGTAGATACACCAAGGCTGATCATTCTGCAATATACAATTCTCAAAACAAATTTTAGTATCAAGATAGTTTTTTTTTTTAAAGAGGGCTGACATTTTATTAAGAATGTTGGTTCTAACTGCTTTTCTATTTTTCCCCTCTTTTATTGGATATAATATTTACATTTCAAATTTTATCCCCTTACCATATTTCCCCCACCACCCAGGAACCCCTTATCCCATCCCCCCTCCTCCTGCTTCTATGAAGGTGTTTACCCACCTACCCCCAGCCTCCCTCCCCACCCTAAGATTCCCCCCCCTCAGTGCTCAGCCTTCAGGGTACCAATGATCTTGTCTCCCACCTATGCCCAACAGGGCCATCCTCCCCTACATATACAGCTGGAGTTATGTGTCTCTCCCTATGTGCACCTGGGCTGGTGGTTTAGACCCTGGGGAGCTCTGGCTGGTTGGTATTCTTGCTCTCCTCACAGGGCCACCAGCCCGTATGGTTCACGGTTCCTTCAATTTACTCTCTAACTCCTCCATTGGGAACTTTGATCAGATTAATGGATAGCTGTGGGTATCTGTCTCTGGGTATGTCCGACTCTGAGAGACCTCTAAGGAGACAGGGTTATCAGGCTGCTGTCAGCTTTCCCATCCTGACATCCCTATCAGCATCTATTTTTGGTGACTGCCTATGGAATGAATACCCAGACACAATGGTCTCCCTACAACCCCCCCTTCAGATTCTGACCCACACTTTGTCTCCATATTTGCTCCCTTGGTTATTTAGTTACTCCTTCTAAGAAAGACCTAGGCATCCTCACTTGTTCTTTCTTCTTCATGAGCTTCCTGTCGTCTGGTAGTTGAATCTTTGTTGCTTCAAACTTTTGGGCTAATCTCCGCTTATCAGTGAGTAAATACCATGTGTGTTCTTTTGTGATTGGGTTACCTCACTCAGGATGATATTTTCTAGATCCATCCATTTACCTAAGAATTTCTCGAATTCATTATTTTTAATAGCTGAGTAATATTCCATTGTGTAAATGTACCACATTTTTTGTATCCATTCCTCTGTTGAAGGGCATCTGGGTTCTTTCCAGCTTCTGGCTATTATAAATAGGGCTGCTATGAACATAGTGGAGCATATGTCTTTGTTATTTGTTGAGGCATTTTCTGGGTATATACCCAGAAGTGGTATAGCTGGGTCCTCAGGTAGTGCTATGTCCAATTTTCTGAGGAACCGCCAGACTGACTTCCAAAGTGGTTGTACCAGCTTGCAACCCCACCAACAATGCAGGAGTGTTCCTCTTTCTTCACATCCTCGCCAGCATCTACTATCACCTGAGTTTTTGATCTTAGCCATTCTGACTGTTGTGAGGTGGTATCTCAGTGTTGTTTTGATTTGCATTTCCCTGATGACTAAGGATGTTGAGCATTTCTTAAGGTGCTTCTCGGCCATTCGAGTTTCCTCAGTTGAGAATTCTTTGTTTAGCTCTGTACCCCATTTTTTAATGGGGTTATTTTGTTGTTTGGCGTCTAATTTCTTGAGTTCTTTGTAAATATTAGATATTAGCCTCCTATCAGATGTAGGATTGGTAATGATCTTTTCCCAATCTGTTGGTTGCCGTTTTGTCTTGTTGACAGTGTCCTTTGCCTTACAGAAGCTTTGCAATTTGATGAGGTCCCATTTGTCGATTCTTGATCTTAGAGCATAAGCCATTGGTGTTCTGTTCAGGAACTTTTCCCCTGTGCCTAGGTATTCGAGGGTCTTCCCCAACTTCTCTTCTAATATTTTCAGTGTACCTGGCTTTATGTGAAGGTCCTTTATCCACTTGGAGTTGAGCTTTGTGCAAGGAGATAAGAATGGATTAATTTGCATTCTTCTACATGTTGACCTCCAGTTGAGCCAGCACCACTTGTTGAAAATGCTGTCCTTTTTCCACTGGATGAATTTAGCTCCCTTGTCAAATATCAAGTGACCATAGGTATGCGGGTTCATTTCTGGGTCTTCAATTCTGTTCCATTGATTGTCCTTTCTGTCTCTGTACCAATACCAAGCAGTTTTTATCACTACTGCTCTGTAGTACAGTTTGAGGTCCGGAATGGTGATTCCCCCAGAGGTTCTTTTATTGTTGAGAATAGTTCTCGCTATCCTAGGTTTTTTGTTATTCCAAATGAATTTGTAAATTGCTCTTTCTATCTCTATGAAGAATTGATTTGGAATTTTGATGGGTATTGCATTGAATCTGTAGATTGCTTTTGGCAGGATAGCCATTTTTACTAAATTAATCCTGCCAATCCAGGAGCATGGGAGATCTTTCCATCTTCTGAGATGTTCTTCAATTTCTTTCTTGAGAGACTTGAAGTTCTTGTCATACAGATCTTTCACTTGCTTTGTTAGATTCACTCCAAGATAATTTATTTTATTCGTGGCTATTGTGAAGGGTGTCATTTCCCTGATTTCTTTCTCTGCCTGTTTATCCTTTGAGTAGAGGAAGGCTACTGATTTGTTTGAGTTGATTTTATATCCAGCCACATTGCTAAAGTTGTTTATCAGGTTTAGGAGTTCTCTGGTGGAAGTTTTAGGTTCACTTAAGTATACTATCATATCATCTGCAAATAGTGAAATTTTGACTTCTTCCTTTCCTATCTGTATCCCTTTGACTTCCTTTTGTTGTCTAATTGCTCTAGCTAAGACTTCCAGTACTATATTGAATAGGTAAGGTGAGAGTGGGCAGCCTTACCTAGTCCCTGATCTTAGTGGGATTGCTTCAAGTTTCTCTCCATTTAGTTTGATGTTGGCTACTGGCTTGCTGTATATTGCTTTTACTATGTTTAGATATGGGCCTTGTATTCCTGATCTTTCCAAGACTTTTAACATGAAGGGATGTTGAATTTTGTCAAATGCTTTCTCAGCATCTAGTGATATGACCATGTGGTTTTTCTCTTTGAGTTTATTTATGTAGTGGATTACATTGATGGATTTCCGAATATTGAACCATCCCTGCATTCCTGGGATAAAGCCTACTTGATCTTGATGGATAATTGTTTTGATGTGTTGTTGGATTTGGTTTGCGAGAATTTTATTGAGTATTTTTGCATCAATATTCATAAGAGAGATTGGTCTGTAGTTCTCTTTCTTTGTTGGGTCTTTCTGTGGTTTAGGTATGAGTGTAATGGTAGCTACATAGAATGAATTGGGTAGTGTTCCTTCTGTTTCTATTCGATGGAATAACTTGAAGAGGATTGGTATTAGGTCTTCCTTGAAGGTCTGAAAGAATTCTGCACTGAAACCATCTGGCCCCGGACATTTTTTGGTGGGAAGATTTTTAATGACTGTGTCTATTTCTTTAGGCGTTATGGGACTGTTTAGGTGGTTTATCTGCTCCTCGTTTAACTTTGGTACCTGGTATCTATCTAGAAAAGTGTCCATTTCCTCCAGATTTTCTAATTTTGTTGAGTATAGGCCTTTGTAGTAGGATCTGATAATTTTTTAAATTTCCTCTGTTTCTGTTGTTATGTCTCCCTTTTCAGTTCTGATTTTATTAATTTGAATGCTGTCTCTGCGCCCTTTGGTTAGTCTGGCTAAGGGTTTGTCTATCTTGTTGATTTTCTCAAAGAACCAGCTCCTGGTTTTGTTGATATTTTGTATAGTTCTTTTTGTTTCGACTTGGTTGATTTCAGCCCTGAGTTTGACTATTTCCTGCCGTCTACTCCTCTTGGGTATACTAGCTTCTTTTTGTTCTAATGCTTTCAGGTTTGCTGTCAAGTTGTTGATGTATGCTCTTTCCACTTTCTTTTTGTGAGCACTTAGAGCTATGATTTTTCCTCTTAGTACTGCTTTCAATGAGTCCCACATGTTTTGATATGATGTGTCCTCATTTTCATTTAAATCTAAAAAGTCTTTAATTTCTTTCTTAATTTCTTCCTTGACCAAGTTATCATTGAGTAGAGCATTGTTCAGTTGCCAAGTGTATGTCGGTTTTCTGATGTTTTTGTCCATGTCAAAGACAAGTCTTAATCCATGGTGGTCTGATAAGGTGCTGGGGATTATTTCAATCTTTTTGTATCTGTTGAGGCCTGTTTTGTGACCAATTATATGGTCTGTTTTCGAGAAGGTACCATGAGGTGCTGAGAAGAAGGTGTATTCTTTTGTTTTAGGATGAAATGTTCTATAGATGTCAGTTAAGTCCAATTGGTTCATAACTTCTGTTAGTTTCATTGTGTCTCGATTTAGTTTCTGTTTCCATGATCTGTCCATAGCTGAGAGTGGGGTGTTGAAATCTCCCACTATTATTGTGTAGGGTGCAATGTATGCTTTAAGTTTTAGTAAAGTGTCTTTTATGTATGTGGGTGCCCTTACATTTGGGGCATAGATGTTGAGAATTGCAAGTTCCTCTTGGTACATTTTTCCTTTCATGAATATGAAGTGTCCTTCTTTATCTTTTTTGATTACTTCTGGTTGAAAACTGATTTTATTTGATATTAGAATCGCTACTCCAGCTTGTTTCTTGGGACCATTTGCTTGGTAGATTGTTTTCCAACCTTTTACTCTGAGGTAGTGTCTGTCCTTTCCACAGAGGTGCGTTTCCTGAATGCAGCAAAATGTTGGGTCCTGTTTATGTATCCAGTCTGCTAGTCTATGTCTTTTTACTGGAGAATTGAGTCCATTGATATTAAGAGATATTAAGGAAAAATGAGTGTTGTTTCCTGTTATTTTTGTTATTGGCAGTGGAGATATGTTTGTGTAGCTACCTTCTTTTACGGTTTTTGGAAGATTACTTTCCTGCTTTTTCCAGGTTGTAGTTTCCCTCCTTGTGATGGAGTTTTCCACCAATTATCCTTTGAAGTGCTGGGTTTGTGTTGAGATACTGTGTAAATTTGGATTTGTCATGGAATATTTTGGTTTCTCCATCAATAATGATTGACAGTTTTGCTGGGTATAGTAGTCTGGGCTGACATTTATGTTCTTTTAGGGTCTGTATGATATCAGTCCAGGATCTTCTGGCTTTTATGGTCTCTGGTGAGAAGTCTGGTGTAATTCTTATAGGTCTGCCTTTATATGTTACTTTGCCTTTTTCCCTTACTGCTTTTAGTATTTTTTTCTTTGTTTTGTACATTTGATGTTTTGACTATTATGTGGCGGGAAGTATTTCTTTTCTGGTCTAAACTATTTGGAGTTCTGTAGGCTTCTTGTATATTTATGGACATCTCTTTCTTTAGGTTAGGGAAGTTTTCCTCTATAATTTTGTTGAGAATATTTACTGGTCCTTTAAGTTGGGAGTCTTCCCCCTCATCTATTCCTATTATCCTTAGGTTTGGCCTTCTCATTGTGTCTTGGATTTCTTGTATATTTTGGGTTAGTAGCTTTTTGTATTTTGCATTTTCTTTGACAGTTGTGTCAATGTTTTCCATGGTATCTTCGGCACATGAGATTCTCTCTTCCATCTCTTGTATTCTGTTGGTAATACTTGTATCTATGACTCCTGATCGTTTTTTTAAGTTTTCTATCTCCAGGGTGTTCTCCCTTTGTGATTTCTTTATTGTTTCTACTTCCGTTTTTAGATCCTGCATGGTTTTGTTTAATTCCTTCTCCCGTTTGGTTGCATTTTCTTGTAATTCCTTAAGGGATTTTTGTGTTTCCTCTCTAAGGGTTTCTATCTGTTCTTTGAGAGTGTTATTTATGTCTTTCTTAAAGTCCTCTATCATCATCATGAGAAGTGATTTTAATTCTGAATCCTGCTTTTCTGGTGTGATGGGGTGTTCAGGGCTTGCTATGATGGGGGAACTGGGTTCTGATGATGCCATGTAACTTTGGTTTCTGTTGCTTACCTTCTTGCGCCTGCCTTTTGCCATCTGGTTAATTCTAGTGCTACCTGTACTTCTGTCTCTGATTGAAGCCTGTCTTTCCAGTTGTCTCACTTTTGTTTGGTCTTCTAGGAGTCCAGATGTCTTTGTGATTTTTTTTCAGCTGCCCTGATTACAGTGGTATCTCTAGGATGCCTCAGGATATGGTGCCTCCAAGGTAGCAGTCCAGCTAGATGTCTGCTGTTCTGGGTGCAGTGTCTCCTCTTGGATATCTCAGGGTATGTTGTCTGACACTCTGAGTTCAGTTGTTCCTCTGTGGCTCTGGGTTGAGCAGACCTTCCAGTATGTCTCAGGTGGAATCCGGGGTCCACACAACTGCAGACCTGGTAGAGGTCTGGTCTGGGACTCAGACCCTGCAGGCCTCAGACCGGAGGGGGGGCAAGCAGCAGAAGGAGCGTGCTAGCGCTGGCTATGGGTTCTATGGATCCCCCAGAATGTGTCTGGGGGGCTCCTAGGTGCACTCACCCGCAGGCCTCAGACTGCAGGAGGGGTGAGCAGCGGAAGGGGCGTGCTAGCGCTGGCTATGGGTTCTATGGATCCCCCAGAATGTGTCTGGGGGGCTCCTGGGTGCACTCACTTGCAGGCCTCAGACTGCAGGAGGGGCGAGCGGCGGAAGCGGCAATATCATTATGATTTAACCATTTGGGTATAGTTCTTTGTGCTATCTGATTGAATATCACTTCTTACCTTTCTTTCATTTTACTTTTATTCAGAATATTTTTTGTATAATATGGATAGGAACTCCATAGTCAATAAATAAAACTTAAAAATGAAATCTTAAAATGAAAGGCAACTTTCCAAACTGATTATTAAAAGAGTCCATACAATGCAATGTCTAGATTACAGGAAAAAAATGTTATGGAAGTTGATTAATAATGTAAAACATAAAACTAAGGAGAAACATTTGCACATTTGGAGGCAGAAACATATTTTTCTTATTTCACTTTGTGGTAATGCATTTTAAAAGAATAATGATACTGGGCAAATAATGCACAGCCATAATATTCAGATGCAGCTACCAGAGAAGTCTGACAGATACAAAATATCCTTCACTTGTGGCAACAAATGCTAAGTTAAGGCATTTTAAAAGTATTTTTTGTTTTAATTTATTTTTAACAAAAGTGGGTTTATTTTGGCCCACATTTTCACAATTTTCAGTATATGACAGGTTGGTTCCATGTTTCCGTGCCTGTGGTAAGACAGAGCATCATTAAAGAGGGACAGGGCGAAGCAGAACCCTTATTCTATAGCAGCCAAGAAATAGGATGAAGGCAGAAGAATCAGGTTAATGTATGCCCTACAGAGATGAGCCTCCAATACATAAGTCCTCCTTACCATGCAGGACCCCCTTTCTATACTTTCACCAGCTTCTAGCAGATATCTTCTATAGTTACACCACTCTGCTTTAATTAATGGATTAAACCATTCAGTAAGTCAGAGACCCATGACCGAATCCTCTAGAATTAATGCTCCCCCACATACAAGCCATATAATACAAGATTAACTTATAATTAACTTATAATACATGATTAACTTTGTTAATCGGGGAACCTCTGAATCCAATCAAAATCACAATCTATATTAAGCATTTCAGTTCCAGCTCTTGTCAATTTTGCACCAAAACACACTTTCTTAAGCCATATTCAGTCTTCACATAAAGGCTGCCAAGGACCAGCATCAGCTTGAGAGAGAGTCCTTGAGCAAGGGGTGAATGGGAGCAGTGGAAGAATGTCTCAGAGTCAGTGATGGCTGCAGGATGACAGCTCTGTGATCTGCTCTAGATAGCTCTCTCCTGCAGACCAAAGCCAGATTTTTTATTTTCATAAGCTACTTCCTTAGAAATTGCATATCAGTTTAATCTTTTATCCCGGTTCCCTTTTGATCATTCCACCAATCAGCATTTTATGACCAAAGCCCCTCCTTCACTCTTAGGAATAGAAACTGAAATACAGAGTACATTTGAGGCAAATGTACCAGACGGCAAGTACATTGTTTTTAACATAGCAAGTCCTATGTGGTTCACTGGGCACAGTGCTTGTGGTTGCCAAGTCTAGACATAAAGGGCATCTTTATCTGAGGAAGTTAGCTTTGAGTATAATACTTTTTTTCAGAAAATCATCACATGACATAACTGAGTCTCCAAAGAAACCAGAAATTTCCCCTTCAGGTCACCAGACACATTCTCCATTCCTGGAATTGTGCATTATCATAGAGCCATTAACCTTGGGAGGGAGAACTTCCTTGAAGGAAGAACATGAAGTAAAATATGTACATTATTAAGCAGACAAACTTTATGCCTACAGCAGCAGTCAGCACTCGAGGAGACCCATGTCTTTCTGGCTCTGCTCCAGGGACAGGACCCATGTCTTATTATCCCTTCCATAGCCATGTTGTATCTAGCAATATCAAAGTCAGAATTCCACTTAAAATTATAGAACTGTCTTGTGTATAACAAAAAATGCTTCAATTTCTTTAACAATGTTTCTATAGTTCTAATATCACTCAAAATCTAAGTTTAACATTTCCTTTAATTATACTGTTATATACATACATGCACCATGAGCAGTATATACATACAACACTCTCTGAGTCTATTTTGCTCGTGTGTATGTGGTTTCAGGGCTGACCATTCTGCACGGGACAACTAGTAATTGTATTTATTCCAAGAATGAGACCAATGGAATGCTTAGTAGAGGCTTTGACTCTCAGAATACATTTAAATCATGCTTTCATTCACATTTAATATTTTGATCAGATATTATATGGAGATTTTACTGTTGATTTTGTGCCAACTTTGGTAGGATATGATGCTTTTTTTTTTTTTTTTTTTTTTTTTTGGTCAAATACCAACCCTCACACAATCTTCTTTCAGTATATGATAAGCACTTAATTAGGTAGAATTTGAGGAAAGCAAATTATTTTTCATTATACAGATGAGTTTTAGTAATTATTTCTGAAATTAGACCCATCAAGGTTTTTTTTTTTAAAGTTCCAGTACAATTCCTGATAAAGTCTTCATTCTATCCATGAAATTTCAGAAGCTCTGTCCACATGTATATTGGTATTTTAGTCTTCCAAACTCCTACTATAATGTTTTTATTAAGCTCTTTATAACATTCTAAAGATTGTCTAACTGGCACCACCCAGCACTCATAAAGACATTCTAGAGGTCCATGAATGTTTTGGCCAGTTTGAATAACTCCCCTTGTCAGTGTTAATGCCCCATATTAGTACTTCTCATATTTTGCAAAACCTCACTAAAGTAATGCAGGAGAGATGGATTTATTTTTGTGCCTAGTTTTTCGGGGGCATGGGGGGTTATTCCCTCATGGTGGGCAGGTCTTGGTAGAGCGGTAGTATGGTGGTGGTAGAACATGGAAGAGATCCTCACACTGTAGTGGTATAAGGGAGTCAAGTGCTAGTGTGGGGTCAAGACTTTGGAGTTACTCTGTAGTTCAAAAAAAACCAAAAAAAAAGCCTTTAAATTTTAATACCCCTGCCTCAGCCTCCAAAACACATGGGTGACATGCCTGTGACTCTGGAATCTGATTTGTTTTTCCCTTCCCCTATCTCTTTTCTCCATGATCTCTTTTTCTTTTCTTTCTTTTTTTTTTCATGTATTTATAAAGTTTATGCCCACGTGTGAGGGTATAGGAAAAGTACAAAATTACTCAAATATTTAATTGAATTGGCAATGCTGATACTTTACAACTCTAGAAGCAGTTTCCAAGATTCTCCTCCAATCTATCATATTTGGGTAGGTCATATCATAGTTGGTATAGCTCTTAGAGTTTAACTATAAGAAACTTGCAGGGTAGAAAGAGCAAAGGACTCCTCTATTAGAATGACCCAGTGTTCAGAGAGACAAAACTCAATAACCTATGTTTTGTCCTCTTGTGATAAGTCAGAGTATCTCTGATAACATGGAAGTATTCACTCAACATTGTCTCAGGGATAAACTCCAGGCTCATGACTATGTTCATTCATAAACAATAGTACTGTGAGAGGATGCTGTTTCCTCTGACATCTCCATGGATACCTCTGTTCAGACTATACAGGCAGACATATGTGCATTGCTGCTTCAGTTTTTCACAGTTCGGGCTTACATGTCCATGTCAGTACTTCAGGATGTACAGACACTAACTGCTTATCAGATGTGTAGTTTCCTAGTGTCAGCCTTCACTTTCCTAGATTTTCTTACTTTTTTGTTTCTGCGACAAGATCTTATGTATGTCAAGCTGCCCTTGAATTGAACTCAGTACTACGAGATGTTATTAAATATCTAATCCTCTTGCATCCACCTTACAGGCCCAAGGATTACATACATTCACTGCTCCAGCTGGTTTATCTTATCCTGAGGACTGAGCCCAGGACTCCGTTTTTGTTCCTTCTTTTTTTTCTTGGTTATTTTATTTACTTACATTTTAAATTTCCCAGTTTCCCCTCTAAAACCCCCCTATTCCATCCCTTCTCCCCCTTCTTCTTTGAAGGTGCTCTCCCAACCACCTACCCACTCCCACCTCCCTGCCCTTTTATTCCCCTATACTGGGGTATTAAGCTTTCACAGGAACAAGGGCCTCCCCTCCCATTGATGCCAGATAAATGACTAAAACATCAACCCAAGAGTACAGATGGAGGGAGCCATGGCCCCAGCTACTTATGTAGCAGAGGAATGCCTTATCTGGCATCAGTGGGAGGGGAGGCCCTTGATCCTGTGAAAAACTGTATGTTTTAGGCACATTCTAGAAACTGAGTTATATCCCCAGCCCTTTTGTGTGATTTTTAAACCTGTTATTGTAATACTTATAAAGGCTTCACTTTACAGATGACTTAAAAAGGAGTGTTAAGGAAGAAAACTAAAACTTTTTCGACTAACAAAATAAACCCAGCAAACAGACATTTAAAAGCATAAGTTGACATAGTAAGGTAGATACCAAAAACAAAGTTCAAACCACAAAGTGTTAAAATATATTTAAAAAAAAGAAATCCTGTATGATAAAAGCATCTGTTTACATTGGAAATTCATATGCATGAATAACATTTACTAATAGTGCTACACTGACATCTAGAATTACAGTTTTTTTCTTTTTTACTGTTGATATCTTCAGTATTTTCCCTTAAGACATAATATTAGATTTGAAAGAGCTATGTGTAGATTTTATGTTATAGATTTTCCTCTAATAATAATTTTATGTGATTAGCGAAAAACAAATACTTGTTAGATTCTATCAAATACCTCATTAACATCTATGAGGTGGCCAACTGATTTTTTTTCTCCTTTGAGTTATCACCATGATTATTATTGATTTGTCCATGTATTCCAGGAATTAAATCCACTAAGTCATAATCTTGTAATGTGATGGTGGTTATTTTATTATCAAATGCTCATCAACATTTGTAAATTTAGTTTGTCTGTATTGTTCTTGGATTTTCAGTTAAGTACTGAACTCAATTTTACATTCCATTCCTATAGAATCATAGAAGTCTCTAGAAACAAAAATAAATTGTATTAGTAGCCTTTAAATTAAATATTGACATAATCTTGTTTTATGGAGGGATAAAGAAAAATTTCCATTTATAAAAGCAAGTCATTTAATACTCTATTTCTACTGCAGATAATTTAGTTATTATTTATTTTCCAAGAAAATGACCAATTTCATCTATACTTTCAAAGGTGTACTGGGACTGTAAAATCAACATTGAAGTAATTGAGGTGACTCATCTGTAGCTTAGGTAAGTCATTGAAGAGGCACATATAACAATAGTGTGATTTTTCTATATTAATTTCTATTGACAAGAGTAGAAGAAGTTTAGAGAAAGGTGATCAAACTGATATATGATTTGGAAGTTTTGTTGTTCGAATATTTTGAGTATTGAAGACAAGATCTTGCTAGCCCTGAACTCTATTTTCTTCTACCTCTGTCTTCAGAAGCTAGGACTGCAGGTAGATCACATGATACTGGGCTAAGATTTAGAATTTTTAACTGAGGTTGTGCACATAGATATTAAGGAAGATTATAAGTTTTATTAAATATTTTCTTACCATTTGAAAATACAACAGGAAATGCAGAAGGCAAATTATCATTCATATCCTGAAGACATTTTCACCCAGTTCAAGTTTCTGTTGAAATCCATACCCTCAAAAGAAATACTTAACTATTTAAGATAGTTAAACATTAAAGGGATTAATTCATACTATAACCACTAAAAGGTTTGAGAGGCTATTGAGAGTATTTAGGACTGGGATATGCAAACAGTTAGATGGAAAAGACAAACATTACAAACCCTACATAAAATGCAAGATTAAAATTGATAGGACTTTATGTTTAGGGACAGAACAAAAAATATACATTTTGAGATGTAATAAAAATAGCATATAAAAACTCCACTACTAACATGTACATGCTATGATATAGGGAGGGAAGGAAGGAGGGAGGGAGGAAGAGAGAGAGTAAGAGTGAGGGGAGATGGTTCAAATGACAAACATCATAAATAAATGTAGGTAAAATAATTGCCTTTTAAATATCCCAGCTGGGATTTTTTCTGTTTTCTTTTCTTTAGAAAGTACCTTCTGTGTTGATACAATGAGGTTTTATTGAATAGATTGAAAAATTGTGCGGTAAAGGAAAGCAAATAAAAAGTGATGTTTTGCTGCATTTGTTAATGTAGGAGAAAATAATCTATACATTGTAAGGAAGGAATAAAGTTAGAAAAAAGCTTCATAGTGCAGAGACAATTTCCTGCTCCAGACCAGAGGAAAGAAGTTCAACTTCCCACAGGAGCACTGAGACACACTTTGAGCATGTGTTTAGAGTAGTGTACATTGCTCAGAGAGAAGCATCTTGATAGAGTATTTAATCCCAGTAGTTTTCTCTCTCTCTCTCTCTCTCTCTCTCTCTCTCTCTCTCTCTCTCTCTGTGTGTGTGTGTGTGTGTGTGTGTGTGTGTGTGTTTGTGTGCTTGTTGAACTGGAGGTCAGCATGTAGGAAAATGAAAATCAATCCATATTTATCTCCTTGTACAAAACTCAAGTCCAAATAGATAAAGGACCTCTATATAAAACCAGACCCACTGAACCTAATAGAAGAGACAGTGGAGAAGAGACTCGAACATATGGTCACAGGGGAAAAGTTCCTGAACAGGACACCAATGGCTTATGCTCTAAGATCAAGAATTGATAAATGGGACCTCATAAAATTGCAAAGCTTCTATAAGGCAAAGGACACTGTCAATAGGACAAAACGGCCACCAACAGATTGAGAAAAGATCTTTACCTTTACTACACCTGATAGGGAGCTAATATCCAAACTTTACAAAGAACTGAAGAAATTAGACTCTGGACAATCAGATAACCCTATTAAAAATGGGGTACAGAGCTCAACAAAGAATTTTTAACTGAGGAATATTGAATGGCTGTGAAGCACCTAAAGAAATGTTCAACATCCTTAGTCATCAGGTAAATGCAAATCAAAACAACCCTGAGATTTCATCTCACACCAGTCATAATGGCTAAGATTAAAAACTCAGATGACAGCAGATGCTGGAGAGGATGTAGAGAAAGAGTGAACACTCCTTTATTGTTAGTGGGATTATAAGCTTCTATAACCACTCTAGAAATCAGGCTGGCGGTTCCTCAAAAAATTGGATATACTATTACCTGTGGATTCAGTGATACCACTCCTGGTCTTATACTCCAAAATGCTCCAACATATAACAAGGACACATACTCCACTATGTTCATAGCAGTCTTATTTATAATAGCTAGAAGCTGAAAAGAACCCAGATGTCCTTCAACAGAGGAATGGATACAAAAAATGTGGTACATTATTTACACAATGGAGTACTACTCAGCTATTAAAAAAATGAATTTATTAAATTCTTAGGCAAATGGATAGAACTAGAAAATAACATTCTAATTGAGGTAACCCAATCACAAAAGAACACACATGGTATGCACTCATTGATAAGTGGATATTAGCCCAAAAGCTCAGCAAACCCAAGACATAACTCACAGACCAAATTAAGCCCAAGAAAAAGAAAGACCAAAGTGTGGATGCTTCGGTTCTTCTTAGAAGAAGTAACAAAATACTCACAGGAGCAAATATAAGAAAATGTGTGTGGCAGAAACTGGAGAAGAGACCACCTGGAGATCCCTCCCAGATGCAATCACCATATGCAAACACTATTGTGTCTGGAAGTACATGCTGACAGGAGCCTGATATACCTGTTTGCTGAGCTGCACTGCAGGAGCCTGACATATACAAAGGCAGATACTAACCACTAACCATCAAACTGACCACAGGGTTCTCAATGGAGGAGTTAGAGTGAAGACTGAAGGAGTTGAAGGGACTTGTGGCCTCATGGGGAGAGCGTCAATACCAGCTAACCAGAGCTCCCTGGGTCTAAACAGCTAGCCTGGAAACACACATGGAGGGGCCCATGTCTCTAGCTATATTTGTAGAGAAGGATGGACTTGTTGGGCCTCAGTGGGAGAGGAGGACCTTGGTTCCTTAAAGGCTGGATGCCTCAGTGAAAGTAAATTCGAGGGAGGGGAAGTGAGAGTGCGTGGGTGGGGCATACCCTCATAGATATTGGAGGAGGGAGGATGGGTTAAGGGGTTTCTGGGGATGGGGAATGGGGAAAGGGATAACATCTGAAATGTAAATAAATAAAGTACTCAATAATAAAAAAAGAAAAAACAAACAAATATTGGAACTGGCTATGACAGTAAGACATTTGAGACTCTTTAGCAGCAATTTAACATTACCCATCTTACTCGGATTCCTTTTAATTGTCAAGGATAAAAGACTGTGGAACGGGACCTTTAAAACAATATCTTCATAAAATAAAAAAGAGGGATATATACCCCTGTACACCATAAATTTATTTAAATCATATTCTTTTTATTTTTATTTAATTTTTTTAAAAAATTGAATACCAAGGAACTTTCTGCTGAGTGTCTATGGTGCTCTACAACTAGGCATACTTATGTATACTTATGTATATATACTTATATATACTTATGTATATATACTTAAGTATACTTAGGTGAAAGGGAAGGATCTACTTACTGGAACAAGGCATGATACAGATTAGGTAATAAACATGGGGAAGAGAGCATGTTTGTGTTTTTTCTGTAGGATGCTGAAGGAGTATGGTGGCCACCAGAGACAAGGGTGAGACATTCTGATGCCAGGACAAAGAATGATGTTGACCTGTGAGCTTACTGAGTGCCCTGCCAGTGGTGACTGGGAAGCTGTATTGGACATAAGTTTCTGACTCACCATTGCTTACCTATACCCCTGATGGGACAAGCTGCCTTGCCTCACATTCTTAGATTTTGTGGAACAGAGAATCAAAAAGAGAAGTTAAAATCCCTCTTGTATTGTTTTGTTATGTGGCCAGTTATTCAGACTCAATCATGGACTGGTCTAGAAATCAATCCAATATTGGAAATAACAGTCTTCATTTGGAAGTCTGGTTCTGGACATTTTCAGAGACATATATGGAAATTAGCTGCAGTTCACTATGATGTTATATTAGCAAGAGATAAAGTTGGGATAGGATCTGGATTTCAAACAGGTGTTAGCACATGTGTTAAGGCTCTTTTAATTGTCAAGTTAAAAATACTTTTGTTTCTTCTACAGTATTTAATGTACGGTGAATTGATTGTACACCTTCTAATTGTACTTGTGGTTTGAAATCTGGTATGTCAGTTATGGAGGTCTATCAACCAGCTTTTGTTTTAGTGCCCTATCACAGAACCTTGATATTCTAAAAATAGCTTACAAGTACTGGAAGAAATGAGTCAGGCTTTAAGCAGAAGCAAGAAGGTAGTGGGCTTGATTATTGCTGTTATTACAGCTTTAATTACATTAATTGCTAGCACCACTGCTTCTGAAATCACTGTGATGCAAAAAGTTAAAACAGTTATTTTTGTTAATCATTTAACAAAAACATATTACTAATGTGTTGAATATACCAGAGGATTAAGATAGGCATTTGGAAGAATGTATTGATGATCTTTATCCTATTCAAATTACTGGAAGGAAGTTCAGAATTTAAGGGTAGCAAGCCATCTTGAGTGTCATGCCAAATACCATTGGATTCATGTTAATTCTATAATTTAAAGTGGTAGTCATTATAATTAGGAAGAAGTTTAACGACACTTGCAGTATATTTGGCATAATTCTAATACCTCTCAGGATGTTTTAAGGATACATAGGGAGCTTATGAATTTCAAGAATGCTGTTCTGCTGAATGTTGATGCGGTACATACTGCCAATAAAATTACCCATAGCCTGAGGTCAGTATTTCTATTTTGGTCAAGCTTCAAGAATAGCATATATAGCTTGATCAGGCTAGCCCTTTTTGTCCTGGGAATACTTTTATTCCTGACAATTGTAATAAAGCTTTTCTTCAACAACATCAACCTGTTGGCAGCCACGTACATGGCTTGAACCTGAAAATGGACGTCCAGACATAGTTATTAAATTAACAGGTAGCAAGCCAAGGATGGGTAAGATTCTGCACAGAGCCTTACTAACCTAAGACAGAAATGCATTGCTTTTGATAATGCATATTCCATGATGAGTAAGGAAGGCATTCTTGTCAGAACCACCTAAGACAGGCTCAGTCTTGTTAATGAAATGAAAAGGGGGGAGAGGCGGAGAGCCTTTGGGGCTGCTTGGCAAGAATCTGACATGGGCCAAAGACAAGGAAATGAGCTGCTTGGTAGGAATATGACATTGCCCAATGACTAGGAAATAGGCTTCAGGCAGGAATCTGACATTAGGCTAGAACAAAGAAGTAATCTCAGGCAGGAACCTAAGTATTAGCCTAGAATAAAGAAGTAATTTCAGACAGGACTTGAAATTTTAGGCTAGAACAAGGAAGTAGGCTTCAAACATGAAAGTGACCTTGGGCTAGGACAGAGAAGTTGACAGGGAAGTTGGCTCAGATACTTTGGTCATCCTCATAAGCCCTTAGAAACAGTGAGGGGAGTGTTCACATAATTGGGTTTAATGCCTAGCTTTGTCTTTGACTATTTATGTTTATTGTCTTGATTGTGCCTTGACTATTTGCATCTATTGTATTGCTAGATTTTCAACCTAGAACTGATCTTAATACATACATGTAATCAAAATGTTATAAAACCTTAAAAGAGTAGGGGGGATGGGATAGGGGAAATGGGGTAAGAAATAACAATTGTATTATTAATAAATAAAATATCTAATAAAAAAGAAAACCTAATGTAAAATGTTTAGTATAGGAACTCCAGTTTAGAAGGAAGAAGAAGAAGGAGGAGGAGGCGGAGGAGGAGGAGGAGGGGGGGAGAGGGAGAGGAAGGGGGAAGGGGGAAGGGGAAAGGGGGAAGGGGGAAGGGGGAAGGGGGAAGGGGAGGGGGGAAGGGGGAGGGGGGAAGGGGGAAGGGGGAGGGGGGGAAGGGGGAAGGGGGAAGGGGGAAGGGGGAAGGGGGAAGGGGGAAGAAGGGGGAAGGGGGAAAAGGGAAGGGGGAAAAGGGAAGGGGGAAGGGGGAAGGGGGAGGGGGGAAGGGGGAAGGGGGAAGGGGGAGGGGGGAAGGGGGAGGGGGGAAGGGGGAAGGGGGAGGGGGGAAGGGGGAAGGGGGAAGGGGGAAGGGGGAAGGGGGAAGAAGGGGGAAGGGGGAAAAGGGAAGGGGGAAGGGGGAAGGGGGAGGGGGGAAGGGGGAAGGGGGAAGGGGGAAGGGGGAAGGGGGAAGGGGGAAGGAAGGGGAAGGGGGAAGGGGGAAGGGGGAAGAAGGGGGAAGGGGGAAGGGGGAAGGGCGAAGGGGGAAGGGGGAAGAAGAAGGGGGAAGAAGGGGGAAGAAGGGGGAAGAAGGGGGAAGAAGGGGGAAGAAGGGGGAAGAAGGGGGAAGAAGGGGGAAGAAGGGGGAAGAAGGGGGAAGAAGGGGGAAGAAGGGGGAAAGAAGAGGGAAGGAAGGGGGAAGGGGGAAGGGGGAAGGGGGAAGGAAGGGGGAAGGAAGGGGGAAGGAAGGGGGAAGGGTGAAAGAAGGGGGAAGGGGGAAGGGGGAAGGGGGAAAGAAGGGGGAAGGGGGAAGGGGGAAGGAAGAAGGAAGGGGGAAGAAGGGGGAAGGAAGGGGGAAGGAAGGGGGAAGGAAGGGGGAAGGGGGAAGGGGAAGGGGAAGGGAAAAGGAGAGCTTGGCTCCCCTGGGCATATGTAGCAAATGTGCAACTCAGTCTTCATGTGGATCCACCCACAACTAAAGGTAAAGGTATGGAATACCTTCCCCTAACCTGGCTGGCTTGTTTGGTCTCAATGGGAGAGGATGTGCCTAGCCCTGCACAAACTTGATGTGCTAGGGTAGGGGATCTTTAGTGGGAAGGTCCTATATCCTCTCAGAGGAGAAGGAGATGGGGATATTGGGGGAGGGATTGTGGTTGGTGGAACCAGGAAAAGGAGCATCATTCAGGATGTAATGTGAATAAATATATATAAAAACAAACACAGCAAATAAATAAGCAAGCAAACAAAAACCAAATATTCCTCTAACCTGTAAAGCCATATTTGCCCAAGGACAGGTAACTTCCAGTAATACTAAGAGCTGTTGTTAATCTAAGATAACAAGCCACATGGTTTTGTTTCTGTAAAGAAGTTTGGTTGCCCCAATTGCACAGGATGTGCTTGATCACATGTAGGTGTATAAGCAGGAAGTACGTCAGGATGTATGTTTGTACTTGATTGGACAAAGGTGGGAAGTACATAGCCTGTAGGTTTTGCCTTTATAAGCCTCTGACTAATGGAATTTGGTGTCATACTTTAGAAATCCTGGGTATAGACCTGGCTACTGTACAGCATCCTGGTTAGTATTTAATAGTGCTTGCTTCAAATTTTTCTCAAAAATTGTGGTAGTGGCTCATTCTTGTCAGGTGGGATTAATGTAGCAGCCAAGTTTAAGACAATAGTGTATGGAATCAGATGTTTGACAGCCAATGATCATTAAAGTAATGACTGGCATGCATATTTGTCCTGTTAAATGCAAGCAACAAAAGATGTGTGCCAAATGTAAATATAAAATGTTCGAACTGTCCTGTTTGAACTGAGCTATCTCATAGTATCATAGAACCAAATTAATATTCATTACTAATGCAAGCTAATACAACTAAAAACTTAAAAATTTAAGTTAATAAAATCTATAATGTAAAAAAAGGAAAAGAGAAGATAACATTAAAATATGAAATAAAATAAAATAACCTTAACTAAATCAGTTGAAAATTTAAATGCAAATGACTCAAACTGAAGTCTTACTCTGTTTCAATAATATTAAGAAACTAACATGATCAAAACTTTCATTTTTAAAGGAGCAAAGTATTTTTCTCAGGTCATATATTAGCAAACTAAAATTTCTCATAAAATGTATTTATTAGTCATTTCACAATCACAGACAGGTAAATTTTGATTTTAATAGTAGAATAATGTTTATGTGAGATTAGACACAATTTATTATTTAGACACAAACATTTTAGCTAGTCATGCCTATTAAAAATGTGATTAGAAACCTAACCCAGGGCAGACATTTCATTTGTTAGCCTTGGGCAGCATGTGGGTAGCAGGCTGGATGGGACTCACAAGCCCATGGTGGGAGTCATGATTAGCAGCTCCTCCAGCAACTGACAAGAACAATTGCCCATCATCTGGATATGATAATCGCTAATTCAAATCTCAGCCATCTAAATTCCTCTTTAAATGTCAACTCTGAGGTATTCTGCAATAATTGGAACAACATTTTTAAGCTTCTAAAATAACACAAAATAAACCTTAATTACTGTTGAGTAAATTGTTCATTTAGAAATTGTTTTGTGATTAAGGGGTTAGTGGTATAAATCAAAACAGATGATAGTATTATTCACAATGTGTATTATAACATATGTTTAGTGCATTCAGTGAAAATTTTAAAAAATGACTATGTTTTGGTCTAAGTCATCCAGCAGGAAATTGATGTGGGTTTCTCCGACATGGCATTTTATAGAAGCCCCTTGTCTTGAAGATATTGCTGTGTTTTGTTTGTTTGTTGTTTTTGTTCTATTTTGTTTTTCTGGCTGCACTGGGAAACAAAGAGAACTGTAAGGAAACAGACAGAGGATTGATCTCTGGCTTGAAAGTAGCAACTCCCAAACACTTACAAAATTTTCCTTAGGCCTTTTCAGAAGTTCTGAGACTACTTGGTCAGTAGAATGCACTTTTAGCCAACAAGGGATCATTTTCGCCATTTTATAGAGGCCCTAGAACTTTTTCCAAGTATCCAATCTCATAAAAGCACACAAATAGTTCTGGTTATCTTGTTAGATACAAATGAGTACATTAAAAAAGAAAGAAGAAAAGAAAGATAGATAGATAGATAGAAAGAAAGAAAGAAAGAAAGAAAGAAAGAAAGAAAGAAAGAAAGAAAGGAAGGAGAGAAAGAAAGGAGAGAAAGAAAGGAGAGAAAGAAAGAGAAAAGAAAAGACCAAAAAAGTATTGTTAGAAAACTTCATTTAATGCACTATTTTGTATTTTTTTTTCTTGTACATGTTTTTCTTCATGGCACATTGGAAAAAAATTCCAAACCTCTATAAACATTTGGGTTAAAAAAATAAAGGTTGCTTCTTGTTTGTCACTCAGGCTTTCTGTGGCCAAACCATTAATATGCAGACTCATATACCTGCAGTTCTAACACTGAAATTTGCACATGCCAGACTCATGCATGTCTCTGTTAGTATGCCCGTTTAATTTTATATGCCTCATGTTGCTTCAAAAACAAATACAGGGAGGGCTTTAAGTTCCCACAGTTCCCAGGACTGTTAACACATTACCAAAGTACTTCCAAATGCTAATTTACCAGGTGCATAGGGCACCATCATCTGCTAGATCACTACAATAGCTTTCAATTTGTCTTTTTGATCCCTTTCTTTCTTTACTGGAACTTCATGAAAGTCAGAGTATACCTTTTACAACTGTCAGATCATATCCAAAAATTCTCAGAAGTGTTCGCATCTAATTCATAAAAATGGGCAGACCCTTCAACCTTCTCTAAGGCTTGGCATAGTTCCTGCACCCATCTCCTTCCTCCACTCCCTCTTTTCCTGTTTTCCAGCCTGCTGAGATTCTTGCTATCATTTGAAGCCTCTGCTGTGCTCTCCATCAGCAGTGGGCCAAACACGGAGGTACCCATGTCTGCTTTAACACTTGACTCAAATCTTTAATCTGAATGTACTTTTATAATGTACTGGGGCTTGCGTTGCTTTGATTTGTTTTGTGTCAAGCATCTTATTTAAATCGGAACTTAGCCTGAATCTCTGCTTGGCTTTTCTTCATAGCCAATGCCATTTCTATCAGGCTTATAAAGTATTAATTTAGTTTATCTCTCCTCATTGCCCTGGAACCTCACCAGTAAGTACCCTATTGCTGTATGTTTCCTGATGTCCCTTCAACATGTGGATTGTTACCTGAATGATAATTGTAAAAACTTTCTTGGACTTAGAAGTTTATTTTCAAGATTGTAAGTGAGCATCTTTTACATCAGAAAAAGACAGAGGATGTATTCACTTCTTATTTATGTTTCCTTGATTTCCACAAAGCAAAAACTGTTTTTACAGTAAGAATCATGTGAAACATGTGTTTTAATTACACAATAAAATCAAATATTTCATTTATTCAAAAATTTTTAAAAAGTAATCATGTATATTTTATTTAAAATTTTCATAAACAAAAGAAACTTCTTTTAAAATATTTACTCTTGTTTTTTCATCATACCCTTAAGTAATGAATTCTTTGAATTCAGTGTTTTGCATTTCCGTAGATTTTCAAATATAGCCAAGTATGAATATAATCATATATGGTGTACATTATACTTCTGATTTTAAACTACATATGTGATAATGTGATAAATCATTTTTCAAGGATTAATTTTTCCATCAACATAAATATTTTATAAGATATTTGTCTGTTGCTCCAACATTCTGTAGTATAGGGACTGTCCAGGTGTTCAGTGGTCTCTATAAATTGGCTATGTTTTAGAAGCTATGCTTTGTGCTTCCCATAATCTCAGTTAACTCAGTCATTCTGGATCTCTGATGGGGTTGAAAACTTATAGTCTCATAGCCAATCTTTGCTATTTACTTTCAGAGAAAAGATTTGAGAGAATGGTTTTCAGTTGACATTCATCCTAAAGCCAAGAAAAAAAAAAAAGCCAGGTTCAGAACTAAGTCTTTTATTTAGGAGAGATGACAGAGGTTCTGCTTAGTCAACAAAATGATGGACTGGGTATTATCTTGCACCTTATTGACATAAATTAGTATAGTTATGCTCTAACTATATTTTGAGAGAAAAATTTTATTTTAACAGGAAGGGTGATATGTAGGAGGAGCTAAGGTGGGAGGAGTACAGAGAGGAGGAGTAAGGAGAGGAGGAGGAGAAGAAGAGGAGGAGCTAGGTGATGACAGAGAAAGAGAGAGGGGGGCCAGACATGGAGGTGGATGTTCACATGTCTCTGCCAGTCAGAGATAGTTGATATATATAGATTGGGTATTAGGTTACACTTCTGATTGATATTGAGTATTACCAAACTTCTAAAGCTTTTGGTTAACATTAAAAAAAATTGTATAAAAGCAAAAAGGAGAAGGGGGTATGGGATAGGGGTTTTCTAGGGAGGGGAAATGGGGAAAGGGAATGGCATCTGAAATGTAAATAAAATACCCAATAAAAAATAAGTAAAACATTCAAAAAAAGATATTTGTCTGTTGCTACTTATAACAGCACTGACTTGTAATGGCTGCATAGTACTTGATATAAATATAGTAGAATATATTTATTCATTCTCCTATTGATGTTAAGGTAATTTTAATGTTTTCCATTATTTACTGTTGTAGTTGTTGCCAAAACTGTAATCATTTCCCTACAGTGTCTTCTTTATTATAGAATTTTAAATGTTCTCATGATTTTTATATATTAATTTACTTATTTATTTAACTTTTTGACAATTTCAAGACTTTTTTAAATAACCAAGAAGTCTCACAATAAACTATGGCCTCAAGCGGAGTTGATTTCTACTTTACATGTAGGATAAAATAGCTATTAAATTACTAGGCCACATTGCCTCTGTTATATTTGAAGGCCATTGTACCTGTATTTTTCTCCAAGGTTTTCCTTTTTGTTTCTATTTCACATCAATCTTTTAAAGTATATTTTATACTGTTCTTTAAGAGTTTCATACCATTTTGATTATATTTACCCCAATCTCTCCCTTGCATTCACCTTTCACTGAGATTCCTTTTTATGTGTGTTGCTATTGCTGTATATGTGGAGTAGAAGTGATACAACTAATAATACACATAATATGGTCACCAAATTACTCATTAAATATCATAATTCACAGTGGCTCACAAAAATATGAGGGAAAAGAGATAATATTGTACTTTTACTTGCAAAAGCTTAATTTATTATGAAATATTCAAGCTAAAGGAGCTTCCATGTTGCCTTACTTTTTAATTTCCATGACAAAGCACCAGGGCTGAGGCAACTTATAGAAGAATGTATTTAATAATGGTTGACAGTTTCAAAAGTTTAGAGCTCATGATCATCCTGGAAGGTGTGTGGAAGCAGGCAGGCAGGCATGCTGTTGAAAGAGTAGCTGAGAATTTACATCTGATCTACCTGTAGGATGGAGAGAGAGAGAGAGAGAGAGAGAGAGAGAGAGAGAGAGAGAGAGAGAGAGAGAGAGAGAGGAGAGAGGAGAGAAAGTACAAGGGAGAAAAAAAGAGAGATGAGGAAGAAGAGAGAGAGCAAGAGAGAGAATGAGAGAGAGCGCAAGAGAAAGAGAAAGAAGGAGAAAGAGGGAGGAAGAGAGAGAAAGAGAGATCAAGAGAGGGAGAGAGAGAGAAAGAGGAAGGGAGGGGAAAAGGGAGAGGGAAAGAGAGAGAGTGAGAGAGTAAGGGAGGGGGAAAGGGAAGGGAGAGAGAGAGAGAGAGAGAGAGAGAGAGAGAGAGAGAGAGAGAGAGAGAGCTTGGAATAACATACACTTTTTTAAACCTTAAAGCCTAATCCTTAAGATATACTCCTTCTAATAATGGCATACCTTCTAAGCCATCCTAAACAATTCTACCAATTGGGGATGAAACATTCAAATATATAAATTTGTTGGGTACATTAATATTCAAATTACTCCAAGTGTGAAGAGACTTGTTGATACTTTTTAAAACTATTTCATTATTCTGATCATTATCTATGTTTGAATTGTCTCACCTTTCTGCAGTCTTCAGATAAAAGTCAGACAGAAGAATTAAGGCAGAGCTATTAGTGAATGATTTTAAAATATATTTTGTACTTCCTTTCTTGGATGAGTCCTCATGAGCTAGACTCTATGAATCCTCCAACCATGTTGCATATTTGTGTAAAATAATACTGAAGTGTATATTGATTTGGTAGAAAAATATTTGGACAATTCTTAGGAACATTCCAAATTTCCCACAAGATTTTACTCTTAGGAAATCAAGCCACTGTGACCATGAGCCATGCTATTGTTGCTTTAACTGACCCAGTTTTTCTGTAGAGACATGGTTTCATCACATAATAAAAACATATAACTCTCCTTGTCATTTAAATACCCACTTAAAATTAAAATTTTAATATGCAATGGAATAATGCATAGTCAAAACTTAAAAGGTAGGATGTGAGACATCTTTTAAATAAAAGTATTGAGACAAGATGATTGTGAAAATGTGGTATAAGTTTTAAAAGTCTTCAATTAATAAAAAAATATTTATGTAGTTACAGTTTGAGTTTTCTTTATTGTTGTTGGGGTTTTTTTGGGGGTGTTGTTTGTTTGTTTGTTGTGTGTGTGTGTGTTTTGGCTTCATAAGCAAGCACTCTATTTCTCAGCTATCATTAGTCTTGTTTTGGAGCTAGGAGCTTGATGTGCCAGGTTCCATCTAAGCTCAAAGTTACAGTCCACTTCTTTTTACATTGACAGCTGGAATTTAAGACATATACCACCAATCTCATTAAAGCTACAATTTTCCACTGTCTTCCTTGGTTAGTTATTTTTATATTGTGCACAAATAATTGGCAAGAAGCAAATTAAGGTAAAGATAGTTTATTTGGGGTTATAGTTTGAGGGCCCAATAGAGCTATAGTGAGGATCAGATTTAATATTTTGTTATCTTTCTGATGCTTCTCTCTAGCAGTACCTTGCATTTATTCTTTTACTCTTGCTTGGCTTATACTCAATACAGTTCTTCAATCAAACCCCACAGTGTATTTATCATAGATCATTGTCCACACAGTACAAGGTACTACTTTCCACCATGTGGTATGGGTTGCTGTGCTTCGTTGCCATAGTGACAAGTGCCAATTTCCTTGCTATAAGTGATAATACAGTTAACCATGGTTGAGCACTTAAAGGCATAGTGTGTTCTTATGGGAAATCCAAGGAGTTGATATTTTCCTTTATGTGTATGTGGTGTCACGTTTCCTTGATGAGAGGAGTCTACTATGTGTCTATAGAGATATCTCTTCATTGGCTATGTGTAGCATACTTGGCTACATCACTTTGGCTCCTGGCGGGTCGCACATGTGCACCCACACAAGAGCAATCTAGATTCTCAAATGAAATAAATGAAATACACACACACACACACACACACACACACACACACACACAAACACACACACACACACAAGTTAATTTCTGACATTCCACGACTAGCTCAAAGATGGCACTCTTTAACCTTCCCCTGCTATACCACGCCAAATTAAGAGGTGGCCAAGGGCTACTAACCCAAATGGGACTAGTGGGGACGGCAGGTTTTCCTTAGGAACTATTTAGAAACTAGGAATAGATTAGATGAAAAGGAAGATGAAATGGAGAGGGGAAAAGATGAACACACTGAGAGGGACAACTAATACTACAGAATGTCTGAGGGGACATAGAAAAACTTAAGTTGAAACATCTTGATAATTATATCTATCTATCTATCTATCTATCTATCTATCTATCTATCTATCTATCTCTGAAATCACCAAATAATAGACAGACAAGGCCCCAACTAGACATCTTTCACCACAAATGAAACCTCTAGTGCCAGGAATGAGTTACATCTAATTGAGTTGTTGGTTACAGATACCTAATGGAAAACTCCAAACAACTCAGTCTATTGTCAAAGTTATTGGTTGCCTTCCACAAAATGACAGCAAGGCCCTATTGCTAAAGCTAACACAGAGATATCATTCAACCCAGAGAGGTTGAGCTGGTGCCTACCTAGAGCCTGCAGCCTGTACTCACTTGTGCTCATAATATTGGAAGGTATTTTGCATGCTACCAGAAGAGAAAGGCAAACACAAAAACTCTTTGAGCCACAAGTATGAATTGCCTACATGATATGCTGCTGCAATAGTGGCACGAACTTTGTAGGCTTAACTGTCTTAGTTACTGTTCTATTGCTGTGAAGAGGCACCATGACCCAGGCAATTCTTATAAATGAAAACATATGATTCGGAACTTGCTTAAAGTTTTCGAGGGTTAGGCCATTATCATAATGTTTGGAAGCCATTGAGCATACAGTAAGAACAGTAACTGAGACCTTTACAACTTGTTCCATAAGAAACAAAACAAAACAAAACAAAACAAGCGTAGCATGGAATTTTGAATTTCTGAAAACCCTCTTTTGGTTCTCCAATTGTTACATCAGAAAACTGCAAGTCCTTATGTATTTTTCAAAGCTCTGTGAATGTTGCTCACTCATGTGTGCAAGTACCTGTCACTTTTCTTGCTAGTTCATTGATCTCCTGGTAGCCACCTTATTCTTCATGAAGTATGGCAAGCTTTCTCTCATCTCCGGATGTTGGAAAATCCCAAAATCCATTTTCTGAGACCTTTCACAGTTTAATTTTTTTATTTCACTCAGATCCCTAATCCCTAGCCATGATGGTTTATTATATGATCAGCCCTAGAGAGTGTCACTATTAAAAGATGTGGCCCTGTTAGACAGGTGTGTCACTGTGGTGTGGGCTTTAAAACCCTCATCCTAGCTGCCTGGAAGCCAGTATTCTGCTAGCAGTCTTCAGATGAAGATGTAGAACTCTTACCTCCTCTTCCTGCACCATGCCTGCCTGGATGTTCCCACTCTCCCACCTTGATGATAATGGACTGAACCTTGAACCTGTAAGCCAGCCCCAATCAAATGTCTTTATAAGAGTTGCTTTGGTCATGGTGTCTGTTCACCTCAGTAAAACCCTAACTTAAGACACCAGCTGTCATATGTCTGTCATTTTCTTTTTTTCTTTTATTTTCCAAACTATTGATTGTTATGTTATACTATTGGTGGCTCACACCAGTCTTATGAGTCTTCATCAGGGTAGGGTATAGTGGAATTTACTGGTACTGCGAAAGTTAGCTTTTGTGAACTTAGATATACTTAATACACAGATGATCCTCAGACTCTTCAAAGTGCTGAATATGGCATTTAAAATGTATAATTAATAATAATAATAGTAATAATAATAAATCTTCCCATGATAGAACTTAGTTCCTGGTAGCACCCCTAATCTCCTCCAAAGATGATGGACATAGGAGAACTTCACCTGAAGCTTGCATTAAATGTAACAAAGGTGGACACTGGGTGGAAGATTGCCTTTTACCTCAACTGCTGCCAGGACCCTGTCCAAACTGTGAGCAAGCAGGACACTGGGGAATTGATTGCCCCCTGTTTTGCCTAGACAAGGTGTGTCAGTCTCCCCAATTCCTTCTCCACAGGAAAGCTTGGATCTTCCAACCTGGCATCTGAAGACTGATACTGCCCTGAATCCTCTGCCCTTCATGACCACAGAGGAACCTAAGGTAACTGTCCAGGTATCTATTAATTCTCTGTCATTGTCAGTAGATTCAGGAGCTGCTTGGTCTGTACCTCCCGCTTACTCTGATCAATTTTTTCCTTGTCAGATCTCTGATGGTGTTGAGGACTGGGCTAATGATAGCTTGGTGAGTTTAACAGCTGCAACCAAGGTTTCAGCTGCCAGCTCAGTTCTCTTCATATGTAAAAATCAAGGATGAGAGCTACTGGAGAAAGATTAATGGTTTATCTTATTATTTAGAAAAGAGCTAAACTCACAAACAAGGTTTCGAAGTAACTTTTAACTATTTCTTTGTTTAAAGAAATGTGCTTTACACTGAATCCTGTCAAGTATCAACCACCTGTGTCTCTTGGTAAATAATTTGATTTTTAAAAAGTGATTTAAGGCCCTCCCTTGGTCGTTTTGGCTGGGGCAGACACCTAGCTGGTCTGCTCCAGTGAAGACACCATATACTGAACCATCCTAGAGGGACTACTGCACTCAGAGCGGCAGGATTTCAGGATCTCAGAGGCAGCCTGAGTTCCAGGAGCTCTTCCACCCAGGAGCTCAGGATCACAAGATCACAGAGACATCTGAACTCTGAGGAGTTCTGACACGAGCAAGATTACTAGAAAGACAGGCTCCAGTCAGAGACAGTGAGTGCAGGTGGCACTAGAGTTAACCAGATGGCGAAAGGGCAAGCACAAGAACATAAGCAACAGAAACCAAAGTTACCTGGCATCATCAGAACCGAGTTCTCCCACCATAGCAAGTCCTGCACACCCCGTCACACTGGAAAAACAGAATTCAGAATTAAAATCACTTCTCATGATGATGATACAGGACTTCAGGAAGGACATAAATAACTCCCTTAAAGAAATACAGGACAACACAGGTAAACCAGTAGAAGGCCTTTAAGAGGAAATACACACACAAAAAAAATCCCTTAAAGAATTGCAAGAAAACACAAGTAAACAAGTGAAAAAATTAAAAAAAAAAAAAAAATCCAGGACATAAAAACGGAAGTAGAAACAATAAAAAAAATCTCAAAGGGAGAATACCCTGGAGATAGAAAACCCAGGAAAGAGATCAAGAGTCTAGACGCAAGCATCACCAACAGAATACAAGAGATAGAAGAGAGAATCTCATGTGCAGAAGATACTATGGAGAACATTGACACAACTGTCAAAGAAAGTGCAAAGCGCAAAAAGGATTTATGCCAAAACAGCCAGGAAATCCAGGACACAATGAGAAGACCAAATCTAAAGATAATAGGTATAGATGAGAGTGAAAATTCCCAACTTAAAAGGCAAGTAAATATCTTCAACAAAATTATATAGAAAAACTTCCCTAACCTAAAGAAAGAGATGCCCATGAACATATAAGAAGCCTACAGAACTGCCAATAGACTAGACCAGAAAAGAAATTCCTCCTGTCACATAATAATAAAAACATCAAATGCACAAAACAAAGAAGAAATACTAAATGTAGTAAGGGAAAAAAAGTAAAATTATATATAAAGGCAGACCTATAAGAATTACACCAGACTTCTCACCAGAGACTATAAAAGCCAGAAGATCCTGGAGTGGTATCATATAGACCCTTAGAGAACACAAATGCCAGCCCAGACTACTATAAACAACAAAACTCTCAATCACTATAGATGGAGAAACCAAGATATTCCATGACAAAACTAAATTTACACAATATCTTCCCACAAATCCAAAACTACAAAGGATAGTTGATGGAAAACTCCAACACAAGAAGGGAAGCTACAGCCTAGAAAAAGCAAGAAAGTAATCATCCAACAAGCCCAAAGGAAGATAGCTAAACAAACATAATTCCACCTCTAATAACAAAAATAACAGGAAGCAACAATCATTTTTCTTTAATATTTCTTAACATCAATGGACTCAATTCACCAATAAAAAGGCATAGAATAACAGACTGGATACATAAACAGGACCCAGAATTTTGCTGCATACTGGAAGCACACCACAGTGACAAAGACAGACACTATCTCAGAGTAAAAGGCTGGAAAACAATTTTCCAAGCAAATAGTCCCAAGAAACAAGCTGGAGTAGTCATTCTAATATCAAATAAAACTGACTTTGAACCAAAAGTAATCAAAAAAGATAAGGAAGGACACTTGATACTTATCAAAGGAAAAATGTACCAAGATGAACTCTCAATTCTGAACATCTATGCTCCAAATGCAAGAACATGCACATTCATAAAAGAAACTTTACTAAAGCTCTAAGCATACATTGTACCTCACACAATAACAGTGGGAGATTTCAACACCCCACTCTCAGCAATGGACAGATCATGGAAACAGAAACTAAACAGAGACACAGTGAAATTAACAAAAGTTATGAACCAAATGGATTTAACATATCTCTAGAACATTTAATCCTAAAACAAAAGAATATACCTTTTTCTCAGAACCTCATGGTACTTTCTCCAAAATAGACCATATAATTGGTCACAAAACAGGACTCAACAGATATAAAAAGATTGAAATAATCCCTTGCATCCTATCAGATCACCACAGACCAAGGGTGGTCTTCAATAATAACAAAACCAATGGAAAGCCCACATACACATGGAAACTGAACAACGTTCTACTCAATGATGACTTGGTCAAGGAAGAAATAAAGAAAGAAATTAAAGACTTTTTAGAATTTAATGAAAATGAAGACACATCATACCAAAACTTGTGGGACTCCATGAAAGCATGCTTTACTAAGAGGAAAACTCATAGCTCTAATTACCTACAAAAAAAAACTGGAGAGAGCATACACTAACAACTTGGCAGCACACCTGAAAGCTCTAGAACAAAAAGAAGCAAATACACCCAAGAGGAGCAGAAGGCAGAAAATAATCAAACTCAGGGCTGAAATCAAACAAGTAGAAACAAAAGAACTATACAAAATATCAACAAAACTGGTTCTTTGAGAAAATCAACAAGATAGATAAACCCTTAGCCAGACTAAGCAGAGGACACAGAGACAGTATCCAAATTAATAAAATCAGAACTGAAAAGGGAGACATAACAACAGCAACTGAGGAAATTCAAAAGATCATCAGATCCTACTACAGACGTCTACATTCAATGAAACTGGAAAATCTGGATGAAATGCACAATTTTCTAGACAGATACCAGGTACCAAAGTTAAATCAGGAGCAGATAAACCTAAAGAAATAACAGCAGTTATTAACAGTCTCCCCACCAATAAAAGCCCAGGATCAGATGGTTTTATTGCAGAATTCTATCAGACCTTCAAGGAAGACCTAATACCAATTCTCTTGAAACTTGATGCAATCTCACTAAAATCAGGGACTAGACAAGACTGCCTACTCTCTCCCTACCTATTCAATATAGTACTGGAAGTCCTAGCCAGAGCAATTAGACAACAAAATGGGATCAAAGGGATAAAAATAAGACAGCAAGAAGTCAAAATATCACTATTTGCAGATAATATGATAGTATACCTAAGTGACCCCAAAACTTCCACCAGAAAACTAAACCTGATAAACAACTTCAGCAATGTGACTGGATATAAAATCAACTCAAACAGATCAGTAGCCTTCCTCTACTCAAAGGATAAGCAGGCTGAGAAAGAAATTAGGAAAATGACACCCTTCACAATAGTCACAAATAATATAAAATACCTTGGTGTGAATCTAACCAAACAAGTAAAAGATCTGTATGACAAGAACTTCAAGTCCCTGAAGAAAGAAATGGAAGAAGTTCTCAGAAGATGGAAAGATCTCCCATGCTCATGGATTGGCAGGATTAATATAGTAAAAACGGCCATCTTGCCAAAAGCAGTCTACAAATTCAGTGCAATCCCCATCAATATTCCAAATTAATTCTTCATAAAGATAGAAAGAGCAATTTGCAAGTTCATTTGTAATAACAAAAAAAAATCAGGACAGGGGGAACTATTCTCAACAATAAAAGAACTTCTGGGTGAATCACCATCGCTGACCTCAAGCTGAACTATAGAGCAGTAGTGATAAAAATTGCATGGTACTGGTACAGAGACAGACAGGAAGATCAATGGAATAGAATTGAAAATCCAGAAATGAAGCCACACACCTATGGTCACTTGGTCTTTGACAAAGGAGCTAAAACCATCCAGTGGAAAAAGGCCACATTTTCAACAAATGGTGCTGGTTGAACTGGAGGTCAGCATGTAGAAGAATGCAAATTGATCCATTCTTATCTCCTGTACAAAGCTCAAGTCCAAGTGGATAAAGGACCTTCACACAAAACCAGATACACTGAAACTAATAGAGGAGAAGGTAAGAAAGAACCTCGAATACCTGGCACAGAGGAAAAGTTCCTGAACAGAACACCAATGGCTTATGCTCTAAGATCAATAATTGACAAATGGAACCTCATAAAATTGCAAAGCTTCTGTAAGGCAAAGGACACTGTCAGTAGGACAAAATGGCCACCAACAGATTGGGAAAAGATCTTTACCAATCCTACATCTGATAGAGGTCTAATATCCAATACATACAAAAAACAAAAAATTAGACTCCAGACAGCCAACTAACTCTTTGAAAAATGGGGTACAGAGCTAAACAAACAATTCTCAACTGAGGAAACTTGAATGGCCATGAAGCACCTAAAGAAATGTTCAACATCCTTAGTCATCAGGGAAATGCAAATCAAAACAACTCTGTGATTCTACCTCATACCAGTCAGCATGGCTAAGATCAAAAACTCAGGTGATGTGGAGAAAGAGGAACACTCTTCCATTGTTGGTGGGATTGCAAGTTGCTACAACCACTCTGGAAATCAGTCTGATGGTTCCTCAGAAAATTGGACATAGTATTAGCTGAGGACCCAGGTATACCACTCCTGGGCATATATACCCAGAAGATGCTCCAACATATAACAAGGGCATATGCTCCACTATGTTCATAGCAGCCTTATTTATAATAGCCAGAAGCTGGAAAGAACCCAGATGTCCTTCAACAGAGAAATAGATACAGAAAATGTGGTACATTTACACAATGGAGTATTACTCAGTTATTAAAAACAATGAATTCATGAAATTTTTAGGCAAATGGATGGAACTTGAAAATATCATCCTGAGTGAGGTAACCCATTCACAAAAGAACTCACAAGGTATGCACTCACTGATAATTGGATATTAGCTCAAAAGCTTGCAATACCCAAGATACAACTCACAGAACACATGGAGCTCATGAAGAAGGAAGACCAAAGTGTGGGTGCGTTGTCCCTTCTTAGAAGGAGTAACAAAATACTCATGGAAGCAAATATGGAGACAACGTGTGAGACAGAGACTGAAGGAGGGGTCGTCTGGAGACTGTTCCACCTGGGTATGCATCCCATGTGCAAACACCAAAGGTAGATGCTGATGTGGATGCCAGGAAGTGCATGCTGACAGGAGCCTGATATAGCTGTCTCCTTAGAGGTCTGCCAGAGCCTGACATATACAGAGGCAGATCCTTACAGCTAACAACCATTGATCTGATCAGGGGGTTCCCAATGGAAGAGTGAGAGAAGACTGAAGGAACTGAGAAGGTTTGAGGTCCCATCAACAATATCAATGAACCAGAGCTCCCAGGGTCTAAACCACCAGCCTGGGAGCACATATGTAGGGACCCATGGCTCCAGCTGTATATGTAAGGGAGGATGTCATTGTCAGGCATTGGTGGGAGAAGAGGTCCTTGGTCCAGTGAAGGCTGGATGCCCCAGTGTGGGGGGATTTGAGGGTGGGGAGGAGGGAGCAGATGGATAGAGGCACATCCTCATAGAAACAGGAGGCTGGGGGATGGGATAGGGGATTCCTGGGTGGAGGGGGAACGGGGAAAGGGGATCATATCTGAAATGTAAATAAAATATACAATAAAAAAGAAACAAAAAGTGATTTAAGGTATATAAAAAGTGAAAAATGCTTCAGATTTTCTTCCCTCACTATCATATTGTTATACTAAGACTTGAAAAGTTCATAATTTTAGCATCAGTCAATGGAGTTCTAATAAGCTACTAATGTAGCATTGGTAAAGTGTTGATAATGTTATTATAGTTACAAATTCAAGATTTTAATTTTTCTTTGGTTGTTTTCTAAGAATAGACTTAAAACTCCTTCTGGTGCTAAAAACATCTGTGTAATTTTTACATACTCAATATTCTGGACAAAGGGAAGATTGATCATACTTTTAACCAAAATTCTTTTTGGGTTCCCTAGCCTTTATTATGACTCAAATCCATGAGTCTACTGCTTTTTCTACAGTGTGGATTTCAGTATGGATTACAAACAGTGGTAATGCTAATTTATGTAAAATGTATCTCTTTTTGTTAACTTACAAAAATTCTTGTAAGTTTAGGGAGTCAACTTAAGTCCACACCTCATAGATCAAATGGCCTCCAGATGAATAGTGTCAATCAACAGCATGGTTCCCAACCTGAGATGTGGCTAAGATCTCTTCTCTTTTCTGGTCTTGGGACTTCTTCCCCCACCCCTCCTCAACTACCAGAATCATGGGCCTAAAAGTTTCAAAGGTACATCTAAGAAAAAATTTTCCCCTAAATTCCTTAACTTTATCTCACAGCAGATTTCCAATAAATTAGACACTGTAAACTGCCCCAATCACTGTTTGCATGTCCCTAGCCTCAGACGGTCCAGCAAAGCCTGGACAGCAAGTTAAACAGCCTGCTTTTCTTGGACTTGGCCAACATACCAGCTTTTTGAGTCCCTAATAATGACACTCCAATGTCAGTACAAAGTGAGGGGTTGTAGATGGGTATGTTGCCCCTTATCATTTATTTATTATCAATGCAAAGCCTGGGGTGTTAAAGTTTCAAACCCAGAACAATCAGCTGAGGTGTCTCTTAACCTATCAAAGTGGACTTGGGCTCCATATTACTCAGCATCCTCCAGTCCCTACTTGTTACAAGTTGTGGGTGGCATGCACCACCATCTACCCTGAACTCTCTAGCCCGAGGCCTGGACTGCCCTGCCCTTGGAAGCTCTTCCCTACATAATCCACACATGTTGTTTACCCACCACTTTTTTTTTTTTTTTTTTTTTTTTTTTTTTTTTTGAGGATACATCTCATTCTCTTTCCCCTCTCCCATCTACCTTCTTGTCCCCTTTTCACCACATGGTTCAAGGTCATGACCACTCTGGACTCTCTTAGCTATATCTGCCTCTGACTATGCTCTCACAGATAATCTACACTAAACTTTCTCCTCCACCATACTGAGGAGCAGTCATCCTTCCCTTCCCTTCCCTTCCCTTCCCTTCCCTTCCCTTCCCTTCCCTTCCCTTCCCTTCCCTTCCCTTCCCTTCCCTTCCCTTCCCTTCCCTTCCCTTTCCTTTTCTTTTACCGCGGAGCAGGTGGTTCTGGGTAATATAAGAGCCAAGATTGAGCAAGCAATGGAAAGCAAGCCAATAAGCACCATCCTTCCATAATCTCTGCTTCAATTTCTGCTTTAAGTTCCTATCCTTGCATGTGTCAGTAATTTGTAAGCCCAACAATGCCTTTCCTTTTCAACTTACTTTTCTCACAGAAATAGAAACCTACCCAGGACACTCCCCCTGACTTACATTGCTGAATCTGCACACAGTAGGTACTCAGAAAATTTGCTGAAAGCTGTTCTGTTTAGATTCATATTAAACTCTATTAATCTCATGTCTTTAATCTCAGTGATCACCAGTTCCTTCATTTTGAATTATGTATTTATTACCTGAATTATATTACTGACTTTTTTCCCAAGAAACTTTGGCTACAATATTTTCCAAGCCTTTATAACTTAAGAATGCCTCCTGCCGCTTTTATATTGGAACAATAAATTGGTTGATGTGGAATTTTCAGGTCACAAACTTTTTCCAGTAAAGCACTGCGTGGATATTCTTTGTTGTCTTCTGGCATCCACTTATGCAGAAAGAGAAAGCTGCAAGACAGTCCAAATTCTTCCTCCTAGCTGCCTAGAAATCATAAGCCATTTGTCTCCTGACTTGGGTACTAATATTTCATTAAATATTTTTTATTTTCTTCTGGGTTCATAAAGTTAGTCCTTTTTATTCACAGACTTGAATAATATTTTAGTTAGGATTTTTTTTCTATTTAATATATGATTGTTGCTTTTTCTATTAGTTAGATGTTGTGATAAGCTAAATTTCTCAAGCTTAGTGAATCTCATCTTCCCTCTATAATATCTTTTATAATTTTCTTCCTATGTGAAGATAACAGATAGCTCAGTTGTCTTTTTTTCTTTGCAAAGCTAGAGATTGGATATAAAGCCTGGGGTACACTAGCTTAGTATTTTGCCACTCATCTACTCATTCAGCTCTTTTTTTTATATATATTTTAGTTTTGAGACAATATATCAGTAAGTTACCCAGGCTGTCCTTGAACTCAGTCAATCAGTAGTAGCCATTCCCACATTCTTAAAGTTCACCACCAAGCTCTAACTATCAAAATTCGTTATTTGGCTATACTGACCGATATGTCTAATCATGACTAAATATCTCATCTAGCACAGACTTTCCATTTTTCTCCTTAAAAACCAAACACTCCTGTGAGCTGCCAGCTGTAAGCTGCCAGCTGCTCTTTCTGCCCTATTCAGATTCAGTGCCCTATCTCTCTATCTTGCTTTATAAAGGAAATTTGGTTGAAAATTGGTGTTTGGGTGTGCTCTGCACCTAATGTGGGGTCTGGAAGGGAGCCCCATGGTACGTGGGTCCTACCCTTTTAATACTTTCGAGTGGGCTTACTAAGTGTGCTGGGTTGAGTATGCTTGGCACAGGCAGTGGCACTATTAGGAGGTTTGGCCTTTTCGGATAAATTGTGTCACTGTGAGAGTAGGCTTTAAGACTTCCTCCTAGCTGCCTAGAAGTCAGTAGTGTTTTATTTGCCTTCGGAACAAAATGTCGAACTCTCACCTTCTCCAGCTTCATGCCTGCCTAGATGCTGGACTTGGCAATGTGTAAGAATCAGCCAGGTGGTTCTGGTTTTGAAGGTATGGAGAGCAGCTGAGGCTTCACACTATGAGAGGCTAGGGAAGGCAATTGGTGAAGGGATGGCCTCAGTTGCAGTTGATGTACCAGGACTGGAGGGGTCATGCAAAGAAGTTGAGGATAGACAACATGAAAGGAGCCTATGAGATGTGAAATCATAGTTGCAGTAAAAGACTCCAGTAAATCAGATATGCCAGTACCTTGGGATGATCATGAAGAACAGCAGCAGCAGTGGAGTGTTGTCAACCAGAACTTAGAGTGCTACAGAGGGAAGAGCTGGAGAAGTAATACCAGCCCATTGGAGGATCCCAGAAGATCAGGTGTGGATCCCAGACATTACAACAAAAAGTTGTAAAGTTAAAGTTGACTTGGATACACCCAAGATGTTAGAGATGTCAGAGCCATGGGATTTCTGCCAAGGAAAGGTGCTAACAGTTAGTGGCACCAGCCCAAAGAAAAAAATTTGTTACTGCTGAATGCTAGGTTTGCCAACATCAGCCAACAAGGATGAAAGGAGTTGGAGATCTGAAAGAGCATTTTGATATCAGACATGGATATGCAAAGATTGGAGTTTGCCCAGCTGGATTTTGGGTTGCTTTGGTCCAGTATTCTTCACTATGACTTTCTGGAATGGTAATTCTGTGATGTTGGAGGTATATAATCTGCTTTTTTAAATTTTGATTTTATAGGGGACTACAGTTAAGTGATTGGCTGAATCCCAGAAGAGACTTTGAACTTTGAACTTTTAGCATTGTTGAGACTGTTATAGAATATGGGACTTTTAAAGTCGAACTAAATGTATTTTGTATTATGCTATGGCTAGGTATATATGGCATATATGGCATATAGCCCCACCATAGGCATGTTTGAACAAGCTTATTAAGGCCAGGGAGTGGAATGTGGTGATTTGAATATGCTAGAGGTGTGGCCTTTTTGGAGTAGGCATGGCCTTGTTGAAGGAAGTGTGTCAGTGTGGGAGTGGGCTTTGAGACCCTCATCCCAACTGCCTGGAAGACAGAAGTCTTCTGTTTGCTTTCAGGACCAGGTGTAGAAATCTCTAGCATCATGTCTGCCTGAATGCTGTTGTATTTACTGATTTAATAATAATAGGTTGAACCTCTGAACCTGTGAGCCAAACACAATTAAATGTTGTCTTTTATAAGAGTTGTCTTGGTCATGGTGTCTTTTTACAACAGTGGAAACCCTAAGACACCAGAGATTTTCTTTATAATGTATGTTTCTTACATGATGCTATAAAATTTGGAAACATCTTTATTTGGACACTGAGACATTCTATAATTCTGCTTTAATAAGGACTCATTTATTTTATAATTTGGGCATGGCTAAAGAAAAATATATAATATGTATAGACCTATCTATCTATCTATCTATCTATCTATCTATCTATCTATCTAAACGTGTGTGTGTGTGTGTGTGTGTGTTTGTGCATGCATATGAGCCACAATTAAATGTGTAGTGGTCAGAAGACAATTTATAGAGAGTCCTTTCTCTTCTTTAATTATTGGATTTAATGGATCTAATTCAGGTCTTGAGGCTTGCCCTCAAGCTCTTACCTTTTTTGTTGTTGTTGCTGTTATTATTATTATTAATTTTCTTTTTAAGTTCTGCTTTTTATCTCTCTGTCTTGAGAGACAAAAATGTACAAAAAGTTGGATGGGTTGAGAGGTAGAAAAGATCTCAGAGCAATTGTGGGAGGGAAAAACATGATCAAAATATATGAAAATGTTTTGATTGAAAAAAGAAAGCTTCGTTATTCTTTGTAACTGTTGAAATTTTTATGTCCATTATATTTTGAGATTTTCTAACACTGCTGAGGTGTATTTTAATGTTTTGAGAACATAACAGATCTAGACATGATGTTGTACAGCATCTTTCAGAGGTTCAGGAAGAGAACTACTGGAGATGTTTAGGCACCATAGTAACACCTTGCCTCATGCAAGCACTCCGAAAAAGAAAAAAAAAAAACCAATATAGATTTGTCTTATGTACACTTCTCTATCCCTTCTCATTTATAAATTGTAACACAGGAGTTGTCTCTGATTCTTTTCTCCCTTGTCAGAAGCCAGGACCCTCGACTCTTACCCTCATACCCTACTTCTCCCCACCTGCACACTGTCTGCTGCAGCTTCATTTCCCTAGCAACCACAAGGTTCTGCTTAATAGTTACAAATAGATTTTTAGATGTAAAGCAGTGTACCATATCTTTTGAAATAAGCAGTTAGACCGCCATTGTTTCAGGGCACAGGCCAAGAAGATTCTGTACTTTCCCATCACCTGGATCCCTCTTACCCCTCCCTTTGAAAAATGTATTATAAATAAGCACTTTGTGCCCAAATATATGACTCTTGACAAGCATTTGCTTCCTTGAGACCATTCTCTCTCTCGCCCTTTCTTCCAGGTTGTAATCCTCCTCATCCCTCATGAATAACCTCGGACCTGCAGGTCAGGTCACTCCCTTACACTATTTAGCTGACAAGATTTTTGTCCTAATTCAAAGGAACCTACCAGAGCCCCCTCAGACATCTCCTCCACACAGACATGTTGAGGTCATTCCTCAGAGCCTGAGGGATGGAATGATTTCCTCCATGACATTCAAAGATGTGTCTCTTTATCAGCTCTGTTTCTTATATTTTAGTTTTTGTCATCCCCTCTCTGCTATGTTCTCTTATCTTCCTAACACCACACGTTTACACCAGTCATTTACTTGTTCAGTTTCTCTATTTTGCCTTCTCCACTGTACATATTTAAAATATTAATTTAAATTTGTGTTATTCTTACAAAAAGTACAGGCCTAATCTTGCCCAGAGCTTCATCACATGGTTTAATGACTGTGTCTACAATTACTGAATACTAAGTTTGCTGATTGTCTATATATCAATTTATCTTACAGGAAGGTTTCTACTGCACATAAAGACGGATATAAACATTTGAGTACCATTTCTGTGACACTGTTTATATTATTGATCCTACAGTATACATATAAGAGAAGGACATTACTTCATGTTCTATCTTTCTGTCCATCAAGGAATGGAAGCTAATTGAACTCTGTTAATACCAAACACTTTTCTCTTTCATACTTTCTCTGTTGCCTGAATTTAGTCATACTTGAGGCTTAGAAACTAGCATGTAAGTATTTTTTCCTCTCCTTTCAACCCCTTACAGGCTGGAATATGCTTGTATGATATTTTTTCAGCAAATACAGAGATTTAATACAATGACAATTATTGCTTGGTCACAGACAGAAGATTTTAAAGAATGTTGAGAGTTAAGATATTACAAACAGAAATGTGTATCAAGAGCTGGCTTAAAAGCAGGTCATGTCTTTACTAATCAATATCTACCAGCTTTCATAGTCATATATGAGTGAATATATACAGTAGGATGGCTTGAACAATGATCACATACAGTAATTCCCAAACCTAAAACAAAGGGACAGTATGGTATATATATTATAAGGTAACCTGTTCCATTCTCTAAAGTTGGCACTACTGCTTTTGACACAGCTTTGGGAAATAAAAAGGGTATTGGAATGCAGAGAAGGAAAATGTATTCCCAGAAGGATTTGTAAAATGAAAGCTGGAAGACCTAAGTGGAAACAGATTTCTGAAAAGTCAGCCTTATTTTTCTATAACCAATTTTGTTAAAAATGAAAAATATCTTTTGCATTTGATTATATGACTGTAATAAGTTTTCAAATGTTAAGTTAAAGAATTGATATAGAAACTGTAACTCAATACATTGAACTCATTGTAAAAAACAACATGCAAGACACTATAAAAAGTTACTGCCTGAGACCGAGCTGTTCTGTTAATATTTGAACTCGTTATACACAGATTTGTTGCTTTTGCTACTACTGTTATTTCTGTGTTAGACATTTTGATCATTTTAGTGGGGCAAAGCTTGTCATCTTGGTTACCTTACAAAGTTCACTGTGGTTCATTGATTTGAAATAGCTGTCAGTTTAAGTTACACTGTCTTATAGGCTGGTAAGTCAGACATAACACAGCAAGGAAAGTTTGTCTCTGCTCTGTGTGATATCTGGTAAGGTGGATGTAGTCACATCTGAACTTCATCTACTATGGCTTAAGAACCTAGGCCTGGCTGGAACATCTGGTGGTACATACTTAGAGCCTTATGCCTAGAGTCTCTGTTTTAGCCGTCTACTGAGTTTCTTGGATTCATTTATGTACTTACCAGGTATCTTGCTCTCTTATAGGACCTGTTCATGATCCATATTGTGTTTCCAGCAAGTTGGATCATCTCTTCATGTGGCTGCTCAGAGTGGGCGCAGAAGTAGCATCTTCAAAGTCTACAGATCAGGCCTGGAAACAATATAATGCTAATGCTCAAAGATTTCAGAGTCTATGTTTAAAAGGAAGAGGTTGAACAAGCATTAAAATAGGAAGGCCTTGGATTCGGAGGTGACCATCAAAAGAATAGTTTTCTACAATTTGTCTTCTTTTCCCTTAACTTATAGTCAGAGCCCTACCTATCCAACATGACTAATTTTTCTATTAGATTAAGTCTTCCAAACATGAGGACAATCCAAAAATTCATTGTATATGCCAGGTTCTGGTGAGATGAGGGCCTTTTACAGGCTTCTATTATTCTGATACTGAATTTAAGAGACAAACTGTTGGCCCATCATACTTCCAAGCTACAGCTAATACAGTAGGACAAGAGCACTATATTTATTAACATTTTTAAAGGCAGAGATTTGGTCCAAAATAATATAACTAACATTATAGTGTATTACTGCTGTCCCTTGATATACATTTTACTAAACCGATATGTCTACCCTCATACTACTGTGAGTACTGAGTAACAGCTCCTCCACACTACAGGGTTGGCACCTGTGGATAGGCTGACCTCATGCATTTTGTAGAATCTGGAGTTCTTCCCCCAGTAACTGTAAGCTTTATGATGTCGGGTTCAGGTGTTTGAAAATGCACATGTGTATCTATCAAAAGACTTAAGAGAATCATAACTTCACTTAAAACTATGACTTCTAGTTAATGGCTTCTGGGAGAAGAAATAAAACAAGAGATTATTATTGGCAGAAGCAATGGATCATGATGTTTAGGGGAGTGTCAGAATTTTTCACAGTAGATTCCATCTAACATAATGATTGTCAGGCAGAGTAAAGTTGCCATTCAGATGATCTACCCTTCAGCCTTCCCAGCATTAACTGTAATTAGATTAATAGAGTTACCAAGGCCTGAGAAGGGCAGCAAGAGACTGTGGTACATCATGAAAGATGAGAGTCTGCATCACAATAATAGCTATTGTTATAGTCCCCCCACTGCTCATCACTTCCTGTTCTTCTGTGAATGTGTTTTCAATAAGAGATGTCAAATAAGAGTCCTGTATTTGAACTATATTTGTACGGATTCCAATCTCAGAGGCAAAGTTTGATGTTCACACCCACTATAATCTATTATAGTTGGATAAATGCAAAATGATAAATATTCCTTAGGTTGTTTCATTCTCTTCAACCAAGGAAGGTCCTTTTTTTATAGAGTTTTAGTAAAGATTGAGGAAAAGAAGTTAAATAATTGGTCGGGCAGTGGTGGCACATGCCTTTAATCCCAGCACTTGGGAGGCAGAGGCAGAAGGATTTCTGAGTTCAAGGCCAGCCTGGTCTATAGAGTGAGTTCCAGGACAGCCAAGGCTATACAGAGAAACTCTGTCAAAAAAAAAAAAAAAAAAAAAAAAAAAAAAAAAAAAAAAAAAAAAAAAAACAAAAACAAAAAAAAAAAAACCAAAAAAACCAAAAAAAAACAAAAAAAACAAAAAAAACAAAAAAAGGAAGTTAAATAATTTCACTGAGCCATGATGTAATTGGTACAATGGCGGATTGAATAGTTGTACAAAAGCCTTAGGTAAATGTTATTCATTTTTGTTTTTTCTTTACACACTTTGGGCCACACATCTTTGGAGAGTGGAATTGGAAAAATTACAATATAAATTTCACACACAATCACTTCTTCAGTGAAATATGGTGAAGCTTTGCCTCTTTCTACACATGACCAAAACAATAACAAAATCTCAGTGAAAGTAGAACATCTTTAAAAAAATTAGTTCTCATGTCTTCCTAGAAACAAAATAATTTGAGTTTGTCATATAGACATCTCTTAATTTTCATGCATATCTTTCCAAGCATAAATTTGATATGGTAAACAATTTTATGAATTCATTTGCTCATTGGATCATAGTAGAATCTTTTATAGTATGTTATAGTGACTTCGCCACTGCTTGAATTAATCTGTCTGGCCTGACAGATGCATGCTTTTAATCATTATTGCCTTATGATTATTAGAAACTAGATAAATATCTGCCATATAAAGCAATACTACCTGGCAGGTAAAATTAGAAACAAATGCTTTTGTAAATCATTCTAAAATCAAGTGAAAAACTAGAAAACCTTTTTTTCAACTAAATATGGAAATATAACTATCATCTCATGTCTGCCCCACAGAAAAATTGGGACAATTTTATTTCTTTTTGAGACAAACTTTTATTGTGAAGCCTTCCTTGGTTGTCCTGGGACTCACTCTATAGACAAGGCTAGCTTTGAACTTAGAGATCAACTTGCTTTTGCTCACTCCTCCTGCTAGACTTAAAGGTGTGGACTAACTCTTCTGGATCAAATTTATTTGTTTAGTTTATCTGTATGGATATTTTGTCTGCGTGTATATCTGTGGACTACAAGTGTACATGATGCCCTCAGAATCTAGAAGAAGGCTTTGGATCTCCTGGGAGTGGAATTATGGATGGTTGTGAACTGCTATGTGGGTGCTGGGAATTGAATACAAGTCCTTTGGAAGAAAATCCAGTACTCTTAAAAATTGTCACAAGTTTTATCTTCATTTAACTTTTGTTGTTACATTCTACTTTAATCAAATTTCTCTTAAAATTTGTAAAAATTGTAGTTAAAATACACTGAGTGAATTACAAGCCAGTAAAACTACCTGGTATAAATATAACTATATTTCTTTGTATATTGTTATATACATATGTAATTCTTTTGGAAGCTCTAGTGAAAATAAAATTGAATAATTACCTTCTTCACTGAATGTTATACTCTGGAAAAATAATCTCAGGAATATGTAATCCCATTACTTGTAAGAAAGTACTCTTTACTTTAGTTCATATGGCCCAAACTCAGAGAGATCTGCCTGCCTCTGCCTCATCACTGCTAGATTAAAGGCATGTATCACCTCTGCCTGGCCCTTAGTTCATATTATTTTTGTTAAGTGCAATGTACATATCATATATATTATTATATGTTCTTTTCATATTAATAATCTGGTAAATCAATATGTAGGGATAAGATGAGCAAAAATTTTATTTGTTACAAATTAAATCTCAATTTCCAAATGTATAATGTCAAAATAATGCAATTTATTCAGATGAATTTTGAAATTGCAGTGGGATCTTATGGATGAAAATATAAAGTCAATTAAAATGAGTAAAGTATCTAAACAGATAACATGAAGTAAAAAGGTAACAAGCAGAAAGTTGTTTCAGGAGTAAGGGAAATATAAGTGGGAAAATTCACTAAAATATGACCATAACTGTCCATAAAGATTGCTTATTGGAGTAAGGCATTATAAGTATAGACCTAAGAGCCTTGGACCCCAGAGAGTAAGGTTGGGAAATCTTGAGGTCTAGGCAAACCCCTAAGCATCATAGTGAATGTCATGCAAGCCTCTGTGGTATAGTAAATCTGATGCAATTTTCATCTACATTCTCTTAGTTCAAGACTAACTTGGGCTATGTTTCAAAAATTTTGATAATTGACATTTTAAAAATATATATTAATTAATTAATTAATTAATTTTACATCCTGATTGAAGTTCCCCTCACTTCTTTCCTTATAGTCCCTCTCTTACAAACACCTCTCTCCACTAACCTTTCCCTTTCTTAGAGAAGAGGAAGCCTCCCATGGGTACAACGTGGTGGCATATCATTTCAGCAGGACTAAGTGCATCCTCTCCCACTCGGGCCTAACCCTGCAATCCAGCTAGGGGAAGGGGGTTAAAAGGCAGGTAATAGAGTCAGAAGTCCCTGCTCCAATTGTTAGGAAACTCACATGAAGACTAAGCAGCACATCAGTTACAAATGCATTGGGGGCCCACGTTTAGTCCTTTTATGCTCTTTGGTTGTTGGTTTCATCTCTGTGAGTTTCCATAAGCACAGGTTAGTTGACTCTGTGGATCTTCTTTTGGTGTGTTTCCTCAATCTCCCTCAACCCTATCCTCCCCTCTTCTACTAAATTCCCTGAGTTCTGCCTAAAGTTTGACTGTGGGTCTCTGTATCTGTTTTCATCCACTGCTAAATGAAGCCTCTCAGAATACACTTATGCTAGGCTCCTGTCTACATGTTTTATCTCAAGATTCAACTGTACCACTCCTGAGCATGTACCACAAAGGTATGCCACATTATACCAAAAGGACACTTGCTCAATTATGTTCCATAGCTGCTTTATTTGTAATAGAAACCTAGATGTACCTCAACTAAAAAATAGCAAAAGAAAATATGCTACATATACACAATGGAATACTATTCAGGTATCTGAAAAAAGAGATATCATGAAATTTGCAGGCAAATAGATGGAACTAGAAAATATCATCCTGAGTGAGGTTAACTATACTCAGAAAAACAGACATGGTATGTACTCACTTATGTTGGGAACCTCACTAGTCCCATGTTTGGGTGCCAAAACTGTTGAGGCCTAAGCTGGCCCACTTTGGGCGGCCAAAACTGTTGCGGCCCGCTCTGTCCACAGGTCGGGGTCTAGCAAGAGAGAGAGAGAGTGGGGGAAGAAGGGGGAGAAACTCGAAGAATGGAAAACAAACTAGAGGATCTGTAGTCAAGTCTCTTTTACTGTCTTCAACACACACAATTCCTACTCTACTCCACTACTACACCACCACTACTACACCACCACTACTACACCACCACTACTACACCACCACTACTACACCACCACTACTACACCACCACCACTACACCACACCTTTACAAGGAAATCCTGGGTATTTATAAGCACAAACAGGAGAACACAGGTGAAAATATTTTACCACGTGCAGCATACAGCTGAGGTCACTAAACAGCAAAACAAGCTCTGTGGGATAAACAATATACTTATCAGAGTGTGCTTCAGCTGTTATAGGCTTTTGAAAACCAAGTCTTTCATCAGGGTATATGGTTCCAGATGGCTGCAAAGTTGATCTAGCCGCTTTCTGCTTAAAGTCAGCTCCCAACACACTTATAAGTAGACAATAGCCATAAAATACAGGATATCCATGCTACAATCTGCAGGCCCAAATGAAACTAAGTAACAAGGAGGGATCAAATGAGGATGCTTGAATTTCATTCAGAAGAGGAAATGAAATAGACATCTGAGGTGGGTGGAAAGAGGCAACTGGATAGGAGGGGCGAGAGGAAAGGAACAGGTATGGGTATCTGGTGTGGGGAGAGGTAGGCACATGAATGGAATAGATGAGGAGAATGGAAATCAGTGGAGGGGCATCTCAGGGATGAGCCAGAGACTTCTGAGTGGGAATTTGTTATTACTCTATGGGGGTGACAATAGCTGGGACTCCAAGCAACTGGCTAGAGAGACCAAAGTAGCTAGCTCCTGTAGCCAGGCAGTACTTCTCCTGGAGGTGGGGTATGGAACATGATATGGTCACCTCCTGTAACTAGGCAAGAATTCCAGTAGAGGTAGGGAGACACCAACCCATCCACAAAACCGTTGACCCAAAATTTGTCCTGGCTACAAGATGCATAGGAATAAAGATGGAACAGAGATTGAGGGAATGGCCAATAAATGACTGGCTCAACTTGAGATCCATAGCATGGGAAAGAGCCACCTCCTGACACTATTAATGATACTCTCCTATGGTTGTGGACAGGAGCTTGCAGATAATTGACAATGAAAACCTATGAATGTCATAATACAAGTTATTTGAAAATGTGAGATGGAGTAAATAAATCATACTCAAGTGAAGGTATTAAGCTCTAAGTTTTAATGAGTAGCATACCTGGGTGATCCCCTTGCTTTATTGAGTGTCAATTATTTACTTGTTTGAAATTGGGGTGGGGATTCAAATTGATAAAAATGTAAGTATGGAAAAGACCTAAAGTGTCTTTTTCTTGAAAATAAATTAAAACTCACTTTGACATATCTAAAAATGAGCCTCCTCTTGAACCCAAAAGATGAATATGATGTCTTTTCACTTATATGTGGATCTATGCTGTGAAGTCAGCGATAACCAAGCTATATCCTTAGAACCTCAAATGGTGTATATATAGAGTAAGGGACTTAAGAAAACAGAGATATCTCAGGAGGAAAGGAAAATAGAATAGATAACGATAGACAGATGGGGATGCTTGAATGGGAAGATCAAGTGGGAAGGAAGAAGGAGGAGGGTTTGTGGAAAAAAATTAATGCAGAGACAACTAAAATTAAGGGGCATTTAAGGCTAGTATAAAAATCTAATGCAATAGAAACTTTCTAATATAAGTATAATATGATGGCAATCTAAATGAAATTACCTAATAATAGGAGAGACAGAGTCCCAAATGGCCCAAAGAAAGCTTCAGTCAAGATGGGGTATAATCTAATTGAGATGCTAGCCTAAGATGCCCCATGGGATTCCTAAACAAACCAGGTTGTTGCCAAGACTATATGTTGTTCTTCACAAATTCATAGCATCTCAGTGCTAAAGATAGCATCTACTACTCACTGGAGATGGAGATGTACACCCCGTGCCTACATGTAGCCTTTACTCCTATGTTTAGTGTTGGGAGCCGACTTTAGTAGAAAGCAGCTAGATCAACTTTGCAGCCATCTGGAACCATATACCCTGATGAAAGACTTGGTTGTCAAAAGCCTATAACAGCTGAAGCACACTCTGATAAATATATTGTTTATCCCACATAGCTTGTTTTGCTGTTTAGTGACCTCAGCTGTATGGTGCATGTGGTAAAATGTTTTCACCTGTGTTCTCCTGCTTGTGTATATAAATACCTCAGAATTCCCTTCAATAAGGGAGACTTAAGAAAATAGAAGAGACTGAATCACACCCTGTCTTGTCTTCATTCTTTGCGTCTCTTGCCCCAAGAGCCACACTCTCTCTTGACCAGAGCACTTAGCCCCAAAAGTGTTGAGGCAAAGCGTTGAGGCAGAATGTGGGCCACAACATTAGTGGCGCCTGAACAGGGACTCCAGTAAGCGGGATACAGTGGAAGACACCCTGCGCTGGAGAACCAGTCAACTGACAGAGCCTCAACGTTAGAGCTCCAGTAAGCGGGATACAGTGGAAGACACCTTGCGCTGGAGAACCAGTGGACTGACAGAGTCTCAACTTTAGAGCTCCAGTAAGCGGGATACAGTGGAAGACACCCTGCGCTGGAGAACCAGTTGACTGATGGAGCTGGCTGAATTCGGAAGTGAAACAAAGGTGATTGCATAGTAACAAAAACGGGGCAAGAAATAAGTAAATAGAAACAGATGAAAAAGGATTTAAAGATGCAAGGAGTAAATTGCAGGCTGCTCTGAGTCAAGAGAGCCAAACAGATAGATAAAGGTTATAGTAACAAAAACTGGGCAAGAAAAAAAATAAGCAGAAACAGATGAAAAAAGTTTTAAAGATGCAAGGAGTAAATTGCAGGCTGCTCTGAGTCAAGAGAGCCAAACAGATAAATAAAGGTTATAGTAACAAAAATGGGGCAAGAAATAAGTGAGTAAAAACAGATGAAAAAGGCTTTAAAGACGCGAGGAATAAATAGAAGGCTGCTCTAGACAGAGAGCTAAGCAGAATGATAATGTTAATTGATTTAACTTTCAAAATGGGTGTGATTCTGAGTTATATAATATTTTTCTGGATAAAAACTCAATGTAAAGGTTTTTCTGGTTACTGGCTTAAGGAAAGGCTAATTTGGAAAAAAAGGTTTTTCTATGAGTTTTCTAATGAGGTCATTAAGTAGTAGTTATGTCTTCCAGAATTATATGGATCAGACATGACAGAGGTAGGCCTCCAGAACACTAGATTTCAGAGAATCAAAATAATTATCTTGATACTAAACCTTGTTTTGAGATTTGTATATTGCAGAATACACAGCTTTGGAGAATGAATCTTATCACCTGCATGTTCACTGATGCCCTGGACTTCCAGCTGGATGCAGTTAAGACAGACTTCAGATGCTTATCAATTTACCCTTCCCCTCATTCCTCTTCTAAAAGTCAATGCCCGTGTTCAGCTTGAAGAAGTTAATGAAGAGTCGGCGCCCCAATTCCCTGGACTTGGGGACTGAGGTGGTTAATATTAGGCTGTCTTAATCTGTATAATTGTTACTAAGATGATGCAAAATTCAAGGATTTCATTGGTATAAATTTGTGGGTACAAGGCTTAGACCTTTCACTTCTCCAACAGGGGAAGTTGTGTGTTGCCTTAAAGAGTGTTTGCTTTTATATCAACAGTTTAGATATTAAGTCTTTTGTCTCTCGGGTTCATGCTGTTCAACAAACTGATGGCTTTGGTACGGCAACAGATAACAAATGAAACCCATACAGGTCCACTATTACAGGCTGGAAGTAGGGGACTCTGAAAACTCTGTCATCAAGACTGACGAGGATTAACCCCTAACTTACGTGTTAAGCCGTATAGCCAATGACGGGTAAGAGAGCATATCGAGACCCTTGCCCCTAAAATAAGGGAGGCCTCACCATCTTAAGTGAGGCTGGGGTCCTTTGCTCCAACCTAGGACAGGCACGGTTTCTATAAGTTTTCCCAGCCTTCCCTTTTGAAAAAAATTTAAAAAGGGGGACCTGTTGGGAGCCGACTTTAGTAGAAAGCGGCTAGATCAACTTTGCAGCCATCTGGAACCATATACCCTGATGAAAGACTTGGTTGTCAAAAGCCTATAACAGCTGAAGCACACTCTGATAAATATATTGTTTATCCCACATAGCTTGTTTTGCTGTTTAGTGACCTCAGCTGTATGGTGCATGTGGTAAAATGTTTTCACCTGTGTTCTCCTGCGTGTGTATATAAATACCTCAGAATTCCCTTCAATAAGGGAGACTTGAGAAAATAGAAGAGACTGAATCACACCCTGTCTTGTCTTCATTCTTTGTGTCTCTTGCCCCAAGAGCCACACTCTCTCTTGACCAG